>NC_090438.1:755032129-756411283 GCF_031143425.1 Pleurodeles waltl | reverse complement strand
GCAGAACATTGAATTATTTACATTCAAACAGATCATGTCATTTCGTGAGTGGCACAATGTCTGTTGTGCAGCAGTTAAGTTTTTGTCTCTTTTCTCCAGTTTAAGCTGAGCACATTTACCTATTTTTATAGGATCACAGGTCAATGAATAGCACACATCTCCATTTGAGATGTTAAATGTGAGTATGGATGTCATGTTCCTCCACAACCGCCTGCCCACCTCCGGGCAAAGACAGCAGTACTCATAGAGTGACAGATGGGAGCAAATGTCACTCACATCCACCATTCCATCCTGGTTTGTATCGTTAAAGATGTGCAATAATACTACAGCAGGAGTGGGCACCACCACTAGACAAGTGGTAATCAGATCTTGAACGCTTTGCATTTTACTCATACAGAAGTGAGATACATTCAGCACTTCCTGCGCCAGATGAATCCAAACATTGTTCGGTTGATGTAATAGCGTCGGCATCTGCGGCTGACGATTGAATCTTTGGGCTATGAGCCCCTCCCGCTCCCCGGTGGAGCCTCCCGAAAGGGCTCCATACACCACACTCACAGCACAGGCACCCCATAGGATGATCTGAAAAGAACAAAAGACAAAACACGTATTATCATTCTCGCAAATAGCATTTGTCAGCGGGAACATGTTCCCATTTGTTTTGACCAGGTCGCATAACTACCAGGACATTGTCTGGTCCAGTGGCAATGACATCAGCAGGTTGAGGAGGGTTATTTGGGGATTCAATCCACACTTTGACCCCTCGGTTCTTGTCAGTAGATCCGAACCCTCCTTTGCCTCTTACAGTAAGAAGGGCTGGGGCACTCCCCTTTTTGACAACACCTCCATAAACCAGCATGATGACAATCTGGGCAATGCGATCACCGGGTTGCACCACTAGGTCTGTGTCACCACTGTTCAAGAAAATGGCTTTCAACTCGCCCTGGTAGTCTGCATCTATCATGCCTCCTAAAATTTGGATGCCTCTCAGGGCGAGCCCAGATCGAGGGGGCGACTAGACCATAATGCTCAGGGGGAATCTGATTTCCAACCCCTGTTTCAATCAGAGTGATGTCTCTAAGCTTCAGTCGATGCATTTGTAAAGCATTCAGGTCAAGTCCTGCAGATTCTGGTGTAGCCCGATATGGGGCCAAAGCTCCTGGAGCTGTTTCCCAATACACAATGGTATTGCTTGCTGTAAATGGATTGATCTGTAAAGCAGGTATGAGCATTCTCATGAGAGGTGTCTCGGTATTCGTAAGGAGTTGTTGTTCTAAATTTGCAAAGCATTGTACAAATTATCCATCCACCCCTTCAGTGTCCCATCAGACAGTTTGCGCAATTGTTCTTTTAACAACCCATTCATTCTCTCAATCAGTCCCGCTGCTTGCGGGTAGTAAGGTATGTGAAAAATCCACTCAATGTTGTGTTGTGCACAATAGTCCTGCACTAGTCTGCCCTTGAAGTGGCTGGCGTTATCACTCTAAATTTGGAGCGGCACTCCATAGTACAGAATCAACAGATCTAATGTTTTCAGGGTGCTCTCCTGAGTTGCGTGCTTGCAGGGAAAGGCTACGAGATATCCAGAGTAAGTATCCACCACTGTGCAGGCAGACTGACATCCTCTGCTCACTGACATTGGTCCAATGTAGTCAATCTGCCACATCTGTCCTGGCAATTTACCTATGCCTAGCTGTCAGAGTCACCAGATCCTTGGGGTCTGCGCACGTTCCCAACACGTCCACCATTGAACAGGTCCAAGACTCTGATAGATAAATCACAGAGGCTAAGAGAGTTCAAGAGGGGAAGAGGGGATTAGGAAGGGAAACAGCTGGGAAGGAGACCTGTAGTAAGAAAAAGGTTAGAACACACAATATGAAAATTATATCTCCTGAAATCAATACTAGACTATGATTCTAAGCATAGTCATTCTGAAAACATGAACAATCTAAGAATTAAGTTTAAAATGACTAAGTTGCAAGATGGCCGGATACCTGTAAGGGAATCAAGATGGATTAAATGAAAACTTTTTCATTCAAGTACTTTCCTTTACATGAGAATCAGAAAAACGTTCTGACTAAATTTTAAACCAGTCATATAAATCCTTTTTTGTGAATGCATACTAGGACCATACAATATTGCATCTAGACACTCTGATCTTCTGCGTACTCTTAAAATGTTTCAACACAAATTACACGTATTGTAGATTTATAGGTATATATATATATATATATATATATTAAACACCATAAAAGGATTGTGCACCATGAATAACACAATATGGATTCAGGAAAAGCAAATTAAATAACTTGTCAACTCGAATATTACATGATAAATATCTTAGAATAGTGGCATACAATAAACAACATGAATTAAACTTGAGGAGAGAATCGTGCGTCTTGCCGATTCGTAAACCACAATGTAAATGCCAAGAAATAACAGCTCACAATGAATAACAAGATCAAAGTACAATGAAACGAATCACACGTCTTTTGCCGATTCTTAAGCCACCATGTAAATGTCAAGAAATGGTAGCACGGAATGAGCAACAAAGATAAAACACCATAAAGCGAATCACGTGTCTTGCCGATTCTTAAGCCAGCATGTAAACTTCAAGAAATGGGTGCGGGCAATGAACAACAAAGTTAAAACACCATAAAACGAATCGCGCGTCTTGCTGATTCCTAAGCCACCATGTAAATGTCAAGAAATGGTAGCGCGCAATAATTAACAAGATTAAATTATCATGAAACAAATTGCGCGTCTTGCCGATTCGCAAGTCACCCTGCAAATGTCACAAACACTCAAGCGCATATTTCACACGCGCAAAGTACTCTGTCGAATCATAAAAGAATTAGGCCCAAGAACATGAGAGTTCTCGATAATGGCGTCGGGAGGCCAGCCCAACCACCGTCTTACCGCCCAGAACAAGGATCTCCAAATGAAGAACGAAAGTCAGATGTCTGGAAGATCAAATAGGCCACCGGGACAGGAGCTCAGGAAGTAGCTGCTGCTCTGCACCGGGACCTCTGAATAGTGAGCACTTGGAGCTGGGCTGGCTCCTTTTTATAGAGTCTTGGCCCAGCCCACAACCACACCCAGGCATGTTGCTGGGAAAGTCTCTAGAAGGCCCTGGAAAGGGACCACACCCTAACACACTCTGAAAGCCTGCAGCAATACATTGCAAATGAACAGCATTTGTAAGCACATTAAAAATAAGTCTTCAGGATTGAACTCTGCAATGCAAAAGGTTAAACAACAACATATCAGCACAATGCATAAATTACGTTGTTTTGAGAGTGCTGGGTTTTTGCATTCTATTTGCCAATAGAGCGCGCACTGCCCTGGTGTTGACACTAGCTGGCCTCTCACCACCTGTGGGACCGGCCTGTGCTGTGTATTCTGACAAATGGGACATTCAATGATTGCGGTTTTAATTAAATCTAGGGGAAGATGCATCCCTCTAATCTCTGCCCACCTGTGAGTAGCTTTTTCTCCAAGATGTCCGCATTTCTGGTGTGCCCATTTAGCCATTCCCACCAAATCAGAATTCTGTACCTCCACTTCAGCCTCTTGAATCTTGGCTCGATCGTCTGCAAGACAATTGAACCATCGGTCTAATGAATCAGTTGGACAGTGATCGTCCACACGATAGACAGTCACGGTGCTTTGAGGTAACATTTCCCAGATCTCCTGCCATAACTCCTTCCCCCATACCTCCTTGTTATGGATTTTGTACAGATGTGCATGCCACGTGGGAAGCCAAGTAGCTAACCCATTGGCGGTAGACCAGGAATCTGTATAAATGTGACATTTTCCAGGTAGCTCTTGTTTCAAAGCTTGATATACAGCGTAAAGCTCTGCAAACTGGCTACTTCTTCCCTGTCCTGTAGTTGTTAAAAGCTTCTTTGTAACAGGATTATAGGACACTGCTTTCCAGTGCCTTTTCGCTCCCACATATTTTGCTGAGCCATCTGTGAACCACACATGTTTTTTATCATCTGCAGATAAGTCTGCGAACAGCTGGCCCTATCCTACTGGACATTCACACACCGGAGGTACATTGTGCAACATTTCTGAATTCTCCACAGGAGCCTGCGCTACCTGCTCATGCAAAACGGTGGTTCCTTTTGGACCCACTCGTGCCCTGTCCTGGACATACCATTTCCATTTTATAATGCTTGATCCCTGCGCATGCCCAATTCTGTGAGTCTTAGAAGAACTCATCACCCACTGCATGATGGGGATTTCAGGTCTTAAAATCACATTATGTCGCAATGTCTTTTGCTCGGTATCAACCAGAGCCCAATAGCAAGCCAGCAGCTGCTTCTCAAAGGGAGTGTACTTCTCTACTGCCTCGGGTAACTTCTTTATCCAGAATCCCCGGGGCACTCTCTTTCTTCCTTTTTTTGCCATAAACTCCAATTAGCATGCTGCCCCTGGACTGTCACATTCAGCTCGATGTCTCCCTCCCGAATCGGCCACAACTCCAAAGCACGCTGAATGGCGTCTTTCGCTAATTCAAACGTGCGCTGCTCCTGCTCTCCCCATTCAAACGCATTCTTTTTCATTTAACTTTGTACAATGGGGCCAAAATCTGAGACAAATGGGGTATGTGTTGTCTCCAATACCCGAATAGTCCAAAAAAACACTGAGCTTCCTTCCGATTTCACGGCACAGCAAATTCCTTCATCTTTTGTTTCACTTTTGGCAACACTTCTCTGTGTCCCTGATTCCATTGAATGCCCAAAAATTTCATGCTCTGAAATGGTCCCTGCACTTTCTTGGGGTTAATCTCCCACCCTTTATTCTGCAAATGTTCCACCACCCTGTCTAGCTGAATCTGCACCTGTTCTTGTGTCTCTCCCTGCATCATCACGTCATCTATGTAGTGGGAAATTTGCACTGCGGGAACCTCTGGTACTTCATCCAAATGCTCGGCCACCAGCCGGTGACAGATGGTGGGGCTATGTAAATACCCCATGGGCAACCTACAAAAAGTGTACTGGCTTCCGCCCACTGGAATGCCAGCTGGGGCTGGCTTTCAGGGACTATTGGTATAGTGAAAAAAGCATTGGCAATGTCAAATGTCGCATACCAGGTCCCACTGTGTTTCTGTATGTTTTCAATCAAGGTAATGGTGTCTGGGACCGCTGCAGTCAGAGGAGGGGTATAGTTATTCAACTGGCGATAATCAATGCAAATCCTCCAACTGTTATCACTTTTACGGACAGGCCAGAGGGCATTATTCCACGCAGTGGTGATGGGAATTACCACCCCGGCCTCCAGTAAGTCATGTATAGTTTGGCTAATCTCGTCATGTCCTCCCAGTATTCTGTACTGTTTCATTTGAATCACCTTAGTGGCCTGGGGAAGTGTTACCGGAGGAATCTTCAACAGCCCCACCCCGTGGCAGCTATTGATATAAATCTCTTGGAACCAAATTAATAACATCCATCTTCCAAATGTAGGCTCATCCCTTTCAAAATGTCACTCCCAATAATGTACTCGGGAATGGGCACGATCAAGACAGTGTATTCTCTCTTTGGGAGTACCCCTATTTTCATGGGAACCACTAACTGCACTGCTGGGGTTTCTTTTCCCCCCAATCCCGTAATGGTGAAGTACTGTCCCTTAAATTTTCTTGGGCTTCCGTGAATTCCGCTCTGGTGTCAACAAGGGCTTGAACTTTCTGAACATTTCCACATTTCCCAAAAATTTCTACTTTATCATGTGGTCTGTTATCTTTGCGAGTCCATCCCTGCACCGGAGTTTGACCTATTTATCAGTCTATTTTCACTCTGCGCACATCTGAGCCTGCCCAAGTCAGATCTGGATACAGTTTATGGTAATTCTCAGGGAGCTTCTCCTCCCTGTCTCTGCCTCGCAATCTCTCTGAGCTTGCTAGCTCCCGTTCCCACTCTCTGCCTCGAGTTCTCTTGGGACCTGTGAGTTACCAGTCCCTCTCTCTACTCTGGGTTCCCTCTGAGCCCCTGTGCTCTTGCTCCCAATCTCCATCATCTAGGGATCTCTCTCTGCTGTGGGTCTCTATCTCTCTCTCTTTCTCCCTCTTCATCTCTCGCTCCTCCCATACTGCTTTTCTCTGGTTCACCTGTTTGTTATCTTTCTTGTTCCCTTTCCTGCTTCCCTCCTTCTTATCCAAACCGCGTTTGCGGTACATCTCCCACATATCCTTGGTGGTTATCCCATCAATGTCATCCCTGGCTACCCCATCTTTCTGCAAGGCCAGAAACATGTCCCACCTTGACACCCTGTTGTTATCAGTACGATTCTCAGACTGTGAATTCCTCTCTGGCTTAGTCCACTCACCTAAATCACTTAACTCATGCACGGCTTCTACCACCTGAGACAGTGGGTTACCAGTCTGATTAATCAACAGAGTCATGATGACATGCTTGTATGCAGGAGGAGCGGACCTAATCAGCCGGTTTCGCACAGACACATTGAAAATTCCATTCATCAAATTATGAGCATTACCCAGAAAGATAGCTGTTTTCATCCCTTCCTCCTTCAATCTCTGTACTGCATCTCTCAAAGTATACCAAGGTTTATCATTCGGCGGCCAGTCTGACTCTGTTGGATACTTCTGACCACACCCGTGTGCTGCTAACTCCAACAGATTGGTCATGGGACAATTCTCTGGATAAGTTCTAAACTAATTTTGGATAACTGGGACTGTACTTAAGATACAAAGTCTTGGGGCGTCGCCGTGATCTAATTGAACCCCCTGGCCCCCCATATCATGCACTCGCACCATCTACGTAAGCAATGTTTCCCCTGACCTCTGTCAAAATCTGTCCATCACATCACTTAGTTCTTGCTGTGTGTAGTCCTCCAGAGCATCCAGGATCACCCCTCCAGGGTTAGCTGGGCTATTTTGTAACTTTCACCGATATATTGGCTGCGCACGGACAACATTCCTGCGGTCTGTCTTTTCCTGACTAACATCTTGACAATTATCACCCCTGGACTCATCTGAAAAATCAGACGTGTCCCAGATGTTTCTGTCCCAAAATTCAGGATCAAAGGCTAACCCTGCCTGAGAGATGGCTAAATGTACCTTCTTTTTATTAACTTTACCTTCTCATCTTTTGTGTTTATATTGAGCGACGCTAACTGCCGTCCTCTCTGCAACCAGCTGGTACATTTCAAGCTTATCACTTAAAAATGTATTTTGACAAGCTAACATGTAGAGGAATTTCTGGCTTCTACTAACTCCTTCTCCAGTTGCTCGTGGTCTTTCTGTAACTGTAAAAAAAAATCATGCAGCTTTCTGTATGCAGAGAGCAAAATCCAGCCTCGCCTCCCTAACGTACAAATCTAGTTTCCCTTGTCCATTGACACTTTTTGTAAACATGTTAAAACATTTTCAGGTTCTGCATTCAACATGCACGCTTTCCAATTTTCACACAAACCAGGACAACTTGCCCATTCCTGAGCTAAAAGTTTATACAGGGCAGTTTCCCACCCCGGTATTTCTATGTCCGGATTTGATATATGAGAATTTGCTTTTGAGCTCGCTTTGATCTTGTTAAACATTTCCTTTTTTCGAATCCTGCAATCGGCTATGCCAAAATGTGTTGCTTGACTCTTCAGAATAACCAAACCATGCACTTCAGGATAATTTATGGCACAATGTAAAAGAATCACTCTCACAAACCTTAGTAAGTAGAATAATCAAGTTTATTTATGGGGCAAGTTCTTATATGGCAAAACTGCCCAAACTAACATATCGTGAAAAATAACATGAGAATAACTGCAAGATTATAAACACTCTGTGATATCATGAAAAATAACACAAAAATAGCTGCAAGAATAAGTGCATATTACACACACACACACACACAATATGCTTCAATGCTTATAAATTGAAAGGCTTCACCCAAAAGAGATTCTGCATCCCTCCGCTGCACACAAAGCCGGGGAACCCAAATCGACTGGCACAGGGAGTCTCCTTCAGGACAATCAGTCCTCCTGGCGTTGCGTCCAACCCAGAAGAGAGTTCCTAAACCAGTCCATCAGGGCTCCTGACCTTTATAGTATTTACTAACGCCCAGGAATCTTTTCTAGAAAAAGACCCCCTCCTTTACAAATTGTGCAATCAGCGGTACCTTGTTCACCCTTCGAGACGTCTCCTCGGAACGGGCCAGGTTCCCAGAAGAGGGCTCCAAAGTGAAGCTTGAGTTCCTCCTTGAGTACTGGCGCATCCCCCTGTTGTCCGAACTGATAGCTCGTGGAATGTAAATAGAGCCCTTCATACAAGGCAGATGGAGCGAAGTTGAGCAGAAAAACACCCTACTCTGCAGCTTGCAGAAGCTTGTGGAAAAACACAGAACAGTGCTTTATGTACAGAACCAGACTCGACAAAATGGAGTCGTGAGCCAATGTAAAATGGAAGCAGAGGCCAATGGTCCACAGTATATTTCATTCCCCTTACCCTGCACCACTGTTGACCTTGCACGTAGGGCATGTAGCAATACAGGTCGGTACACGGGGTTATGTCTCCATGTCCTATTCATCCGCAGCGGTAGCAGTCTAAGGGACAAAAGAGTGAGGAGCCCATCACAAACTGAACATTGGAGCCACAACAATACAATGCACGATGTTAATTTGTAATGGGTAAGTGGAATTTGTCCTGTATGTCCATATTTTGACTGTGACGCAGTTATTATCCAGGGCCTGTCCCACCCCCTGAAATGGTGTCCGCCTGTCCTGTATGGAGGGACAGGTGGAAGTGAGATAATTCCGCTGACGTTGTGCGCCGTTGCGGGAGGCGGTCGGGAACCATGGTGTCACTTTCTCATTGGTTAACAGTGGGCCCTATGGGGTACAGTGGCCAATGGTGATGTACGCCGGCGGTGACGGTATGCACCACCGCGGACGTGACTGCCATTTTCTATCTGATCACTTACTTGCTACCTGACCTTTAACAGGAGAGGACCTACACTGCGTGTGCTGCTGTGACCTGTGCCTTGAACCTGCCATGGCCCGTGTGACTGGGGAAAGGGCCCCTGCCTTCTTCTCGGTGGAGTTGGAGCGACTAGTGGATGGGGTCCTACCCCAGTATGAACTGCTGTATGGGGCTCCAGACCAACAGGTGGGTACACTGTGGGCACGATGCATGTGGCATGAATGCATGGAGGGGTGTGTGTGAAGGCCTCGTGTAAGGGGGGGTTGGTGGAAGTCCCCTGAGTGGCATACAGATTGTGTGCAGGGCCATGTGTGTGTAAATGGTGATGTGAAGGGGTATGGTGGGCCAAAAGTGTAACAGGCAGGACTGTCTGACTGATACTATTCTCCTGTGTGTATTTCCTCTGCAGGTCAGCGCCCATCAAAAGAAAGGAATATGGCGTACCATCGCCGAAGATGTGCAGACCTTGGGGGTCTACGGCAGGTGGAGCACCCACTATCGGAAACGGTGGGAGGACCTGAGACGCTGGGTACTGAAGACAGCAGAGGCCCAGCTGGGGATGGCCTCCCAACGAGGAAGGGGTGCCAGTCGAACCCTGACCCCCCCCGATGACCCACATTCTGGTGGTGGCCTATCCTGAGCTGGATGGGCGCTTGAGGGCATCACAGCAGCCACAAGGGGGTGAGTACAGTGCCCATCATTACAACTTAGGCATGGTAGGGTGGTATCCAGTGGGGTATATGTGTCAGTGGGTGCCTCTAGTCAAGGCCTGACATTGCAGAGTAGGTCACATGGTGCCCAGGGTTCTGAAGTGATCACGTGCTACCTAACTCGTAGGCATCCACTACTGGTCAGGGCTTCGTGGGTCCCAGGTGTGCTGCATTTGGCGGTGTGTGCCCCTCCCCATGGCTTGGTGGCTAGCAATATATCTGGTAGTGTAATCGGCTGTTCCCTGTGTGTGGGACTGGTGTGTACGCCAACGGTGGTGTTGGTACAGGCATTGACACAGTGTATCCTTTGTCTCTCCACCCCCTTTTTGTTTTGTCATCCTGTCCTTATGTGCATTAGTATCATCTGGTGGAGGAGCAGAGGATCGGGTGACGTAGGGAGCTGCATCCCACAGGAGTCAGAAGCCAGAGTTCACTGATGGTGAGGGCACCAGTGGCATGGAGGGCGAGGGGAGCACCATGGCGGAGACTGGAGGGGACAGTTCGGACACAGATACCTCCTCTGATCGAAGCTCCCTAGTGGTGGTGGACACCTCTGTGACCACGCCAGCTGCAGGTACAGCTGCCACCCGCCATACCAGCACTGCCCTCCCAGCAGCCCGTCATCGAGTTGCCCGTGCCCGCTCACCCAGGAGGGTGGGAATCTCCTTCTCCCCAGGCACCTCAGGCCCTATCCCAGTGTGCCCTGCTGCCCTGAGTGAGGAGGCTATTGACCTCCTGAGATCCATCCCTGTAGGGCAGTCAACCATTGTGAATGCCATCCAGGGGCTGGCAGCCCAGATGCAACAGACAAATGCATTCCTCTCTGATGGCAGCCATTGTCCCTGTTTCCACCCATTCCCCTCCAAGTTCCTCTTCCCAATCCCATTCTCCTAAACTCCAACCTATCCCAAGCACACGGGGAGACAAGCATGCACACAAGACAACACACAAGAGTGTCACGGGCAAACAAAAGCACCACACATCATCCTACAGGCACTCACACAAACACCATCCAGATACAGACATACGAACATCCACAGTTTCCAGTGTCCCCCCTCCTCTACCTCCCTCCCAGTTCCGTCTACACTCACACCTGCATGCACTACATCCTCATCCACTACCAGCATCACCACCACACCTAGCAGAACACACACCTCACTGGCAGACACCTCCACAACAGCCATGCACATGTCCCCTGTGTCCTCTCCCACTGTGTCTGTCCCCCCTCCTAATGTACATAAACGCAAGCACTCAGACATCCAACAGCCATCCACCTCATAACAGCATCTAGCCCATGCACCTACACCCAAAGCTGCAGACAGACACCTCCTACAACCACTCCCTATTCCTCCACTCCCAAACCTTCTCCCTCTTCCTGCTTCAATGTCTCTAAGGAGTTTTTCCTTTCCACCACTGACCTCTTCCCTAACCCTCTCCCCATCCTTCACATCTGGCCAGGGTGGCAAAAACCCAGGCAAGCACCTCAGCCACCCAGTCCACCGTCTCAGTAGTCTCCACACCCACTCGTGGTGGGAAAGGATCCAAGGCACCTGTGCAGAGGGTGAAGGAGCCTGCACCAGACAGCCTGAAGGAAAGGGTGCCAGCCCCAGCTGCTGCCAGGAAGGGCAAGAAGCTAGCCCCAGCTGCTGCCCGGAAGGGCAAGGAGCCAGCCCCAGCTGCTGCCCGAAAGGGCAAGGAGCCAGCCCCAGCTGCTGCCCGGAAGGGCAAGGAGCCAGCCCCAGCTGCTGCCAGGAAGGGCAAGGAGCCAGCCCCAGCTGCTGTCAGGACAGGCAAGGAGCCAGGGACTCAGACGGAGCCCCCACCACCACGCATGGTTGTGCAGCTGTCTGAGGCAGCGGGGGATGGGCAGGAGCTTTCCCCCACCACCAGAAGCAGCAGCACCACCACTACCACCACTGCGCAGCTGTCTGAGGCTGCAGGGGATGGGCCGGAGCCTCCCCCCACCCACAGCAGCGACACCACCAGTGGGCAGCCATCTAAGGCTGCAGAGGATGGGCTGGAGCGCCCCCCCCCCCACCAGCAGCAGCAGCATCACCACCACCAGTGGGCTGCCATCTGAGGCTGCAGGGGATGGGCCTGTTAACGGTATTACGGCCACTTTATCACTGACAGCCAGGGTTGTAATGAGGGCCTCAGTGTTATGAAAATAAAGGGTCTTTATTAGAGTAACACAGTACCAAAACACTAGATAGACAACACTCCAATAGGAGGTAAGTAAACACATTAGATATGTACACTAGTAATCAGTAATAGCCATAAAAAGTGATAGAAAACAGTGAAAAGGTAAATAGAAAATAGTGACCCTAGGGAGAGTCCAAACCCTATACTAAAAAAATGGAATGCGAAGGCAGTGTTGTGTAGCCATTTTAGTTAAAGCTCCATGCACTCTATTTTAGCGAACTAGGCCTGCCGCTGTGCACCTTAACCTAGATATATTTTATTCAGCTTTGTTTAATATTTTAACAGTAGCCACATTTGTGGTCTTGTTTTATTTATTTCTATCTAGCTAGGTCAGCACTGCATTCTTCAAGACATTTCTTTCACTCTGTGCTTTTCTCAAGGCTGCAGTAAGATAGGTTGCTGGTAAACGTGGTAACGCTTTTTCTCTAGTGTTCATAGAAACATACACATTCATACGTAGGGAAATTTTCCCAGAACATCAGCTGTTTTATTATAAAAACACTTCTTTGTCTCATACACGTTAGCTGGAGATTCCAGCCAGATGACCACGACTGTATGCTGATTGCTGAACGCTTCGCTACAGCTGCTTATGTAGGCTACAGGCCTCTTGCTCGGGTATGAGGGATGATGTCTTCCCAGGGGAACCTGAAGGGTATAACTAGAGCTTAACATGCTATGCTCTAATATAGGCTAGGTAGGAATTATTTCAATGCTTCTAGTGACAATATGGTAGCGTTATTTTTACGCTTTACTCTCCTCGTCACTATTTTAATCCTGTCGTGCTTCATCGTCCTGGTTATTGTAGTACATGCTTTATTATCTAAGATGCAGTTGCTTCATTAAAACCTTAGTGAAACATATACTGCCTCTGACTGTCCTTGTATATGTGAGACTAATGTAACTGAGAGAAACGGATGCGATCTGAGTGACCAAGATTTCCCTGAGGAGTCAATTGTGTCATGTGCTCAACTGCCCAATCATCCCTGCTCTTGGGTGGAGATGACGCACTGCTAGTTAGCCGGAGCAAAACCCGGATTAGGCTGACAGGTTTCACCTGTAGTGGGTTCAGACTCAGTCCCCGCACTGCAGGCGATTCTGACGCTCAAATCCAGTAGTCTCATTAGAATAATGAAAGCCTAGGCGACAGCAGGACCTCCACCTATATAAGTGGAATGTGTAGAGGGGAGGTGAGGGAACTAGGAAACCCTAAGGTAAGTTCTACAGTCCCCCCCAGTGACCAGGAAGAAAGGAGTAAGTTACTGGATTTTCTCCAAACTACCCAAAAGGAAGAAAAAGAAAATATTGCAACACCCAGAAAAGACTGCAAGAAACCAGTAGTAGATTCCTGAAGAGGAAGACCTGTGGAATAAGAGGACCAAGTCTAGAAGTCACGGAAGAGTGCAGGAGCCACTACCCACCCAGCTGTCGTTGCAGAAGTTGGTTGATGGTAGGATGAAGACCTGGAGCAGGTGAAGAGTTCCTGGAGGATGCAGTTGATGTCCCATGCGAGATGGATGATTGCTGTTAGTCAGTGGCATGTTAGAGCCACCATCAAGCCTTGGCAAAGGTAGAAGTCATGGTGGAGCAAAAGTGGAGCTGAGAGGGACTGGCAAGGTCCAGGAGGACTCATCCCACAGGGGGAGTCCTAGGGGGACCCTCAGCAAGTCAGAGAGTCCACAGAGGAAAAAGCATCCCCCACAGGAGACCCACTGGAAGAGGAACCAGGAGTCAAAGAGGAGCCCACACAGCACAATTGAAGGGTCCCACGCCGCAGGAGAAACATGCAAAGGGCTGTGCATCACAGGAAAGAATGCTGGGGGCTTGGGCTACCCTGAGCCTGAAGATCCCTTGGAAGAGATGCCAACAAGCCTTTGTACCTGCAAGAGACGCGGTGCACAGGGGTACTGTCCTACATGGGAAGGCAAGGGCTTACCTCCACCAAAGTTGGACAGCTGGCAGAGAGGGCCAATTGGACTACTCCAGACCACCACCTGTGATTCAGGATCCACGCAGCTCAGGATGAAAGGGACCCACGCAGCCGGTCGTCGTTGCAGTTGGTCCCTGCGGATGCGGAGGAGTGACTTCTTCACTCCAAGGGAGAGTCCTTCTTCCTTGTCATGCAGAGTCACGACTTGCTGCCCCCAGAGGATGCACAGCTGGAGAAATGTTGCAGAAGCTGGAAGGAGCCGTGGAAACAATGTTGCAAGCACAGTCTTTGTCATGGATGCAGATTATCGGTTCCTGGAGGGTCCTTCCACGGTCCCAGTGGGTAGAATTCAAAGTAGAGGTTGCAGAGGAGTCCTGCTGGAATCCTGGAAGCTGAATCTGAGGACCCACCCCAGAGAGAGACCCTAAATAGCCCTGAAAGGGGGACTGGTCCCCTAGCCAGGTGACCACCTATCTGGAGGGGGCTCTGATATCGCCTGCCTGACCTGGCCACTCAGATGCTCCCAGAGGTCCCTGCCAACCTTTGATTCAAGAGGACAGAACCCAGGGACCCTCTGGAGGAGCTATGGGCACCACCCCTGGGGTGGTGATGGACAGGGGAGTGGTCACTTCCCTTTCCATTGTCCAGTGTCACACCAGAGCAGGGACTGGAGGTTCCTGATCCAACGTAGACTGGTTTATGCACAGATGGAACCTAATGTGCCCTTCAAAGCACAGCAGTGGCTAGGGGAGACTACCCCTCCTAAGCCACCTAACACCTATTTCCAAAGGGAGAGTGTGTTACCCACCTCTCCCAAAGGAAATCCTTCGTTCTGCCTTCCTGAACTTAAGGTGTTCAAGCAGCAGGAGGGCAAAAAACGGTCTGAGCGGTAGCACCAGCTTGGGCTGCCTGAAAAACCCCAGAAGGTGCAATGCTGGGGGTCCTATAAGTAGCCCCACAGTGCATGGAATCATACCTCCAACCCTGGCAACAGTATTGGGGTATGATTCCAACATGTTTGATACCAAAGATGCCTAGGTTCTGAGTTACGATTATATAGCTGGACATAGGTGGTGACCAGTGCCCAGTGCACGCATAAAATGGTGTCCCTAAACTCACAAAGTCCAAGAAAATGGAACTGGAGTTTGTGGGGGCACCTCTGCTATTTCAGGGGTGCCCTCACACAAAGGTACTTGCACTCTGCCCTCTGGGCTAGGAGGGCCTGCCATAGGGGTGACTTACAGTGACCTGGTGCAGTGGCCTGTAGTGAAAAGGGTGCATGCACCCTTTTACGCAGGCTGCAATGGCAGGCCTGCAGAGAGGTTTTGCATGGGCTCCCATGGGTGACATAATACATGCTGCAGCCCATGGGAGGCCCCTGGTGCCACAATGCCTAGCTACCATATACTAGGGGCTTACATGGGGGCACCAGTGTGCCAATTGTGGAGGATGCAACCATAAACACAAAATTTGGAGGAGATATAGCATAACCACTGGGGTCCCGATTAGCAGGATCCCAGTGGACACAGTCAAACACACTGACATCAGGCAGAAAATGGGGTAACCACGCCAAGAAAGAGAGTACTTTCCTAATGATCTTAATTTAGTTCTTATTTTCCCACCATGTGAACCCTTACATAGTTGTCCTTTGAGGTTACTAACTTTTAAGACAGTTTTCCTAGTGGCAATAACGTCTGCTTGCGGGTCAGCAGATTTCAGGCCCTTATTGTTAAGCCTCCTCTCACAACTTCCTATGCGGATAAGTTGGTGTTAACAACCAGAGCTGCTTTCCTGTCAAAGGTAGTTACTCCCTCCCACTTGGGCCACTCTATCACCCTTCCTACTTTTTATCCTCCTCCATATCCTTCTAAGGAGGAGGAAAAGCTTCATCGCTTGGACCCAAAAAGAGCGGTCAGCTTTTACATAGACAGAACACAAGAGGTCAGATTTGGTGACCAGCTCTTTGTGGGGTATGTTGGCAACATGAACACAAGAGGACACTGTCGAGATGGATTATCCTTTGCATTCAGATCTGCTACGCAATAGCTAACAAAGGGCTGCCGGAAGGTATCAGAGCTCATTCCACCAGACCTAAGTGTTCCACTTCTGCTTTGGCTAGGGGTGTCCATTTGTAAGGTGGCCTCCCTCCATACCTTTGAGAAGCATTATTGCTCTGCACCAAGGTGAGGGGGGACAGTCACTTTGCCCATTCTGTCTAGCAAGATTTTTTGGTCTAGATAGACAGGCACCCACCTCCAAGTGTGGGACTGCTTGGGGATTCTATTCAAAAGCTGAGGAATCCACAGGTAGATGTATCCATCAGAAAAACAAGTTACTTACCTTTGGGAATGCTTTTTCTGGTGGGTACAGTATCTACCTGTGGATTTCTCACTGACCCATCCACATCCCCATTGACTGTTTGTGTAGACCAAAAAGTAATCTATTTGTTTATTATGTATATATTTCTCAAGGCATATACATATAGGTTTATTTTTGTATCTGGTTTGCGAGATGTGGCATCTGTTATGTTGGTTTCACCCTTACACCTCAAAGGCATGTAAAAAGTGGGAAGAGACTGACGTCAGCATGCCAAGGAGGACTTCTGAAGGCTCCAGTGACATCACATAGAGTTGTGTGCAGAGTTGTGCTATTGTGATGTCCTTGTCAATGTGGAAGAGCAATGGAGAAATGTTTCGATGGAATGCTGGAGCGTGGAGATATTCCAAAAGTGAGGAATCCACAGGTAGATACTGTATCCAACAGAAAAGGCATTACTGAAGATAAATAATTTGTTTTTTGCTATTCATTGATCCCTTAACTAAGAACGGTTAACATTCTAGACATAATCATATATCCATATCATGTGTAACTTTGTCTTGTAAACAGAATTCTTCCTCTTCTGTCACAGAATAAAACCCTAAGTATAAATGCAACAATCTTTACAGTCTTTAGTTATGTTCACATTTCATTTTCAAAATAGTTCAAAGTGCACTTTCTCAACTCAACTTTTTTTAAACATGTCTTTATTGAATTTCTTCAAACAAAGACAGAAAAGAAAAAAGCAGGCCACTGCTGGCACACCTCATCATAAATATGCATCACATCAACAGTTTCAGAATAATCCTAAGGCATCTCCCACTCCCAACCAGTTTTACAAGTTGTTGAGTGACGGGGCAGTCACCCAGTGCATCACAAGCAAGTAGTAGCACTCCAGTCCTTGTCACCGGGAGGGAAGGTGTGAATAACCGCCCTCACCGCAGGGAGACCCAAATAGAGACATCAAAGAAGAACAGAGGAACACAAAAAAGAACTAAAAACCTAGACTCAACTTGTGACAGTCAGAATCATCAACCCAAGTTCACATGTGCACTAGTTTCAGTGTAAGGGGCAGATAAAGGGAAATGGACGTCCAGGTGGGCAGGAAGGAAAGTCTCAGTTGGCACTATCTAGGGGGATGCCTACGGCATGGCCCCCTGGGCTGTGATGAAAGAATGGTGGGTCCCAACCCCAGAACCCGCCTCCCCTCAGGTCTTTACATATTGTCATGGTTGAGGGCCAGAATCTCTCCCTTGTCATTAGTCAGAGAGGCCTTCAGCACCTCCATCCACAGACCTGCCATAGGTTGTCTCCGCATGCGCTGCCTTTCTTTGTCCCTCAAGGCTGTGGCCCCTGCCTTGGCCCACAGCTCCTGGGAAGAGTATGCAGGGGTCCCTCCCATAACCTCTAATGTGATGCAATATCCTGCTTTGCCAGGGCCGTTGTTAGGTCAAGAAAACTGTCCCCCCACCCTGTGCACCTTTTTCCGCAGGTAAACACCAAGTCTGCCAACTTCCCTCTGGCCCATGGCTCACTCTACGTCAGTAGCCACTGAGCTCCAGAATCGCCTGATCACAAAGCAGTTCCAGACCATATGTAGGGACCCAGCATCCACCAGGGCACTGCAAGTGTTCAGTTTGCTGCATAACATTTATTCTGTGGGGAGTCAGATAGGTGGTGTGTATGTAATTGAACTATATGTATTTAAAACAAGTGTTATGTGAACCTTGTGTACCTGCTCCAGGGCCGTCCTCCACTCCCTCTACTGAAGCCTCCTACCCAGTACCACCTCCAACCATTCGCACCTATGAGGGAGGTTCATCCGTGGTAATTTCTAATGCTGATTTGTAGCACCATGAGACAAGCTTCCACCTATAGCCAGAGGTCAAAAGGACCTGCAGGAACTCATGAGTTTGGGGCTCCGTTTGACCCCCCAACCCACCGACTCCTTTAACGGCTTCCGCTACCCCAGGAACTGAGCCCCAGGGAGACCACCCTTCTACACTAGGCCCGGGAGTCCAGCATGGTCATGGTCCCCTAAGCATAGAAGTCTCCTGCATATTCTATGCTTGTCTCTACCCATCTTTCCAGCTTGTGCTCTGTTAAGTATCCCACCCAACAGTTAAGAAGTCCGACCAGTGGGATTGCCTGGGTAAAAAGCACTAGGTATTGCACTCTCACTACCAAAGCCCTCCAGCCTCTCATTGCAAAGGTCAGAAGATGCTACTGTGAAGCCCTCCCTCGTAACCTGTCCCAGCAACCAGGCCACAAGGCCACCAGGCCTGCGCTGAGGTTCTGCAGATACTCCAAGATCCTGTGCATCTCTGCCCCCTAGCCACCTTGCCATCCACTGCAGCTGTGTTGACAGAAAATACAGTTCTACGTCAGGAACATCCAGTCCCTGGCTTCTAATAGGCAGATGCAATGTGTCAAATGTTACTTGATTCTCTCTCATGTCCCAGATTAGTTCCCAAATCACGGTGTTAAGGACCTAAAGGCAACTCCAGGGTATCCAAATCTAGAGGTTGGTGAAATTGTACAAAACTTGTGCGAGATCACCGTCTAAGTCAGAGCAACTCTCATCATAATGGGGAGGCTAAGAGGCAGCAGGAACTTCACGTTACCTATGAGTTCCCGGAGCACAGCCCCCAGATTGGCCTCCCTTGTGTCCTCCTCCCTATAGCAACACACACACTCCTAAATATTTCATCTGGGTCTGCCCCCATTGGATGTGTCGATCGGTTACAGAACAGGGCACATCTATCCAACCCAGGAACAAGGGAAAGGCTTATGTTTTCTATCAGTTGGTTGTAAGTCCTGATGCTTCACCTAGGCCCTCCAACTCAGACATGCACCACTGCATACCCAGGTCAGGGTGTCTGAGGTAAATCAACATGTTGTCGGCATACAAGGACACTATATGCACTTCATTGTGCAATGGGATCCCCCAAGGCATGCACTCAGCCCTCATTGTACTAGCAAAAGGTTCTGCTGCATTGCAAAAACCATTGGAGAAATGGGGCATCCCTGACGCCTACCTAGGTACACCCCAAAGGACTTAGATGCCAGCTGCCACCCTGACTCAAGCCTATGCATCCACATACAGAAGTGGGACCGACCTGCACCATAACGGGCCCAAATCCATTCTACTCATCACCTCCTGTAAATAAAACCAGTCCAGTGTGTCGAAAGCCTTGCATATGTCAATCAAAAGGGGTAGGGCACCCCAGGTGTATTCCTCCAATGTCTCTTCCAGGAGATTAAGCAAATTTGTGGATAGTCTGCAAGGTATTGCACCTTTAGGGTGAACCCGTTCTGGTTTCTATGAACAAGAGTGAGCAAATGATCATGCAACTAGCTCACTAAGATTTTACTCAGTATCTTATAATTGATATTTAGCATCAATAATTGTCATTAAGCCCCTACCTCATCGCCATCCCTCCAGTTTAGGCACCAAGATGACCAGAGCTTTTTGAGATGTAACCGGCAGGCGTCTCCTCCAGCACATGAGCATAGAGCGCAGCAAGCCTTGGGGCCAGATCACTGGCGTAGGTTCAGTAAAACTCAGCAGGCAAACCATCAGTACATGGTATTGTCCTCCATGCCAAGTCCCCTATGGCAGCCCTGATTTTCACCTGTAGTATGGTGCCACCCAGAGCCTTCTGTTCCTCTGCTTCCAAATGTGGAACCTGTGATCTGCCCTAGAACTGGTCCAAGACCTCAGCCAAGGGTTCTGGGTGAGCAACATACAGTTCCTGGTAGTAGGAGGTAAAGACAACCGGTATCTCGTCCTGGGAGTACACGAGACGGCCATGATTTAGTCTTATATGGGTGATGGCATGGCTGCATTGGTGCTATCTGATCAGCCCATCCAGCAGCCTTCCTGCCCACCCCCCTCTGCATGCGAGTTGTCCACACAATCCCTCCAATTAGGAGAGCACAGCTGCTTGGTGACCACAGCAATCTCTTCCCAGTTCTCCAGCAGTCAAGGACGTGCCGCCAGGTCAGCAAGGAGGGAGTGCTCAATGTCTGCCTGTTCATTTTCAACTGCTGTCAACCTGTTAGATAGCGACTTACACAGCCCAACTGCCTGGCCAATGCAAAATCTTCTAACCACCACCTTAAATGCTTCCCATTCTGTGGCTACACTCCCTGCTGTACCCTCATTGTCTGCAAAGTAGTTACTAATAAGGGATGCTAGTGGCTCCCTGAAGGTGGGCTTTAATGAGGATGTGGCCGCCAGACACCAAAAAGCACCACCGCCATGGCAGGCCAAGAAGTACTCACTGGCTTATGGTCAGAGAGTGTGTGCTAGGTGTTCTACTCTGGTGATGACCCTGTTTACAGTTGAGCTGCACAACCAACCATCCAGGCAGAAAAAGTAGGTCATAGATTAGTGAGAAGTATGTGTATTCCAACAGGTGGAGATACTGCACGCGCCATGCATCCAATAATCCCCAATGAGAGTACCAACCTTGAAAATCAGCAGCAATCCTAACAGTCGGGGAATCTGGAAGGGGGAATGGTACAGTCCAGGCTCAGATCTGCTATAGTGTTAAAGTCTTCCTCCAGAAGCAATATAGGTGCAAACAAGCGGGCCAGGGAGTCATACAATTGTGTTTGGTTGGCATTTGGGGATGTATAGCACCAACTCAACAACATTGTGCCACATAACCGACCCCTCCATCTCTGTCGCAGCATTTGAGCCTCTCCACTCACCAGATGTGTCTCCTGTAAGACGACGACTTCCACGCCCTCCCATTGTATGTAGGAAAGGATTTTGCGCCACCTCACAGCTGAGCCCATGCCCTTCACATTCCAACTAATGAGAGTATAAGGTGTGCTTTGTGCCAGAACAATGTATTAGCCCCACACCCGGCATCCCACCCCGTTCTACCTATATCACAGAAGTGCCACATAACAAAGTAAAAGTCCAGTGCTATAAATTATGTCCCCTGCCACCTGAGTCAAACAGTCCCAACTCCCTCTCCCCAGGACAGGACAGTGTGGCAAAGACCATCCGTTCAAGAATCAAACTACTAGACAAAAAATAGTCAACTAAGCAAGCATGCATTGTTGTCTCCCCCACTCGGAAGGAGTTAGTAAGTGGAGACATGTGGCCACTTCGCCATCTGTACCCTGTCCACCACCCTGCCCCCCCCAGCACTTTTCATATTATCACAAATATTTGCAGTCATCAACAGGGTGCAACAACAGGTAGTCCATAGGTAGTCTGGAGAGCCCAGCACTATCCTTCAGCAATTGTTCCCTGCAGATGTATGTCGAGGGCATCTCTCCATCAGTCAATATGCCTAGTGCATACACCCTCCTGGGTCCACTCCAGGGCATAGTGCCTTAAAGGTCATCAGCATAGCAGCACCCCATCAGCGCATTCAGACCCTCACAGGTGAGTAGTACGCTTTACAAATGCTATGAGTGATTGATTGAATGAAGCAGACATACCACCACCAGGTGTGGTTTGCCCCCAGAAGGTAAAGGTGGGCCGGGACTTGGTTCACTCGCTCCAGGGCAAAGAATGGAAAGACATCCTGCGGCACCACTGCTGACAAAATCCAGGCCTCCAAATAGCAAATCATATCCTGACCCTCCACTTTTTCCGGGAGTCCAACCATTCTCACGTTATTCCACTGACTGCAACCTTCAGCCTCCTCCGCTCGTCTCTTGAGAGTGTCTCCCCTCCTTGTAAGATCTTGCACATGGTTCTCCAAGGCATCCAGGCAGGGGAATCCGGTGCTACTGCCGCCTCATTCTCTGCCACTCTGGTGCTAAGCTTATGGCGATCCTTGTGTAGCATGCCCTGGTCCACCACAAGTGACTCAATATTTTCCATCAGAAGTCTCTGGATTTGGTAATGGCCTCCAGAATCAGCACCAGTGTGTTATCTGCTGACGCTCCAAAGAACCGTCATAGGCAAAGCTCCCCAGACATTGGTCAGAGCCCCCTGCACGTCCGGGGGGCTCAGTTGCTGGCATAATAAGACTGAGGCTCCCACTGGACTTCCAGCACTTCCTACGGGCCCTCACTGCAAGGTGTGGGAGCCAGCCAAGCTCCTTCTCATCACGGCCTCTGCTGCCATTTTGGGCTGTGAGTCTCTGCAGCCAAATGTCTCAGGATCATTGCCAGGAGTCCCCTTCACCTCCAAGAGGGCTGTGCTGCCTGCAGAGAGGTCTGGGCCACTTTGCCTGTCTCTGCACCCCGGACTAGCTCTCCATTGCTTGCAGTGAGGGATGTATTTGAGCAGCCGGCAGAGAGCCCCTGTAAGGTGCTGCCATCTTGCGCGGCTGTCAGCCATGCCCCTCTTTCTCAACACAACTTGATTGTTAGAATACTTCTTTGTATTCCCAAAGCCCTTCAAAAATTCGAATGAAGCAATTCATGTGGCAAGGTCCTGGCTGTGCCAACTTTGTATCATGTCTGACTAGCAAGAATGCCTTGAAACATGAGGGACGTTATACATGAGAGTTCACGGACTGCTGGGAAATGTAGTTCATCATTGGGGCACCATTCACAGTGCATCCATCACACGTGCAAAGCCTTAAAACAGAGAGCACAGGCACTTTGTGAAGACAGACAGCCTTTCTTTTCTCTGAGATCAAATCAAAAGGGTTTGGAGTATTGTTCCTCTTAGCTCACTGAGCCATAAAGAGTAAGTCATACCTCCTGGCATGCACGCTAAAATATGTACACTTGAGCAAAAGTCCATGTTTCAAAGAAAGTTCCAACTCTTGTACACTGTTCTGTAGACAACACATCCCCATTTCAGTGTTCATTAGGACAGCATCATGGCTTTTACTGGTGAAAACCCAGGCATTATTAGCAGCACAAAATAAGCATACTACTTTGCTGGAGCAACTGTGCTTATGTAACCCATGCTGTTAGATCAATACCGAAGCCATCCAGTCAGGTACTCTGCTTACCTGGCTCATAAGGAAAGAACAGCTTCATTCCCCGATCACCTACCGCTGCATTGGCCCTGACACATTTATCCATAAGCAATTTGAGATTTGTTTTGCCTTCTCCCAGCACTTTGGTAATTCATCTGACAGGGAAAACGAGTTCCCCTGCAGATATAGCAGCCTTCTGAGAAGGCATCCCAGTGTCTCAAGTAACCCCAGAGGAACGTCTGAAACTAGACCTTCCAATATCCTTGATGGAGATAAAGGAGGCTATATATTCCCTGTCTACTAAAAAGACCTCTGGTCCTGATGGGCTCCCCTTGGAGTGCTACTGTACCTACTTCAACATCCTAACTCCGTGTTTGGAGCAGCTATATGCAGAGGCCAAGATGGACAACATCCTCTACCTCTCTCTCAGAAAAGTCCTGCTAGTCTTTGTCCTTAAATCAAGCAAACATGTAGTAGACATTTCTGCCTAGAGATCGTTAGTGATCATCAACACAAACCAAAAAGTAATTACTAAGAACCTAGCTGATCAGTTACTGTCCCTGGACTGGTCCCTTAGCTGATCCACCTGGACCAAAATGTCTGTGTCCCTGGGCCAGAGCACCTCACTTAATATAGATTGGCCTTTCGGGATCATGGAGTTTGCTCTGGTTTCTTGGCCCTGGGCATCTTGCATGGTGCTAGACCCGTAGAAGGTGTTTGATAAGTTTGATTGGATGTACCTTTTCCCACTGCTCGGTTAGTACGACTTTGACAAATTAATGGTCTTTGTGTTCAAAATTCTTTGTACTACTAGTGTCAAGGGTTCGCACTGGGTAACTCTTCTCAGATGCGATAGCCATTCATAGAGGCACCAGGCAGGGCTGCCTATGGGGTCCCCTTCTCTTTGCTCTGGCAATGGAGCCAGTGTCTATCAGGTTGTGTGCAGACAGGGCCCGCTGGGGTATTCCCCCTTGGCAGTCTGACACATCCTATCCCTCTTTATGTAGATTACCTTGTTAACGTGTCCCTTTATGACTAATTTATACACTTGGGGACTTGTTTTAGGCCAAGGAATCTTTTGACCCTGATTGAAGACACCTTAGGACGAGATAGCTAATCAACATGTCAATCAATATATCAATAACATCATCGATATTTATTATAACAAGGCAATTCACTTTAGTCAAAGACATTTAATGAACTCAGGACACCACCATGACCTTTCAGTCATGAATAACCACACCAATTTAGTATGAATTTTGTGATATTTATTCCCTATTGATTACAATTCTACTAGTAAGTTTATTAATCTCAATAGCAAAAAGCTCATCAACATTGTCATAATTTGGCAACTTGAATAAGACTTCAACAAAGCAAGAATCACAATTATTAGAACATAGCACGGCGTAAACATAGGTTAACTTAAGCAGAGTAACGTTAGCGCATTGTTCAACAAAGTATAGATTCAGTCATTTGTCTATTTGTGTCAATCTAGTGAACCCCTCATCTAACCTCGAATTACCATTGGCATGTTGGGCTTTATGCAAAACAATTTAGTAACACCAATTTAGAAAAACATCTAGCCATGGTCTCTGTCAAAAGTAGCAGTTGGTACCTAGAAAGGAAAAGCAAACAGACAATCACAATTTCATTGTCATATAGTTACCCTCTGTATTGGGTCAGCACTCAGGTTCGGTCTTCGTCCTCAGGACCTCAGTTGATTCGCCATCAATCAGGAACTCAGTTCAGACAGAAAGGGCAAAGGGTACTTCCCTCATAAGGAGGTAAAGTATAAACGGGCAATCTAAGGACAAGAATGGTTCTAAGTAAATTAGCAAGTCACCAAACAGAGTGACAACGTTTCTGGATCATATCAATAGCATTTCCCTAATCAATCTGCGTGACTCCCCGTGCCATATGTTTTTATCCCTTTTTTGTTGTACAGTCCCCTAAAAGTTCATTGGACCAGGGGTTGCACCCCACTATCTTTATCCAATTGCCTTCAAATGAGCTCATCGAATTTGTCACCCCATAACAGTTCTCACGTATATTTTGTTGGTCCTCATAATTGACGTCTTTAGTGGGTGGAATGTCTGGTATGATTTCATACTCTCGTGGTCCTTTGCACATCTTCAGTCAGTGGCTCCATAGTCCATACCGCTTCAGTCGACTTTGTACCTGCCAATTGTCTACAGTGTTGCATTCAGCTCAAATGTTTCCACGAGCAAGTTGAATTTCATGAGAACGGATCTACTACGGTTACATTCAGCTTCTAGTTTTGAAGAAAAACAAGAGTTCATGTCCCTCAACAAGTCAGCACACTGCACGTTTAGAAAAACACATTTAATATGAGAGCCAGGCAGCTAGGCCTCAACTCATGCTAACTAAGATCTAATGATTTAATAGCAGAACCTTAGCATATAGATTTTCAATATTAATGCAAAATCACATTTTAATAAACATTTCATAATTATTAGTCAGTTTCATTAGTTCCCGTGTATATTGACGGCCACTCCCCGTGGGCACATTTCAAGCACACGTTTTAGCAAAACATAGTAATACATTTTCTATGTGGCATTATTACATATTAGTTCATAATCATTTCATGTTAATATTGATTAAGCTATGCTCTCTCAGTCCCTCCTCTGATGACACCTGTCATCACACAAACCTTTCCCTTCTCAACCTTTCACTTTCCGCATTATGCACATTTAAACATCTTCCCCTTTGTGTGAGCTTTCCAAATTTCATTAAACATTTTCTCCCTTTCATTTTCTTAATTTCTTTTGTTTCGTTTTGTCAGATTTCTTTTTATTCTTTCATTAACTTTGATGATAACCATATTCCCAATAAACAGATCAGGACAATCAATAGACCCCCCAATATTTTTGCAAGAACCCCATTCAAAATATTACTAAACCAATTCCCTACTCTGGTAATTCCTCTCCCATTTTTCTCCCAAACTCCAGGTTCCTTCAGCTCCTTCAAATCTGCACTATCTCTTGTTAGGTTAGTAAGCATACCTCTAATCTTTTTGCTGTTATCTGGTATGAACGCACAACAATGACGCTCATTAAGCATCTTACAGACTCCGCCACTCTTTGCTAAAAGAATATCTAAAGCAAGCCGGTTTTGAAGAGTCATAGCCCTCTCCGCAGCAAGTTCAGTATCCATCAGGAGTATAGCCCCTGTGAAGTTTGTCAGCATGTTATCCACAATAGTAGACAACTTTCGAATCTTTATGGAGTTTAAGATAACCCCTACTGAAGGAATTATGGCTCCACATATGTCACCAACGACAGCAGTCGCTGTCTCTCTTTTCTGTCTATCATGGTGTAATTCAGACATTTTAGGAATTTGCTTTAAGTCATCAATCTGGTAGATCTTTGGGAAAACTATTCCCAAATAACATGTCCCATTCCATCCCTTAGGAAGATGGTAATAAGCAATAAGCCCACATTTGTAATAGATCCCAGGGATCGCTGGATCCTGTCCATTTAACATGAATGGCCATTTACTCTGAAACAAAAACACATGCCTGCACTCACTCGTTCCCACAAATAAAATGTCATACTCAGATTTTCGCCTATATATACAAAGTCTACCTACATGTAATGCATCTATAGCTAATTTGCCCTGTGTCTTTATTGTGGTGTAAGCATAATCATTTGCAAGTGTGTGTTTTTCTAAACCTTTTTCTAACCTTTCTTTTAATTCCTTGCGTCTGTCATCAGTGTGATCTAAGAAGCTCTTCTCTACAGGTGTTAGTAAGCAGGTTAGATTATTGCGATGGGCATAAGCTGTTCCAAATGTCAGTGTCGGCTCAAAGAAACCCCTAACTAATTTTATGCTATGTTCTTTAGCTAATTTGTTTAGAAACTCAATCACAGGCACAAAAGAAAAACCTACATCTAAGTTAGAGTAGAAGTATTGCACATGTTCTTGATCATAGAATCTTGTTAACAGCAAACTACAGCTTATCCCATATGTTAGTGGCAGACTATGGTAGGTAACCCCTTCTTGTACTGACGAAGGAATCTTTGTGCATACATAATAATTATTTTCATCCATTGTGTCAACATACTCATTCAGCAAGAGATAGAAGACATTAGTAGATAGTTCCCCTTTTGAATTAGTTCCCTCATGCAAGTATTTTGCATCCTGCTCAAACTTCTCCCATGGTGTTAATGTAGTAGTCTCAGGATTTGAAGCATTGTTAGTCACTTTCTTATCCATCTATGGCATTCCCACAATCACACCTATAATTATTATTGCACACACAATATCTAGAATGGCACTCAACCAACCACACATCCTGCCCTTTTTACTATTGCCTTTTGTGTAACTCATGATCTGTAAGGAATCAGATAGCAGAAAAATACAAAACAAAAAATCAACTTGAGGACGATATAAAAGCCCTTTTTTTTTTTCTCTCTGTGCAAAAGTCTCTCTCTTTCTGCGAGTATTTACAGCGTTTCACTCACTCCAGGACCCCCTTTGTCAAATCAGGTTATTCAGTTTGTCATAATCGTTTTTTCAGAGTCAATTCAGGTTAACAGTGTCACATCCGGTACTTTATCAGTCTCTTTTCTCAGCTCTTCAGCTTTTAATTTCAACTTCAATTTAACACAGTCTCTTTTTAAAGTTGAATTCAGGTGCCGTAGTATTGACCTGGTACCTCCCGATCAAAACAGAATACCAAGAATTCTTGTTGCCATTCAGCTGATGTTGCATATGCCCATTCACGACCTGCGTACCTTCTGTTTGCGACTCTTTTTCTTTTCAGTTTGTGTTCACTCTGCAACTCTCCTTCACTGAGATCCTCTTTTCTGGTTGTGTCAACTTCTTCCTCTATTGTTTCACTAGGGACCACTTTCTCTATTGCAGCTTGTGGCGCTGGCCAGTTATCTCCTTTATGTGTTTTCTTCCTGTTTAGCCTTTCAGAACGTTGGACACCGCCCTCCTTTTGTGCTATAGTGTTTTCTCTTGATGGACCTGCAAGCGGCTCAGGAGGAGTCAATGCATTTTGACCTCCCTCTGCTTCTTCCCCCTCACCTTCAGGGTCTGTAACGGGCTCAACTTCAAGCCCGTATCCGTCTGCTTCTGGGAGAACCTCTCTTTGCGTTGGTTCCCCTGTTACCTCAGCTGAGACAGGCTCACTGTCAACCCTCTAGAACTCACTTTGAGTGACTGAGCTGTCCTCAGTGGGCTCTCCTGCAGTCTCAGTTCCCCTTTGAATACTCTCCGGCCCTGAGACTTCCTTCTCTGCAGCTGTTGTTTTAGACACTTCAATTTCCTCATCAGTTGGACACGTCACCTTCTTTGTGTGACTGGCATGTACCCAGTTTGTAAGGCCTGCACATTTCACAGCAGGGGTTGTTCTCAATATTACTTGATATGGCCCCTTCCAACGCGGCTCCAAACACAACTTCCTCACGTGTTTCTTGATAACCACCCAATCACCGGCTTTCAAGGTGTGACCTGGATCACTTATCGGTGGCAATGTTAACAGTGTCTGGTGAGAGAAAGAGGGGACCACATCAGCCAGACCCTTGCAGTAGTCCAACACCATATCATCCGTGATATTCACAAGAGCATTTGCAGGCACTGCGGGCAATAGCATAGCTCGCCCCATTAGAATCTCGTGCGGAGATAGTCATGTTTTCTTGTCAGGTGTATTTCTCATTGACATCAGTACTAAGGGCAATGCATCTGGACACTTCAAATTGGTAGCTGTGCAAATTTGTGCCATTCTCGACTTCAAGGTACCATGCATCTGAACCACTAGTCCTGATGCTTCAGGGCGATAGCTACAATGCAGCTTCTGCTCAATGTTCAATGGAGCACACACAAGCTTAATCACCTCATTGTCAAAGTGCCTGCCCCCATCTGATTCTAAAGAGATCGGGAATCTGAAACGTGGTATTAACTCCCTAAGCAACAGCTTTGCTACTCTGAGGCTGTCATTTCTACGTGTAGGGTAAGCTTCAATCCAATGACTGAAAACACACACAATTACCAACATATACCTCAAGCCTCCACACACAGGCATCTTAATAAAATCCATCTGCATCTTGCTAAACGGACCTTCAGCTCTCCCTATGTGGCTCAAAGTCACCATGATCCCTTTCCCCCACATTCATCTGTTGACAGATGATGCACCTGTGGCAGATAAGCTCTGCAGCTTGTCTGAATTTCAGATTGAACCAATCGATTTTAAACAACCTGATCATTGCGTCTCTCCCATGATGTGCTTGACCATGGTAAAACCTTGCAAACTGTGACAAATTACTGTTTGGCAGAACCATTTTCCCCTCTTCTGAAACCCATAAGTCATCAGATCTCTGTACACATTGCATTTTCTGCCAGGAACGTTTTTCCTCTTTACTGGCACGTTCCTGCAGTGATCTTAGCTCATCTAATGTATCAACCACTCTTAATGCAAAGATTAAGTATGCTTCATTTTCAGTTTCAGGTAACAATTCCCATTGATCTCGGAACGATATACAGTTCAATGTGCAAAACCTTGCGACTTGATCTGAATAGCCGTTTCCCATTGACACAAAGTCTTGTGACTTAACATGAGCATTGCATTTCACCACTTCAGTTTTAAGAGGTAACTGAATCACCTGCAACAAATCCTTAATCTTTTTGCCATTTTTCACTGGTGAACCAGAAGAGGTCATGAAACCCCTCTGTGACCATAGTTGGCCAAAATCATGTACAATTCCGAACCCGTATCTGCTGTCAGTCTAGATAGTGACATTAAGGTTTTCAGCTGCGTGGCATGCCTTTGTAAGGGCAATTAATTCAGCCACTTGTGCAGAGTACACTCTTTCGAGCCAAGAAGCTTCTAGAATACCGGTGATTGTACACACGGCATATCCAGCTCTCAGTACTCCTACTAAGTCTCTCAAGCATGAACCATCAACAAACATAATGTAGTCATTTTCTTCCAATTGGGTATCTTTGATGTCAGGTCTTTGTTTGGTGCATAATTCTGTTACCTCAAGACAATCATGTTCTACTTCCTCAGCATCATTAATGTCTGCATTTTCAATGGGAAGTAAAGTTGCCAATTTCAATACAGTACATCTCTTGAGGTACACATTCGGTGACCCCAGTATGATTGTCTCATACTTAGTCAACCTAGCATTTGTCATGTGCTGCGTCTTGGTTCGGGTTAACAGAATTTCAACTGAATGTGGAACTATTACTGTTAAGGGATGTCCCATCACTATGCCTTCACACTGTGTGAGGCTTTGACCAACTGCTGCAACTGCGTGCAAACAACCCGGTAAGGCTGCGGCGACTGGGTCCAAAGTAGCCGAAAAATATGCTACTGGGCGGTTTGCACCTCCATGGACCTGTGTTAAGACAGGCAAGGAACACGCATTACGTTCATGGCAAAACAGTAGAAAAGGCTTCGTGTAATCAGGCATACCTAAAGCTGGTGCCCTGCACATACATTCACTCAATTCCATGAATGCCTCCATCTCTTTCTCGAACATGATTATGGTACCTGGGTCATCCTGGACCTCTTTAACTGTCAATTTTACCAAAGGTTTAGAGATAATCGAGATATCTTTGGATATTCTCCTGGAGCCCTTTTCAATCAAGTGACCTAAGTACTTCACCTCTTTCTGACAGTATTGCAGTTTCTTTGGAAACCCTTTATGTCCGTTCTTTCCCAAATGGTTCAATAAGGCAATGGTGTCATACCTGCAGTCGTCTTTTGTTCTGGACGCAATTAACAAATCATCAATATACTGCGCTAGAGTCGAACTGAAAGGCAGTTCTAACGACTCCAAATCCTTCTTCAATATCTGATTAAAGATGGAAGGTGACTCAGAAAACCCTTGAGGAATTCTGCACCAACTCTACACCTTATCCAGGAATTTGAAACTGAAAAGAAATTGGCTGTCCTCATGAAGAGGCACCAAAAAGAATGCTTGAGACACGTCCACAACTGTGAACCACTCTGCATCACATGGAACCTGGAACATGATTACTGCTGGATTTGGCACTATGGGGCAGCATTTTACCACAATCTTGTTTATTTTTCTCAGGTCTTGAACAATTCGAACTTTCCCACAAGGCTTTTTCAAACCCATTATTGGTGAGTTACATGGGCTGCTCAATACTTCCTTCAGAACCCCTTGCTTCACAAAGTCTGCAAATATCTGTGCTACTGAATGAGGACATCTTGTGCCATGTGGTACTGTGGTACCTGAGGAAACACTGCATTCGGCTTTACCTGCACGTTAACGGGTTCTACTCCTTTTATCAGTCCCATTTCCTTTTTTGTCAGATCCCACACTTTCTGTGTCACTGTTCCCTGCAAATCAGCTGGTAAGTCAGTCACTGTGAGCATTGGGAATAGGGTTGTCAAAGGGTATTCCTCATTTGCAGTCTCAGTTTCTAGATCTAAGAATTGTCCATCGTCTCCTTCATCATCACTGTTTGTCTGCACTTCAATCCCTTCATTTGAACAGATAATCGAACACCTTGTTTTACACAGTTAAGGCCTGATTCTTACCTTGGCGGTCGGCGGAGAGGCGGCGGTCGGACCGCGAACAGACCGGCGGTCCAAAAAATGGCATTCTGACCGCGGCGGTCACCGCCGCGATCGACCGCCACATCCCCACTCCGACCGCCACGGCGGTCATGACCGACGGGCTGGAGTTCGCACACTCCGGCCCGGCGGTCGACCCAAGACCGCCAACCGTATCATGACCCTGCTTACCGCCGCGGTTTTTGGCGGTCGGGAACCGCCATGCGAACCATGGCGGTAGGCACTATCGGGGCCAGGGAATTCCTTCCCTGGCACTGATAGGGGTCTCCCCCACCCCCCACTGCCCCCCACGAGTCCTCCCCCCACACCCTCCACCCCCCTGCCACCCCCCAGAGGTGGTACGAACCCCCTGCCCCCCCCACCCCGACATGCACATACACGCACCCCGACATGCACGCACCCCCAACATGCACATATGCACACCCCCTACACACACACATACACAACGGGGGCACATACCCGCACACATACATGCCGACATGCGCACCCGCCGAACTACACACATTGCCCAAAGGCACAGCAGCACCCCCCGCCCGCATGCACGCACTCACACACCCCCTCTACACACCCCCATGCACGCACACATCACACAACACCCCCACACCCCCTCCCCTCACGGACGATCAACTTACCTTGTGCGTTGGTCCTCCGGGAGGCGACGGGAGCCATAGGGACGTGACCGCCAACAGAAGACCGCCAACAGAAGACCGCCACACAGAAATGTGGGTCGTAATTCTGGGGGCGGTGTTCTGCTGGCGTGGCGGTGGAGGTTGACCAGTCTCCACTTTCCCGCCGACCGCCAGTGTGGCTGCTGGCGGTATTCCGGCAGAACGCTCCCAGCGGTCGGAATACGCGCAGCAGCATACCGCCGCGGTCGGCGGTCTTTACCGCGGCGGTAACTCGGCGGTCTTGCGAAAAGACCGCCAAGGTCAGAATCAGGCCCTAAGTCTCTTCCCAGTAGGGATACGGGACTCGAATCGCAGACTACAAATTTATGTAATCCCTGGAAGTTACCAATCTCAACTTGGACCGGGTCTGTAATCAGATTTGTCAGATACTGATTTGCTACTCCTACCACCCTTATTGTAAGTCCTGAAAGTGGCAACTTCAGAACCCCTGCAATTCTGACTGTAGAGCGTGTAGCTCCTGTGTCAACCAGGAATAAAACTTTATGTCCCATCACCTTTCCTTCTACATAGGGACCCCTCTGATCTACTTCTAGGGATGCTGCAAGCCTGCACTCCTCACTGTCTGAACAATCATCCAACCATTCATTGTTTATTCCATCCTCACCACGCAATGGGAACTGTTGTACTGTGTTATTTTGACTCATCATTTGGCCTGTGACCTGTTGCTGTCCCAGGGGAGCCAATGGCATTTGCATTTGCTGTCTATGTACCATGGGAACCTGCTGTTGTACCTGCTGCATTTATGCTGGTTGAACACGCGGCATTTGCATTTGCTGCACGGGCTGTAATCCTTGAATCTGAACCATGTTATTCTGGAAGTTTTGATTTTGTCCCCTTATTTTTGGACCCCTCACATTTTGGAATGTAACAACATCATTGCTTTGTTGAACAACACCATCCTGCACAGCCATTGGACATTTCCGCTTCCAGTGCCCAATGCCCCCTCACGCGTGATATGGTGACACCTTTTTCATCTCCTGCACATCGTTTTGAACCACAACAGTATTCAGGTCTGGACCACGGTTCACAAAACCTCGACCTCGGCCTCTTGGTTGTGCCTGAAACATGCCATTCCCTTGCGGTTGCTGTTGTACCACCTGCTGTATTCCGTTCCCCATTCCCCATTCCTGCTTGGGCTGCCTTAATCTGCATCACCATCACCTTCTCTTTCAACTTTCTCTGCTTCAACTCAATCTCGTCACTACAGTATTTCGCACACTGCAGCACCTCATCAATCGGCTTTGCTTGCCAGCAGATCAAATGATTCTTAATCATCTGAAAAATCTCTGGTCTCAGGCTTTCAACAAACCTGAACACAAGATGATTCATGTCTTTCGTCTCAATGACCTCAGTGCCACTGTAATGTTTGAACGCTTTCAACAATCTCTCATAGTAGGCATGAAACGATTCTTTGGCCTCCTGTGAGGTTCGATCGATCTTCTGCCAGTCAGTCACCTTAGGCGACACTTTCTGCTTCCAAAACTCAATCACTTTATGATAATACTTCATCACCTCCTCAGATGGTGCTCCAGTAACCTTATCCCTTGCCGGTTCCTGTGTCGGCCAATCCACACCTCTCTTGCATTCAAGCCATAAGTCAGGTGGAACTATAATCTCAAACACCGTATTCAAGTCCTCCCAGAGACATTTTGCAAGCTTCACAAACCTGTCAGTCTGTTGATACCACTGTATCGGCTTCTCCCTCAACCTGGGATAGTCATTTGTAAATGACAAAACATCACCCCTAGACCACGGTACATGGACTAGGACCCCTCCGGCTGTCTCTCTCATTGGTAACATTTTTTATTGGCCCCGTGTCTGGGATGGCTTTAGCATGCTTTGGGTCCGGAACGTCTCCCTTTTCTTTATCTCTTTTCTTTGCCCATCTCCCTTCCCATTTCTCTAAGGCTCCCCAAATTTGCGCACATTGCAGTATTTCTTTAAGATGCGCTTTCATTCCGTTAGACCTCATGTGATCAAAATCTTTAGAATCGAAGTCTAATCTGTAGCTTCTCTTCAAATGTTTAGTATTCTCAATATCTATGCCGTATTTGTCTGCCAGGTTTGCCAACCTCTGATGCACCTTGCCCACTTCTTTAGTGATTTTGGGGCACAGATACCTCAATTCTACTTCTGTGTAGGACTCTAATCTGTTCACCCCCATTGTTCCTTCCACTAGTTCTGCAGCTTCTACACCCAGCTTTACAAAATTTAAGTATTCATCCCTCTCTGACCTCTCTGCAGTCGCTGCAGTAGTCTGTGAAGCGTTGAGTTTTTCTAACCACTCATTCAACTGTTGCGCAGAAAAGCCTTGCAACAAAATGTTTCCTGACTGCATCAATGGTGTCTGTGTCGTATTTGTACCCATTATCTGTGGGGTTAGCACACCTAACCCTGCTTGCCTCATTGTCTCCAAAGGAGCCCCAATCGGACTGAGGTTTAACAAAGACCTGAGCCCTTGTGCTGTCTTTTCTCTTGGTGTCATTACTTGGGGAGTTCCTGTGAAGCCTCCACTTATTGCCTCTTGGGTCATTATTCCTTGATCACATACGCCAGGTTTTCCTTGCGCATACAGCGGTACTGGTGGACCAACAGTAATTGGCAATCATATAGCAGCTGGGGACTGACCAACCCCCAAACCCTGTGGAGCATTAACTCCCATAGCTTGATTCATCATTGGTGCTGTAGCTACTGAGAGAGCGTAGTTAAATATTATATACATTAGATGTGAAATGCTTATACTTAACAAATGCCGCAACAATAATCATGAAATATTATTCGTCTGAATGTATTTTTAAAACATATTTTTAAGTGTGAAGTTATTATCGTACACATATACTAATGTCGACTATAAGAAATAATTGCTTGTATTATGGTTAATTGAATATGTTAACATTTACGAAGATTGCATTATTAGAATCCATAAGTCTTAAGTTAGCGTGAGTTGAAAACTTAGCTGTGTAGCTCGCATATTAAAGCATATTTTTCTGTTTCTCCAGTGTGCTGATTCGCAAAAGGCCATGACCCAGCATGTGTTCTTTTCTTTGTTTTATGTTGCAAGTGAGGATCTTTCTCACTCGCATGCTAGTTGTTTTAGTATAAGTTTTGTACGTTTTTGTAACATTAGTTGAAACGTCCAAGGACATTCGACCATGGAAAAGGGAACTTTTGACCCGAAGAACGTGCCAGAAAATGAAGTAACCCCGGATGTGCCACCTACGAAGACGTCAATTATGAAGACCCATTAAAGTGTTATAAATTATCGTGGGGTGACAAGTCCATTACTTAATGTATAATTTGATAGGTTAAAGATAGTGGGGTGTAGCGATTATCCAATAGAATTTTGGGGGAAGGTATTACGAAAAGGGGATAAAAACTCATGATACAGAAGACTCGAGAGAACTAGGTAGGGAATGATATCGATTGCATCCAGAAACTCTGTCACTCTGTTTGGTGATTTGAGGCTTAGAACCATCCTCATGCATAGACAGCCCCATTACACTTTCCTCCTTATGAGGGAAGTGTCCCCTGTCCCTTAGACGAAATAGATTGACGGCGATCTAACTGATGTCCTGAAGATGAAAACTGATCCTGTACTCTGACTCATTCCGAGGAGGGTAATTATGACAGTTGCTATTGTAATTCGTCTATATGCTTTTTCTTTCTAGGTACCAACTGCTGTAGTTTTTGTTAGAGAACCTAGTTAGATGTTTCCAAATTCATGTTCTTAATTGTTTGCATGAAGTCCAACATGCTAATGCTAATTAGTGGTTAGACTAGGTGTTCACTTTGACTGACGCAAACAGACATGAATGATATTGTGTTATGCTGAACTGGGACTTATATGATGTTCTATGCATTCTGATCTGTGTATCTCCTACATTAGTGTTTTCATGTTTGTGATCTTTGCATTGTCAAAATCTTATCACAATTACCATATCGTGACTATGCTCTTTTGCTTTATGGTTTTGAGATTAATACTCTTGCTATTAGATTGTAATCAATAGGGAATAAAATTCACAAAGCTTCCATAAAGGTGTGGTTATTCATGACTGAAAGGTCATGGTTGCGTCGGCAGTTAACCAATGTCTAAAGTGAAGTATATTGTGGTGATATATGTTGATAATATCATTGATATATTGCTTGATATATTGATCAGTTATCTTGTTCTACAGTGTCTCACCACTAGGTCAAAAGATTCATCGGCCTAAAACCAGTCCTAATGTGTATAAATTAACATAGAGGGACGCGTTAACACTACTGACTGCGGTCCTGCAACTGCATTGTAACTCGGAACCAGCTGTTGCTGCGGCGGGGCAGCAATTGCAGAGTTGGCTCAATCTACACTAGCTTTGATCTCGTGTATATCGGATCAGGCGGCACCATCAGACTTGTAGTTGTCTCTAGTACTGGGAAGTCTGGATAAATCCTTTGAATCTGTGGTGGCTGCAACTGTATCTGTGTGTCTGGTGCAGTGGGTACACTGACACCATTTTGTATCAAAACTGTATCACTTGTCTGTACTGTACTTGAGACGCCCTTACTCTGTGCCGGATCCTCAGTACCCACACTAGTGCTCAGAGCAGTGTCATTTATAGCATATGGTGGCGGACGATCATGTAACAACTGATTAAGAAATTCTTCGTTGTCTGAATCATCTTCATCTACCCAAGACCTCTGAGTCTCTTTTGATTTACTAGAGCCCTTGTCTGTCTTGCAGGTGGCTTTCTTTCTCAGTGTCTCATCTTCCTGGGTTATTGCCAGAAACAATTTAAGTCTGTCAACTATTCCTCTTCTCCACATTCTGCTCTCATTGTCCCATCGAGCCTCAGCTAGAGTCTTTTCTGCTCTTTTCATTCTACTTTCAATTTTTTGCTGTCTTTGTCATATGGCCATTAAATCCCAGACTGCTAGTGCCTCATACTGAGCTGGTCTCAGAGGCTGCTTTTGAACACTTAACATCCACCTTAAGTTCTCTAAAATTCTTGTATTGAACGTTCCATGCTCTGGAAACACTAAACATCCCTCCTTCTCTGTTATTTGCACTGCTGTTTCATCCAAAGACATGGTGCGACTCCCTTTTCCTCCATTACAATATAAGCTGGAGTACCCTCAGGCGGTGTAGGCTCCCCTTCACTCGCCATAATATATGTGTCTCACTTCAAAGCACTCTTTAGCGCCTGGAAAAACCTACTTTTCGCGTCATTTATTTTTGTTTAGAATCTGATCAGAAAGTGACTTTAATTCCCGGAACACTCTTCACCCACCTTTCTCAACGCTATCCCAGCGCGGCTCAAATGACGTCACATTCACACATACTGCAGCTGACAAAGTCTTGTGGCTTGTCCTCCTCACACAAAAACTAGTGCAATATATTGCGAGCACCTTTAACAACAATAACTCAAATTTGCCGGTTTACTACAGAAAGGGTACACAATTGCTTCAGAACTTTACAGAGATTTCACTTGAAGCCTCGGCCGCAACTCTCTCCTTCTCAGCTCCCGCACTCGCAAGCAGAATTCGACCCGCAAATTCTACTCTCGACTTGTCAATTGTTTGTTCTAGTGCACTTTAGAACTTGCCAAATCTCCATCGAAGGTTTCACTTACATAATTTGATTCAAACTCGACTTGTCAACCACGCCCGATTGACCTATTAAGCCGCACATATTACAACATAAACCCAAGTGTCTCCTACACTTGTCAATATACTCCGGACTCTTAGACCACGACGGGTCCGTACATCACCAACAACCACATGGATAATTTTTTAGCACAAAGCGCCACACTCACATGAAGTTCACCGAATTCCCTACTCTCATACTGCGGAGTACGCCCACTCCTACTAAAACAACATTACCTGGCCTAAACACACAAACTTCACAAATCACCTGCAATATGCATAAGCTGAGCAAGCGCAAATTCTACACCACACATGCTAGAACGCCGAGAACATACCCAACTCACTTAAGCAGGCTCCGAGATTCCGGGAAAGTAATGGGGAATTTAGAAACACATCATACCTCCAATTTGCATTATCCCGAAAAACACTTTTAAACGATAGTCCTCCGTCCTAGGGCCCCAAAGGGCCTAAACCGTCGCTCTGCTACCAGAACTGTTAACGCGTCCCTTTATGACTAATTTATACACTCAGGGGACTCGTTTTAGGCCAATGAATCTTTTGACCCTGATTGAAGACACCTTAGTATGAGATAGCTAATCAACATGTCAATCAATATATCAATAACGTCATCTATATTTATTATAACAAGGCAATTCACTTTAGTCAAAGACATTTAATGAACTTAGGACACCACCATGACCTTTCAGTCATGAATAACCACACCAATTTAGTATGAATTTTGTGATATTTATTCCCTATTGATTACAATTCTACTAGTAAATGTATTAATCTCAAGAGCAAAAAGATCATCAGCATTGTCATAATTTGGCAACTTGAATAAGACTTCATCAAAGCAAGAATCACAATTATTAGAACATAGCACGGCGTCAACATAGGTTAACTTAAGCAGAGTAACGTTAGCGCATTGTTCAACAAAGTATAGATTCGGTCATTTGTCTATTTGCGTCAATCTAGTGAACCCCTCATCTAACCTTGAGTTAGCATTGATTGGCATGTTGGGATTCATGCAAAACAATTTAGTAACACCAATTTAGAAAAACATCTAGCTATGGTCTCTGTCAAAAGTAGCAGTTGGTACCTAGAAAGGAAAAGCAAACAGACAATCACAATTTCATTGTCATATAGTTACCCTCCGTATTGGGTCAGCACTCAGGTTCGGTCTTCGTCCTCAGGACCTCAGTTGATTCGCCATCAGTCAGTAACTCAGTTTAGGCAGGTAAGGGCAAAGGGTACTTCCCTCATAAAGAGGTAAAATATAAACGGGCAATCTAAGGACAAGGATGGTTCTAAGTAAATTAGCAAGTCACCAAACAGAGTGACAAAGTTTCTGGATCATATCAATAGCATTTCCCTAATCAATCTACGTGACTCCCCATGTCATAGGTTTTTATCCCTTTTTCGTTGTACAGTTCCCTAAAAGTTCATTGGACAAGGGGTTGCACCCCACTATCTTTATCCAATTGCCTTCAAATTAGCTCATCGAATTTGTCACCCCATAACAGTTCTCACGTATTTCATTGGTCCTCATAATTGACGTCTTTAGCGGGTGGAATGCCCGGTATGATTTCATACTCTCGTGGTCCTTTGCACATCTTCAGTCAGTGGCTCCATTGTCCGTACCGGTTCAGGCGACCTTGTACCTGCCAATGGTCTACAGTGTTCCATTCAGCTAAAATGTTTCTACGAGCAAGTTGAATTTCATGAGAACGGATCTACTACAGTTACATTCAGCTTCTAGTTTTGAAGAAAAACAAGAGTTCATGTCCTTCAACAAGTCAGCACACTGCACGTTTAGAAAAACACATTTAATATGAGAGCCAGGCAGCTAGGCCTCAACTCATGCTAACTAAGATCTAATGATTAAATAGCAGAACCTTAACATATAGATTTTCAATATTAATGCAAAATCACATTTTAATAAACATTTCATAATTATTAGTCAGTTTCATTAGTCCCCCTGTAAATTGACAGCCACTCCCAGTGGGCACATTTCAAGCACACGTTCCAGCAAAACATATTAATACATTTTCTATGTGGCATTATTACATATTAGTTCATAATCATTTCATGTTAATATTGATTATATAAGCTACGCTCTCTCAACCTGTTACTATATGTCAAAGATACTGCAGAGGACCATACTGAAATTGCATTGACTCTTCGCGCCTTTGCCATAGTATCAGGCTTTTGGGTCAATTGGCAAAAGTCATGCCTGTTGTGTCAGAGATAAGGCAGGGTTTTGCCAGAGAAACGCTCATCTGGCTGCCCCGGACATTCAGATATCCAGGAATCCAGGTTTTTTATGATGCAGATGTGCTACATGTTATGGGCCTGTCCATCCCTGTCATAGTACTGGACAGCTGTCACAACACAGCTAGCCAAAGTAACTGGAGTGACCACTTCACACTGCTAGGAGGCCTTTGCTCTGGAGGCTTCCCCTAAAACAAGATAAGGATTTGCTTCCTAGACCTTGCTTTATTGCTGGCCAAGCACCTTGTAATTCACCATTGAAGGGATCCTCGTCCTCCTTCAGTGATGTCTCAGAGTCGGTGACTCCTGGTATGGACCAGGACGGAGAGCACTGCTCTAAGGACTGAGGCAGCAAGAGGCCTTCACAAAAACCCCATCTCTTAGAGGTGGGACGAGCTACTATTCACTTTCCATTCGGAGATTGAAGATGGGTCACTCCCTCCTTCCACAGTGCCCCCTCACACCGTGCCTATGCTGCTGATTGGCCTGATGGACTGATATTACCCTGCAGGCTCAGCTGAATCGACTTGTGCCCCCTCCTTCCACCTAATGGCAAGCACTGCCGGTAGACGTAGGCCCCGCAGCATCTCCCTGCATGCACATAATCACACACCCCACAAAACTGGCAACTATCTGTCTGGTAGAGTAATGAGCTACTAATATTGAAAAGACAGTTTTCTCTTCCTGCCCTACAATGTATGACCTCCTAGAGTGAATCTACTGCCTAATTGTTATTGTTCTTAAACTTTTTGTTTAATTATTTTCTTTTATTTTGTCCTCTCCTCTCTCGCAGGCAAATGAGCTCTCCTAAGTTGTTGCAAAACTGGCAATATTATGTGGCGTAAGGTGAAGCTGGCATGACTGCACTGTTCAGCTATGATGTGATATCTACAACAGAACTAATAAAGGAGTTTAAAAAATGACTGTCACTGCTGAACAAGTAGATTGTTGCTTTCCTTCCATCAGCGTACCATAAAACTGTTGTCCAGAGTATCATCTCTTCCCACCTTGACTCCTTTAACTCCGTTTATCTGGGTCTGCCTTAGTGCTTACTATGACAGCTATAAGTTGTAGAGAGCGGTTCAACGTGTCTCACTTTGGGTCTCAGTAGGCGCGTGCATATGTAGTCCCCTTCAGCATCCTTCCATTGGCTCTCTAGAGCTACTCATGCCTCCTTGGCTGTGTGTGTTTCCGCTGTCACGCAGTTTTCAACAGAGGAAGCATATTGAATCCGCCTAAAATGACTAGAATCACTTCTGGTTGTGTCCTCCAATCCTTGGCATCCCGTTATTAGGCATTACCGATTTCAAGAAGGTCCATTTGGGAGACTAAGCTTTCTCTGTTTTTCCCGCCATAACATGGAGGTTCTTCCCTTACGTTAGATACATTTTCTTAAGGCTCTCAAAATATGATTCCGTACTTGATTCTTAGAATAATCATTTTTGTCCTTTCCTCACCTTCAGTAGCAAGTCTAAGCGTCAGTTGTTGGACTGGTTGTCATCAAGATCAGCAAAGAACATCATCAAACCTACAGCAAAGAGTTTCCATCAAGTACACAGTCACAGGGAGATTCACTACAAAATCCAAATGATCGTAATCGCTGAGGGTCACATCTTCTTTAGTTGTTATGAACTGTGGTGTAGATTTTACCAACATTTCACGCAGCCCAGCAAAGTAACGCTGTGCTGCCTTGTGTGAAAAGGAGACATCAGAAATGGGCATTACAGAAATGTTGGCCACCTTTGCTGAGGCCATATGTAGTTTACCACATTCATAATCAATGTTCAGAAACGTTTGGCTCTGTACCTATTTTAGTGCTTTTAAATGGGCTAAAACTGATAATCATCTTTCCTACTCAACAGCCTAGTTCAAATGGCCAGTACATCCAATGGATGCTGAGTTTTAAGATTGTTCTCACCAAATCATTACACACCCTCAGCTCTTGCACGAGTTAGGAAGCACGATTTCTGGAATTTGAACCTCCATAAATCTAGTTCTCAACATGATATCCAGCAACGATCAGATCATTGGAGCTCTTTTTTTTAGCGGTTTAGGTCCGAGATGTCAGAAAACCTTTGAAAGACTTGTAAATGAAGCGTTTAATTAGCACATGACAGATAAAAACATAATCTTACTGCCCTGCTCTGAATTTGAAGATAATACTTCTTTGACTAAAAGTATGCCATGTAAAGAAACCATGTCCCTCTAAAGGAGCCTTTGCACGTCAGTAGTTGCCACTAAGAGTAAACGTATTAATTATAAACATCATCCATTAACTAAGGTGTTTGGTATAAGCATAAAAGGATGCAACATCTAAAGTAATTAGATGCCGATGTGGTCACCGATGGGAACTACCCAAGTCTATATTTTGGTATCTTTCACATGCTGACCTCAACATTTTAGGTCTTATGAACCTTTTGCCATAAATGAACAATTTCTCACAACCACACCATGTACAATGAGTCATTAGAGGGGCGTCACTACTAAAAAGTGAGGGAGAGTGGAAATTGTCCGCTAAACAACTTAGGCGCAGCATCTCTCAGTAGCCCATTTTGATACTCAGTTTGAAATATGTTGTCCAAATATTTGTATTTCATTAGCTGCGATGCGAGGCAAATTTAGATCTTTGGTCATGGGACGTACAACACAGCTAAGGTGATATCGATGGCTTCTGTTCAGCTTCATTCACAGGGCTCACAAATATGCTTGGTGCCTTTTAGCTCCAGCATTAGAGAGACAGTAGGTGCCACAAAAAAGATAGCACGGAGAGGCTTGTAGTACATATCTACCAATAAGCGTAAGCAGACTGAGGGCCTTATTACAACCTTGACAGAGGGGTTCCCGCCATCACAAATGTCGTGGCTATCTATTACGCCACATTATGATTCCATTATATTCATTGAAGATCGTAATGCGGTGGACAGGAAATCCCTCACATTTGTGATGGAGGAAACCCCTCCATCAAGTTCTTAATAAGGCCTTGAGTATATTCCAGCTATAGATCCTGCTGCTGATTGTCATCACAGACCAGTTTCATGTGCTCCAGAGACCACCACCCAAATTCCCAACAGCTATGCAGACTCAAGACGAAAGGATCAGGGTCCATCTGTTGAGGAGCCGATATCGAAGCGGTTGCACAACTTATCCACCCAAGTCTAACATGGTTCCCTGGTCTCTGAAAAGCAACAAGGTTCCGGTCTGGGGCACATTTCCGATCCTGTCTTAGTGGAGGCTAGCAAAACTGGCTGCATGGCCACTTGCTGATTCCATGTGGGTAGAAGCCAGTACTCCCAGAGCCCCTCCCCCCCAACAGTGAGCAATCGGAGCAGATGTCAGGAGAAGAAAGGTGAGCACAGCTGAGGTCGCACAGGAGTCAGAAGATAGTCAATAGGAGATTCCCATGGGTAGGTAGCAGATGGAATAGGGTGGAAACAGCGTAACTCGAGGGTAGGGAAGAGAAGGAGAAGGGCAGAGGAAGGAGAACTACAAAGAGGAAGTAGATTAACAGACTAGGCTACACTTGGCCACATATGAGGGATCATCAATGGACTACAATTGACAGGACACATTGGAGAGCAAAATGTACACTCATGAAGTCAGATAGCCACAAAAAGTGAGATTTGAACAAAAAAAAGAGCCCCCCTCCCTGTTATACAGAGAATAAGTCAGCTGTCAAACTCGAGGGGGTAAAGGTGACTAAAGGGTGTGATTGAACATTGAGTAAATGTAATAGAAACTGGATAGTCGGCGCCTATTCTGAGTATCTGGCATGTATCAGGCTCACTGAACCTACAACTGACACCCCTGTTTTATATACAAGATACAGGTTTCCTGGACAAACTCCGTGTCCACGTCAACAGTTCTAGGACCCGATCACATCATCATTAACTCTGTGATACTACTCTGTCATAGAGCCCTATTGTGACCCTGTTCTGCTTTGTGATATGTGACGTTTCAAAATCATCCTCAGTCTGGCTCTTCACTTGTTGGAGGACAAGCAGAGCTGGTGTAGCCCTCTGTGGTTATTCTGTTCTGGAACGTTTAAAGCTTCGTGCTCACGCTGACTTTTAGTGTCCGGAGTTGGAGGAGGAAGAGGTAAACTCAGGCTGGAGTGGGAGGGGAACATCCAGCAAGAAAAAGCTTATCTTGACTGAAGGATGAACGGGGAAGCTGTCCCTATTTCGGAATGATACGTACCGTTCTGCTCCTCAAAAATATTTTAGCCCATCTCAACTTCTCCCCGCACCCCGCAAACAAACTGCAGCATTAGCGAGACTGATGGCTATGAGTAAATGCTTCTTTTTCATGAGAGTCCCTGTGCAAACATCCACCAGCATCTGTCCATCCATCCATGCATCCATCAGACAGGAATGTAGGTGGCAAGTGCTCTGAATATTAGTAAAACATTATTGTGTGTAATAGAAGGGTGGCCCATTTGTACAAGAAAAAAATCAGGAAGATCGCGTCACGTTTCTTAGTGTAATGCTTCCAATTGCGGGAATTCCTTGGGCCAATTGGTCGCCTGTATTTTCAGTCTCAAAGCCCAACTCCAGCTTCCAGATTTTGTTCGTTTTTTTTTTTAGCGGCTTCCATATTTCTGAGATCATAACTACTGCCACCTTATTAAAAATTACCAACACGGGGCTTTCTACCTTTCCCGTGAGGCTTCTACTCTGAAGGATGTAATTGATTAGGGTCTGATTCACAACTTAGTAAGTTTAAAGTTTTGAGTAAGTTTACTGCTTTTTTGTACTCACAATTCCAGGCCTTATTCACAAACTGTAATTAAATGACATTATTTTAAAATAATAAAAAATGTAAATACCTACAAATTAATGTTAACCGAATATGTAACCATATTACATATTTATTATAGAATTATAAAATATTTAACACCATATCTTAAATGAAAAATAAGATACAATACATTTTATTGGGATTGAACAATAATTATTGCAAGTGATGTGTAGAATGAATTAAAGTTCATGTAATTATTTTTATAACATGTATTGTTACATTTTTTTGTTGTTAATTCAAAATATGCTCATTATTTGATAATGAATAATTAAATAATAAATTGTACGTGTGAGTTACTTCATAAGTGTAAGTTACTACAAACGTGAAAGTTACTACAAATGTCTACAACCCAGAGTGCCATTTAAGTCAGAGTCCTTCCTTGCTGAGACTCTTTAACCATTACATGCTTCGACTCTGCTTCTAGTTTGCTCTTTGTCATTGAAAATGAAAGCTTTCTTTTGGCTACTGTGGCTGGTTCTGGTCTTGGTCCATAACACTTTTTCTGGGGCATGTCTTATATCTGAATCTGGTTACATGATAACATTTTGGGTTGTTCGCCATATGCTGAAGCAGTTGATTATGGTTATAGGATTATTCACTGCAGTTTCTGTTGTCTCACATTGCAGCTATTCCTTGTGGGTTTTCTTTCATTTGTATTTGGGAAATAAACCCCAATAAAAACATATTGCTCTTATTTATCTTTTATAGTTTACAAGCAATAAGGGGAAACCCTTTTCTTCAGAAAAATCCAAGTCCACCACTAATGGGATCATGAAGAAAGAAATGAGCAGGAGTAGCTCAGATGAGAAAGTGGTCCATCACACCCCACTGCAGGATATCAAGAACAAGGTACATTTCTCCCACATTCTGAAATGTGTCTGAAAGGGTTGAGTTCTACTCATAAGTTGTTCAAGATTCTTTTTTTACGGGTCTTTTCATGTGCAGCCACATCATTAGCTGCCCATTGAAGACCAACACATTTTTCACGTTTTACATCTTTCATTTGTGTTTGTTGTATTTTTCACTAAGTTATGGAACACTGGCAGGGCTACAATTGTGAAATATCTTGACTACTGAGTTGGAGGATGTGGTTACTTTGTTATACAAGTTGGAATGAATATGCAGGATTGGGATGAGGGGGGTGTTCAAGGGACTGAGGGAAACTGGCAATGCCGAAGTCGTCTTTGTTAGCGCGTCAGACCTTAATAAGTAAACTTACAAGGGGGTGTGAATAGGTCGATGAAACTTTTGACTCACATTTAAGATGTTCCCACCATAATTCCAGTACATGTAGATCAATAATCAATAACAGTAATAATCAATGATAATCAATAGCACTAGTAATCAATTGGCGTCAGTAACTGTCACACACCATGACTTTTCAGTCATGAATAACTACACCTTTAGTAAAAGTTAGAATATTTATTTCCCTATATTAACAATGCTAGTATCATGTAAAATAATCTCAAAATCAAATGATACACATACAGAAACACCACTGGCTGTCCAAAGAGGCGAAAGAAGTGTAATCTAATCAATGCTTGAGCCACTTCACATTCTAAAGTTACAGTGCAATTTAATAACAAGAACAATTGCGCAAATGACATCACGTACATTTAGGTTCAGCAAAGAAAAGACATCAAGGCCCGTATTTATACTTTTTTTAGCGCCGCATTTGCGCCGCTTTTTGGCGCAAAACGGCGCAAACCTACAAAATACAATGGCATTTTGCAAGTTTGCGCCGTTTTTGCGTCAAAAAACGACGCAAATGCGGCGCAAAAAAAAGTATAAATACGGGCCCAAATGCTACTCTATATAGTGAACTTCATTAGTGAGGAATCCTATCTAACACCGGATTAGCATCAGAATGTTGGGCTTCATGGAAAATAATTTAGAAAACACAAATTTTGAAAACATCTAACTATGGCTCTATCAAAACAGTGTGGTTGGAACCTGAAAAGGGAAAGCAAATAGCCTTGAGAAACACATCAGTAATAATTTATCTCTCCTCAAATGGCTCGGCAAACTAAGATACTGTAGGAGGCTGGCCTGGTTTGTAGTGGGTACCTAAGGTACTTACACCTTATACCAGGTCCAGTTGTCCCTTATTAGTGAAATGTAGGCAGTGTTCTAGCAGCTTAGGTTGTCTAGAGGTAGCTGTAGCAGAGCAGCTTAGGCTGAACTAGGGAGACATGCAAAGCTACTGCAATACCACTATAGTCACACAGTACTTATACACAATAAAAGACAATACTCAGTGTTACCAAAAATAAAGGTACTTTATTTTAGTGACACAAGGCCAATAATATCTTAAAGGCAATACTCCTTCTGGAGGTAAGTATTATGCGCCATATATACTCTAGTAACCAAAATCAGGTAAGTAAACAGTCATAGACTAGTGCAAACAGTAGAAAATACAATAGATTGCAATGGGCCTATGGGCAACACAAACCATATTCTAAAATAGTGGAATACAAATGTCAAATTCCCCCCCCCCCTAGGCAAGTGTAGTGTGTAGAGGGGCGCTGGGAGTGTACGAAAACACCAAAAGTAAGTAAAGTACCCCACTCCAGAGCCCAGGAAAGCAGGAGTAAAGTACAGCAAGTTTATTCAGCAGACTGAGGGCCTTATTACGACCTTGACAGAGGGGTTTCCTCCATCACAAATGTCGCAGCTATCTATTCCGCCACATTATGATTCCATTATATTCATTGGAGATCGTAATGCGGTGGACAGGAAATCCCTCACATTTGTGATGGAGGAAACCCCTCCATCAAGTTCTTAATAAGGCCTTGAGTATATTCCAGCCATAGATCCTGCTGCTGATTGTCATCACAGACCAGTTTCAAGTGCTCCAGAGACCACCACCCAAATTTCCAACTGCTATGCAGACTCAAGACGAAAGGATCAGGGTCCATCTGTTGAGGAGCCGATATCGAAGTGCTTGCACAACTTATCCACCCAAGTCTAACATGATTCCCTGGTCTCTGAAAAGCAACAAGGTTCAGGGCTGGGGCACATTTCCTATCCTTTCTTAGTGGAGGCTAGCAAAACTGGCTGCATGGCCCCTTGCTGATTCCCTGTGGGTAGAAGTCAGTACTCCCAGAGCCCCTCCCCCCCAACACTGAGCAATCGGAGCAGGTGAGCACAGCTGAGGTCGCACAGGAGTCAGAAGATAGTCAATATGAGATTCCCATGAGTAGGAAGGAGGACGGATAGGGTGGAAACAGCGTAACTCGAGAGTAGGGAAGAGAAGGAGAAGGGCAGAGGAAGGAGAACTACAAAGAGGAAGTAGATTAACAGACTAGGCTACACTTGGCCACATATGAGGGATCATCAATGGACTACAATTGACAGGACACATTGGAGAGCAAAATGTACACTCATGAAGTCAGATAGCCACAAAAAGTGAGATTTGAACAAAAAAAAGAGCCCCCCTCCCTGTTATACAGAGAATAAGTCAGCTGTCAAACTCGAGGGGGTAAAGGTGACTAAAGGGTGTGATTGAACATTGAGTAAATGTAATAGAAACTGGATAGTCGGCGCCTATTCTGAGTTATCTGGCATGTATCAGGCTCACTGAACCTACAACTGACACCCCTGTTTTATATACAAGATACAGGTTTCCTGGACAAACTCCGTGTCCACGTCAACAGTTCTAGGACCCGATCACATCATCATTAACTCTGTGATACTACTCTGTCATAGAGCCCTATTGTGACCCTGTTCTGCTTTGTGATATGTGACGTTTCAAAATCATCCTCAGTCTGGCTCTTCACTTGTTGGAGGACAAGCAGAGCTGGTGTAGCCCTCTGTGGCTATTCTGTTCTGGAACGTTTAAAGCTTCGTGCTCACGCTGACTTTTAGTGTCCGGAGTTGGAGGAGGAAGAGGTAAACTCAGGCTGGAGTGGGAGGGGAACATCCAACAAGAAAAAGCTTATCTTGACTGAAGGATAAACGGGGAAGCTGTCCCTATTTCGGAATGATACGTACCATTCTGCTCCTCAAAAGTATTTTAGCCCATCTCAACCTCTCCCCGCACCCCGCAAACAAACTGCAGCATTAGCGAGACTGATGGCTATAAGTAAATGCTTCTTTTTCATGAGAGTCCCTGTGCAAACATCCACCAGCATCTGTCCATCCATCCATGCATCCATCAGGCAGGAATGTAGGTGCAAGTGCTCTGAATGTTAGTAAAACATTATTGTGTGTAATAGAAGGGTGGCCCATTTTTACAAGAAAAAATCAAGAAGATCGCGTCACGTTTCTTAGTGTAATGCTTCCAATTGCGGGAATTCCTTGGGCCAATTGGTCGCCTGTATTTTCAGTCTCAAAGCCCAACTCCAGCTTCCAGATTTTGTTCGTTTTTTTTTTAGCGGCTTCCATATTTCTGAGATCATAACTACTGCCACCTTATTAAAAATGACCAACACGGGGCTTTCTACCTTTTCTGTGAGGCTTCTACTCTGAAGGATGTAATTGATTAGGGTCTGATTCCCAACTTAGTAAGTTTAAAGTTTTGTGTACGTTTACTGCTTTTTTGTATTCACAATTCCAGGCCTTATTCACAAACTGTAATTAAATGACATTATTTTAAAATAATAAAAAATGTAAATACCTACAAATTAATGTTAACCGAATATGTAACCATATTACATATTTATTATAGAATTATAAAATATTTAACACCATATCTTAAATGAAAAATAAGATACAATACATTTTATTGGGATTGAACAATAATAATTATTGCAAGTGATGTGTAGAATGAATTACAGTTCATGTAATTATTTTTATAACATGTATTGTTACATTTTTTTTTGTTAATTCAAAACAGGCTCATTATTTGATAATGAATAATTAAATAATAAATTGTACGTGTGAGTTACTTTATAAGTGTAAGTTACTACAAACGTGAAAGTTACTACAAATGTCTACAACCCAGAGTGCCATTAAAGTCAGAGTCCTTCCTTGCTGAGACTCTTTAACCATTACATGCTTCGACTCTGCTTCTAGTTTGCTCTTTGTCATTGAAAATGAAAGCTTTCTTTTGGCTACTGTGGCTGGTTCTGGTCTTGGTCCATAACACTTTTTCTGGGGCATGTCTTATATCTGAATCTGGTTACATGATAACATTTTGGGTTGTTCGCCATATGCTGAAGCAGTTGATTATGGTTATAGGATTATTCACTGCAGTTTCTGTTGTCTCACATTGCAGCTATTCCTTGTGGGTTTTCTTTCATTTGTATTTGGGAAATAAACCCCAATAAAAACATATTGCTCTTATTTATCTTTTATAGTTTACAAGCAATAAGGGGAAACCCTTTTCTTCAGAAAAATGCAAGTCCACCACTAGTGGAATCATGAAGAAAGAAATGAGCAGGAGTAGCTCAGATGAGAAAGTGGTCCATCACACCCCACTGCAGGATATCAAGAACAAGGTACATTTCTCCCACATTCTGAAATGTGTCTGAAAGGGTTGAGTTCTACTCATAAGTTGTTCAAGATTCTTTTTTACGGGTCTTTTCATGTGCAGCCACATCATTAGCTGCCCATTGAAGACCAACACATTTTTCACGTTTTACATCTTTCATTTGTGTTTGTTGTATTTTTCACTAAGTTATGGAACACTGGCAGGGCTACAATTGTGAAATATCTTGACTACTGAGTTGGAGGATGTGGTTACTTTGTTATACAAGTTGGAATGAATATGCAGGATTGGGATGAGGGGTGTGTTCAAGGGACTGAGGGAAACTGGCAATGCCGAAGGCGTCTTTGTTAGCGTGTCAGACCTTAATGAGTAAACTTACAAGGGGGTGTGAATAGGTCGATGAAACTTTTGACTCACATTTAAGATGTTCCCACCATAATTCCAGTACATGTAGATCAATAATCAATAACAGTAATAATCAATGATAATCAATAGCACTAGTCATCAATTGGAGTCAGTAACTGTCACACACCATGACTTTTCAGTCATGAATAACTACACCTTTAGTAAAAGTTAGAATTTTTATTTCCCTATATTAACAATGCTAGTATCATGTAAAATAATCTCAAAATCAAATGATACACATACAGAAACACCACTGGCTGTCCAAAGAGGCGAAAGAAGTGTAATCTAATCAATGCTTGAGCCACTTCACATTCTAAAGTTACAGTGCAATTTAATAACAAGAACAATTGCGCAAATGACATCACGTACATTTAGGTTCAGCAAAGAAAATACATCAAATGTTACTCCATATAGTGAACTTCATTAGTGAGCAATCCTATCTAACACCAGATTAGCATCAGAATTTTGGGCTTCATGCAAAATAATTTAGTAAACACAAATTTAGAAAACATCTAACTATGGCTCTATCAAAACAGTGTGGTTTGAACCTGAAAAGGAAAAGCAAATAGCCTAGAGAAACACATCAGTAATAATTTACCTCTCCTCAAATGGATTGGCAAACTAAGATACTGTAGGAGGCTGGCCTGGTTTGTAGTGGGTACCTAAGGTACTTACACCTTATACCAGGTCCAGTTGTCCCTTATTAGTGAAATGTAGGCAGTGTTCTAGCAGCTTAGGTTGTCTAGAGGTAGCTGTAGCAGAGCAGCTTAGGCTGAACTAGGGAGACATGCAAAGCTACTGCAATACCACTATAGTCACACAGTACTTATACACAATAAAAGACAACACTCAGTGTTACCAAAAATAAAAGTACTTTATTTTAGTGACACAAGGCCAATAATATCTTAAAGGCAATACTCCTTCTGGAGGTAAGTATTATACACCATATATACTCTAGTAACCAAAATCAGGTAAGTAAACAGTCATAAACTAGTGCAAACAGTAGAAAATACAATAGATTGCAATGGGCCTATGGGCAACACAAACCATATTCTAAAATAGTGGAATACAAATGCCAAATTCCCACCATAGGCAAGTGTAGTGTGTAGATGGGCCCTGGGAGTGTACGAAAACACCAAAAGTAAGTAAAGTACCCCACCCCAGAGCCCAGGAAAGCAGGAGTAAAGTACAGCAAGTTTCTTCAGGACATACTACCAGTTGTGATAAAGGATTTTGCAAGAAACAAGCAAGACTGCAAGCAACAACCAATGGATTCCTGGACCTGAAGACCTGTGGAAAGTGGAGGCCAAGTCCAGAAGTCGAAGAAGAGTCCAGGAAGGACAGGGGCCCCTGCCAACCTAGAAGAAGGTGCAAAAGTGGAATCCCCGGTCAGAAGAAAATTACAGAGGAGAACCAAAGAAGATGGCGTCAGGTTCCTGCTTGGTGCAGGAGATGTCCCACATCAAGTTGTTGGATGCAGGCTTTTTGCGTCACTGGATTCTGCCAACAAGCCTTGGTTCAAGCAAGTACGCGGTTTGCGTCAAAAAGTAGCCGCTGGACCCAGGAGGTACCTGGGGGTCTCAACTCAGACTGAGGAGACAGAGGGGACACTCAGCACTTTAGAGAGCCCCCAGAAGACCAGACAGCACCCACGGGAGTCACAGAACACGGAAACAAAGAAGATGCAAAGTGCGGTCCTCGCAGCACTACACTGGAAGGTCCCACGCCACCGGAGAACAACTGAGGGAGCTGTGCGTCGCAGGATGGAGTGCTGGGGACCTGGGCTACACTGTGCATGAAGGATTTGTGGAAGAATTGCGCAGAAGCCCAAGGAGCTGCAGAAGACCCAGTGCACAGGGTACTGTTGCAGCACAGGGAGGCAAGCTCTTACCTCCACCACATTTGGACAGCTGGATCTTTGGACAATCTGGGCCACTTCAGTCCACCATCTGTGTTCCAGGTAGCACGCTTGTCAGGTGAGGAGTCCTAGAGTACTGGTTGTCATCGCAGAAGGGTGCCTGCAGAAGTAGGGAAGTGATTCCGTCACTCCACTGGAGATTCCTTCAGTTCTTCTGGTGTAGGGTGAAGGCAGGCAGTCCTTAGAGCATGCACACCTTGGAAACTGTTGCAAATGCTGACTGGAATTGAAGTTGCAGGTCACAGGAGTCGTCCTGGATACTTTGTTGCAGTTACAGCGGTTGCTGGAGCAGTCCGCGGTTGATCTGACCGTCAGAAGCTGAAGCAGAGGAGGCAGAGGAGTCCTGGGTGAATCTTGCAAACCGAATCTGAGGAAACACCCAGAGGAGAGACCCTAAATAGCCCTGAGAGCTGGATTGCCTACCTACCCAGGTATGCACCTATTAGGAGGGGTCTCTGACATCACCTGCTGGCACTGGCCACTCAGAGGTCTCCAGAGGGCCCCCACACCTTGGAATCCATGATGGCTAATGCCAGGGACCCTCTGGAGGAGCTCTGGACACCACCCCTGGGGTGGTGATGGACAGGGGAGTGGTCACTCCCCTTTCCTTTCTCCAGTTTCGTGCCAGAGCAGGGACTTGGGGTCCCTGTACTGGTGTAGACTGGATTGTGCAAGGAGGACACAGTTTGTTCCCTTCAAAGCATTTCCAGAGGCTCTGGGTGGCCACCCCTCCCATACCTGTAATGCCTATTTCCAATGGGAGAGGGTGTAACACCCCTCTTCTAAAGGAAATGCATTGTTCTGCCTTCCAGGGTTTGAGCTGCTCAATCCCCAGGAGGGCAGAAACCTGTCTTTGAGGTGGCAGCAGCTGGGGCTGCAGTGGAAACCTCAGAGAGCTGGTTTGGCAGTACTGGGTGTCCATGGTGGAGCCCCCAGGGTGCATGGGATTTGCCCCCCAATACCAGATTTGGATTGGGGGACAATTCCATGATCTTAGACACCTCACATGGCCATATTCGGAGTTACCATTTTGAAGCTACATAGATGTATTGACATATATGTAGTGCACACTTAATGGTATCCCTGCACTCACGCAGTCTGGGGAATTGGCCCTGGACGACATGGGGGCACCTTTGCTAGTACAAGGGTGCCCTCACACACAGTAACTTTGCAACTAGACTTTAGTAAATGAAGGTTAGACATATAGGTGACTTATAAGTTACTTAGTGCAGTGTAAAATGGCTGTGAAATAGTGTGGGCACTCACGCTGCAGTGGCAGTCCTGATGAAAGGTGTGTATGGGCTCCTTATGGGTGGCAAAAGAAATGCTTCAGCCCATAAGGATCTCCTGGAACCCTAATGCTCTGGGTACCTAGGTGCCCTATACTAGGTACTTATAAGGAGGGGTCCAGTGTGCCATTCAGAATTGGAATATGGAGTCACTAAACTATACAGCATAAGCACTGGAGTTCTAGTTAGCAGAACTTCAGTGACACAGTCAGGCATCACTGACAACACACGTAGGCCACAAACTGAGCACTGGGGTCCTGGCTAGCAAGATCCCAGTGTGACAGGCAAAACACACTGATAAATAGGGTTTTAAACTATGAGCACTGGGCTGGGGTCCTGGCTAGCAGGATCCCAGTGAGACAGTAAAAACACACTCACAAACAGGCCAAAAATGGGGGTAACCATGCTAGAAAGAGGCCACTTCCTCACAGATAGTCTTCGTCATCAGGACATCAGTTCAGTCAGCATGGAATCAGGATTTAGCATCGAAGTTCAGAAAACGCCAAGTCTTTAAGCAGTACAGTTAAACATATCTCTTGTCAAGACACTCAAAGTAATGGCGGTGGCAAAAGTGCAATGGCAACTTGCAAGTCACAATGAAATTCTTCTTCAGGCAGTCCGGCTAAGTTAGACATCCTAAAACACTTCCCAAGTCCCTATTGGTCAAGGGCTCGCATTTTCACACTTTCTTCAATAAAACTAAAATATCAAATCTATAATTTCTACTCGTACTCAGTTCACATGTCGCTGATTGGCTCCTCTTGTAAAGTCTTCATCATCCGGCTCGTCAGGTAACAGTATTGTTGCAGCTTATACTCCAGTTAGTGTCTCCATTGTTCTTCTCCTGACAAAGTCAGTCTTACACATATTACACTTAAATTGTTACATTTAGCAAGTACAACATCTTCTTGCAAGCGGTTTTCATGAGAAAGACTTTTAGCTACAAGCACATTTAGTCAGCATAGTGGAATATCACAATTTAATTTTCAAAACAAACGTTTTATTAATCGGTTTGGTAATACAGCTTGACGTGAGGCCGTGCAACTAGGCCAAGACCTCTGCTAAGTTAAGGCCTACAATTAATAAAGCTTAATACATAATGCATAACCCTCAATGTGATGTATTACTACATTAATCAAACAAAAGCTCCATGTTTCATATTAATAAGCCATTAAGTATACTTCGTGAACACTGGCAGCCACACACGTGGACACATTTTCAAATGCGTGCATCATTTTTCCCTATATTACATTTTCTACGCAAATCCATTACTCAGACTACATGAATATTCAGTAATATTTTATTAAAACACCTGCTTTAGCATCTTGCATTTTACAAAGTAAACCTTTAGCCAGATAGGTGATGACATAATTTACAGATTGGTGAAATTGTTGTTAGTCCTATAAATCCATATCTAATTAGCTGTTGGTCTTTGATAGTTTGTGTCTAGTTAGAAGATCATTGCCTCCTACCTTATCTTAGCTACACATGTGTTATGAAATTCTGACAACCCTCCCCTAGCCCATAGTATAAAATGCCCAATTTCGTCATTATCATTGATGGGATCAGGCAACAAATGTCCCCAAATATTGTAATATGCAAAATGCATGCAAATCAGGAGTTCCTACTCTATAGTCCTCTTTTGATGCGTAAGAGGCTTGAGAGGAATCTGGCTATCAGAATCCATCAATATGCATTTAGAAAGATTTATTGATATATATATATATATATATATATATTCCCCTATTCAATAACAAGCACTATCTTCAAAAGTAAGGTACAGCGATGGGGGCATCTTTTGCTCCCACCTATGCAAATCTCTGTATGGGATGGTGAGAGAAAAAAGTAGCATGGTCAGATGCCCACAGTGCTCACATGGAGAAGGTAGTATTGTGGGTGTGATACATTGATGATCTTTTCCTCATATGGGATGGCCATAAAGATGCTTTGCAGGAATATATTAACATACTCAATAGCAGTGATTTAATTATTCGACTTGAGTCAATTTGGAGTAGGAATAAAATTGAGTTTTTGGATGTCCTGCTTGAAGTCAAGAATGACAAATTAGAGACTTCAGTATATCGCAAACCCACTGCATGCAATTCCATACTACATGGTAATAGTGGGCACCGGAAAGCACTAAAATGGAGTATACCATATAGTAAATTCCTGCAGGCTTGCAGGCTTGCAGGATATGCTCGGATGATGCCAGCTTTAAAAAGGAAATCATGGCAATGACACAACGATTTTTGGAGAGGGGATATCCTTATAACATTTTGATTGGTGCACAGAATAAAGTAAAAAGCAAAACGAGAGAGGAATTGCTTTTTCAAAATCAATCTGTAATGACAATGTAACAACAAGCCGATCCCCTCCAAGACTCTTTTTAGAATACAATCATCAGCATTTAGCACTTAAGAATATTTTGCAATGTAATTTGCATGTTTTACAACAAGATCAACACATAAAAGGGGTAATTGGTCAACATCCAGAAATCACATATCATAAGACTTATTCAATAAGAGATCATTTGACTTAGAGTTTATTTGCCAAAATTGAGAACAAAAATAACATATTGTGGTTGATCAAAAAAAGTTTGGGATTTTGGAAATGTGGCCATTGCAAGGCTTGTAAATATGCTGAAAATGTGCAGTTTCTAAACATTTGAAGGCAGAAGGTGTGTGATTAGAAATCGAATCACTTGTGAAACTGAATATGCTATTTATATCATTGAATGTGGCTGCCAGAAGAAATATGTAGGCAGCACTATTCATAAACTCAAAATCAGGTTCTTGCAACATCTTAGAGCTATCAAGAATCGGGCTAGATCCTATCCTCTGGCTAAACATTTTTGGGACATACATGGAGGAGACTGTAGTACTCTAACCTTCTATGGAATTAAATCAATCAAATTAGGTCCCAGATTGGGTGATAGGACCTTGGAATTAAGACACATGGAATCCAAAATGATTTTATTGCTCAGTTCAGAGAATCCTTGGGGACACAATCTTGATGCTGAACTACATGTGCATTTATGAAGAAATATATTCTAAAATAAGCATTAGGAAAGGTTGAGTTGCTAGAAGTGTTCATATATACTCCCTTTATGTTGAGACTTGATGTACTGATCATACTTGGTAATGGACATTAAGGTTGTCACCATACATATTTGATATCTGAATGTGGTAGATGTTGAGAGTAGAAATCATGATTGCTAAAATTTGCTGTGATGTTTTTTAATTTTTCGAATATTTTCTTCACAATATTTTGATTCACCTCTTTCACATGGCACTTTATTCGATATGGATAAGGCTTCACAATACAGCTGGGATTCATTCATTAGGTCATGCAAATCTATTGGTGTGGACTATCTGATGTGGCACACCAAAATTGTGGGGATGTTAATATGGCATGTTTACACAAGTTACACCATGAGCCAAATAGGGGATTATATTTATTGGGATAAATATATTATGTCATCCTCAGTAAGGACAGTGAAATAGATACATTACGAAAAAAAATTCTATTGTGGATTAGTAAAGGGGAGTCATTATATTCCATCTGCGTCAGTGAGACATTTTGAAATGTAGTTTTACTGATATTGTAATAGAAACCAGAAATTATTTTGGTTTTATGGCAGGCACTAGGTCACTTTAGTACTATACCATACACATTGAATGATGAGTTCAATTTCAAATCATAATATAAGATATTATATATATCCAAATATTGACATACACATCTCATATAGGCTTTATATGCCATATGATATAAATGATTAATCAACATATTTTGAAGTCTTAGGATTTTACTAAGCATATGTCACTTTATTGTTATCAACTTGATATTCAACATTCAAAATGAAGATTTGATATTTAGGAATGCATTTTTATTAACAGGTCGAATATTGAAGATTATGTGAATATATATTCTAATAGAATAACAGAATATTTATATTTATTTGTGGGTATTTATACATTTCTTATTGATCTATTTTGAGTTTTTAGGATTATATTATGCATGTCACTTTATTTCTGATCAATTTGATATTTGACATATAAAATGAAGATCTGATATTTATGAATGCATTTTTATTAACAGATCGCATATCGAAGACAAAGTGAATGCGTGTCTTAATAGAATAACTGCATGTTTCTATATATATTTGTGTATCTATATATTTCATATTGAGTAATATTTTGCTAATAATATGTGTATGACATGATTGATAAATTTGCCATTAAGTGACTATTGACAAGCAGTAATCAAACATGAGATATGATGATTAGCAACAAGACGATTTATACATTACAAGATGGCCGCCCCATTATTCTGCACCAGTTAGTAGCCAAAATAGGTGAGGGACCATTATGTGTATTTGAAGATGCCTTTGTGTTGGGTGGAAATGTCCAGTAGATGGAGTCAGCCGAAATGCGTAGACATTTCAGTTTTGCTTGATAGTAGCACCTAATTTGCACCTTATCTGGAATAAACAGATGAGCATCAACGAATTGGAGATTGACTTTTCTTCTTATGTGCCGGCAGTTGTGAAACTGTTTTTCGGTGCAGTCGTATGGTGAGCAAAATCTCATCTTTGTGGAAGATATATATATATTTCCCTAGACAAAACAAGGGTTACAGGGACGATATAGTTAGGTTCAGAGTTTACCTGCACAAAACCATAGAAATTCACCTGTTATAGATATTTCAAGTTACTATAACTCTTGGCCCAAGGTAACCATTGCTCACATCCTTGCCATGCACAGTTCTCTCATCAATAATTTTACTGCAAATGTTACAGTGATATTATCAATGATGTCAAGAAGATGTAATGAGTGATGTAATATCTTGGACATAACAATAACATCCCAGTGACCTTTGATTTTTTAGTGAATTTCCAAGAATTTTTGTAATTCTATTTCCTAACTGTGACGTCCCTCTAACCTTTTGTAGATCAATGAATTTCTAGTTTTTTTTTTTAATGTTATGTAAGATGCCTATCGCAATGCATGGTCAGGGAGAGGGGTGGGGGGTGTTTCTGCTAGGACGCAGTGCCTGGCTCCCTAATTTCCTTATTTACTGCAGTATCCTCAGTAGAAAATCTTTTAATTTTTCCACTTCAATTCCATCAAGAAGACACACTTTTGGCATTCATTCAATATGTTAGCACTCTAGTTGCTCATTAGAACACTGTAAGCTGCTGATCATCAGGGAGTTACCCAGCAGTCTGCTGATAGTGTTGAAAGTGCATGTTTCAGTCTGCATGTCGGAATGTTTTAATGAAATAGAAGAAAAAGATATTTGAGAACTCACTTAAAAAATTTGCTAATTTTCCTTCCTACAGCACAAACCATAATTCTAAGACAACATGAACCCCCTCCTTTTTTCCTTTCTAAATTACATGTTTTAAGTTTTACTAGTTTGATTTAATCGAGATGGCTTCAGGTGTCCCACACTTTTGTCATATGTTAGCGCCTCTAGTTGTTCTTTAGAACATTCTGGCAGGCTGCAGTAGAACAAAAGGGCATCAACTGACATGCTGCTTCTGTTGAAAGTGCAACAGGAACATAGTTTAGAACTCACTTAAAAAGTGTCCTAATTTGTATTTCTACAGCACTAAGCATAATTTCTATGACAACATGAATCCCCTCAGTTTGTTCCTTTCTAAATTAAATGTTTTATGTTTTACCAGTTTGATTCAATCAGGATGGCTTCTGCCACACTTTTGTTATAAGTAAGACTTGTCAGGGCTCTAGTTGTTCTTTAGAACACTCTGGCAGGCTGCAGTAGAACACAGGGGAATCAACTGACAGCTGTTGCCATTGGAAGTACATGTTTTACTGAGAATGAGAAATTTGCTAGCTATTGAGAAGGAAAGTTTCAATTCTATTAAGGTCACAGAGGCAAGGATTATGCATTTCTTTCTTCACTATTTATTATGACAACCAGTTTCCAAGTTCAACAAGAAAAAACATAAACACTACATATCCCATGAGTCCAACACACATCCATGGTAACCACTATCCAATCCATGCAGTTCCGAGTGTCTATATATTCATATATATATATATATATATATGTATATATATATATATATATATATCATCTGTTGTCAGAGTACCTCCTTGACTTCACTGCAGTCGGAAGTTAAGGCATCCTCAAGTCGTCGATGCATCAGTTCCTATAAGAATAATGTAATATATGTGATTAAAAACGAGCTACCGCCCCTATCCAATCTCAGCCAAAATAAAGACAAAACCCTTTGGCATTACATGTCCGGCAAAACACATCCCTGTTTTGAATCGCACATTAGCAAAGCAAGCAGTATGCACATAATCAAATTACCACTTAAACAGAGTATTTTAAAATTTGAATACCACCTCTGTAAATAATCCTTGTTCCGATAACCGGTCAGGCAGGAGACACAAGAACTGTGTCGGGTGAGCTAATCCTCACCTCTGTGTCTTTAATAGGATTGAAACTTTCCTTCTCGGTAGCTTGTACATTTTTAATTCTATGTCAGGAGCGGAGGTGAGGATTATGCATGTTTAAAGCTTACTTGCAACCAGCGAGGCTGCCTCTTGAGTCTGTTTAAAATAGAACCGTTTGAAGGTAGATTCTGACGACCAAACAACCACATTCATGATGTCCTCCAATCTATCACCTACTTGGATGGCCTTGGAGGCCATGGCACCTCTAGTGGAGTGTGCCCCGAATATTCTCACATTGATACCTGCTTCCATCATAATCCATTTTACCCACCTTGCTATAGATGAGGAAGATACCGCTTAAAGGGGTTTCTGTTAGAAATGGGGTCTTTAGTTGGCAGAGGTATACACCCTTGTCCAAATAGGGACCACAATACTAGTCAGGGTAAGTCACACACAATCCAAACTATCCTGTGCCCACCCTTTGGTAGCTTGGCACTGAGCAGTCAGGCTTAACTTAGAAGGCAACGTGTAAAGTGTTTGTGCAATAAACCATATAATAACACAGTGAAAACACCACAAAAAGACACCACACAGGTTTAGAAAAATATAAGATATTTATCTGATTAAGTTAAAGTCAAAACGATCAAGATTTGATAATCACAAGTTGAAATACCACTTTTGTAATGTTAAGAGGAGTCATTAGTTCTTAAATGTGACAACTGTCTCTTGCAAGTACAAAGTACCTGGTTTGCGTCAAAATTACATGTACAACGACTTCAGAGGAGGAAATGCGTGGAAAAAGGTAGGTGTGAATTGGTTTTTCGGGCACACACAGACGATGCGTCAATTCTTTTCCACGTGGCCAGGGCTTTACGTCCATTTTTGGAGTGTAGGCTTGAATCCTCTTTGTGATGCGGGGTCTTTTGACGCCCAGGGACGATGCGTGGAAGTCCTGGGCGTGGAGGACGAAGTCACAGCTGTTGCATTGATCCGGTAGGTGGTGTGGCGAAATTTCTGCTGCAATGATGGCGCTGCATTGATTCCTCTAACAGGAAATCAGGCTGCGTCATTCCAGCTTGGTGATGCATCGATCCGGTAGGCTGTGCATCAAAGTTCCGTTCGCAACGTTGGTGTTGCGTCAATCTCCACTCGGGGAGCTGGGCTGCGTCGTTCTGGTTTGGCGATGCAGTGGTTTTGTCACCCTTGGACAGGCTGTGCGTTGATTCCGGAAGACTGTGCGTCAGTTTTCGCTGCACAAGGAATTTCCTTGCAGAGATGAAGTCTTTTTGGCCCTGAGACTTCAGAAACAGGAGACAAGCTCAATCCAAGCCCTTGGAGAGCACTTCTCAGCAGAGCCAGAGGACAGCAAGGCAGCAGTCCTTTACAGCAAAGCAGTCCGGGTGAATCCTTTGGGCAGCCAGGCAGTTTCTCACGGCAGGTTGCAGGTTCTAGTGCAGAGTGTCTGTTTCAAGAAGTGTGTCTTGGTAGGGTCAAGGACCCAGTTTATATTCCCAAAAGTGCCTTTGAAGTGGGGGAGACTTCAAAGAGTGGTTTTGAAGTGCACAAGGTCCCCTTTCAGTACAACCCTGTCTGCCAGGGTGCCAGTAGGGGGTTTGGCAGGCCTCTCGGTGAGGGCAGGTCACTGTCCTTTGAAATGTAAGTGTCAGGCCCTCCTCCCTTCCATCCCAGGAAGACCCATTCAGTATGCAGATGTGTGCACGTGTGACTGAGCATCCTGTGTTTGTGGTTGTCTGGGTGAAATGCACAAGGGAGCGGTGAACCAGCCCAGCCCAGATGTGGATTGGAGACAGGCTGTAAGACACAGAAGGATTTAAATGCAGAGAAATGCTTACTTTCTAAAAGTAGCCTTTCTAAAATAGTAATATCAAATCCATCCTCACCAGTCAGCAGGAACTTGTATTGCCATTCTGGCCATATGAAATATGACCTGTTTACCCCTTTCTAATCAGAATCTACCACTCAAACAGTTTGAGGGTAGCCTTAATGTTAGCCTATGAAAGGAGCAAGCCTCACAGCAGTGGAAAAAGAATTTAGGAGTTTTCCACTACCAGGACATATAAAACACACAGATATATATCCAGCCTTTTACCTACACAGCACTCTGCCCTCTGGGCTATCTAGGGCCTACCTTAGGGATGACAGACATGTAGAAAAAGGGGAGTGTAGGGCTTGGCAAGTACTTTTAAATGGCAAGTCGAAGTGCCAGTGAAACTGCACACACAGGCCATGCAATGGCAGGCCTGAGACATGGTTAAGGGGCTACTTATATGGGTGGCACAACCAGTGCTGCAGGCCGACTAGTAGCATTCAATCCAAAGGCCCTGGCACTTTACTGGGGGCTTACAAGTAGATCAAATATGCCAATTGGGAATTAACCAATGTTACCATGTTTTAAGGGAGACAGCATATACACTTTAGCACTGGTTAGCAGTGGTAGAGTGTGCAGAGTCTGCAAAATAGTGTCAAAAAGTGGAGGAAGGCAGGCACAAAGTTGGGGGTGACCACTCTAAGGCTGTCAGGTCTAACAGTTCCTTTATAGAAATTACCAATTGTCTCTCCCCTGGGAGCGATATTCTGCCGTAAGTTTCCTCGTACGCCTTTAGGCATCTGACAACACACGACTTATGAGTACTCTCAAAAGCAGGATAGGTTACTGACCTGGTATTGCATTTGGTTATCTGGGACACAATGAAGGTTACACCTTCGGGTGAGAAAGCCCGAGCCGAGATATCCTGGGCTCTCACATCAGATACTCTTTTACAAGATATTAGGCAAAGCAACATAGCTAACATCGCCGACAATTCTTTCCTCGAAAGGTACTGATTGTCTTGCGAATGAGAAAGGAGGCGTAACACCTCATTGACATCCCAAAGTTCTGAGTATCAGGGCTCCGGGGGCTTACAGATCCTGATGCCCTTGAGGAACTTGCAAACCCAGGGATATTCCCCCACCAAGACATTGTGCAGTGGGGGATGCCCTGCCGAGATTGCCAATCTAAAGGAGTTGACAGAGCAGTAAGATAGCCCAGATTCAGCCAAATCTGTCAGGAAGTTTATGATATCTGTAATTTGGGGCCCTATGGGATCGAGAGGTCTCTCCACACACCAACAAACCCACTGGTTCCATGCTGATCTATATCTCTTTGGAAACCACACTTGTGACCGCCACAACGGGGTTATCGACACTACTGATGCCCCTTGACGATGTACTTGAGCTGACACTCTCTGTATCAAAGGAAGGGGGGAAATTCATAAACCTGATCCCTGCTGCAATCCTGCAGGAACCCATCCACTTCGGATGCCCCCGGGCCTGGTCACCAGCTGAAGTACCTTGGCAGTTAGGTGTTCAGTCTGGACGCAAAGAGATCCACTGAGCACGGTCCCCAGCGGTCCATGAGCGCTAAGAAGATGTTTCTGTCCAGTCGCCAGTCGCTGGTATCCTCCAGGTATCTGAAGTTCCAGTCCGCTAGATAATTCTGGGTGCCTGGAAGGTATTCCGCTGTCACAGAGATTTGATGTTGGAGGCAATAATTGCAGAAGTCCTTTGCTAGTTCCGCCAAGGCCCTCAATTGAGTGCCGCCCAGATGGTTTATATATTGGACTGCGGACTCATTGTCCATTCTCAGGAGGATGCAACAGGAAACCTTGTCTCGGGTCAGAGACCTGATTGCGAAAGATCCTGCCAGGAGCTCCAAGCAATGGATATTGAGATTGAGCTCCTGCTTCGAAATCCCTCCACATCTGGCCCGCCAGCCCTGATGGATGGCATCTGACTCGATGATCAGATCCGGCGAGGACCCAAAGATGGCTCTGCCATTCCATGCCTCCATGTGATCTAGCCTTCATTGGAGCTCCGCCCTTGCCTCCTGGGAGAGGGATATCAGTACGGAGAAAGTGACTCTGCATCTGAGATGCTGCACCTTCAGGCACTGTAGTGCCCTGAAATGTAGGGGACCTGCGAATATGGCCTGTATTGAGGGCAATTCTGGCCACCTGCCTGACGGAAATCCCATCCCTTCTCAGAACCTTCCCCAGTTCCTTTTTGATCTTGGACGCCTTCGGGGCTGGATGACTGAGAGAGGCTGTATTGGAATCTATGAGAAAACCCAGAAAGGTCATAGTCTGTGAGGGAAGAAGTTCTGATTTCTTCCGATTTACTATGAACCCTAACTCTTAGAGCAGAACAATAGTCATGTTTGCGTGATAAAGAAGTTGGGAGCGGGACTGATCCATCAGGAGGATATAGTTCAGATAAATTATCAGACGCATCCCTTGAGCCCTGAGGTGCTCCATCATTGGTTTGAGTAGTTTAGTGAATTACCAAGGTGCCGACTATAGCCCAAATGGGAGAGACTTAAACTCAAACACTTGTTGTCTCCACGTAAACTGCAGAATCCTGTGGTGCAGAGGAAAAAACGTGACCGTCAGGTAAGCGTCCAACCAAATCATCCAATCCCCTTGTAAGAGGAGGTCCCTGAGCATGTGGATGCCGTCCATCTTGAAATGTCTAAATACCACCCATTTGTTGACGGCCCGGGCAGAAACCTCTGTCCTTCTTTTCTACCAAGAATATATTGCTCAGAAAACCCCTGGGATGGAGAACTGATCTGTGGATGGCCTCCTTTGCCAGAAGATCCTGAACCTCTAAGTCTATTAGTGTTATGTCTGCGTCCGAGAAGAAGATTGGTTTCAGGGGTGACTCCTGTATTGGGGTTCCCCAGAATTCTATGTGGAAACCTTCCACTGTCTGCAAACCGAAGCGTCTGAGGTTATGTCTGCCCAACTGTGTGCAAACCTCTGTAACCTCCCCGAAGGGATCGAGGGGAAGAAGTGATAATGCTTACCGCTAGGTCCTCCTGGGGCATTCGCTCCAGCACAGGCACCTCTCCCAGGTCTGCTCTTCCCTCTTCCCCAGTTGGGGAAGAATGTGCCTTGTCGGCCATCCCGCCAGCCGTTTTTTTTTTTGGAGTATGTGGCACTGGGGCCTTGTTGGTTAAAGCGGCCGGAGGAGTGACCCCTGCCTCTTTTCCGGCTCTGCCAAAAACCTTTCCTGGAAAAGGTTTCTTGATGGAGGTTTGCGCTTTATCCAGCGCTGAAAACATAGCTACAAATTTCCCCAGCTCCTTGACGAATGGATCACCAAACAGTTGGCCCTGGGCGATCGCCCCTGCTCCGAGCACAAGAGCTCCCCCAATTTGGGATCTATCTTTAGCAATACAGAGCGGCGCCTCTCAGCCGAGATGGCACAGTTGGCATTTCCCCGAAGACAAACTTCCTTCTGGGCCCAGCCTGCCAAGATGTCCATAGGTAGGGGTCTGCCTGTGTGCTTTGCTTGCTCTCCAATTGTATAATTTGTGTCAGGGGTCCCAACACATCCAGTAGTTTGTCCTGCCATGCCCTCCAGGAATGATCAATGCCCTTTTTTAGGTCTTTGGTGTACTTTCTGAAGGAAGTGCACAACTTTGGGTCAATGTCTGACATCGTCACTACTTTGCACGCAAGAGTACGGCGAGGGCATTCTGTCCTCAATCTGGCCCGTCCCTCCTTGTCAAGGGGTTATCTAATTTTGGTGGCCATGTTGTCAGCTACATTCTGATCCAACACTCTGAGGATCTGGGGTGGTATATACCCTCAGGATCAAACATGTCCGAAGTGGACGCATCCGCTTACTCTGGGTCTGGCATGGCGGTAGCTGGGCGACATGGCCAACCGGAGTCTTGATCCTTGTCTGTGGTTGTATCACCGTCTGTGTCACTCTCTACCCGTATGGGTGACTCTTGTTCAGGGTCGAATATGGAGTGAACCTCATCACCAGTCTCTCCGGGCCATATCTTCTCCCTGAAGGGTGGTTTCTTTAGCGTGCGCACACTCCTATGAAAGGCTTTGATGAGGCGTTTGAAGCCCTCCAGGTGCCCTCTCATGCTTGTGTGATCTCTTGGAGCTGCTGCCTTGTTATCCCCCTGGCCCACTCTCATCTCCCCAAACATGTCTGTCCCCTTTGAGACTTGCTCTGATAATCTGGCCACGCTCTCCTGTAGATGGGCCAGGGCCTTTGTAATGGCCTGTGACAAAATGGCATCCATCTGAGGCGGGAGTCAGCGCTGAGAGGGGCCTTCCCCTGAGGGCAGATTGGGGAACAATTTGTGGTCCTGAAGGGACTGAATCATTGCCGGAGGGTAGGAAACACAGGGGTTAATCAGTACTGACAGAAACCACACCCTGAGAATATTAAGGGCAGTGTCCCTCACTCCTTCTGTCAGATTTGAAGGTGCTATCCTCGGCGCACGTTTGCCATGCTTTGCGCTATGGCCCTGTAAAGGGCTAACAGACCGCAGTGTGGTGTTCAGCGGGGTTGGAGAGTATTTAAATGAGCCACATGCTCTAGCTCCTTAAGGAAGAGTGACAAAACGATTGAGCGCCTAAGGCGACTTAATCAGTTTCATCAGTGCAATCCGTGTCTCTGCAGAGGCGCGAAAGAGCACCCTCTGGTGGACCTGCCATGTCACCATGAGACAAATCTGCGCTCGGGCTGATTTTGCCTGCAGCACGATCATCATCTGATAACAAATAACAAATAACAATAACCCAGTCAGGCAAAAGCACACAAGTGGAATACAATTCAAGAAGAACAGTTTGGATTAGTCAGTAAGGGAAAAACAACTGAACTGACACTCGAGCAGTGAAGAAAGAGGAGGGACTCTGGCAATGGATGATATAAAAATATATATGGACACTCAGAACGTGTATCGATTGTATAGTGGTTACCATGGAGATGTGTTGGGCTCATGGGATGTGTAGTGTTTATATTTTTTCTTGTTGAACTTTGAATTGGCTGTCATAACAAATAGAGAAGAAAGAAATGCATAATCCCCACCTCCGGTCCTAACATAGAATGTCTGACTTCATTCTCATATGGCTGAGAAAGATAGTGTGAATTTACAGAAAATATGCTCTCATTTTAGCTTCTGGAGCACTTTCCCTAACCTCTATGGGCAAATCATGAGAAAACTGTTTTCTCTCAAACATGATTTATGAAATCCCACCAGGGCAAAATCACCTTAGTACACACCACGATTCCTAAAACTAGTATGGTATCATCAACAAATGATTTATATTGTAAGTAAAATTTGTTATCACCCTTTTTACATTCTCCTTTTTGTGACCCTCAAAACTTGCAATTCACTAAAATGTATTTCAATGGCTGCTATCATGTATATTGGTCCCAAGATGGTTGCCATCACTTTCTGTTTGAAGTGCCAATTGTTAATCAGATCTCACCATGACACCTGTGCTTAGTCTCCACCCGGATATGCAATTATAATTTTCTGTTAATATCTCCAAACTGGAAAGCAAAATTCTTGGGCATATATTTATATATATATATATATATATATATATATATATATATATATATATATATATATATATATATATATGTATATATATATATATATATATATATATATATATATATGTATATATATATATATATATATATATATATATATATATATATATATATATATACATCACCCTGAGGGAAAGCCTTAGGAGCCCATAAGACATTACGAAAGATATTAGGAAAAATTATGTTTCTTTTTATTTTTGGATGTCCTGACAGTGAAGCATTGCAGTTGTTGTTTTCAATGTAGCAAGGCTGGGAGTCCCATTAGCGAACATTGGGTATCACTAGCCCAACAGCTAAGTGCTATCTTCCATTTGAGACCATCAAATATGGTATATCTAGATGTCAAGTAGTCATTATATTAAGCCTGACTTAATGATGAAGTGGTATCTAAAGTAGCTTTTAATATAAAGGTTCCTTTAGAAAGTCACCACTTTCTTGCCCCAAAGTTCTAGTAACCTTTTCTGATTCACTACAGCAATTGTCACCGAAACAGCCTGCTGTCCTCCTGCCAGGAGGTGTGAATGGCTCTTAGGAAAGGGGATCAAATGGTCAGCTGAAGGGCACAGCTGTGACCCCCCTCCTGACAGAATGGTCAGAGGGTTGTGGCCACAGATGGGCCAGTGTCAAAGGGGCTACTGCTCCTGACAGGCAAAGGCATGTCACATGTTAGGTTGCCCTCTCTTTTGTGTAGCTAGACAAGCTGACAACTCCTCCAAAGGTGGAAAGCCAATTGCTGGACTGGTTTGCCCATAGCTCTGATCCAGGGAAGAAGCGCCATGACATTTTGGATTTGGAAAGAGAGATGCACTGTTGGATTGTTTAGTGTTAGGCCCACTAGAAGTGATGTAAGAGTGTGTGGGGTTGTCCCTTGAGAAATTTGCTCCCATTGGATAGGAACTCCTTTCCACCCACAACCTTGTAATTAGCATAAAAGTGGCACCCCCTAGCTCCCAGCCCCCAAATACTGCCAGACTCCCACAGAACAGAGAACAGCACCTGCTGAATATGTGGACCTCAGAAGGAAAAGCTACACAAAGAAAAACTCCACTTGCTGAACCAAGACAGGACTTCAGAAAGAGAAGGCCTGCTTCTGCTGTTCAACCTGTGGTGAGAATCCTCAAAAGCTGGGACAGCTTCCACTTATTCCAAGGACCAGTGAGTGGACTCCAAGGGTTTGTTGACTAATCTCATGTTAAACTTCAGGGTCACAAAAGCTAAAGAGGCTCTTCACCTGCACAGTGGCCTGCTGACCAATTACCACTGAATTTGCCCTGGTGTAGCCTGTGGGATTGGATCCTAGCCCGCAACAGGTTAGCCCATGTCCTGGACCCTTGGTTGATGCTAGACTGTACTCTTCATCCCCACAGAACTGCAACTTGAGGGCCTGAAGCAAAAGATAAAAAATTTTGGGCACAGAGTCGAGGCTAATAGACTACCACTACTTGGCGAGTCATAGGTAACCTTGAACTACCATTGAGAACCATGGCTCCCAATTGAACGTGGGACTTCACCTAAACACTGATGTCAAATCCAACACCGAGCTCAGGTTGCAGAGGACCCCACTGATGAACCTGTCGTGGAGAAAAAGAATCAGAAAAGTTTCTAAGTGTGAAAGTAACATATTGAATGGGTCCAACCTGGCACCTGCTTTGAAGCCAGTGCTCCATCATAGGGGTGGGGGGCTGAAACTTTAACTTTGATCTATACCCTTGCATTTGAGACTTATAGACTACTGCTAAAATTGAGAAGCAGTGATTTACAAAACTTTTTGGGAGTTTACTGTAGTGATTTATAAAAATCACAACTCTAGGTGGCTGCATCAGATTTTGTTTTGTTTTGGTGTCTATTTATTGATACAAATATATTCTCTATTTATAAATTAGAGTGGGATTTGTGTTGTGTTGTGTTTCTTGACTGTTTTACTACTGATAAAACCACCCTAAGTAATAATCTACTTTTTCACCTCTACCCTCTGCCATTTGCCACTCACTTACTCCACTTGGATGTGATGTAGACATCCTGGGTGTGCTATGTAAACAGAGCATTTACTATAACACTGATCTGGACTGACTACTCAGTGCCCAAGAACCTGTGTGTGACTTGTTTGACACTGCCATGGATTAAGGCAAAGGCAACCACTGAACGCGAACTGACAAAGAGAAGTATGCTAGGACAAAAAGTCTGTGATAGATGCTTGTATGCAGACAGGGTAGGGTTCGTTGAGGGTGTAGGTTATTGCTTAGAGTATTTCATAGTTTCGAACCAGCGGGTGACAATTACACTATTGATGTTACAGGCAATAGTTACAGCAGAGAAGTAGGATGAAGGGAGAAAGTAAGCAAAAAAGAATGGATTGCATGGCAAAAGGATGGACCTAACACAAGGGTAAAAGGATGGATGGAAGGGTAAAAGGAAGAATAGAGGAAAGTTGAACTGACAGATTGAAGAGTGAAAAGAATTGATAAGTGAAATGATGAGTTGATGGAATTTTGGAAATATAGGTGAAAAATAGACGAGAAAGAGAAAACACATTGCTGGGAGGAAAGAGAGATACATGGATAGACGAAAGGATGGATGTATATATGAAAGTTTAAAGGATGGATGGATTGAAGTAGTATGATGGGTGAGGTGAATAAATCCAAATGTTAAATGAAAAACATGTTTAGATAAACAGATGGATGGAAGAGAACAAGAAAGGATGGGTAGATGATTGGAAAGAGGAAGAAACTGTTAATTGAACTCTTCTAAGGAAGATATGGTTCAGTGACTTGATTCAAAATGGGGATAAATCTAATTTTCTGCCTACTCCTTTGTATCAGAGCATTTAGGGGGTTTAAGGTAATACTTCACAAAACCTTCCCACTAGTAGTATCTCGAGTACATTTGGCCGCTTCCTGCTGGAATCAGACTTCCTCAAAGACCACCATTGCATCTATACCCGACCGCTACTCACAAAGGAAAGATTAAGCACCCTTGGAACATTAGTAGGAATCATCTCTTTTGGCATTACGGTGCTAAGAAGGAATTTCAATTGTTCCATGGGGTCATAGAGACATATGCTGCATGCTCTCCAGATTCACCCAAAGAAGCTCAATGACTGTGAACTAGATAAGCTCCACAGGAGTATGCAATGTTTGCAGAAAATGGCACCCAGATGATACCCCCTGCATATTGTACTTTGATACACATAAATCTGTATCAAGCCTCTTCCAATTTATTACTGATTTGCATAGAGGTAAAGGGATAAGCATTCTACCTTGTGATTTTTCACAGTTATCTCCAGTAGTTTTGACCCTTGGACATGCCTTGGAGTTGGGGGGCTGGAGGATTTGGCACTCACAGAGAAGGCATTTTCAACATTTGTTAGAGAAAAACGCAAAGCTACATTCAATTTAACATCAGTTCAGTGGCAGAACATAGTACACTAGGAGAGGCATATAAAACGGCGATGCGAGGGAGAAATCAGTTTTTTTAAAAGATAGAAAGTGTACTCAAGAGGTGACCAGGGTGGAATTGAAGAGTTGACCTTTAAAGTTAGAATCCTCATGGATCGAAACCAAAGACCCACAAGAACTTAGGCACCTGGATGCATTATTAAGTAGGCTGCGTGCCCTTGCACCTGTTGTTGCAGATGATCTATCGCTAACCTCACTGGACAGGACCTTATAATATGGGAGATAAATCTGACAACTTGCTGCACTGGCTGGCTAACGGGCAGAAAGTGTCAAGAGTTATTGTCCAGATCAGAGACTTGAATGAAGCAATAGTCACAGGATTGCCCAAGATTGCTGAGGCGTTGACTCTGATTTTCAGACAGTTATATGTAGCTCAGCTCCCCTTCCCACATCAGGGATTAGAGCACCCTTCAGCCAAGGAAATGACTGTCCCAAGATGGTCAAGCCTCCCTCAAGACCTCCCAGTGTCATCTTAAGAATTTTGGGAGCCTCTGGCAAGACATTCTGCAGGGACCCTTGTTCAGCCTAACTTTGCATTTCGTTGCCTGTTTTCTGCTAATTCAAGCCTGCAAATGCCAAACGATATTCAGTACAGTAATATGTTAAAGGTAGAGAAGAGAACAGATGTGAAACAGTGGTAAAGTAACTCTCTCAATAGGCACTTGGGATGTGGGGGCCCTCGTCAGTTGCCCACTTTGCTCATGCCTTAAAACATCTCTGAGCCCTCCTTGATTGAAGAGGAGCTTGAGGATGCCCTCAGTAGTATACAGGCAGGGAAGATTCCACGCCCAGTGACTTTTCAGTAGACTTCTTAAAAAACACACCTCCTTGCTATTTCAGCACCTTTTGTGTTTTTTACTGAAACAACCCAAACAAGCATAGTACCCTATGACCTTAGCCATAGTGGTGCTACAATTGCAGCTACTCTGCAGAGGTCTTGGTGAACAGGCTACCCATGGTAGAGACCAACTTAATTCCGGAGCAAAGCAGCTTTATGTCAGGAAACAATACAAGATATTGTCTTAGATGCCTTCAGATACCTAGCTCGAGAGTATCCATCTTCAGCATTGCCGTCTTTGCCACCAAGTACGAGTTAATGGCTTCCTAACTGGTACTGTTCCTATTTAAAGTGGCACATGCAAAAAATGATAACTACCACCCTTATTATTTGCTATGGCAATTGAACCATTAGGTGGAGGGATTAGTGGTGTTGGCTTTTTCCAAGGCTTTCAATAGGAGGGTGGCCTGGAAGACCAAGTCTCTTTATATGAACTTTTTTCACCGTCTGAATATTCCCCAGGTGCCAGTCTGGATCCAGAAACTGTTCAGCACTTTTTCTGTGCACCAGTAGGTGGTGATGTGCAGCTCTGCACTGATGCCGTTCCACTTTGGAAAGGACGTGCAGAGTCTATATAGACGCCACCACTGTGTGCCAAAATCAGTTCCTTTCTTTCTGTGCCTCCAGACGTGGATCTGGATCTCCCTCCTGTCTCTCAGAGATGATTACCTTCACAAACCTTTCCAGTGTGCAAGGGATGTCACCCCAAAAGATGACAGGATTTAAACCCTGTAGGGACTGTCAGAAGCAGATGTCAATTACATATCTCCATCAGGTATATCTGTGTTGTCTGGTATTCGGACAACAACTCCAAGGTCTACAACAATGGTACTTTGATGAACCTGAAGGTCATCAGGGACCGTAAGGTAAAACAGTACATCTAAAAGCATAAGAAGACTCCTCATTGGGACCTCTCCAAATTGTGATCTGCATCGAAAGTTTGGGCCCACTCTCGAAGCTAATGTAGTTGTTCCAGAGGCCGTTCCTCTTTTTGATCTACGTCATCTGGTAAGTCTAAGAAAAATCACAGGAAAATAGGCGGGATTTCATCTCATTGCACGATTCATAATCACCTGAGTTGATGCGGGCGGCATATTTTTTTAATATTTCACTCTTTTTTTCACTCTTGATGTCAGCTGACTTTAAAGCCAACTCTGCAGCTGGTACTGGCACAGCTCAAGTTTCCATGCCGTGGGCTGTCTAAACAGATTAAAGAGTTCCAGGAAGCTATGCTCCACTCTTTGGATCCCTTCCAACTCCCTCTGATGCACCTTCAGGGCCCAAGGAGCCAAGAGTCCCTCTACCTGAGATCTTTCTGGTGGGTTTGCTATCGGTGCCAGTTGGACCCTCTAAGCCTATCTCGCCTTCAGCTCTGCCACCACCTTGCTTTCGCAGCCAATGCCAGCATCAGCCCGGGCTACTTGAGGTCCATGCTGTCTCCACCGATGCGGAAGGATGAAGCCCCAATAGTGCTCTCCAACGCTGCATAGATACCAGTCCGACTTCCACCAAAGTCAAGCCTGATGCTACTTGAGGTGCCACTTTCCCTACCTGCATTACTCCTCAAGGAAGGCAGCAAACTTTGCATTTGTGTTTTGGAACGGACTTCGATATTGACTATGATACAGGTGATGAATTCACACAATCCTACTAGTATGGTAATTGGTACAAAGACTTGCAGGATGCTAGAGGTCTCAATACCTCACAGAAATGAGTCTCCTCTCACCTCCTCAACCAGCCACAGAAGAATCTTCTTCCTATGCCATGGCCATGCCAAGGAAGGGAAGTCAAAGCACTTGATCTCCAGCTCCCCACCATGAAGATCAAACCCTACAGCCGGGACAAACATCTTCAGAGCCCCACCATCTGTTTAATAAGGCACTAGTGGATAGCTTAATGGGAGTCTAGGTCATACCTTGTTGTGATTCCCCTGGTCAATCGACAGATTGCCAGGTACAATAACCTTCGCTGCTACTTTCTCTTCTAGTCACAGCACTCTTCCTTTGAAAGTTTAGTAGTGTAAATCTCCAACAGTCAGTCTAATAAGAATATGTTTCCTACCACTCCCCCAGATGATAAACAATCTAAACAGGTTTACATATTTGGAAAGCACCTGTTTTATTTCACCAGTGTGGCACTCCAATCTGTCATTGCCAGCTGCTTGCTGGGATGATATTCCCATTCCCTTTGGGACTCAGCAGCATAAGTCCTCCCAGGAGTGCCTGACAATTTATAACCTGTTCTTGCTCAGATGATTCAAGATTGTTGTGATGCAAGCACGGTCACTATTCATTGTTGTTTAAACACTACCAATTCTATTGGACTGGCCATTAGCACCAGGGTTGCCATCCGCTGCCATGCATGTCTACGATCAGCAGGGTTCTCCAGCCATGTCCAGTCATCAATAATAGAAACACCCTCTGACAGGGATCATCTGTGTGGGGACAATGCTGATTCAGTGCTGGAATATATTAAAGAGAACAGCACTACGGCCTACTCTTTGGGCCTGTCTGTCAAACTCGCTAATAGCATCAGTTCAACTGCCCCGTTTGTGGCTTTAACAGAGGTACCCCCACTGCCAGACTGTCCAGTCCCCACTGGGAACTCAGCAGTTTTAAGGTCTCTGCCTTGGCACCCACTGCTCCTGTAGCCAAGGCCATAGGGCCTTCAAGTCCATCCTTTCTCTTGCAGTCCCATCTGCCGGGTCTCTTTCTTGTGCCCTTCCAGGAGCACAGCATCAGGTCGGAGGCAGAATCTAAGAATTCAGACCCGGTTGGCAAAACATTACGTCTGCCAAGTCCAGAAGGACTATGCCCTATCCTTCCTTTCTAACCCAAAGCACCTTCCACCGTCCCCTCAATAACTGATGGAGGACCATCTCTCTGTTTTGTGGCAGGAAGTTTAAGCCCTTTTCTTCAAAGGGGCAATTGAGAGGGTGCCCATGCCTGAAGTAGGCTGCGTGTTGTTACTCCCGCTACTTACTGGTGCCCAAAAAGGATGATGACTTTGGGCCTGATTTAGATCCCAGTGGATGGAAAAGAGATATCCGGTCCGCCATATTACAATCTCTATAGGATATAATGGGATCATAATACGGCAGACAGGATATTGAGTGTTCCCCTCCGCCAAGATCTAAATCTGGCCCTTTGTCTTATGTTAGATCTGTACCCTGTCAACATCTTCCTAAGGAAGGAGAAGTTCAAAATGCTCCCAAGCCCAGGTCACATCTGCCTTGACCCTGGAGGCCTGAGGGTGGACTTGGACCAGTAGGACGCCTTCTATGTACCCATCCTGTTGGCCCAGTGCCACTATCTGTGGTGGATTGTGGGGCAGAAGCATTTTCAGTTCACTGTGCTCCCCTTTAGTCTAACCAGTGCTCCTTGGGTGTTCACGTATATGATGGAGGCAGCACACCTTCAGAAGCCAGGGGTGCCAGTCTTTCCCTACCTCAGTGACTGACTGTTGAATGCGGCCTTGCCCCAGGCAGTCGTCAACCACCTTTAAACTATGGAAACCTCCTGTAATCTTTGGAATTCTCTTTCAACGTGGCAAAGTTGCACGTGACTCCTTCTTAGAAGGTCCACTTCATTGGAGCACTTCTGGACTCAGTTTGATTTCATGCGTTTCCCACCAGGAAAGAGAACCCAGGACCTTTACGCTACGATCCAATCTTTCAGCTTTGGTCCTGGATTTTAGTGAGGTCAACTCTGGCTTTGTTGGGACTGGTGACCTCAAGCATCCTGCTGGTTGAGCACACCAGGTGGCATTTGCGGGCTCTGCAGTGGGATTTGAAGTCTCAGTGAGGCCAACATCAAGGGAACCTCTCCGACCACACTGAGATTTCTGAGGCTATTGCAAAAGATCTATAGTGGTGGCTACTGAATTAGCATTGGTTCAGTGCAGACCCCTTTCCTTTCCTCATTAGAGTTCACAGTGGTGACTGATGCATCTTTTCTGGGTTGCGGCAGCCATCTGGGAGAGGTGGAGATGAGAAGCCTCTGATCTCTATTGGAGTCCCGGCTCCATATAAACCTCCTGAGGGCTACCTGTTTGGCTTCGAAAGCCTTCCTTCTGACTATCAAAGGGAGGATGCTACAGGTGCTCACGGAGAATCTGCAGAAAACAGGGTGGGCAGTCACAGACTTTGTGCCAGGAGGCACTATGCCCCTAGACATGGCTGGACCACCAAGGAATCTTCCTGGTGGTGAGATTCCTGAAAGGTTCACTTAATGCAAGGGTAGATGAGGTCAGCCGTCGACACCTAGTGGATCACGAGTGCCAGTTACACCTGGAGGTGGCGTATGGTGTTTTCCGTGAGTGGGTAGAACCTTAGCTCAATCTATTTGCCACCACTGAGAATGTGCAGTGTCAGCAGTTCTGCATTTTGGAGTTTCTAAGGTGGCTCTCTTTCTAAGATGCGTTCCACCTCAAATTGAATTCAAGACCCCTCTATGCCTTTCCGCCCAGACCACTCCTACCAGAGTTGTCAAAAAGATAAGGGTCGACCAGGCCTAGGTCATCGTAGTGGCATCAGATTGGGCACAGAGAGTATTGTAACCAGAGCTCCTAAGATGAGCATCTGTCCTCTGATCAGGCTGCCTCTCTGGGAGGATCTGCTGTCACAGTTACAGGGTACGGTTTTGCATCCATGCCTTCCCAATCTCCACCTTCATGCTAGGAGATTGAGTGGCAATAGCTAAACACCTTCGACCTTCTGAAGGAGGGGTGGATGTCACCTTTGCAGCCAGATGCCCCTCGACGAAAACTGTATAAGCCTATTGTAGAGAAAAAATTGTGGCTTGGTGTGGCATCCCCAAGATTGACCCCTCCAAGCAAAGTTAGCCTATGTTCTATTGTTCATTTTGCCTTTTACCAGGCAAGGTCTTGCTTTGGTAATGTTTAAGGGTTACCTTTTGGTCCTGTTGGCTGCCTTATGGTTGTCTGATCAGTCCTCCTTGTTTAAGTCACCAGTTGTGATGCGATTTTTGATACGTCTATCAAATGTATTTCCTCCCTCTCCCTTCGTCATATCACAGTAGCACCCTAACTCGATCCTCACTTTTCTGATATGCACTCCATTTGAGCTGCCTTACAGCTGTACTTTACAGCTTCTCACCCTTAAGACAGAGTACCCCATCACCATAACATTGGTGCTATGTGTTAGAAATCTTCAGGGTTTCTTCTGCCCATACACCACCTTCTTTCCAAACTAGCTGGTTCTTCAGACTTTGGGCATTCTTTCTGCCAAACGTTGTGAGGCCATTCCACATTGGTCAAACCATAAACCTGCTAGCATCCAGTGCTTCGCTTCATTCCTCTACAGAGGAGAGACTCCATCACTTGGAACTGCAGGAGAGCTCTGAGCTTTTACATAGATCATACTAAGAAACAGTGGGTGGATGATCAGCTCTTCGTAGGGTTCACTTGAGCCCAAAAAGGCAAGCAGGTGCACAGAGAAAGCATCTCCTGCTGGATCATGCTCTTCATTAAAATCTGCTATGGGTTGTATGACAGAACCACGCTTGCCGGAACAAAGCATGCCTTAACAACGCAGTGGGAACCACAACTTTGTCGTTTCCATGCATGCCTTTACCACAAATGCCTTTACAATGAATTTTGTTGTAAAAGCATGCCTAATAAAGGCATATTTAGAAACAGCATGTGAAATGGCATGTGTGGTTCTGTCATACAACCCCCCCACCCGCCCTGAACCCTAAAATAAAAACTACCCTGACCCCACCACCCCTGCCCCATAAAACTAAACTACCCCGACACCCCATATGCCCTGTGCCCTAAAAAAAAAAAACTATCCCCACCCTCTCACCTCTTCCCCTAAAAACTAAATTACGCTGACTCCCCCCAACTGCCCTGAGCCCTTAAAAAAAAAAAAACTATCCGACCCACCCACCGCTGCCCCTAAAAATTAAACTACTGTGACACCCCCACCCATCCTAAGCCCTAAATCCACCCCACTGCTAAAAACTACCCACCAACCCTGCCCCAATCCCACGTACTCTCCCGATCCTTCCTCCTCTTCTCTCATCCCTCCTTCCTTTCACCCTTCCTTAAACCTTCCCCAACCCATTTAAAAATAAACTACCCCACCATAAGCCCTAGGTAAAAAAAACAAAAAACCAAACCCCCCACTACGCCCCTAAAAAAAAATACCCAAACCCGTGCACCTTGAAAAAAAAATTGCCAGAACGCCCACCATCCCCAAGCCCATAATCCATCCCCACCCCTGCCCCAGCCACACAATTTACTGCACAATTTCCCAATCCTTCCTCCTCTTCTCTCCTGCCTTCTTCTGCCCTTCCTTAAACCTTCTCCCACCCCTTTAAAAATAAACTACCCCACCCTACGTTAAAAAACAAATACCCAAAACCCCCACTACCACTTCTGGGGGCGACTTATATGTATTAAAAAGTGAAGGTTGGGACTGGAAAAAATGTTATTTTGCCAGGTCAAAATGGCAGTTAAAACTGCACACTCAGGCTCTGCAAGGCAGGGCTGAGACATGTTTTCAGGGCTACTGAAGTGGGTGGCACAATCAGTGCTGCAGGTCCACTAGTATAACTAAACTTACAGGCCCTGGGCACATGTAGTGCAATTTACCAGGGGCCTATAAGTAAATTAAATATGCCAATTGGGGGTAAACCAATATTACCATGATTAGATGAGAGAACTCATGCATTTTAACACTGGTTAGCAGTGGAAAAGTGCACAGAGTCCTAATACCATCAAAAACGAGGTCAGAAAAAGCAGAGGAGGACGGCAAAACGTTTGGAGGAAAACCACCCTAAGGCTGCCAGGACTAACAACAGGGGAAGGTTCATCTCTTCCGTTTGTGTCTAGGGATGCAATGTATCATGGGTACCATATTATTAGCACGGGCAGTGTCCTCTACATGGGTTAGGTGTATACCCAGATATATGATGCCAGTTGTGAAAGTTTGGGTCTCATAGTCTTTGATTCAGCTTTCCAGGTTCTTATTTGGGCATAGAGCGTATAGTCGATATTTACTACAGTTGTTTCTTAGATTTAAGAGCGAGCCAAATGTCTGCAGAATTTCCATTACCCTGGGCCAGATGTCTCAGGGTTGCCAAGGTAAATACTGAACCTCATGACTCTGAGTGCCCTATCGTGCAAGCTAGAAATTCCATTGCACTAGCAAATAGCAAAGAAAGGGGGCATCCCTTTCGCATCCCCCTCTCCAAATCAAAGGGAGACAAGTGCCTCTCCCACTTTGACCCTGGCAGTCCACTGTACAGTGAGCTGGGAAAAAGCCATGAAGTGCGAGTCAAAACTCATATATTCTAACAGTCAGAATAAATAATCCTATCACTCATTATCAAGGGCCTTATCTGTGTCTAGAAAAAGTAATGCAAATAGGGTATGCAACTCATGGCTTAAGGGCACCGCATTAAAGGCATGGCGTATTTTGTCTGGTCACCCTGTGTAGTATAATGCTCTTTTGGTCTGGGTGACTCACTGTATGTATAATTAGGGAGATGCGATTTGCCAGCATTTTCACCAGAAGTTTGGCATCACCTTCCAACAAAGAAATCGGCCTTTGTGACTATCTTCTCTCTGGAGGGCATTCTGGATATTTCTTATATGAGTCACACAGAGTTCTGAAGGAACCTACTTTCTGACCTGGTGCTCTTTAAGAATTCCAACAGAGGTTGTTTCACTCTGATGCTGTTGCATGTAAAGAGCTCCACTGGCAATCCATTGGGGCCGAGAGATTTCCTAGAGGGCATCTTTGGAATGGCGTTCACAAACTATAGCTCCAGTATTTTATCAATGAACTACTTTGGCAACGTTGCAGAGGACAAATAAGAGATGATCTTGTCTAGGGGTCAGAGCACTATATTGTTTTATTTCAAAGGGCACTATAATATAGTGGAAACTCATGTGCAATTTCATTAGGAAAAGTATGTAGACACCCATGTTCCCCTAGTAGCCGATATTAATGTCTAGGTGCTCGCTTTTGTTATGCTAACCAGTGAATGAAACTATCCATCTTGTACCCCTGGTCATGCAATCTACTCCTTCCTCGAACTGTGTTTTGGCTAGGCTGAGTCTATGAAGGCTGTCTTCAGAGGGGGTAGCTCTGTATTTCCTCTCAAACTCAAGGACCCCCTCACTGCTAATTGCTGAAGTTCATTACACTTTTTTGGGGTATGTCATTGAACAAATGACTTTCCCCTTATCACTGCTTTATATGATTCTAAGAATATTGTCAGAGATTACACACAACCTTGATTGACTTCAAGATATTGTGTCTGTAATGAGGGAATCTCTAGCTTTCTAATTTTTAAGCCACCAAGAACTCGGTGTCCATACATATGGGGTAGCGGGGACAAGCCATAGATTCGCAGTTTGATGGAAGCATGATCTGAGAGGCCTCTAGCATGCAAGACTATGGATTTATTATGGTTATAGTTCACCTTGTGTGTCAAAATGTAACCTAAACCGGAGAATTATCTAGGTGCAGACTCCCGGATGTGGGCTGTAATGTCTTGAAATATCACTGCATCCCATTGAACCTAAAAAGTCAGCTATTAACGACAATGACTGCAGGGTTCTTGCTGTTAGAGGACCGGAATGACTGAGTGTGTGATTTGCAAGGCCATCAAAATCACTGCCTATATTTGTTAACCAGGCGGGTACTCAAGTATGATTGATCCCAGTTGAAAGTGAGCGCTCCTAGAGAGTAGGAGGATGGAGGTAAATAAACTGAGCATAGAGTCAGGTCTTGGTCGTAGATCGTGTCCGATATCATCACATACCTCTCCAGTTGGTCTTTGCACCTATGTCATACTGAGTGGAAGTTATCTGCATATCAACACTGATACTCCATGTGACCCAAAATCCAAACCAGGCATGGGCGGGGGCAGTGAAGCCCCATGTGTGAAGGCGTTGAAAGTGGTCACCAAGTACATGTGTTTCTTGCAGTAGGAGTTTGTCTACCCCATATAGTTTGACAGTACCGAGGATTGCCCTTCCCTTAACTTTATTTTTTTTTTAATTGTATTATACGAGACATATTTCACCAGTTTTCACGCTTCTATAGGGAGTTGGTTGCCTGTAATGTGATTTGAATATATATGTATTTGTGAACCAGTGGATGCATGTCTGCCCTCAGGGTTAAACTTCCCATCAACTATAAACCGTAAAACAACTATTCATTCTTCCCCATACATACTAGCACGAAGAATCCAACGATACGTGTTGGTTTGGCAATCGGAAGAGGTTAGCAGGACTCTAAAAGGGTGGTTACCCACTCTCTGTATCACGCACAAATTATACAACCTCAAGAGATTTATTTTACAATACAGTCCAGAGCGTGACAGAACTCTGGAAGTTGAAGGACTGTTGATATTCTTGGTCTAAGCACACCCATATTTCACATACAGGACGACAGAATGTTAGTCTCTGAATGCAATGAATGTCTCAGTGAGACCATTTATGCATTGCTTTTATCACACTTCAGTGATGTCTCTCTCATCTGCGGGTGACATTCCAGTCATGTACTCCAAGTCCCGATTTCGTGGGAGGTCTCGCTGTCCAGGCTGGCTTCCATTTTCTGCCACTGACTCGGAGGGAGCTCTGGTATCAGGTCTTGTTGCGATGTGGCAAGTTTTTTCCCCATCTTAGTCAGTGCCTTTCGTTTAGAGGAAGGGAGTGACTCCCTATCCAGGTATCACTGACTCCATCAAAGGGTCTATTCGTCTCTAATAAGACCTCCTGGGGGATTCAAATAAAAAAGCTGAGTTCTGAAAGATCACTTTCAGCTGGCAGGAAATACTAACATGTATCATAGGTCCATGGCCATCATCTTCCTTTTAACATCACTGAAGGTTTTTATAGAGTTTTTTTTAGTAAAAACTGAAAAAGCATGTATGCTGAGATTCATAAACTTGCCCCTGATATCCTGGCAGCACTCAGGCCCGCATCTCTGTCCTTACAGTTCAGGATTCAAGCAATGATAGGCCAAGGTGGCACCCCAGGAGGTGGTCTATTAGTGCCCAGTGAGCGCTCTCCACAATGAAACACTGGGATATCTTCCTCTCCGAGATCCATTCTCTAATCCATTGTTCTAGGAAGTCGGTTAGGCCTCCATTGTCAATGTTTTCAAGGAATCTGAAGCTGCAAGGATTGTTTTGTTGTGCTCTGCCCACAGCATCTTTTATTCTAAGTTGCAACACTTTTGGAAATGTTTTGTTTCATATCTGACATCGAATCTTCATCCTTTCTATGTCTAGTCTCTGTCACTCTAATCCTTTGGGCGTAGGTTCCGACAGAAGAGGGAGAAGTCAGAGCGCACCTCTCTGATTTTAATTTCCAGTGAGTCCTTGGATGTCCTGGAGAATTACGTCTGTTGAGCATAGATTTTCAGGCTCATCGTCCTTCGAGATGAATGCCCTCTCAGAGAGTATCCCCATTTGGGCAGTCAATTAATGGGGCTGAACCCTGGCAAATGTGTCCAATGTAGCCAGGCAGGACGCCTGTCACAGATTTATGGCAAATCTTATTTGCTTGTTTGACCTCAAAAAACACTTTGAGGCTGCACCCGTCCCACCAGCCCCCCCAAAGGACCCCGAAACAAGGCAAGCATATGGACATGCTGAATAGTCATCTGGTGGATCTTTGGACCCTGCCTGTCACCTGGCCTGGTGTGTCTCCTGGAGGGCCCAGAATGGCATGAGCAGCCCCCAATCACTTACACATCTGCCCAGTCACAGAGTTACAGAATGGCACTCTCCAATGACGACCGGTCGCCAACACTGCAGTTAACTGATGTTTTCTGTTGCGGGGCGAGGAGTTAAAGACGTGTAGTCCTGCTTTGTCACTCAGATGCTCTGTTTATGTTTGTAGTGGCAGTGTGTACCGCAGTGTTATAATTTAAAGGCAATATATGCGTGGGATTTGTAGTCCTAAATTCCCAAGCAGATGCCTGAGACTCACACCACATTCACAAGATCTCTGCAGTCAGTGTTGTCATGCAGCTGAGGGAGGTGGGGTGCAGGGAAAATAATCATGAGCCATAAATAAACTAGGTCACGTCTAAGGCTTGACCTCAATGCCACCTGGATCTGATGTCGACATTTATGATAATCAGTGCATCTGCTCCTTGTTGTTCAGCCAACTTCAATTAACCCCCAACAGGGTCCTCGGTCCCACCACCTAACTCCACACTCTGTGAGTGCTGAGCAAACTGTGCCCTTGAGGCCCCCTCCATGCAGGCCCACCTTACCAGGCCTGTTGCAACCAGAATTGTGCCCACTCTCCCCATGGTACATGCAGTGCGATCGGTTGTGGGGCCTTGGAGTCACAGGTAGTGGCGCAATACTCAGTTAACTGCAGCTGTAGAACTCCAAGGCCTGCCAATGACATCTCTATGTCTTATCAGGCTCAAGGACCCAGCAAGAATCCAAGGATACCCACACTTAAGTGTAAGCTGTGCGGTTGCCGGCCACCCCACAGCCTCCGCCGCAGTCCTTAGGTCAGTCCTCAGCAAGAATGATGCAGGATTTTGTGGGCTTGATGCAGAGCTCTAAAACAGTGTCCGCTATCTTGGCCTTCTAGTCACAGTCCCTTAATTAATGACAATTCTCGACCTATATGGTTATGTCTCCTTAAGTTTAATTGGGACAAATCATAATGATACTATTAGAGGGAAAGGCACAATGCTACAAGAGATGCCTAGTTTACTGGTACAAACCAAACCCTTTTAAATGTTAGGGGTAGAGTTTCTCCCCAGACCTGAAAACCTATGGGGAACTCAATTTAGCCCCCGGACTCCCAAATTTAGATGAGGGCCTGAGGAACTTTGACACCCTCTCTATTTCCACATAACGTCAATTAATTCTCTTCAACTTGATTACAGTCAGCAGGCTTATAAATGTCCCCCAACATGATCCATTGGAAATCCCAGATCACTTCTTTACAGCACTTAGGACTACCACATGTTCTTTCTGTGGTGCGGGAAAACACCCAGAATTTCATGAAACAAAAATACACAGTCACCATATGATTTAGCTGTGGCCTATATACACTTATTCTTTTGGCCAGTGCTGTCTGTCATAGGTGGCAGCATTCCAGGGATTCCATTGGTGGGACCTCATTGGTGTCGCAAACCTGGGTAATGCAAAGGGACAATTAATCTGAAACCATTTGATGTGCTGTTTGAGGAATTCGGTCTTCGTGAGCTGCACTCCTGGCATACAATCCAATGGAAGCAAAGATTACCTTAGAACCTAAGGGTAGATATGGGATCTCACAGATTTACTGCTCACAAATTTTAAACATCCATTTTCATTTACTAATACTGTGAGTTGAATGAGAAAATGGTGTAAGCACAATGGCAGAGGAAGAATGGGTGGAGGATAGAACGGCTGCACTTGTGACATAGGCAAGGCTCAGATTATTCAAGTTAAAAATTGTACATAGATATTACTGTCGCCTTACACAAAAACGAGTAGAGATCAATCTCAAATTTGTCCTAGATGCAGGTAAAACAACTGTACTTTTTCATAATAGATATTTTGATAGAGCACCACATGAAATAGAACAATAAAGTCCAATTAGTCCATATCATCACAAGAACATCTTCTCTTTATTTAGTTTTCCTTGCACATAAAAACAAAACAGCCAACGCGTTTCGTCCTTAACAAAGGACTTCTTCAGGGCTGAAATATGATAAAGAAAAAATATATAACCTAAATATGTATATACAAAGATACATAAAAAATACATATAAGAATATATGAAAACTACATACAAATATAAAAAGCACATTAAAAACATGACTAACACATTAAGTTAATATGCAGGCAAGGGACAAACACAACAGAATATACTGAGTTGCTACGTGCATATGTAACATCCACATTAGAGAAAGAAGGGGGAGAACAGACAGAAATATCAAAGCAGACAAAGCCGGCAGCACTTAACAATACCAAAGAAAGGGTATAACGGAAAAAATGAATGCTAGATATTTACACCAGTGTTGATAATCCTAAATGATACCAAAAAAAGGGGGGGATAGCACCAAGTATGAAAATGAACCTTGCTAACGACAAATGTTATTGGGACTTGACATAGTGAAAAGTTTTAAATATGATCCTATATCTGAATTATTCAGCAACAACATAAATCAAGAAAGTCCTACCTTATGTGATAATTAATATCTCCTCACATGCTGGTAATTTAGGTCATAGATGTCAACAAGAATCAAACCAAATACGTCACAGAAAAAAGATAGTAAATATTAAGAAAAGACAAATAGATAGAGCACGGAAAATAAAATAAAAGCGCCTTGTAATACTAAGGCAATGGTCAAATACAGTGCCCCTAAAGCAGTGAAGTATTCAGCGTGTTCTATTAAAATAGGGTACAGTGATTTTAGAAATGAAACCATAACAATAACACTGTATGGGCCAATAAACAAGGCAGATGGGAACCGAAAAGTGTAGAAAAATAGGAGTATGATAAAATTGCCAAGGTAGGTGCCGGAACACGTTAAACAGCCGTATTGAAAAACCGAAGTATTTTGGTGAGTTTAAATACCCGTCCTCAATAAAGAAATAGTGGTTACAAGTAAAGCCATGGTCGTGCACCAAAACTGACATAGCCCGCATGTGTGGAAAGAAATCAGAAAGTGAGCGTCAGGGCAATAGAGATGCTTACCAGGAATGTAACACGGCGAAAGTGCCCAATGTGGCCAAAAGAACTGCCGGTCCCATACGAAATGTGTGAAAGACGAGCATGTAAAGTTGCTCGTATTTAAGGCCAACCGACTGAGCCATTTTCAAAGGAAACTTGGGAGAAAACATTGCTAAGGCAACAGATCAGCCAAGGCAATGCCGATTGGAAAAAAAAAGAAAAAGGGGGAAAAGGAAGGTGGCCATCTTGAAATGAAGAACAAAGTTGAAACCTAAAACTAAGGGAAATAAATAAAAAACATGAAATTCAGAAATTAATAAAAGTATAGTATTAAGTAACGAAATACATGACACAAGAGGAGGAAAAAGAAGCAACAATGAGAGTATAAGGATTCCATGTAATAAGTAATATGTCTATGAGAGCATATGTGATGTCAGAGTAGTCACACCAGGGAGAGTGACAAGATATGGTACCTAGAGGAAATAATGAAATTCCTCATCAGAATTGTGGCCCATTTCAGCAGCACGTAAGAAGCATATCCATGCTGCCTCCTTGCATCGTAGGGCCAGTTCTCTGGTACCTCCTCTGCGATTAGGTGATACCTGATCAACCCCATGGAACCAGATTTTACTGTCATTGGGATGTTGTTCCATCATATGGAGTGCCAGGGAATATTTAATATCTTTGTTTTTTATTGCACGGATGTGTTCCTGTATACAATGTTTAAGAGGTCTGATGGTACTGCCTACATAGATTTTATCCCAGCAAAATGTATACAACATATTTTGTTTTACAATTAATGAAATGTTTGATTTCATATCTTTTGCCAGTATTATAGCTGAAACTCCTTATCTGATCTTATCAACATCTAAACTACACATATTGTATTCATGGCAAGTGAAAAAACCTTTAGGGCCTGTGGGTAGCCACGTGTGTGCCTTATTGGTGGTGATGTAGCTAGGACAAAGATAGTCCCTCAAAGTCTGACTCCTACGATAGGGCACCTGTGGTTTCCTGGGAATAGAACTACTGATACCAGGTACTTCTAATAGTAGGTGCCAGTGCCTACGCCGAGTCTTGTATATGTCATTACTCAATGTAGAAAATTGAGTGATAAACGTCAAACAACTAGACCTGTCTTTTCTTTTTTTGGGGTCGGTTATAGGTGTTGTATGTCTTTTTACTGTACAAATGCGTTGATGTGCATTAGTGAGAACATCTTCACTATATCCTCGATTTTTAAATCTCTGTTTAGCTTCATCAATGTGGACGGTAAAAGTGTTGCTGGTGCTGCAATTGCGCCTTATGCAAATCATTTCACCAAAAGGGATATTATTAATGACTGATTTAGGATGAGCACTGCTGGCATGAAGAACACTATTACACAAAGTGGGCTTCCTGAAGAGAGTACTTTGTATCTTATTATTTTCAACATAAAATCTTATATCAAGGAAATATATCTGTTCTTTACTGTACTGTAAGCTCATACATTGTATGGATTGTCATTAAGGAGCAGATGATATGCCAATAGTTGTTCCACAGACCCTTTCCACAGGAGAATAATATCATCAATGTATCTGCCCCCTAATAGGTCTGTCCATTGCGTAACATGTCTGCCTCACGCATGCTCTCTCTCATACCAAACCATAAATAGGCAGGCATACAAGGGAGCAAACCTGGAACCCATCGCAGTCCCTTGTATCTGCTGGAGCCACTGCCCATCATGCAGAAAAATGTTTTTGGAGAGAATAATGTCAATCATCTCCATTGTTATGCTGCCGGTGGTCAGCAGTTCTTGTACAGAGAAAAGATTTGACAGCTCTAGTCCCAAATTTTGTGTATGCAGGTATAAAGGCTGGTCACATCCATAGTTACAAACAAGAACTGAACCGACCATTCAAAGTCATCAAATTTATTAAGTATATCTTTACTGTCTTGTATGTAAGCCGGTAGGTTGTGTACAAAGGGTTGTAGGAACACATCAACATACTCTGACAGTCTCTCAGTGGGAGAGGAATTACTGGAAATGATAGGTCTACCTGGAGGAATTTTGCCTTCTTTATGTATTTTGGGCAGTACATAAATACATGGAAAGTGTGGATCATGAACTGTACTTTTTCCATGTCATATGGAATTGCCCTCGTCTGAGTCAGTATTGGCAAGTGATCACATCCATCGTAACACAAGTACTAAGTCGCCCCATGGAGCTCACTCAAAAAGTGGATATTCTGAAAAAGCATCTGATACTTCCCTTAGGATGGTGGGAATGGTGTGCCCGATAGCCAGAAGAGCTATTGCCTGTCACAGCCTGACCAGTCATACTCCACCACACTCAAAATGTCACTGTGGAATGGATAGGTATGCCTATCTGGAACGAGCATATATTAAACTAGAGAGTGCACAAATAAACATCAGAAGATATGAGGACCATGGCTGGAACACTTTTGACTGGGATTGGGAGGGATGGTGGAAGGGTCTAGGGTATGAGTTCTAATTTGAAAAACTGTTAAATCTTCCTTCCAGATTTCCTAAATATATATTAAGAATTATAATTTACACCATCTTCAACTCTTGTGTCTGGATATGGGAACTTTGCAACTTTAAGCTTGAAGTTCCTAAGCCCTAGTTGGTGGTACTGTTTTTTTCTGGGTCATGACCTTTCCCCATAGCTCCTACACTGCCACAATTTTTCATCTCTTAGACCTGCCGCACTAAGATGAATAATGACATCTGTTGACCAAAGTCTATGGGTTCCTATTTATCTTGCATGTATTGCTGCAGCAATTAGGAGATGGCGAGGTCTTGTTGCTTAGTGGACTAGGTCAATTACTCCAGGGATGTATCAACGGTACCAAAACCCCCCTCTTTTGGGGGTGAACGTGCACTGTACACACATGCTTCTCGTGATAAGGCAAGATATAAAGGTCTCATCTGAAGTTATATGATTGACGTTGCCCTCAGTGCAGAGACATAGAATTTGAATGAAGCACTAGAAATCATTGATAAGGTCTTAGGTTTGGTTATTGCTTATTGATCCACAGCAAACCTGGCTTGGCTCCTCACTCCATTCTGCTTCACACTATGGTATATGTTTCCCACCCAGTGCTTGTGCTACCGGTCGTACCGAAACCATCCTGTCTTGGTGCTCTGTCTCGTCTTCAGCCTGCGCTCAAAGTCTTACCTCGAGTCTGCTTGATATTAGGTGGCCTAGCCTTCTAAAATAACTGAGGGCCTGATTACGACCTTGGTGGTTGGATCCTCCGCCACAAACGTGATGGATTTCCCACCCGCTGTTTTACAAGTTCCATAGGATATATATGGAACTTGTAATACGCCATACGTGGATATCCCTCGCATTTGTGACAGAGTATCCCATCAGCCACGGTCGTAATCAGGCCCTGAGTGCCTATTTTCAGGACTATTCTGGCACTTTAAGCTTGTGGATGCCTGGATCTTCGTTCTTGAACCCTGGCGTTACCAATTTGATCCTCGACAGCCCAGTTTGCTGAAACTGTAAGCCAGTAAAAGTGTAAGCAAGAAACCCTATTCTGGAACGCATTAGCTTGTGGTCTCGGCAGCAGCAGAAGAATTTTTGGAAGGAGGAGGAGCACTTTTTGTCTCAGCTTTGTCTTTTATAGTGATTTTCTAAGCTATATTACTTTCTTTGCTTAGTAGCTCGCCTGAGTCAGCTTACTTGCTCGGAAGTCTGTTTTTCAACTAAAAAGAGGACTAAACATTTAGTTTCAAGGGTGCCGAACTCGAGGAAGGGCCTCACGGGTGCACCTTGTCAAACGATAAAAGGCAAATTGGGGAAAAATAATTCCCAAACAATAACATGAAAAAGGGAATATAAAGGTGAGCTCAGTAAGCAACCAGCAGAGAACTCAATGAATTCTGCAAGAATTCATCCCAGGCTTAAATCTAGCCAATTCAATAAAGGCGTTTGTGGGGAAAGCACTAAAAGCAAAAAAGCCTGAGTCTCTAATCCCCTGTAGTCTTCCAAATCAAGGTGATATTTCTGGCCAATGTTATGTTTCCACAAATGAATTGCTGATGGACCTCTCACCAGACCTTACCATGGAGTATCCGGAACCTCGTTTATCTTCTTCTCCTTTCTTGTTAGGAGTTTTATGTGGAGATCCAAACTTGTCACGTTGGCCATACTTATCATACTCCACATTTCAGGTTGGCAGTGTCACCACAAGGAAACTCTAGGCCACTGGGTGCAAAATTCCTCTAATGGCCATAAACCAAGGACAGGGTGAAGGTCCTTCATCCATAGCAGAGGTGAGGTGAAAATGTAATTTATCAGTTCACTAAAAACACAGGGATTTGATGGTTACATGCTAGCAGGCGTAACATTATTTATATTATGTGAGGTTGATGCAAGTTCTACTGTAGTTGCAGGGGTAAGGTGGGCAAATGTTCCTTCTTGGCGCCTTGGTTAACTGTCAACCTTTTTTCTACTAATTCTAATTTGCTGTTGATAAGGCCCATGGCCTCTATCAGGTAACTTGTTGTGCTGGTTTACCCCCATTCGCTACTTATAATTTCCATTTACAGTGGTTTTTCTTTTCCCCATTGCTTAATGTAGTCCAAATCCAGCAGCTGCCAGATTTTTCAGAAATAAGAGGGGTGGCCCAACTCATGCTTAGTCATGCTCAGACTAGCCTGTCTTGACCCAGTCTTCGCTTGGACTGTGCCCAATCGTGCCCCCCACTTGGGAGAAAGTAGGCACTTTTAAGTGCTTCAGCTGCACGGAGTAGAGGCCCACCTCTTCCACCCACTCATGGTGAGGATTAAAGTGTTCTGGGACTCCAAGTCCTGCTCAAAGCCACATGCAAAAGCATCCCATGCAGCAAGAGAAAGTAGATACTTTTAAGCACTTCCGCTGCACAGAGGAGGAGCCTACCTCCTCCACCCCTTCACACTAGCTGGGAGGATGTAATTGTTTCTGGGACTCGAAGTCCCTCTGGACGCCACAAACAAGAATACAATAAATCATCAATATACATTTACTGCCCCATTCGCGTTTCCATTCTTGAATAAAATCAGTGCTCGTAGTAGAAAATCTGGATTTTTGTGGCAGTTGTTTAACTGATAAATGGAATGCAAGCTGTTAACGGAAATAAGTAATCACCAAAGACCTTGAGTTATTCGTGTTCCGGTTCAGGGAGGCCCAGGGCTGGAAGCTTGGGCTAGACTGTTCCTATTAAACCAGGTCCTAGACTGATTTGCATATTGCTGGGCTAAAAATGAGATGGCATGGTGGATGAAAAAAACGATGGATTGGGATGTGGTCCAGAGTGATTGCCAGTGACTGAGATTAATTCAAGCATCCCATCCATCACCTAGCTGTTGTTACAGTTGATGTCCTAAGTGTGGCAGGTATGCCCAACCTGGGTCCCATGCTCACTGTGCCACTGGAAGCAAGTATTACCCACATAATGAGCACTAGTCAGGGTGAAATTGGCCATCGATTGCTTGTGTTTCTATTCCTGGAGAACCAGTTCAGACTGGACTGTTCTATTGGAGCAGGATAAAGACTAAGGGGGTCATTACGACCTTGGTGGGCGGCGGTAACCGCCGTGAGGCCGCCAATGCAACTGCACTCCTGCGGCCCCCATAATGACATTCCCGCTGGGCCGGCGGGCGCAAACCAAGTTTGCGCCCGCCGGCCCAGCGGGGATGAGGCCGCAACATAGGAGCCGGCTCCTAATGGAGCTGGCGGTGTTGCGGCCGTGCGACGGGTGCAGTTGCACCCGTCGCGCTTTTCACTGTCTGCTATGCAGACAGTGAAAAGCTGGCTGGGGCCCTGTTAGTGGGCCCCTGCACTGCCCATGCCAGTGGCATGGGCAGTGCAGGGGCCCCCAGGGGCCCCAGGACACCCCTTACCGCCAGCCTTTTCCTGGTGGTGCAAACCGCCAGAAACAGGCTGGTGGATTATCACCGCCGGGGTTAAAACAGCGGGAAACCGCCGGCCCTGGCGGTGCGACCGCGGCACTACCGCCGCGGTCGTAATGAGGGCCTCTGTACCGCCAGCCTGTTGGCGGTACAGACACTACATTACCAATGACCACCTAAGTTGCATATGGCTGTTTCAAACTGGTGGCACGGTGGGTGAAAAATGGTGGACTGGAATGGGGCAAAGAGCGACTGCAAGTGGCTGAGATTAATTCAGGTATTCCATCCATCACCTTGTTGTTGTTGTTACAAACAATTTTCTAATGGCACTGCTTCCCCAATTCACCATATTGTGTGATGGTTGGAAAATCACTTTGGGCCTTATTTAGAGTTGGCGGATCCGATTCTCTGTCATTAACATGGCAGATGTTTTGTCTGCTATCTTGCAAGTAGTAGGACACGTGGTGAAACCAAGGTCGGACTGAGAACCCAAAGCAGCCCTGGTAATATTGTTGGACTAGCCCCCAGGAAGGGAAGTTGGGAGGGGAGGTGGGGGGGAAGTGGGGCTGCAAGTGTGAAGCACTTCTGCTTTTGTTACCGGGAGCCGATATTGCAAAATTGCTGCAAAATGGGCCCCACCCTTCCAGCCTCCCAAGGTAATGAAATGTTCGATGCCCGCTTCAGCCAGTCTGGCCCTGGGTGAAACTCATGTAGACTAGGATATCTCCATAAACAAACTTTGAAGACTGAAACACAGCTACATTGCAACAGCAAAATTTAAAGAAAGAAGTTAAGAGTGATGAAAGTAAAATGTGGACAGCAGTTTTTAGACATTCGTTCCATTCATCAGCAATCAGAACCTGGAACATATTTGTTTGACAACATTATTAACTGTAAATTATGTGTGTATATATATATATATATATATATATATATATATATATATATATATATATATATATGGACATCAAAACGTTGTCAAAGTCAAAACCTCACGGGGACCGATGTCCCATGAAGGAGAGCAACAAGCTGTGATTCCAAGTTGACAAGAACTTGTTTATTTCAACAAGATGCAATTATGACGCGTTTCAGAGCAGTAACCCCTTGCTCACAGGTCATATCCAGTGCAAAACACTACATGCATTTAAATCAGAAAACAACTAAACAACATCAAAAAAGGACTCACAGATACTTGTTGCAAATACGTCGGCCATTTTGAAGTGGAATCCATACACTACAGCCTAATCACACTCCATTATTTATCAAAAATAGAGGCATCGAAACACCGGCTGCACACAATGCAAAATCGGTCAGATTGACAGAGACTAGTCACACTCCAATTGCTCTAGGAGTGTTGCTCCGAAGTACTCCATCATACATTCACAACACAGCTGCGCTGGTGGGGGCGCTTTCATTCCTCCTTGTTGCGGCGGGACAGCCATTGAGCAGAAAAAGTGCAATAGCAAAATGCCACCTATTATAGCCAAAGTTATTGGAAATCTCCCGAACATACTGGAGAATATTGAATGGATGGCTGATGGTATTTAGCCGAATATAGAGGAGAAGGTCTGAACAAAACCAGAACCAACAGCCTTAAAGGAATTTGCGATTCCAGTAGTTCTGGACGCATTAAATAGTCGTCCCACAAATTCACCAAAGTGTCTCAGAAAGTTAGTATTTAAAAGGGACTGTATTTCTGCTGATGACCTTGCCACCTGAAGTGCGTTTGTCTTGCATGCAGATGTGAGCGCCACACGTTTCTGGAACAATAAAGCCTTGAGTCTGCTCAACTTGTCAAAATTCACATTTGACGTAGCAATATGGGGCCAAATCTCAGCTACTTCTCTTTGTCTTGTGGGAGGAAAAAGTACGTTCCCGCAGCATGTAGCAATCTCAGAGACCAAACCAACATAAACTATTCTGGCCCGCATCTCACAAACAGACAACAGTTTTCACTATTGAGGAGAACATAGCTGCCATTTGAAAGCACCTGGAATGCAGGTCTAATTAAGAGGACTGGAACTTCCTTCAGATAACAAGCCAAGTTCGCTGTCGAAGCGTTACACGCCCCATGCAAGAACAGCTGTTTACAAACCATTGAATGGCTGACAGAAATCTCGCATTCACTACCACTAAGAAAGACCTCTTTCATGCCACTGAGACATTTGTACGAGAAGGGAAGCTACTACACCTCATGGATGTAACTATCTCCCAGCCTTTCATATCTGCCTACTGGAATGTGTTTTAAACAGGACGACAATTGGAGTGTTGAAATAGGCAGATTAATGACCCTGTGTATTAACCACTCAGCAGACAGTATTTCAGCTACAGTAAAAGGCAACTTTTCTAACTTTTCAATGTTTAACATGACATAAGTCGCTTCTTTCTTAGCCATTAGTTGCTGTTTGTCGCGTTAAATTAAATGTGGAAAATATGTCCCTTGACCTAATGTGTTACCAGGGAACGCGACCTGCCTTCAATGTTTGAAGTGTCTAACCCAACAGCATAATGGACCTTAGTTGACTCTGTCCATGGTGTAACGAAGACATATCACTCTGTATTATGTCTATTGCAGAGGAAACAATGTTGTTTAAGGTGTATATCCTGTCGGACAGGGTATTAATCCCATTATCTAAAACAGCTAATGCCTTCTGTAAGTTTTCCTGGTCTATTTGCCTTAACCGGTAAGCAGCTACTTGTTGGGAAAGCTTCCAAATGTAATTATATACTGCATATAAGAAGCACTTTCTGCGTTGTTTTCTGGGACCTAACAGGAAGTCCTGTAAGTCAGTGTTATTAGACAGGAGACTGAGGTGTTCTCTAACAGCATCTAGTGAGGAACTCTTCAACCATTGCTGGTAGGGTTTCCCTACACTGTATGTTGTTATTATACCCGCATGTTCGGCTGACACATAGCGAGGGTCTGGCCTACTAGTTCTAAAACCCCCCATGGAGTTTATAAAAACATTTATGACACCCATTGGTATCTACTGGCCACAATAACCACCCACCAGGACATGACAGTAAAGCATTAAACGTGCCATTCTGGACCCATTCATCAAGCTGTTCTTCTGTTGCTTTTATATACTTTTACCGTTTGTAAAAAAATTAGGAGCAGGAATACTGAGCACATTCAGTTCCTTAATCTTTGCTAAACCTAAACAACTAGTTTGTTGTACAGTTCCATTTAAAAATATCATTTGAACAGGTATCAGGCATGCTCTGAATAAAGCTTCCTTCTCCCTTATTTGCCAATTTCTAGTTCCCCACACACTTTTTAAGTCAATCGACTTCAGCCAATATTCATAGCCTTCTATAGCTAACCGGGAAACAAAGGAATCTGAATAAATGAATTTTGTATCTGTCAATAATATGTGTACATTTTCTACTGATGGCAATTTGAAATAATATGACTCAACATTTCTACCAAACTCCTTTTTCACAGCAACCTTTTCATGTACTAGATCCCCAACCTTAGGAATCCAGCCGGTAGGTGTTATTGGTACATCCTTAATTCCTGTGGAAACGGCATTGTCATCACGGAAATGTTGTAATTCCTGCAAGATAGTGACACATTCATTTATATCAAAAGGTGTTTCTGATGACTCCACAACAGGACCATCAAGATCTGGAACATACATTTGAGTTCCGAACAGGCCCTCGTATGAAGTACGACCCCCCAGTGACCTTCTAAGCAGATTGTTTAGTGCTCTCTGGACTTCATACAGGTGGTTAAGCCAACTACGATCCGTACCTAAGACTCTGGCTGTTGAGGACTGCTTTAAATCACGGTTTTGTCGCTCCACAACACTATTTCCCTCAGGATAAATAGAGACGAGTAATGGAGTTGGACCCCTAACAAAGCCATGGCATCCCTGAATGCCCTTGAAGTGAAAGCAGGACCCTTGTCCGAGTGGAAACTCGCAACTGCATATGTACCGATAAAGACTTGCAAATCTTTAATAAGAGTCTGAGCATCAGACGAGTATTGTGGCCACACCCATAGAAATCTGAAGAAAGAGTCAACAGCGACTAAAATGTATTTGTATGCACTATCCAGTATTAGGGGGCCACAGTGGTCCAAGTACACACATTGTAATGGTTTGTTGGAAATAAGGAGGGGTGTCTGCGGTGGGCGTTTGACGGTGGAACCCTTAATTTGTTGGCAGATGTCACAACAAAGGACATACTACTTGGCCTGTTTATATAAACCTGGCTATCAATAACGTGCTTGCAACAATGATATTGTAACTGCCACACCAGCATAGGCAGATTCTACCCCCACATCCACTGCTTTAATCAGCTATGATCTTATGTCTTTGTTGGAAATTACTCGAACACCCACGCCTGGTGTCTTTACTTTGGCGTCTAGGCAGCCTCACATTCAGTAGGAATATTTAGCAGGTAATGCTTTTGGAAAGGGCGTGCCTTCAGCTGTGGCTTTCACGGCAGCCCATATGTCATCGTCCGGTTTTGTTACAGAACGGGTTACTGCAGTAACAGCAGCCATAGCTACTGCTGATTTTGCGGCTTCATCAGCCAGTGTATTTCCAGCAACGCAACGCTGGTGTCCAAGTGTATGTACAACATGGACATTTGGTAGCATTTCCTTCAGATCCGCTACTTTTCCCCATGGAAGTCTGTTTTTAATGGCGTTGACTTTGGAATCTCTGAATCCATTCTGGCGCCAGTAATGCAGGTATTCATTGAAGGACTGGACACAGTAGTACGAACCACAAACAATCAGTATTAGCTGTGCAGAATCCGTATGTCCCAGTGCCATCACCAGAGCCTTTAGCTCTGCTAATTATGCTGTGCAATCCCCTAGGGTTTGCATGAATGTATGTTGGGGGCAAAATGTATTATCCTCCATGTAGCCACTTACGACTGCGCAATCAGCGGATTATTGATGTTTTGTGCCAATTGCAGGTTGTGCTGAGCCATCGGTGTACATTACTCTTTGATATTGATCAATAGGCAGTGTATTTTCTGTAACTGGGTATTCTAGTTCATATTGCAAATATTCTTGTGTTTGTAATTTCAGGTCAAAAATGTAGTCTACATCAGTGGCTGTAAAAGACGTTGCCCATTGAATCCAACATGGATGTAGTTTAGCGTTTGGAATGCTGACTTTGGTAACAGCCTCAAGGGCTGGGATTGGAGAGATGACAATAATGCGTTTCCCTTGGGTTAGAGGTCTTTCTTCAATGACGGCCATCTGAACAGCAGTGAGAATTTTCTCAGTGGAAGCAAAGCGTTGGTCTGATGCTGAATACAAATGTGATTTGTATGGAATCGGGACCGTCTCACCCTCATTGAAAGTTACATAGGTGAAACCAATGGCACCAGCAATTTTTCTGATGAACAGATGTTTTTTGTTGTCCCTTGTGTGTAAATGTTGTGCTGCAAGCATGTCTATTTGCAAAGCTCTGAGAATGTGTGTGTGTTCGACTGTCCAAAATTTACTTAAAAAGTCAGGACGTATTAATCAGCAATGTAAGTTCTACCAAAATTTAGGAAACCCAATAGGGATTGGAGTTTTTTAATTTTATTTGGAGGTTGTAACTGTGCGCATTTTTCCAAGAATTGTGGCGCTAGGCTCTTTCCTTCATTTGATAGCTCATATCCCAGAAACAGGATGCTAAGGAAGGCTATTTTTGTTTTTTTTAAATTGAACTTGTAACCGAATTCAGCAAATCCCACAACAATGCGGGCTACCCATCTTAAATGTTGGAGCAATTCATCATCTGTGAGATAAATATCATCTACATAGGACAATGCTTCAGGGTCAATGTTGGCCAATACTAAAGTCACACGAGCTGCGAACAGTCCTGGACTGTTCTTGTACCCCTGGGGTAAACAAAAGAATTTTCTGGGAGCCTAGTGTGCTGAAACTTGATAAGTTTCTACTCTCAGGTGCTATATTTTGGCAGAAGAGACCGTTGGAAATGTCCAGTGTTGTTTTGTATTTTTAACGCACTATGGGGGTTATTACAACTTTGGAGGAGGTGTTAATCTGTCCCAAAAGTGACGGTAAAGTGACGGATATACCACCAGCCGTATTACGAGTCCATTATATCCTATGGAACTCGTAATACGGCTGGTGGTATATCCGTCACTTTTGGGACGGATTAACACCTCCAAGTTGTAATAACTCTCTATGTTGTTTATAAGTGCTGTGCTATGTGAGTTTTGTATAGCGTTTGTGCGTGTATGACTGTTTAAATGTCTGTAGTCTAAGACTATTCTGTACGAATGATCCAGTTTAGCTACTGGGAATAAGGGATTATTTATTGGTGAGGTACAGTGTTCGATTACGCCCTAGTACTCCAGTTGTGTGAGGATTTCCCTCACAGGTGCTTTTTGCATCATGTTTTATTGGATGTTGGGGTCGAGGTTGGGGTTGATTTTTAATAGGGATTACATGATAGGGGGAATCTTTGTCCCATCCTATGTCGTTGCGATATAACGCGGGTGCCTGTGCGAGTGCCCAATAAATGGCGTAGGATTCTGCGACCTCTTTGGGAACAAGGGACAAGAAAGAAGGTTTTATAACATCTTCCCCATATGGACAAGTACAGACAAATTCAGGTGGCCAATCCCTTACGGGCAATAGAATATCACATACGTTTACAACGCGGTCCCAAAAATTGCATTGATTGTGCGCTCAATGTGTCCTTCTAACTGTAGCATTACTTTGTACACCCTATCAGGCATGGAGACACGCATGTCTGCAGTATCTACTTGTAGGAAGTCATCAGTTGCTTTCACCTCCAGATGCTGTAGAAGATTCCGGCGAACTATTGTGACCTCTGCCGCGCTGTCTAATAGCGCTAATGCCCACTTCTTGCTCTTCAATAGAGCCCTCTTCTTGAGTGGCATGTCGAACTGCAATTGCTGCCACATTTTTCTTTTTGAATTTGGGTTTTTGTTGGGGAAGTTTCTCTTCTTTTTTAACAGAAACGTCTGTTGAGCGTTGTGATTCCTGTCTCGGTTAAATGTACTCAGTTCTTCGCTCTGACCGCCCACCTCTCACTGCGTTTTTCCGGCAAGTCCTGAAAGGAACGAGATTGGTGTGTATCAGTATATTGATATCTTTCAGGCGTTTTTATATTAGCTCTATTTCTGAGATAATATCTATTCTGTGGGGTCTCCGTATGCGGAGAGTATCCCCTTTCTTTTTTAGGAGTTTGTTGTTTTTTATCCCAGCGTTTCTTAGTACCCTCAGGAGCTTGCTTGGTAGAATCTTTATTAGATTTACCTTGGAATTGTGGTTTTGTTGTTCTGGCCCCCAGACTATCTCGACCAATACTAGAGTAGGTCTCCGCGATAATCTTTGGCAGCTCACGTTCTTGATCCTGTGGAGGAACATCCCTTAGCTGCATGCGCACTGCTAGTGCGACTGCTTCCCCTTTAAGGTTACTTAATATAATTGAGGATACTGTGGCAAAGTTGTCCATTGGTTGCATCCCAAAGTCCAGGGCCGGGGCAGCCCCATATTCATCTTGAATTTGTTTCAACACTTTAGGTAAATTGGCAAGTGTTGGCGTACCGTGTGCTGTAGTATACAGTGTGGCAAATAATGTGCTCCATGTATTACAATTATCTATAGTGGGAACAATACCAAATGGCAAGCACATGGGTAATATTCTGTGTTTGTCCTGAGGTCCTGTATGGGGAAACACTGCCTCCAGCGCATTTATTTTTTGAGCTAACCAAAAAATAATTTCTTCTTGTTTGGCGGGTACTCTGCCCATGACCGAATGTAAAGTTACAGGATTGAACCTGGTGTTACTGCATGTAGTTGCGCTGGTGCAGCATGTGCTGGGTTTGTGTTTAATGTTTGCTTTACAAACTGTACTAATCATCTGTATATTGCCGTCAGATCAGCATATAAACGATGGACTTCAGCTACTGTTAACGTTCGCTGCAGCAGGATGAGGTGTATAAGTGGCCAATAAAGGCCAGATAGGACCATCATTACTTAGAGAACCTAACACAACGTGCAAAATTGTGTGGGGTAGGGCGCCATCAAGCCAATAATTATGTTCTTGATAAGATAGAGGTATTTCTACATATGCATATGCTCTGTAATTGTGCAGGTACATTTGCTGGTGTATAGATATGAAATGAATTGGTGTTACCATCAACTGCTGGAAATTTGACTGAAGAATACAAAAGTTCTGTTCTATAGGCTGGGTGAGCCTCAACAACAAATGTGACTAGACCCCCCGGGCCGTTAGGCCATGTGCCAGTAAATGTGCAGTAAGGGGTGGTCGCATATTGACTGCAATTGCTACCTATTGTAGATTTGCCATAATAAATGGTAAATTCCTTCAACGATAAGCACACCAAATGGGGATTATCCTTTTATTGGTTCAAGCTTGAACAACCTACAGTGTTAGTTAGGTACTCCCTACTTAGCTGAGGAGGAGATCCTCAAACCCACGGACATCTCCGTATATAGTACTGAGGTGTCTTTGTATGTAGTGAGACAGAGGTACTCCGGAAGACGCGAAAATTAGAGCCGGACCAAACGTTGGCGGCACCATGTCACGTAGGCTCTCATTATTCTAATGAGACTACTGGATTTGTACTGCAGATTCGCCTGCGGTGTGGGGGACTGAGTCTGAACCCACTACAGGTGACACCTGTCAGTGTAATCCGGGTATTCGCTCCAGCTAACTATCAGTGCCTCATCTCTACCCAAGAGCAGGGATGATTGGGCAGCCGAGCGTATGACACAATTGACTCCTCAGGGAAATCGTGGTCACTCAGATCGCATCCCTTTCCTAGAGAAACAGATGCGATCTGAGTGACCACGATTAGTCTCACATAAACAAGGACAAGCAGAGGCAGTATATGTTTCAATAAGATTGTAATGAAGCAACTGCATTTTAGATAATAAAGCATGTACTGCAATAACCAGGATGATAAAGCATGACAGGATTAAAATTGTGACAAGGAGAGTGAAACATAAAAATACCACTACCATATTGTCACTAGAGTCAATAGACTACTTCCTACCTAGGCTATTTTAGAGCACAGCATGTTAAGCTCTAGTTCTGCCCTTCAGGTTTCCCTGGGAAGACATCATTCCTCATGCCTGAACAAGAGGCCTGAAGTCTGCATAACCAGCTGTAGTGAAGCATTCAGCAATCAGCATACACTCATGGTCATCTGGCTGGAATCTCCCTCTAACGTGGAAGGGACAGAAAAGGGGTTTTATAATAAAACAGCTGATGTTCTGAGAAAATGTCCCTACGTAAGGATGCGTATGTTTCTATGAATACCAGAGACAAAGCGTTACCACGTTTACCGGCAACCTATCTTACCGCAGCCTTGAGAGAAGCACTGATTGAACAAAATGTCTTGTTTAAGAACGCAGTGCTGCCCTAGGCAAACAACAGCTAGATAGAGAGAAATAAAAGAAGACCACAAGTGTGGCTATTGTTAAAATAATAAACAAAGCTGAATATAATATATCTGGGTTAAAGTGCACAGCAGCAGACCTAGTATGCTAAAATAACGTGCATGGAGCTATAACTAAAATGGCTACACAACAAGTTCACTACTGGCCCTGCGGAAGGACTCTCAGAGGACTGCCTGCTGCTGGGACCTGCTGTCCATTCTGCCAGACTACTGTTGTACCTAGAAGGACTGCTTCGCTGCCTGGAGCCTGCCTTGAACCTTTGGAGACCAGCCCTGCATCTTCACCTGCATCCAGGACTCCAAAGGCTACATTTGCTGGCTTCCTGTTCAGAGCCACAGGGACATAACAGGCTCCCACCATCTTGAACCCACACCTGGACCCAGTCTGAGGGAGTCCTGAATCCCCAAAAGGTCTCCATCTACTCCTGTACCCTTGGTTGTGGTGCTAAATGTTCCCTGATGGCAAATTTCCAAAACTGAGGACTTAGATAACATTTTCCCAAAAAGTGTTCTGAGAACCAGGAGATTGGGACCCACCTGCTCACCTATCCGCCCTAGGTGCATTGCTGGTCTAGTTGACTTTGTGGCTTCTCCCGGTACATTCTTCTCTGCAGCAGCAAATCCTTTTCAGCTGTCCTTCGCAAAAGACGTATCTGAACTTGTGGAACTGTCTTATGCTACAGCTTTCTGCTTCATCCTGATGGAGATTTTTCACTTCCATCTTGATCAATAAGTCCGAAGTTAAAAACCTTCACTGCTGCTTCTCTCCACAGCTATCTCATAACAACGCTTTCTCCTCAGACACTCCTGCAGCCTTGCCCAGCTGAACGTCTACTTTCACAGAGACTTTTTCTTCAAACATTTTCGAAGTCCTGAGGTGAGCACTGACAGGGCCCAATACACTTTGGGGGTTATTCTAACTTTGGAGGAGTGTTAATCCGTCCCAAAAGTGACGGTAAAGTGACGGATATACCACCAGCCGTATTACGAGTTCCATAGGATAGAATGGACTCGTAATATGGCTGGTGGTAAATCCGTCACTTTTCCGTCACTTTTGGGATGGATTAACACCTCCTCCAAAGTTAGAATAACCCCCTTTGTGTATCTGAACGGTGCTCTATCGCCATCAGCCTTAACTTTTGACTTTGTCCCAGTCCAGCCCAACCAGATGTCTGCTGTTGGCGCTTTTAGTTTTTAAGCACTATTTTACACTTAAAATGTTAAAACTTCATAATTCCAGTTCTACTAATTTGATTTGTATGATTCTAGTGTCAAATAATGTATTACAGTTTTCTATATTTTTCTAAACTGGTTTTATTATGTTGTGTTTTCGCGTTGTTACTGTTTGTGTAATGCATAAATACTTTGCACATTGCCTCTAAGTTTAGCCTGACTGCTTTTTGTGCCAAGTTACCCAGGGGTAAGCACAGGTTACATTAGTGAACTTCTGTGGTTCACAGTACAAGTGATTATGGTTGTTGCTTGACCAGGGCTCATACCCCAGTCAACCAACAACCCAATTTCTCACAAAGAGGAAAATACCTCAGGGGATCATTTTTGTGCAGGAAGGCATCCTTTCCCCTCAGTGCTCGTCACAGTCCATGGCCCACCCCTTTAAATAAAAAACAATAATAAATAAATAAAAGGTTTGCAGCTGCTGCTGCTGGCGGGTGGGCAATCCTACTCCGCCATAGTGCCATGCACTTTGGTATGTATGAATTCCAATTTGCAATTCAGTAACATGTTACCGAACTGCACTATGGAATTGGGAATACATACCGATTCTGAATTAGGAAGGGGCGTGTCAAGTGTGTCCCTTCTTAATACCGAACAGCAGTGGTATGTAGGAATGTTTTGTGACCCAAATGTGGGTGAAAAACATTTGCATTTTACCACCTATTTGAAGTAGGTGGTAACCCATTCGCAAACAGGAAGGGGGTCCCCGAGAGACCTCTTCCCCTTTGTGAATGTATGCGAAAATGTTTTGCAAAGTGTTCCACGACCACTGCCTACTCTTAAAATGAAAAAAGAAAACTTTATATTTTTCTTTTTTAAATGCGTCCCATTTTCCTTTAAGGAAAACAAGCTGCATATAAAAAAAAAAAAAGGGAAAAAAAAGATTGCTTTATTTAAAGCAATCACAGACATGGGGATCTGCTGATCCCAGCAGGCCACCATCCCTTTGATTTTAGCGTTTCCCTCTGGGTCGCAATTGCAACCTACCTCATGAATATTAATGAGGTAGGTCGATTTGCGAGCCATTAGAAAATGCTAAATGAAACTCCTGGAGTTTCATACATAGTGATTACCTAATTGCGATTGGCGGAAAATTGCAATTAGGTAATCGCTTTTCAAAATAATGATACATCTGGCTTCGATCCTTAAAATAAGTAGCCCATATATCGCTGAATTCTGGTGAAGGATTGGTAAAACCAGGAGTAAGTGGCTGCGACAATTCTCTGACTATTCTAAAAAGCTCCTTAGATGCGTTACCTGCTGCTTTTATTTGTTCTGCATAAAAAGTAGATTTAGCCTGATGAATGGCAAGTTGATATTGATGTGGGAGCGCTTTGTGCCCCTCTTTATCAGTGGGATCCCGATTCAGGTGCCATTTTCGTTCTTGTTTGCAACATGACTGCCACAGTTTGTCAGTAAACCAGGGTGCAGAGTGTTTAGACCTGACACAGTGTTAGCTAGTCAGAGGACCGACAACAACTGGGGCAGCCCATATCCAATTCTTAAAACCTTCAGCTGAGAGGTCAGGTGGGGTGCGTGTATTAGTAGGAATCTTATTAAGTGCCTGTTCCAAGCCATTGAGGTGACTTTATTCCAATTCCTCCCACCAATTACCTTAGGCCCAAAGGCTGCCACGCCCCTCACCTTCGCCCTCAAAGATGGGCAGCTCACTTTAAAAGTGATAACATGATGATCAGCCCAGTTAAGCAGGATGGCTTTAATAAATGTAAGATCACTCGAATTACACAATACCATCCAGAGTGTGCCCCGCTATGTGACTGGGGGCTTTAACCACCTGGGTGAAGCCGAAATTCAGCATGGATTCTATTAAGGCTGCAATGTCCCTATTAGAAGGGTCTTCCAAGGTATAAATTAAAATAACCAAGAATGGCAAAGGGTTGATAAGCCAGAAAGGGTTCAAGCCCTTGGAGCAAAGCCTCTAGAAAATCAAAGTGTGGGTCCATAAGTCTGGAGAATACAGGGTTAGCTGCGAGCTTCAATCTAAAAAAGGCCACCTCTTTTGTCCTTGAAGCATGGAACATCATAATTTCTAAAGTGTAGTTCAGCAAGACGTGTAAATGACCGATCGGCCTCCTCTTCTGTGACCACAATAATCCTGCCATGAATTTGTGCAGCCTGCAGGAATCGCTGCTCCAAATCAGGGCCTGAATCTTCAGATGCCCAAGATTCAGTGATGAAAAGACAATCAAGATGGCGTGAGATAACGAGTTCATGAATTTCAATGTTATGTTTGATGAGAAAATGCGCATTTAGTAACGCACAACTAATTTGGGGACAAATAATGGCACCAGCGTCTAAATATTTAATAATACCCATTGTGATGGACAAATAGGTGGTTTCTACTAGCTGACTGAACTTGTACTTACAGCAGGGACAACTGAAAATCCTCTCAGTAGTCAGGTCCACCCTAACACAATTTCTGAAGTTCCCTAGTTGAAGAAGCTTCAAAGGCTGCATACGGGAGTAACTTTTTTTTTCCATATCTTTTATTATTATGAACATTAGGAAGCAGTTCCAATTGCAAATCTGTACAGTACAACGTTCTTTCATCTTTTACATCGCAATGCAGTGCATAGTTATCATGCAATATAATACGATTGCTAATTGTAGTATTATAGCTATGCATATCAGTTGGACATCGGTGCTCTTGCTGAATTTTTCACCAGTATTACAGTCTTAATACCACTGTGTGATGTATATATCTGATGTATCTAACAGAAAACAGAGTTAACAATATGACTAATATGAACTAGGTGCACATTCCGGGTATGTTGGCAGGAGCAGGGACTGGGATTCCGGTCTTCGGATGGGGCGGGACACTATTCAGTGGATGAGTGATTTGGTTATCCCTTATTTACGGGAGTTTCACATGCCTGTAGTCGGCCAAGGATTCTCTCGATTCCCTCTATAACTGTTGCCCAATCTGGGGGTCGGGATAGGAGGCCATCAAGTGCGTGTGCCATCTGTAGTATTCGCTGTTCTGCGAGTACTCCTGTGCGTAGGTCTGTTAACCATCCCGTAATTGATGGGGTTGTACTAGATTTCCAGCACATTGCTAGGTGTCTTTTTGCTAGAATTAGCGCTGTGTCTAAGATCTTGTTAGTGGCCTTGTTCTTTGGGTATCTATGTGTTACTCCGAGAATATAATGTGCTATGTAAAGGCGTGTTCCCCATCACGTGATCCTATTCAGTGTCTCAGTTATGGATTCCCAGAACTCGTTTACATGGGTGCATGTCCATACCATGAGTATGAAGTTGGCGTTACTGGTGTGGCATCTCAGGCATTTACCTTTAATGGTCGGGTAAATTTTCACCAGCCTTGCGGGGGTAATGTAAGTGTGGTGTAGATAATTAAATTGTAGGTATTTATAACTAGCATTCATTGAAATAATCTTTGGGACTAAAAAGAGCTTGTTCCCATTGTGTGTCTGAGCGCTCCTTGGAGCTCTTTTTCCCAATATACCCATAGCGTCCATGGGGACGTTTATTGTCTACGTGTAGTGCTTTGTATATGTTTGTGATTGCTTTTCTCCCCCCCCCATGTGTTAATAATGTCTGCAGCAATAATAGAGTTCGACGTAGCAAGTTAGCGCCGCATAAGCGAGGAAGGTACCTAGTGGTATGTCATAGTAATTTACTAAGCTATCAAATTGAACCAGCATATGGCCTTCGACGATGTCTCCCCCGCAATTTCCCAGGCGGAGCCGTCCATTTGTAGCGATTATTAGTACATCTCGGCAGGGCCCAGAGTGGTAGTTGTGGTGCATATGGTATTTTTGCAGTGTTTTGTGTGTGTACTTGATCCAGCACTTCTTGGCATTTCGCATTAGTAGATTGCTATCGCCTACTGGTGCATCTGATCCTGGCTTCATGATCAAGCTTAAGAGCCTGTTTGTGTCACCGTTTCGATATGTGTTGCTCAGTTCGTGTAGATTTTGTCCTGCTAGCCAGCGCATAGACCACTGGAGTTGGGCCGCCACAAAATATTGTTCGTAATTTGGTGCTCCCAGTCTGCCCTCTGATATAGGTGCATGAAGTTTTCCCAAAGCTACCCGGCTTCTTCCATTACCCCATATCAATGCTGTAAGAAGGGAAAACATATCGGCAAACCATTTATTCAGAAGGGAAACCGGCAGAACCGAAAGCGGGAGCATCAGCATCTTCGAGATGGCCAGCCTACCCATTGGGGACAGAGAAAGGAACATCCAGAATTGCAAAGAAGATCTAGCTCCCGTCAGTGCTCTGCCGATATTTGCGTCTGTAAGATCTTTTTCTTTATGGTATATTCTGACCCCTAGGTATTTAAAAGTATTGTATGCCCACGACAATTAGGTGGTAGGTAATTGTTCTCATTGGGCCGTGTTCAAGGGTGTGATGGGAAACAAACAGGAGTCCTCCCAATTCACTTTGAGGTCAGACGCCCTGCCGAACTCCTGCAACAATGCCATCAGTTGGGGCACTACCCCAGAGGAGTTGTGGAGGTATACCATTGCATCGTCTGTGTATAGTGAGACGATGTGCCAAGTATCCGCGATGTATAATCCCCAATCGGGTGCATGCGCCCGAGGGCGTGCTCCAAGGGCTCCAACGCCAGCACAGAGAGTAGTGGTGATAGTTGACAGCCCTGCCGCGTCCCTCACCCAATAATAAAGGATTTTGAGATCAGAGTGCCCGTCCTCACCCGAGCCAACAGCGCTTGATGTAATAGGGTTATCCATTTCAAGAAATTAGGCCTGATGCCCATTTTTTTTAGCACCATAATCAGGTAGGACCCCCCAGTGTATCAAATTATTTTCTATATCTAGCGATGTCACCCATGAGCCCATCTCCCCCATTCGTGCCCAGTTCATGAGAGAAAACAGTCGCCGGAGTTTTAGGAAAGTGCTTATGCCCAGAATTAATCCATTCTGGGCAGTGTGAATTAACCCGGTGAGTATGGGTGTGAGTCTGTTTGCTAACATGCGGCCTTGGATCTTGTAACTGGAGTTAAGAAGTGATAACGACCTGTATGACCCCATCAATGAGGGGTCTATGCCCGGTTTCGGGAGGACCACCAGTGTCGCCTCCTTCATAGACGCATGGAGGATCCCCTTGGCATAGCATTGTACGTTGATATCAGTTTAGGGGCTAAAATTGTCTGGTATGTGGTATATAATTTGATCGGCCACCCATTTGTACCTGGGATCTTCCCCGTGCCATCTTTAATTACTTCCTCTATCTCTGATAGGTGCAGCGGTAATTCCAGTATTTCCCTGTCTGTAGGGGTTTGGGCATTCTCCGACCACAAAAGCCAAGCCAGGAGTCTGCCCGCCTTGTCTCCTTCTGCATGTTTACGTGCTTGGTAGTCCCTATAATTCAACTGGGCTAATCTATCGAACGCTTGTTTGTGATCTATACGTATGTTCTCTAGTTGTTTGGCCACAACGCTATCCATGGGTAGGAGCTGCTCATTGAATCACAGCTTGGTTTCCAGGTCTTGGAGCTCCCTGCACAGAAGCAGCTCAGCCCCGAAGTTCGTTTTTATTGCATGACCCCTCAGTACCACCTTGAAGGCGTCCCACTCTGTCCCTACATCTGTTTCCGTGCCCTCATTTCTCTCGAAGTAGGTATTGATATTCCCTCTAAGGGCGTTCCTATATGCTGCGTCTCGCAACTCCACTACGGGAAGTTTCCAAGTGGGTATGCTCGGGGGAGTACGTTTCCAACGTATCCATATCCGCAGGGACGAGTGGTCTGATAATGCCCGTCCAAGATACTCTGCATTGGTACCCTTGAGCAGTGCTTCAGAGTTGCAGTAAATAAGGTCAATCCTAGTGTGCAGAACATGCAAACCCAATTAATAAGAGTATACGCGCTCAGTGGGATGCAAGCTTTGCCACATGTTGTGTAGTTGATTGTGTATTGCCCACTGGCAAAACTGCTGCACTAACGTGACAGATTGGGCGCCCAGCACCGGTGGGCGAGATCTGTCCAACTCTATGCTCGGGGTACCAGTAAAATCCCCACCCCAGTAACATAGTGCTATCGGATTATGGAGTAGAGATGCAATAAGTGTCTGCAGAAATGTATTCTGATTTGTATCAGGGGCATATAGTGAAATAAGGGAAATTGGTGCTCCATCTAGGTTCCCTTCCAATATTGCATATCGTCCTTCTGGGTCTGTCCTAGTGTGTGATGTCTCAAATGGTACCCCTGGTGCCACCCATATCAGTGCCTCCCTGGCGTACCTGGAGTATGTGGTCCCTACTGTAGTCCCCTGCCATCTTTTTCGCATTTTTCCAAGATCTGGAGCCGTGAGATGTGTCTCTTGTAGCAAGGCCACATGTACTTTGTAACGACGTAGGAACTGGTAGACCTTGTATCATTTACTAAAGGCAGCTAGACCTCTTACGTTCCATGTTGTAAAAGAGTATTGTGCCATTTATCTGAAAGTGTATGGTGTTAACCGTGTCTTGGATGGACTTTGAGCAGAGGCAGCTTGGGAATCCAATATTATATGTACTGCTCCCCTCCACTACAACAGCGACCTCCCTCCATTGCGGAACCCGACATTCACACCCTTTTAAAACCATTGGTAACCCATGTAACAAACCTGCTAGCAAAACATAAGTACAACATTAAACTCCCAAACCCAGGCTGAGGCGCCAACTGGTGATCAGCCAACAGCACTGTAATGTTGATACAAAATGTAACCATTGTTGTTCATCTATGAATACACCAAGGTGTATTGGGGTTTTTGTGGCAGGGCTATCAGGAGCTAGTAACATAGTATCCTATATGATAATCCTGCTCAGCCCATAAGGTGGATTTCATTGACATGCCTTCTATTTATGCTGTAATTCTTCTGATTTTGGAGCCCCTTGCAGTTAGCCTGGAGCTTGACTTATAGCACATCCTCAGCGGTTTGTGGTGTCACCAGTGGGCCGTTGCCTAAAATTACATGTATCTGTTCCTTGTCTAGGGCTGGGAACCACATCCTGCTGCTCCTCTCTCGACTCGGGGGAAGGAGGGGGTCCAGCTCGCAGTTCCATCTCAGCCAGCGCCTGCACTCTCTTTGGCCGCTTGTTCTCTAGAAGGGCCTGCCCGTGAGTGCCGTTTACTGCCAGTAGGAATCCCTCTTGACTTGTGCCTTGTGAAGATGATTTCCGTTCCACTTGGTTTATGCCTCTGTTCTCTAACCATGCCCAGGCCTCCTCCGGTGTGGTGCAAAAGGTGGTATTGTTATCCGTTATGATCCGGAGGGTCGCCGGGAATTGTAGTGCGTATTTAACATCATGCTTAAGAAAGATGCTCTCGTCTGTTGTATTTCCAGGATAAAATTGGGATTGATGTGTACCTGCTCGTTTGATATTCTCCAGGGCCTCTGGCGCAGGCCAGTTGTAGGATGTGGTCTCTGTCTCTATAATTAAAGATGCAAACCACCACCGGTCACGGAGGAGCCCCCGGGCGAAGGGGCCTGCCAGGTACCCTGTGGGCTCTTTCTACTGAGAAGAAGGATGAATGTTTGCCTTGTATTACTGTTTGGGATGGCCAGTCTTCCATGCAGAGATCCATGCTGCGGCCCTCTTCTTGTTCTGGTAGCCCCACCACGCATTTATTGTTGCGACTGGACCTCCCTTCCTGGTCTTAATCCGCTGTCATAGTTGCAGTACCTCCTTTTGCAAGTAGTTGATGTGAGTGGTAGCGTCCGCAACCTTGGGGCGCATCTCAGTTACTGTTTTCAGTGGTTTCTACACGGTCCTTCAGTTTCTTATGATCTTCACGCAGATGGCCTATGTCAATCCGCAAGGAATTAATTTTGGATTCCAATGTGGACTTAATATCCAGCACTGTGTTTAGTATGTCATTAAACTTTTGTGTGTGTTCAGCTGGTGTTGTCGCCAACGAGGCGTCCGGGGAGCCCCCTTGCTCCCCCAGCTCCATCTTCTCCTGCGTTCCTGGTGAAGTCATCCCTGGCCTGTCTGGTTTGGTTTGTCCCATCTTTTGTTGTTGCAAGTTCGGAACGGGGGAGTATATTTATGACTGTTGTACCAGTAGGGGGTGAGTGGCGGGCATGTGGCACGTCTGCGTTATTACAGATATCTGGTACTAGTTATTTGAACTCCCATCAACTTGCAAAGCTATGGCACTGCGGTCTACTCACAGGATGTCTGGTGTGGGGTGGGTTCATTTCACGCGTGCCCGGGCAGAATCTCCGTGTTCTCCCCCCCCCCCCCGGTCTCGCCCTGCAGTTCTGTTCAGGTGGGGGGTCTCTGTTGGGAATGCAGCCCTCTGGTGGAGCGGTTATCGAAGGGCTCCTCCACTGCTCCTCCCGACAGGGCTTAGCCTGTCGGCACACCCTGTCTCATCAACGGTCTTTACGCGGGTGGGGGGAAGGATGTAGGGTCCCCCTCTTTTACACTTCTGCCGCTAGGACATACCACCCGACGGGCAGCCTCTGAGCCTGGGCCCCCCACCGAGGCCTCAGCAGCCCCTCCGCTGGTCTCCGTCTCCTCGCAACCACGTTCAATGTCGAGGCACTGCTTCCATTCACTGGGCCATACGCCGCTATCCCTCCGCAGCACGTCTCGGGTGAAGGCTCTTACGAGCACTCCTCCTGCATCCAGAGTCCTCTGTGTTTCCTTCCCTGGCGGCGGATCCCTGTACTCAGGGATCCCCATACTAGGGCTCATCCACGTCCGCCCTCAGGCCTGTCGGAGTGTGCCGCGTGGCTCCTCGCTGGCAGACAGGCCCAGGTCCGTCCACACAGCTGTTCTTTCTTCCGCGGGGGCCCCACACTAGACGGATTGTGGCGTGGTGTTAGCAAGCCTCAAGCCTCTTGTGCCATTTGAGTATTTGATCCGGCTGTCGCATTTATCTCATGATCTTTATCGGGCCTGGAGTGGAGATGGATTTAGGCATCCGCTCTGGCCACCATCTTGGCCTGCATACGGGAGTAACTTAACCAGGGAAAAGATAGAGGAATCTGATGCAAAACCGGCAGCATCCATGGAGCCATCGAGGAGCAGATGGGCACAGATGGGCTTGTTTTTGGCATGCCAGCGGGGCTTGAACCGCTAACCTTCCCCCAAAATGGCCACCGAAAAAAAGTCAACCAGGAAGTGTGGCAGTAAACAAAACTCTCGCTGCACAAACGTTGAAACCGCAGTGGACTGGGGAGTGGTGTGAGGGGGAGAGGGAAGAGGGGCATAAAAGAATTCAAAATGCCCAAATACTCAGAGAAAAATATCAGCCAAAGATAAAGCACCTAAAAACAGTAAGACACATAAGAACAGTAAAATCAATAAAACATGCTCCCTTTAATTGAATGCCCAAGAGTTCAAAATCTTGCCTGTTATTGGCAAAACAATACAATACAAAATGCACAAAATGGAGTTATCAGTTACATGCAGAAGAATAAGAGTCACAATCAGTCTTGCATATCTCTAGCAGACCCCGGATATTGATAGTTCAACACAACAGCTCAAAGTAAAAGTTGTTTATCCCACATATTGCATCTCATGATCTGGCTAGTTGTACTTTATACCTCACAAGTTCGCAGCACCCTTGTGGAGAAAATTTGCACTCTCCAAAAACAGTGCAGCTCCACAAGCCATTCTCTACCACCTAGTTAATTCAGGGTAGAATTATGTCTTCAGTTAGCAGTTATGATTACAGGGGGCCCCAAATGTCCTAGGAATGATTTGCCTCTGGGATGATTGAATATTAAGGTTCCAGGTGATCTTTTCAGTAGGTCAAGTCGTTCTGCCATTTTTTGCAGCTGGAATACAATGTCTACCCCAAACACAGGTTACTCGCCCCTTCAACAGCAAGAGGACTATGGAGGCAAACAGCTATGGACTACAGGGTGTGTTATTAGTACGTCCCAATATCTCCAGCTTAGGGGATGGCACCATGTCATGTGACTCCGGTCATTTCTGAGAGGGTTCAGAGCCCCCAACACCGATATCAAGTCATCTACAGGTAGTACCATGCCATGTGACTAAAGTACCATCTGGCGCAATACATCTTGCTTTGTAAGAGTTTGCAGCAATTTTTTCTTGAACAGTTTGAATAGGGTGTGGTGGACCCGATGCAGGAACTTAAAACGTAGGAGGCCTAATCAGACAATAGTGGCCAGGTCCCCGATTTATATAACCACGCCCTGTCTGGGACCACAACCCAAGTCCGTTTACCATTGCATCTTTGCATTATGCACTATAACTGGGTCATTGGTTTGCATTGTGGAGTAAAGCCTAGTCACCAAATGTTTACTAGATTGAGTAGCTTAAACAAATCCAAGACATGGGAGTTCAACTTCAATGTCTAAAGTATCTTCTCTTCATTAAATGACAGTTCATCCATAAGTCAAATGTTTATGGTCAGGGGTCATTCCATAATAACTTCCTTGAAATGAGCGAGTTATTCGAACCAGAAAGTGTTCAACTTTTTTATTCATTCATCTTGAAATTGTTTCATAATGTGGCTCTAGTTCTGATACATTTCACCACTCCACGCGTTCCGGTCTTGCCTCGGTACGTCATTAGGGGCTATACAAATATACATTTACACATAAAGCTGTTTTTAACAATACACAAAATAAAACATTTAATAACAGTATTATACATCGAAAACTATTAATCTGATCTGTATTTTGTTCAATAGTTTTACACACCACTTCATATGTACACCCTCCAGCCATCTCTATCAACCTTAATTCTCATATCATTACTTTTCTAGTAAATTACATTTACTTATGTCTTTAAGATCACTGTAGTTACATAATTAAAACCACCCAATTATACATATCTTATTATTGTAGACTTATTGTCGTCAATTGTATTAAACTGTTATTGACATTATTGTTCAATGTTAATCACAATCATCATCATCACAAACCTTTATTCGGCCAAATGCTGACCATAAAAGAAATATAAAAACAATGTTATCACACAACTACATAATAAAATCCATGGCAAAATCAGCTATGGCTCATGGCTAGACACAATAGCAGCATTGATTGTCACTTCCATATTAACGCCAAATCCGGCAACTGCACAAAACATACATATAAATCCAAATAATAAGCTAAAAAAGAAAATACATACAGCTGGACAATGCACCCAACATTTCATAAGAATACCTGTCATTGTCCTCGATATGAACTAAAAATAAATAAGTTTAAGGAAAGCTGTGCCCCATCCTACCCCTCCATAGACTTTCTGCATCTTACCACAGCACAGAGGAAGAAGCTTACTCTCGGGCATATTTCCTGGCTGATCAACAATTGGACGTGGAAAAACACTTCTCTGCATTTAGGGTGCCCCAACTTATTCAACAGCAGTTTAAGAAAAGTTCTGAACTGACGATTAAAACATTTACAAAAGAACATAAAATGTAGCGGTGACTGCTCCCCCAGATCATCACAAGGGCAAGGCAGGACTGGGTCTCCGAACGGGCTGCTATCGCCCCAGAAGTACAGTAACCTCCACACTGTTCCTGCTCTACAACGAAGCAAAAGGACCGCTCCCAGTTAGTGAGGCGTAAGGACATATATAAGGCATGTTCACAGGTTTCAAAGGATCTATAGAAATTTAAAACAGACACTTTACCTAGTTCAGAATTCAACATATTTGCGGTACAGTGCTCAAGGGAACAGAGCTTTATTTGCAACTTCTTGTTACTTTTAATAACCGCCGGGAACGTAAATAGTCTAGTTCCAATGAAAAAAAGGTTCTAAAAACATAATTAATCCAGGGGATGGATCGACCCTTGTCTAAGCTAAGGCAGTCCGTTATTATGTCCCAACATAGAGACGCCACAGGAATCAACCATACCGTGACCAGATGCGATTTTCTTCAGTTTGAAGGACCCGGGTGTTACAAAAACTCCAAATCACAGCCCCATATGTGGCAGCGGGAATGCACTGGACATATTGATATTTTAAGGAGGGAGAGAAGAGCCCTTCCTCTCCTTTAGGTAAATTAAACAGTGCACCAGGCACTCTACTACTCACATGAGGCTGTTAAGAACCCTTAGAATTAAAGATAACACCTAAATAAATAAAAGTCACACTGCATAATGACTGGCCTTTAATTGTGCGCCTGGCGATGTTATTTTAGCCTGGCTCACGCGCCATTATATGTGACTTTCCATAATTAGTAGTCATGTCCAAACTGCTCATAAAAGAAACAAAATGGTCAACACATGTCCGCAACACGTTAGGGGTGCATACCAGAAGCACTGTATCGTCCACATATAAAAGCACAGGGTCCTGGGTGTGATGTTTATGTAGATGGAAAAAAGCAAAGGTGCCATTATGCCTCCCTGTTGGACCCATCGTTTAAGGGGCAATTTCATGGCCAAATCTCTGTGGGCATTCAGACGGACATTAGCTGCAAGATCTACATGCAGCATATGCAGGAAATTAACTACAGGTGGTTCCATCCCCAAATCCAGTAACATCATCCACAGTTTGGTTTGGTTCTCATGGTTGAAAGCTGTGGAGAGGTCCACAAAGGCCAGGTACAGAGGGCCATGCCCAATCAATGTGTATTTGCTGAGTAACAAACTCAAATTTCGGCATTGCTCCACAGTACCCACCCCCTACCGAAAAACAAACTAGAATGGACAAAGGACATTGTTTTCTTGGGCCCGAGTGGAAAGGTGGTTAAATACCAACCTACCTATGATTTTATCTGCACTATCAATTAGGGAAAACGGTCTGTAACATTTGAGTGAAGCTCAGTCTCCCTTCTGAAATATGGGGACAATGAGGGACATAACCCAAGAGCGGGGAATCTTTATGTTCAGGGATTGATGAAAATGTTGGTAATCAATGGGCCCCACAAGTCCACTTCACATTTTATAAGGTCTGTTGGTACCCCATTGGGTCCTGGTGCTTTCCCACCTGAGCGTTGCCATATTGGCTGTTCAACTTTTGATGGGAAAGCACAGAGGGGCTGGGAGTTACTTAGCCTGAATTTGAAGGAGCTGACTATTCCCAGATCCTCCTCCATGTAACATATGGCACTAAAAGAAGAGATCCAGTCTGATCCCAAGACATTACTTTGCAAAAGCGAGCTTTCCTGGGCGTTTGTGCATCTGATTTTTTTCCACAGTGTTCCAGAAGATCTTACTATTTCTCTCCGCCGCAGCATACCCTATACGTTCCCCATCCTGTTTCAACAGGACCTTCTTTCTAGAATTGAGAGTATTCTTATAAACCAAGCGGGCTGTGATTAGTGCCTTCCTCAGCCTATGATTGGCTAATGAGCACTGAGCGTCAAACCATCGCAGGCCGCCCTCATCGGGCTGAATGGGTTTGAGGCGAAAGTTTCTGATACCCTGATTTAGTCATATTGTTCAAACGTACCTACCCCACTAGCACTTTCTAAGCAATTTGAAAATAGGCCTTTCATTGCCTTAAGCACAAGATTCAGGGTGCAGTTTGCATTTTTAAGGTGCCAAATACGCCTTGAGCTATCTGAAGAATGATGGGCAACACCAATAGGTTTAACAGGCAAATGTGCCTATTTCACGGGAATAACCCCCTAGCTAAGAGGGCATTGTGATTCCCCCACTGAGTCTGAACAACTTTCCATTCAGAGAACCAGGTCACAAAGTTTTGAATTACAAACGTAGCCTATGACCGAGTCCCTCCTCCAACCTCTAAAGAACAGCATGCTGGGATTGTTTCCTCTGTGACTGCTACTGAGGTCAACTAAGTTCAATGCTGCAATGTGTTCTGCTAGCTCTACCCCCCTTCCATCTTCACCCGACTGAATTAGCTTGTCATTCGGGCCTCCTATGTCTAAATTACAATCTCCCAATTTAGCATTAAAATCCCCACACAAAAAGAGGAATGGCTGAGCTTTGACAACATCCCCTACAGACTGTAGTGTGGCGAGAAAATTAAACAAGAAGGTAAAATGGGTGCAGTGCTGCTTGCAAAATCATTATTATAGAAATTGACAATCATCCAAGAGAACTGTGACAGCTTATCCTGTATGCCCAGGAGTAACAGGGCCAGGCTTCCAGAGTCAATTGAAGGCTCAGACTAATCCATATACCAAGTCCTCCCTTCGCTCTACCCTCGAAGAGGGCGAGGCTGGGCTAAAATAACACGCAAAGCCCTCACAGGATATTGGATCAATAGCCCAGGTTTCCTGCAGGGCAAGGATGTCGTACCTGGAAATGAAGGCTAGCTAGTCCTTGTTTTTAACTTTCGCCTTCAACCCTGCAACATTCCAGCTGAGTATGACGAGTCCCACAAAAACTATTCATTCCACCCTTAGGGCCGATCTTGAAGGTGGAACCTTCAAAGGTTGAGCTAGAATCTGCTCTGCTGCTGGGCTCCTATGGGCGTCAGTCTATGTCTGAAAGTGCTTCAAATCTATTAAATGTTGGGATGGCAGGAGAGAAGGCTGTTCTTGCAGATAAGCCTCATGGCCTATGGCTAATTGCGTTATTTGGAGTGACTGTAGAGGAATATAAAGAAGACCATTGCTGAGCCCCTAGAACGGGACCCATTGTTACAGATTGTGCCTGCTGAGGATGAAGGGGCCTGGAGGAGCAAAGAGCAGAAGATTTATAAAAATTAGTCTAAGGGCACCAGGGAGATCTTACTTCTCCCTGTAATGAAAACACTCTGACTGAAAAAGAGATTGTGCATCAGGAATGGGAATCTGAAATTTACAATGATGCAGTCCCCGGGGGTATCACTGTGGTCAGGGCCTACCCACCCACATCTCCGAACCATGAGATCATCACTAGCATGGTGTGGAGGCAACCCTCCGTAGTGTACAAGCCAATCTAAGGTCTCGTTAAAAAGCTCGCTATCAGACTCATACGTCCCGTGCCGAAGGGGAGATACCCCTATCAAAATTACCACATAAGGGCATGCTGCAGGGGGTAGGTTAACAACAGCCTGGTCAGATATGGCAGGTATGGGATCTTTTCCAAAAACCGCCCTGCTTTGCTCCCTTGGGATGCAGCCTTCACCACCAATGCCAACTCTACGAAGAGTCCTTGCAATAGAGCAGAATACATGGGGCTTAACAGCCTACTTGGCATTAGTATGGGCCTTTGAATGTCCCCCTGCCCCAGCTGTGGGGCTATTCTGTTCTATGGCCTGATGTGCGGCTTGACTTCCTAAAATGGGCCTCATTGGTGCTTGGCCAAACAGTACTGCAGCACCTCTGCTCACCCCTCAGACCTATAGCTGTTGAAGAGACCGACCCCGGGGAAAGAATTGCTAACTTTTTCTCAATGGTGTTTAAACAGGAAACTAAATGTGATAGTTCCACCTTAAAAAATGCCCTGCCAAAAGGCTGGCCACGCTACTTTCTACCACCCTAGCTAAATCCTCTTTGATTAGTGGAGGTTGCAAAATCGGAGGGGGAGCAGTCGGCTGAGCAATGGCCCGTGGAGTTACTGTTCTGATGCCTGGAATCTTTGGCCGTTTGTCAGGTTTAGCTTTCTTCGGAGGAGCTGGGGATAAAACACGCCCAGTTGACTATAGGGGATTAGCTGCCTTAGGTTGATAGCCTCATTGACAGGAGGCAATGTGATGGAGATAGAGTTCAATTAAAGTCTTCTCTCTGCTTGGGCAATTTCGATATTTATGAAACTTATGGTCAGTTGTAGCTGGTTTTGCTGGATTTGCGGAGGCATTCCCAATCATTTTCTTCTTCACCATCCTGTGATCTCTACGGTTCAGGCAATTTTGGGGCAAACAAGTCATTTCAGTAAACAGGCTAGTTATTGTTAAGGTCAGGACAACAAGACCTCACCCTCCACCCAAAAACTGATGAAGAGTACCCTTAGAATGTTTGACGGCAGAAGCCAAAGGGGGTAGCCCAGCCCTGCCTCATGCAGTCAAAGACAGGCGTAGATGTGCCAGGGCACGTCCCGCACTGCGGAAGACACTAGGCGCTTAAGAGCACAGATGACAGAGGCTCTGCCTTTCCTTACACCGAAGGTGGGTGGGGGACATAATCCCACCCCAGCCTGGATCACCAACACACCCTCACGTTGCACAAGTCCACCATAAGCACATACCACGCTGCAAAAGACACCAGGTGCTTAGGAGCATGCGTGACAGGGGTTCCTCCTCTGCTTACACCGAAGGCTGCTGGGGGACATAGTCCTACCCCACCCTGGATCACCAACAGTCCCTCACATTGCACAAGTCCACCATACGCGCACCCTGCGCTGTGGAAAACACCAGGCGCTTAAGATCACATATGACTGGGGCTACGCCTCTCCTTACACCAAAGGTGGCTGGGGGACGTAGGCCACCCCAACCTCGATCACCAACAGCCCCTCGAGTTGCACAAGTCCACCATAAGTGTGTCCCACAATCATTGTTGAAGTTTCAATGGCATACCGGAACTTCAAACAATCCTGCGGTGTCCATTTAAATTCAAACTGTTAATAAAAATACACTATTACCATATTGGGTACAGTCCCATTTCTGGTCTAGTATCCTACTAAATCGGAGAAGCATAAACTAGATTGCAAGATTCATATTGATACATGAAGACTTTTATAGATCTTATCATTCGATCTCTCATAACTTCTAATGATTATTTCATAGGTATCATAGTTGCCTATCCTATATACCATAAAGCGCAGTTTTATGTCACAGAAAGGCTTTCTTGAGCCAGATATCACCATTGTTTTATTTTATGCCTTAATATTCCAAGATTTCCCCATCCACAAAGCAGCCAGTCTAACCTCCTCATGCACATCTATAAAGCCCTACACAACATTGTACCTGCATACCTCAACAGCCTCATATACTTTCACAAACCATCCAGACACCTAGGTTTAGCCTCACTCTCACTAGCACATACACCCCACATCCACAAAAGCAAACAGGGGGTTGGCACCTTCTCCTACATTGTACCCAAAACAGGGAACAACCCCACAACAACCCATTAGAACAAACCTCTTCCTCTTTACTTGACTTCCTCAAGAAGCTGTAGACCTGGCTCTTTGAATAACTTTGGGAGGCCCTCACAGCCATACATCTGCCCATACCTGGATGCACCCTACAAAATGATTTAACATAACATAGCCCAAAACCTTTGAAGAACTGTAGATTCAGTCGGATGGGACTGTTGCAGAACATGTTTAGCAGCCTGGGCAAAATGACAATTTTTCATCAGGGCAATTCTGTCTATCAGAGATAGTGGGAGATGGTTCCATCTACAGACCTGTTCTTCTGTTTGTCATTTCTACCCCACCACAGATTTGCCATGACTGACCCACACCCCTAGGTATTTGACTGATGATGAACTTCAAGAAATATGAAATTCTAGCGCTCCGGCCTGCATGGTAGGTGTTAGCAAAAAACATTTGGATTTATTTCAATTAATCATAATGACTGACATTCTTTTAAAATAATATAAATTCCTCACTAACAGGGTTGAGATTGTGGTCCAGGTTGTGCAGTTATAGGGTACTATCAGCTGCATAGAGAGATACTACAAGATTCCGGGGAGAAAAGCCAAGGCCTCTATGGCTGTGCAGCCATCGAATTAGACATGCTAGGGGTCTGATGCCAGGGCATACAATAGGGGGGCAGTGCGTACCCTTCTTGGGTGCCTCTCTCTACAAGAAATAGGTCAGAAAGTAAGCTGTTTAATCGGACCCTAGTGGTGGGGCTGTGTATAACAATCAGAACCAGTTCATAAAACTTATGGGTAGTCAGCACCGCAAGTAGAAAGTTCCACTTCAGGGAATCAAAAGCCTTTTTTCAATCTAGAAACACTGCAGCTGCCTCCAGGTCCAGATTTAGTTGGTGTATTAAGGCAAATATTGATCTGAGATTATGTGCAGCATATCTACCTGATATGAAGCCCCCCGGTCCAGAAGGACCAGATCAGGAAGGATCAAGACTAACCGGTACGCCAACATTTTTACAAGGATCTTGAGGGAAAGTGCCACTGTTGGCATGCTTACCCCCCACGTTTTGCCTAGTGTTGATACCAACAGTGATTGAAAGTGTGCTGGGACTCTGCTAACCAGACCCCAGCACCAGTGTTCTTTCCCTAAAACTGTACCTTTGTTTCCACAATTGGCACAGCCCTGCCACACAGTTAAGTCCCTTGTAAAAGGTACCCATGGTACCAATGGCCCTGTGGCCAAGGAAGGTCTCTAGGGGCTGCAGCCTGTATTATGCCACCCTAGGGCACCCCTCACTCATCACATGCACACTGCCTTGAAGCTTGTGTGTGCTGGTGGGGAGGAAAAAAACAAGTTGACATGGCACCCCTCTCAGGATGCCATCCCCACAAAACCACTGCCTGTGGCATAGGCAAGTCACCCCTCTAGCTGGCCTTACAGCCCTAAGGCAGGGTGCACTATACCACAGGTGAGGGCAGGGCTGCATGAGCAATATGCCCCTGCAGTCTAGGTCTATTCTTAAACACTGTAAGTGCAGTGTAGCCGTATTGAGTATGTGGTCTGGGAGTTTGTCATTACAAAAGACACAGCACCATAATGAATACTGTGAAGTTTGGTATCAAATGTCTCAGCACAATAAACCCACACTGATGCCAGTGTGGGATTTATTGACAAATGCACACAGAGGACATCTTATAGATGCCCCCTGTATGTTAGCTAAACTACTAGTGTAGGACAGACCGGTCTGTGCCAGCCTGCCACTTTCAGACAAGTTTCTGACCACATGGGTGAGTGCCTTTGTGCACTCTGTGGTCAGAAACAAAGCATGTACTGGGTGGAGGTGCATCTCACCAACCTCTGCAGGAACTGTAACACCTGGCAGTGAGCCTCAAAGGCTCAAGCCTCGTGTTACAGTGCCTCAGGGCACTCCAGCTATTGGAGATACCTGCCCCCTGGACAAAGCACCACTTTGGCGGCAAGTCTGGCCGGAAAATTAGGGAAAGTAGGGAGGAGTGACCACCCCAGCCAGGATCACCCCTAAGGTGTCCAGAGCTGAGGTGTCCCCCTCCCTGCTGAATCCTCCATTTTGGTTTCGAGGATAGGGACCAATAGGGATAGGAATGTGCCCTTCTCCCCAAAGGGAGTGTGCACAAGGAAGGTGTAGCCACCCTCAGGGACAGTAGCCATTGGCAACTGCCCTCTGACCCCTAACAGGCCCCTAAATTGAGGATTTAAGGGCTTCCCTGAACCCAGATCACCAGATTCCTGGTGAGCTACAAGAAGAAGAAGGACTGCTAAGCTGAAACCCCCAGCAGAGAAGAAGGAAGACAACAACTGCTTTGGCTCCAGCCCTACTGGCCTTTCTCCTGCTTCAAAGAACCTGCTAAAAGACCAGCGATGTGTCTAGAGGGCCCAGCGACATCTGCTAACTCCAGAGGACGGCTCTGCACCCAAAAGGACCAAGAACTCCCCAGGACAGCGGCTCTGTCTGAAGAAACCTACAACTAAGGACTCCCACCTCACTCCCGATGTGTGAGTCCTGACTTCTGTGTACCTGACGCCTACGGCCTGTGTCAAGGTGGTCCACCCAGCAAGAGAGGGTCCCCAGGTGATTGCGAGCAAGTGCCCCTGGGTCGACCTCTCCACCCCTCCACGATGACATCTGCAGAGAGAATCCCGAGGACCCCCCTGAAAGCGAGCTCCGTACGGAGATATCCGAGGCCTAGAGAACATACTGAACCTGCAGCCCCCAGGCCATGGGGAAACCGACCCCCGGTGCCTCATCCTTGAGCAGGCAGCCCTCCTCCCTGTACGACCAGTGGTGTGCCTGAGACCCCCCTCCAACTTCTGACCTCGCCTGCAGCTTCTGAGTGACCACTGGGCTCTCCTCGTTAGACCATCATTGGTAACCCGATGTCCTGCATGCACCCTGCACCCAGCCTACCCTGTGCCACTGAGTGTGTGTGTTTGGTGCCTACTTGAGGCCCCTCCTGTGCTCTTCTAACCCCCCCCCGGGTCTGCCCTCCAAGTCGCGTGTACTTACCTGCTGGCTGACCGGATTCTGAGTACCCCTTGTCTCCATAGGAGCACACATTAAGTTTGCTTAACTTTGACCTCTGCACCCGGCCAGCCCGTGTAGCTGGTGGTGGGTGTTTGGGGTTAACTTGAACCCCAACCGGTGAACTTCCTAAAACCCAGAGACTGAGACTGTAAGTGTTGTACTTAATTTTCTTCCCCCCAGGAACTGTTGAAAACTGCAGTGTTGACTTTTAAAATAGCTTTTTGCCATTTTAAGAAAAACTGTATGTATTGTCGATTCAATTCAAAGTCCTGATCTTATATATGCAAAGTATCTTTAATTTGTTGTACTTACCTGCAAACTGAATCTTGTGGTTCTAATTGCGATTGAGTGTGTGTTTCTTCTATTGCTTGTGTGTGTATAACAAATGTTTAACACTACACTCCTACTGACAAACTTACTGCTCGACCACACTACCACAAAGAGAGCATTAGTATTATCTATTTTTGCCTCTGTCAAGCCTCTGGGAAATCCTTGGACTCTGTGCACACTATGGTGGTCATTACAACCCTGGCGGTCGGTGTTAAAGCGGCGGTAAGACCGGCAACAGGTCGGCGGAAAAAAAATTGAATCACGACCGTGGCGTAAACCGCCAAGAAAGAGAGCCACTTTAACACTCCGACCGCCATGGCGGTACAAACAAACAGCTTGGCAGTCACCGCCAACAGTCAGGCGGAAGACAATGTCCCGCCCACAGTATCACAACCTACGAATCCGCCACTTTTTCCGGGGCGGATTCACCGCGAACAAAAACACGGCGGAAACAGGACTTTGAAGGGAAAACACTCACCTCAACACACCCCACGAGGAATCCGGACTCCATGGAACCCGAACTCCAGATCCTGCCAGCCCTTATCTTCTTGCTCCTCTACCAGGAGCACGAATGCCGGCGGTAAAGACCACGGTGAGTACTGCACCTACGACACAGGGGAGGGGGGAGGGGGGAGGGAAAAAACAGACACACACACACGCAACACCCCCACCCTCACCCACGACAACACACACTCTAATACAGCATGATACATAACAGTTACACCCCCAACCCCCTTGGGAAGAATGCAATGACAAAGGAAATGAGTGTAACCATTGTAATATATTAAAATCCAGTACGCAAAAAAAATATATATACACTATAAACAAAATATACACCAAGAATAGTAGTCAAGGTAGTGCTCCATTGAAGTCCGTGGAACACTGGGCCCACACAGTATAGGCGAGGCCCACACTCAATCCCCGAAATGACGGAGAGAACACTGCAGGGGCATCAGATAGCAATAAAACAGGCACCTCAGGGAAAGGGGGGCACCTCAGCCGGTTGAGTGCACGACGCCAAATCCACGAGGGGGCCACATGCCCACTGTTCCATCCCGGGGAGTGCAAAGCCACAGTCTCTCAAGTCTTTACAGTGGGTGGTTTGCCCAATGTTCCATCCTGGGGAGTGCAAAGCCACAGTCTCTCAAGTCTCTACAGTGGGTGGTTTGCCCACTGTTCCATCCTGGGGAGTACAAAGCCACAGTCTCTCAACTCTCTACAGTGGGTGGTTTGCCCACTGTTCAATCCTGGGGAGTGCAAAGCCACAGTCTCTCAAGTCTCTACAGTGGGTGGTTTGCCCACTGTTCAATCCTGGGGAGTGCAAAGCCACAGTCTCTCAAGTGGATAACAGTCTCCACTGGTTCTGGAGGGGGCATTGTGCCCAGAGTGCTTCATCCTGCCAAGGACAGAGGTAGTGGATGTTTTTCTCCGCTGGTTCTCGAGGGGGCTTTGTGCCCAGAGTGCTTCATCCTGCCAAGGACTGAGGTAGTGGATGTGATACTTCACTGGTTCTGGAGGGGGCTTTGTGTCCAGAGTGCTTCATCCTGCCAAGGACAGAGGTAGTGGATGTTTTTCTCCACTGGTTCTGGAGGGGGCTTTGTGCCCAGAGTGCGTCATCCTGCCAGGGACAGAGGTGGTGGATGTTTTTCTCCACTGGTTCTGGGGGGGGGGGGGCTTTGCGCCCAGAGTGCTTCATCCTGCCAAGGACTGAGGTAGTGGATGCCTTTCTCCACTGGTTCTGGAGGGGGCTTTGTGCCCAGAGTGCTTCATCCTGCCAAGGACTGAGGTAGTGGATGTGATACTCCACTGGTTCTGGAGGGGGCTTTGTGCCCAGAGTGCTTCATCCTGCCAAGGACTGAGGTAGTGGATGCCTTTCTCCACTGGTTCTGGAGGGGGCTTTGTGCCCAGAGTGCTTCATCCTGCCAAGGACAGAGGTAGTGGATGTACTACCCCACTGGTTCTGGAGGGGGCTTTGTGCCCAGAGTGCTTCATCCTGCTCGTGACGGACTCAGTAGCGTCAGTGCCCTTGGCGCTCATGGGCCAGTGGGGCTTGTTGCGGCGGCGTCATTGGCAGCGGTGCTTGTTGCAGCGGTGCCCTGTTCAGCGGTGCTTGTGGCGGCGGTGCCCTTTTTAGTGGTGCTTGTTGCAGCGGTGTCATTGGCAGCGGTGCTTGTTGCGGCGGTGCCCTGTTCAGCGGTGCTTGTGGCAGCGGTACCCTGTTCAGCGGTGCTTGTGGCGGTGGTGCCCTGTTCAATGGTGCTTGTGGCGATGGTGTTCAGTGATGCTTGTGGCGGTGGTGCCCTGTTCAGCTGTGCTTGTGGTGGCGGTGCCCTGTTCAGCGGTGCTTCTGGCGGAGGGGTCCTTTGCAGTGACTCAGCTGCTGGCGGACCTGTCTGGCCCAGCGGGGCTGGTGCTGGCGGTGGCCTCCTGGGTAGCTGGGCTGGTGCTGGCGGTGGCCTCCTGGGCAGCGGGGATGCTGGCGGTGGCCTCCTGGGCAGCGGGGATGCTGGCGGTGGCCTCCTGGGCAGCAGGGCTGGTGCTGGCGGTGGCCTCCTGGACAGCTGGGCTGGTGGCGGTGGCCTCCTGGGCAGCGGGGATGATGGCGGTGGCCTCCTGGGCAGTGTGGATGATGGCGGTGGCCTCCTGGGCAGCGGGGATGCTAGCGGTGGCCTCCTGGGCAGCAGGGCTGGTTCTGGCGGTGGCCTCCTGGGCATCTGGGCTGGTGGCATCCTGGGCAGCGGGGATGATGACGGTGGCCTCCTGGGCAGCGGGGATGATGGCGGTCTTCTCCGCTGTGCTGCTCTTCCCAGACTTGCTGACTTTCTTGTGGCCCTTCCCCACCTTGGAAGGTGTCGCAGCTGACTCCACACTCCCACCTGTACCCCTGGGAGTGGCTTTGGTGGCTGGAGTCTTCCCCCTCTCCCGCCGGGCACTGGCCAACTTTTGATGCTTGACAGGTGGGGGACTGTCCGTGCTGTGGCTCCGTGCCACACTGGCTGCCCTGGTGGCCGGTGCACTCCAGATTCGGGTGACTACAGGCACCACTGGTCCCGGAGATGTTGTGGCTGAGGTGCTAGGTTGGGACCTGGAGAGTCAGGCCCTAGGAGACGGACGGGGTGGGGGAGGTGAGGGAAAAAGGTCAAGGTTGGACAGGAAAAGTTTCTTGGGAACACTGTAACGGGTAGCTGGAGGGTGTTTGGGAGTGGAGGAAGAGGTTGTGGATGTAGGAGGTGTTCGTTTGGTGACTTTGGGTGAAGGTGCATGTGCTGGAAGCTGTTGTGAGGTGGATGGCTGTTGGGTGGGTGTGTGCCTGCATTTGTGTATCTTGGGAGGTGGCGTCACAGACACACTGGGAGAGGACACAGGGGACATGTGAATGGCAGTGGGGGTGGTGACTGCACGTGAGCGGGGTGTGGTGGTGTGTGTGCTGGTGATGGAAGTAGTGGCTGTAGATGTAGTGCATGCAGGTGTGAGTGTAGATGAGACTGGGAGGGTGGAGGGAGATGAGGAGGAGGGGGACACAGTGGAGGCAGTGGATGTTGGTGTGTCTGCATGTGTGTGATGCTTGCGTGAATGCCTGTGGGATGTGTGATGCTTATGTTTGCCTGACCTTCCCTTGTGTGTTGAGGTGTGTGCATGCTGGTCTGAAGGTGTGCTTGGGATAGGCTGAGGTAGAGAGGATTGGGTCTGGGTGGAGGAAGTTGGAGGGGGAGGCTAGAGACAGGGACAATGGCTGCCGTCAGTGCTGAGGCCAGAGTCTGGAAAGCTCACTGAAGGGCCGCCTGACCAGAATGAATGCCCTCCAGGAATGCATTTGTTTGTTGCAACTGCCTTTCTACACCCTGGATGGCATTCAAAATGGTAGACTGCCTAACAGTGAGGGACCTGAGGAGGTCAATGGCCTCCTCACTGAGGGCAGCAGGGGTGACTGGGGCAGGGCCTGAGGTGCCTGGGGCAAAGGTGATGCCCACCCTCCTGGGTGAGCGGGCACGGGGCAAAGGTTGAGGGGCTGCTGGGAGGGCGATGCTGGTAGGGGGGTGGTGGCTGGACCTGTAGATGCAGGGGGCACAGATGTTGCTGCCACCACACGGGAGCTCCCATCAGAGGACGAGTCCGTGTCACTTTTGTCAGCTCCTGTCCCCGCCGTGGAGCTCCTCTCGCCCTCCGTCCACTGGTGAACTCCGAGTCCGTTGTCTCGCCCTCCAGGGCCATGTGGGATGCAGCTCCCTCCTGCTCCGGTGCCACTGCTCCTCCGCCTGATGATGCTAATGCACACAAGAACAGGGAGACCACAAAAAGGGGGGGGGGAACGACAGAAGAAAGACCTGCTGAGTGCATGCATTACTGCTACCGTTGGCGGACACGACAGACACAGAAGACCCCTGGACTACGCCGCGCACTTGGGCTCCACTGTTCAATCCCTGGGACATGGCCCACAAGGCTATGGCTAACATCTGCACACATGGATGACACAGGAGCCTGACTAGGTGTACTTGGCACTGTACACAGGTGGGGTGGGGTGCCACAGGGTCTGCCAGAACAAGGGGACCTAACTAGCACACTCGCCCTGGCCTAGGGAAACCCACAGCCCACCTCCCCCACCCAGACACCTCCACTGCGCGCAAAATCAGCAGAATGAGAGTGTACTCACCCCCTAGTGGCTGCTGTGATGCCCTCAAGCGCCCATCTAACTCCGGGTACGCCACCGCCAGAATCCTGTACATCAGGGGGGGTCATGGTGCAACGGGCACCCCTCCCACGTTGGGAGGCCATCCCCAGCTGGGCCTCCGCCGTCTTCTTGCTCCAGCGGCGAATGTCCTCCCATCTCTTACAGCAGTGGGTGCTCCGCCTGTGGTAGACCTGCAAGGTCCGGACGTCCTTGGCGATGGCACGCCAAAGATCCTTTTTCTGGTGGGCGCTGACCTACATGAATTGTACAGGGGGAAAAGATAAGTTATTACCAACTGCACCGTCACAGTCATTGGCCCCCATCCCTACCCTTGCCATGTGGCACATGCAATCACCGTCGTTTCATGCACAGCTCAATCTCCCCTCCCCATCTTTCATCCACCCAACTCCACACAGGCATAGCCCATACAGCATGCTCCCAGTGTACTTACCTGTTTGTCTGGAGGACTGTAGAGTAGCGTGTACTGGGGGAGGACCCCATCCACAAGTTTCTCCAACTTCTCCGATGTGAAGGCAGGGGCCCTTTCCCCAGACGCACGAGCCATTGTCTCTTCCAGACCGAGGTCACAGCAGCAATTGCATTGTAGGTCCTCTCCTGTCGAAGATCAGGTATTGAGTGATTGAACAGATAGAAAATGGCGGTCACGTCCGCGGCGGTGCGTACCATCACCGCCGGCGTACATCTTCATTGGCTCCTAGGACCCAAAGAGTCCAATGTTAACCAATGCAGAACTGCGTCGCGGTCTTTGACCGCCTACCGCGACGGTGTACAACGCCAGCGCAGTTACCTCACATCCCATTGTCCCACTTTACAGGTCAGACAGCCGCCATTTCAGGGGCCCACATGGCTTAATTTTTAACTCCGTCACACATACCTAGGCCATGCCTCAACACTCATACAGGCCAAATTTCGGATTAGGATTTGTGTTCTGTGTAAGCTGTGGGTACGTACCTCTGAGTTGGTTGACTCTGTGCTCGCTGTTGTCCTTCATGGGCACCGTCCGCTGGGACATGTGAGGAGATGGCGGCATCCTCTGGTGTACAGACCGCTGGTGGACCTGTCGACAATGGAGGAAAGACATGTGATCATCACCTACAGGCTTGATCGTGCCACAATCCTGGAACTGTGTGACCAGCTGGAGCCACACCTGATGTCAGCTATCCGCCATCCCACAGGAATCCCCCCTCAAGTGCAGGTGCTGTCAGTACTCCATTTCCTTGCAAGTGGGTCATTTCAAACAACAGTGGCCATAGCATCAGGGATGTCCCAGCCTATGTTTTACAACTTGTTGTCCAGAGTGTTGTCTGCCCTGCTGAAACACATGCGGAGCTACATTGTTTTCCCTCAGGTAGAGGATTTGCCTACAGTGAAAGCTGACTTTTATGCCCTGGGACATATCCCCAACATCATAGGTGCCATTGATGGGACACATGTGGCTTTGGTACCCCCCGCAGGAGTGAACAGGTGTATAGAAACCGGAAGAGTTATCATTCCATGAATGTGCAGATGGTGTGTTTGGCAGACCAGTACATCCCCCATGTGAATGCCAAATTCCCTGGCTCAGTGCATGACGCTTACATCCTGCGGAATAGCAGCATCCCTTATGTGATGGGTCAACTCCAGAGGCACTGTGAGTGGCTATTAGGTGAGCACCTGGAAGCAAGTCAGTGGGAATGGTTGTCTGGGTCTGGGGATATCCCTACAGGTTAGTGTGTGTCTAACAGTTGTCCCTCGCCATTTGCAGGTGACTCTGGTTACCCCAACCTGTCATGGCTACTGACCCCAGTGAGGAATCCCAGGACAAGGGCAGAGGAACGCTACAATGAGGCCCATGGGCGAACTCGTGGATAATAGAGTGGACCTTCGGCCTCCTGAAGAGCAGGTTCAGGTGCCTCCATATGACAGGTGGATCCCTATTCTACTCACCAAAGATGTGCCAGATCATCATGGCCTGCTGTATGCAGTATGCTTCACAACTTAGCTTCACAACTTAGCTTTGCGACAACAGGTGCCTTTTCTGCAGGAGGATGGTCCAGATGGCGGTGTTGTTGCAGCTGTGGAGCCTATGGGCAGAGAAGACAAGGAAGCAGAAGAAGAGGACATCGACAACAGGAACTCGTGATCCTGCAATATTTCCAGTGAGACACAGGTAAGAATACAGACCTGCCTACTACATGTACTTTAACACTACTACCTCACTACTGTCTGTCGTTTTCACCCAGTGTATGGTCACTGAGTTGTCACTTTCCCTTACGATTTCACAGATGTGGGTCCCACTGTGTAACATCTGCTTTGTTTCCTCATGAACTAGAGCTGTGTGACATAGGTATGTTGACATTACATTTGAAAGAGCATTTTGACACTGTAATTGCTAATACACTATTTCGAAATCACAGACTGACTCCAGATTGTTTTGTGCCTCAAGGGTGTTTATTGAAGTGCTCAATATTGGAAGAGGTTGTAAAATGGTGAGGGGTGATGGTGGAGGAATGTCCATGTGACAGAGTCCAGTCTCACAGGTGCATTGCCCAAATGGCCATAGGAAGTGGAGCTGGGGCAGTTTGAGGATGGACAGGGTGACAAAGTGGGACAGAAAGATGACATTCAGGGTGGTCTAATTTCTTGGCGGGGTCTTGACATCATTCTCTGACTTTGTCCTGGATCTCTGGGACCGTTTGCGGGGTGGCTCTCCCTCTGCAGGGGGTGGGGTGCTGGTGTGGTGGTCCTGTGGCAGGGCGTCCTGTCCACTAGCGCCGGCAGAGGTGGTGGGCAGTTCATCGTCCAGGCTAGTGTCAGGGGCCCCTTGTTGTGCCACAGTGTCCCTCCTGCTGTTGAGTACTTCCTTCAGCACCCCTGCGATGGTGCCCAGGGTGGAATTGATGAATCTGAGTTCCTCCCTGAAGCCCAAATACTGTTACTCCTGCAGCCGCTCGGTCTCCTGAAACTTGGCCAGTACCGTTGCCATTGTCTCCTGGGAGTGGTGGTAGGCTCCCATGATGTTGGAGGGGGCCTCGTGGAGAGTGGGTTCCCTTGGCCTGTCCTCCCCCTGTCGCACAGCAGCCCTCCAAGTTCCCCTGGACCGTGTGCCCACTACCACTGCCCCCAGGTCCCTGTTGTTGTTGGGGTAGTGGGTTAGCCTGGGTTCCCCGTAGTGGTGGACACACTGCTGATTGATGTGTCCTGGGGACAGAGGTATGGGCCTGCTGGGTGGGTGCTGTGCTGGTGTTTCCAGAGGGGGGAAGCTCTGTGGTGGCCTGTCACTGTGTGAGGGGAACCGACTGTCCCAAGGTCCCCGACGGGCCGGGCTGGTCATCTAGATCCAGTTGGACAGAGCTGCTGTCATCACTGTGGGCCTCTTCTGTTGGTGGTGTGGACATGTGTCGACCCTCCTGTCCGGTGACTTTGGGTAGGGGTCCTGCAGGGGTATAAAAGGATGTTTATTACATCTGTGTGTGCTATGGTGTGCAATAGGTGGGTGACCGTGTACCCCAGTGCTTGCATTCCTGTGTGGGACCTTGTGTGATGGTGGCTTAGGGGGGTGTATGGGTATGTGCAGTGGCCATGCTTTGGTGATGGGTGTCCATGCTTTGTTGTTGCATGCAGGGCTTGGTGTTAGGATGTGTGGTTTGTGATGTTGGGACATTTGTGAGGAGTTGGAGTGATGGGGGTGAGGGTGAGGGTGGGGGTATGTGATAGCATGCAAGTAGGGTGGGGGATGTAATAGTTAAGAGTTGACTTACCAGAGTCCATTCCTCCATCTACTCCTGGGAGGCCCTCAGGATGCAGAATCGCCAAGACTTGCTCCTCCCATGTTGTTAGTTGTGGGGGAGGACGTGGGGGTCCGCCGCCAGTCCGCTGAACCGCCTGGTGGTATCTTGAGACCACGGAACGCACCTTCCCCCGTAGGCCGTTCCACCTCTTCCTGATGTCATCCCTATTTCTTGGGTGCTGTCCCACTGCGTTGACCCTGTCCACTATTCTTCGCCATAGCTCCATCTTCCTGGCTATGGAGGTGTGCTGCACCTGTGCTCCGAATAGCTGTGGCTCTACCCGGACGATTTCCTCCACCATGACCCTGAGCTCCTCCTCAGAGAACCTGGGGTGTCTTTGCCGTGCCATGGGGTGGTGTGGGTGATGTGTGGGGTGGTGTGTGTAGTGATAAGTGGGGTGATATTTAGTGGTGTGTTGTGTGTGGTGCGTGGAAGATCTGTGGGTGATGGTATTTTGTGCCTGTGGATGCTTGGTAGTTGTTTGTTGTGTCTCTCTCTGACCTTTTCTCTGTACTTTTGTTGTAGGGGTTTGTGGGTGATGTGGGTGTATGTTTTATATTGTAATGGGTGTGTGGGAGGGGTGTGTGTATGTGTATCAGGTGTGTGTATTTTAAGTTGTCCAATGTGGCTGTGTTTTGTACATGTGTGTGTATTTTGAGCGCGGCGGTGTGTACCGCCAATGGAATACCGCGGTTGAAAGACCGCCACGTGGATTCGTGGGTCGTGATAGTGTGGGCGTATTTCTGTTGGCGTGACGGTGGAGGATTTGTTTTCGCCAGTTTATCACTGACCTTTGGTGTGGCGGACTTGTGTGGGTGTCTGAATTTTGGCAGATTCCGAGCTGTAGGTCAAAATAGCTGTGGTGGATTTCCGCAGCCGCGGCGGTGTGTTTGCGGTCTTCTGCACGGCGGTAAGCGGCTTTTACCGCCAATGTTGTAATGACCGCCTATATCTCCCTTTGATATATTATATACAGAGCCAGCTTCCTACAGCCTGTAAGCATCACTGTGCATAGAAGACATGGGTTCTAGGAGTGTTATGAGTATAGTTTTGCTGAGTGAGTTGGGGAGGCTACCCTCCTCTATTGGCTCATTATACACCTGCAGGAGTCAAGGAGATTTGAGAGTAGACTTTATAGAAGTCCAATGGGAACACATCATTTCCCAGAGTTTTAAAAGTGTTTAATCCTGATATAACTATTGTGAACTCCTCACGAGTGAAAGGTGCATCAAGAAATTGCTTACAGGGCCTCTCCACCTTTCCGGCTACATGGGCAAACTAAATTGAGTAGTGTACAGGGGCTCTGGAGACATGGGATGTGTCTCATCTGTTTAAGTTGTGTTTAATTTTGCTCTAATATTTTCAAATTCATACATGAGGTTACCATTGTCTCTAGCCAGTTGTATTAGGTTGTGAGTTGTCTGACTGCTTTGTTAGTAAGGGGAGGGTCCTTACTCATCTGCTTCTCCATGCACCCTGGATTTGGCATGTTTATACAGGTATTTCACCTCTTGATTCATGGCCTGAGTGAAATCTGTAATTGTAGTTTTAATCTCCATCAGTGTGGGTGCTTGTAGCGTGTTTTAAGCAATCCAGTCTCGCACTTCAGTTCATCTAATCTATCTCAGAGGGCGCCTGTGAACGTTATATTGCTTAGCAATTCAGATCGCATGTATATATACCATTTCCATCTTAACATTTTCTTTAAAGCTAGGGGGGAGATGTAACAGGAGAATGTGCAGTGTGTAGTTGCAGGTGTTTCTATCACCAGCCTAACAGGTGAGTGATCCAGTGACATATATCAATCATGCCTCCCCAGAATTGGAGTCAAACCTGTGACCCGTGTGGTAGTTGGGAATCAATGCCTCCCTCAATCTACCAGCCCACTGGGATCGATGATGCTTGCCAGGGCTTCGGCGGCTGAGTGGTGTGTGCACAGTGCGGGTCGCAGCATTAGAGCAACCACCCGCCAACCCTCCACCATGGTTGAGGTGCTCACACAATAAATTTGTTCCATATCTGTTTTGGTGCAATATGAATTAATCAGCATAATGTGCTTCCCACATAATATAGCTTGGATTATGTTAAAATAACCTTGTGTGTTGTTAACCTCATGGAGGAGTTTGAATAGGAAACCACGTCTGACCAAAGGGGCTGTCCCTTGGACATATGAGGAATACCTCACCAGTGCAGCTCCATTTCAAAGCAAAGGCAGATACGGTGGGAGTACAAAGATGTGTTTCTTTGCCACATCTATTTTGTGTCAATCAAGGTATCTGATTATGAGTTGGACTTTACTTGGGTTGTTTAAACCATGCACCTTCCATCTCAAAAAGCGGATGGGTATCGGGCCGTTACTACTCTGGCTCATAGGGGATGACAGGAGCATATTATGTACATGAAAACGTGGTGCTGCGTAGAGCACTTTGTGATGCTTGTCAAGTGAACTGTGACCACAATATCAGACATCAATCAATCAATCAGGATTTATAGAGCACGGATAATATCCTGCAAGGGTATCCATACAACTAAACTGAAAGAACCTCAGCATATAGCTAGTACTACCTTATCCACAGCTCTGCCTCCCACTCAGACTAGTCATTCCAACCTGCTAGTGAACTGTTTTACACAACAAAAATGGACCCATACTACTTTAAGGTCAAAAGGACATCAAACATTACAGGTGTAAATAAATGCCTCTTTTTGCATGACCACTCCCAATGTTTTGGACTAATGCTGCTGATTGTTCGTATTTGAAAGTGAACTGAGGCCAGCTTACCAGACTTCAGTGCTGTGACCCTTAAACGGTATGTGCCTGGTTGGTTCACTCGCAATTGACATAAATTAACCTACTTATAAGTCCCCAGTATATGGAACAAAGGGTACTCAAGGCCTGTAAAGTACAGTGTCCCTTGGGAACTGCAGCACTTATTGTACCTCCACAAGTGTGATAAAGTGAAACATGACTCCTAGTCTGCCACAGCTGGCTGGCAGAGCAATTTTCAAACTGCTAACTCGAGCTTGCCATTTAAAACAATGACAAAGTCGTCTACTAGTAGTTGCCAGTGGGTAGTTACAGTAGGGATCTAGTTTATATTGCTGAAGTATTTTTTGTTTTGCTAATAGCTTTGGCGCCGTTTGATGAATCTTCACCAAATTTTCAAATCTAGTTTGCCACTCACTTCAGCTGCTGTCTTGAACGTTTTGTGGTAACTCATTAAGGGGGGCCGTGAAAAAGGGGGGGGGTCCCAAAACACAATTTCCCCATTCACTTTCCCATAGGGATTTTGAACACAGTACAGCCTGGGCCTCTGAACAGAACGTCATCAAATTTGGCAGAAAGATAGATCTTGGTCCAGAAATAGTGCTTTTTGTACTTTATTGTAATAAGTAGTTTTTTGAGTTATTAAAGAAAAAAGATTTATTGATATCTAGGGATACGGATGGTCCGCAGATCCCAGTGATTTCTAAATGAGATCTTATTGGCTACCACCACTTCAACCTGGAAGTGGTGGTAGTCATCTTGGGACTCAGACTCATCCAAGTCCGAAAGAAAAAGCTGAAAAAAAGAAGGGTTCAGGGTTGGAATACCCTGATACTGGGGTCCCACAGAAACCCCACTGGGGGCCAAAAATATATTTTTTTGGATAGGAAAGGAAGGGGGGGGGGGGCGCGCTGGTCATGCACTATTAATTACCCCACATATTACATCACTGATGACATCTTCTATGAAATAATTAATAATATCACTGCAACTTTTGCAGTAAAAGGATTGATGAGAAAACTGTGCATCACAGGGGCTGGGGTATATTAATGCACAAGTTATAGTTTTGTGAGATAACTCTAATGATAACTGCTGAATTTCTGTGGTTTTGTGTATGTAAATTCCAAACAGAATTTTTCCCTCAGGCACCCCCAGCAACCGCCGCCCGAGAAGAAAAGAAACAAAATGCCCGTCAGGCATTGCAACTTTAAGATCACCATAAGAAAGACTCTGAACTATGCTTTATAGCGCCCCCTTCTCGGAATCGACAGGGAGCAGAGCCTGCCTTCACAGCAAACAGTCGGCTCCAACAACAGAAGAACCCTTCGGATTTACCTAAGTCTCTCCCCAAACTTCTGCAGCCTGCCTGCTGCCCAGCCGTGGTTTTAAACTCCTGGTTCTGGAGCCCCGTTGACGAGGTGAGGGCCTCCACTCCCTCGCCTCCCTCTGGGCTGGAGGGCAGCCATTCTCGTTAGATTCCAGCGGCTGCCTCCCTCCTGCCACCAGCTTCCAGGGTGCTCGAGGGGCCCCCTCTTCCGCACGTTCTTGGTTGGGGGCCCCCTCCCCCGGCAAGCGGAGGGCGGACGGATGCCATGGTAGCTGCTCCCCGCTCCCCCATCGAGCAGAGTGCGGACGGATGCCGAGGCAGCTTAGGGAGGCACTCGTTTTGGCCTTGCCCTTTCCACGCCACACACTTTGCTCTTCGGGGGCCTTCCTGACGGTCTTGGGGAAGCGCGTCCTTCTCTGTGCTCCTTCACTGGAGGTCACCCTCCCCTAGGGGGCATCCTTCTGCCCCAAGCTCACAACGGAGTGGCTGGAGGGCAGTCAATTTTGTCCGGAACCGGCCCACCACTCATAGCCTCCAAGTCACTTTCTAGGAGCGCGCCATCCTCCGCACACCATTACCGGAGGACGCCCTCCCACACGGGACGGACCGTGTCGCCACACAAGTCAGCACCCGACCCCCTCACCCCCCCTCACCTAGCAGTTCTCCCCAACCTCATGCCCTTATGTGATTCCTCCTGAGGGATAATAGGCCCTTAAGCATCTGCCCCCCGGACTAAAACTTACTTGCACGTATTTCTCTACCCCCCCTCTCCCCAGGGTCCACCATTTTGGCCCCTCTATAATCCTATGCTGGCGCGCATTTTGAACCTAAAAAGAGAACTGACACTATAGTAGGACTTACAATCAATCGCCAACTGGCAATCAACACAATAGTAAGACCACCCAATCCTAAACTAGTAGCAACACCAAGGTAGGACTAACATAACCAGGAGCAACCCCCTCACCCCCTCGATCACTAAAAGCTAACAGAGGACTATCCTACCCTACAAACACCCCCACGTTGACCCTATAATCAACACCATACTAAGACCAATCTCTGACTGAGCATCACCCCAACTATAAAAAAATAAAATAAAATATATTTTTTTACTCTTTTGAAGCTCCTTACATTCTATTCAAGCATCCACTAACCTGGTCCCTCACATTCCTTTCTCCTCCCCCCCACCTTCTTATTCCGCCTACTCAGCTCTCAGATAAAAACTACAAAAGCCTCCAACCCCCAACCTGCCCTACCAATAACTGACCCCCAACTACAAAAGCCCAAGATGTTGATCCCCACGGAACCCCCTCACTTACTCATTTCCCCCACTCTTTCTCCATATCCCCCCAACAACCTCTCCCCCACTGCGCTTAAAAACTTTAAGCACAAACTAATCCGGCAACACCCTGAGTTGCTAATTGCTGACACCTACTTCAATGCCCATAAAGGCCCTAAAAGGACAGATCTTATCTTCTTCACTAAACGCCCAGCTAGATGGAACACTTTCCTTACCAGCTACCTCCTCACCTCCAAAACCACCAACATCCCATATGGCTGCAAACTCACTATCTCCAGCTCGCCCACATTCCAGGGTAATGCCATTATCTCCATCTTCAGAAATGGAACCATCATGATTCAAGCCAATGACACTAACCTCTGAGCTTTCGAATCCATATTCCCCACTCTAAAATCAACTGTCCCACAACCTCAATCACCCGCAACACACGACCCCCCTAAGATCCCCAACCTTATAGAATTACACTCTACCCCCCCTACCAACCCCATCTCCAATACAACCCTCAGCTCCCCCACCTCTCCAAAAGGCAATCTCTACAACCTGAGCGGCCTACTCATCGCCACAAACCCCTTTCCCCCGACCCAGCCTCCTACTCCCTATACCCAACGACCATCAATACCAACATCCTAAAAGGCTTACAAGTCTACACCACCACAATTCACTCGCACAAAACCACCTCTCTGCCTGAACCTACCCAAGATTCCCCTAGAACAGCTCCCTCTACCAATCCCCCTCTCCTGCCTCCCATAAACAGACTAGACTCAAATAATCGAAGAGACACTCATGTTCTGCCCACTTCCTATTTCACCTCTAACGTACCCCCGATACCAATCCCAACTACTCTACTACTGTCTCCTCCCACATATCACCCAAGGTTTTAGAGAACCATCAGGCCCAATCGCAACAGACCCCACACAGTAAGAAGCACATCACCCACACCCCCCTCCAACTTCACTCTCACATCTAAAATTGACGAGCGGCTCACCAACCTAGAATCCCAACTTGAAATCATCATACAGGGCATCAACATGATAGCGAGAAGCCTTAACCCGCTGCTGCACCCCCCTCTGATCCAGGCACAAACTCCACTCCCTGATATAACCACCCCCCGAGTCTTAACTGGTCCTCCAGGCCCCACTACCTCAACGGCCTAAGGCCAAAAAGAACAAATGCTCCATTGTCACACAATGAAGCAGTAAAACTCGCCCAATCTTACAACACACCCTTGCCCATACCTAACCCCCCCATCCAATATTCAGGTCATCACAGGTCTAGGCCGAAATCTTATACCTCCAACCTCACCCAGCCCTCAAGCTCACCTTGTCAACATCCCCCTGATCCCTTCCACTCTACACCCCAAGGTCTATCAGCATACAAACTGTATGCTCATTAACTGCTGATCGGCAGTCAAACATGCTGTGGATCTAGCTGATGCCATCCTTAATCACAACATTGACATTGCCTTCATCACAGAAACTTGGTTGACTAAACACTCTCAAACGATCATGGATACCCTCATCCCACCAGGTTTCTCAATTACCAACAAAGATAGAAAAGACCGCCATGGGGGAGGCTTTGCCATCATTCAAAAAAATAAAGATAAGAAACATTCAGCTACAACTCATGTGAACAGCTCAATGCCTTCATCAGGATGAGTGACAACTCCAATGTGACCTTGCACCTACTTTACCATCCCCCAGGTAACACCCTACCTTTTGGGGATACCTAGCTGACCTAATAACACACTGCTCCCTCTCATGCCCCAACTTCATCATCTTGGGTGACCTCAACCTCCAATGGAATGACGATAATAATGCTCTTGTCCAATCCTCAAATGACCTTCTACACAGCAAAGACCTTACCCAGCACTGCAAGGGCCGAACCCACGTCAAAGGAGCTACACTAGATGCGATTATAGCTCATAAAGACTCACTCACAATCAACGATATTCTTCCTGTCGACTGGTCAGACCATCACATTATTCTATTCCATCTTAACAAAACTCCCCAACACACTAACCACCCACAAAAGACACTCAAATGGAAAAGAAACATTGACCAAATCCCATTGATAACCCTCAAAGAAAAAATCAGCTCCCTACTACTGCCCTCATTGGCCAACCTCTCAACTACTGAGTTAACCACCCAGCACAACACAACTATTACTACCATACTCGACCAATTAGCCCCCATGAAACTGAAAAGAGTGAGAAACACACCTTTCAGAGCCTGGTTTAACAATGATCTCAATTCAGAAAGAATAAAACTGAGAGCAGCCGAAAGACTCAGGAGATCCGACCCTTCCTCTACACACCTTGAACAACTTAGAAGGGAACGGAGAAACTACAAAAAATACATAACCAATGGAAAAAACACCTTCTTCCGCAAAGCTCTAGACAGAGCCAAAAACCGCCCAAAGGAGTTCTTCAACATCATCAAACAACAAACTACCAACCCCCCAATCCTTCACTTGCAACGAAAGACAGTTGTGTCATTTTTGCAGACTTCTTCAACGATAAAATCACAGAGATTGAGCTTTCCCTTGAACCAGATACTCCACCAAACACAGAGTCTCCCCGCCTAGTATAAACAATAATATCCACTACTTATCCTCCTCTAACAACCCGCCTTTTATAACTGAAGTCTATCTCCCTATCCACAATCAAAAGTATACTCCCACTAGCTGGGTAGTCTTTCACCCACTCCGGGCGACGGATATCTCCAAACATTTGTCCACCTCTAAAACATCCTCTCACCTAGCAGACCCCCTCCCATCCTCCCTGGCAAAAAAACTCCACCAGTCCCTCACCCCTATCTGCACCAAGATCATCAACAGCTCCCTAAAAATTGGTGTGATTCCTGACTGCCTCAATCTGGGTCAAAACACACTGATACTAAAGAAACCAGGAGCTGACCCGAACAACTTTCATAACTATCGACCAGTCTCCAACCTACCCTTGCTTGCCAAAACTCTAAGAGATGTGTTCTTCATCAACTAACCCAACACACAGATAACAACAACCTTCTTAACCCTCTACAATCAGGTTTCAGAAAAGGCTGTAGCACAGAAACAGCCATTCTCAACATAGTAGATGACCTTGGCAACTCCCTCGACTCTGACCGATGCTGCCTTCTGATTCTCCTCGACCTAACAGTGGCCTTTGACACTGTTGAGCACAAGCTCCTTCTGGACTCCCTCCAAAAGAGAGTTGGCATAGAAGGTACAGTCCTCTGCTGGATTTCTTCCTTCCTACAAAACCGAACACAACAAGTAAAAATACATAACATGACTTCGCCCATGTCAATAATCACCAGAGGAGTCCCCCAAGGATCCGTCCTCTCACCCACAATCTTCAACATCTACATGGACCCACTCACTACCATCCTCAACCGAGCCAACATCCTCTTCCATCTCTATGCTGACGACACTCAACTGAAATATGCTCTATAGAAGACATTCACCGCCTGAACAACACCCTTAAAGAAACTCAGTGTTGGCTATCCCACAACCACCTGAAACTCAACCAGGATAAGACGGAAATACTCCTCCTTTCAAAAACGAATCAGCTCTCCCAGATGCAAGAATGTCTGAAATCCATCAACGCTCTCAAAAGCAATCTTGCCCCTATGAACACGGTCAAGTCACTGGGAATTACTCTGGACACCAACCTGACTATGCAGGACCATATCAAGAAGAACGCCAACAATGCTTTCAACAGCCTAAAACTGCTGAACAAAATCAATTCTTTCATTCCCCAAGACGATCTCAAGCAGGCCACACAAGAACTGGTGCTCTCCAGACTAGACTATGGGATCTCCATCCTTACTGGCACGGACAAATCCCAACTTGCCCCCATGAGGTCCACCCTTCATGCAGCCGCCAGACTGGTGACTGGAATAAAAAAATATGACCACATCTCCCCTGCCCTGAAGAGTCTAAAATGGCTCCCAATTGAAGCCCGCTGCAAATTCAGAACTGCCTGCCTAACCCACAAAGCCCTTCACACCGGGAAACCAGACTACCTCGCCAATAAACTCCTGAAAGCAGGTCAAACAAGATCACTAAAAAGCTCAAACACTTTCCTCCTCATCCTGCCCAAAACCTAGAAGAAAAAAACTCAGACATGCACCTTCTCAAGCACCGCCCCTAAAATCTGGAACTCCATACCAGTTCACATCAGATCCAATCCTTCCCACCTGATCTTCAAGAAGCAACAAAAAAAATTCCTCCTCAACCAACCTTCACTTCACAAAGAATCTCTCACCCTCCCACCCCACCACTGCCGGCACTTTATCTTCTTGACCCTGTGAAACCTACATGTATAACTGTCTCTTTGAACTTGTTCGTTTATTACCTATACTGTTGTAAAGCGCTCTGATACTCTCGGGTCTTGCCAGCGCTATTGAAAACTATCTAAATAAATAAATAAAACCTAACTATAACGCTCCTGTATTGTTTTTGGTAAATTTCTAAGTTTTTTTTTTTTTTATAATCTATTTCCTAACTATAACGTACCTGTAACCCTTGATTTTTTTCAGTGAATTTATATATATCTATATAGTGCCACCTGCACTGGGACTTCTCCTGACCTAGCGAGAGCAAATCGGCCCCCCCGGAAGAGCAGGGCTAACCTAACCTAAAGCCCCAGTGGGCATAAAAAAGCCCAGACTCTATGCGGACCATGAATATGGGTGTGTCATGGTGGATGAAAATGATTCTACTTACCAACCCAGGTAATTCCTGACAGAAATGTACAGGATGCTCATCATTATATTCCAATGCATTTGTCTCCTCAGAGGTTTCTATATTTCACAACACCAGTTCAAAAGTACCAGTTTTTTCCTCTTTCTATGTTTTCTGCAGAATGCAGCACACATAGAAAGAGGTGAAAATGAAGAGAAATAAAAATATTTCTCCTTGTTACATATGCCCTGGGAAGGCATAGTATTCTGACACGTACCCAGATCTGCCAGTATTGGTATATCTGAGAATGCTTCATAATCCATAGGTGGCTGGCTGCATGATAATACCCACACTCCATCCATGGAACGCATTCCTGGGGCGGAGTAACTCAACGCAGCGACTTGTGCTGCCTAGAATTATTCCAGATTTATGAAGCCATGCAGGGCCATGCAAGGTAGCCTTGTGTGGCTTGGTAAATCTCACTATATGTTTTACGTGGTCCTGCGCCCCTTACATGACACAAGGGTGATGCAAAACCAGTGATAAATAAGACCCCAATTTAACGTCCTCAAATTGATTCGTATGAGCAGTTCATGTACATCAAAAAGTATATAGTTTACACAGTGGGTGGCCTCAACTGAAATTAGAAAAGCTCTTCCCTTCCTAATAAAGTGTAGATTTTTTTCTAAATTTGTTTGTGAATTGAATAAAATATTATATCATTTGTATAGTTGATTGATGAGTGCTTGTATCCCTATTTTTTTGTATTGTTTTGTAGTTCAAATCATCGAAAATCTTAGACTGGGGTCCCTGGCTTCCAATAATAATTCAGTAGGGGTCCCTGTGTTCCTGTAATTATTAAGTGGAGGTCCACAGAAGTCAACAGGTTAAGATCCACTCATCTTGTACAGACCCGAGATATAACATCTCAAGCATTGAAGCCTGCAATGGTTATGGAATATTTCCACACTTCAATGAGGGGACGTTTTTAAATTACCTGCCCATGGGTTGTGATGACATAATTTAGAAATCTGGGTGAAGGAGCACCTTGAAGGTCAGGAAGACATAGGCCCTCATTATAACATTGGTGGTAAAAACCGCCTACCGCCACAGCAACAGCTGCCAAAAGACCGTCGCTGTGGCTACCTGCCATCCACCATATTATGACCGTATCTGGAATTCCGCCAGAAGGATGGCGGAATTCCGGCTGCGGCCATGGCGGCGAATGGTGGTAAGGTGGCGCTGCTGCCAGCAGCAGGGCCAAGCCAGTAGACCGCCGCACACCGTATCATGACACATGATACGGCCTGGCGGTGTTCTGCTGGTCGCTGCTGCTGGAAGCAGCGCCCTGTCCCGTCTCCTGACAGAGGACCCACTGAAATCAGGTAAGTCGGGTGCTCTAAAAGGGGAGTGGGTGGTTTTTTTTTGTGTGTGTGTGGGTGTGTGTCTATGTGCATGCGTGAATGCGGGTGTGTGTTGCGTGTTGAATGTGTGTGCATGTGTGGATGTGTGAGTGCGTGTATGTTGTGTGAATGCATTTGTGCTTGTATGTATGTCAGTGTGTTTGGAAGTGTGTGTGAATGGATGTATGCATGCGTGGGTGCATGTGGGTATGAGTGTGTGTATGTGTGTGTATGATGGTGCCTGAAGGTGCTGGTATGTTGGGGGGTGGTTCTGGAATGGGAGGGGGGACTTGGGGAGGGGGGCAGGGAAGACCCCTCTCAGTGACAGGGAAGGGATTCCCTGTCACTGATAGTGCCTACCACCATGGTTTTCGTGGCAGTAAGGAAGCCACAAAAACCACAGTGGTAGGCGGGGTCATAATCCCACGGGCGGGCTAGTGACAGTCGCCTGGCTGGAGACTGAAGTCTCCAGCCTGGCAGCTGTTACACCGTTGCGGACCGAGTGGTACATTGGCGGTTTGGCTTGATCCAAACCGCCAATGTCATATTATGGGGAAAAGTACCGCCAGCCTGTTGGCAGTACTTTCCTTCATTATACTGCCGTCCACCAGCGTTGTAATGAGGGCCATGTGTCTGTCGAAGGAACATGTAAAAATACTACAATCCAATAGCAGTGGTGTCGGAAATGGGGTCTTTGGTTGGCAGTCAGGTTACCTCCTGTCCAAGCAAGAACCCTCACTCTAGTCATGGTAAGTCACACACAGTCCAAATTATCCTGTGCCCACCCTCTGGTAGCTTGCCACTGAGCAGTCAGGCTTAACTTAGAAGGCAATGTATAAAGTATTTGTGCAATAAATCATACAATAACACCATATGGCACCACACAAATACACCACACAGTGTTTAGAAAAATATATAATATTTATCTGATAAGATGCTGGTCAAAACGAGTATATGTTCAGATATCACTGTAAAAGTGATATAAAGTGTCTTAAGTCTTTTAAAAGCAAACAAAGTCGCTTTCAAGCACAAAGTACCTGGTTCACGTGCAAAATCTCCTCGAAGAACCGCAGAGATGCGTGGAAACAAAGGGGGTGTGCGTCGATTTCTCTGGCCGCACACGGCAATGTGTTGTTTAGTTTTCACGCTAGGACGGCTTTGCGTTGATTTCCGGGGCTCGGTCGTGGATCCTCTTCAGTTTGCGGGGATTTCTGACACCCTGGGGACGATGCTTAGATTTCTTGCACTGGCAGCACGAAGTCACAGGTGGGTGTTGCGTCGTATTTTCTACCGCACAGCAGGTGCTGCATGGATTCCTCTCTGGAAGTCGGGCTGCGTCATTCCGGCTCGGCTGTGCATTGATTCAGTGGGCTGTGTGCCGAATTTCCGGTCGCTACGCTGGCGCTGCATCGATCTTCTCATTGCGAAGTTGGGCTGCGTCATTCCGGTTCAGCATGCAGTAAAATTTGCATGGCGGTGCAGGCTGTGCGGCAAATTTAGCCGCACAAGGAGTCCTTCTTGTAGAGAAGTCTTTTTTGTCCTGAGACTTCAGGGAACAGGAGGCAAGCTCTATCCAAGCCCTTGGAGAACACTTCTTCACCTCAGCCAGAGAGCAGCAAGGCAGCAGGGCAACAGCAAGGCAGCAGTCCTTCACAGAAAGCAGTCAGGTGAGTCCTCTGGGCAGCCAGGCAGTTCTTCTGGGCAGGATGCAGGTTCTGGTTCATGTTTCTTTTCCAGGAAGTGTCTGTGAGGTAGAGTGTCTACCCCAAATAGTGTCTACGTTGTTAGGGTCAGAGACCCTGCTTAAATACCCAGATGTGCCTTTGAAGTGGAGGACACTTCAAAGAGTGGCTTAGAAGTGCACAAGGTCCCCTTTCAGTTCCATCCTGTCTGCCATGGTCCCAGTAAGGGGTGTGGCAGTCATTTGTGTGAGGGCAGGCTACTGTCCTTTGACATGTACGTGTCAGGCCCTCCACCCTCCCAGCCCAGGAAGACCCATTCAAAATGCAGCTATGTGTAAGTGAGGCTGAGTATCCTGTGTTTGGGTTGTGTATGAGTGAATGCACAAGGGAGGTGTCAATTAAACCTAGCCAGATGTGGATTGGAAGGCACAGAAGGATTTAAGTGTAGAGAAATGCTCACTTTCTAAAAGTAGCATTTCTAAAATAGTAATATAAAATCCAACTTCACTAGTCAGTATGATTTTGTATCACCCTTCTGGCCATTCTAAATATGACCTTCCTACTCCTTTCAGATCAGCAGCTACCACTTAAACAATGTTAGCCTATGAAAAGAGCAGCCCTCAAAGCAGTGTAAAAATGATTTTAGGAGTTCTACACTAACAGGTCCATGTCCTGCCTTTTGACTACACAACACCCTGCCCTATGGGTTACCTGGGGCATACCTTAGAGGGGTGTCTTATGTGTATAAAAGGGGGAGTTTTGGGCTTGGCAAGTACTTTTAAATGCCAAGTTGAATTGGCAGTGAAACTGCACAGACAGGCCTTGCAATGACAGGCCTGAGACAAGGTTAAGGAGCTACTTAAGTGGGTGGCATAACCAGTGCTGCAGGCCCTCTAGTAGCATTTAATCTACAGGCCCTGGGCACATATAGTGCACTCTACTAGGGAATTATAAGTAAATTAAATAGTCCAATTGGGTATGAGCCAATGTCATCATGTTTTAAGGAGCGGGAATATGCACTTTAGCACTGATTAGCAGTGGTAAAGTGTGCAGAGTCCTAAAGCCAGCAAAAATTAGGTCAAAAAAAGAGAAGGAGGAAGGCAAAAAGTTTGGGGGTGACCCTGCAGAAAGGCCATTTCCAACAAGTGGTAACAGAAGCAAGTTAGTACAAAAGTGTCAAAGTTGTGAAAGTGATCTCAACGTCTCTGCAGAAGTTAAAACAGGGAAGCTGGGATGGACAGAGGTGGCTCATCTTCTTTGTAAGTGAATCATAACACAGGTTGACATCCAGGAAGTAGAGAGATTAAGAAAGTCCTTACAATTATATTACTTCAAGCCACTCAAGACCAGCAAGAATGCATTCCCAAAACAATGCAGGAATTTTGAAACTCTAGGGTGGACCTGTTTGCTTGGTACTCAAATGGACTGATGTGGTTAGGAACACCACTAAATGCATATTTTCAAATACTTCTTCTGCAGTTTCTCAAGCGTTACCTGTGGTTCAGGGTAAACCAGGAGCATTTTCTGCTACTGTCTCACCACTGTCCTTCAGGTGTTCACAAAAGTGGTTGTGGTGGTTGCTGCTCTTCTTCTGAGATTGGAAGTTCCTATATTCCTGTATCTCAGGAAGTGGCTAGTAAAGACATGCTCACCACAATCAGTCATGAACCACCTCTGGACGACGGGGAAACGTTTAACATCATTGTGTTTCACCATAAATGAGCCAAAGTCCCAGACAATTCTCTCACAGACACTTTATTTTGGTGATCCTGGACACAGTGGATTTCCGGGCTTTTCTCCTATGGTAACAAGTCCAGGACATTCAGGTTATTATCCAGATGTTTCCGACTCAATTCTGGATCCAGGTGAGGGTTGATCAGAAGCTTCTTGGCCTATTTGATTCATACAACCTCCTTGAAAACTATGCCAGTTAACACATGCAAGCCCTGACTTCTCAGTGGGCCCAGCATCAAGGCCATCTTTCTGACACCAGTTCTCAGAGGAGAAAGCTCAAGATTTGCAATGATGGCAGACTGATAACATTGTGTACTGCCGCAGGCAAATTTCCTTGCTAACCTAGAGTGGATGACAGACTCATGACTACTGGGTTGGGAGATATTATCTGGCGGCAGGGTGAGATTATAGGACTCTGGTCCCCAGTGGAGGGCCAACTCCACATCAAACTACTGGAGCTATGGGCCATTTGTCTAACCCTTAAGGCATTCCTGGGGTCCATCAAGGAGAAATGTGGGCAGATTTGCAAGGACAAGGTCAACCCCATGTGGTAAAGCAGCAAGCAGGGCAGCTTGGGGTCCTGGGTCCTATTGCAGGACATTATGGGGATCATTACAACATTGGCGGTAAATGCTGCTTACCGCCGTGCAGAAGACCGCCAACACACCGCCGGACTTCCGCCACAGCTACTACGACCCATACCTCGGAATCCGCCAAAATCCAGACACCCACACAAGTCCGCCACACCAAAGGTCAGTGATAAACTGGCGATAACAAAACCTCCACAGTCACGCCAACAGGAATACGCCCACACTATCACGACCCACGAATCCTTGAAGTGGTCTTTCAACTGCGGTATTCCATTGGCGGTACACACCGCCGCGCTCAAAATACACGCACATTTACAAAACACTACCACATTGGACAATTACACACACCTGATACACATACACACACCGCACCCACACACCCAATCCAATATGAAACACACACCCACATTACCCACAAACCCTTACGACCAGAAATTTAGATGAAGGCCAGAGAGACAGCAGAGCAAAGACAACCCCACCATGCAGAGGCACACAACACCATCACACATGCACATTCACGCACAAAACACCACACACCCATAAACATCACCCCACACATCACCACACACACCACCTCACACATCACCCACACCACCCCATGGCACCGCGAAGACACCCCAGGTTTTCTGAGGAGTAGCTCAGGGTCATGGTGGAGGAAATCATCCGGGTAGAGCCACAGCTATTCGGATCACAGGTGCAGAACACCACCATAGCTAGGAAGATGGAGCTATGGCGCAGAATCGTGGACAGGGTCAACGCAGGGGGACAGCACCCAAGAACACAGGATGACATCAGGAAGAGTCGGAACGACCTACAGGGGAAGGTACGTTCCCTGGTCTCAAGACACCACATCGCTGTTCAGTGGACTGGCGGTGGACCCCCATCTCCTCCCCCACAACTAACAACATGGGAGGAGTAGGTCTTGGCTATACTGCATCCTGAGGGCCTCGCAGGAGTAGCTGGAGGAATGGACTCTGGTAAGTCAAATCTTTAACTACTTCATCCCCCACCCTACCTGCATGCTATCACATACCCCCATCCTCGCCCTCACCCCCATCACTCCAACTCCTCACATATGTCCCACTATCACAAACCACCCATCCCCAACCCAAGCCCTGTATGCAACACCAAAGCATGGACACCCATCACCAATGCATGGCCACTGCACATAGCCACACACACCCCTAAACAATTAGCACACAAGGTCCTATACAAGAATGCAAGCACTGGGGTACAGGGTCTCCCTCCCATTGCACACCATGGCGCACACAGATGCAATAATTATGCCTTTATACCCCTGCAGGACCCCTACCCAATGTCACTGGACAGGAGGTTCCAGACATGTCCACTCCACCCGCAGAAGAGGCCCACAGTGATGACAGCAGCTCTGTCCAACTGGATCAAGATGACCAGCCCGGCCCATCTTGGACCTCGGGACAGTTGGTTCCCCTCACACTGGCACAAGCCACAGCAGAGCCTCCCCCCTCAGGAAACACCAGCACAACACCCACCCAGCGGGCCCATACCTCTGTCCCCAGGACACGTCAAGCAGCAGTGTGTCCACCACTACAGGGAACCTAGGCTAACCCACCACCCCAACAACAGCAGGGACCTGGGGGCAGTGGCAGTGGGCACACGGTTTAGGGGACAGAGGCCCAGGAACACAGGGGAACTGGGAGAGCTGCTCTGCGACAGGGGGAGGACAGGCCCAGGGAACCCACTTCCACTCTCCACGAGACCCTCTCCAACATCATGGGAGCCTACCATCATTCCCAGGAGACGATGACAACGGTACTGGCCAAGTTTCAGGAGACCCAGCGGCTGCAGGAGGAACAATATTTGGGGTCAGGGAGGAACTCAAAGCCATCAATACCACCCTGGGCACCATTGTAGGGGTGCTGAAGGAACTTGTGAACACCAGGAGGGACACTGTTGCACAACAAGGGGCCCCTGACACTAGCCTGGACGATGAACTGCCCACCACCTCCGCCGGTGCTAGTGGACAGGAGGCACCGCCACAGGACCACAACACCAGCACCCAACACCTACAGATGGAGAACCACCCTGCAAGCGGTCCCTGAGATCCAGGACAAAGACAGAGCTCAATGCCAAGACCCGCGCCAAGAAATTAGACCACCCTGATTGTCATCCTTTTGTCCCACTTTGTCACCCTGTCCATCCATCAACTGCCCCAGCTCCACTTCCTATGCCCCTTTGGACAATGCACCTGTTATACTATTAGACTGGATTCTGCCATGGACATTCCATCACCCCTGACCATTTTTCAACCCCCTCCACTATTTAGCACTTAAATAAACACCCTTAAATCACAAAACTATCTGAAGTCAGTCTGTGCTTTTGAACATGTGTATTGGCAATAACAGAGGCAAAATGCAATATCCATTGTATTGTCAACATACATATGTCACACAGCTCTAGTCCATGAGGAAACAAAGCAGATGTCACACAGTGGGACCCACATCTGTAAAAACAAAAGGGAAAGTGACAACTCAGGGTCCATACACTGGGTGAAAGTGACAGACAGATGAGAGGTAGAACAAGTGTATCAGATGTAGCAGGCAGTGATGTCTTCTTACATGTGTCTCACTGGAAGTATTGATGAATCACAGTGTTTCTGTTGTCGATATCCTCTTCTTCTGCTTCCTCGTCTTCACTGTCCACAGGCTCCACAGCTGCCACAAGACCTCCATCTGGACCATCCTCCTGCAGAAAAGGCACCTGTCATCGCAAAGCCAAGTTGTGAAGCATACAGCAGGCCACGATGATCTGGCACACCTTCTTTGGTGAGTAGAATAGGGAACCACCTGTCATATGGAGGCACCTGAATGTGGCCTTCAGGAGGCCGAAGGTCCTCTCTATAACCCTCCTAGTTCGCCAATGGGCCTCAATGTAGCGTTCCTCTGCCCTTGTCCTGGGATTTCTCACTGGGGTCAGTAGCCATGACTGGTTGGGGTAGCCAGAGTCACCTGCAAATGTCGAGGGACAACTGTTAGACACACACTAACCCTTAGGGACAACCCCAGACCCAAACACCTAGTCACACTGTATAGGGTCCATGTCCTCACCTAATAGCCACACACAGTGCCTCTGGAGTTGCCCCATCACATAAGGGATGCTGCTATTCCCCGCCTGTGGGATGGCGGATAGTCCGGCTCCAACTGGGCACACAGTTCCTGGATTGTGGCACGGTCCAGTCTGTGAGTGACAATTACATGTCATTCTTCCATTGTCGACAGGTCCACCAGCAGTCTGTACACCAGAGGATGCCGCCATCTCCTCACCTGCCCCAGAGGACGTGCTCTATGGAGGAGAACAGCGAGCAGAGGGTCAGCCAACACTAAGGTATGAAAACACAACTTTATTGCACACATTTTTCAATCCGCTATGTCCCTGTCTTCATGTGTATGCAAGGCCTAGATATGTGTGACGCATTTAAAAATAATGCCATTTGGCCCCCTGAAATGGCGGCTGCCTGACCTGTAATGTGGGACAAGGGGGGTGAGGTAACTGCGCTGGCGTTGTACACTGTCGCGGTAGGCAGTCGAAGACCGCGGCGCAATCCTGCATTGGTTAACATTGGACCCTATGGGTCCCAGGAGCCAATGCCGAATTACGCTGGCGGTGACAGTACACACCACGTGACTGTCATTTTCTGTTCACTCACTTGATACCTGATCTTCGACAGGAGAGGACCTACACTGCAAGTGCTGCTGTGACCTCAGTCTGGAAGAGATAATGGCTCATGTGTCTGGGGAAAGAGCCCCTGCCTTCACCACGGAGGAGTTGGAGAAACTAGTGGATAGGGTCCTCCCCCAGTACACGCTACTCTATGATCCTCCAGACAAACAGGTAAGTACACTGTGAGCATGCTGTATGGGCAATGCCTGTGTGGAGTGGTGTGGATGGAAGATAGGGGGGAGAATGAGGCGTGCATGAAACAACAGTGAGTGCATGTGCGTCATGGCAAGGGTAGGTACGCGGGCCAATGACTGTGATGGTCTGGATAGTTATATCTTCTCCTTTTCCCCTGTACTATTCCTGTAGGTCAGCGCCCACCAGAAGAAAGATATTTGGCGTGCCATCGCCAAGGACGTTCGGACCCTGGGGGTCCACCATAGACGGAGCACCCACTGCTGGAAAAGATGGGAAAACATTCGCCACTGGAGCAAGAAGACGGCAGAGGCCCAGCTGGGGATGGCCTCCCAACGTGGGGGGGGTGCCCGTCACACCATGACCCCCCTGATGTTCCGGATCCTGGCAGTGGCGTATCCGGAGTTGGATGGGCACTTGAGAGCATCACAGCAGCCACAAGGAGGTGAGTACACTCTCATTCAGCTGAATCAGCGTGCATTGCGAGGTGTCTGGGTGGGGTAGGTGGGCTGTGGGTTCCCCTAGGCCAGGGTGAGTTTAGTAGGCAAGGTCCCTTCGTAAGGCAGGCCATGTGGCACCCCACCCCACCAGTGTTCAGAGCCAACTACACCTAGTCAGGCTCGTGTGACTTCCAGGTGTGCAGCAATTGGGCATAGGCCTTGTACCCAATGTCCCTGTGATTAATTAGGGAACTCTAAGTGCACAGCGTAGTGCAGAGGTCTTCTGTGCCTGTAGTATCCGCCAACGGTAGCGGTATTGCATGCACTCAACATGTCTTTCTTCTGTCTCCCCCCCTCTTTTTTTTGGTCTCCCTGTTCTTGTGTGCAATAGCATCATCAGGCGGAGGACCAGTGGCACCGGAGGAGGAGGGAGCTGCATCACACATGGCCATGGAGGGCGAGACAACAGAGTCTGAAGCCACCAGTGGGACGGAGGGCGAGAGGAGCTCCACGGCGGGGACAGGAGCTGAGACCAGCGACACGGACTCCTCCTCTGATAGGAGCTCCGTTGCGGTGGCGGGCCCCTCTGTGCCCCCCGCATCTAGAGGTACAGCTGCCACCCCCCCTACCAGCACCACCCTCAAAGCAAAGCAGCCCCTCAGTGTGTGCCCCTTGGCCACTCACCCAGGAGGATGGGCATCTCCTTTGCCCCAGGCACCTCTGCCCTTGCCCCTGTCAGCCCTGCTGCCCTCAGTGAGGAGGCCATTGACCTCCTCAGATCCCACACTGTTGGGCAGTCTACCATTCTGAATGCCATCCAGGGTGTAGAGAGGCAGTTTCAACAAACCAATGCATACCTGTAGGGCATTAATTCTGGTCAGGCAGCCCAACAGCGAGCTTTTCAGACTCTGGCCTCAGCACTGATGGCAGCCATTGTCCCTGTGTCAGCCTCCCCCCTCCAACTTCCTCCACCCAGACCCAAACCCCTGTACCTCAGCCTATCCCAAGCACACCATCAGACCAGCATGCACACACCTCAACACACAAGGGAAGCTCGGGCAAACATAAGCACCACACATCCCACATGCACTCACACAAGCATCACACCCATGCAGACATGCCAACAGCCACTGCCTCCACTGTGTCCCCCTCCTCCTCGTCTCCCTCCTCCCTCCCTGTCACGTCTCCACTCACACCTGCATGCACTACATCTTCAGCCACTAGGTCCATCACCAGCACACCCATCACCACACACCGCTCACGTGCACTCACCACCCCCACTGCCATTCACACATCCCCTGTGTCCTCTCCCAATGCGTCTGTGAGCCCACCTCCCAAGGTACACAAACGCAGCCACACACCCACCCAACAGCCATCCACCTCACGACAGCCTCTAGCCCATGCACCTTCACCCAAAGTCAGCAAACGTACACCTCCTACAACCACTACCTCTTCCTCCACTCCCAAACCCCCTCCAGCTACCCGTCCCAGTGTGTTTAAAAAACTTTTCCTGTCCAACCTTGACCTCTTTCCCTCACCTCCCCCACCCCTTCAGTCCCCTAGGGCATGCCTTTCCAGGTCCCAACCCAGCACTTCAGCCACCACATCAGCGGGAACAGTGGTGCCAGCAGTAACCGGCTTCTGGAGTGTGCCAAGCAGCAGGGCAGCCAGTGTGCCAAAGAGCCACACCACGGACAGTCCCCCACCTCAGAAGCATAAGAAGTTAGCCACTGCCCGGAGGGAGAAGGGCAAAACACCTGCCACCAAGGACTCTCCCCGGACTACAGTTGGGAGTGGGAAGACAGCTGCGCCACCATCCAAGGTGGGGAAGGGCACAGAAAGAAAGGGAAGTCGCCGCCAACCTGCACGGTGGACAAGACCGCCAGCACCGGTGCCAAGGACACCGCTGCCACCAGCACCGCTGCCAAGGACACTGCCACCACCAGCACCGTTGCCAAAGACACTGCCGCCACCAGCACCGCTGCCCAGGACACTGCCGCCACCAGCACCGCAGTCAAGGACACTGCCGCCACCAGCACTGCTGTCAAGGACACTGCTGCCACCAGTACCGCTGCCCAGGACACCGCCGCCACCAGCACCACTGCCCAGGACACCGCCGCCACCAGCACCGCTGCCGAGGACACCGCCGCCAGCAGCACGCCCACTGAGCCAACCACCATCACCGCAGGCCAATGAGGGCCGCAAGCAACGCCGCTACTGAGGCCGCCACGAGCTGGATGAAGCACTCTGGGCACAAAGCTCCCTCCAGAACCAGTGGAGAAAGGCATCCACTACCTCTATCCTTGGCAGGATGAAGCACTCTGGGCACAAAGCCCCCTCCAGAACCAGTGGAGAAAGGCATCCACTACCTCTGTCCTTGGCAGGATGAAGCACTCTGGGCACAAAGCCTCCTCGAGAACCAGTGGTGAAAGGCATCCACTACCTCTGTCCTTGGCAGGATGAGCACTCTGGGCACAAAGCCCCCTCCAGAACCAGTGGAGAAAGGCATCCACTACCTCTGTCCTTGGCAGGATGAAGCACTCTGGGCACAAAGCCCCCTCCAGAACCAGTGGAGGCTGTTATCCACTACCTCTGTCCTTGGCAGGATGAAGCACTCTGGGCATAAAGGCCCCTCCAGAACCAGTGGTGAAAGGCATCCACTACCTCTGTCCTTGGCAGGATGAAGCACTCTGGGCACAAAGCCCCCAGCAGAACCAGTGGTGAAAGGCACCCACTAACTCTGCCCTTGGCAGGATGAAGCACTCTGGGCACAAAGGCCCCTCCAGAACCAGTGGAGACTGTTATCCACTACCTCTGTCCTTGGCAGGATGAAGCACCCTGGGCACAAAGGCCCCTCCAGAACCAGTGGAGACTGTTATCCACCTGTGAGACTGTGGCTTTGCACTCCCCAGGATAAAGCAGTGGGAAAACCACCCACTGGAGAGACTTGAGAGACTGTGGCTTTGCACTCCCCAGGATAAAGCAGTGGGCAAACCACCCACTGGAGAGACTTGAGAGACTGTGGCTTTGCACTCCCCAGGATACAGCAGTGGGCATGGAGCCCCCTTGTGGATCTGGCGTCGTGCACTCATCCAGCTGAGGTGCCCCCCTTTTTCTTCCCCCTCAGGTGCCTGTTGTATTTCTATCTGATGCCCCTGCAGTGTACTCTCCGTTTTGATCGGGCATCTTGTGTGGGCTTCGCCCATGCAATTTGGGCCCAGTGGTCCACGGACTGTCAATGGTGCAGTACCTGGACTTGTATTCTTGGTGTATGTATTTGTTAATAGTGTATATATATTTTTGAGTACTGGATTTTAATTGATTACAATCGTTACAATCATTTCCTTTTGTCTTTGCATTCTTCCGGGGGGGGGTTGGGGGTGTAACTGTAATGTATCAACATGGATTAGTGTGTGTGTTGTAGTGGGTGAGGGTGGGGGTGGGGGTGTTGCGTGTTGCATGTGTGTGTCACTCTCTTTTCCCTCCCCCCTCCCCTGTATCGTAGGTGCAGTACTCACCGTGGTCTCCGCTGCCAACGTTCGTGCTCCTGGTAGAGGAGCAGGAAGACAAAGGCAGGTAGAATATGGAGTTCTGGACCCATGATGTCCTGGTTCCTCGTGGGGTGTGTTGAGGTGAGCGTTTTCCCTTCCAAGTCCTGTTTCCGACATGTTTTTGTTCGCGTTGAATCCGCCCCGGAAAAGGTGGCGGATTGGGCTGTTGTAATACTGTGGGCGGTACATTGTCTTCCGCCTGTCTGTTGGCGGTTACCACGCAGTGTTTGTTTGTACCGCCGTGGCGGTCGGAGTGTTAAAGTGGCTGTCTGTGTTGGCGGTTTCCGCCATGACCGTGATTCAATTTTTTTGACCGCCGACCTGTTGGCAGTCCTACCGCTGCTTTAACACCGTTCGCCAGGGTTATAATGAGGGCCTATGTGTCTCTGGAGGTGTTTTGATGGTCAGGGCCTCTTTCTGGTCACTAACTACCTGATTGAATCTGTCAGTGCTACAGCAGACGATCTGAGTAAACATCATCTGGCAGATCATGAGTAGCATTTACATTTCAAGGTAGTGAAGCTCGTCCCCCATCAGCTAGGGAGACCTTGGCTATGTCTTTATCTCACTTTGAAGAACGCACAATGTCAACAACTTTTCACTTTGCAGTTTCTGCAAGAATACTCATTATGAGACACATTCTGCCTTGGATGCAATAAAGGACTCCTGTATGCCTTCCCACCACTAACTCTCTTGCCTCGAGTTCTAAAGAAGTTCAGGAACAACTAGGCCCAAGCCATTTTAGTGGCTTCATATTGGTCTGTAAGAGTAAGTTACCTGGAACTCTTGATCATCAACCTCTGATCAGTTTACCACATCTGAAAGACCTACTATCTCAGAAGCAGGGCAGTGTCCCCCACCTCAATTTACACAACTTATGTAAACTTAAACTTTATGTGTGGAGACTGAATGATGGCAATTAATTGGTTTCAAACTGATGCCTGTGATGGCGGATGTCGTGTCAACGCAAGTGCAAGCACAAATGTGTTTTCAGGCTCAAAAGAGTTCCAGGCTGCTTTTGATGTTTCAACCAACCCAGGAGGAGATTGAGACAACTTTGGATACTTTTATCAGAAGTGGAGTTCAGAAATAGTTTCAAAATTTACACACATAGCAACTCTCTGAATCAGAGTTACCAGGAGATGTCTGAGGTTTGTCAGAGAGAATAAAATGCGACAGAATATGGTCATACCACACCATTGTTGCATATGCATGTGCTTGGTGTTCAGTATAGCCAAAACCTGTCTTATTTCTACGTGCATTAAGGAGGCCAGGACCATATGTAGAAAATGGATTTCATGGTGGCATATAGTTGGTGTGTAGCATAGGTGTAGAAAAGTGCAGCTGTTGGCATGGTTACCTCGCTCCACTTTTGCCTAGAGTTGATGCCAGCTAACCAGGCTCCAGCCCCAGTGTTCTTTCCCTAAAACAGTACCTTTGTTTCCACAATTGACACAACCCTGGCACCCAGTTAGGTCCCTTATAAAGGGTACCCATGGTACCAAGGGCCCTGTGGCCAAGTAAGGTCTATAAGGAATGTAGCATGTATTATGCCACCCTAGGGGACCCCTCACCAAGCACTTACAGACTGTCTTGCAGCTTGTGTGTGCTGGTGAAGAGAAAACGACAAAGTCAACATGGCACCCCTCTCAGGGTGCCATGCCCACCAATCACTGCCTGTCGCATAGGTAAGTCATCCCAATTTTTAGAAACATAATGAGCAGCTCAGAGGACATGGTTGTGGAACGCAACCTCACCCCTTACCTCCATCTACGGATGGCAGAGTTAAGGTCCCTCTGTAAGCTGAAAAAGATTAGAACAGGTTCCAACCCTATCAAGGTCAAGCTCCAGGAGTTGTTGGCAGAGTACACAAGGGACCACCATGCTGAGAAGGAAGAACTCCACTCAGAGAGGGAAGATGTTAGAGATGAGGAGGATGACCTTACCCCTCCTCCCCTAACTAGAGAGCCTGGGGTCCCCAGACCCCTGCTCCAAGGACAGAACTGACAGGATCTGGATCTTCTAAAGAGGTGACCAGCTGCTCTAAGAACATTGAGGGGAGCCTCAATGAAGAGGACATCCTTTTAGCAAGGATTGCCAAAAGGTTAGCTTTAGAGCAACAACTCCTCGCTACAGAAAGGGAGGGAGCAGAAATGGGCTTAGCACCCATTAATGGTGGCAGCAAAATAAATGGGGTCAGAGAAAATACTGATATCCTAAAAATCCGCAAAGGGATTGTCTCAAAATATGAAGAAGGTGATGATATCACTAAATGGTTCACAGCTTTTGAAAGGGCTTGTGCAACCAGAAAGTTAAACAGATCTCACTGGGGAGCTCTCCTTTGGGAACTGTTCACTGGTAAGTGTAGGCATAGACTTCTCACACTTTCTGGTAAAGAATCGGAATCCTATGACCACATGAAGGCTATCCTGATTGGGCGCTTAGGATTCTCCACTGAGGAGTATAGAATTAGGCTCAGGGGGCTCGCAAAACCTCGAGCCAGACTTTGGTTGATTATGTTGACTACTCAATGAAAACACTCTATGGTTGGATAACTGGCAGTGGAGTGCATAACTATGATGGGCTTTATAATTTGTTTATGAAGGAACACCTGTTAAGTAACTGCTTCAATGACAAGTTGCATCAACATCTTGTAGACCTAGATCCAATTTCTCCCCAAGAATTGGGAAAGAAGGCAGACCATTGGGTCAAGACTAGGGTGACCAAGACTTCCACAGGGGGTGACCAAAAGAAAGGGGTCACAAAGCCTCCCCAGGGGAAGGGTGGTGAGACACCTAAGGACAAAAACAAAGATTCCTCTCAAGGGCCCCAAAGACCTGCGCATGAGTGTGGGCCCGAGCCTCTTCACAGTCCACCAATGGGTACAAGGGTAAAAACATAGATCCCAAGAAGGCCTGGTGTCATAACTGTAAACAGCATGGGCACCAAACTGGAGACATGGCCTGTGCCAAGAAAAATTTCACTAGAACAACTCCAGTTAGTACTGTAATAGCCAGTCTCCAGGTGGGATCAACAGTGTTCCCAGAGCACACTGAAGCTACTCTAGTCTCTGATGGTGGGGTGGATTTAGCCACAGTGGCTGCCTGGCTGCCTAACTTGCAAAAATACGGGCTGCAGCTCTTACTCAATGAGACAAAGGTAGAAGCCCTGAGGGATACAGGAGCCAGTGTCACCATGGTGAAAGAGAAACTGGTTTCCCCATGATAGTATTTGGCTGGAAAAACATCCTGTTACTAATGCTGACAATGTGACTAAAGTCCATCACATGCTTATGGTGACTTTAGAATGTGGAGGGGTTACTGGCATGAAACAGGTAGTGGACTCTTCATGCAATCCCAGTGGAATGTTTGCTAGGGAATGATCTGGAGTCCTCAGCATGGGCAGCGCGGTAGAGCTCAAAACCCATGCAGCCATGCTGGGAATTCCTGAATTGGTATGTGTGAAAACCAGAGCATATAGTAGAGCACAGGATGAAAAAGAAGTGTTAGAGCCTGGAATAATGGGCCAACCTTCCAAGAGGAAAGGTAAGAGGACTGGGGGACCAGCCTCCGAACAGCAAAAGAAACAAGACCTCTCTTCCCTTGAAGATGTCTTATCCCCTGAGGGAACTGAGTCCATGTAGCTGACGCCTTATCAGGTAGAGCTCTTGTTCCCAGGCGGACCCACCAGGGAACAGCTGTGCCAAGGACAAAACACTTATCCCACTCTTGAAGACCTGAGACAGCAAGCTGCTGAACAGGAGAAGGGAGATGTCACTGGTCCCACAGGGTCTACTGGGAGGATGGACTCCTTTACACTGAGGCCATAGACCCCAAACGTGGTGCCACTAGGAGAGTGGTAGTGCCTCAGGAGTTTAGAGAGCTTATCCTCACTTTGGCCCATGACATCTCCTTAGCTGGCCATTTGGAAAAGACCAAAACATGGAGAAGACTTGTAAACCACTTTTAATGGCCCAATATGTCCCAGAAAGTAAGGGAGTTTCGTATCTCCTGTGTCATCTGTCAAGCCAGTGGCAAGAGAGGTGGCCATCCAAAGGCCCCCCTCATTCCACTTCCAGTGGTGGGGGTACCCTTTGAGAGGGTCGGTGTGGACATTGTGGGTCCACTTGAACCACCTCAGGGAATCAGTACATACTGGTAGTAGTGGATCGTGCTATCAGATACCCTGAAGCAATTTCCCTTAGGTCAACTACTGCCCCTGCAGTAGCCAAAGCCCTAATTGGTATTTTTACCAGAGTGGGTTTTCCTAAGGAGGTGGATTCTGGCAGAGGTACAAGCTTCATGTCACCTTACTTAATACATATGTGGAATGAGTGTAGGGTGACGTACACATTCACCACACCATACCATCCACAAACCAATGGACATGTTGAGAGATTCAACAAGTAATTGAAGGGCATGATCATGGGGCTCCTTGAGAAACTCCAAAGGAGATGGGATGTCTTCCTGCCATGCCAGCTTTTCGCCTACAGAGGTGCCTCAGAAGGGAGTAGGGTTTTCCCCCTTTGAGCTTCTGATTAGCCATCCTGTAAGGGGACCACTGGCACGTGTCAAAGAAGACTGGGAGAGACCACTCCATGAACCGACACAAGATGTTGTGGACTATGTGCTTGGCCTCCACTCTAGGGTGGCTGAGTACATGGAAAAGGCATTCAAAAACCTTTAGGCCAGCCAACAACTCCAGAAGTTGTGGTATGGCCAAATGGCTGTAATGGTTGAATTCCAACCAGGGCAGAAAGTCTGGGTTCTGGGGCCTGTGGCTTCCAGGGCACTTCAGGATGAATGGAGTGGTCCTTTCCACGCTCTGGAAAAGAAGAGTCAGGTCACTTACTTAGTGGACCTGGGCACTAGCAGGACACCCGAAAGGGTTATCCATGTTAACCACCTGAAGCTCTATAATGACAGGGCAGACATAACCATGCTGATGGTTACTGATGAGGATCAGGATGTAGAGAGTGTAGGAAGTTGACTCTGTATATACTATCTCAAAGTGAGAGATAGTGTGCACAGAGTCCAAGGGTTTCCCTTAGAGGTTGATAGTGGCAAAATTCTAATGCTCTATTTTGTGGTAGTGTGGTCGAGCAGTAGGCTTATCAGAGGGTAGTGTTAAGCATTTGTTTTACACACACAGGCAAAAAATAAGGAACACACACTCAAAGACTTAACTCCAGGCCAATAGTTTTTATATAGAAAAATATATTTTAGTAAATACATAAAATGCAAAGTACTCCACACAGGTAAGGAACTTTGAATTAAAGCTGTAGTACACACAGTATAGGTAAAAATGGCAACAAGCTATTTTAAAAGTGGACAGAGTGCAAAAATCAACAGTCCCTGGGGGAGGTAGATAAGGTTATGTTTCTGAGGTAAGTAAGGCACTTACAAGTTCAGTTTCCTGGGCTTAGGCAGCCCACCATTGGGGGTTCAAGGCAACCCCAAAGTCACTGCACCAGCAACACAGGGCCGGTCAGGTTTAGAGGTCAAAGGAGGGCCCAAAACACACAGGAGCCTATGGAGAACAGGGGTGCTCCGGTTCCAGTCTGCCAACAGGTAAGTACCTGCGTCTTCGGAGGGGGTTTTTGTAGAGCACTGGGGGGGGGACACAAATGGGCACACAGGGGCGGCCGGGTGCAGTGTGTGCATAGTAGGCATAGAGTTTTCTGTAGAAATCAATGGAGGGACCCGGGGGTCAATCTAGCAATGGAGGCAAGGCCTGGGGGGGGGGGGGCTTCACGGGCCAGCCACCAACTGGGCTAGGCAGAGGGTCGCCTGATGGTCACCCCTGTACTGGAGTTCGGTTCCTTTTGGTCCTGGGGGCTGCGGTGCAGTGCTTGGTCCAGGTGTCGGGGTATTTTAAAAGTGGACACAGTGCAAAAATCAACAGTTCCTGGTTAAGTTTCTGAGGTAAGTAAGGCACTTACAAGTTCAGTTCCTGGGCATTGGCAGCCCCCTGTTGGGGTTTCCAGGCAACCTCAAAGTCACTGCACCAGCAACACAGGGCATGGTCAGGTGTAGAGGTCAAAGAAGGGCCCAAAACACATAGGCGCCTATGGAGAACAGGGGTGCTCCAGTTCCAGTCTGACAACAGTTAAGTACCTGCATCTTTGGAAGGCAGACTAGGGGGGTTTTGTAGGGCACTGGGGGGGGCACAAACAGACACACAAATTACACCCTCAGCTGCACAGGGGCGGCCTGGTGCAGTGTGCTTAGTAGGCTTTGGGTTTTCTGTTGAAATCAATGGAGGGACCCGGGGGTCACTCTAGCGATGCACGCAGGGCACAGGGGGGCTTCTTGGCCCAGCCAATGACTGGGCTAGGCAGAGGGTCGCCTGATGGTCACTCCTGCACTGGAGTTCGGTTCCTTTTGGTCCTGGGGGTCTACGGGTGCAGTGCTTGGTCCAGGCATCGGGTTCTTTGTTCCAGGCAGTCGCGGTCAGGGGAAGCCTCTGGATCCTCGCTGCAGGTGTCGCTGTAGGGGTGCAGGGTGGTCGTCTCAGGTTACGAGGTCGCAGTCGCCTGGGAGTCCTCTGTGCAGTGTTGGTTCTCTGGAGCTCGAGCCAGGGGCGTCGGTGCAGAGGGTGAAGTCACACTCTTCTGGCGGGAAGAGGGAGTTCTTTAAAAGTTGCTTCTTTGTTGCAAAGATGCTGCTGTTGTTGAACAGTGCAGCTGTTCTCGGGAGTTTCTTGGTCCTTCGGGTTCAGGGCAGTCCTCTGAGTCTTCAGAGGTTGCTGGTCCCTGTCGGATGCGTCGCTGTGCAGGTTCTTTGCATCTGGAGACAGGCCAGTAGGGCTGGGGCCAAGGCAGTTGTGTTCTCAATCGTCTCTGCAGGGCTTTCAGGTCAGCAGTCCTTCTTTGTGTAGGTTGCAGGAATCTGATTTCCTGGGTTCTGGGTGGCTCCTAAATACTGAATTTAGGGATGTGTTTAGGTCAGGAGGGCAGTAGCCAATGGCTATTGTCCTGGAGGGTGGCTACACCCCTCTTTGTGCCTCCTCCCTGAGGGGGGGGGGACTTCTCTAATCCTATTGGCGGAATCCTCCAATCTCAAGATGAAGGATTTCTAAAGGCAGGGATCACCTCAGCTCAGGGCACATTAGGGGCAGTCCTGACTGGTGGGTGACTCCTCCTTGTTTTTCTCATTATCTCCTCCAGCCTTGCTGCCAAAAGTGGGGGCAGTGGCCAGAAGGGCAGGCATCTTTACTAGCTGGGATGCCCTGGGGTGCTGTAACAAAAGGCCTGAGCCTTTGAGGCTCACCGCCAGGTGTTACAGTTCCTGCAGGGGGAGGTAAGAAGCACCTCCACCCAGTACAGGCTTTGTTCCTGGCCACAAAGTGACAAAGGCACTCTACCCATGTGGCCAGAAACTCATCTGGTTGTGGCAGACTGGCAGAAACTAGTCAGCTTAGCACTAGGAGTCAGACTGGTATTTAGGGGGCATCTCTCAGATGCCCTCTGGGTGCATTTTACAATATATTCCACACTGGCATCAGTGTGCACTTATTGTGCTGAGAAGTTTGATACCAAACTTCCCAGATTTCAGTGTAGCCATTATGGAACTGTGGAGTTCGTGTTTGACAAACTCTCAGACCATATACCCTTTATGGCTACCCTGCACTTATAATGTCTAAGGCTTTGCTTAGACACTGTAGGGGCATAGTGCTCCTGCACACATGCCCTCACCTGTGGTATAGTGCACCCTGCCTTAGGGCTGTAAGGCCTGCTAGAGGGGTGACTTACCTATGCCACAGGCAGTGTGAGGTGGGCATGGCACTCTGAGGGATGTGCCATGTCGACTTAGTCATTTTCTCCCCACCAGTACACACAAGCTGTGAGGCAGTGTGCATGTGCTGAGTGAGGGGTCCCCAGGGTGGCATAAGACATGCTGCAGCCCTTAGAGACCTTCCCTGGCATCAGGGCTCTTGGTACTAGGGGTACCATTTACAAGGGACTTATCTGTCTGCCAGGGCTGTGCCAATTGTGGTTACAGAGGTAGAGTTTAGGGAAATAACACTGGTGCCGGGGCCTGGTTAGCAAGGTCCCAGCACACTTTCAATCATAACTGGCATCAACAAAAGGCAAAAAGTCAGGGGGTAACCATGCCAAGGAGGCATTTCCTTACAGAGAGTGAACATCTCTGATCTCCTCTCAACTGACCCTAAGGATGAGTCAGTAGATGGAATAGTCTATTCAGACACCCTATCTGCCCAACAGCAAGCTGATTTCAGGCAAGTCCTACAGCAGTGTGCAGAGCTCTTCTCTTTGACCTCTGGTCAGACACACCTGTGTACCCATGATGTGGACACAGGAGACAGTGTACCTGTCAAAAACACAATTTATAGACAGTCTGACCAAGTTAAAGAGAGCATCAAAGAGGAAGACCACAAGATGCTGGAGTTAGGGGTAATAGAGCACTCTGACAGTCCCTGGGCTAGCTCACTGGTCTTGGTCCCCAAATCTCACACCAAAGATGGCAAGATAGAGATGAGGTTCTGTGTGGACTACAGAGGACTCAACTCTGTCACTAAGGCAGATACACACCCCATACCCAGAGCAGATGAATTGATTGACAAGTTAGGTGCAGCCAAAATTCTGAGTACCCTTGACTTAAATGCAGAGTACTGACAAATTAGGATGGCACCTGGAGCCAAAGAAAAGACAGTATTCTGTAATCCTGAAGGGCATTATCAGTTTACTGTTATGCCCTTTGGATTAAAGAATGCCCCGGCCACCTTCCATAGGTTGGTGCATCAAGCCCTTGCTGGTTTGTAGTCCTTTAGTGCAGCATATCTAGAAGATATTGCTGTCTTTAGCTCCAGCTGGCAGGATCACCTGGTCCACCTGGGGAAGGTTTTGCAGGCCTTGCAAACTGCAGGACTCTCTATTAAAACATCTACGTGCCAAATAGGGCAGGGCACACTTGTATACTTGGGTCACCTTGTAGGTGGAGGCCAAGTGCAACCCTTACAACCCAAGATCCAGACAAGTCTGGACTGGGAAGCTCCAAAAACGCAGGCTCAAGTCAGGGCATTCTTTTGCTTAATTGGGTACTACAGGAGGTTTGTGAAGGGATATGGGTCCATTGTGACTCACCTCACTGAACTGACCTCAAAGAAAATGCCAAAGAAGGTAAACTGGACTCTTGTCTGTCAAAAGGCCTTTGACACCTTGAAAGAAGCAATGTGCCCAGCGCAAGTTCTTAAAGCTCCGGATTATTCTAGGCAGTTCATTGTGCACACAGATGCCTCTGAACATGGGATAGGAGCAGTCCTGTCCCAAACCAATGATGATGGCCTTGACCAGCCTGTTGCTTTTATTAGTAGGAGGTTACTCCCCAGGGGCCAGCATTGGAGTGCCATTAAGAGGGAGGCCTTTGCTGTGGTTTGGTCCCTGAGAAAGCTGAGGTCATACTTGTTTAGCACTCACTTTTTTCTTCAAATTGACCACAGAACTCTCAGATGGCTAATGCAAATGAAAGGTGAGAACCCAAAACTTTTGAGGTGGTCCATATCCCTACAGGGAATGGACTTTGTAGTGGAACACAGATATGGGACTGCCCATGCCAATGCATATGGCTTTTCCAGGTTCTTCCACTTAGACAGTGAAGACTCTCTTGGGAAAGGTTAGTCTCATCCTCTTCCGATGGCATGGTTACCTCCCCACTTTTTGCCTAGTGTTGATGCCAACTTTGATTTAAAGTGGGCTGGGACCGTGCTAGCCAGGCCCGTGCCCCAGTGTTCTTTCCCTAAAACTGTACCTTTGTTTCCACAATTGGCACAGCCCTGGCATCCAGTTAAGTCCCTGTAAAGGCTACCCATGGTACCAAGGGCCCTGTGGCCAGGGAAGGTCTCTAAGGGCTGTAGCATGTATTATGTCACCCTAGGGGACCCCTCACCAAGCATTTACAGACTGCCTTGCAGCTTGTGTGTGTTGGTGAGGAGAAAAAGACAGTCAACATGGCACCCCTCTCAGGGTGCCATGCCCACCAATCACTGCCTGTGGCATAGGTAAGTCACCCCTCTAGCAGACCTTACCGCCCTAAGGCAGGGTGCACTATACCACAGGTGAGGGTATAGCTGCATGGGCAATATGCCCCTACAGTGTCTAAGTCAATTATTAGACATTGCAAGTGCAGTGCTGCCATATTGAGTACATGGTCTGGGAGCTTGTCATTAGGAACTCCACAGCTCCATAATGGCTTCACTGATTATTGGGAAGTTTGGTATCAGACATCTCTGCACAATAAACTCACACTGATGCCATTGTGGGATTTATTGAAAAATGCCCACAGAGGGCATCTTAGAGATGCCCACTGTATGTTAGCCAAACTGCTAGTGTAGGACTGACCGGTCTATGCCAGCTTGCCACTTTCAGATAAGTTTCTGACCACATGGGCTGAGTGCCTTTATGCACTCTGTGGTCAGAACCAAAGCCTGCCCTGGGTGGAGGTGCTACACACCTCCCCGTACAGGAACTGTAACACCTGGCGGTGAGGCTCAAAGGCTCAAGCCGCGGATTACAGTGCCCTAGGACACTCCAGCTAGTGGCTGCATCCCCTGACAAAGCCCCACTTTTAGCGGCAAGTACGGCGGGAAAATTAGGGAAAACAGGGAGGAGTAACCATTCCAGCCAGGACCACCCCTTAGGTGTCCAGAGCTGAGGTGACCCACCCTCCCTGCAGAATCCTCCATCTTGGTTTGGAGGACAAGGACCAATAGGATTAGGTTGGTGCTCCCCTCCCCAAAAGGAGTGGGCACAAGGAGGGTGTAGCCACCCTCAGGGACAGTAGCCATTGACCCCTAAAACACCACTAAATCTAGGATTTAAGGGCCTCCCTAAACCCAGCTCACCAGATTCCTGGTGACCTACAAGAAGAAAAAGGACTACTTAACTGAAACCCCTAACAGCGAAGAAGGAAGATGACAACTGCTTTGGCCCCAAGCCTACCGGCCTGTCTCCTGCTTCAAAGAACCTGCAAAAGACAGGGACGCACCCAGCGAGGCCAGCAACCTCTGCCCAACTCCAGAGGACTGCCCTGCACCCAAAAGGACCAAGAACTCCTGAGAACAGTGTCTTTTTCTAAGACCCTCCACAATGACACCTGAAAGGGGGGGATCCCGAGGAAACCCCTGACCGCGAAGCTTCAGACGAAGATATCTGACGTCTAAAGACACACTGCACCTGCAGCCCCCAGGCCTTGGAGAAACCGACGACTGGTGCCTCTATGTTCAGCAGGCACCCCTCCTCCCTATCCGACTGGTGGTATGCCCGAGACACCCCCGTGGATATCACCTGCAGGCTCTGACTGAGGCCCGGGGTCTCCTCATAGACCAGCATTGAAAACCTGAAATCCAGTTTGCACCCAGCACTCGGCCACCCCTGTGCCGCTGAGGGTGTTGTGTTTGGTGTCTACTTCTGGCCCCTTCAGTGCTCTTCTAATCACCCCCGGGTCTGCCCCCTGAGCCACAGGTACTTACCTGCAGGCAGGCCTGATTCCGAGTACCCCCTGTCTCCTTAGGAGCCGATGTTAAAATTGCTTAACTTTGACCTCTGCACCCGGTGGGCCCCTTGTTGGTGCTGTTGGGTATTTGGGGTTAAATTGAACCCCAACTGGTGGAGTTCCTAAAACCTGGAGACTGAAACTGTAAGTGTTGTACTTACCTGTAAAACGATCTAACACTTCTTACCCCTAGGAACTGTTTCTGAAAATTTTATTTTTAAAACAGATTATTGCCAATAATTCAAAAGCTGTACTACTTACGTATTTCAAACAAAGTACTATTGATATCTATGTGAAATACGAAACTTTTAAGGTACTTACCTGCAATTTGAATCTTGTGATTCTAAAAATGGCATGAAAACCATGGTGGTAGGTCCTACTGATGACAGGGAATTCCTTCCCTGTCACTGGTAGGCGGCTCCCCCACCCCCATCACTCAACTGACACCCGCTCCATCCAAACACCCCCCCACTCACCGATTCAAACACCCCCACCCGATACACTCATTCACCCCCACCCCGCCATAAACGCACCCCCCTCCCCCACTACAGTCACAGCACCCCTCACCCCCCATCCCCGCATACACACACCCACATGCACCACGCAGACATGCATTCACTCATTCCCTGGCATACACGCATTCACATACGCATTCGTCCAGACATACTTACACACATTCTTACACCCAGACACACTGACATGAAGACACGCACTCACTTCACCATTCTTACACGCACTCACTTCACCATTCTTACATGCACTCACACACTCAGAAACACACACACAACACCCTCCACCCCCCCTCCCCTGTTGGATGCCCGACTTACCTTGTCCATCTAGGACGTTGTCTGGCAGTGAAGGGGCATTGCTACCGCCAGCAGCGCCCCGCCAGCAGAACACCGCCAGGCCGTATTTCTGCTCAAAATACAGCTGGCGGCTTTCTACTGGCAGGTGGTGCTGCTGTTAGCAGCGCCAGATCACCACCGTCCGCCTGTATGAACACTGCCGTATTTCCCCCCTTATTGTGGTGGAAGTCAGTCAGTGCTCATAATTTGCCAGACGGATGGTTGTTGCCGCGGTGGTATGTTGGAGGTCATCACCGCGGCGGTAGGCGGTTATTACTGCCAAAGTTATAATTAGGGCCTATATCATACTTTGATATGGTATATACAGATGCAGCTTCCTACAATAGGGAACTGGGTTTTGGTATGGTGTGTGTAGGAGCAGTGAGTGGTGTGGATACAAATGCATGAATTTCCACTGTGTGGGTGCTGGAAGAATGGTGCTACTGATGGAAGGCCTTGTAAGGGCATAGTTGGAGATGCAGATTGGTTTCTGTTTGTGGAGAATGGTCCCCAGGTGATGAGTGGGTACAGGGATAAATGGGTGTGGGCAGTGTATTGGGACATGTGCCATGATGGCATTCAAAGAGGGGAAGATGGCACAGGAGTAGTTTGGACTAGATCTGGGCCTCCATTCTTGTCTTCCAGTCAGCTACCTCTCGTTTTTGGTTGTATTGAAAGCCAGTGTATTTTCATTGATCTACATGGTTCATTTGGATACAGATTGACCATTTTTCTGCCCCATCATTAACGCAAAGGCCTTTTGAGAAGCTTTAGAGTCAAGATATATATCAACAGATAAGTGAATGGTATGAATGAACCCATAGGCTAAATTCTTTACACCTTACTTTTCTGCAGGTGGCTGGCAGTGAATTCCCTATCGAGACCAACAGGAGATTTGTTAGGAGGCTGCCAAAACTCGATCTTCCTCATCCTCCGCCTTCCACAAGCCCCTCATTAGTGTATGATAGCCAAGAGGTATTGCCCTTTGATATTTCTTTGATGTGCCTATGCATTTAATAATGTGTATGAGAAACCCATAAGCTGTAGAAATATAGTAGTATTCACTTGTTATGCCAAGTAGTAAAAGGTGAAATGTAATGTAAATAACATGCAAACTCTATATTTGTTTCTGATTAATGAAAGTTAACAGTCAATTTATTAATTAAGCCCTCATTTGGAGTTAAGAGATCATTTTTTTTTATATAACTCTGTTTTTATTGAGTTTGAAAAACATTATCAACAATAAACATACAGTGCAGTGCTGGTTGTTGCAAGACCTGGCTGTATCATTATATCACAGTACCAGAGGGCCTCATTCACATAAATCCAAGCCAAGAGGCAATAGTAACCAATGATGCAGGATTTCCCTCAGACCCCCCCCTCCCTTGCTGAAGATCCGCATGAGACCAGTCATTAAACATATTGTATAAAGCAGAAACATGACTTCACCATAGTTGGCCATCACCTACCCAATTGGTTCAAGATGTACTCTCACACCCCTCATCCTCCGTGCTTCCTGCAGAACTTAATTCCTCCACACCAGTGAACTGTTCCAACAATACACACCAAGCCACCACATCTGTTAAAGCCCCTTCATCCCTGCATCTCAGGCGTATGTGCTGTTCCTCAGCCACGCCCCATTCCATTAAATCTCAAATCCAACAGGGGATTGAAGGACTCTGGGCACTCATCCAGCAAATAGCTACCTTGCGTCAGGCCAGCACCAGCGCCAGCTGCGCAATCTTATATGGGATACTCTGGCCCCGTGGTCTCCGCACTACTCCCAAAAGACATGTCAGTGGCATTGCTTCCAGCCCCAATCCCGTGACCTCCTCAGCTCTCCCTACCACTTCCTGCCAGAAGTTATATACCACCCTACATGTCCAAGCTAAATGCAGGAAGAAAGCCCCAAAAGCACCACACCTGGGGCACCCCACTCTGCGTCCCAGGTCGATCTTATTTAGTCAGTTAGGTGTGAGGTATGTCCTGTTCATGAAGTTGAAGTGTAACAGCTTAAACCTGTTGTTGCGTGACACCGTGCGCACCAGCGATAATTCCATTTCCCAATCAGCTTCTTCTATGTAATCCCCCAATTCATGCTCCCACACCCTACGCACCACACTTATCGCATCTGGCGGATCATCCGGAAGGGCTTTGTAAAACCGGGTGATCAAGTGAGTCCCCTCGCCCCAATTAATCAGTCCATTCAGCACCGCTGAGGCCTGCGGGGCCAGCGGGAAACAACACCAAATCTCACAAGCCACACTCTCCATTTTTGCATATTGCAAAAACTGCCCAGGGCCCAGACCAAACGAATCCTGAGCTGCATCAAAGGAAATGAACTCTCCATTAGGGTATGAATCTCCAACCACCTCGCAGCCTCCCAGCCTCCAACCCTCCATGGACATCAGATTTTCCATGTCCCTAAAGGGTGCTAAGTCCCATATCCTCAACTATCTGTCAAATGGGGCCTGTCGGAGCACAGTCTCAATGGCCTGCACCCAGATCCAGACAGTGGTCTTGACCAAATAGTGGACGATTGACTCAGAACGACTACCCGACATCAATAAATGTACCAACATCCGTCCATCCAGCATTTCTGCAAACAATCTCTTCTCCCAGCTGTGAGACTCCGTCATCCACTTTGCAGCGTGTTGCAGGTGCGCCGTGTAATAATAATGTCTAATATTGGGAATCGTCAGCCCTCCCCCATCAAGATCCCTCTGTGACACAGGCAGCGCCACCCTACTATGTCAACCGGCACACACCAATGAGATCTGCAAGCTATCCAGACTGCGGAAGAGCCGAGCGGACAGCGGAAACAAGGAGTTCTAAACCAAGGAAAGGCATTGCGGCAGAAACACCATTTTTGCTACAACTGCCCTGCCCATCACAGAAAGAGGTAATCTGTTCCAAAACGAGACCGAATGTTCCAGGCCAGTAACTACTCGATCTACGTTATGTTATTCATGCGAAACCTCAGTGTGAGTGACCCATATACCAAGATACCGGAAACTCTCAATCTTCCACCTGAGTCGTACCCTTGGCAAATCATCCTAGGAGACTGTAAAGGGATCGCAAGGGAAACAGGAGTGACTTCTTCCTATTTACCTTAAGACCAGAGTCAACTCCGAAGGTGCCCAACATCTGCAGTAACAAAGGCACTGAAACACTCGGTTACCGAAGATGCACCAATGCATAATCTGCATATAGGGAAACAATGTGCGTGGTCTGCCCCACCCGAATACCCCACGGTCCTAGCACCTCGCGGAGCCATATCACCAGCAGCCAGGGCAAAGAGGAGTGGAGAGAGCGGGCTTCCCTGTCTAGTACCCTTGCCAATATCCCAGGAGTCCGATAGCTCTCCACCTACCCTAACGCATGCAGAGGGGGCAGTTAACAACAACCTCACCCATGTGCAAAAACCTGGGCCAAACCCCATGCCCTGCAGCACCTCTAAGAGATAGCCCCACTCAACCGTGTCCAACGCCTTCTCCAGGTACAATGATACTAGCGCCAACTCATTCTCCTCGCCCTCGGTTTCATGCAGAACATATGCCAAGCGATGCAATTTATAGGTCTTGCTGCGACCAGGGATAAACTTGCACTGATCTTCGTGCACCAAGCTCCGAATCACCTCACGAAGCTGAGTAGCCAAAATCTTACACAGTATTTTTATATCACGATCCAGCATGGTAAGCGGGCGATAGGAAGAAGGGTCACGATGATCCCCTCAAGGCTTAAGCATCAGGCACACAATGCCCTGACGCATGTTTTCTGGCAACATGCCTCAGACTCGGGCCTCCTCAAACACCGCCAGGAGCTTTTCCCACAGAAGCAGAGAGAACGGTTGGTACAACTCAACCGGAAAACCATCACCACCCGGAGGCTTAGATATCAATCATAACATCACATGTGACAGCAATTTTGTCATCTATATGATTACTTGTGAATGTGGCCTTTACTATGTAGGCAGCACTATTAGGTCACTTAGGGTAAGGGCAGGTGAACACTTCAGGGCCTTAAGACAGGATGATGAACGATACCCTATAGTGAGTCACATGAGACAGTGTTCTAAACAGGGTCCCACACGAGGTTTTGAATTCTTTGGATTTGATCGTATTGTTAAGGATCCCAGAGGGGGCAATAGAGAGTTAACCCTCAGAAAAAAGGAATGCTACTGGATCCTAAAACTTAGAGCGGTGGAGGAGGGTCTCAATACTAATTTTGAAATGGAGTATTATTTAGGAGACTAGTGTGACAATTGTATAACATGAGATATTATAGATTTATGTAGTTATGTATTATGTGTTTTATGGGGACATACTTAGATATTCTGTTTCACTTTAAGAATCTTTGTTTCTTTGGTATTATGATATTACTTATCTTGACGTATGGATTTTGTCTATATACTCTCACTTTAGATATATGAACTATGTATGCCTTGATGTCCCACACTTTGTAATTCATGTTATCTTCATTTTACTTTGTTTTACTGTATGTGAAATATTTGCCTTTATATATTACATTGGTTCTGTGATTTACGCTTATGTAGATAAGAGCTGTGCATGGCATAAATGTAGCATGTCTTCTTTCAATTACGTTTAATGTAAAATCGATTTGATTTTGTTTCCCTTTTATTGTTGTTCGGTTTGTTCTCTTTGTTGATAGACTTAGTTGAGTCTTAATTTTTCAAGCACAGGATTTTTATTCATGACGTTCTGCTCAGCCCGTTATTGCGCACAGCTTATATTTAGTACACTTAGGGCCTCATTATGACCCTGGCGGGCGGCGGAGGCCGCCCGCCAGGATCCCGCCCTCCAAATTACCGCGCCGCGGTCAAAAGACCGCGGCGGGTATTACGAGTTTTCCCCTGGGCTGGCGGGCGGTTCCAGTAAAACCGCCCGCCAGCCCAGGGGAAAACGACCTTCCCACGAGGATGCCGGCTCGTAATCGAGCCGGCGGAGTGGGAAGGTGCGACGGGTGCAGTGGCACCCGTCGCGTATTTCAGTGTCTGCAAGGCAGACACTGAAATACTTTTCGGGGCCCTCTTACGGGGGCCCCTGCCGTGCCCATGCCATTGGCATGGGCACGGCAGGGGCCCCCAGGGGCCCCGCGACCCCCCCTACCGCCATCCTGTTCATGGCGGCTTTACCGCCATGAACTGGATGGCGGTAGGGGGGGTCAGAATCCTCATGGCTGCGGAGCGCGCTCCGCTGCCATGGAGGATTCCAAAGAGCAGCGGAAAGTCAGCGGGAGACCGCTGACTTTCCGCTTCTGACCGCGGCTGAACCGCCGCGGTCAGAATGCTCATTGGAGCACCGCCAGCCTGTTGGCGGTGCTCCCGTGGTCCCGTGGTCCCGTGGTCGGTGGCCAGGGTCAGAATGACCCTCTAAGTTGTGGTTAACATTTCAAAGATGGCGCCCGCGCTGGCTTTAAGTTTGTTTTCACTTCCATTGGAGTAGCATCTGAGTGGACGCTATTAGTAGAGTTCCCCTCGGGCTGCCGATTTAGTTTTGTTCTAACTGGTTACAGAAACGCAAGTTCTGAAGGTAGGCTTTTTTTCGGCCCGTGTTTAGGTTATTTTATCTATATAAGGTTGTAGGTTGACGATTTAACCCCTTCCCCGCCACGGACGTAATGGTTACGTCCATGGCAGCGCCCGTGTGGCGCCATGGACGTAACCATTACGTCCTGAATGCTGCCCTCGGGAGAAGCGCTAGCGCTCCTCCCGAGGGCCACCCCCCCACCCCCCTAGGTCAGGGCTGACAGGGGAATCCCTTCCCCTTCAACCCCCGACCCCCCCCACCCCCCTGTGACGTCAGCGCTCCCCACCCAACACAACCTCCCCCATCGCGCTGGAAGCAGAGCTTCCAGCGCGATCGAAAGAGAAATGCTCAGCATTTCTCTTTCGATCACGTGGGGGAGGCCCGGAGGGGCTTCAAAGGGAAGGAAATGTCCCTTTGAAGTCTCTCCGAGGGTTTCAAAAGCCGGATTGCTTGCAATCCGGCTTTTGAAACCCCACTAGACACCAGGGATTTTTTTTTTTTCTATGAAATTGACAGAAGGGAGCGACCCCTTGGGCAAGGGTCGCTCCCAGGGGGTCATTTTTTTTTAAGGCCTTTTCTGCCCCCCATGGGGGCAGATCGGCCTATTTTTATGAGGCCAATCTGCCCCCAAGGGGGGCAGAAACCACTAGACACCAGGGAGTTTTTTTTGTTTGTTTGTTTTTCACGTAAGAGGAGCGACCCCTTAGGCAAGGGTCGTTCCCTTGGGGGGGCAAATTTATTTTAGGCCATTTCTGACCCCCATGGGGGCAGATCAGCCTATTTTTATTAGGCCGATCTGCCCCCACGGGGGGCAGAAACCACTAGGCACCAGGGATTTTTGTTGTTGTTGTGTTTTACAGATGGGGAGCGTCCCCTTAGGCAAGGGTCGCTCCCCTGGAGGGGCAAATTGTATTTAGGCCATTTCTGCCCGCTTTGGGGGCAGATCGGCCGATTTTAGGTCAATCTGCCCCCAAGGGGGGCAGAAACCACTAGGCACCAGGGATCTTTTTTTTGCGCCGTCACGCAAGGGGAGCGACCTTGTAGGCAAGGGTCGCTCCCAGGGGGGGGGTGAGGGGGGCAAATTTATTTTAGGCCATTTCTGCCCCCCCTGGGGGCAGATCGGCCTATTAGTATTAGGCCGATCTGCCCACAGGGGGGGCAGAAACCTCTAGGCGCCTGGGCAAATAGTTTTTTTGTGTTTTTTTTTTTTTTTTTTTTTTTTTTTAGAGATGGGGAGTGATGCATTAGGCAAGGGTCGCTCCCCTGGGGGGCAAATTGTATTTAGACCATTTCTGGCCCCCTTGGGGGCAGATTGGCCGATTGTAGGTCAATCTGCCCCCAATGGGGGCAGAAACCACTAGGCACCAGGGATCTTTTTTTTGCGCCGTCACGCAAGGGGAGCGACCTTGCAGGCAAGGGTCGCTCCCCGGGGGGGGGGGTGGGGGGGCAAATTTATTTTAGGCCATTTCTGCCCCCCTGGGGGCAGATCGGCCTATTGGTATTAGGCCGATCTGCCCCCGGGGGGGGCAGAAACCTTTAGGCGCCAGGGCAAATTTTTTTTTGTGGGTTTTTTTTTTTGTTTGTTTGTTTTTTTAGAGATGGGGAGCGACGCATTAGGCAAGGGTCGCTCCCCTGGGGGGCAAATTGTATTTAGACCATTTCTGCCCCCCTTGGGGGCAGATTGGCCGATTGTAGGTCAATCTGCCCCCAAGGGGGGCAGAAACCACTAGGCACCAGGGATCTTTTTTTTGCGCAGTCACGCAAAGGGAGCGACCTTGCAGGCAAGGGTCGCTCCCCGGGGGGGTGGGGGGGCAAATTTATTTTAGGCCATTTCTGCCCCCCTGGGGGCAGATCGGCCTATTGGTATTAGGCCGATCTGCCCCCGGGGGGGGCAGAAACCTTTAGGCGCCAGGGCAATTTTTTTTTTGTGTGGGTTTTTTTTTTGTTTGTTTGTTTTTTTAGAGATGGGGAGCGACGCATTAGGCAAGGGTCCCTCCCCTGGGGGGCAAATTGTATTTAGACCATTTCTGCCCCCCTTGGGGGCAGATTGGCCGATTGTAGGTCAATCTGCCACCAAGGGGGGCAGAAACCACTAGGCACCAGGGATCTTTTTTTTGCGCAGTCAAGCAAGGGGAGCGACCTTGCAGGCAAGGGTCGCTCCCCGGGGGGGGTGGGGGGGCAAATTTATTTTAGGCCATTTCTGCCCCCCTGGGGGCAGATCGGCCTATTGGTATTAGGCCGATCTGCCCCCGGGGGGGCAGAAACCTTTAGGCGCCAGGGCAATTTTTTTTTTGTGTGGGGTTTTTTTTGTTTGTTTTTTTAGAGATGGGGAGCGACGCATTAGGCAAGGGTCGCTCCCCTGGGGGGCAAATTGTATTTAGACCATTTCTGCCCCCCTTGGAGGCAGATTGGCCGATTGTAGGTCAATCTGCCCCCAAGGGGGGCAGAAACCACTAGGCACCAGGGATCTTTTTTTTGCGCCGTCACGTAAGGGGAGCGACCTTGCAGGCAAGGGTCGCTCCCGGGGGGGGTTGGGGGGGCAAATTTATTTTAGGCCATTTCTGCCCCCCCTGGGGGCAGATCGGCCTATTGGTATTAGGCCGATCTGCCCCCGGGGGGGCAGAAACCTCTAGGCACCAGGGCAAATTTTTTTTTTGTGTTTTTTTTTTGTTTGTTTGTTTGTTTTTGTAGAGATGGGGAGCGACCCATTAGGCAAGGGTCGCTCCCCTGGGGGGCAAATTGTATTTAGACCATTTCTGCCCCCCTTGGGGGCAGATTGGCCGATTGTAGGTCAATCTGCCCCCAAGGGGGGCAGAAACCACTAGGCACCAGGGATCTTTTTTTTGCGCAGTCACGCAAAGGGAGCGACCTTGCAGGCAAGGGTCGCTCCCCGGGGGGGGGGTGGGGGGGCAAATTTATTTTAGGCCATTTCTGCCCCCCTGGGGGCAGATCGGCCTATTGGTATTAGGCCGATCTGCCCCCGGGGGGGGCAGAAACCTTTAGGCGCCAGGGCAATTTTTTTTTTGTGTGGGTTTTTTTTTTTTGTTTGTTTTTTTAGAGATGGGGAGCGACGCATTAGGCAAGGGTCGCTCCCCTGGGGGGCAAATTGTATTTAGACCATTTCTGCCCCCCTTGGGGGCAGATTGGCCGATTGTAGGTCAATCTGCCCCAAGGGGGGCAGAAACCACTAGGCACCGGGGATTTTTTTTTTGGCACCAATGTCACGCAAGGGGGGGCGACCCCATAGGCAAGGGTCGCTCCCGGGGGGCAGGGGGGTTGGGGGGTGGGGGACAAATTTATTTTAGGCCATTTCTGCCCCCCCTGGGCCCGGCTGAGCTAGAGGCCAAAATCCACAGGTAGGCACTGTTTTCTATGAAAAAATGTGATGTGTCCACGTTGTGTTTTGGGCCATTTCCTGTCGCGGGCGCTAGGCCTACCCACACCAGTGAGGTATCATTTTTATCGGGAGACTTGGGGGAACGCTAGGTGGAAGGAAATTTGTGGCTCCTCTTAGATTCCAGAACTTTCTGTCACCGAAATGTGAGGAACATGTGTTTTTTTAGCCAAATTTTGAGGTTTGCAAAGGATTCTGGGTAACAGAACCTGGTCCGAGCCCCGCAAGTCACCCCTCCTTGGATTCCCCTAGGTCTCTAGTTTTCAGAAATGCACAGGTTTGGTAGGTTTCCCTAGGTGCCGGCTGAGCTAGAGGCCAAACTCTACAGGTAGGCACTTCGCAAAAAACACCTCTGTTTTTTTCCAAAATTTAGGATGTGTCCACGTTGCGCTTTGGGGTGTTTCCTGTCGCCGGCACTAGGCCTACCCACACAAGTGAGGTATCATTTTTATCGGGAGACTTGGGGGAACGCTGGGTGGAAGGAAATTTGTAGCTCCTCTCAGATTCCAGAACTTTCTGCCACAGAAACGTGAGGAACATGTGTTTTTTTAGCCAAATTTTGAGGTTTGCAAAGGATTCTGGGTAACAGAACCTGGTCCGAGCCCCGCAAGTCAACCCTCCTTGGATTCCCCTAGGTCTCTAGTTTTCAGAAATGCACAGGTTTGGTAGGTTTCCCTAGGTGCCGGCTGAGCTAGAGGCCAAAATCTACAGGTAGGCATTTCGCAAAAAACACCTCTGTTTTTTTCCAAAATTTAGGATGTGTCCACGTTGCGCTTTGGGGCGTTTCCTGTCGCGGGCGCTAGGCCTACCCACACAAGTGAGGTATCATTTTTATCGGGAGACTTGGGGGAACCTAGATTAGCAAAACAAGTGTTATTGCCCCTTGTCTTTCTCTACATTTTTTCCTTCCAAATATAGGAGAGTGTGTAAAAAAGACATCTATTTGAGAAAAGCCCTGTAATTCACATGCTAGTATGGTCACCCCGGAATTCAGAGATGTGCAAATAACCACTCCTCCTCAACACCTTATCTTGTGCCCTTTTTGGAAATACAAAGGTTTTCTTGATAGCAATTTTTTACTCTTTATATTTCAGCAAATGAATTGCTGTATACCCGTTATAGAATGAAAACGCACGTCAGGGTGCAGCTCATTTATTGTCTCTGGGTTCCTCGGGTTCTTGATGAACCTACAAGCCCTATATATCCCCGCAACCAGAGGAGTCCAGCAGACGTAACGGTATATTGCTTTCGATAATCTGACATTGCAGGGAAAAGTTACAGAGTAAAACGTAGAGAAACATTTATGTTTTTTTTACCTAAATTTCAATATTTTTCTTTTTCAGTTGTTATTTTCTGTAGGAAACCCTTGTAGGATCTACACAAATGACCCCTTGCTGAATTCAGAATTTTGTCTAGGTTTCAGAAATGTTTAGGTTTCTGGGATCCAGCATTGGTTTCATGCCCATTTCTGTCACTGACTGGAAGGAGGCTGAAAGCACAAAAAATTGCAAAAATGGGGTATGTCCCAGAAAAATTCCAAAATTGTGTTGAAAAATTGGGTTTTCTGATTCAAGTCTGCCTGTTCCTGAAAGCTGGGAAGCTGCTGAGTTTAGCACCGCAAACCCTTTGTTGATGCCATTTTCAGGGGAAAAACCACAAGCCTTCTTCTGCAGCCACTTTTTCAATTTTTTTTTAAAAAAACAAAATTTTCCCTGTATTTTGGCCAATTTCTTGGCCTCTTTCAGGGGAACCCACAAAGTCTGGGTACCTCCAGAATCCCTAGGATGTTGGAAAAAAAGGACGCAAATTTGGCTTGGTTAGCTTATGTGGACAAAAAGTTATGCGGGCCTAAGCACGAACTGCCCCAAATAGGCAAAAAAAGGCCTGGCACAGGAGGGGGAAAAGGCCTGGCAGCGAAGTGGTTAAAGATGGTGCCCGCACGTGCGTCTAGTCCGTTTTCAGTTTCATTTGAGGAGCGTTCGAGAGGACCTCCGGGTTGCCGGTTTCGATTTGATTAACTTAATACAGAAGCCCCGCACGATGATTTGAACGCGGCCTTCTGAGAATTTTGTGAATTACTCATTGCTAGGTAAGTGTTTGTTTTTGTATATTGGCTATTGTTATTAGCCCTTAGTACAGCGAGAAGCTTTTTACTTTGGAGCTGTGCATTTTAATTGCAGCTTATCACTTTATTGACTTTATTTTACTTATTTTATTTTAGTTGCTCCACAGGCTACGGTGTCTGAGCTAGCAGTATACTTTTGTTATGACATATTAAGGGTATGTTGGGCCATATAACTCTTTCCAGAATTTAGTCATTACTCACTGATTCTCATATTTGGTTGTGACAATTAATTTGGTTTACATAGTGGGTTATTAATATTTTTTCCAGATATCCAGAGCAAATCTGTGTTGGATTTACTAGCTTTTTGATAATATATGAAAGGTATGTAATGTTGTCACCTCAGGTAATTTTTAAAGGCAGTTTATTTGATAGGCACTTAGGGTATATTTGGCGTTATTTTGTGTGCTTTTCACATTTCACTTTTCAATTATAAATCACTTGGGACGGTTTTAGTATTCTCTATTTTGTGGACATGCACATTTATGTCATGACACTCGTTTGATCACCTATTACTCCCCATTGTGAATTTGACTCACAAGTCAACTTGGTGATAATAATTTTTTGATTTATGTTATGTTATGGTTTATAAGCTTTGTAATGGTGGCCTTCTGACTTTTTCTAAGAATTATTATTGTCATGTCACACAAAGTCACAAATTGTAATAGCCATGTTTTCACGAAGTTCACGGTGATAGGGGTATAAGTTCTACATTGGGATGAGTGCGTATTATAATTGTAGTCATTGTTTACATTTCTTACAGCCCTGATGAAGTCTTTGAGAGTGATTATCTCATAGGACGAAACACGTGTTGGCTTTTGTTGTAATAAGGATATTGGTTCCAAGGACGGCTGTTGTAGCTCTGATGGACTTCCTATCTCAAGATTAAATTGTTTTATTTTTCTCACGAATCCCGGTCCGACTGATAATTTGATGCTGTTTGCACGGAACAATACGTTTGGAATATAAAAGCTTTAATTCATGAGTGCCCTGACACCTGCTTATCACCACCCGGAGACTTAGACTTGGTCATCGCATTGACTGCCTCACTCACTTCCTCCACAGTAATCACAGCCTCCAAAACATCCCTACTCTCTGGTTTCAAACGCGGGAGCCGCCTCTGCCGCAGAACCCTCTCCCCCTCGCGCTATCCTCTGGGAGTGGCGCACCAGCCCTTGATACCCTTGTGTTCCAGTTCAAGTCCATTTAACCTTCAATGGCCTCCCCACCTTGTCCCAACACCTCGCATCAGTCAGGAAGTCCGCAGGCATATGCAAACTACGTACTAAGCCAGTAGTATCAGGCCCCCACTGCAGTTGCATCAGCACTGGTGCATGATCAAATAAGAACCTACCCAAATGTGTGACATCCAGGACCTGCGAGCTGCTCAATCCGCCCAGGAGAAACCGATCCAGACGACTATATGTGTTATGTGTTTTTGAGGGACAAGTGGACACTCTGGCCTCCGGGTGCAGCTCCCTCCATCCATCCCATAATCCTAGATTACTCATAACTTCCGTGAGAGATTTCACCATCCACAGTTTAGTCCCCCGCCGCGGTGGGAGACAGTCTATTTCCCCATTCAATATACAATTATAGTCCTCAGCCCACACAATAGGCCCATCCACGCCCTCCCCCAACATCTTTGGTATTCTGGCATAGAAGGAGTGTTCATCTGTGTTAAGGATAATGATGGGTGATCCATCTAACATGCCCTCTTCGAGGACGTATCTACTCTCAACATCTACTTCACTGTAGACATGGGTGAATGGGATCCCCGGAGCCACCCATATGGTCACGCCCCTTGCATAAGAAGAGAAGGAGGATGAGAACATCTGACCCCGCCATTTCTTGGATAGTTTTTGTGCTTCCTCCTTACTCATGTGCGTTTCCTGAAGACAGGCGATATGAACCTTATGTCTCCTCAGAAAGGATTGTACCCTGCAGCGTGTGGTGTACCTCTTCAACCCCCTGAGATTCCACGTCAACATATTAATCTGTCGGCCCATACCGATACGTAGCGTCCATCCCTCCCTCTTAATTTCCACCCCTTACCACCCCCCAACCATGGGAAGTCAAGGAGAGTACACATGGCCCATCTTGCCTGTATGCCTGCACTGCTGAACCGAACTTCAAATATTGATAAACTTCACCAACCAAACACCCCAGACCCCCAACCCCCACCCCGGATAAACAGTAAAACAAGCACAACAAGCCATACTGTAGATCCATACTGTGGATGCTGCCCATACTACCCAGTTATGAAGTCCTACCACAGCTGTGAAGTGACCACCCCCACCCCAGCGTCAACATACAAATGCCTAAATACTACCCCAGCATATCTCGATATTAAACATAGGCCCCCCGATATCCAATACATTCCTGAGTTCAAATGGCGCCCCATCGGGACCTTGATCGTAGTCTAGCCGCACTCCTCCTCACAGAGAAAGTGCTCTCACTTAGACACAAGCCCCCAGATAGAGGGCACAACAGCAATTCCCAGATATTAGTAACATAGTCAGACCTGTGCGGAGACCCTCTCCGCTTCCCGCTCCCCATTCATACCCTCCGCTGATCCAGCAGTCACAGCCATCATTGTCCCATCCTGTTGTATCACAATTCTATGGGCAGAGTCCGTGGCCGCCACTTGAGCCACTGTATCCTCAAACTGGCCCTCGTCATAAGTCCTCCAGTCTGGACCGTCCGCTCCAGAGGACCGAGGAGCCACCCCTCCTGTCCTCACCGTTCCGCCCGGAGTCACTTTGTTCCACATTTCCAGCCATCTCCATACCTCCTCCGGACGCTCAAAGAAGTGGGACCTGCCATCGGAAAGCACATTTAAACGTGCTGGATACAGGAGCATATATCTGATGTTCATGGCACGGAACTTTGCTTTCACCTTCAGGAACCCCTATCGGGAGCTCTGAACCTTGTTCGTCTAATTAGGATAAATGGAGATTTTGCAGTTCTCGAATACCGCCCTGTCAGATTCGCAGGCCGCCCGCAGGAACACAGTCTCGGTCTTTGTAGTTCAAAAGAGGGGCAATGATAGCCCTCGGCGGTGCACAGGGCCGGGGAGGTGCAATGAGGGCCCTATGAGCACGCTCCACCACAAACACCCTGGACAGCCCGGCCGGCTGCAGTACGTCTCTGATCCAACTCTCCACAAATGTTTCAGCTGCGGACCCCTCCGCACACTCAGAGAATCCCAGCAGTCGGATGTTATGCCACCAGGACCTGCCCTTTGTGTCCTCCAGCCTTCCAACCGTGGAATTGGCCTGCACCATCTGTTTTCGCAGGACCCCCATGTATGGGGATGACCTGGTTTGTAGTGGGTGCCTTGGGTGCTTACACCTTATACCAGGTCCAGTTATCCCTTATTAGTGAAATGTAGTAGTGTTCTAGCAGCTTAGGCTGATAGAGGTAGCTATAGCAGAGCAGCTTTGGCTGAACTAGGAGACATGCAAAGCTCCTGCAATACCACTTATAGTTACACAGTAATACACAAGTAAAGACAATACTCAGGGGGTCATTCTGACCTCGGCGGTAAAAGGCGCTTACCGCCGGTCAGAAGACCGCCATAACACTGCCGCGGCCGCGGAAAGCCGCCACGGTCATTCTGACCCACAACGGCCAAACCTCCAAAAATCCGACCTCCACTGCAGTCCGCCACATCAGCGGGCAGCGATAAACTGGAGATGACCAAACCTCCACCGTCACGCCAACAGAAATACGCCCATGCCATTCTGACCCACGAATCCACACGGCGGTCTTTCAAACGCGGTATTCCATTGGCGCTACACACCGCCGCGGTCAAAATACACACCCAGCACCAAAACACAGCCACATTGGACAATTTGAAATACACACACCTGATACACATACACACACCACTCCCACACAATCAATCAACCATAAAACACACACCCACATCACCCACAAACCCCTGCGACCACAATTATTGAGAGAAATAGAGAGAGACACAGCAGACAACCCATAGCAAGACACACTGAGGCACACAACACCATCACACACACCACATAGAAGCACAAAGCACCACACACCAACATAGTCATCATCACATACATCACCCCACACCTCACCCACACCACCCCATGGCACCCCAAAGGCACCCACGCTTTTCGGACCACGAACTCCGGGTCATGGTGGAGGAAATCCTAAGAGTGGAACCCCAGCTCTTCGGCTCGCAGGTGCAGCACACCAGTATAGCTAGGAAGGCGGAGCTATGGCAGCGGATCGTGGACAGGGTCAACGCGGTGGGACAGCATCCCAGGAATAGGGAGGACATCCGCAAAAGATGGAAAGACCTACGGGGGAAGGTCCGATCGATGGTCTCCAGGCACAACATCGCGGTCCAGAAGACTGGCGGCGGACCCCCACCCACCCCTCCCGATTTTACATCGTGGGAGCAAGACGTCTTGAACATCCTGCATCCTCAGGGCCTCGCTGGAGTAGCCGGAGGAATGGACTCTGGTAAGTCCAATCTCAACTACTATATCCCCCCCACCCCACCAGCATGCCAACCCACACCCCCACCCTCACCCCCAACCCCCCAGCACACATCCTCCCTGACAATGTCTCACCAGCACAACCCACCCATCCCAACACCAACCCCTGCATGCCAACACAAACCATGGACACCCATCACCTAAGCATGACCACTGCACTAACCCCCCCCCCCCCCCACCAACTACCCTCACAACACCTCCCTCAAGGGAATGCCTGCACTGGGGGCCAAGGGCACCCATAACACGCACGCTATTGCACACACAGAAACAATAACCAAACTCTCTTACCCCATGCAGGACCCGAACGCCAACACACCAGCCAGGAGGGTCCAGAAGTGTCCATCCCACCACCGGAACAGGCCCACACTGAGGATAGCAGCTCTGTCGACAGTGAACCTGATGACCAGCCCGGACCATCGGGGACCTCTGGGCAGTCGGTTCCCCTCAGGCAGCCACAGGCCACACCAGACCCGACCCCCTCTGCCAACACCAGCACAGCTCCCACCCAGCGGGCCCATGCCTCTGTCTCTAGGACACGTCAATCAGCGGTGTGTCTGCCACTACAGGGCACCCAGGCTAACCCAACACCCCAACAACAACAGGGACCTGGGGGCAGTGGTAGCGGGCACACCGTCCAGGGGACAGAGGCCGGGGGATACCGGGCAGCTCGGAGGGCTGCCGTGCGACAGGGGGGGGGAGGAGAGGCCCAGGGAACCCACTCTCCAAGAGGCCCTCACCACCCTCATGGGGGCCTACCACCACTCCCATGAAACGATGGCGACGGTACTGGCCAGGTTCACTGAGATCCAGGCACAGCAGGAGGAACGCTACATGGGGTTCAGGGAGGAGCTGAGAATCATCGGGACCGCAATGGGGACCATCGTCCTGGCCCTCAACAGGATAGAGGACGCGTTGCGGGACCATGTTGCACCACACAGGGCCCCTGTCACTAGCCCGGACCAGGAACAGCCTACCACCTCCGCCGGCGCTAGTGGACAGGAGGCCCCAACACCACGACAGCCCCCCAGAACCCCACCTCCTGCTGAAGAACAACCACCCCGTAAGAGGAGCCTGAGACCAAAAAAAAAGACAGAGTAGGATGTCAAGACCCCCGCCAGCAGGACATACCCCCTCAAGTCTTCCCACTGTCCCACATTGCCACCCTGTCCAACCATGAACTGCCTATGCTCCATCCTTCCACAGGCAAAAGGACAATGCACCTGTGAGACTGAGAACTGGACTCTGCCATGGATATTCCTCCACCCCCACCCATCACCCTTAGAATCACATGTACCGATATCTAGCACTGTAAATAAATCACATATTGCACACAAATCTGTTTGGAGTCATGCTGTATTATTAACAAATGTATTACATATTACTGTTCAATATCTGTTCTGTCAATTACTGATGACAACATACCAATGTCAATACGCTGTAGTTCATGGGCAAACCAAGCAGAAGTCAGGTACTGAGTCAGACAGCACGGAGAAGGGAAGGGAAAGGCAAAAATTAATGAAAAAGATCTGGGGGGAACTACAGAAAGTACAGATGCAGGAGGCTATAAGCAATTGTGAAATGGCGTGGGTGATTCTTACCTGTGTGTTACTGGAAATACTGTTGTATCACTCTGTCCCTATTGTCTGTGTCGTCCTCTGAGTCTTCCTCCTCTTCACTCTCCACAGGCTCCACGGCTTCTACAACACCACCATCTGGACCATCCTCCTGCAGGAAAGGCACATGGCGTCGCAAAGCCAGGTTGTGAAGCATACAGCACGCCACGATGATATGGCACACCTTCTTTGGTGAGTACATTAGGGATCCACCAGTCATATGCAGGCACCTAAATCTGGCCTTCAGGAGCCCAAAGGTTCGCTCAATCACCCTCCTAGTACGCCCATGGGCCTCATTGTACCGTTCCTCTGCCCTGGTCCTGGGATTCCTCACTGGGGTCAATAGCCACGGCAGGTTGGGGTAACCAGAGTCACCTATTAGCCACACACGCTGTCTCTGTAGCTGTTCCATCACATAGGGAATGCTGCTATTTCGCATAACATACGCGTCATGCACTGACCCTGGGAACTTGGCATTTACATGGGAGATGTACTGGTCAGCCAAACAGACCACCTGCACATTCATAGAATGGTAATTCTTCCTGTTCCTGTACACCTGTTCATCGTCATTTGGGGGGACTAAAGCCACATGGGTTCCATCAATTGCACCAATGATGTTTGGGATGTGTCCAAGGGCATAGAAATCAGCTTTCACTGTAGGCAAATCACCCTCCTCTGGGAAAATGATGTAGCTCCGCATGAGTTTCATCAGGGCAGACAACACTCTGGACAAGATCTTTGAAAACATAGGCTGAGACATCCCAGATGACATGGCCACTGTTGTCTGGAATGAGCCAGTTGCAAAAAAATGGAGGACTGACAGAACCTGCACTAGAGGGGGAATTCCTGTGGGTTGGCGGATGGGGGACATCAGGGCTGGCTCCAGCTGGCCACACAGTTCATGGATGGTGGCTCGGTCAAGTCGGTATCGTAGTATAATATTGCGTTCTTCCATTGTCGACAGGTCCACCAGCGGCCGGTACACGCGAGGATTCCTCCTTCTCATCGCAAGTCCCAGCGGACGGTGCCTAGGAAGGAGAATATGGAGTACAGAGTCAATCCACTCACAGGTACGTACAACACAGCTTGCACAGTACAGGTAAATGTATGGGTTGCTATGTTTGTATGTGTGCCATAGCAAGGCCTAGGCCTGTGTGACGCAGTAGAAATTAAGCCATGTGGGCCCTTGAAATGGCGGCTGCCTGACCTGTGAAGTGGGACAATGGGATGTGAGGTCACTGCGCTGGCGGGACACACCGTGGCGGTAGGCGGTCGAAGACCGCTGTGCGAAGACGCATTGGTTAACATTGAAGCCTATGGGTTTCAGGAGCCAATGACGATGTGCGCCGGCGGTCGCGGTACGCACCGCCACGGTACGCACCGCCGCGGGCGTGACCGCCATTTCCTATCTGCTTAATCACTCGAGACCTGATCATCCACAGGAGAGGACCTATACTGCAAGTGCTGCTGTGAACTCGGTCTGGAAGTAACAATGGCTGCTGCTACTGGTTAAAGGGCCCCCGCCTTCAGTTCAGAAGAGTTGGAGAAGCTCGTGGACGCGGTCCTCCCCCAGTATGCGCTACTCTACGGTCCTCCAGACCAACAGGTGAGTACACTCAGTGCACATTGAATGGGTTATGCCTGTGTGGTGTGGGGGGGATGCAAGTTGGTGGGGTGGGGAGGAAATGAGGAGTGCAACGCACGACAGATGAGAGAATGGGACCCATGGCAAGGTTGGGGAGGGGGGGGCATGTACTCCAAACAGACAGATATGTGACTTTTTCTCTTTCCCACCCTGTACATGTCAAACAGGTGAGCGCCCATCAGAAAATCGATATTTGGCGTGCCATCGCCAAGGAGGTCCGGAACTTGGGGGTCCACAACAGACGTGGCACCCACTGCTGCAAGAGGTGGGAGGACATCCGCCGCGGAACGAGGAAGACCGCAGAAACACTGCTGGGGATGGCCTCCCGACCTAGGAGGGGTGCCAGTCGCACCATGACCCCCCTGATGTCCCGGATCCTGGCGGTGGCCTACCCTGCTTTGGATGGGCGCTTGAGGACAGCACAGCAGACACAAGGGGGTGAGCATCTGCACATTCTCCTATCTGTATGCGCAGTGGAGGCGTCTGGGTGGGGGAGGAGGGCTGTGGGTGACATTAGGCCAGGGCGCTTTCTGTAGTGTAGTCCTCTCCCTTAGGCATGGCCCTGTGCCCCCGCCCCCCACCTCTGTAGGGTGCCAAGCGCAGCTACCCATGGTCCAGCATCACCCATTTGCGTGTCTGTTGGCCCTAGACCTGTTGGCCTAGTCAGAAGTACTGAGTAGTGTACCCCTAGGTCGCGACTTAGTGCATGAGGCACCTGTGTCTGTCCTCTCCGCAAAGGGCATTGATAAGGCATGCACTCAACTTTGTTTTATTTCTCCCCCCACCCTAAATCTTTGTTTTCTTGTGCTTTAGCATCATCAGGCGGAGGAGATTTGGCGTCGGAGCAAGAGGGAGCTGCAGGTCACCAGGCCCCGGTGGGCACTGACACAGACACCGAGGGCACCAGTGATCCGGAGGGCGAGGGGAGCACCACAACGGGGGCCGGTGGAGACACCAGCGACACGGACACGTCCTCGTTTGGGAGCTCCCTAGCGGTGGCGGCACCATCTGTGCCCCCGCAACAACAGGTACAGCCGCCACCCAGCGCACCAGCACCGCCCTCCCAGCAGCCCCTCAGTCTTCGCTCCGTGGCCGCTCGGCCAGGAAGGCGCGCGTCTCCTTCGCCCCAGGCACCTCAGCCCCTGCCTCTGTTACCCCTGCTGCCCTCAGTGCGGAGCTCATTGACCTGGTGAGGACGGTCATTGTTGGGCAGACTACCCTTCTGAATGCCATCCAGGGGGTGGAAAGGGAGGTGCATCGGAGCAATGCCTACCTGGAGGGCATTCATTCGGGTCAGGCTGCCCATCAACGAGCGTTCACTGCTCTGGCCTCAGCACTGACGACAGCCATTGTTCCTGTCTCCAGTCTCCCTCTTCTATCTGCCTCCAGCCTGTCTCTGTCTCCTGTACCTCAGCCTATCCCATCCACACCATCAGACCAGCCTGCACACACCTCAACACCCAAGGCCAACTCATCCAAACATAAGCACCACAGAAAACACAAGCATTCACCCAAGCAACACACAGATGCAGACATATCAACAGTCACTACCACCTCTGTGTCCCCGTCCTCCTCGTCTCCCTCCTCCCTCCCTGTGACGTCTACACTCACACCTGCATGCACACCAACATCAGCCAGTTCTTCCACCACCAGCACACCCTCCACTACAGTCCGCACACCTGCAGTCACCACCCCCACTGGCATTTACACGTCCCCTGTGTCCTCACCCACTGTGTCTGTCACCCCCTCTTCCAAGACACATAAACGCAGGCAGACACCCAAACAACAGCCAACCACCTTACGACAGCCTACGTCCCACTCACCTGCACCCAAGGACAGCACACCTGACTCTCCTACAACCACATCCTCTTCTTCCACTTCTCTCACCACTACTCCTACCCCTTACCTTGGTCCCAAGAAATATTACCTCTCCAATCTTGACCTCTTTCCCTCCCCTGACCCACCCCCTCATACTGGGAAAAGTCCCAAGGTCACCTCAGCCACCACCAGCCCAGCTTCTAAAGTGCAAGTGGTGCATGGCATGTGGAGTCCACCCTTTGGTGAGCAGCAAGGGGACAGCCAGCCCCCCCCCAGGCAAGAGGACCCGGAAAGTTAAGGGCCGCCGTGAGCGGACAGAGACGGCTGCCCCCAAGGAGGTAACTCCGGCCACTTCACCTGCCACAACAGCCAGGGGAGGCAAGGGCCCGAGAGCCCCATCTAAGGAGCGGAAGGACAGCAGGGCGGAGAGGACAGCCACCAGGAGCGCGGAGCAGGAGGGCCCCACAAGCCCCATCCCGGCTGCAAGGGACGACACCAAAGGGCCCAGGACTCCGTCCCCGAAGGGGCCTGACCCTGCACGTTCGGAGGGCGAGTGAGCAGGGTGTCCAGGCCAGGTCTGACTCCCTTGACATGCTGCAAGAGTACCGCTGAACAGGGCCCGCCGTGCAGAAGAGCACCGCTGAAGAGGGCCCCGCCGTGAAGACAGGTACCGCTGAACAGGGCCCGCCGTGCAGAAGAGCACCGCTGAAGAGGGCCCCGCCGTGAAGACAGGTACCGCTGAACAGGGCCCGCCATGCAGAAGAGCACCGCTGAAGAGGGCCCCGCCGTGAAGACAGGTACCGCTGAACAGGGCACTGCCGTCTCAAGCACTGCTCCGCTGGGCCCTTCATCTCAAGCACCGCTCCGCTGGGCCCTTCCTGTCAAGCACCGCTCCGCTGGGCCCTTCATCTCAAGCACCGCTGAACAGGGCACCGCCGTCTCAAGCACCGCTCCGCTGGGCCCTTCATCTCAAGCACCGCTCCGCTGGGCCCTCCTGTCAAGCACCGCTCCGCTGGGCCCTTCATCTCAAGCACCGCTCCGCTGGGCCCTTCCTGTCAAGCACCGCTCCGCTGGGCCCTTCATCTCAAGCACCGCTGAACAGGGCACCGCCGTCTCAAGCACCGCTCCGCTGGGCCCTTCATCTCAAGCACCGCTCCGCTGGGCCCTTCATCTCAAGCACCGCTCCGCTGGGCCCTTCCTGTCAAGCACCGCTCCGCTGGGCCCTTCCTGTCAAGCACCGCTCCGCTGGGCCCTTCCTGTCAAGCACCGCTCCGCTTGGCCCTTCATCTCAAGCACCGCTGAACAGGGCACCGCCGTCTCAAGCACCGCTCCGCTGGGCCCTTCCTGTCAAGCACCGCTCCGCTGGGCCCTTCATCTCAAGCACCGCTGAACAGGGCACCGCCGTCTCAAGCACCGCTCCGCTGGGCCCTTCATCTCAAGCACCGCTCCGCTGGGCCCTTCCTGTCAAGCACCGCTCCGCTGGGCCCTTCCTGTCAGGCACCGCTCCGCTGGGCCCTTCATCTCAAGCACCGCTGAACAGGGCACCGCCGTCTCAAGCACCGCTCCGCTGGGCCCTTCATCTCAAGCACCGCTCCGCTTGGCCCTTCCTGTCAAGCACCGCTCCGCTGGGCCCTTCCTGTCAAGCACCGCTCCGCTGGGCCCTTCCTGTCAAGCACCGCTCCGCTGGGCCCTTCATCTCAAGCACCGCTGAACAGGGCACCGCCGTCTCAAGCACCGCTCCGCTGGGCCCTTCCTGTCAAGCACCGCTCCGCTGGGCCCTTCCTGTCAAGCACCGCTCCGCTGGGCCCTTCATCTCAAGCACCGCTGAACAGGGCACCGCCGTCTCAAGCACCGCTCCGCTGGGCCCTTCATCTCAAGCACCGCTCCGCTGGGCCCTTCCTGTCAAGCACCGCTCCACTGGGCCCTTCCTGTCAGGCACCGCTCCGCTGGGCCCTTCATCTCAAGCACCGCTGAACAGGGCACCGCCGTCTCAAGCACAGCTCCGCTGGGCCCTTCCTGTCAAGCACCGCTCCGCTGGGCCCTTCCTGTCAAGCACCGCTCCGCTGGGCCCTTCATCTCAAGCACCGCTGAACAGGGCACCGCCGTCTCAAGCACCGCTGGGCCCTTCATCTCAAGCACCGCTCCGCTGGGCCCTTCCTGTCAAGCACCGCTCCGCTGGGCCCTTCATCTCAAGCACCGCTGAACAGGGCACCGCCGTCTCAAGCAGTGCTCCGCTGGGCCCTTCATCTCAAGCACCGCTCCACTGGGCCCTTCCTGTCAAGCACCGCTCCGCTGGGCCCTTCATCTCAAGCACTGCTCCGCTGGGCCCTTCCTGTCAAGCACTGCTCCGCTGGGCCCTTCATCTCAAGCACCGCTGAACAGGGCACCGCCGTCTCAAGCACCGCTCCGCTGGGCCCTTCATCTCAAGCACCGCTCCGCTGGGCCCTTCATCTCAAGCACCGCTCCGCTGGGCCCTTCATCTCAAGCACCGCTCCGCTGGGCCCTTCCTGTCAAGCACCGCTCCGCTGGGCCCTTCCTGTCAAGCACCGCTCCGCTGGGCCCTTCCTGTCAAGCACCGCTCCGCTTGGCCCTTCATCTCAAGCACCGCTGAACAGGGCACCGCCGTCTCAAGCACCGCTCCGCTGGGCCCTTCCTGTCAAGCACCGCTCCGCTGGGCCCTTCATCTCAAGCACCGCTGAACAGGGCACCGCCGTCTCAAGCACCGCTCCGCTGGGCCCTTCATCTCAAGCACCGCTCCGCTGGGCCCTTCCTGTCAAGCACCGCTCCGCTGGGCCCTTCCTGTCAGGCACCGCTCCGCTGGGCCCTTCATCTCAAGCACCGCTGAACAGGGCACCGCCGTCTCAAGCACCGCTCCGCTGGGCCCTTCATCTCAAGCACCGCTCCGCTTGGCCCTTCCTGTCAAGCACCGCTCCGCTGGGCCCTTCCTGTCAAGCACCGCTCCGCTGGGCCCTTCCTGTCAAGCACCGCTCCGCTGGGCCCTTCATCTCAAGCACCGCTGAACAGGGCACCGCCGTCTCAAGCACCGCTCCGCTGGGCCCTTCCTGTCAAGCACCGCTCCGCTGGGCCCTTCCTGTCAAGCACCGCTCCGCTGGGCCCTTCATCTCAAGCACCGCTGAACAGGGCACCGCCGTCTCAAGCACCGCTCCGCTGGGCCCTTCATCTCAAGCACCGCTCCGCTGGGCCCTTCCTGTCAAGCACCGCTCCACTGGGCCCTTCCTGTCAGGCACCGCTCCGCTGGGCCCTTCATCTCAAGCACCGCTGAACAGGGCAACGCCGTCTCAAGCACAGCTCCGCTGGGCCCTTCCTGTCAAGCACCGCTCCGCTGGGCCCTTCCTGTCAAGCACCGCTCCGCTGGGCCCTTCATCTCAAGCACCGCTGAACAGGGCACCGCCGTCTCAAGCACCGCTGGGCCCTTCATCTCAAGCACCGCTCCGCTGGGCCCTTCCTGTCAAGCACCGCTCCGCTGGGCCCTTCATCTCAAGCACCGCTGAACAGGGCACCGCCGTCTCAAGCAGTGCTCCGCTGGGCCCTTCATCTCAAGCACCGCTCCACTGGGCCCTTCCTGTCAAGCACCGCTCCGCTGGGCCCTTCATCTCAAGCACTGCTCCGCTGGGCCCTTCCTGTCAAGCACTGCTCCGCTGGGCCCTTCATCTCAAGCACCGCTGAACAGGGCACCGCCGTCTCAAGCACCGCTCCGCTGGGCCCTTCATCTCAAGCACCGCTCCGCTGGGCCCTTCATCTCAAGCACCGCTCCGCTGGGCCCTTCCTGTCAAGCACCGCTCCGCTGGGCCCTTCCTGTCAGGCACCGCTCCGCTGGGCCCTTCATCCCAAGCACCGCTGAACAGGGCACCGCCGTCTCAAGCACCGCTCCGCTGGGCCCTTCCTGTCAAGCACCGCTGAACAGGGCACCGCCGTCTCAAGCACCGCTCCGCTGGGCCCTTCCTGTCAAGCACCGCTCCGCTGGGCCCTTCATCTCAAGCACCGCTCCGCTGGGCCCTTCATCTCAAGCACCGCTCCGCTGGGCCCTTCATCTCAAGCACCGCTCCGCTTGTCCCTTCATCTCAAGCACCGCTCCGCTGGGAACCGCCGTCTCAGGCACTGTTTATGGTTCACTGTGCCCACCATGCCTCCTCCTTGACCAGTGGAGACTGTCATCCACCGGATGGACTGTGGCTTTGCACTCCCCAGGATGGTCCAGTGGGCAGCCCACCCACTGTAGAGACATTGAGAGACTGTGGCTTTGGACTCCCCAGGATGGAACAGTGGGCAACCCACCCACTGTAGAGACTTGAGAGACTGTGGCTTTGCACTCCCCAGGATGGTCCAGTGGGCAGCCCACCCACTGTAGAGACATTGAGAGACTGTGGCTTTGCACTCCCCAGGATGGTCCAGTGGGCAGCCCACCCACTGTAGAGACATTGAGAGACTGTGGCTTTGCACTCCCCAGGATGGTACAGTGGGCAGCCCACCCACTGTAGAGACATTGAGAGACTGTGGCTTTGCACTCCCCAGGATGGTCCAGTGGGCAGCCCACCCACTGTAGAGACATTGAGAGACTGTGGCTTTGCACTCCCCAGGATGGTCCAGTGGGCAGCCCACCCACTGTAGAGACATTGAGAGACTGTGGCTTTGCACTCCCCAGGATGGTACAGTGGGCATGGTGGCTCCTCGTGGATCTGGCGTCGTGGACTCATGTGGCTGTGGTGGCCCCCCCTTCCCTTCCCCCTGAAGTGCCTGTAGTTTTGTCATCAGATGCCCCTGCAGTGTTCTCTCCAAAGGACTCAGGTCTCGTGTGTGGGCTTTGCCCTTGTTTCGCAGAACATTGGCCCACGGACATGCTAGATTCGTAGGATGTGCAGGACTTGTTACTCCAGTTATACACTGATGTGTATATATTTTTTGTTTTTGTATATATTTATCACGGTTGGTCAATACTTTCCAGGAGCTTTTTTTGTACATAAATATTTATTCTAAATTTGGTTGTGTCATTGTATTTTTTACGGGTGTTTGTGTGGTGTCACTGTGACTTGTTGCTCTGCATTGGTGTGTACATATTGGGGGGGTGGGGGCGGACGCATATGTGTGTGCCCGTAACCTTTCGTCCTCCCCCCTCCCGTGTGTCGTAGGTGCAGTACTCACCGTTGACGTCTGCGCCGGAGTTCGTACTCGTGGTAGATGAGCAGGTAGACGAGAGCCGGTATGATGTTCAATTCGGGTTCCATGCTGTCCTCCTTCCGCGTGGAGTGTCTCGAGGTGAGCGTTTTCCATTGAAAATGTCTGTTTCCGCCGTGTTTTTATCGGCGGAGCTCCCGCCCCGGAAAAGGTGGCGGATTGGTGGGTCGTGATAGGGTGGGCGGTACATTGTCTGCCGCCTGGCTGTTGGCGGTGACCGCCGCGCTGTTTGTTTGTTCCGCCGTGGCGGTCGGAGTGTTAAAGCGGCAGCCTGTGTTGACGGTTCCCGCCAGGGTCAGAATTCAATTTTTTGGACCGCCGGCCTGTTGGCGGGTTGGCCGCCGCTTTATCACCGACCGCCAGGGTTAGAATCACCCCCTCAGTGTCACCAAAAATAAAGGTATTTATTTGGGTGACACAGTACCAAAAATATCTTAGAGACAATACTCCTCCTGGAGGTAAGTATTATACACAATGTATCCGCTAGACACCAAAATTAGACAAATAAATAGTCATAGAGCAATGCAAGCAATAGGAAATGCTATAGATTGCAATGGGAGAAAATAGGTCTAGGGGCAACACAAACCATATACTAAGAAAGTGGAATGCGAATCATGAATTTCCCCCTAGACAAGTGTAGTGTGTGCAGAATTGCTGGGAGAGTAAGAATACAGTAAAGGTAAGTAAATTACCCCACCCCAGAGCCCAGAAAAGCAGGAGTAAAGTACTGCAAGTTTCCTTAGGACACACTACACCTCATAATTGAGATTTTGCAGCAACCAGCCAAGTCTGCAAAGAACAACTGCTGGATTCCTGGACCTGAAGACCTGCAAAGGAAGGGGACCAAGTCCAGAAGTCGAAAGAAGTTCCAGGAAGGACAGGAGCCCCTGCCAATACAGAAGAGGGTACAAAAGAAGAGTCCACGGTTAGTCGAAGACTACAGAAATGCACCCTAGGAAGACGCCAGTGGGTTACTGGTTGATGCAAAGGATGTCCCACGATGTGAAGATCGTTGCAGATGTGATTTTGTGTTGGAAGTCGCCAACAAGCCTTTTCTATGACACAAGTGATTTTTGCTTGAAAATGGTGCTGGATGGACCCAGGAGGGACCTAGGGACGGAGGAAGAGGGGGCTCTCAGCACTTTAGAGAGCCCTCAGGATGCCAGCCAGCACCCCCGGAGGTCCCAGGACACGGGGACAAAGGTGGTGCAAAACACAGTTGATGCAGCACAACAAAGGAAGATCCCACGCCACCGGAGAACAACTCAGCGAGTTGAGCGTTGCAGGATGGAGTGCTGGGGACCTGGGCCAGGCTATACACAAAGAAATTTTGCAAATAGTGCACAGAAGCCTCAGGAGGTGAAGAAGATGCAGTCCACAGGGGTACTGTCACTCTGTGGGAAGGCAAGGTCTTACCTCATCCAAATTGCGTCAGCAGGACTTCAGGACAGTCTATGTCGATGATGTCCACCCTCTGTGTCCTTAGGAGCACGCTCGTCGCTGTGAGAGGGGTCCAAGGGTACCGGTCGTTGTCTTGGAAGGTGCCTGCTGGAGCTGGGGAGTGACTCCCACCATAGGCTGCTGCCAGCACCGAGGCCACGCAGGAGTAGGACACGACCCCCAACCTGGAGCACAAAGCCAGAACGGGCCGCCGGCACGCAGCAGCGCCCAAGTCTATCAGCCACGTCACGCGTGGCCCAGGAAGGCACGCTGACACGGTCTCGATCCTCGAGGTCAGAGCCTCAAAAATGGGGATGTGTTGTACTGACACACTCTGGGCGCCGTCCCGTAACAAGAGGGGGGCGCCAATTGCCTCAAGTGCCCCAGGATTGAAGGAGGATTAAGCCAGGATGCGGTAGCTCACTGGGAGCGCGTCCCTCTGGCCATTTTTCTTGGCCACGCCCCAAGAGATCAATTTTAATTAATGCGCATTCTGGAATTTGCGCAGGGATTGGAATTCTGAGTTGTGCAATAATTGTCACACCACTGCTGTTTCCCTCTATCTGATTTTTGCCAGCTAAATACCTGACAACATTTAATTAAAAAAATCTGAGGTTAAATGTTATGGATGTGAGAATGAATGCACTAAACATTAATTCCACAAATAATTCTCCATGCTTGCATGAAAGAGTCAGAATAGGAGGTCTGTGCTGCAGCCTCCTAACACCCCAAACCCACAGCTATGGTATTTACTGGGAGTTGTAGATAGCCCTAACAACCCAACTCCCTCACTTTTGCAGTCTGAAAGTTGGGGCCTTAGAATAAACTAACAAATACTTTGGTGCTTGCTTTTCCAATTTGGAAATCCTAGTTGAAACAAAGGCAGTGTAAAAATGTCCCCGTTGTTAACTATAATCAATTGGCTCAATTCCAGAACAGATCGATTTTGAAAATGTGTGCCACTTTTTAGAAACCATAAATTACAGAAATGGTGGGAACCACCTCTAAAATGACCTTGATAGCGTATAATTAATCTGGCAGCTTCACACCTGAGGTCCAAAATCCACCTTTAATTGGAGAGGTTGCAGGACATTCTCCTACATTAACACTTCTGTAGTGCTGCACCCGATTGCTTTGTTAAAATCTGAGACACTAACCTCTCTGCCAGTGCACTCCAGGAGCAGATTGCCCCTGTGGCATTGCAGACATCCCGCTGAGATCGGTGCTGCCATTTTCTTGGTCCCCCCCGGTTCAGATCCATTCAACAAATACATTACTCCATTCCCCTCTAGCCAGACAGCATGACATCCTATAAATAAGTGAGCTACTGGTGTTCCGGTGCTCTGAGCCAGCTGTCCCACCTGCCGTACCCCAGGAAAGGATGCTTTAGAACCTGACGGCCCAGTGAGACTTCAGGTGAGCAGGTCATTGCTGCCACTGAGAGGGCTCCACACCCACCGCTGAATCGGTGCACCCTACCCAATAGTGGAAAGAGGTATTGGGCAGGCTACTGCAGAGCACAGCACCGTCATGGCTAACTGGCTCCTGAGACCATTACTTCTCTGTCCATATGGTGGCCCCCATACCAGTGGGAGGCAGCAGAATGCCACTGAGGCCTCACTGATCTAGACAACAGAGGCTGACCCTCTCAAACTGTCAGAGCGTAAGCAAACTTTCCTGCCACATTTGAAAAAAAAAACACTGCTCACTCTGGGCAATTACACACAAACCCTAACTTCAGGAAATGAACATAGATAAGACCCCTGACCTCCCCATCCGGCCCTATCCCACTTCGCAAAATATCGAGAACACCCACACCCAACACTACATGCCTACTGAGTCAGTCTGCCTGGACTCACTGGTAGTAGGTGGTGGGCCTCTTGTCAACACCGAGGGTAACAGAGTAATTTGCAGGCATGAAAACTACTGCAGTGGTATTCCACTCAGTGCTATCACAGTTGAGATGGGGGACTGTTTGCTAATACCACAACAAACTGACACATTGAAACCCTTGCAATTCGGCGGATGCTTTCATTTTAAGAAGGTGCCTCAAATCACCATGCCACAGTTGCTGGCCATGGGTGCTCCTTGCATTCTGCTGCCCTTGACATGCCTCTACTGTGTCAATAAATGCTTTTCACCTACCTAAAACTAGAACATTTAGAACTTTAATGCCCCTATGCTGGTATACACAGGCATTCAAGAGACTATCAACTGTAGCCTGGGGTTACTACACAGCCTGGTTGCCTTGTCTTCCCAGCAAATAAGACTGTTGCAGTGTTTGTAAGTTAACACCACCCAATGAGGAAACCGTGCACTAGTGTGGCCCTTCAACCTGTGGCATCCGCAACTGACCTTGTAGACATCGAGGTAACCACCGCAGGTTGACCAACAGGGTGTCTTCCTCAAAAGTACACTTCAAAAAATGCAACATAACTGACAGACACACGCAGCACTACTGTGGACCTTGCAGACTGTGTGCATTGTTTGAGGGTAGGTCAGAGGATAAAGAGGGAAGGGCCTGCAGAAGCAACCTAAGAATAGTAGGCCTTCCTGAAGGTGCAGAAAGTCTAAATTCAGTTAGTTACTTGGACTTCAAAAAATGCCACCATAAATTACAGACACACACAACACTCCTGTGGATTTTGCAGACCATTCATGTTTTTCAAGGGCAGGGCAGAGGATAAAGAAGACAGGGCCTGGAAAAGCAACTTAGGAATAGCAGGCCAACCTGAAGGCATGGAAAGTCTTGATCCAGTTGGCTACTTAGAAACTTGGATTAAAGGATTCATGCCCCCCACCATCTCAATACCTTTTTTTCCACTGAAAGAACCCACAGGGTCCTCACAGGCTACCTGAATCCACACCATGCCCTATGGTTGTTACATTTCTTTATTTTAAGGGCCGTGATAAAATACTAGGTAGAACCAGAAAACAGACAGTAAGCACATAATGCTTTTCTCTGACTACACATAAGGTTTCTGCACCAACAGTCCTTCTTTCTTAGGGTAAAAAGTAAACTCCGTGAAATGGGCCTGCAGGATTACCTACTGTTCCTGCAAAACTCAAAATCCTTGCAAACCAGCTTCAACTTGGGTGGAAGTGAGGTCACACAATGGCGTACTAAGAGTGCTCAGACTAGGATCAGTCCCCTTCTGCATGACTTCTCCCTACTGGGTCATTTTGCCTCAATGCCCTCACAACATAACGTAGCAACAGGTAGTGCCAAGCTCCTTGCCAATCTTAACATTATCGCATGAAACATCAGGGGCTTACGCACTGCTTCCAAGTGCCACGTAGTCTTTCCTTAAGCTCAATTATGTCACAAATATGCACACATATGCAAATTCGTCAAGGTATATGAATAAATCACCGTACTAACTGCTATGTAGCTCCAACCCAGCATACAACACTTGCCATTGGTGGCAATGGTATATATTGAAAATTTCAGTGACCTAGCCCCTGTGCATAGCTAGTCAACATAATGTGGTAAGAAAAATAAAAAAAGGGTGTCATTTTGCCTCAATGCTAGGGTGGGACAGGAAAGTTGAAACTTTCTGCATGTGCAACAGTGTATGCTGTCTATGCATATTCTACAATGGAGATGTAGTCTACATACACAGAACCAGATCGGGAGGACAGGCATTTTCATACATCGCTCCTAAAGTGTGGAAGTGCCTCCCACATATGAAAGTCTCCTCTTCTTGAATTCCAATGGAAGTTGAAGGCTTAGCTTTTCAATTAATCAACCTACCATAAGCAGGGCTAGGTACACACACTGGCTCAGCACTAGATTACCTGTGGGTGATGGTGTGCGTTACAAATACATATGACAACTGATACAATGGGCAGACATACCCTACATTCGACGTTGAATATGTTCTAGATGTCTCTTTAGACTGATCCTGTTCCCTCGACTCCAAATGCTAACAACATAAAATCTAAGCACTTAATATACTGGCTGCATCATTGGTGCCATAGCAATCCTCAAACCAAGACCTACTCCTTTTACTAGTTGCCACATGACCTACATGTTAGACTTGATCACATCCTGTATACCACTCACATAGATCTCCCTTCATCCACATCCAATACATGGGCCGCACAGCATTGGACCATATCCCTTTCCTTTCTGGGTTCAGCTGAGGCAGGCCACTTCCCCTAGTCACTACCTGGCAAATGCAACACCCCCCTCCCCCAGTCTTGAATGAAGATGCATTCCACGATAATTTCTGTAAAAATATAAGGGATCACTTTGAAATTCATGCTAACAGCACTTCTTCTAGCACCATAAAAAGAAAGGTCTTCAAAGTCACACTGTGAGGACACTGTATTAATGTTATAGTGGATGCCAGAAAAACAGTAGAGGTAGAGCTTCATGAGGTGGAAAGCTCCTTGTTTCATCTCAAACAAGAGACCATTTCTCAACTGGCAAACGTTTAACCCCTTGCCTCTTCTTGCACCAGATTGGCTGCACTACTCGAATGGCTATGCTGCATAAACTACACGGCACATACCCACACCAGCCGTGACAAATCAGGCACGATGTTGGCCTTGCTAATAAAACAATCAGATGCCCATAGCCCTATTACTTGCATTCGAAATGACCTAAACATTCTGGTACAGTCAGCAAGAAATTCACCATGCTTCCCTGCAACACTACCGGCCCCTTCATGCCCCATTTCAGCACTCCTCTTTAACAGACATTTTGGCCCTGCTAGATGACATACCACTGAAACGGATTTCCTCTGACCAGTGTCATGAGTTGGATGCCCCGCCAACCCAGGCACAGATTAGGGAATCTATCTAATCCCTGAGCATAGGCAAGACATCCTGGGCCGGAAAATACATCGGAACAACGCATTCTGAAACCACGCATGCCTGAGCAACGTGGTCAGAACAACAACCGCGTTGTTACCACTAACACCTTTCCCACGAATGCCTTAACAGCCATTTTTCATTGTAAAGGCATGCCTGGTAAAGGCATGCGTGGAACAGCATGCATGGTTCCAGCAAGCGACCCCCTTGATCACCCACCCCACCCTTAAGACAACCGCGACCCCCCAACCGACCCCTAAAACCACCCCAACCCCTGCCCCTAAAAACTAAAACAACCCCAACCTCCTGCCCCTAAACTACCCCGACCTGACCCCTAAAAACTAAAATTGCCCGGACCCCCCACACCGCCCCTAAAACTACAGTGACCCCCCATCCCGCCCCTAAAACCTAAACTACCTCAACCCCACACCCTCCCCTAAAACTTAAACTACCCCAACCCCCACCCCTGCCCATAAAACTGCCATGACCCCCCACCTTGCCCCTAAAACCTAAAACTACTGTGACCCCCTACCCCACCTCTAAAACCTAAACTACGCCAACTACCCTGACCCACAACCCCACCCTTAAAACCTAAACCTAACCTGACCCCCCACCCCGCCCCTAAAAACTAAAATTACCCCAACCCCCACCCCTAAAACCTAAAACTACCCTGACTCTCCACCCGCCCCTAAAAACTAAAATTACCCTGCACCTAAAACTACTGTGACCCCTCCACCTCTGCCCATAAAATCTAAACTACCCCACCCCGCCCCTAAAACTAACCCGACCCCCCCACCCCTAGAAGTACTGTGACCCCCCACCCCTAAAACCTAAAACAACCCTGCCTCCCCACCCAGCCCCTAAAAACTAAAATTACCCCGATCCCCGCTACTAAAACATCCACGACCCCCCCACCTCTGGCCCTAAAACCTAAAACTGCCTGACCCCTGCCACTAAAACCTAAACCACCCCAGCCCCCCACCCCTAAAACTACTGCGACCCCCACCTCCGCCCTTAAACCTAAAACTTCCCCCAACCCCGCCCCTAAAACCTAAACTACCCCAACCCCCACCCCTAAAACTACTACAACCCCCACCGTGCCCCTAAAACCTAAAAGTACCCCGACCCTCCACCCCACCCCTAAAACTACTGTGACCCCACCCCAAAACCTAAAACTACCTCAACTCCCCACCACGCCCCTAAAAACTAAAATTACCTGACTCCGCCATGAAAACTACCACGACTCCCCACCACCACCCCTAAAGACTAAAACTACCCCTGCCCCTAAACCGCAAACTACCCCAACCCCCCACCCCACCCCTAAAACTACTGTGGCCCCCCACCCCACCCCTGAAACCTAGAGCTACCCCGACTCCCCACCCGGCCCCTAAAACTACTGTGAGCCGCCGACCCCACCCCACCCCAAAACCTAAAATTACCCAAACCCTCCACCCTGCCCCTAAAAACTAAAATTGCCCCAACCACCCACCCCGTTCCTAAAAAACTAAAACTACCCCCACCCACCCTAAAACTACCCCCAACCCTACCCCAGCCTCACTTTTCTGACCACGTCATGTCCGATCCTGAGTCTGTTTTCCTCTGCCTTAACCACACATGTTCGTTGTTCAGGACATGCATGGTTAAGGCAGAGAAAAACAGGGTTGTTTTTCATGAAAGCATTGTTCCGCTTTCGTGGATAGCGCACGTCGCTTTTTAGCTGTCGTTGCTGAGGCTGTTTCCCCCTGGTCCGTGATCCTGTAGGGCATACCCGGATCTCTTGGTACAGTGACTGGAACAATTGTGTGTGGCGGTTGCAGCTGAAGCCACGCTAGTGCTGTTCCTTCAAGAGGCCCAGTTTGAGGAAACGGACAGTATTATATGTGTGGTTGTGCGACTCCACTGTGTAATGCACTTACCAACCCCTTTAGATCCAGTAAGTTTTATCTGTCAAACCCTCATCTCAAACCTGGGTAGTCGTGGTACTGAGCAGCAAGGTTTACACAGTTGAACAAGTTTAAATTTAAACCGCACCAACGCAATTGAAGAAGAAATCAACATGACACTCAAGAAATTTAACACCAAGTTTTAAAAACAGACTGTATTTTTATACGAATTTAGACACATCAAAAAGATCCACTAGAAGGTTCCAGAGATATGGATTTTACAAGTAATAACAGATCAAACCATTTCCACCCAGCCACAAGCAAGCCTTGGCAAATTCACTAAATTTTACACTAGAAAATATTTCAAGGACAACTTGGGTAAGTGTCAAGATGATCGAGGAGAAGTATTTAGGACAACCATCTCTGGCAGGCAGGTAGCTAGTCACGGGGACCAGCAAGGATTTTAGAAACAGTTATCTCCACAGAATAGGTAGTGTTCAATCAGTTCCTGGCCTTTTATCCATGTTACATTGCATCAGGATTGAGTGATCCTGAGGCAAGGGATGAAGGATGCGCCATGGATGCTGTGAATGTGACGCAGTTGACTGGGGTTCCTGCAAGGATTCGTAAGTCCATGAAGGTAGTGAGGGGGTCCTGGTTGCAGGGTTGTTGTCCCACAAAATCCTCTCTGGTCTGACTAAAGTCTCATCACCACTGGAATACCAGTCGCCCGGTGTCAGGGTCTCAAGCCATTCCTTTCTGAGTCAATAATCCTCTTTCTGAGGGTCCTAACAGCACTCCAGCAGCATTCCCGGGCTAAGCGAACTTGGGTGCAGCTCTGCATCGTGTCTTGGCCCTTGGAGCTGCGCGATGATGGTGGTACCGGTGTAGTGAATCCTAGTTTGTTTTAACGGGATAACAGGAGTTAGCTTAGCCGTAGGCTTGTAAACTCGTGCCCCCGTCACCCAGTGACTTTTAACCTACTTAGCTTGCTCTGTCTTAGTCCATTTAATAATTTATTTCCTTTAAAATGGCGGCCTTGTTTATAGTTAGGCCACTTGTTATGGGTTCTATTATCAGTGTCACTGCGCCAAGGCGTCAAGATCAAGCACAAAAGACAAACATACAGTAGGCATTCACACTTAGGGATTTTCCCTCTCTATACTTTCGAGGGATTGTTGATATTAATTGCCGTCCCAAGCATGCCTGTTATCTATTGTTATGAATAACACTTATGTCAGGGGACCTTGTAAATCTGTATAAATACAACACACTTTTAGATAGATAATCAGAGGGATTCCGACCAGAGGGCATCGCCACCATCGCTGATACCGATGCTGCAGTCATCTTGACGCTGACCCAGTCTTCGTGTCCCTGCGGAGTCTGAGATAGAGACCTCATTCCAAGGTAACGAGGGTTGGGGGCTCCTCTCATGGACACGGCTTTGGCAGATTAGGTTTAACGAACCCAGCTCTCCTTTTTAGGTAGGAGGTTAGACCTACTCTCCTTAGGGTATTAGGGCTTATTCCATTTTATACATATACATATATTCCTTTCATATATTGCATAATGGTGGGGGTCTTTATAACAATGACTCTCCTCTTCACAATACTGTTGCTTGGTATATTCATTATCCTGATCATTGCAGTTCATGCAACTTATCACAAATTGCAGTTATGTTGAATAAAAACTATTATAACTTCACTGCATCTGTGTTATTGCCTTTGTTTGTATGAGACATAATAAATCTGTGAGAAAAGGGTAATTTCCGTTTAACCACGACAACCCTGAGAGATCCTACTTCGAGTCCATGCGTAAGCGACTGCTACAAATCACCTTTTACTATTGTCTTTCTGGTGAGGTACTGCTAGTAAGCCGGTAAGGTTTGGACAACAGTTACAACTAGTTGTAGGAAGAAACCTAGTCACCTACAAACGAAAGTACTGTCATCCTGAGACCAGCAGTCTTGCTCAGAGCAAGAGTCCAAACTACGAGATGGCACCACCAACGATGGTGTTTAGGCACTAATTTACGGATACCCTGACTATCACTGTCTCACAGACAACAGGTACCCTCAGTACCATTATACGGAGATGTCCGTGGTCTTTGGGAGAATCCTCCTCAGCCGAACTGGTAACCCCTAATTAGGCTGTAGGTTGTTCGAGCTCGAACTCACAAAAGGAAAAAACTTCCCCTATTTTGGTGTTCCGTTTCTCTAAACAACTATGGCTCATACCATAGACATTCCTGCAAATGCTAGACATGTACTTACACAACATTTATTAGCGCATGGCCTTACGAAAGAGGGCGGGGAGGTTACTTTGATTATAGAAGCGACTGAAGCATACCAAACAGAAACATTTTACTGTTGGGTTGCCTTTCCTGAGGCTGACCAACGGACGCACACATTTCACACATATGACATTGCGGATGTACCAGTACGATATGAAGCATACCAGTATCATGAAATATCGCTCACATATCAAGAGCATCAGAACTGGTTTGAAGGCGCCCTACCACATGTACTACGACGGGTGAGGCTAGGTCCTTTGAGTAATGAAGGGCCTACTTGGCCTATGTTTGCCACATATACACCTCATCCAGGCATACAAAATATGCCGGTTGTAGATTTAAGGATATTATATAATGAATTAGTGGCATTATATAGACGATTGGTTCAGTTCGTAATGCGGACATTGAACACTACTCCAGCGCGTCCAGCACCACCAGCTGCTGGTGGATATCAATTGGCTATTGGGATTAATCCACAAATGGTGCATACCATTATGGGCAAGGTGCCCTCAGATCGATAAAAAAATACCGTTCTGGATTGCTCCGAAAACAAATCAGCTGGAAGCTGTGTTCCCCCATACGGGGCCACAGGAGAAACATAGATTGCTCACTATGTGCTTGCCATTTGGGATGGTTCCCTCGGTGGACGAATGTGCCACTTGGGGTACAGTATTCGCTGCCGTTTATACTACCACACATGGTACCCCTACACTTGCCAATTTACCGGAAGTGTTAAAACAAATACAAAATGAGCATGGGGCTGCACCGGCCCTGGATCTGGGGATGAAATTGATGCGTAACTTTGACGCCGTCTCCTCAATAATATTAAGTAATATTAAAGGGGAAGCAGTGGCACTGGCGATACGCCAGCGTCTCCGGGAAACTCCACATGTGGAACAGGAGAGACAGCTACCAAAAATAATATCTGATACCTATACTAGTATTGGACGGGATGGGCTGGGAGCCAAACCTAAAAAATTGGATGTACCAAGTACTACCCATAAGGAAGGTACAAAGCAAGCACAAGAGGGCTCCAAAAAGCGCTGGGACAAACAAAAAGATTTCAAGGATAGGAGAAATAAAAGAGCTGATTCTCCACATCCGGAATACTCCGAAAGGAGGTATAATCTCATGAATAGGGATAACATTAGAACTCCAGACACGTCCTTCTCGTTCCTTTCAGGACGCACCGGATAGACGTAGCGAGAGAGGGGGCCGTCAAGATCGATGTCTGGAATACGTGAAAGAAAAGAAAGACTCGCCACAGTCTACCATTAAAAAAGAAGAAAAGACTACTCAGCAAAAGCCACAATTTAAAAAGAAGAAAGTGGCAGCACTGTCCATTAAAAATGCCAGTAGTATTGAGAACGCTGTTGAGAAACAAGAGGTGGGCAGTGACTCTGTTGGACAGCGCGGCAGAGGTCACGATATGTCGCCAGAGTCTGAAAGATCATCTGGATGCGACAGCAACTAGCGATTACATCGCAGTTGAAACGGCGGATGGCCGCGTTCTCCCACCCGATAGGGTTTATGATTTAACAATTCAGATAGAGGGAGATGTGGAACGCATTATTAGTGTAATATTCTGGGATGAACTTACTAGTGATATCCTGTTGGCCGAGAGAGATTGGCCACCTGAACATGTCCGCAAGCTCCCGCATGGGGAAGATGTCATTTTGCCTTCTTTCTCCGATCTTGTTCCGGAAGCAGACAAAAAAGCATATGCTGCTGAATGGGCTTTAGCGCAGGCACCTGCGTTATACCGTAATCATGTAGGATGGGACAAGGACTCTCCTTGTCATGTTATTCCCGTTAGGTCTACACCACACCCGCAGCCTCAATACCCTGTAAAACATGAAGCAAAAGCTCCAGTGACGGAGATACTGTCACAACTTGAATACCAGGGAGTAATTGAGCCCTATGCATCGGCAATGAATAATCCGCTATTTTTCTGTTGCGAAACCTGATCATTCATATAGAATAGTGGTTGATTATAGACACTTAAATAGTCATACACGCACATATGCTATACAAAATTCACATAGCACAGCATTAATTAATAATATAGTGCAAAAAAAATACAAAACTACATTGGATATATCGAATGGATTTTTCTGCCAGAATTTAGCACATTAAAGTAGAGACCTAAGTGCATTTTCCTTTGGCTCACAAAAACGCTTTTGTCGTTTACCCCAAGTCTATAAAAACAGCCCAGGGCTGTTTTCGGCACGTGTAACATCAATTTTACATGAGCTGGATACCGAGGCATTATCATATGTGGATGATATATATCTCACTGATGACACCCTTGACATTCATCTTGCAAGGGTCGATCGGGTAATTCTGGGATTTGCTGCCTTCGGATATAAATTTAATTTTAAGAAGAGCAAGATAGCATTTCTTAGTGTATTGTTCCTAGGATATGAGCTATCGAACGAAGGGAAGAGCCTGGCCTGCACTTCCTAGACAAATGTGCTCAGCTACAGCCTCCAAACACGCTTAAGAAATTACAGTCATTACTGGGTTTCTTTAATTTTGGCAGAACATACATTCCAGATTATGCTGAACGCATTAAACCACTATATGACTTAATACAGCCCCATTTTTATAGCAGGCGATGGACAATTGAACACACACACATCCTTAGGGATATACAACGAGACATGCTGGAAGCTAGACACTTGTACACACGTGACAATAAAACGAACTTGGTCATCAGAATAATTGCTGGTGCCCTTGGGTTTACATATGTCACCTTTAATGAGGGTGACACAGTGCCAATAGCTTACAAATCACATTTGTACTGCAATGCAGAAAAACGTTTTGCTCCTACTGAAAAAATTCTGACAGCAGTTCAGATGGCCGTCTTAAAGGAGAGGTCACTTGCCCAAGGGAAGCGCATTATTGTTGTCTCCCAGGTGCCAGCCTTAGAGGCTGTGACTAAAGCGAGTGTTCCAAACGCTAAAGCATTACATCCACGCTGGATTCAATAGGCAACGTCTCTGACCGCCACTGATGTTGATTATGTGTTTGATCCAAGACTTCAGACACAAGAATTTCTCCAGTATGAGCAGGAGTACCCCGCTCCCTTACACATATTGCCAATAGACAGTTATGATACCATCATTTATACTGACGGATCGGCACAACCAGCTGTGGGTACTAAACTTCAATACTCGGCAGCTTGCGCAGCCGTGTGCGGGATTATGGAAGACGGAGTTTTCCATCCTCATAATACCTACACTCAGACCTTAGGGGACTGCACAGCCCAGTTGGCCGAGCTTAAGGCTCTTCTTCTAGCGCTCGAACATTCAGAGCCAGGAACACAGACTTTGATCGTCTGTGATTCATATTACTGTGTCCAGTCATACAATTAATACCTCAATCATTGGAAACTGAACGGGTTTAGAGATTCTAAAGGGAACACCATTAAACACAAAATGTTGTGGGGAAGGGTGGCTGATCTTAAGGATAAGCTGCCATGTGTCCATGTAGTTCATACATTAGGGCACCAACGTGTAGGAATACATGTTGCCGGTAATACTTTGGCTGATGAAGCAGCCAAAGCATCAGTAGCTACGGCTTCTGTGGCTGCAGTGACTCGTTCTCGGACGAGGTTGGATAATGAAATACTGATTGCCGTTAAAGCTTCGGCTGCAGGCAAGAGCCTTCCGAAAGGATACCCTACGAACTATACATATCATATCAGGGCACAGAATATTGCTTTTGCAACAATTCCTGATGTTGGTGATCGAGTGATCCCGAATGAAGACCAAAGATTGGAGCTGATTGCATCTGCACATGAGGGTGTCGCTTCTGCACATGCTGGTATACAGGCCACTATCACCATTTTACAACAAAGTTACCGGTGGCCTGTTCTATGCAGACGGACTAAACAATATGTCCTTTGCTGTGACATTTGTCAGCAGATTAAGGGCTCAAATATCAAACGCCCTCCGCAGACATCGCTCTTAGTGTCAGACAAGCCACTCCGTTGTGTGTACCTGGACCATTGTGGTCCCTTACAACCTGATGGTGCATACAAATACATTTTAGTGGCTGTAGATTCCTGTTCTAGATTCCTGTGGGTATGGCCACAGTGGTCGGCTGACGCCCGGACTGTTATAAAAGATTTGCTGATCTTTATCGGTACATATGCGGTTGCAGCATTCCATTCGGACCAGGGCCCTGCATTTGCCTCTAAAGCTTTCAGGGACACCATGAGGACGATGGGTGTTGAACTCCATTACTCCTCACCATACCATCCCGAGGGAAATTTGGTCGTGGAGAGGCGGAATCGTGATCTAAAGCAGTCCTTAACCGCTCGAGTATTAGGTTCAGGCCGCAGTTGGTTACATCACCTATATGGGGTCCAGAGAGCACTGAATAATCTGCCAAGACAGTCCTTGGGGGGAAAGTCTCCATATGAGGTTCTCTTTGGGACACCTATGTATGTCCCCGATCTTGATGCCCCTGGTATGGTGGCAGCAGAAACACCATTTGACATAAAAGAACGTCTCGCTGTTTTACAGGAGCTTCAACAATTTTGTGATGATAAATCATCTGCCAGTGCTGCCACCTTGGGAATAAGGGACTTGGCGAAAACCTCGACTGGCTGGATTCCTAACGTTGAGGATCTGGTTCGTGAGAAGATCGCTGTGAAAAAAGAGTTTGGTCCATCATACAGAGCACCTGTACCAGTCTTGGGAATAAAAGGCACAAGGACTGTCATCCTTCCACCTTTGTCTGGTTCCAAATCTAACAGGTTCATCTCCATTGATGACATCAAATTACACCATGTGGCCGATTCTTCACAGTAGACCAGGAGGTCCCTTGGGTAGTTCCCGATCCCCTCTCACTACCCAACAGGACATTCCTCTACATAATAGGATGACCATCACTACTGCTGACTATGCACCTATGTCAGCTGTTGTTCCAGACACTTCCTCATCCATGGGGAGGGCGGAAAATGAACTTTTGTTGGTTCCAGTAACATCTTCGGAGAGCGCCCCGCTACAGGATTTGGCTGTATTTTACACGAACACTTCCACGACTGGTAACGTGGTCTATCAAGAACTTCCACGACCAGTGGATGAGAATTCGATGGGTCCTGTGTTTGTGGAAAATTCCTCTGGCTATTTTGTAGACATTGATGATTTTTCTTCAGATTCATCCTCAACTGACACTAACAAACTTTCCGGGAGTAGCAGATTGTATCGATGGCTTAAAATGAATTATTTTATATATCCATGGAACTATCTCTGGTTCTGTTTGACTTTTATTGCATTATTTTTATGGATTGGTTTTGTGACTGTTTTCTTTTTATTAATTAATGGTCACTATATTGCTGATTGCTCCTCAGTGGAGCCTGTTGATATAATGTTAACACCACATCATTCATCACATAAGGTCCGACGTGATTTGTCCCCTGCCAATATTACAGCTATTCCAATTCCTGATGGGATTGTTTGGGACAAAGTTCCATTCGATATATACGGGCCTACAGAGATAATTCAAATACCATACGTGTTCAAGATTTCTATGTCTGATGTTATTACACCTAATGTTGTCTCTGATGATTGGGATGTCCAAACAGTAGATTCCATGCTAACTGAAATGAAGGACTACGCTGCTTTTGGAAGTGATGATGTATATGATTATACAATGAATTATGGGGGAATTTTCTGCTATAACAATTGGGGACATCACTACCTGCACCGTGCAACTAGATATAGGCCTCTCTTTAACTACACACAATGGGAACACTGTTCGACACCAGGGGTGGGGAGTCCAAGGTATTACAGTGACAAATTCACATACTTTTCTGGGCATGATACAAAGAAAGCTGACTCATATTATTTTAAATTACCTACAACACAATTTAGAAAACTATTGCTAACAGACACAAAGCTGATTTATTTGGATCACTTTGTTTCCCGACTCTCGATTGAGGGTTATGAATATTGGAAGAACACTGTCGCTAAACACGCCCAATATTCCTACACCAACAAAATTTAGAGATTGGCAACACTTTCTTAATGTTTCAGAGGACAGGCTAGATGCATTGGTTAAGGCTGGTGCTTATAATTCTTCACTTTCCCGTCCCGGGGGATGGTTGGTGTGGCCCACCGACACTGATGAGTGTCAAAGGCGTTTTTTGAACTCTTCGGGTTTTTTTTCCATTCATAGACCAGACCCTCGCTTTCAATCTGGTCAACATACTGGTATAATTACAACATACAGTGTGGGTAAGCTGTGCCAGCAATGGGTACAGACGAACACTTTAACAGCGGTAAAACAACACCTGAACACTCTTTCTGATAGTATAGACTTACAAGATTTCCTATTAGGGCCGAGGAAACGGCGCTCGAAACGGTTTTTATATGCAATGTATAATGAAATTTGGAAACTTTCTCAGATTGAGGCTGCTGCACGTTTACAGCAACTTGATAAGGAGAATTTAGAAAAAACGTTGGCTGTTGTCGACAATGGCATGAACACGCTATCAAACAGGATTTATTCACTGTCGAATATAGTGTCATCTGCTATTGATATCACTCAGACTGATTTGTCCCGGTTATATCATGGGCAAACACAGCTACGTTCCATCATGCAGCTGGGTTGGGCATTACAGACACTGAGAAGTGGCCACATTCCATGGAAATATATTAATGGAAGTGAACTATTCGCTGCTTTTAATTTTTCCAGGGAACAAGAGACAATGGCTAAAAGGGAGGCTCGTTTCACCTTGCTTCAAGTGGAAAAATTAGATAAGTTTGCCCTTCACGGTAGCAGAAAGTCCTTCAACTATGTGGCTCTTACACTGCATAATTAAATTACCGTTTTCGACCTTTCATTTCTCGAACTGCCTGAAACATCTTGCAGTGGGACGTTATGAGCGGCTGGGAGATAGCTTTATTAAGGAAGAGTGGGACTTGCCCTTTGAGTATCGATATCTGAACGGCGAACAGGAGGTCTTTCTTAGCGGAAGTGAATGTGAGACTACTGTTCGTCATTCCATGATATGCAAACAGGTGTCTCTTCAAGGTCTTTGAAATGCAGGGGTCGCGAATTTGGCGTGTTTTCTGAAGGGTACTCCCGTCCCTTTGATTCGTTCAGTGTTTCATGTACTTTCTAATGGGAGTTATGTTCTACTGAGCGATGACAGCTGTTGCGGCTTGTGACCTGGAATTGCCTACGCGATCTCAGTCATGAAGGTTGTTACGTGTTGTGGCCATGTTTTGTTTCCCCCCACACGAGAGATACAAGTATCTGAAATGTGGCCCCACATTGATACTATTAATGTGAACTATGACAAGTTTAGCAGACTGAAGGCGCTATTGTTTCAAAAACAGGTCGCCTTGACATCTGCAAAAGAGACGTATGCTCTCCAGATTGCGAGATCATCAGCCGAGATGCAACCCCTTTTAAATACCGATTTCCCCAAACACTTTGGAGAGTTGGTATCGAGAATATTCAATGCTTCAAGCACAACTGGGATTGTTCATTTCTTTAAAGCTGTCGGGTCTGGTTTTGTGTCCATCTTCCAGACTGTCTTCGGAGTCATCCCATCAGCCATCCATTCTCTCTTTTCCAGTGTGTTTGGTGGCTTTCCAATTATTTTGGCTTTAATTGGCGGACTACTACTGCTATTTTTTCTGATTCGCGGTGGTTGTTTTTTTCCAGCAACACAGAGCAATGGAGCCACTCCCGTCAACACCGCTGTGCCGTGAACGCATGGTTCGGATCTTCGGTACACCTTTGCTGGTGCAACTGGAATTTGACTGGTCATTGTCATTTCGGTCTCTACTATGGTGTGTACAACCGGTATTCCGCTGCATATGGTGTCTCTTTGAACATCTGCCTATGGTCTGTCTTGCTGTTGCACCTACATCTCCTGTGGACCACGAACTGCTGATGTCCCCGATGAGGGTTCATACACGGTCATGCCCCTTGAGACTACGGTTGCTCCGCGAGGCCACCTATGAGCCTTCTGTTATACAATCTAACATGGATGAGGACGCTGCAGCAAGTGTCGATACACCGATGAATGTGGCTCACTTCTGCTCTGTGGATCCGTTTGTCCGTCCAGCTCTCAATTTCACATCAGACGATGTTGACTCTTTTTTAAGATCCTTGAATGGTGACTTCGATGACATTCTTCAAGATCCTGCATATAGCACATAATTTGATAAAATTTGCTTACCAGTTCCCGGTTCTAAAAATATGCAATTATATTAAACGTTTGATTTACTTGTCATGGTTGATATTAAAATCTCTGTATGTTTTTTGAACGAATTTTTACACACGGAAATTATTTTAGTTTTTGTTTTTTGGCTCTTTAGTTCAGTAGCAGCTTTTGTAGCATTTTGGATTTCTTTCCCTTCATCATACCTGTTACGGCAATGGGGAGGGTGTAGTGAATCCTAGTTTGTTTTAACGGGATAACAGGAGTTAGCTTAGCCCTAGGCTTGTAAACTCGTGCCCCCGTCACCCAGTGACTTTTAACCTACTTAGCTTGCTCTGTCTTAGTCCATTTAATAATTTATTTCCTTTAAAATGGCGGCCTTGTTTATAGTTAGGCCACTTGTTATGGGTTCTATTATCAGTGTCACTGCGCCAAGGCATCAAGATCAAGCACAAAAGACAAACATACAGTAGGCATTCACACTTAGGGATTTTCCCTCTCTATACTTTCGAGGGATTGTTGATATTAATTGCCGTCCCAAGCATGCCTGTTATCTATTGTTATGAATAACACTTATGTCAGGGGACCTTGTAAATCTGTATAAATACAACACACTTTTAGACAGATAATCAGAGGGATTCCGACCAGAGGGCATCGCCACCATCGCTGATACCGATGCTGCAGTCATCTTGACGCTGACCCAGTCTTCGTGTCCCTGCGGAGTCTGAGATAGAGACCTCATTCCAAGGTAACGAGGGTTGGGGGCTCCTCTCATGAACACGGCTTTGGCAGATTAGGTTTAACGAACCCAGCTCTCCTTTTTAGGTAGGAGGTTAGACCTACTCTCCTTAGGGTATTAGGGCTTATTCCATTTTATACATATACATATATTCCTTTCATATATTGCATAATCGTGGGGGTCTTTATAACAATGACTCTCCTCTTCACAATACTGTTGCTTGGTATATTCATTATCCTGATCATTGCAGTTCATGCAACTTATCACAAATTGCAGTTGTGTTGAATAAAAACTATTATAACTTCACTGCATCTGTGTTATTGCCTTTGTTTGTATGAGACATAATAAATCTGTGAGAAAAGGGTAATTTCAGTTTAACCACGACAACCCTGAGAGATCCTACTTCGAGTCCATGCGTAAGCGACTGCTACAAATCACCTTTTACTATTGTCTTTCTGGTGAGGTACTGCTAGTAAGCCGGTAAGGTTTGGACAACAGTTACAACTAGTTGTAGGAAGAAACTTAGTCACCTACAAACAAAAGTACTGTCATCCTGAGACCAGCAGTCTTGCTCAGAGCAAGAGTCCAAACTACGACACCAGTTTGTTGATTTTGGGGCTTCCAACTTGCCCAGCAGGGTTTTTCAGCTGTTGTGTCCCTCTCCTGCAAACAAGAGGCCAGTCAGCTGACCCTTGGAGTCTTTTGTGTTGCCTGGTTCTCTGGAGACAGTTTCTCCTTTGAGCAGCACAGCAGGTGCAGTCCCTTCCTTTATTAGCCACCCGGTGAAGGAGGTGTGGTCCTCTTCAGTGCTGCTTCTATTTGCCTGTACCTCAATGTAGCAGGCCAGTCCTCCTTCATTCCTTCTTCCATTCGGTAGAAATGTGAGTTCTAGCTGCCAGGGGTGCCCTATATATATTCAAAAAATGCCCTCAAAATAGGATGCGGTTGGTTGGGCGCTCTGGATAAAGGGCAACCAGGTTCCCTCCCTCCGGATGACCACTTCATGTGAAGTGTGGCATCTGGCTATCCCAGATGCACCATTCTCCCCACTCTCAACATGGAGAGACCTCTCGCTCAACACTCAGAGCTCCTTAGTCAGCCCTCAGAAGTGTGGCTCCCAAGGGGGCTTCACACACCTGGAAAAACAGGTTTGACAACTATCTTCCCCTTTCCTGCTCCTAGTGCAAGGCTGTTGACTTAAACAACAGAACGCCTCTATCCTAAGTGCTATCCACTTGCCCTTCAAAGGTGGCTTCTTCATTGAAGTTTGCCTTTTAGGGTACCTCCTGTATGGCTTTCTGCAGAAGGGAGGTAACACCTCTCTCCCATGCAGCCCCCTTTTGTGTTCTTTCCTGGAAGTCATTAGCATGATTCCCCATAAAGGCAAAAAGCTGCCTGCAGGACAAGCCCCGTGTGCATCTGTGAATGGGCACTGGAAACCTTTGGCAACTAAAGTGGCAACTTCTAAGGTTGTACTTTGCCCACCAGTGATATTAAATTTGATGTAACCATTTAATTGGATTTAATGCACTGATTCTTTTGATACCAATACCAACCTTAGTAGCCCCATTTAGAATTTAGCAGGGCTGGGGTGCCAGCCTGTAACTTTGAATTTGCCAAAGGGGGTACTAGCCTTTCCACAGTAAAACCTGCAATTTAGGGTTTTTACCCCATGACATGTAAAAGTACAGGTTTCACTTTTTAAGATACAGCATCCTGCTTTAGGGTCTGTTAGGACTGCCATAGGGTTGACATACGTACTTTAAAAAAGGAGGTTTGGACTTTACCATTACTTTAAATGGCAAATTAGAGATAGCAGTTTTAAACTGCCCTTTCAGTCTGCAGTGGCAGACTGGGAACCATGTTTTACCTTGTCGTACTTATGGGGGCAGAACTAGTGCTGCGGTCCATGATAGACACCTAAACCTACAATCCATAGGTACCCCTGGCACCATATATCATGGGCTTATAAGTAAGTCGGGTTATGCCAGGTGGGGACAATCCAATTGAACATACACCAATTAAGGGTCAGAACACATGCACTGAGTCTTGCTTAGTAGCGCTCAGAGCATTTCAGAGCAATCTCACACCAGTACCTAGTAGTCAAAATGGGGACACAAAATGAGGAGATAAATGTGCAAAAAGGTTGTTTTCTTTCACACAGTGGCCATCTACAAACTGGCCAAAGATGTGGCTGACCTCTCTTCCTATTGACCACTCACTATACTTAACACAGATCACAAGCTTCCAGGCAAGATCCTGGCAGACCACCTATTGCCTTTACTACCCTGTTTGGTACACCCCAACAAGAGCAGGTTTGTGCCGGGGAGGCACTGAAAATTCACAGGCTGTACAGGATTATTGAATTTCCCCCCAGGTCTTTCTCTAGAGCAACATGTCTGGTCTTGGACCTAAAAAAGGCATTCAACTTCCTAGACTGTGATCACCTATTTGCATATATTAGAAGAACTGGCATAGAAACCAACTTGCTACACATGAGCAAGGTTGTAGGAAGTTGAGATACTGTGCACAGAGTCCAAGGGTTCCCCTTAGAGGTTGATAGTGGCAATAAAATATAATACTAATGCTCTATTTTGTGGTAGTGTGGTCGAGCATCAGGCTTATCAGAGAGTAGTGTTAAGCATTTGTTGTACACACACAGGCAATAAATGAGAGCACACACTCAAAGACAACTCCAGGTCAATAGGTTTTTGTATGGAAAAATATTATTTTCTCATTTTATTTTAGAACCACAAGATTCAGAATTTAGGTAAGTACATAAATTGTAAGGTACTTGACACAGGTAAGTATGGAACTTTGAATTAAAACAGTAATGTTCACAAGTTTGGCAAAAATGTCAATAAGCTATTTTAAAAGTGGACACCGCAAAACAAATCAACAGTTCCTGGGGGAGGTAAGTATTGGTTAGTTTCTCAGGTAAGTAACGCACTTTCAAGTTCAGTCTCCTGGGCATAGGCAGCCCACCGTTCAATTCAACTCGAAACACCCAGCACCAGCAACACAGGGCCAGTCAGGTGCAGAGGTCAAAGTAGGGCCTAAATAACATAGGTGTCTATGGAGAACAGGGGTGCTCCGGTTCCAGTCTGCTAGCAGGTAAGTACCTGCGTCCTTGGGGAGCAGACCAAGGGGGTTTTGTAGAGTCTCAGGGGGGGGGTCCCAAACAGGCACACAAAATACACCCTCAGCGGCACAGGGGCAGCCAGGTGCAGTGTGCAAAGTAGGTGTTGGTTTGTAGATAGGAATCAATGGAAAGACCTGGGGATCACTCTGGCGATGCAGGCAGGGCACAGGGGGGCTTCTCGGTCCCAGCCACCAACTGGGCTAGGATGAGGGCCACCTGCTGGTCACTCCTGCACTGGTAGTTGGTTCCTCTCAGTCCTGGGGGCTGCAGGTGCAGTGCTTCTTCCAGGTGTCGGGTTCCTTTGTTACCGGGAAGTCGCGTCAGGGGGAGCCTCTAGATCCTCTCTGCAGGCGTCGCTGTGGAGGTGCAGGGAGGTCGACTCAGGGTGCCCACGTTGTTAGAGTCACCTGGGGGTACTCTCTGCAGTGTTGGTTCTTCTGGACATGAGCCAGGGGCGTCGGGTGCAGTGTCTGAAGACTCACGCTTCTGGAGTGAGGTTGGAGTCTCTTTAAAGATGGTTACTTTGTTGCAGTTTTGGACAGAGATGCTGTCCTCTGGAGTTTCTTGGTGCTTTAGGTGCAGGTCAGTCTTCTGAGTCCTCAGAGGTCACTGGTCCCGCTGGATGCGTCGCTGTGTAGGTTCTCTGAGTCTGGAGACAGGCCGGTAGGGCTGGGACCAAGTCAGTGGTCGTCTCTGTCGTCTCTGCAGGTCTTTTAGGTCAGCAGTCCTTCTTCTTGTTTCAGGTTGCAGGAATATAATTTCGTGGGTTCGGGGTCACCCCTAAATACTCAATTTAGGGGTGTGTTTAGGTATGGGGGGTTGTGCCTCCTCCCTGTGGGGAAGGGAGGCACATCCCTAATACTATTGGGGAATCCTCCAAAACAAGATGGAGGATTTCTTGAGGCAGGGGTCACCTCAGCTCAGGACACCTTAGGGGCTGTCCTGACTGGTGGGTGACTCCTTGTTTTTTTCATTATCTCCTCCGGACTTGCCGCCAAATGTGGGGGCTGTTTCTGGGAGGTGGACATCTCCACTAGCTGGAGTGCCCTGGTGCATTGTAACACGAAGCCTGAGCCTTTGACGCTCACTGCTAGGTGTTATAGTTCCTGCAGGGGGGAGGTGTGAAGCACCTCCACCCAGTGCAGGCTTTGTTTCTGGCTCCAGAGAGGACAAAGGCTCTCAACCCAGGGGGTCAGAAAGTAGTCTCAGTGGCAGGCTAGCACAGACCAGTGAATCCTGCACTGAAGGAATGGGTAAAATACAGGGGGGCATCTCTAAGATGCCCTCTGTGTGCATTTTTTTAATAAATCCAGCACTGGCATCAGTATCGGTTTGTTATTCTGAGAAGTTTGATACCAAACTTCCCAGTGTTCAGTGTAGCCATTGTGGAACTATGGATTTCGTTTTGACAAACTCCCAGACCATATACTTAATATGGCCACACTGTACTTACAATGTCTAAGAATAGACTTAGACACTGTAGGGGCATATTGCTCATGTAACTATGCCCTCACCTGTGGTATAGTGCACCCTGCCTTAGAGCTTTAAGGCCTGCTAGAGGGGTGACTTACCTATGCCACAGGCAATATTTTGTGTGCATGGCATCCTGAGGGGGATGCCATGTCGACTCTGCCTTTTTCTCCCCACCAACACACAATATCCAATGGCAGAGTGCATGTTTTAGGTGAGGGGTCCCTTAGGGTGGCACAACACATTCTGCAGCCCTTAAGGACTTCCCCTGGTCACAGGGCCCTTGGTACCACTGGTACCTTTTACACAGGACTTATCTGTGTGCAGGGGTGTGCCAATTGTGAAAACAATGGTACATTTTTAGTGAAAGAACACTGGTGCCGGGGCCTGTTTAGCAGGATCCCAGCACACTTCTTAATCAAGTCAGCATCAATATCAGGGAAAAAGTGGATGGGTAACTGCCATAGGGAGCCATTTTCCTACAAAGGTGTTTTTTAAAGATCCTCTTGTGAGGGTCAAAGTAGGGGACCTAATATCCTGTTCAACTGGAGTACACAGTGGCACTACGAAGGGCTGACCCTTGTTCCCTCTTATTTTGTCTCAAGCAATTGAGTCCGTTGCCATTTGGTTATGCCTTTGGGGATCAACCTGGGGTGTTCCATTAAGCAATAAAACCAACACAGTTCTTGCTTTATGCCAATGACATGTTACTGTAACTGCTGGAAGTGGCGGCAGATGACTCAGACATTGCTAACACCCTGCATGCCATTCACTGCACTTCCAGTGTAAAAATCTTGCATTTTTCCCTTTTTGCCTTCTAGGCAGGAAATACACTATGGAGGTAACCTCATTCGATAGCAACCTAAAATGTTCTGGCATCTAAGGATATACATCTATGACAATGAATGAAATATAATCGAAGGCAACATAACCAGTGCAGTAACAGCAATTAGAAACCAGATGGCCTTTCGGAATACCTACCCCTATTGAATATTAGAGAGGGTAGCTCTGTCGAAAATGGTCATGATGCCCAGGTTCTTACATTATTTCGCCAGTCTCCCAAGTTGCCTTCCTGGCAAGGATTTTCATCCGTTGAACACATTGCTGGGAGACCTGATTTGGGGAAGTGTAGGAGGATGGCCTGGTTTGTAGTGGGTACCTAACGTACCTACACCTTTTAACATAAGGTACCTACACCTTATAACAGGTCCAGTTATCCCTTATTAGTGAAATGTAGGCAGTGTCTAGAAGCCAGGATCTCTAGAGGTAGCTGTAGATGAGCAGCCAAGGCTTATCCAGGAGACATGCTCATGCAATACCACTGTAGTCACACAGTACTCACACACATGAAAGAAAATACTAGGTGTTACAAAAATAAAGGTACTTTATTTTGGGGAGTATAGGAAAGTACCATCTTTCTTGGCATGTTACCCCCAATTTTACCTGTATGTCAGTATGTTTTTGCCTGTCTCACTGGGATCCTGCTGGTCAGGACACCAGTGCCCATAGTGTATGTCCTAATGTCTGTGTCTGTATAGTGCTTAACTGTGTCACTGAGGCTCTGATAATCAGAACCTCAGTGCTTATGCTCTCTCTGCTTTTAAATTTGTCACTGTGGGCTAGTGACTTCATTTACCAATTTCAATTGGCACACTGGACCCCCACCTTATAAGCCCCTAGTACATAGTACATAGGTACCCAGGGCATTGGTGTTCCAGGAGATCCTTATGGGCTGCAGCATTTCCTTTGCCATCCATCAGGAGCTCAGACAAACTCTTCCACAGGCCTGTCATTGCAGCCAGTGTGCAATAGTCCACACACTATTTTACAGCCATTTTCACTGCACTTAAGTAACTTATAAGTCACCTCTATGTCTAACCTTCACTTGCTGAAGGTTAGGTGCAAAGTTACTAAGTGTGAGGGCACCCTTGCACTAGCAAAGGTGCCCCCATATAGTTCAGGGCCATTTCCCGGGACTTTGTGAGTGCAAGGACGCCATTACACGAGTGCACTACATATAGGTCAATACCTATATGTAGCTTCACAATGGTAACTCCGAATATGGCCCTGTAAGGTGTCTAAAATCATGGAATTGTCCACCATTCCAAATCTGGTATTGGGGAGCCAATTCCATGCATTCTGGGGGCTCCACTATGGACCCCCAGAACTGCCAAACCAGCTCTCTGAGGCTTGCACTGCAGCTACAGCAGCTGCCACCTCACAGACAGGGTTCTGCCCTCCTGGGGTCTGAGCAGCTCAGTCCCAAGAAGGCAGAACAAAGCATTTCCTCCAAGAGCAGGGTGTTACACCCTCTCTCTTTGGAAATAGGTGTTACAGGCTGGGGATGGGTAGCCTCCCCCAGCCTCTGGAAATGCTTTGAAGGGCACAGATGGTGCTCTCCTTACATAAGCCAGTCTACACCGGTTCAGGGACCCCTTGTCCCCTGCTCTGGTACGAAACTGGACAAAGGAAAGGGGAGTAACCATTCCCCTGTTCATCACAACCCTAGGGGTTGTGCCCAGAGCTCCTCCATTGTGTTCCAGACTTCAGCCATCTTGCTTCGCAAGGTGTGGGGGCATCTCTGGGGGCCTCTGAGTGGCCAGTGCCAGCAGGTGACGTCAAGGGACCCCTCCTGGTAGGTCCTTACCTGATAAGGTAGTCAATACCCCTCTCATGGCTATTTAGAGTCTCTCCTGTTGGTTCTCCTCAGGTTCTACTTGCAAGTTTCCAGCAGGAATCCTTTGCACTTACCACTTCATCCTCTGACCTCGGATCAACCGCCGCCAGCTCCAGGAACCGCTGTAACAGCAACAAAGTAAACTCAAAGCGATACTTTTCTTCTGCAACTTCATGTCCAACCAGCAACTGCAACAGTTTCCATGGTGTGCACGCTCTGGGTACTCCCGGTCTTCACCCTGCATTAGAAGGACCCAAGAAATCTCCTGTGGGGTGACAGAGTCACTCCCCTATTCACGCAGGCACCTTCCAAGTCGACGACTGGTACTCCTGGACTCCTCTCACAGCGAAAAGCGTGCTCCTAGAAACACAGAGGGTGGACTCCATCGACATAGACTGTCCTGAGGTCCTGCCGACGCAATTTGGAGGAGGTGTAAGACCTTGCCTTTCCTGAGAGCGACAGTACCCCTGTGCACCGCGTCGTCCTCACCTCATGAGGCATCTGTGCACTATTTGCAAAATTCCTCTGTGCACAGCCTGGCCCCTGTCCCCAGCACTCTATCCTGCAACGCTCAACTCGCAGAGTTGGCCTCTGGTGGCGTGGGACCCTTCTTTGTAGTGCTGCACCAACCGCACTTTGTACCTCCTTTGTCCCCGTGTCTAGGGACTCCCGTGGGTGCTGCCTGGCATCCTGAGGGCTCTCTAAAGTGCTGAGAGCCCCCTCTTCCTTCTCACATAGAGTTGAAGCCCCCAGGGCCCTCCTGGGTCCAGCCAGCGTCATTTTGACACAAAACGCACATTTGTCGTGACCAAGGTTTGTTGGCGACTTCCAACGCGAAATCACATCTGCATCCATCTTCACGTCGCAGGACATCTTTTGCATCACGCAGGAACCCGCTGGCATCTTCCTAGGGTTCATTTCTGTAGTCTTCGACCAACTGGGGACTCTTCTTTTGCACCCTCTTCTGGGTTGGCACTGTCACCCAAATAAACTAACTTTAGTTTTGGTAACACTGAGTGTTGTCTTTACTTTTGTATAAGTACTGTGTAACTGTAAGTGGTATTGCATGAGCTTTGCATTTCTCCTAGTTCAGCCTAAGCTGCTCTGCATAGCTACCTCTATCATCCTAAGCTTCTAGAACACTACTACTTCACTATTAAGGGATAACTAGACCTGGTATAAGGTGTGTGTACCCAAGGTACCCACTACAAACCAGGCCAGCCTCCTACAGTGACACGAATGCCAAAAGTACCACAGAGACTACCATAGAGACTATACTCCCTTAGGGGGTAAGTAATATACAAATTATATACACTAGTACGCAGAAATGTGTATAAAACAGTTAGAAAACAGTGCAATTAGTGAAAATCACAAGAGTTAGAAATGGGCCTGGGGGAACACAATCCATATACTAAGAAGGTGGAATGCAAATGAGGGTTTCCCACCTAGGCGAGGGTAGTGTATAGAGGGGCGCTGGGAGTACTAGAAAACACCAAAGGTAAGTACTAGAACCTAACCCAGAGCCCAGGAAAACAGGAGAAAACACAGTATCTTTCCCAGAACACACAAACACGAGAAAGAACATTATGCAAGAACCAGGAGAGACTGCAAGACACCAACAGTGGATTCCTGGACCTGAAGACCTGTAGAAGAAGGGGGCCAAGTCCAAGAATCACAGAAGAGTCCAAGGAGAACAGAACCCCTGCTAACATGGATGAAGGTGCAAAAGAAGAACCACTGGTGAAGAACAACAGTCAAGAAGCCAAGAAGACGGATTAGAGTTCCTGGTTGGTGCAGATGATGTCTGTAGGAAGCTGGCTCTATATATACTATATCAAAGAGAGATATAGGCCCTCATTACAACCTTGGCGGGTGGCCAAGGCCGCACTCCAGCGGGGTCTATTATGAGGTTTCTGCCCCCCGGCCCAGCGGGGATCTCGGCCACAACACGGGAGCCGGCTCCAAATGGTGCCACCGGTGTTGCGGCTGTGCGACGAGTGCAGTTGCACCCGTCGCGCTTTTCACTGTCTGCATAACACAGGGGGACGCGCTGCCCTGGGGGATTTAAACCGCCGGGACCCATGTGCTGGGAAACCACTGGTCCCAGCGGCACTTCCGCCGCGGTCGTAATTCCCCTGGAAGCACCGCCAGTCTGTTGGCGGTGCTTCCTCCAAAACAGCCCTGGCGGTCAAAGACCGCCAGGGTTGTAATGACCCCCATAGTGTGCACAGAGTCCAGGGGTTCCCCAGAGGCTTGACAGAGGCACAAATAGATAATATTAATGCTCTATTTCTGGTATTGTGGTCGAGCAGTTAGGCTTATCAGAGGGTAGCGTTAAACATTTGTTGTATACACACAAGCAATAGAAAAAACACACACTCAATGACCTAACTCCAGACAATAGGATTTTATATAGAAAAATATATTTTGTTAATTTATTTTTAGAACCACAAGATTTAGTTTGCAGGTAAGTACATAAAATGAAAAGTACTTTGCATATACATGATCAGGACTTTGAATGGAATCGACAATGTATACAGTTTTTCTTAAAATAGCAAAAAGCTATTCTAAAAGTGGACACTATTTTTGTACAGTTCCTGGGGGGAAGAATAGTTAGATCTGTTTACAGGTAAGTACAACACTCACAGTCTCAAACTCTGGGTTTTAGGAAGTCCACTGGTAGGGGTTCAAGTTATCCCCAAACACCCATCACCAGCCACAGGGGGCCGGCCGGGTGCAGATGTCAAAGTTGAGCAATTTTAACGTGGGCTCCTCTGGAGACAGGGGGTACTCGGAATCCAGTCAGACAGCAGGTAAGTACCCGCGTCTCAGAGGGCAGACCATGGGGGGATTAGAGGAGCACTGGAGGGGCCACAAGTAGGCACCAAACACACACCCTCAGCGGCACAGGGGCATCCGGGTGCAGCGTGGAAACAGGACTTCGGGTTTCCAATGCTGGTCTATGAGGAGACCCCGGGGGTCACTCAGAGGCTGCAGGTGAGGTCCAGGGGGGAGGGTCACCTGATGAATGATGAGGCACCGTGGGTTGGTTTATCCAAGGCCTGGGGGCTGCAGGTGCAGGCGTCAGATATCTTCGTCCGGAGCTCACTTTCGGGGGGGGATTCTCTCTGCAGACATCATTGTGGAAGGGTGGTGTGGTCAATCCAGGGTGGGCACTTGCTTGCAATCACCTGGGGACCATCTCTTGCTGGGTGGACCACCTGGACATGGGCTGTGGTCTGGACTCACACATCCGGAGTGAGGTGGGAGTACTTCCTTGTAACTTTCTTCAGACAGAGCCGCTTTCCTCTGGAGTTCTTGGTCCTTTTGGATGCAGGGCAGTCCTCTGGAGTTGTCAGAGGTCGCTGGGTCCGATGGACGCATCGCTGGTCTTTTTGCAGGTTCTCTGAAGCAGGAGACAGGCCGATAGGGCTGGGGCCTAAGCAGTTGTAGTCTTCCTTCTTCTCTTAAGCTTAGCAGTCCTTCTTCTTCTTGTAGGTCGCCAGAAATCTGGTGAGCTGGGTTCAGGGAGACCCTTAAGTCCTAGATTTAGGGGCATGTTAGGAGTCAGAGGGCAGTAGCCAATGGCTACTGTACCTGAGGGTGGCTACACCCTCCTTGTGCCCACTCCCTTTGGGGAGGGGGCACAGTCCGATCCCTATTGGTCCCTGTCCTCCAAACCAAGATGGAGGATTCTGCAGGGAGGGGGTCACCTCAGCTCTGGACACCTTAGGGGTAGTCCTGGCTGGGGTGGTCACTCCTCCCTATTTTCCCTAATTTTCCCGCCGGACTTGCCTTCTAAAGTGGGCCTTTGTCCAGGGGACGGGCATCTCCACTAGCTGGAGTGCCCTGGGGCACTGTAACCTGACGCTCGAACTTTTGAGGCTCACCACCAGCTGTTACAGCTCCTGAAGGGAGAGGTGTGAAGCACCTCCATCCAGGACAGGCTTTGTTTCTGACCACAAAGTGTACAAAAGCACTCACTCCATGTGGTCAGAAACTTGTCTGAAAGTGGCAGGCTGGTGCAGACTGGTCAGTCCTGTACTAGCAGTTGGGCTAACATACATTTTTCAATAAATCCCACACTGGTATCAGTGTGGGTTTATTGTGCTGAGAAGTTTGATACCAAACTTCCCAGTATTCAGTGAAGCTTTTATGGTGATGTGGAGCTTCTCAAGCAACAGGAGGGCAGAAACCTGTCTGAGAGGTGGCAGCAGCTAGGGCTGCCTGGAAAACCGCAGAAGGCTGGAATGGCAACACTGGGGGGTCCTCTAAGGAGCCCCCAGAGTGCATGGAATCATACTACCAATGCTTGTAAACGCCTTGGGGTATGATTCCAACATGTTTGATACCAAAATACCTATGTTCGGAGTTACCATTATGTAGCTGGGCATAGGTAGTTACCTATGTCCAGTACACGTGTAAAATGGCATCCCGCATTCACAAAGTCCGGGAAAATTGTCCTGGAGGTTGTAGGGGCACCTCTGCTGGTGCAGGGGTGCCCTCACACACAGGTACTCTGCACCCTCCTCTCAGGGCTGGAGGGCCTGCAATAGGTGTGACTTATAAGTGACCTGGTGCAGTGTAAATGGCAGTGAAAGGGTGCATGCACCTTTTCACGAAGGCTGCAATAGCAGTCCTGCAGAAGCCTTTGGATGGGATCCCTATTGGTTGCAAAAGATATGCTGCAGCCCATAGGATCCCCTGGAACCCCAATGCCCTGGGTACCTAAGTACCATACTAGGGACTTTTAAGGGGGCTCCTGTATGCCAATTGTGGGCGAAATACTGGGTTTACCAGTATGCAGCAACCAAATCTAGAGGAGAGACAGCATAATCACTGGGGTCCTGGTTAGCAGGATCCCAGTGAACACAGTCAAGCACACTAACAGGCAGAAAATGGGGGTAACCATAGCAGAAAGAGGGTACTTTCCTACAGGAAGTGGCCATCGGAGAGCGTCTGACTGTTGCAAAAATGTAGGTCCCATTGCTTAAGGGAGGGTGGGAGTACCCAGTTTTGAGCACTATTACCTGGCTTCCAAAATACAATGGTTTATTCACTGGCTGTTTGAAATATACTTGGATGATATTATCCACCTTACAAGCTCCAGTGCTGAAGAAGGAAGTGTCACTTCTATTTTTGTCCTCTGTAAAGATTCAGAAAGATCTGCCCACACCTGCTGAAAGTCTCTTGTGATTGCTTACGTCTTACTTCCCACACAACATCTTCTTATGCAGCAGCAGCTCCTCTCACCAACCTTTTAGGGAAGTGAGTGTGCCATCACAAGGACTCAATTAAAATGATGGAGATTGACTGGGCTCAAAACCATTGGCGAAAGTTTCAGGACGTTCTCCTACTACCATTCGAAGAGATTGCTGAACAATATATAATTTAAGAATACGTAATTCCCAAAGGCCAGTTTATAGCAAAAATGTAATCTCCTGCGTGCTCCATCAGGGCTGCCACATTGCTCTGGAAGATTCCCCACCATATGTGGTGCTCCAAGCCCTTCAAACCTTGGGGGCTAGAAGAACCCTCTTCAGCTGGCTAGCTAGGGGATTCAGTGAGCCCTGTCAGGTCCCCCCAACACTGGTATGAGTAAAATGGGAGAGACCTTGGCAAGGCCGTCAACAACAGAGAGTGGGATTCCACCCATCCACAGCCCTCTGCGACAAGCTATCGGACTACTTCCACTGCAAGATCTTCGACATCTACAGCAACTTTGATCCCCAGGACACCAACCTCAACCTTCCCAACCCTCTAACACACACCCCCACTGGATCACTGAATGGAAGCAGCTCTCTACCGAAGATACCATCGCTGTAGGAAGTTGGCTCTGTATATATTATTTCAAAGTAAGAAATAGTGTGCACAGAGTCCAAGGGTTCCCCTTGGAGGTAAGATAGTGGCAAAAGTAGATCATTCTAATGCTCTATTTTGAGGTAGTGTGGTCGAGCAGTAGGCTTATCAGAGGGTAGTGTTAAGCATTTGCTGCACACACGCCAGGCAATAAATGAGGAACACACACTAAAAGACTTACTCCAGGCCAATAGGTTTTTATATTGAACCACAGGTTCAAGATTTACAGTTAATACTTTAAATGTAAGGTACTTCACTTAGCTACTTTAGGAACTTTGAATGAAAACAATATCATGTACAGTCTTTGTAAAAAAAAAATGGCAATAAGCTACTTTCAAAGTGGACACAGTACAAAAATCAACAGTTCCTGGGGGAGGTAAGTAAAGGTTAGATTAGGAGGTAAGTAAAACACTTACAAGGCTCAGTGCTGGGGCATAGGCAGCCCACCGTTGGGGGTTCAAGGCAACCCCAACGTTACCACACCAGCAGCTCAGGGCCAGTCAGGTGCAGAGGTCAAAGAGGTGCCCAAAACACATATGTGCCTATGGAGAACAGGGGTGCTCCGGTTCCAGTCTGCCAGCAGGTAAGTACCTGCGTACTCGGGGGGGCAGACCAGGGGGGTTTTGTATTGCACTGGGGGGACACAAGTAGGCACACAAAACACACCCTCAGCGGCACAGGGGCGGTCGGGTGCAGTGTGCAAAGCAGGCGTCGGGTTTTGTATAGGTTTCAATGGAGGGACCCTGAAGTCACTCCAGCTGTGCAGGCAGGCACAGGGAGGGCTTCTCGGGACAGCCACCACCTGGACAAGACAGAGGGTCTCCTGAGGGTCACTCTTGCATCGAAGTTCGGTTCCTTCAGGTCCTGGGGGCTGCACGTGCAGTGTTGGTTCCAGGCTTCGGGTCCCTTGTTACAAGCAGTTGTGGTCAGAGGGACCCTCTGGATTCTCTCTGCAGTCATCGCTGTGGGTGCTCAGCGGGGTGGTCTCTGGTTTCTCACGGACTCGCAGTCACCACAGAGTCCTCCCTGAGGTGTTGGTTTTCTGCAGGTCGAGCCGGGGGCGTCGGGTGCAGAGTGTGGAGTCTCACGTCACCGCAGCTCAGGACACCTTGGGGTTGTCCTGACTGGTGGGTGACTCCTCCTTGTTTTTCTCATTATCTCCTCCAGCCTTGCCGCCAAAAGTGGGGGCAGTGGCCGGAGGGGCAGGCATCTCTACTAACTGGGATGCCATGGGGTGCTGTAACAAAAGGGGTGAGCCTTTGAGGCTCACCACAAGGTGTTACAGTTCCTGCAGGGGGAGGTGAGAAGCACCTCCACCCTATACAGGCTTTGTTCCTGGCCACAAATTGACAAAGGCAGTCTCCCCATGTGGCCAGCAACATGTCTGGTGTGTGGCAGGCTGGTAGGAACTGGTCAGCCTACACTAGAAGTCGGTTAGGTATTCAGGGATCATCTCTAAGAGGCCCTCTGGATGTATGTTACAATAAATTGCACACTGGCATCAGTGTGCATTTATTGTGCTGAGAAGTTTGATACCAAACTTCCCAGTTTTCAGTGTAGCCATTATGGAACTGTGGAGTTTGTGTTTGACAAACTCCCAGACCATATACTCTTATGGCTACCCTGCACTCACAATGTCTAAGGTTTTGCTTAGACACTGTAGGGGCATAGTGCTCATGCACATATGCCCTCACCTGTGGTATAGTGCGCCCTGCCTTAGGGCTGTAAGGCCTGCTAGAGGGGTGACTTACCTATGCCACAGGCAGTGTGAGGTTGGCATGGCACTCTGAGGGGAGTGCCATGTCGACTTAGTCATGTGGAGAAGTGTGGCTCAATGGTTAGAGCGGCAGACCCTAATGCAGAATTCTGGCCCGGGACCAGGGTTCAATTCCCACCTCAGTGTGTCTTGGGCTCAATTTCCTCAGACCTGATAATAATCGCATCGGTGCCTAATCTAATTCATGGGTCCCATCTGTAACTCTGGGCAATAGCTTGCTTAGTCTCCACAACGGCCCCAATAGCGCTGGGATGCCTGGCTTCACCTTGGAGGTTGCCCAGGAGTGGACAACTCACAGGGAAAAGCCAGGAGGGGTTCCACAGCGGTATGCGTACAGTGCCTTGAGACCCTAACGGGTGAGTAGTGTGCTATACAAGTACGAAGTTTATTTTCTCCCTACCAGCACACACAAGCTGTGAGGAAGTGTGCCTGTGCTGATTTAGGGGTCCCCAGGGTGGCATAAGACATGCTGCAGACCTTAGAGACCTTCCCTGGCATCAGGGCCCTTGGTACCAGGGGTACCAGTTACAAGGGACTACCTGAGTGCCAGGGTTGTGCCAATTGTGGAGACAAAGGTACAGTTTAGGGAAAGAACACTGGTGCTGGGGCCTGGTTAGCAGGGTCCCAGAACACTTTCAAATAATAACTTAGCATCAGCAAAGGCAAAATGTTAGGGGGTAACCATGCCAGGGAGGCATTTCCTTACAATCGCCAACATGACTTCCATGCACTTTGGGTCCCGTGCAGACCCCTGCCTGCACCACTTTTACAACCAAAGAAAAGAAGTAATCAGAGCCTGTCGTAGTTTGGACTCTTGTTCTGGGCAAGACTGTTGGTTTAAGATGACAGTACTTATGTTTGTAGGTGACTATGCCTATCCTACAACAAGTCGCAACTGTCGTCCCAACCCTTCCGGCTCACTAGCAGCACCTCACCAAAAACAATAGTAAAAGGTGATTTGTGGCAGCCTTTACGCATGGACTCGAGAACAAGACATCTCAGGGAGTGTCGTGGTTAAACGGAGATTACCCCTTTCTCACAGATACATTATGTCTCAACCAAACACAGGCAATAACGAAGATGCAGTAAAGTTTCAATAGTTTTTATTTTACAGAACTGCAATTTGCGATATGTTGCATGGGCTGCAATGATAAGGATAATGAACAGTGCAAGAAACAGAACTGTGCAGACAAGAGTCATTATTACAAATACCCCCACCATCCTGCAATAGCATGTAAAAGACATGAGAGGTGTGATTTGCCCTAATACCCTAACACGATAGGCCTAACCTCATATCTAAAGGAGAGCTGGGTTTGTTAAACCTAATATGCCAATGCCATGTCCATGAGAGGAGCCCCTAACCCTTGTTACCTTGGAATGAGGTCTCTATCTCAGACTCCGCAGGGACACGAAGACTGGGTCAGCGTCAAGATGACGTGCAGCATCGATATCAGCGATGGTGGCGATGCCCTCTGGTCGGAATCCCTCTGATTATCTGTCTAAAGTGCGATGTATTAATACAGATCTACCAGGACCCCTGACGTAGGTGTGTTCCCAAACAATAGATAACAGACATGCTTGGGGCGGCAATTATTATAAACAAATCCCTCGAAAGTATAGAGAGGGAAAGTCCCTAAGTGTGAACACCTACTGTTTGTTTGTCTTTGTCACTTGATCTTGACGCCTTAGCGCGGTGGCACTGATAATGCAAAGCATAGCAAGTGGCCTAACTATAAACAAGGCAGCCATCTTAGATGAATTAAATAATTAAATGGGCTAAGACAGAGCAAGCTAAGTAGGTTAAAAGTCACTAAGTGACGGGGGCACGAGTAGCAAGCCAAAGGCTAAGCTAACTCCTGTTATCCCATTAAAACAATCTAGGATTCACTACATTCTCCCCATTGCCGTAACAGGTATGACGAAGGTACAGGTACTAAATTGCTCTTAACTAAAAAGCTAAGAGCATAAAAACTAACTAAAAAACTCTTTAAAATGTGTCAAAAAGGAGTAAAAACAGTTCAGCTAAAATACATACAGAGATGTTAATGTCAACCATGACAAGCACAGAGTGCCAAAGCAAAGTCAATTTGAATGCATAATTTTAATCGGGAAATAGCAAGCCAATTCATCAAATTATTTGCTGTAATCATTATCTCGAAGAGTGTCATCGAAGTCACCAATCAAGGACCTCAAAAATTAGTCCACATCATCTGATGTTAAGTCGAGTGCTGGGCGGACAAACTGTTCCACAGAGCAGTAGTCTCTAGTGTAAAGTCATCCGCTGCAGTGCCGTAGTCCATGGTAGACATCAAAACGAAAGGCTCATAGGTGGCCTCGCGGAGCAACCTCAGTCTCAAGGGGCATGACCGTGTATGAACCCTCATCGGGGACATCAGCAGTTCGTGGTCCACAGGAGATGTCGGTGCAACAGCAAGGCAGACCATAGGCAGATGTTCAAAGAGGCACCACATGCAGCGAAAACTGGTTGCACGCACCAGAGAAGGGGACGAAATGACAACGACCAATCATGCTCCAATTCCACCAGCAAGGGTGCACCGAAGATCCAAACCATGGGTTCACGGCACGGCGGAGTTGGTGGGAGCGGCTCCATTGCTCTGCGTAGCTGGAAAGAAACAACCACTGCGAATCAGAAGAAATAGCAGTAGTAGTCCACCAATTAAAACCAAAATAATTGGAAAGCCACCAAACACACTTGAAAAGAGCGAATGAATGGCCAACGGGATGACTCCGAAGACAGTCTGGAAGATGGACATGGAACCAGACCCAACAGCCTTAAAGAAATGGACAATCCCAGTAGTGCTCAAAGCATTGAATATTCTGGATATCAGTTCACCAAAGTGCTTGGGGAAGTTGGTATTTAATAGGGATTGTATCTCAGCTGATGATCTCGCAATCTGGAGAGCATACGTCTCTCTGGCGGATGTCAAGGCAACCTGTTTTTTAAACAATAGCACCTTTAGCCTGCTCAGCTTGTCATAGTTCACAATAATAGTATCTATGTGGAGCCACATGTCAGATACTTTTATCTCTCGTGTGGGAGGGAATAAAACATGTCCGCAACACGTAACGACCTTTGAGACCGAGATTGCGTAGGCAATTCCTGGTCTCATGCTGCAACAACTTTGATCGTTCAGTACCACATAACTTCCATTGGAAAGTACATGAAATACCGGTCAAATCAAAGGGACGGGAGTACCCTTCAGAAAACAGGCCAAGTTTGCGACACCCACATTGCAAAGGCCGTGAAGGGACACCTGCTTACATATCATCGAATGACTAACAGTAGTCTCACATTTGCTTCTGCTAAGAAAGACCTCTGTTTCGCCATTCAGACATTTATAATCAAAGGGCAGCTCCCACTCTTCCTTAATATAGCTATCGCCTAGTTGCTCGTACCTTCCCACTGCAAGATGTTTCAGGCAGCTTGAGAAACGAAAGGTCGAAATGGGTAAATTAATTATGCCATGTAAGAGCCAAATAGTTGAAGGACTCTCTGCTACCGTGAACGGCAACTTGTCTAACTTCTCTACGTGAAGCATGGTGAAACTAGCTTCCCTTTTAGCCATTGTCTGTTGTTCCCCGGAAAAGTTAAAAGCAGTGAATAATTCACTCCTGTTAATATATGTCCATGGAATGCGACCATTTTTCAGCATCTGTAATGTCCAACCCAGCTGCATAATGGAACGTAGCTGTGTTTGTCCATGATATAACCGGGACAAGTCTGTCTGAGTGACATCAATAGCAGACAACACTATGTTTGATAAGGAATATATCCTGTTGGACAGAGTGTTCATGCCGTTGTCGACAACTGCTAAAGCCTTCGCTAAGTTTTCTTTATACAATTGCCTTAAACTTGCAGCAGCTTCAATCTGTGAAAGTTTCAAGATGTAATTATGCATAGCATATAGGAACCTTTTCGTGCACTGTTTTCTAGGACCTAGCAGAGAGTCCTACATCTTCAGAAAGAGTGTTCAGATGTTTCTTAACTGTGGCTAACGTGCTAGTCTATACCCATTGTTGGCACAGTTTACCCACATGTTGACCTGATACAAAGCGAGGGTCTGGCCTGTTAATTGAAAAAAACCCTGAAGAGTTCCAAAAATGCGCTTGACACTCATTAGTGTCAGTTGGCCATATTAACCACCCGCCGGGACTGGAAAGTGAAGAATCATAGGTACCAGTCCTAACCATTCCATCTAGTCTTTTCCCGGTGATATTAAGGAAATATTGCCTATCTTTAAACCTTGCCGGAGTGGAGATACTGGGCGTATTCATGTCTTTAATTTTTGCTAACCCCAGATAGGATGTCTGCTGAATAGTGCCATTTAAGAAAATAATTTGCACTGGAATCAGGCATGCTCGAAATAAATCCTTTCTACCAAGTATCTGCCAATCTTGTGTTCCCCATACACTTTTCAAGTCAATAGTGCTCTTCCAGTATTTGTAACCTTCAACTGTGAGCCGGGAAACAAAGGGATCTGAATAAATTAGTTTTGTGTCAGTTAGCAACATTTTCCTAATTTGTGCTGGAGGTAATTTAAAATAATACGACTCCGCATTTTTCGTGTCATGCCCAGAAAAGTATTTACATTTATCAGTATAGTATTTTGGGCTCCCCACTGGTGGTGTTGAACAGTGTTCCCACTGTGTGTAGTTTAATACTGGTCTGTGTCTAGTGGCACAGTGTAGGTAGTGATGTCCCCAATTGTTATAACAGAACATTTCCCCATAATTCATTGTATGTTCATATACATCATCACTTTCAAATACGGAATAGTCCTTCATTTCAGTTAGCATGGAATCAACTGTTTGGACATCCCAATCATCAGATACAACATCAGGTGTAATTACATCTGTCATAGATATTTTGAACACGTATGGTATTTGAATAATCTCTTTAGGCCTGTATATATCAAAGGGAACTTTGTCCCACACAATCCCATCAGAAATCGGTAATGCTGTAATATTTACAAGGGACAAGTCTCTTCGGACCTTATGTGAGGAATGATATGGAGTTAAGACCTCATCCACAGGCTCAACAGAGGAGCGTTCAGGAATATAGTTACCATTTATGAGCAGAAAGAAAACAGTCACAAAACCAACCCAAAAAAATAATGCTGATAATGGCAAACAGAACCATAAATAGTTCCACGGGTAGAATAAATAGTTCTTTTTAAGCCATTGATACAACTTACTTCCTGTTGAAACATTGTGAATCACAGTAGTGGACGAATCTGAAGAAAAGTCATCAATGTCTATGAAATAGCCAGAGGCAGTCTCTGCAAACACGGGAGCCGGTGCATTATTTGTACTTCGGTCCACATTGCGTGGAGGCTCTTGGTAGACAGTGTCATCATTCTGTGATGTGTTGGTGTAAAAAACAGCCAAATCATGGACAGGAGTTGTCATTGAAGTGGTGAATGGAACTAGCAAAAGTTCATTTTCCGCCCTCCCCATGGTCGAGGAGGTGTTTGGAACAGCGTTGGACATTGTTGACTAGTCCGTAGTAGTGTTGTTCATCCTACTATGTAGATGTATGTCCTGTTGGGTAGTGAGAGGGGATCAGGAACCACCCAAGGGATCTCTTAGTCTACTGTGAAGGATCGGCCACATGGTGTAATTTGATGTCATCAATGGAAATTAATCTGTTTGTTCGAGAGCCAGACAGTGGTGGTAAGATGACAGTCCTGGTACCTTGAATTCCCAAGACCAGTACAGGTGCTCTGTATGATGGACCGAATTCCTTCTTCACAGCGATCTTTTCACGAACCAGATCCCCAACTTTAGAAATCCAGCTAGTCGAAGTTTTTTTCTAAATCCCTTATTCCTGAGGTGGCAGCACTGGTAGATGATTTATCATCACAAAATTGCTGAAGCTCCTGTAAGACAGTGAGACGTTCATTTATGTCAAATGGTGTTTCTGCTGCCACCAAACCAGGGGCATCAAGATCTGGGACATACATAGGTATCCCAAAGAGAACGTCATAAGGAGTGCATCCCCCCAAGGACCGTCTTGGTAGATTATTCAGTGCTCTCTGGACCCCATATAGGTGATGTAACCAACTGCTGCCTGAACCTAATACTCGAGCTGTTAAAGAATGCTTTAGATCACAATTCCGCCTCTCCACTACCGAATTTCCCTCGGGATGGTATGGTGAGGAGAAATGGAGTTCAACACCCATCGTCCCCATGGTGTCTCTGAGTGCCTTAGATGCAAATGCAGGGCTCTGGTCCGAATGGAATGCTGCAACCGCATATGTACCGATAAAGATCAGCAAGCCTTTTATAACAGTTTGAGCCACAGCCGACCACTTTGGCCTTACCCAGGAATCTAGGACAAGAATCTACAGCGACTAGAATATATTTGTATGCACCATCAGGCTGTAAGGGACCACAATGGTCCAGGTGCACACACTGTAGTGGCCTGTTGGACACTAAGAGGGATGTCTGCGGTGGGCGTTTGATATTAGAACCCTTTATCTGCTGGCAAATGTCACAACAAAGGACACATTTTTTTGTCCATCTGCATAGACCAGGCCACCAGAAGCGTTTCTGTAAGAGTGTTATCGTCGCCGATATACCAGCATGTACAGAATTGGCACCCTCATGCGCTGCTTTTACTCGATCTAATCTCTGGTCTTCGTTGAGGATCCCTCGATCTCCAACCCCAGGAATTGTTGCGTAGGCAATATTCTGTGCACTGATATGATAAGAATAGCTTGTAGGGTATCCCTTTGGAAGGGGCTTGCCTGCAGCCGAAGCTTTCACAGCAGTAACATTTTCATTATCCAATCTTGTTTGTGAACTAGTCACTGCAGCCACAGAAGCTGTAGCTACTGCTGCTTTGGCTGCTTCATCAGCCAATGTGTTGCCGGTAATGTGTACTCCTACACGTTGGTGGCCCAATGTATGCACTACATGGACACACAGTAGTTTATCCTTAAGATCAGCCACCCTCCCTCACAATGTCTTGTGTTTAATGGTGTTCCCTTTCGAATCTCTAAACCCGTTCAGCTTCCAATGATTAAGGTAATCATTGTATGACTGGACGCAGTAGTATGAGTCGCAGACTATTAAAGTCAGGCTTCCTGGCTCTGTGTGTTCTAGCGCTAGTATAAGAGCTTTAAGTCTAGCCAAATGAGCTGTGCAGTCCCCTAGGGTCTGCGTGTAGGTATTGTGAGTATTGTTGTTTAGTACCTACAGCCGATTGTGCTGAACCATCAGTGCATTTGGCAGTATGGTATCTGTCTAGTGGCGAGATATTTAGAGAAGTGGGGTACTCCTGTTCATACTGGAGAAACTCTTGTGTCTGAAGTTTTGGATCAAAAATATATTCGTCATCAGTGGAGGTCAGAGACGTTGCCCATTGTATCCAACGTGGATGTAATGCCTTAGCTTTAGGAACACTTGCTTTGGTGACAGCCTTTAAGGCCGGCACCGGGGAAACAACAATAATATGTTTCCCCTGGGCAAGTGGCCTCTCTTTTCGGATGACTACTGAGCTGCCGTCAGAATCTTTTCTGTAGGTGCAAAACGCTGTTCTGCATTAGAGTACAAATGTGATTTATATGCAATGGGTACTGTGTCACCTTTGTTGAAGGTGACAGAAGTAAATCCAATGGCACCAGCAACTATTCTGATGATCACATTTATTTTATTGTCACGTGTGTGCAAGTGTTAAGCTTCTAGCATGTCCTGTTGCATCTCCCTAAGGATGCATGTGTGTTCAACTGTCCAGTGTCTGCTAGAAAAATTGGGCTGAACCAAGTCATAAAGTGGCTTGATACGTTGTGCATAGTCTGGAATGTATGTTCTACCAAAGTTAAAGAAACCCAGTAATGACTGTAATTTCTTAAGGGTGTTAGGAGGGTGCAATTGAGCACATTTCTCTAGAAAGTGTGGGGCCAGGGTCTTCCCCTTGTTCGAAAGCTCATATCCCAGGAACAGTACACTGAACAAGGCAATCTTACTTTTCCTAAAGTTGAATTTATAACCGAGGTCTGCAAATCCCAAAATGCAGTTTCAACTGTAATAAAATAGCTAGTTGCTGTTGCATCCAGATGATCTTTCAGACTTTTGCGACATATCGTGACCCCCTCTGCTCTGTCTAAGGGTCACTGCCCACGTCTTGTTCCTCAACAGTGTTCTCAAGTGTACTAGCATTTTTAGCTGTCAGTGCTGCCACCATTTTCTTTTTAAACTGTGGCTTTTGCTGTGGAGTTTCTTCTTCTTTTTTAATGGTAGACTGCGGCGAGTCTTTCTTTTCGTTTGTTTGTCTTTGACACTTGGGGCCTGATTACAACTTTGGAGGAAGGTGTTAATCCGTCCCAAAAGTGGCGGATATACCACCAGCCGTATTACGAGTCCATTATATCCTATGGAACTCGTAATACGGCTGGTGGTATATCCGTCTCATTTGGGACGGATTAACACCTCCTCCAAAGTTGTAATCAGGCCCTTGATCTTGACGCCTTAGCGCGGTGGCACTGATAATACAAAGCTTAACAAGTGGCCTAACTATAAACAAGGCAGCCAACTTAGATGAATTAAATAATTAAATGGGCTAAGACAGAGCAAGATAAATAGGTTAAAAGTCACTAGGTGACGGGGGCACGAGTCTGCAAGCCAAAGGCTAAGCTAACTCCTGTTATCCTATTAAAACAAACTAGGATTCACTACAAGCCTTCCTCACAGAAATCCTCAACACCTCTATCACAGCTGCCACCGTCAATGATGCCTGGAAACACACTGAAGTCAAGCCCCTCCTAAAGAAACCCTCATTCCTCCCATTTCCCACAAAGTCTTGGAAAAGACCATCAACTGGCAGATCACGGACTATCTCGACCACAATAACTTGCTCGACACATCCCGATTCAGTTTCTGGCCAAATCACAGCACCGAGACTGCCCAGAACGCAGCAATCGACGACATCAGATGCCTCCTCCACCTTGGGGGAACAGCGGCCCTCATCCTCCTTGACCTATCTGCACCTTTCGACACTGTCTCCCATCACACTCTCATCACTAGACTCCACAGCTTCGGCATCCAAAACAATGCACTCAACTGGATCTCCTCCTTTCTCTGCACACAGAGGATCCTCCTCCCACCCTTCGTCTCTGCCCCCAACAACATCATCTGTTGAATGCCCCAGGACTCCTCCCATAGCTCCACTCTCCTCAACACCTACATGATTCCTCTAGCCGATGTCACATGCACCTCTGGCCTCAACGTCGTCTCCTGCATGAACAGCGCCCAACTCGTCCTCTCCTTCACAGAAGTCGCCACCACCACATGCACCAGCTTCCAAAACACCTTGACCGATATTGCTGGATGGGATAGAAACAACTATCTCAAGTTAACCTTAGAGAAAACAGAGATCAATATCTTCAGAAACAAGCCATTTTACTGGGATGACTCGTGGTGGCCATCCACCCTCGGTCCCCCACCCACACCCTCCAGCCACACACGCAACCTCAGGATCATCCTGGACACCCAGCTGACCATGAAGCAAGAGATCAACGCCATCTCCTCTGCCTGCTTCCTCATCCTCCAAAAGCACTACAAGGTCTTACAATGGATACCCATGTCCAGCCACCTCAACTTCGGCAATGCACTCTATGCTGGAACTACAAAGCAGCTCCTGATCTGTCTCCAGACCACCCAAAACAATGCAGCAAGACTCATCCTCGACCTCCACAGATGAACCAGCATCACTCCCCAACTCAGGGCAGTCAACTGGCTCCTTGTACAGCAAAGATGCCTCTTCAAGCTTCTCACACTTGCCTACAAGGCCCTCTACAATGCCAGACCCGCCTACATCAACAATCGCCTCAAACTTCACCAACTAACCAGAGAACTCTACTCAGCCACCCTTGCCCAAACCCACACCAAACACACATTGGCTGCTTATGCTTCGGAGGGCACTCCTCCCACCTCACCGCCAAGTCCTAGAACAACCTCACCCTTCATCTGCGCACAGCCCCTTCTCTGAAGGACTTCAGAATGCAGCTCAAGAGCTAGCTCTTTGATCATCACCAGACAAGCAAGAACCGCAGCAGCATACCAGCACACCAGCACCTGAAGATCCTCAGGGTTGATAGGTTTGCGCTATACAAGAACCCTCTGATTGATTGATTCATCTGCTCATCTCACCCTCTAGGCATGTATCCAGTTTGGCAGTCCGACACACTTTACACCAGTACTGGTGATCAATATGATCTTGTAGCATCCTCTCCAACGCTTTTCCAAGAACAACTTGTAGATGTGCTTTATCCCATGAATTCAGTCACCAGAGCTCAGATCATGGCATTGTAGGAGGCTGGGCTGGTTAGTAGTGGGTACCAAAGGTTCTTTCACCTTACACCAGGTCCAGTTATCCCTTATTAGTGAAATGTAGTCAGTGTCCAGAAGCCAGGCTGTCTAGGGGTAGCTGTAGCTGAGCAGCCAAGGCTGAACTAGGAGACATGCAAAGCTCTTGCAATGCCACTGTAATTACACAGTACTCACACACATGAAAGAAAATACTCAGTGTTTGCCAAAAATACCTTACAGACTATACTCCCTTAGGAGGTAAGTAATATATACAATATATACACTAGTATCTAAAAACAGGAAAGAAAACAGTCAGAAAACTGCACTTAGTGAAAATCACAATAGGTGGCAATGGGCCTGGGGGAACACAAACCATACACTAAAATAGAGGAATGCAAAAGTCGGTTTCCCACCTAGGCAAGTGTAGTGTGTAGAGGGGTGCTGTGAGTATAAGAAAACACCAGAGGTAAGTAATAGACCCAACCCCAAAGGAAGAAACAGGAGAAAATCAAAGTAAGTTTCCTGAAACACACAAGAAGTCATGATAAAAGATTATGCAAGGACCAGAAGAGACTGCAAGACACCAATGATGGATTCCTAAACCTGAAGACCTCTGGAAGAAGGGGACCAAGTCCAAGAAGCACAGAAGAATCCAGGGAGAACAGGAGCCCCTACTAACTCGGATGAAGGTGCAAAAGGAGAACTACAGATGAGAAGGCAAAGTCAGTTATGCACCCAAGAAGACAGATGCGGGTTCCTAGTTGGTGCAGAAGAGGTCTCACGCTGGATGGATGATTACAGTCTGATTTGCGTCACTGTATTCCGCCAATAAGCCTTGGCACATGTAAAGCTCGCGGTTAGCAGAAAATGGGGCTGCCCAGGACCAGGAGGAACCTGGTGGCCTCTACCCAGGAAAGGGAGACAGAGGAGGCTCTCAACAACTCAGAGAACCCTAAGAAGACTAGGCAGCATCCACAGGAGTCCCACAGCATAGGGACAAAGAAGGTGCAAATGGAGGCCCACGCAGCACAACACAAAGAGATCCCACGCTGCCGGAGAACCACTCAGGAAGCTGTGCGTCGCAGGATGGAGTGCAGGGGGCCTAAGCTGTGATGTGCATGAAGAACTTCTTGGAAGGTCGTACACAAGCCTTGGCAACTGCAAGTCACGCGGTGCAAGGGGGTACTATCTTGCTTGGGGAGGCAAGCTCTTACCTCTACCAAAGTTGGACAGCTGGACCCTGGGAGTGTCGAGGTCACTTTAGTTCACCACCCCTGTTGCTGGATCCACGCTCGTCATCTGGAGAGGGGTCCCACGGAAGTGACTCCATCACTCTAAGGGGAGATTCCTTTGGTTCTTCTGGTGCAGGCTGAAGACAGGCAGTCCTTGGAGGATGCACAACTTAGAAACTGTTGCAGTTGCTGGCAAGAGCTGAAGATACGATGTTGCAGAAGTCATCTTTGCTTCTTTGTTGCACTTTGTTGAGTTCCTTGAGGGTTCAGCTGTGGTTCAGTCGGTAGAAGATGAACTAAAGCGTGCAGAGGATTCCTGCTGGAGATTGCTATCCGAAACTGAAGAAACACCCAGAGGAGAGACCCTAAATAGCCCTGAAAGGGGAACTGGTCACATAATCAGGTAAGCACCTATAAGGGGAGGGCTTTGACGTCACCTGCTGGCACTGGCTACTCAGATGCTCCCAGAGTGTCCCACCACCTTGGAATCCAAGATGGCAAAACCCAGGGACACTCTGGAGGAGCTCTGGGCACCACCTCTAGGGTGGCGATTGACAGGGAAGAAGTCACTGGATTATGCAAGGAGGGCACCATTTGTGCCCTTCAAAGTATTTCCAGAGGCTCTGGGAGGCTACCCCTCCCATGCCTATAGCACCTATTTCCAAAGGGACAGGGTGTAACACCCCTCTCCCAAAGGAAATCCTTTGTTCTACCTTCCTGGGCTTGAGCTGCTCAGGCAGCAGGAGGGCAGAAACCTGTCTGTGAGGTGGCAGCAATGGGGGCTGCCTGGAAAACCTCAGAAGGCTGGTACGGCAGAACTGGGGGTCCACTGTGGAGCCCCCAGAGTGCATGGGATTGTGCAACCAATACTGGAATTGGAATCAGTATTGGGGTACAATTCCCAGTTGTTAGACAGCTTACATAGCCATATTCAGGGTTACCATTGTGAAGCTGGACATAGGTATTGACCTATGTCAAGTGCATGCGTTAAATAGCATCCCCGCACTCACGAAGTCTGGGAAAATGGTCCTGGGCGATGTGGGGGCACCTCTGCTAGTACAGGGGTGCCCTCACACAGGTACTTTGCACCCAGCCTTCAGGGTTGGAAGGCCTGACATATAGGTGACTTATAAGTGACCTGGCGCAGTGAAAATGGCTGGGAAAGGGCGCATGCCCCATTTCACACATGCTGCAATGGCCGTCCTGCAGAAGCCTTTAAAAGGGCTCCCTGTGGGTGGCAAAAGTAATGCTACAGCCCATAGGGATCCCCTGGAACCCCAATGTCCTGTGTACCGAGGTACTCTATATTAGGGACTCCTAAAGGGTGATCAGTATGCCAATTTGGGGTGAAATACTGGGTTACCAGTATGTAGTGACAAATTTGGGAACAGAGAGAGCATAAGCACTGGGGTCCTGGTTAGCGGGATCCCAGTGACACAGTCAAGCATACTGACAAAAATAATTAAACATACTGACAAGTAGGTCACAAACCATAAGCACTGGGGTCCTGGCTAGCAGGATTCCAGTGACAGTCAAACACACTGACAAACATGGGGGTAACCATGCTAGAAAGAGGCTACTTTCTCACAGGCATGTAGTCTTTCTCACAGACGTAGTTGCAACATTGACTTCGTGGGAGATACAACTTACCACATCAGCCAGTTCTATGCATTAAGAACCGAGTCATCTGTGGTATTCACAAAAGGGATTGTTGGAACTGAAGGGATTCTTGTGGCTCTCCCCATCAATACTTTGTGGGGGTAAGAATCTCTTTCTCCTGCATTAAGTGTTTCAAATGCTTACTAGTGGAAGTATTTCGAGGAATATGGAGGCAGAGGCTTTAGCTAGTTTGGCTTCGATAGTGCCATTCATCCTCTCCACTACCCCCAAAGCAGTGAAATATTTGGTTAATCCCTAGCATAGTACATAAAAGTTGCATCACTTCATTCTTGATTTGAATTGAGATGAAGTGGATCCCAACTCACGAGATCAATTTCCACAGAAGTAGCTTGGAAAATGTCACATTTCCTAGGGGGATAAGCCTTAACCCATAAGAGAATAAACACACAATGACTAATACGTACCTCAACTGATTACACTGGTGCATCTCCACAAATCTGGAGATGGTTGAAAGGGCCATCTGATTTCTCTATGTGACTAACAGTCACAACATTCTTGCCTACATTTTACTTCTGACAAGAGATGCAACACTGGCCATAACTCGAAAATGAGGATTTTACCAGTATCGGTTAAAAAGTCATCAACATTCCTTTCCGACCAACATACGTTGAGCCATGCATATGTCTTACTATTGCAAGCACTATGGAATAGGTGGAAAAAGTGTCTTCCATCACTGCAAACCCATCTATTGCATCCAGTATGTTTCATACAGCCTGTTTTTTTCCTCTCCTAATGCTGTAGCTCCCTCAACTCATTTAATGTTTGCACTGTACTTAACAACATGCTCGAAATTGGCCCTCTTCTCCCACTACATGGCTCATTTAAGTGGAATGTGCTGGACTCAAGAGCATAACAGTGGGCAATTTGACTGCATTGCTGTTGTCTCTTGTAACATAATCGTCACCACTCAAGTATGCAGCACATTTCACTACTGCAATTTACCTAGACTGCTGGAGTACATTTAGTAGGTTCAGGGTGTACAAGCTGTTCTCAACTTGCGAGCCAGATAAAGTCAATAATCCTCTCTGCAACCACAACTGCCCAAAGTTGTGGACAACACCAAATCCATAGTGACTGTCAGTATATATAGTCCCTCTAACCCCAGTGAATGTGCAACAGGGACAGGTGAGGTCAATCAATTCAGCTACTTGTGCAGGAGTTACATGGCATAGGTAGGATGCTTCCACCACTCTACTTAGGGTACAAACGGCGTAAGCTGGCCATAAAATGCCACATCTGTCTCTCAGACAAGAACCATCAACAAACAGGGTAGGGCCAGATTCAACAAGGGGCACATTCATTATATTTGGTCTCGGTTTTGTGTACAATGCAGTAACATCAACACAATTGTGGTCAAATTCATACTTGTCATCCTCCTCTGGACTGGACAACAGGGCTGCAGGAGTCAGGGTGTTGCACCTTTTTAGTGTCACATTTTCTGTAGCTAAAATGAATCTCTCATTGCGGGTTAAGAGGATATTGGTCAAGTGCTACAAGCATGTACAGGTCATGAGAATTTCAAAGGAGTCTGGCCCCATGACAATGAGAGGATGGCCGATCACAATACCTTTGGTTTGTTTCATACTCAGACTAACTCCTGCATCCACTTTGAGACAGCAAGGTGATGCCGTGGCTCCTGGAACAAGGGTAGCTGATAAGTAGCCAACAGGATGCTTTAATCTGCCATGGGTCTGTGTCAAAACAGATAGTGTGTATCCATGTCTTTTGTGGTAAAGAGTGTGCACCCATGTTTTTTGTGGCAAAATAGCACAAATTCTTAGGTATATGATGGCATTCCAAGAGCGAATGCATTGCAGGGTACATTTCTGAGCTATTGGAAGGCATTCATGCTGTCGTCATCCTTTCGTACTAAGTCTTTGACATCAGTGTGAGTGAGCATCTGCAAGGGCTTCACCACAAGGAAAAAATATGGGATCCATTGTCGGAAATAGCCAATGATACCCAAAAACATTTGACCTTCTCTCTGGTTGGTTGAGAATTTCATTTTCAGAACAGTTTCAATTTGCTCATGGGACATTCGCTTGGCTCCCTTCTCATTCTAATAACCCAGCCACTTGACCTCTTTTGACAGTACAGAAACTTCTCAAGGGAAATCCTATCCCCATTCTCAGCAAGTTGGTTGAGCAGGTTGATGGTGTCTTTCCTAAAATCCTCTTTTATTATTGATGCCACAATTAGGTCATCCATGCACAACACTAGTCTAGAACTGCATGGCAGCTGTAGAGTCTCTAAGTATTTTTCCAATAATTGATTGAAATATGAGCGTCTCTCAGTATACCCCTCAAGAGTGTGACACCACACAAGAGTTTTCTCTTGGAATTGGAATGCTAAGAGATACTGGGTCTCTTCGTGGAGGGGAATGGAAAAGAATGCCTGACATAGGTCAATATTGTAAACTACTCTGCTCCTGGGGGAATTTAGAACAGGATTACAGCCGCGTTCGGTCCCACAGGATTGTATGGCTCAACTGTTTGGCTTATCTTTCTGAGGTCCTGTAGTATTCTCTGCTTTTTATTTGCTTTTAGCAAGGCCAGAATCAGAGCGTTGCATGGACTCCCAATGACCGCTTTAAGGATGTGCAGTTCTCTTATGTTCTCAATTATGAGAGTTACTCCTGCCCTGGCTTTGGGTGTCAATTTGTAAGGTTGTGTTTGAGGAAAAACTGCCTTGCATGTGCAGGTAATCTCTAACACTTTAGTACTTGAATCAGGCCAGTTTCCTTTCCAGTAAAATTCCATACCTCCTCTCTAATTGATTCCTTCAAATCAAGGTGTAGGTCTTCTTTGGTGGAGACAGGGTACAGCCTAACTACAGACTCTTGGGACTGAAGCTTGAACTTGGTGTGGACTGCCTTTGTATCTAGCTCGTCTTCTTCTGGCTTGCAATAAATCACACAGTTTATTTTACAGAGCAGGCCCCTTCCTAGAGGTTTCACAGGACTCAAATCACAAATGACAAACTGGTGATGGTTTTTGACAGTCTATTTTTACTGGTTCAGGGGTTTAATTTTTTTTTGTGCGCCACTGATTTGCTGTACCAATGACATGGATCTCCTTTCCAGAGAGGCCCAGGTTTGGGACTTCAACTGTCTTAACAGTTGAACGACTGGCTGTGGTGTCTATTAAAAAGGACACTGCAAGCCTGTTGACTTCGCGCTCCACATAAGGACCCCTCTGTTCCTCTTCCAGAACTGAGCCATGTATGCAGTCCTCCTCCCTTCTCAGGCACCATCATTGGGCCTGTCTAATTCTATTTGACTTCCAAGAATGATTTATGAATGAATTCTGTTGGGCTCTAGTTCTGGGTTGGAAATGGGGATTTCCCCTCTGCATCTGTGTAGGATCAAAAGGGGTCTGGGTTAGTCCTGGCCTTGTTCAATTAGTCACTTGAGGAATAAGCATAGACAGACTCTTTCGGTTCTTGACTCAATCTGAACATTTTGAGCCAATTCATCTAATTCTGGGCATTGTTTTTGGTCTTCATTAATGGTGATGGGGCGTAGGAGTTTGCTACTCTTGGAGGTTCCTGAGTTGGCCAATTTATGGCTCACTTGCATTCTTCCCACAAACCCTTTGGAACCACTGCCTCAAAACTAGGGCTGGGCAGTAAACTTCATTCCTCCAGCAGAGTTTGAGGCGTTTTGTCACACTGAGCTCTGCTTGAGGCGCAGAATTTGGCGAAAAGCCCTCCAACCTGGACGGGGTGTAGTTTACCAGCAGCCACTATCAGCTACTGAGCAATAAATCAATGATATCCAATCAGACAGTGCTTCTGAGAACAAATGAGCAGCTGCTTTCAGCAGCCAATGAAGCGCAAGTTAACATATACACCTGACCACCGGCTTACATGCAGAGCCTTTACTGGTTTCATGGTAGGGCAGCAGGTCAGGGAAAACCCTTTCCATTGGCGATACTGCAGTATTTGGGTTCCTGACTGTTGTGGAGATGGTGCAGTGTGCACATGCAGCAGAAGCCGTGTTCCCGGCCCCTGCAGCTCACCGCCTTTTCACCATGCTAAAGACGTTGCACCTATCCGACATGACGAGCTGCCACAGCAAGATGACAGCCTGGCTGAAGTAGCAGATGGAGCAGCGAGCGGCTGCTGCTTATGGACTGCCAGCCACAGGAGCTATACGAGGTGGCACTCAGCGTGGCCCTTCCAGGCCTCATGCTGCAGCGCCTGGGTGTGGGAAGCTACTGCTGCGGGCTCTTTTTACTCCTGCGATGAGGACTGCAAGCACTTCTTTGTCCAGGCCTGCCGCACAGACATCATGCTGCTCTACTACAAAGGGGCTACTGGGTATGCAACTAGAATGTGGCAGTACCATCGGGGACAGTGTGCTGGTACTGCTGATGGAGTGGCTGAAGGATGAGGGCTGCAGGGCCTTCTACATAGAAAATAAGACCGCACACTACTAGCATGGACCTTGGGAAGAAGTGTGGATTCTACAACATTTAGATGGGTGATTCTGGCCCCTCAGGTTTACATATGTTTACCGTGTGTGCTCACTGGATATTCACTATGTGCAGTCGTAATGTTTAAATGCAAGCTGAGCTGCTGCGGCAGTATCTGTTGGTATAGCAGCAATCATGCTTTCTTGTGCTCGATCGTTGCTTTTTTTATGCTTTGCCTGGTGCTCTACCAGTCTGGACCTGTTGTCTCCATGGTGGGAAACTACTGAATGGTGAACACCAACAATGCCAAGGTGCAGAGAAATAGCTGTCAATCTTCGCTACTGCTAATTTAAACAAGCGTAGCAAAGGGTGGGCGAATTAGACCAAAGAACTCAGTGAAATCACGCGTAGTTTTTATGTAACTCAGCGGGATTCTGCTGAGTAGAACTCCCTGTGTTCTGCCCACCCCTGCTCAAAACGTAGGTCCCAATACCTCAGAAATGGTTACAATTTAAACTTTCTGGGTATACCACTTGTGAAGGTTTTCCCTCAATTTCAGGAGAGTACTTGTGAAATGGAAGAGATCTGTCTGAGACCTCAGAATATGGGCATATACTCCTGCCTGTACTTCGCCCAAAAGATATAAATTTGTCAATTTAAGCATACTCTTCCCTTGCTACTCTTGCAGCCTATTTGATCAAGTAAACCAATTCACTCTCGGTGTAGTGGCCTAGAAAGTCTTATCCTACACTACCCTTCAGCCTAATCCTACATTTCCCTGTACAATTTCTTAAAGTTTAGTCTTTAGCTGGGCAATATTTATTCTTTGTGAGACTATACTTCACTTGGTGAGGGGGCTAACCTTGGAGGTGCAGACTGTACCATGCAGTAGGTAATGGGGTCTCACTAAGCTCATCTATTTGACTTGTAGAGTAAATCATGAATGATGTGTCTTCAGCAGTTGGGGACTGCTCGAGGGTGTCTGAGCTTGGGGTGGGATGGTACTCATTAGGGGGGAAGGAATGCTCATTTTGGTGACTGTCAGGGAGGTGGTTAGAGTTACTGAAGTTGGTGGGGCACTTTGGGTTGGTATCGTTGACAGGATGCCAGCTTTGGCATAACTTGGTGGGGCATTTGCTTTTGTGGAGGGTGTGGTGGATTAGTTTCCTGCCAGAGTTTGACGCAAGCTCTCTATTATCAGTGCTGCATTATACAGGGGCGGTCTTGTCCTTAAGAATTTTTTTATGAAAACATCCTCCTCCTCCTCATTCTCTGCCTCTGTCTCTCCTTTGGGTTACTTTTTTTGCACTGGGGTTCTCCTCTCTAAAGCCTCACTATCTAATGAGGGGTATATGCCCACTTTCTCTATTATATCCTCCCACCATCTTCTTTGCCTCTCATCACCTTATGCGCTTATCCAACAATAAGCCTTATTTCAGAATTCAGGTGGAAACCTTTTGTATACTTCTCATTCGAGGTCTGTTCTCACAGATGCAGGGCCTCCATTTGGGTGGGTCGAAGCTGGGGCTTTAAGTCATACATTCTCCTACTCAGATTCTCAAGTCTAGCTATGTTAAATGTCTCACACAGTGGGAACTGCAAATAGGCATGCGTGCAACACTTTCTTGATCGCCATTTCTCTAGCTGGTGTTCCCTCAGGCTGGAATTTCACTTATTGATCTAAAGTCTTCTGCATTTTTGAAAAAAAGGATTCCCCATTTTTCTTTCTAACTTCGTATATGATTATCACACTTTTCTCACGCACAAGCCTTTCTCACTCCTTCTTGGCTAGTCACCCAATATCAGCCTGACAAAGGTCATTCAGTCGCAACACGGCTTACTGCATTTGCCAGCCGATCCCTGCTCACCACCCTATGACGTCAGCAGCCTGAGTACTGTCGATGTCCCCTAAGCTCTTTCCACAACGCTCTTAAATTTAACATTGTCTGCTTCTTCTATGCAAGAAGGTTTCTAAAAGAAGGAGAATGCTATCTACATCCACTCGCCGACAGGCTTTAGGCTCCCAAGCACTGAAGAATGAGCAAATCCTTACCTTGTTTAGTACAATCCAACCATAGCAATGTTGCATCCCTATCTTGGTGTCACTGATAGCTTCACAGTACACCTCATCTTTGCAGACAAAACATCAACTTATTAAATCTCAAACTGCAACTGAGGTACCTCTCTGCAATCTTGTACATCAAAGGTCTTAAACCAAAAGCAATTTATATGTCACTGTTCTCAAAATTCAAAGACAAGTATACAAAATACAGTCATCCTTGTCACTTTAAATACAATAACCAATACTACATATTAGTTAAATTCAAGCTCTGTCCACTGCATCTCATTTTCCACCTCTCAACTACTAGTCCCAATATGCATTGTCTTGCTTCTCCCTCACCCAAGTCTCATTTCACAAACATAGGTGGTCATTATGACATTGGCAGTGAGTGATAAAGTGGCAGTAATACCACCAACATGCTGGCGGTAATTACCGCCAAATTATGACCATTGCGCTGATAGCTCCCATAGACAGCCAATGTGCCACACCAGGGTGTAAACACTACGATGATGGTGAGTACAGCCGCCTAGCACACAAGGGAGGGAGGGAGGAAAAGGAGAGTGACACACGCACAACTCACACCATTCAAACACATCATACACACAGCTGCAGAGAAAAACAATGTCACTGGACACACGTCATAATAATGCAAGGACAACAGTAATGCAGAATTGAAAATATATTTGCATGACAACAACAACCACCATTAGTACCGAAGTGACAAATATTATACATGAACCATTGTCCAGAAAGGGCCAATGTCTAGTCCAAAGTACAAAAGGACCACATGGCCACAGGGCAGTGTCCAAGCCCCAACTTGATCCTGACATCCACCGCACCAAACTGTGCAGGGGCAACATGTTGGAAGTGGGCAGGCACCTCAGGTGGAAGGGTGAGGGGGGGGCACCTCAGCTGTGGTGGGGAACTCGCCCACTGCTTCTGGAGGGGGCTCCAAGCCCATTTCCCAATAATGGGGAGTGCAAGGTCACAGTCTCTGAATTGGGGGACTCTCCCACTGCTTCTGGAGAGGGCTCCATGCCCATCCCCCAGTCTCTGAAGTGGGGAACCCGCCCACTTCTTCTGGAGGGGGCTTCATGCCCATTTCCCAGTGCTGGGGAGTGCAAGGTCACAGTCTCTGAAGTGGGGAACTTGCCCACTGCTTCTGGAGGGGCCTCCTTGTACAACAGTCCCTGGAGGGTGGTCTACATACCCTCTGCTGGAGATGAAGGCTGCAGTGTCACTGCTGGGGGAGGTGTCTCCTGGGCAGCCTTTGCTGGAGGTGAGGACTGCATTGTCTCTGCTGGGGGCAGTGTCTCCTGTGCAGCCTCTGCTGGAGGTGAGGGCTGCATTGTCTCTGCTGTGTCTCAGCTGGAAGTGAGGGCTTCTTGCCTTTCATTGGTGGTTGAGTGGGAACCGCCACTGTCACTGGTGATTCAGTGGGAAGCGCGGCTGTCATTGATGGTTGAGTTCAAAACTTACCCTTCCTAGCTTGTGAAGTGGGATCCTTCCCTTTCCTGGCTGGTAGAGTGGGATCCTTCCCTTTCCTGGCTGGTGGAGTGGGATCCCTCGCTTACTTGCCTCCACAACTAGGAGGTGCCTCCACTGTCCCCGTGGACTGTTTGGCTGAGGTGCTGGGCTAGATCGCTGGGACTCTGCTCTTATGGGCAGGATGGGTGGGTGGAGGGGAGGGAAGAGGTCAAGTTGGGCAAGAAAAAGCTTCTTAGGGACGGTGGGGTGGGATGAGGGAGGAGGGATGGGAGTAGTTGTTGGAGGAGTACATCAGTGTGCTGTTGGGTGTCTGAGTGCATGTGTTTGTGTCCCTTGGGAGGGGGAGGAAAGGCAGGGTGGGAGAGGACACAGAGGGTGCATGGATGGATATTGTGGAGGTGTGTGTGCTGCTTGGTGTGGTGATAGTGGTGCTGGCTGTTGAACAAGTGCAAGCACTGTGAGGGAGAAGGAGGAGGGGGAGACAGTGGAGGCAGTGGATGTTGTTGTGTGTGAAACTGTCTGTTGTTTGTATGAGTGCTTGTGGCCTGAAGTGCGCTCCCTGTGTTTGACTGTGCTACTCTTGTCTGATGTTTTGTGTACATGCTTGTCTGTATGTGTGCATGGGATGGGTTGGGGTTGTGGAGACTGGGACTGTGAAGTGGTAGTTGGAGGGGGGGTGGTAGGAACAGGGACAATGGCTGCCATCAGAGAGGAGGCCAGAGCCTGGAACAATCTCTGTTGGTCTGCCAACACTCCGTGGTTGCCCTACAGGAATGCATTGCTGCATCTGGGATGCCAGTCCCTGGATGGCATTCACTATGGTTGACTGCCCTACAGAGATGGTTCCCAGGAGGTCAATAGCCTTCTCACTCAGGGCAGCAGGGCTCACTGGGCAGGGCCTGAGGTGCCTGGGGCAAAGGAGATGTCCACCCTTCTGGGTGAGCGGGCACAGGCAACTGAGTGAGGGGCTATTGGGAGGGCAGCGCTGGTACGGGTCTGTTGGTGGCTGTACCTGGAGCTGGGGTGGTCCCAGAGGTGTCCACCACCACCAGGGAGCTCCTACCGGAAGAGGTGTTCCCACTGGTTCCCTTGGCTTCGGTGGACTCTGCCTCCTGGTTCCTGTGGGATGCAGCTCCCTTAATCGCCTGAGCCCCTACTCCTCCGCCAAATGATGCTATTGCATACATGGACAGGATGACAGAAGAAAAAAGGGGGGGGGGGAGAGAGAAAGGGAACACTGGGTCAATTACAGCACCAGCACCACAGTTGCCATACACCTTACCATCACACACAGGGTTCAAGATTGATCACTATGCACCACACTGGAAATCAATCGTCTAGGTGCCACAGCAAGATGAGGGCCAAACACTGCCAACTGCAGCCATCCTGGGACCCACTAAGCCCTGTCTGACATGGAATACAACCTAGCTAGATTTCCTGAATTTGCTATACACCCATTACCCTTGAGCTGGGTCACGCTGCAATGTTTGACCTGGCATTAAGGGGCACCCACTGACTCATAACCACCACCCATGCCACCTACCAATGATTGTAGTAGCGCCCATTGTACTCACCCCCTTGTGGCTGCCCATCCAGTTTTGGGTAGGCCACTGCCAGTATGCGGGCCGTCAGGGAGGTCAGGTTCCAATGGGCACCCCTTCCTCATTGGAAGGCCATCCCCAGCTGGACTTCCACTGTCTTCCGTGCCCAGCGTCTCAGGTCCTCCCACCTTTTCCAACAGTGGGTGCTCTGCCTGCTGTAGACCCCCAGGGTCCACACGTCCTTGGCAATGGCACGCCATAGTCCCTTCTTCTGATGGCTGCTGACCTGCAGAGGTAATACAGACAGAAGGACACCATTACACATACAATCTAGCCTGTCACACATATGGGCCACAAATCCCATTTCCATCTCTATTGGCACACACATCACCCGGCGCCCACCATGTACACTGCCAACAGACATACCACCCCCCAAATTACAGGATGCTTACACACACATCTACATGCAGCCTTGACACATGCATCGTGCCCAAGGTGTACTCACCTGTTGGTCAGGAGGCCCACACAGCAGTCCATACTGGGGTAGTACTCGTTCCACTTAACGCTCCAATTCCTCTGAAGAGAAGGCAGGGGCCCTTTCCCTGGTCACACGGGCCATGGTAGGTTCCAGACACAGTTCACATCAGCACACGCAGAGTAGGTGTTGTCCTGTGAAAAGTCAGGAATCAAGTTAGGAATTAGATCAAAAATGGTGGTCACGTCCACGGCAGTGTACACCGTCACCGCTGATCCCCATGGGCCACTGTACTCCATAGAGCCCCATATTAACCAATGAGGAATTGCACAGCTGTGCAAGACCGCCTTCCGCCACGATGCCTAACATCTGTGGAGTTACCTCACTTCCACTTGTCCCTACATAAAGGACAGGCGGTTGCCATTTAATGATGGTGGAAAACATTCACATAATCCACAACTGTGTCATTGTTCATGATTGCACGCACATTACCATTCCCACTATCCCATCACATTAATGCTCTATGTACACTGTGGTGGTGGTTCCCATGTTCAAATTGTGACAGCCTACTCACTCTTGAGTCCCTTAGATACCTACCAATGTGGATGAATAGGAGGAGGAGAAGGCAAGCCCCCATGTACAGACCCCTTGTGGACTTGGCTACACTGGAGGAGAGGCACATAAAACTCACCTATAGACAGGACAGGGCCGCAATCACAGAGCTATGTGCCCAATTGGAGCCTGTTCTGATATCAGCTATCCGTCATCCCACTGGGATCCCCCCTTTTGTGCAAGTCGTAACAGTGTTCAATTTCCTGGCAACTGGTTCTTTTCAATTGACAGTGGGCTTGGCAGCAGGAATATCACAGCTAATGTTCTCAATCGTGCTGGCAAGGGTTCTGTCTGTCATAGTCAAACACATGTGCAGCTATATTGCTTTCCCCCAGGTGGAAGATTTGGCCACCGTGAAGGCAGGATTCTATGGAATGGGACATATACCAAATATTGTTGGGGCGATTGACGGAACACATATTGCGTTTGTCCTCCCTGCCAGAATGAACAGGTGTTCAGGAATCGGAAGAGTTTCCACTCACTCAGTGTGCAAATGGTGTGCCTGGCGGACCAGTACATCTATAATAAATGTGTACACTGTTCCAAGATAAAAGAATAAAGGCGGGCAAAGAAAAAAGACTATGAAGCTGATATTATAAGGGTTGTAGGAGTGCCCTCAAGCATCACAATAGGATGTTAAGCATCATCATCGGGCTAACTCCTCGCCAGACCGGCACTGCAATATCTGACGGGCCACCACACAGAGGTGGTGGTTCTTCAACCGAAAGATAGTTCGACAAATCAGCTCAACACCGCAGAATATGCTGGCAGAGGAGACAAGGAGAGAAAAAATATTTAAAATTGGCTATGAGCACCAGATAACTCGATTTAATGATTATAATAGGGGTCAGGCCAAGGTTAAAAACTGGTAGGAGTAATAAGGAAATAATGTCTCCTATACTCCTAAGAGGAGGGAAGGAGGGAAGAATCTCCACTCCTACCGCTGGGTCAACATGTTTCGCGCCTAATCGGTCAAGGATAGATCCATCGGCGCTTCATCAGGACCATATAGTAGTATCTTCTCCTTCATATAACAAAGAAAAACAAAATACACCAAAAGGTAGGTAAAGACCGTAAATGCTGGGAGGTCACTTACAGTCTATGGACCATTCGTCACAGTCAGTCTAATGGAGAGTCGCCCTGAATAAAGAATAAAACACATATGAAAAACAACGTGCAATCAGTAGACATTCATTGGTGTCCAAAATGGTATCAGTGTGATAGGCATCAGATCACAAAGAAGAGACGTGGAGACAAACATAACAATAACAATAGAGGCTTACCATCCCATGTGAGGATAGGGCATCATAGGGACGCGTAAACCTTGTAAACACCGTGAGTTCACTAAATGAAAAGTTATACAGTGAGATCAAGTGTGACTAAAACATCTATGCATGGATAAAGTCATGACAGCACAGGGTTAACAAACTTAAAATACTCATTGTGAGAGAGTTCAATGTCTGCAAAAGATGTTCTTATGTCTTTCACAGTGGTGGAGCAGGGTCTTGTTGTGTTCTCTTGACCCACACTGTCAATTCTGACAGTGTTCTCTAAAATGGTTTTTACAACATCTGCCTGAGTTGGAGTGACATGTCGGTTCTAAGGCAAACGGGTATACAGTCCATCATCCATATTGTAAGCTGGGTGATGGCGGCAACATGTAAGTAAGGAATAGAACGTGAACACTCTGGTAGCGAGTGATCTTTACACGGAACGAGCACGTTCAGAAACCCTCTCTGAGCGCTAACCGCTCATTAGACTAATAAACATAATGTAAGTGCGAGTAGCGCACCCGTATACGGCGTGTCAGCTGTTCACTTACTTGACTGTCGTGTTCGTGTGCCGTTCACCTACCCCAGGCCGCGTCCCTGCATGACAGGCTTGGCGTGTCCTGTCCGCGTTTAAATAGTATGCAGTTAATTAGGGCGATAAGCCCTCAGTACGTCGCGTCGTGTTGTCGAAACCCAAATCGACAAAGGACTCACGTGAAAGATTAATGTGGCGGCGGCCATCTTTAAACAGGACAACTACCTGATAAAAATTGGGGTACATGTTAAAAAATATGTGTCAATCGGTCCCAATCTACAAGAATCTCCAATCAAAGGAAAAAAATCCCTTTCTACTAAATGTAAAGACATCTAGAAGATGAGGAAGTCGTGCCAGTGTCATTATCAGATGGTGTGTTATACTGACAAGTTGTCTATGGACTAAAACATCCTCGTTCTTTCTGTGGTGCTGCCAAAGGAAGTTAAGGGGATAGGGTCCACCAAGGAATATCATCATTGAGACCCTCCCTTGCTGTCTTAAGACGGAAGATCCACGCTGCTCAATCCTGAACAGATATTTGGGGTCATTCTCATTGTATCTGGGTACTTGTAAGACAATCCACGACAAATCATTGGGGCCATGTCTTGCTTCTAGAAAATGTGCACTCAATTTAGTCGTCACCCGTGCACATCTGATGTTGCTACGGTGTTCATTGATTCTTAACTTTACTGGTCTCGTTGTCATTCCTACATACTGTAAGTTGCAAGGACAAGTGATCAAGTATATACAGTGACGTGTGTTACAATTGGTGTGTTTAGTCAATCGCCAGTCTCCAAAGTATTTCAACTGAAGACTGTCTGCCCGTTTAGTTAATGCACACACATTGCAAGAACCGCATGGATAGTGTCCAGAGACTGGCGGAAGATTCCATAGTGTGGTCTGCTCTGGAGATATCTCCTTTCTTTGCGGTCGTGTGTGAATAATTAGGTCCCTAATATTAGAGGATCTCTTAAATGCAAAGAGGGGTCTCGCTAACTGTGTTCCCCCGCTCAATAGAATTTGCCACCTTCTGTTAATAAGTCTTTTGACAGTATTAGAGAGGGGAGTGTATGTAGATACACAGGTAAGTCGTGTTTGTTCATCTCGTATAGATGGTTCTAAGAGGGCGTCTCTGTGGTTATTTCTGGCTCTTTTATAAGATGAGTTGATAATCCTTGCGGGATAACGTCGACGTAGGAGTTTGTCTTTCAACTCATGAGCCTGAGTTTCAAATGACTGGACAGAAGAGCAATTCCTACGTAATCTCAAAAATTGGCCAAAGGGAAGGTTGTCGCGTAGAGCCTTCGGATGATGGCTGTCATATCTGAGTAAGCTGTTCCTGTCAGTGGCGATTGACTAAACACACCAATTGTAACACACGTCACTGTATATACTTGATCACTTGTCCTTGCAACTTACAGTATGTAGGAATGACAACGAGACCAGTAAAGTTAAGAATCAATGAACAACGTAGCAACATCAGATGTGCACGGGTGACGACTAAATTGAGTGCACATTTTCTAGAAGCAAGACATGGCCCCAATGATTTGTCGTGGATTGTCTTACAAGTACCCAGATACAATGAGAATGACCCCAAATATCTGTTCAGGATTGAGCAGCGGTGGATCTTCCGTCTTAAGACAGCAATGGAGGGTCTCAATGATGATATTCCTTGGTGGACCCTATCCCCTTTACTTCCTTTGGCAGCACCACAGAAAGAACGAGGATGTTTTAGTCCATAGACAACTTGTCAGTATAACACACCATCTGATAATGACACTGGCACGACTTCCTCATCTTCTAGATGTCTTTACATTTAGTAGAAAGGGATTTTTTTCCTTTGATTGGAGATTCTTGTAGATTGGGACCGATTGACACATATTTTTGAACATGTACCCCTATTTTTATCAGGTAGTTGTCCTGTTTAAAGATGGCCGCCGCCGCATTCATCTTTCACGTGAGTCCTTTGTCGATTTGGGTTTCGACAACACGACGCGACGTACTGAGGGCTTATCGCCCTAATTAACTGCATACTATTTAAACGCGGACAGGACACGCCAAGCCTGTCATGCAGGGACGCGGCCTGGGGTAGGTGAACGGCACACGAACACGACAGTCAAGTAAGTGAACAGCTGACACGCCGTATACGGGTGCGCTACTCGCACTTACATTATGTTTATTAGTCTAATGAGCGGTTAGCGCTCAGAGAGGGTTTCTGAACGTGCTCGTTCCGTGTAAAGATCACTCGCTACCAGAGTGTTCACGTTCTATTCCTTACTTACATGTTGCCGCCATCACCCAGCTTACAATATGGATGATGGACTGTATACCCGTTTGCCTTAGAACCAACATGTCACTCCAACTCAGGCAGATGTTGTAAAAACCATTTTAGAGAACACTGTCAGAGTTGACAGTGTGGGTCAAGAGAACACAACAAGACCCTGCTCCACCACTGTGAAAGACATAAGAACATCTTTTGCAGACATTGAACTCTCTCACAATGAGTATTTTAAGTTTGTTAACCCTGTGCTGTCATGACTTTATCCATGCATAGATGTTTTAGTCACACTTGATCTCACTGTATAACTTTTCATTTAGTGAACTCACGGTGTTTACAAGGTTTACGCGTCCCTATGATGCCCTATCCTCACATGGGATGGTAAGCCTCTATTGTTATTGTTATGTTTGTCTCCACGTCTCTCTTCTTTGTGATCTGATGCCTATCACACTGATACCATTTTGGACACCAATGAATGTCTACTGATTGCACGTTGTTTTTCATATGTGTTTTATTCTTTATTCAGGGCGACTCTCCATTAGACTGACTGTGACGAATGGTCCATAGACTGTAAGTGACCTCCCAGCATTTACGGTCTTTACCTACCTTTTGGTGTATTTTGTTTTTCTTTGTTATATGAAGGAGAAGATACAACTATATGGTCCTGATGAAGCGCCGATGGATCTATCCTTGACCGATTAGGCGCGAAACATGTCGACCCAGCGGTAGGAGTGGAGATTCTTCCCTCCTTCCCTCCTCTTAGGAGTATAGGAGACATTATTTCCTTATTACTCCTACCAGTTTTTAACCTTGGCCTGACCCCTATTATAATCATTAAATCGAGTTATCTGGTGCTCATAGCCAATTTTAAATATTTTTTCTCTCCTTGTCTCCTCTGCCAGCATATTCTGCGGTGTTGAGCTGATTTGTCGAACTATCTTTCGGTTGAAGAACCACCACCTCTGTGTGGTGGCCCGTCAGATATTGCAGTGCCGGTCTGGCGAGGAGTTAGCCCGATGATGATGCTTAACATCCTATTGTGATCCTTGAGGGCACTCCTACAACCCTTATAATATCAGCTTCATAGTCTTTTTTCTTCGCCCGCCTTTATTCTTTTATCTTGGAACAGTGTACACATTTATTATAAGTTTACGAGTAGGGAGAAAGTACACTGGACCAGTCTAATCTCCCAGTCCTCCTTGTTATATGAGGACCAGTACATCTCCCACGTCACTGCCAAGTATCCTTGGTCAGTGCATGACGCCTTTGTTCTGAGGAATAGCAGCTTCCCACAGCTGATGGCACAACTACAGAGGCACAGAATGTGGCTAATAGGTGAGCCTGAGTGCCCCCCCCCCCAATGTATGTCAGTGTATGCCTTCTGGTGTTAACCCCATACCATTATGTAAGGCTAATGTTTGTCCCTCAATACTTGCAGGTGACTCAGGCTGCCCAAACCTATCGTGGCTCCTGACCCCTGTAAAGAATGCCAGGACAGGGGCTGAGAATCGTTACAATGATGCACATAGGCGAACCAAGAGAATTATCGAAAGGACCTTCAGCCTCCTGAAGGCCAGGTTCAGTTGCCTGAATCTGACAGGTAGATCCGTGTGCTACTCACCTGAGATCGTCTGACAGATAGTAGTGGCATGCTGCATGTTGCACAACCTGGCCGTCAGACGACATGTGCCTTATCTGAAGGAGGAGGAGACTGGAAATGCCCCTTTGGCAGCAGTGGACCCTGAGGACAGTGAGGATGAGAAGGCAGAGGATGAGGATGTGGACTACAGACCATCAGTTATACATCAATACGTCCAATTGCACACAGGTGAGACACTATAACTGATCATTCCTCTGACTATTGTTTTATCTGTGTGGATGTGGAAGGATGACATTCATTTCCTTTGAATCTCTATTTACTGTCACCAATGGCTTCTCATCTTGTAGATGTTGGTAATATTACAACAGTGTACTGATGTGATGACTACAGGTCATTAATTGTAGGCTATCACAGTTTTCAGATCATTTGCACATGATGTGACTACTTCCATAAATGCACATTTTCATCACATTAAACACTATCAGTCAAGTCGTGTTCAAGGGTATTTATTGTAGTGCAAATAATTGACAGGAAAGTGCAATGGAATGGGGTGATAATAGTGGAAAGTCCAGGATATGGTTCCATTCTGTTTGTAGCACAGGTCTAGTGTTCAATGGCCATAGGAAGGGGAGCAAAGGCAGTGTAAAGAGGACAAGGTGACAGGGTGGGACACAAGGGGAACATTCAGGCGGGTCTTATTTCCTGGGGGTGGTCTTGGCCAGTGTCTCTGGCTTCTGTCTGGGTCGCAGGGAACATTTGCGGGGTTGTTCACATTCTGCAGGGGGAAGGGTGCTGGTTGCCTGTGGGTCCTGTGGCAGGGCTTCCTGCCCACTAGCTGTAGTGGAAGTGGATGGCTGGTCAGTAGGCTGGCTAGTGGTAGGGGCCCGCTGGTGTGCTGCCCATTCTCTCATGATGTTGGCCATGTCTGTCAGCACCCCAACTATCGAGATCATGGTGGTGATGAGGGCCTGCAAATCCTGCCTGATCTCCTAATGGTGTTCCTCCTGCAGCCGCTTGTTCTCCTCCATGTTGATAAGGATCTGGCCCATCTTGTCCTGGGATTGTTGGTAAGCCCCCAGGACATTAGTGAGTGCCTCCTGGAGAGTCGGTTCCCTGGGCCTGCTCCCCCCTGGCGCACAGCGGTCCTCCCAGTGTCCCTGTACCCCTGTGCCTCTGTCCCCTGAACGATGTGCCCACTGCCACCGACCCCAGGACCCTGATTGTCTTGTGGGGGAGGTGTGGACTGGGGTCCCTGTACAGGTGGGCACACTGCTTATTGACGTTTCCTGGGGACAGAGGTGTGGGGACGTTGGGTGGGGGCTGTGGTGTTGGATGCTGATGGGGGAGGCTCTGTGGTGGACTGTGAACGGGCTGGGGTGTCCGACTGACCAGTGGTCTCTGATGGGCCAGGTAGTTCATCCAGATCATGAAGTCCATAGTTACTATCATCACTGGGGGCATCTTCTGTTGGGGGACTGGTAAGATGTGGAATGTCCTCGCCGCTGAAATTGGCTTGTGCACCTGTGGGGATGTAAGTGATGTTTTATGCCTCATGTCTGTGACAAATTGTACATCCATGGCTTCCTCTCTATCATTGCTGTTGCCCTGCCACCTTTGTTTGTGTATGGTGATGTATTGTGGGCTTGTTAGTTCTCCATGCTGTGCATGCTTTTGTGATGTGTGTCCACACAGGGCTGGGACGGCAGTCCATGCATTGGTATAGCATTCAGGGCTAGGCATTGGGGTTAGTCATATGTGTAGGTGCAGTGTGTGGGATGTAGTAGAGTGATGGGAGTGAGGGTGAGGGGGTGTGATGGCATGCAGGTATGGGGGGTGATAAGTAGTAAATATTGACTCACCAGTGTCCAGTCCTCCGGTAACTCCAGTGAGTCCCTCAGGATGCAGTATTGCCAAAACTTGCTCCTCCCATGCTGTGAGGTGTGAGGGAGGAGGTGGGGGTCTACCATCAGTCCTCTGTATGGCGAGCTAGTACCTTGCTGCCACGGAACGTACCTTCCCCTGTAGGTCATTCTACCTCTTCCTGATGTCATCCCTTGTTCTTGGATGCTGTCCCACGGTGTTCACCCTGTCCACAATTCTCCGCCTTAGCTCCATCTTCCTGGCAATGGATATTTGCTGTACCTGTGCTCCAAACAGCTATGGCTCTGCCCTGACTATTTCCTCCACCATGACCCGCAACTCTTCATAAGTGAAATGGGGGTGTCCATGTGGGGACATTGGTGTTGTGAGGCGTGTGTTGGTGGGAGGGTGTTCAGTAAGGTGGTGGGGTGTGGGATGAATGCGGATGCGTGGGTGTTTGTGGTGTGTGTGTAGTTGTCTCAGTGGTCTTGGGTTCAGTCTGGTGGCAATAATTGGTGTTTGTAAAGGGTTGTGGGTAATGTGGGTGTATGTTTTATGGTGCTGAGGGTGGGTGGGTGGCTGTGGTGTGTCAGGTGTGTGATTTCGGTTTTGGCCAATGTAGTGTTGTTTTGTATTTGGGTGTCCATTCTGAGCGTGTCGGTGTATACATGCCAATGGTTTACCAACATTGAATGTCCGCATTGGTGATTCCTGGGCCATAATGTGGTGGACGTCATTTTGTTGGCATAATGGTATGGGTGTTAGTAGCAAGACTTCACCGCTGACCTTTGGGCTGACAGATTTGTGTATGTGGCAGTATTCTGTCAGATTGGTGTGTGTGTCATATTATGGTGAACGGATATCTGTCACCGCGGCGATATGTTGGTGGACGTCACAGCAGCGGTAAGTGGCATTTACCGCCAATGTCATGATGAGGGCCATAGTGTTTCCTGTTGACACTCACGCTGTTATCTTTGGGGTTACCAAATCAGCCACCTCCTCTCTCCTTGGTCTCCGGAAATCAGGGCTGTAGACTGGATCATTTGAATCCCAGGACAAACCAGCCTGAACCATGAAGGTGCAGTCTTGCGTTTGTGGGCAATTTACCTCCTTGGCAGGCCCAATCAATATCTAACGGATCCAGTCGGAACCATCATCTGCTATCAGATCTGTCAGCATGCCAACCCACCTCTAATTTAACTTCCCTAGCGTGCTGGCAATTCGCACCAGGAGGAGTGTAGTCCATACCCGACCTTGGTGCTCCCCTTTGGACCTGTCTTTTTGGTATGGTGAGCTCAAATTACAGCACAAAGAAAGTGAAATGTTCTGCTCAAATAACAATAGACATGGGGCTAAAGTTTAAAGATTTACACAGCAAAAAATAGTTACAGCAATGCATACGGTAGGCATTCAATTAGAAATATGAAAACATATAGGTTCAATAAACCAGTGGAAAGTTAAAACTCATTAGAAGTCTAACAATGGCAATTCTGATGGATACAACTACCTGTGGATTTCTCACCTAATGAATACTCCCATGGCGCCAGCATTCGACGGAAATCTTCTTACTAGTCTCTGCACGTCGACGAGGACGTCACTCTAGCCCACGCGACGCCGTCTGACGTCATACAGGCAATAAGAGGTCCTCGACGACGTGCGGACGTCAGTTCCCTTTTTTCTGTGCATTCGAAACGGTTATCTTCGAGGGAGCAACTGTTACTTTTTTGGTTACAGTGTATTTTTGCTGCGTAGTCTTTCGCTGTGGTAATAATGTCGCAGAGAAAGTCTGGTTTTAAGCCTTGTCGTGAGTGTGGAGGCAAGATGTCGGTGACGGATCCTCATTCCGATTGCCTTTGGTGTTTGAGCTCCGACCACGACGTCTCGACTTGTGATTCATGCCAGCACATGAATCCAAAGGCCCTCAAGGAACGTGAGGCGAAGCTGTTTATGGCTAAATCGAAGGAGAAGCATCACAAGAAGTCTTCTTCTCCAAGACATCGGCGTCATCGAGACTCCCGGCGCCGTAGAGAATCTCGGCGTCATTCGAAGGAGACTCGTTCCAGGTCTTCGGATCGGCGCCGAAGGACATGGGAGATCAGTCCCACGGTTACGCCGCATCCTTCGACGCCGTTGCCCTCTCCGGCGTCTCCAACTTCACCTGGACAGGCGTCGGTGATTGAGGTATTGGAGCCTCAGGTGTTTTCTCCGGCGCAGACGCCGAGGCCGGCGTCGGGGTCGCCTCCGAGACAGGCACCTCAGTATCTGGCTTTTCCCACCCCTGGAGCCGATAGTTCCGCATTCTTGAATGCGATGTATGCAATCTTCCAACAGATGGCTCCAGGGGGTGCACCGGCTGGGCCTTTGGCCTTTTCTTTGGGTGATCCTGCGCCTCTTCGGCCGGCACCCTTTATGCCCTTTCTCCCTTTTGGGAACGTGGGCTCGGCGCCAGTGTCGGCGCCGGTGGCCGCTCCGGTGGCTTCAGAAGGATTGGCCCCGGGGATTTCCATCCCGTCGACGTCGAAGTCAGGATTTCGGCCTGTGACTCCGGTGGGTCCATCTGCTTCAGCTGCTCTTTTGTCGGCGCCGAAGTTACCTGTGGCGCCGGACGCGGCGTCGGTGGCTTCTGAAGATCGGCGCCGATCTTCGTCTTCGGCGGAGGCATTGTCGACTCCGCGTATTGAACAGCGACTTCATTCCAGGAGACGTGCTCTCCGTGTATTAGAAGAGCAGGAGTACCAACGAGCCCTGGAGGAAGGAGAGCTAGAGGACTCGGGTGATGGGCTGCGTGGACTGGAGTCGGCCAGTGGGCTGGACACTTCCCCTGAGTGGGATCTTTCGTCCCCGGGGGAATATACTGAGGAGGCTGCTTCCTTTCATGCAGTGGTACGGAAGGCAGCTAGTTTTTTGGACCTGCCTTTGCCGGTGGTGGAGGCTAAACAAAACCTTTTAACAGAGGTGCTACATCCGGCCTCAGCTGCGGCGGAGCCTCTGTTGCCATTTAATGACGCTCTGCTGGATCCGGTGATAGAGGTGTGGAAGAGGCCGGCATCTTCCCCAGCAGTTCACAGAGCCGTGGCCAGGAGGTATCGGGCGGCTCCGACTGACCCTGGGTTTCTATCTAGGCACCCTACGCCGGAGAGCTTGGTGGTGCAGGCCTCCTGTTCGTCCAAGTCAGCGCCTGGTTCTTTCCCGACGGTGCCTGGGGACAGAGATTCAAAGAAGCTAGAGGCGCAGTCGAAGAAGATTTTTTCGTCCTGCAGTCTGGCGTTAAAAGCCACCAATGCAACCTGTATCCTGGGGAGGTATATTCATGCTCTGATGGATGACATTTCCTCATCGTTTACAGAGCTTCCCCAGGGTCTTTTGGATCTTGTCTCAAATGCCCAGGCTGCTGCGACCCAGATTATCCAGACGGGACTGGATACCACCGACTCGGTAGCCAGAGCAATGGGCACAACTGTGGTGGCAAGGAGACAGGCCTGGCTCCGTAACTCGGGCTTTTCTGCAGATGTACAGTCCACATTGTTGGATCTCCCGTTTGATGGGGACAAACTGTTTGGAGCCAAGGCTGATTCGGCCTTGGAACGTTTTAAGGAAAGCAGGGCCACGGCTAAGTCTTTAGGGCTCCAAGCTCCTTCTTCCACGGCCTCTTCCAGATTTTTCAGGAGGTTTCGTGGATTTGGGCGTGGCTCTTCCTCCTCTTCCTTTCGGGGAAGATATCAGCAACCTGCCTCTTCCCATCCCTATAGATCTTTCAGGGGGAGAGGTAGGGTCCGCACCAGAGGAGCCTCTCAGCAGCACTCTGCCTCTTCCTCATCCTCTGGCGGGGTGCAGCAGGGGAAGCAGCCTTAGGCTTCCACCATTTCCCACTCACTCCTCTCCTGTAGGGGGAAGATTACAGCATTTTCTCACCAAATGGAAGACTGTTACAACGGACACTTGGGTTCTCAGTATTGTGGGAAAAGGCTACACCCTTCCCTTTCGGGAGTTCCCGCCCCTCATCCCGCCCCGCCCTTCTTATTGTTCAGAAGAACACCTCCTGTTGCTAGAACAGGAGGTACAAGCCCTCCTTTCCAAGGGCGCGGTGGAGTTGGTCCCAGAGCAGGAAAGGGGTCGAGGATGTTACTCAAGGTATTTCCTGATTCCCAAGAAGGATGGTCGTTTGAGACCAATTCTGGACCTGAGGATCTTGAATTGGTTCCTCAAGCAGGAAAAATTCAAGATGCTGACCCTAGCACAGGTGCTTTTGGCGTTGAACAAGGAAGACTGGATGGTGTCTGTCGACTTGCAGGATGCTTACTTTCATATCCCGATACTCAAGTCACACAGGAAGTATCTCCGGTTTGTGGTGGGATCGCAACACTATCAGTTTGCGGTCCTTCCGTTTGGTCTTACTTCAGCACCTCGAGTCTTCACGAAGGTGATGTCGGTGGTTGCGGCAGAACTCAGAAGGAAGGGGATAGCAGTATTCCCTTACTTGGACGACTGGTTGATCAAAGCCAAGTCCCCGGAGCTTGTGTCGCATCATCTGCAGTCAACAACCCAGTTGTTGTTCGACCTGGGTTTTTCGGTGAACGAGCCCAAATCTCACCTAGAGCCCTCTCAGCGCCTCCTGTTCATAGGGGCAGTACTGGATACAACATTGGGTCGGGCCTTTCCTCCGCCTCAGCGGATTCAAGATATTCAGGATTTGGTTCCAATGTTTCAAAATGGAGCGGTAGTTCCAGTCCTCAAGGTCCTTCGTCTGCTCGGTCTTTTTGCCTCCTGCATTCTGTTGGTCACGCATGCTCGCTGGCACATGAGGGCTCTTCAGTGGTGCCTCCGAAGGCAGTGGTCTCAACACAAAGGGGATCTAGAGGGTACTGTCAAGATCTCCAGAGATGCTGCTGTGGATTTGAAGTGGTGGATTGCAAGCAACAATCTTTCACAAGGAAAGCCGTTCCAGCAGTCGCCACCAGTGGCCACAGTCATAACGGATGCTTCCACTCTAGGGTGGGGAGCTCATCTGGGGGATCTGGAGATCAAAGGTCTTTGGTCTCCAGAGGAACAGATGTTTCACATCAATCTGTTAGAGTTACGGGCTGTACGTCTGGCTCTCAAGGCCTTCCTTCCTTCCCTTCGTGGTCAGTCGGTACAGGTCCTAACGGACAATACTACCACGATGTGGTACATAAACAAGCAGGGAGGAGTGGGGTCGTACCTTCTCTGCAGAGAAGCTCTTCGACTATGGTCCTGGGCAAAGGACCATCAGATTTGCTTGATAGCAAACCATCTGGCCGGAGTCTTGAACGTGCGTGCGGACAGTCTCAGTCGCCATTTCTCGGCAGACCACGAGTGGCGTCTCCATCCAGATCAAGTCCGTTTAATCTTCCAGAGGTGGGGGTTTCCTCGGGTAGATCTGTTTGCCACTCGAGAGAACGCGCATTGTCCGTTGTTCTGCAGCCTCCAGTATCTGATGCAGGGAGCGTTGGGGGACGCGTTTCAAATAACCTGGTGCGGCCAGTTGCTTTACGCGTTTCCTCCCATACCCTTGATTCCTCGAGTATTGAGGAAGATTCGCCAGGACCGGGCTCTAGTCATCCTAATAGCTTCGGATTGGCCAAGGAGGGTATGGTACTCCGACCTTCTCCAACTCTCAATGTGCCCTCCGCTCCGTCTCCCTTTCAGGGCAGACCTCCTCTCGCAGTCGCAGGGGCAGGTTCTACACCCCAACCTCCAGAGTCTGCACCTACATGCCTGGAGATTGAACGGGGCAACCTGAGTTCCTTCTCTCTCCCGCCTGAGGTAGTGGATGTTATATTAGCGGCCAGGCGACACTCCACTAAATCTATCTACGCTAATAGATGGTCTAAATTTGTTGCGTGGTGTGGAGAGAGGCAGATTGATCCTTTGCATTCTCATCTATCGGACGTTTTGTCTTTTACTCTGTCTCTAGCACAGAAAGGTTGTGCAGTGGCTACCATTAAGGGTTATTTATCGGCCTTGTCAGCCTTCATATGTCTTCCAGACCAACCATCTTTATTTAAATCCCCTATTGTTATCAGATTCCTGAAAGGTCTTCTAAATAAATATCCTCCAAAGCCATTCGTTATGCCGCAATGGGATTTGTCCTTGGTCCTGACTTTCCTTATGGGGTCCCCTTTTGAACCTATGCATTCTTGCCCCTTAAGGTATTTGGTTTTAAAAACAGTCTTCCTGATAGCTATAACATCAGCAAGGAGAGTGAGTGAGTTGCAGGCCTTATCAGTAAAGCCCCCTTATACAACTTTTTATGGGGATAAGGTGGTGTTGAGGACCAAGGCTGCTTTCCTCCCGAAGGTTGTTTCACCCTTCCATTTGGCTCAGGCAATTACTTTGTCCACGTTCTATCCTCCGCCTCATCCTTCCAAAGAGGAAGAAAGACTGCACCGTCTGGACCCAAAGAGAGCGTTGAGCTTCTTTATTGATAGAACAAAGGATTTCAGGCTGGAGGATCAGCTGTTTATTGGATACGTGGGCAAGAGGAGAGGAAAGGCAGTCCACAAGAGAACACTATCCAGGTGGGTTGTTCTTTGCATTAAAATCTGTTACTCTTTGGCAAAGAAGGATCCTCCTGAGGGCATTAGAGCTCATTCCACCAGAGCTAAGTCGGCCACTTCGGCCTTGGCCAGAGGTGTTCCTGTGGTCGACATCTGCAAGGCCGCAACTTGGTCGTCCCTTCACACTTTTGCAAAACATTACTGTTTGGATTCTGAGGTTAGAAGGGACGGCCATTTTGCACGGTCAGTGCTGCAGGATTTCTTGGTTTGACCATTTAGGCACCCACCGCCGGGCGTGGTACTGCTTTGGGACTCTATTCATTAGGTGAGGAATCCACAGGTAGTTGTATCCATCAGAAGAACGAGTTACTTACCTTCGGTAACAACTTTTCTGGTGGATACATTAGCTACCTGTGGATTCCTCACGGTCCCACCCGCCTCCCCGTTGCCTTTCCGGTCTTACCAAGTAATCCTTGAATACGCTCCTCTTGGTCTTTGAGGGTGCAATAGATGTTGTATATAATATATTTATATATATGTATATATGTATATATCTTTGTGTATATACTTGATGTGTATATATATTTTAAAAAGAGAGAGTTATATATATATATAAAAGATTTACAGTTATTCATGCAATGTTGTGTATTTTTACAATGTAATGGGATGTTGCCTTGCTCTTTCATTGCATTGCCTGGTTGTTCTCATGCACGTAAAAAATGATTGGTACTGACGTCCGCACGTCGTCGAGGACCTCTTATTGCCTGTATGACGTCAGACGGCGTCGCGTGGGCTAGAGTGACGTCTTCGTCGACGTGCAGAGACTAGTAAGAAGATTTCCGTCGAATGCTGGCGCCATGGGAGTATTCATTAGGTGAGGAATCCACAGGTAGCTAATGTATCCACCAGAAAAGTCGTTACCGAAGGTAAGTAACTCGTTCATCTGGTGCACCTTCACAGAATGGGGGAAAGTCTCCTCCTTACATGGAGATATCTTCCTGGTTTATAGGACTTTAGAAAGGATTTCATACATTTACTACATTAGTCCATGGTTCAGAGGCTCTTAACCAATGAGAAGAAAGCTAAAAGAGACATTTAATACAGAATACTTTTGGTGATTCATCATTCTACTATTTGGTTCAGGTGTTTCACAGCTTCTACACATAAAACATGAAATGTTACATGGTATGTTATATAAGCTGGGCTGGTTAGCTTGCCCTTAGAAAGGTACAGTTCATCCAACCCAGCTGATAAAGCCTTCTTCATGTTATAACAAAGCCTGAAAGTTAGTAATTATAATAGAGATTAAACAGCAGAAAAATTCACATGGTGTACGGAAATGTCACATCCAAGATGGATGACAGAAGTTAAGCTGTCCTAAGTTAGCTAAAATTCCTTTTTGCATCCTACAGAGTTTTATCAATCACAATCCATTTTCACACTGGCAGGCTGTTGATTCATAGTGATGTAGGATCAGTGGATTGGTGCAAAGGCGGAGCATAGTCCTAAAGTGCTTCCTTCGATGTGTTGCTAGAAAGAACCATGTGTGTGAAGGGGCATGTCTGTGGGATGCTGAAGCTCTACACTATTGAAGAAACGTACCACCTATTCTGTGATTAGGGCAAGTAAGAATGTTCTATATCATGTCGCAAAACATACAATCACAATAATGAGCACTTTTTATGTGTAATGAGGGATCATGATCAGAGTGAAAAACGGGGTGCCTGGGGAGTGTCAGAGAGAATAACATGCAAATAATTATAGTCCTAACTCTGCAATGTTGCATTCACACATGCTTGGTGGTCAGTGTAGCTGGTGTAAAAAACCTGTTTGATTTCTTAGGTACATTAGTATGGCCAGGGTTCTATGTGGATAGTAGATATCATGGTGGCATGTAGTTGATATGTTGTGTAGGTGAGATGGATGCTGGTATGGTGTGTGTAGGTAGGGGCAGTGAGTAGTGTGGGTGCAAAAGTATGGATCTCAGCAATGTAGGCGGGATTGTGCAAGGGATGAAAGGACTGGTAAAGGCATAGGCAGTGATGTGGATTGCTTCCTGTGGGGAGAGAGAGATTAATTATGATGAGTGGCTACAGGAATAAATGAATGTGCTAATGTGAATGGGTTGGGACATGAGACATGATGGCAGTCAAGGTGGGCGGATGGACCGGGAGTGGTTTTGACTGGATCTGAGCCCCCATTCTTGTCTTCCGTTCAGCAACCTCTTGGTTTTGGTTGTGCTGAAAGCCAGTGTGTTCTGATTGGGCTGAATGTTTTATTTGAGACAGCTTGACACTTAAATTGCTTCATCATTAATACGAAGGCCTTTGTGAGATGCTATAGAGTCAAGATGTACATTGAGGGGGAAGTGCATGGTATGAAACTATAAGCTAAGTACTTTGCACCTGGCTGTTCTGCAGGTGGCTGGGAGTGCAAGCGCCTTTGAGACCAACAGAAGATTTGTGAGGAGGCTTCCCAAGCTTGAACATTCTGAGGCTCCACCTGCCATAAGCCCCATAACAATGGATCTGAATAAAGAGGTATTGCCATTTAATATTTCTTTACTGTGCTTGTACATTTACTAATGCATCTGATGAACTCTCAAGCTGGAGAAATGCAATATTTTGCACATTTGTAATTGTAATTCCACATATTTTGATTGATTTTGATTGCATTAAAACTCCATATTTATTTCTGTTTAACTAACGTTTTGAATCAATTTATTAATCAGGCTCCCATTTAGAGTAAACAGATCAATTTCAATTAATGTGCAAACAGAATTTTGCACACAAATCAGAATTCCGAGTAGTGCAATAATTATCGCACCCCTGTGGTTTCCCTCTATTTGATTCTGCCAGCAAAGAACCTGGCCAAATTTTCAGGGTAAACATGTACGGTAAAAAGTGATAGACTTGGGGATCAGTGCGCCAAGCATAAAATCCACTAATAATCTGTATGTTTGAATTTAAAACTCAGAATAAGAGGATTATACTGTAACTGGTCAATACCCCAACAAATCATTACTATATTTACTGGGTGTGGTAGATAGCCCCAACCTCCAAAACACTCACCTTTGAAGACTGAAAATCAGGGCCTTAGAAGAAACTGTAAGTTGAACACATACTGAGCTGTTCGCTTTACCTATTTAATAACCTTTGTGGAAGCAAAGGCAGTGTAAGAAAGTGCCTCTTTTGACATGGTCACCCCCCTCCACACACACACACACACACACACTTTTTGCCTGGTTGCTGGTGCAATTTCGACTGAAAGTGCACTGGGTCCCTGCTAAACAGGTCCCCAGTGCCAGATCTCTTCCCCCAAAACTGCACAGTCATTTTTCCCAATTGGCAAACATTTAGCTATAAGCCCCTAGTAAATGGTACCCCTAGTAACTAGGGCATGGGCTACTAAAGGAAAGCCCCTGAGGGCTGCAGCATGAATTGTGGCACCCTCAGGGACACACTCACTAAGTACACACAGTGCAACTTTAGCAGGTTGCGTGTCTTGGTGCAGAACTAAAATGAAAACACGACATGGCACACAGTCTGTGTGCGCTGTACCCTTTACACTGCATGCAATATATGTAAGTCATCCCTTTAGCAGGCCTTCCTGCACTACAGGCAGGGTTTATTATATTTCATGTGAGGGCATACCTGCTTGAGCAGATATATCCCTGCTATGTTCTTATTGATTCTCAGACATAGTAAGTCAGGGAAGCCATTTTAAGTACATGGGCTGGACTCTGGTCATTACAAGTTTTCCAGCAACATGATGGCTTCACTGAAGAGAGACATGTTTGGTATCAAACATCTTGTATTAATAAACCCTCAATAAATCCATTGATTCATTTATTACTGCATGCACTCAGAGGGCACGTTAGAGGTGCCCCCGGAAACCCTGCCAACTCCCAAAGTGGACACTGACTGGTCAAAGCTATTGAAGCCACCTTAGACAGAGTTCTGACCCCCTGAGGTGAGAGGACTCAGAACAAAGGCTTGCTCTGGGCAGAGGCGCTAACACCTCATCCAGAAAGGATGGACATTCCAGGGTGGGGAGCTTCACTGGCCTTACCGCCTTTGCAAAGGGACCCTAGCCTCTCCAGATGGTAGAGAATGCCACCCCCCAGTTCTTGGCCCCACTTTAGGTCTGCAGGACTAGCAGAAAAGTTAAGCAGGTTAAGAGGTGTGCCCACTTCTTGCCAGACCCACCCATGTGGTGGACGAGCTGAAGAAGACACTATCTTTTAAATTCCTCCATCTTGTTTGGAAGACATTTAGGCCATTAGAGTTAGGGTTATGCCTACTTCCCAATGGAAGTGGTCATAAAAAGGGTGTAGTCGACCTAAAGGTGAGTAGCCCATTGGCTACCACCAGGACCTTCCTGTACCGCCCCTAAATTCAGTAGTTAGGTGGCAACCCGGAACTGAGAACTCAGATTCCTGATGAGCTAAGTGTTGCGCCGCGAGCCGCTGCAGCGCAACCCAGTGAAACCGCAGCGGCCCGGGTCAAGGGTCGCGGCACCCACGGCGGCCCTTTTCTCCGGCCGCGTGCTGTATTTAGAGCGCGGCAGGGCCGGAGACCCAGAATCGGGTCGCGGTCCTCGCTGCGCTCAGTGCGCAAGGTTAATTCTGTCCTAGGGTGCCCGGGCCCCCCTCCATAGTACCACTCACCTGTCACACGCTCGAGATCTTTCTGAATAAACATGCCTAGTTTATAAAGCATGCCTTTCTCCTTCCCAACATGCTGTGCACTTCCCTTCTTCCCTGCATGCATTATTTCTCTTACACAGGAGCATGTTTTCTATTTTTAGTTATGGCTTCTTCCCAAACCAAGATGGTGGTGTTACTTCTTCCTGTTTATCACTTCCTGTCTAGGGGTATATAAGGGGAACCTTTCTTTCATCTCATTGCGTTGCAACACTTCAGTGGTGGTGGTCACGCTCTGGCTGTTTTTCTTTTGAGACGCCAGTCGTTCTTGTTCTGTCTTCAGTCTTCCAGACTTCCAGGATCTTGAGTTCTAATCCTTGTGTCCTCCATCTGTTTCCGGGAGTTCCTGTTGGAGGTTTTTTCTCCCTTGAGGTTTTTCCTCTGGGACTCCTTCTGGAGGGCATGGACTGTAGTGGCTTACTATTGTCAAACAGCACCGTGGCTACCAGAAGGGGTCACCCCTACCTCGGCCAGAGCAGGACTTGCAGGAACCGGGCCGCTCACCATCCCTCTCCAGTATCGACGGTAAGCCCAGGTGAATCGTGACAGATTGCAATGCCCAAAACTCCAGTTGCCGTCCGGAACCATGGAGAATCCCTTGATGAGTACAGAACCAACAAGTCAAACCTTGCTCCTGACGATCCAACAACAGGCTCAAGAACTCCAACAGCTACGTACCGAAAATACAGCCTTCCAACAAGCCTTCGCCTCTAGAGCCACCGATGTTCATACTGTCTCCGCAACCACGCCTCGCTTCTCTGGGGACCCTAACAAATTGCGAGAGTTCCTGGATGCCTTGACAGTCTACTTCGCATTCCGTCCTTCACAGTTCATGGAAGAAAAGACCAAGGTTGGGTATTTGATCAGTGCCCTATCTGGACCAGCCTTGGCATGGGCAACCCCTTTGGTGACAAGCAACGACCCTAGCCTGTCTAATTATTCAAGCTTTGTCACTGCCTTTAAACAGATGTTTGAGCATCCTGGACTGGAGTCTTCAGCAGAGGAAGCTCTATGCGATATTCAACAAGGAAATCAGGACATCTTACAATACATCACACGATTCAGACAGTTGGCAGACGAAACTTCCTGGGTGGAGCGTACTTTGGTGACCCTGTTTCGCAGGGGTCTCAGGGATGACATTAAGGACGAACTAGTGCACTCTGCCAGAGTGGAGAATCTTAAGGGTTTAATGGATCAGACCCTAGCAATAGAATATCGTTTAAATGAGCGAAGGGAGGAGTAGAAGGGGAGTCGTATACCATCACACTCAATGACGTCCCGCACCCTTCCTCATCGTTCCGAGGAGCCTCGTTCTGAACCTAAGGGTGCTACTGATGAAGAGCCTATGTAAATTGACATGGCACGAGGGCCATTATCATCTAGTGAGCGGGAAAACAGACGAAGAAAAGGACTTTGCCTTTATTGTGGTGCTGCTGGCATCTAATTCGTACCTGTCCCGTCTGTCCAGCCAAGCCCTTGGGAAACCCCAACTCCCGTCCTCAGTGAGAAGGGTGAGGACGTGATATTTCGAAATACCTTCCATCTGTTCCTCACGGGAAGAAGGAACTGCTCTTTTCCTCTTACCTGTTACCCTCCTCTTAACAGACGGACGTGAAGAAAGAGCACTGTCCTTGCTGGATTGTGGAGCCAGTGGTATCTACCTAGACGAGACCTGGGCCAGGGAAAGAAAGATTCTGCAAATACCTAAGGAAGTACCAGAACAAGTCCACACGGTGGATGGTTCACTCTTGGCCTCAGGACCTGTTCAGTATAACACTCCTACCCTATGTCTACAATTCGGGAAACATCAAGAAAACATTTCTTTCGATTTAATCTCCTTGCCACATCACGTTATGATCCTGGGGATTCCATGGCTAACTCGACATAATCCCTACATTAATTGGGAAACAAGAACCATTTCTCTATCCTCTCACTTTTGCCAACACCACTGTTATTTAGCAGGAAACTATTGGTACCCGAAGAGTCTCTTACTTACACCACCTAAGGTGGGATGTTCCATTAACGTTCTACAAGGAGTACCCAGACATTATCTAGAATATGCTGATGTATTCCAGAAACCAGAAAGACCTGAACTGCCACCCCATAGATAATACGATTGCGCCATTCCTTTGGAACCAGATGCTGTGGTTCCTTTTGGGCGAATGTACTCTCTAACAGAGCCTGAGAAGAAGAACCTCAAGGAATACCTAGAGGAAAATGTACAGAGTGGTTTGATTGCCCCTTCCTCCTCACCTGCAGGGGCTCCTCTCTTTTTCGTACCAAAAAAGACAAAAGACTTGCGTCCCTGTATAGACTTTAGAGGATTAAATAAGATTACTACTAAGGATCGATACCCTCTACCTCTTATTAAGGACATCTTAGAAGCCGTCAGAGGGGCAAAGACATTCACCAAGTTAGATCTTAGAGGAGCATACCATCTTTTAAGGATAAAGGAAGGTGATGAATGGAAGAGCGCCTTCAGAACACCTTTCGGCCATTATGAATACCGGGTGATGCCTTTTGGACTAACCAATGTCCCCTCCATCTTTCAAAGATTCATGGACGCTATTTTTTCTGATCTTCTACACCAAACGGTGGTCGTTTATCTGGACGACATTCTAATATTCTCTGTCCACCCAGAACAACACACTAAACATGTACTCCAAGTATTAGATAGACTTAGACAACATCATCTATTCTGCAAGCCAGAAAAATGCGAATTTGACCAAACTGAGGTAAAATACCTGGGATATTGCATTAACCAAGTAGGTGTTGCCATGGATTCAGATAAGATTCAAGCCATTCTGGATTGGCCATCCCCCTCTTTCATCAAAGAAACTCAGTGCTTTTTGGGATTGGCCAATTTCTATCGACAATGTGTAGCTGACTTTGCCCAGAGAACCAGTTGTATTACACAAACCCTTAAGAAAGACAATCTAAGGAAAGGTTTTTGTTGGACACAAGACGCTGAGTTTGTCTTTCAAGAATTAGAAAAGGCCTTCATTCAAGCTCCCATTCTACGGCACCCAGACCCCACCAAACAGTTCATCGTTGTCGCAGATGCTACAGAAAGAGCTATAGGGGCTGCCTTGCTACAAAAACAAGATGATGATGGGTTAGAGCATCCTGTATTCTATCGTTCACACATATTATCCGACTCCGAACTGAACTATTCGGTGTTAGAACGAGAACTACTTGCCTTGAAGACAGCTTGCACGGAATGGAGGCACTTCCTTATGGGCTCGAAAGAACCCTTTGAGGCACGGACAGATCACAGAAATTTACAATGCTTGGGAAACTTTCAGTGTCAAAATAGCCGGCAGGCTCGATGGGCTTTCTTTTTTAGTCAGTATGATTTTTACATTACATATATCCCTGGTTCTCAGAATATCTTGGCAGATGCCCTGTCCCGTCGTTACCCTGAGTGTAGCGTTTCTCCTGTACAAAACCTATTTGAAAATAATAAGATCATTGGCCTAGTGCAGACATTCCTAGACAAGGTTAAATCCGAATATTCCAACCTTGAAACAACGGAGATTAACAATTTACGCCCGCAGCTTCATAAAGACCAGGAATACTATTACCACAACAAAGCCCTGTTCCTACCTACTAAGATAGTCCAGACAGAAGCCCTACGTATGTGCCACGACTCCCCCATCGCAGGTCATCGCGGAATGAAAGCCATCAAGGCTGATACTGAGGACTATGTGTCTTCCTGTCCCATATGTTCACAAGCCAAGACACCTCGTACTAAACCAGTAGGATTACTCCGTCCATTATCTGTTCCACCAGGTCCATGGCATACTATCTCCACTGATTTTATGTGCTCTTTGCCCTCTTCAGTTGGATATTGAGTGATAATGGTAACCATTGATTCCTTCACAAAGATGGCACATTTCACGGCATTAAAAAAACTACCTACGGCCAAGGAACTAAGCCAAATCTTTATTCAGGAGATCTTTCGGCTTCATGGACTACCACAAGTCATTATCTCAGATCGGGTTCCTCAATATATCTCCCGGTTTTGGAGACAATTCTGTAAGACACTAGGAATAGAGGTGGCCTTATCATCAGGGTTCCATCCTCAAACTAATGGACAGACAGAACGGCTGAATCAAGGCCTCAAACAATATTTATGCAGCTTCTGTAATGCTACGCAGAGTAATTGGTCTACGTATTTACCACTTGCAGAATTCTCCTACAACAACTCAGTACACAGTGCCTCGAAAGTCTCCCCTTTCTATTGTTCTTATGGCTTCCATCCAAGGGCCTTTCCTATTCCTCTGAAAGAAACTTCCAATCTTCCTGCCATTACCTCATATGTCCGGCAACTACGGGGTATCCAACGTGTCATCCATTCAAATCTTGTAGCCACTAAAACACGCATGAAAAGGATGGCTGATAAGAAACGTTGTGAGGCCCTGCGTTATCAGGTCTACGATAAGGTCTGGCTCTCCTCTAAATTCTTACCTCTCCGACTAACCCAAAATAAATGTAAACCTCGATATTATGGTCCATTCCTCATTCTCCAAAAGATCAACCCTGTGTCTGTTCGTCTTCGCCTGCCTCTGACTTGGAAAATACATCCTGTATTCCATGTCTCACAACTCAAACCTTACATCCCTGATCCTTTTCACAGAGAGTTCACCTGCCCTCCTCCTCTGTTGATTGATAACGTGCTTGAATACGAGGTTCAGGAAATCTGTGACTCTCGGGTATTCCATGGTCGTCTCCAATACCTCATTCATTGGAAGGGCTACCCTATGAGTGAATGCTCCTGGGAAGATGCACTTTCGGTTCATGCCCCTCTTTTGATCCGTCTTTTCTTCCGTCTTTTTCCTCACAAACCTGGGGCCTCGGGGGGGCCTACTGTTGTCGCGCGAGCCGCTGCGGCACAACCCAGTGAAACTGCGGCAGCCCGCGAGCGGGCCGCGGGGGAAGCCGTGGCCCGGGTCAAGGGTTGCGGCACCTGCGGCAGCCCCTTCTCCGGCCGCGCGCTGTATTTAGAGCGCGGCAGGGCCGGAGACCCAGAATCGGGTCGCGGTCCTCGCTGTGCTCAGCGCGCGAGGTTAATTCTGTCCTAGGGTGCCCGGGCCCCCCTCCATAGTACCACTCACCTGTCACACGCTTGAGATCTTTCTGAATATACATGCCTTGTTTATAAAGCATGCCTTTCTCCTTCCCAGCATGCTGTGCACTTCCCTTCTTCCCTGGATGCATTGTTTCTCTTACACAGGAGCATGTTTTCTATTTTTAGTTATGGCTTCTTCCCAAACCAAGATGGTGGTGTTACTTCTTCCTGTTTATCACTTCCTGTCTAGGGGTATGTAAGGGGAACCTTTCTTTCTTCTCATTGCGTTGCAACACTTCAGCGGTGGTGGTCACGCTCCGGCTGGTTTTCTTTTGAGACGCCAGTCGTTCTTGTTCTGTCTTCAGTCTTCCAGACTTCCAGGAACTTGAGTTCTAATCCTTGTGTGCTCCATCTGTTTCAGGGAGTTCCTGTTGGAGGTTTTTTCCCCCTTGGGGTTTTTCCTCTGGGACTCCTTCTGGAGGGCACGGACTGTAGTGGCTTACTATTGTCAAACAGCACCGTGGCTACCGGAAGGGGTCGCCCCTACCTCGCCCAGAGCAGGACTTGCAGGAACCGGGCTGCTGACCATCCCTCTCCAGTATCGACGGTAAGCCCAGGGTGAATCGTGACACTAAGAAGAGCTGGACACTACAGAGCCACATCAGCAGAGAAGACTACAGACACCAACAGACTTGGCCCCAGTCCTACCGGCCTGTCTGCAGCCCTCGATGATCCTGCAATAAAAGACAACCTGTCCTTCAGCCCAGCAATCTCCAAAGCTTTGGGAGGACTGCCTGCCTTTGACAAAGATCAAGATCTCCTGGAAACACCGTGGGTTGACCACTGCTGGACTCTGCCTCAAAGCCTGCAGCCTCAAAACGAAGACACTTCCTGACAATGACCTGCTCGGTAAGCTGTTCCTGACGCCAAAGGACATCTCTGCACCCGGAGCCCCTGAACCTTGGGGAGCTGGACCGTCAGTGTCCCTACATCCCCTAGCATCAGATCTTATTTGGGCAGCTGTGGGTTTTCTTTGTTCAGCCTTCTTGCCCAAGCCTGCAGCCTTTTTCCAAAACTAAGTTAACCCATTGATTTGCACTGAACGCCCAACTGTGAGTTGGTACTTTGCACCCAGCCACCCCTGTGCCGCTGAGGTCAAAAGTTTGGTGCTGCCTTATGCCCCCCCCTGTGCTTACCTCAACCCCAGGAGATCGACCCCTGACACTACTTTACTCACCTGTGAGCGGCGCATCTTTGGTTTCCCCCAGTCTCCATGGGTTAACATTGGGCACCCGATGTTGTGTTGCCACTCTGTGCCACTGAGGGTGTAAGTTTGGTGCTTCCTTGTGGCCCCCCATTATGCTTACCTGAACCCCAGGACATCGCCCCCTAACACTGCTTTATTCACCTGTGAGCAGCGCATCTTCGTTGTCCCCCAGTCTCCTTTGGTTAATAAAGGGCTCCCCCACTCTGAATTTGACCTCTGCAGAGGGCTGCCCCTGTGTCACTGTTGGTGCACTCTTGGTACTGATTTGAACTTTGCCTGCGGTTGACCTAAAATCCTGAAGACTGGAATTGTAAGTCTTGTATTTACCTGGTCTCAGATTTATTCTTTAAGTGTGTGTCTCATTTATTGCCTCTGTGAGAACAACAAATGTTTACCACTACCCTCTGATAAGCCTAACTGGTCACCCACACTACCACAAAATAGAGCATTAGCAATACCGATTAGGGATCGACTGAACTCTCTGCACAGTGTACTCCATGTTATTTCACTATATAGAGAGTCAGCTTCCTACATTGGTGGAACAGCAGTGGAGTCTGCAACTTTGCATTTACTGATACCACTTGGTCAATAAGTGACTACATGAGTAAATCCAAAGATTGCCTTTAGTTCAATTACATTTTGTGAATTAAGTATTTTTCCAAATTCCTAAAAGTAACTTTTAGGGCCACTGAGGGTGTAATTTTGGTGCTTCCTTGTGGCCCCCCCTTATGCTTACCTAAACCCCAGGACATCGCCCCCTAACACCGCTTTATTCACCTGTGAGCAGCGCATCTTCGTTGTCCCCCAGTCTCCTTTGGTTAATAAAGAGCACTCCCACTTTGAATTTGACCTCTGCAGCGGGTTGCCCCCGTGTCACTGTTGGTGCACTCTTGGTACTGATTTGAACTTTGCCTGGGGTTGACCTAAAATCCTGAAGACTGGAATTGTAAGTCATGTATTTAACTGGTCTCAGATTTATTCTTTGAGTGTGTGTCTCATTTATTGTCTCTGTGAGAACAACAAATGTTTACCAATACCCTCTGATAAGCCTAACTGGTAGCCCACACTACCACAAAATAGAGCATTAGCAATACCGATTGGGGATCCACTGAACTCTCTGTGCAGTGTACTCCATTTTATTTCACTATATAGAGAGCCAGCTTCCTACATTGGTGGAACAGCGGTGGAGTCTGCAACTTTGCATTTACTGACACCACTTGGTCAATAAGTGACTACATGAGTAAATCCAAAGATTGCCTTTGGTTAAATTACATTTTGTGAATTAAGTATTTTTCCAAATTCCTAAAAGTAACTTTTAGGGCCCTGGTTAGGTCCCTGTAGCTTAACTGTAAAATGTAAAAACTTACTATAGTTAAGACTGGAAAAACCGTGTTAGGTATTTTTGTCTAACTCAAAAAGGTTGCGACTTTAGTAAAATAATGAGTCTCTCAGAGGACAGAATTGTGGAGCTCGACCACATCCCTTACCTTCATCTCAAACACAGAGAACTGAGGGGCCTCTGTAAATTGTACAACATAAAATTGGTTTAAACCCTACCAGTGCAAAGCTCCAGGAGTTACTGGCAGAGAAATGGTCCATCCTTCTGATGGAGCCCCTGGTAATGAAAATCAGGACAACTCAAGTGAGGAGGAGGAAAGGGACTCTCTTCAACTTGAAATAGAGGAATCTGTATCCCAAGTGTCTAGGATACCTCCCGCTAGTGAGGATGGTCCGGGTACCTCAAAGTCCAGAGATAGAATCTTTGAAGAAGATGCTCTCTTAGAGAGACTATCTGAGAGAGTGGACCTGGAAAACAGGATCTTAGGTATAGAAAGGGAAAGAATAGAAATGAGTTTAGCATCAATGAATGGTGGCAGCAATTTCATAACTAGGGACAGACTAGATCACTGTGACCTTAAAATCCCCAAAGGTATCGTCCCCAAATATTAGGAAGGTGATGAGATCACTAAGTGGTTCACAGCCCATGAGAGGGCCTGTGTTTCCAGAAGATGTGTCAAACAGCACTGGGGAACTCTCCTTTAGGAACTGTTCTCAGTAAATTGTAGGGATAGACTACTCACACTGAATGAGGCAGATGCAACATCCTATGATCGCATGAAGGCTACCCTGATTGAAGGATTTGGGTTGACTCCTGAGGAGTACAGAATCAAATTCAGTGACACAGTCAAATACACTGACATCAGGCAGAAATTGGGGGTAACACACCAAAAAGAGGGTACTTTCCTACAGGAGTACAGAATCAAATTCAAGGAGACTCAAAAAACCCAGAGTCAATCCCAGGTTGATTTTGTGGACGTCTCAGTGAAAACTGTGGACGTCTCAGTGAAAACTGTAGGTGGCTGGTTAAAAGGTAACAACGTGCATGATTATGAAGAGCTTTACAATCAAATAATGAAAGAGTATCTGTTGAGTAAATGTGTTTAAGTAAAGTTGCACCAGTACCTGGTAGACCTAGTCTCACTTTCTCCTCAGTAGTTTAGGAAGAAGGAAGACCACTGGGTCAAAACAAGTGTGACGAAGCCTTCCAGGAGGGATCAGAAAAAGATTCCAAAAAGCTCCCACAATGAAAATAGGGTAACCAAAACAAAGACAAAAACAAAGAGCCTTCAAAAGGCCCCCAAAAACCTTCACAGGAGGGTGGTCCACAAGACTCTTCCCAGCCAGCCTAAGGGTGGGTACTGGGGGAAAAATTGGGATCCCAGCCAGGCTTGGTGCCACACTTGTAAAACTAATGGGCACCTAAATGGAGATCTTAACTGTCCTCACAAGAAGAATGCCTCTAGTGCACCTGCAGTACCTGTAGTGGTAAGTCTCCAGATGGGATTCCAGGTATGCCTTGACCATGTCAGTGAGCCTTCTGAGGCAACTTTAGTCTCAAGTGTGGGGTAGATGTAGCTGCCCTGGCTGTCTGGCCCAGTAATCTGGAGGAGTACAGACAACAGCCTCATATAAATGGGATTCAAGTTGAAGCACTGAGACACACTGAGAGACGCTGGTGCCAGTGTCACCATTCTGACTGAGCAACTGGTGTCCTCAGACCAGTATCTTCCTGGAGAGACATATACTGACAATCAGGCTAAAGTCCAACCCATGGCAATGATGTCCTTAGAATCGGGAGGGGTTACTGGCCAAAAGAAGGTGGTGGTATCTCCAGCTATACCTGTCCAATGTCTGCTAGGGAACAGTCTGGAGTCCTCAGCCCAGGCCGAGGTAGGAAGAAGGACATCCTGAACCTGCTAAATGTAGTCGAGAAGGACCTATGCAGCTATGTTGGGTGTGTAGCAAAACCAGGGCACGGAGCAAAGCACAGGGTGAAAAAGTAGAGTTGGAGCCTGGAATAATGACCCACCCACCACGACACCATCTTCCAAACAGATCACAGAGCAGGATCTTGCTCCTCAGGGAGAAAACCTAATAGCTTTAGAGGGAATTGAGCCTCTGAAGCTTGGGCCTTACAAGGCAGAGCTCCTATGATCAGGGGGACCCTCTACAGAAGATGTGAGCCAGGGACAACAAAACTGTCCCACTCTAGTAGGCCTGAGGCAGCAGGCTGCTGCACAGGGAAAAGGTGATGTCAGTGGCCCCACTAACCTATTGGGAGGAGGGGCTCCTATATACTCAGGCCAGATACCTCAAACATGGTGCCACCAGGCAATTCGTAGTGCCTCAAAAATGCACAGAGTTTCTCCTAACTATGGCCCATGACATCCTCTTAGCTGGGCATCTTGGCCAGACAAAAACATGGAGTGGGTTGGTCCACCACCTCTACTGGCAAGGCATGTCATAGAAAGTAAAGGAATTTTGTAACTCTTATGCCACCTGCCAGGCCAGTGGCAGGACAGGTGGACACCCAAAGTCCCCCTTAATTCCACTTACAGTGGTTGGGGTTCCCTTTGAAAGGGTTGGGATCAACATTGTTGGCCCCCTTGACACTCCAACAGCACCAGGGAACAGATTTATACTAGTGGTAGTGGATCATGCCACGAGGTTCCCTGAAGCAATCTCCCTAAAGACTACTACTGCCCCTGAAGTAGGTAGGGCCCTCATTGGTATTTTTACCAGAGAGGGCTTTCTTAAGGATGTAGTGTCAGACAGAAGTACCATCTTCATGTCTGGCTACCTGAAGCAGATGTGGGCTGAATGTGGTGTGACCTATAAGTTCACAACCCCATGTCTCCCCCAGTCCAATGGTCTTGTTGAGAGATTTAAAAAGACTCTAAAAGGCATGATTGGTGGGCTCTCAGAAAAACTCAGAAGGAGATGGGATGTCCTACTTCCATTCCTGCTTTTTGCCTGCAGAGAAGTGCCACAGAAGGGAGTGGGTTTCTCCCCATTTGAACTTTTGTTTGGGCATCCTGTTAGGGGACCACTTTGTATTGTAAAGGAAGGATGGGAGAGACCTCCCAGAGAGTCCAAGCAGGACAAACTGGTTTATGTGCTTCGCCTTTGTTCAGGATGGTTGGTTACGTCAAAAAAGCAAACAAAAACCTTGAGGCCAGCCAAGATGTCCAGAAGCTCTGGTTTAACCACAAAGCTGCACTGGTTGTATACCAACCCGAGCGGAAGGTATGGGTGTTGGAGCATGTGGTCCCTAGAGACCTCCAAGACAAGGAGAATAAACCCTACCCCATCCTAGAGAAGAAAGGGGAAGTCACCTATCTGGTGGACTTTGGCAGTTGCAGGAATCTGAGGAGGGTAATCCTTGTAAACCGCCTTAAACTCTACCATGAATGACCAAGCTGAGATGACCATGCTCAAGGTCACAGATGAGGGACAGGAAACTGAGAGTGTCTCTCCCCCTGATCTCCTCCCCAGCAATCCCAAGGATGGCTCAGTTGAGTAAGTGGTCTTTTTTAGACACCCTCTCTGACCAGCAGCAGACTGGCTGCAGGCAGGTTTTGCACCAGTTTTCTGAACTCCTGACCCCTGGCAGAACTACCTGATGTACCCATGGTATGGACACTGGAGACAGTATGCCTGTCTAAACAAAATCTACAGACAATATGACCATGTCAAAGAGAGCATCAAAACTGAGGCCAGCAAGATGCTGGAACTGGGAGTCACTGAGGACTCAGAGAGCTCCTGGGCCACGCTAGTCGTTATAGTGCCCAAACTTCATTCCCAGGCTAGAAAGAAAGAGAGGAGGTTCTATGTGAACTTCAGGGGTCTCAATGCAATGACCAAGACAGTGCCCACCCAATTCCAAGAGCAGATTAACTCATTAACAGATTGGGAGGACCAAATATCTGAGTACTTTTGATTTTACATCAATGTATTGGCAGATAGGCCTGACTCAGGAGCAAAAGAAAGGTCTGCATTCTCCAGTCCTGATTGGTATTATCAGTTCACTGTTATGCCCTTTGGTCTGAAGAATGCCCTTGTCACCTTCCAGAGGTTGGTGAATAAAGTCCTTGCTGGGTTAGAAGGCTTTAGTGCAGTGGTATTGCTGTCTTCAGCTCTACCTGACAGGATCACCTGATCCTCCTCAGAAAGGTCCTTGAAGCTCTCAAATCTGCAGGCCTCACTATGAAGGCAAGCAAGTGGCAGATAGGGCAGGGTCAGGTTGTATACTTGGGACACCTGATAGGTGGGGGCCTAGTTTAATCACTCCAACCCAAGATTCAGACTGTTCTGGACTGGGAAGCTCCAATAACCCAGACCCAAGGCAGGGCATTGACTTGACTGGGAATTACAGACGATTTGTGAAGGGCTATAGCACCATTGTGGCAACCCTCATAGAATTCACATCCAAAAAGATGCCCAAAAAGGTAAACTGGACAGTCAGCTGTCAAAAGGCCTTTGACACCCTGAAGAAGCAATGTGCTCAGCACCTGTTCTAAAAGCTCAAGTTTACTCTAAACAGTTCATTTTGCAGACAAATGCTTCTGAACATGAGATAGGAGCAGTCCTGTCACAAATCAGTGATGATGGCCGTGGCCACCTTGTTGCTTTTATTAGCAGGAGGTTAACTCCCCAAGAGCAGCTTTGGAGTGCCATTGAGAGGGAAGCCTTCATTGTGGTTTGGTTCCTGAACAAGCTGAGACCATACCTGTATGGTCCACTTCCTAGTTGAAACTGACCACAGGCCTCTTAGACGGCTGATGCAAATGAAAGGTGAAAACTTCAAACTGTTAAGGTGGTCTATCCCCCTACAGGGAATATTCTTTACAGTGGAACACAGACCTGAGACTGGCCATGCCAATGCAGATGGCCGTTACAGGTTCTTTCACTTAAAAGATGAAGACTCTCCTGGGAAGGGTTAGTTTCATCCTCTTTTGTTTGGGAGGGGGTCATGGAGGAAAGCTCTTTTTTTTACATGTTCACTCCCCCACACTTTTTGGCTGGTTTCTGGTGCAATTTGAACTGAAAGTGCACTGGGTCCCTGCTAAACTGGTCCCCAGTGCCAGATCTCTTTCTCCCAAAACTGTGCAGTCATTTTTCCAAATTGGCAAGACTTTAGCTTCCACTATATGTCCCTAGTACCCTGGTACCTAGGGTATGTGGTAGTAGAAGGCGACCCCTGAGGGCTGCAGCATTAATTGTGCCATACTTTGTGACCTTTTCAGTTAGTGCACACAACACTGCTTTTGCAGGCTGTGAGTCTTGGTGCCAAACTAAAATGAAAACACAGTGTGGCACACAGCCTGCGTGCCCTGTCCCCCTTACACTGCATGCAATATATGTAAGTCACTCCTCTAGTAGGCCTTCCAGCCTTCAAGGCAGGGTGCACGTTATTTTAACACACTAGGCCGCTGTGCACTTTAACCTAGATATATTTTATTAAGCTTCGCATTATTATTATTACAATAACAATTTTTACGGTGTTGTTTTATTTTCACCTGTTTTTGCCTAGGCCAGCACTCTGTTCTCAAACAAGACATTCTTGATCACTCTGTGATTCATTCAAGGCTACAGTTCAGTAGAAAATACACATCCTTACGTAGGGACATTTTCTCAGAACATCTGCTGTGTTATTATATAAACACTTCCTTGTCCCTTACACGTTAGAGGGAGATTCCAGCCAGGAAACCACGACTGTATGCTGATTGCTGAATGCTTCGCTACAGATGCTAATGCCCACCACAGGCCTTTGCTCAGGTATGGGGGTTGATGTCTTCCCAGGGGAACCTGAAGGGCAGAATTAGAGCTTAACATGTCGTGCTCAAACTATACCTAGATAGGAAATAGTCCATTGATTATAGTGACAATATGATAGTGTTGTTTTTATGCTTCACTCTTCTTGTCACAATTCTAATATTGTCATGTTGTGTCGTCCTGGTTATTGCAGCTCATGTCTTGCTATCTAAGATGCAGTCGTTTTATTTCTCTTCATTGAAACATGTACTGCTTCTGTTCGTCATTTAAATATGGGACCTGAGTGACCACGACTTCCCCGAGAAGCCTAGTATGTCATGCGCTCGGCTGCCCAATCATCACTATCCTGTGGTAGGGATGAGGCACTGCTAGTTTGCTGGAGCAAAAACCCGGATTAGAGCGACAGGTGTCACCCGCAGTGGGTTAGACTCAGTCTCCCACACCGCAGACGATTCTGCTGCTCAAAATCCAGTAGTCTCATTAGAATAATGAGAGCCTACGCAACAATATTACAAGTTAGGGCATGCCTGCAATAGCAATACCTCATCCAGGCAGGATAGACATTCCAGGGCGAGAAGCTTCAAAGGTTTTGCCGCCTTTGTAATGTGACCAAGGCCTCTCCAAATGATAGAGAAGGCCAACCCCCAATTCCTGACCCCACTTGTGGCAGAAGGACTGGTGGGAAAGTAAGCAGATTAGGAGGTGTGCCCACTTCATGCCAGACCCATTGTGGACAAGCTGAAGTCAACACTACCTTTTAAATCCCCCATCTTCTTTGGAAGGAATGTAAGCCCCTAGGGTTAGGGTTATGCCACTTCCCAACAGAAGTGGTCATAAAAAGGGTCTTTCGAACATCACCAGCCAAGCAAGACCCACAGCAGCACACCAGCACCTGGAGACCCTCCGGGGTGACAAGTTTGCGCTATACAAGACACCTCTGATTGATTGATTTGTCTGCTCATATCCTTCTCTAGGTATAGGAAGCATGTATCCAGTTTGGCACACACTTTACGCCAGTATTGGTGATCAATATGATCTGGTAGCATCCTCTCCAACGCTTTTCCAAGAACGACTTGCAGATGTGCTTTATCACATGAATCCACTCCACAGAGCTTAGATCATGGCATGTAGTCTTTCTCACAGATGTAGTTCCACCATTGACTTGGTGGGAGATAGAACTTTACCACATCAGCCAGGTCTATGCATTAAAAGAACCAAGTCATCTGTGATATTCACAAAAGGGGCTGTTGGAACTGAAGGGATTCTCGTGACTCTCCCCATCAATACTTTGTGGGGGTAAGAATCTCTTTCTCCTGCATTAGGTGTTTTTAAATACTCCTGAGTACTAGTGGAAGTATTTCAGACCCTGTGATGGATGTCGAGGCACAGGCTTTAGCTAGTTTGGCTTTGATAGTGCCATTCATCCTCTCCACTACTCCAAACCCTTCAGGTTTGTAACTGCAGTGAAGTATTTGGTTAATCCCCAGCATGGTACATAAAAGCTGCATCACTTCATTCTTGAAGTGACTTCCTTGATCTGAATTGAGGTGAAGTGGATCCCAACTCCCAAAATCAATCCCAAAGAAGTAGCTTGGAAATTGTCACATTTTCTTGGGGGATGAGCCTCAACCCACAAGAGAATAAGCACACAAGAACTAGTATGGGCCTCAACTAATTACATTTGGTGCATCTCCACAAAGTAAATCTGAGTATGGCTGAAAGTGCCATCTGATTTCTCTATGTGGCTACTAGTCACAAAAACATTCTTGCCTACATTTTACCTCTGACGAGATGCAACACTGGCACAAGATCTCGGCCATAACTCGAAAATGAGGATTTTACCAGTATCGCTTGAAAGTCATCAACATTCCATCCCGACCAACATATGTTGAGCCATGCATATGTCTTACCATTGCAAGCAGTATGGAATTGGTGGAAAATGTGTCTTCCATCGCTGCACACCCATCTATCGCTAGTATCTTTCATACAGCATGTGTTTTCCTATCTTCATGCTGTAGCTCCCTCAGCTCATTTAATTTTTGCACTGTACTTAAAGGCATGCTCGAAATTGGCCCTCTTTTCTCACTACATGGCTCATTTAAGTGGAATGTGCTGGACTAAAGAGCATATAGTGGGTAATTTGACTGCATTGCTGATGCCTCTTATAACGTAATGGTCGCCACTCTACTGTGCAGCACATTTCACTACTACAAATTACCTAGGCAGCTCGACTACATTTAGCAGGTTCAGGATGTACAAGCTTTTTCGTGACACATTTTCTGTAGCCAACATGAATCTCTCATAGCGGGTTACGAGGCTATTGGTCAAGTGCTGCAAGCATGTACAAGTCATGAGAATTTCTAAGGAGTCTGGCACCATGAAAATAAGAGGCTGGCCAATCACAATACCTTTGGTTTGTTTTATACTCACACAAACTCCTGCAACCACTTCGAGATAGCAAGGTAATATTGTGGCTACTGAAACAAGGGTAGCTAATAAGTAGCCAACAGCATGCTTTAATTTGCCATGGGTCTCTGTCAAAACAGATAGTGTGCATCCATCTTTTTTGCGGCAAAATAGCACAAATTCTTAGGTATAATATGGCATTGCAGGGTGCATTTCTGGGAACTTGGAAGGCATTCATGCTCTTGTCATCCTTTTGTACTGAGTCAGTTTGAGTGAGCATCTGCAAGGGCTTCACCACAAGAGAAAAATATGGGATCCATTGTCGGATACAGCCAACCATACCCAAAAATATTTGACCTTCTCACTGGTTGGTTGGGAATTTCATTTGGGAACAGTTTCAATTTGCTCATGGGACACTCGCTTGGCTCCCTTCTCATTCTGATATCCCAGCTACTTGACCTCTTTAAAAAGTACTGACAATTCTCAAGGGAAAACTTATCCCCATTCTCAGCAAGTTGGCATTCTCAGCAAGTTGGGTGAGCAGAGTGATGGTGTCTTTCCTACAAGCCTCTTTTGTCATTGATGCCACAATTAGGGCATCCATGCACTACACTAGTCTAGAACTGCATGACAGCTGTAGAGTTTCTAAGCATTTTTCCAATAATTGATTGAAATATGAGCGTCTCTCAGTATACCCCTCAAGAGTGTGACACCACACAAGAGTTTTCTCTTGGAAATGGAATGCGAAGAGATACTGGCTCTCTTCATGGGGGGAATGGAAAGGAATGCCTGACATAGGTCATTATCGTGAACTACTCTGCTTCTGGGGGAATTTAGAACAGGATTACAGCCTGGTTCGGTACCACAGGATAGTATGGCTCAACTGTTTGGCTTATCTTTCTGAGGTCCTGTTATATTCTCTGCTTTTTATTTGCTTTTTGCAAGGCCGGAATCAGAGAGTTGCAGGGACTCCCAATGACCTCTTTAAGGATGTGCAGTTCTATCATGTTCTCAATGACGAGAGTTACTCGTGCCACAGCTTTGGGTGCCAATTGTAAGGTTCTGTTTGAGGAAAAACAGCATTGCATGTGAGGGTAATCCCTAATAGCTTAGTACTTTGATTAGGCCAATTTCCTTTCCAGTAAAATTCCATACCTCCTCTCTAAATGATTCCTTCAAATCAAGCTGTAGATCTTCTTTGGTGGAGACAGGGTACAGCCTAACTACAGACTCTTGGGACTTAAGCTTGAACTCCGCGTCGACTGCCTTGGTACCTAGGTCATCATCTTCTAGCTTGCAATAAATCACACAGTTTAGCCTACAGAGCAGGCCCCTTCCCAGCAGTTTCATAGGACTCAAATCACAAATGACAAGCTGGTGATGGTTTTTGAAGGTCTCTATTTTTACTGGTTATGGGGTTGAAATGTTGTTTGTGCGCTGCTGATTTGTTGTACCAATGACATGTATCTCCTTTCGAGAGAGGGCCAGATGTGGGACTTCAACTTTCTTAACAGTTGAACACCTGGCTGTGGTGTCTATTAAAAAGGACACTGCGCACCTGTTGACTTCTCTCTCCAGATAAGGACCACTCTGTTACCCTTCCAGAACTGAGCCATGTATGCAGTCCTCCTCCCTCCTCAGGCACCATCATTGGGCCTGCTCTAATTAAACTTGACTTCCAAGCATGATTTATTAATTCATTCTGTTGGGGTCTAGTTTTGGGTTGGAAATGGGACTTTCCAACCTTCATCTGTGTAGGCACAAAAGGAGTCTGGGGGTAGACCAGGGCTCTGGGCTCATCAAAGGAGCGTTTGGCATAGGACAAATTTCCTGCAGACTTGTTTGATTAGTCGCTTGAGACATAAGCATAGAGACTCTTTCGGTTCTTAACTCAATCTGAACATTTTGAGCCCGTTCATCTCATTCTGGGGGTTTTGGTTTTGAGATGTGCAACAACTGCATGACGCACTGCCACAGCAAGATGAGAGCCTGGTTGAAGAGGCAGATGGAGCAGCGAGCGGCTGCTGCTTATGGACTGCCAGCCACAGGAGCTGTACGAGCTGGCACTCAGTGTGGCCCTGCCGGGCCTCATGCTGCAGCGCCTGGGGGTGGGAAGCCACTGTTGCGGGCTCTTTTTACTCCTTCGCTGAGGACCGCAAGCACTTCTTTGTCCGGGCCTACCGCACAGACATCATGCCGCTCTACGAGGAAGGGGCTACTGGGTCTGCAACTAGAACGCGGCAGTACCATCAGAGACTGTGTGCTGGGACTGCTTATGCAGTGGCTGAATGATGAGGGCTACAGGGCCTTCTACATTAAAGATAAGACCTCACACCACTAGCCTGGACTTTGGGGAGAAATATGGATTCTACAACATTTAAATGGTTGATTCTGGTCTCTCAAATTTTCATATGTTTACCATGTGTGCTCACTGGATATTCACTATGTGCAGTAGTAATGTTTAAATGCAAACTGAGCTGTTGCGGGCAATATCCATCGGTATCGCAGCACTCGTGCTTTCTTGTGCTCAATTGTTGGTCGTTTTCTGCTTTGCCTGGTGCTCTACCTGTCTGGAACCATTGTCTCCATGGAGGAAAACTACTGAATGGTGAACACAACAATGCCAAGGTGCTGACAAATAGATAGCAATCTTCGCTACTGCTAATTTATACAAGCGTAGCACATGCTGGGAGAATTACACCGAAGAACTCTGTGGAATCACGGGGAGTTTTTATGTATTATTATGGATATATATTATGGATTCTGCCGAGTAGAACTTCGTGAGTTCCACCCACCCCTGCTCAAAACGTAGGTCCCAATACCTCAGAAATGGTTATAATTTGAATTATCTGGATATACCACTTGTCAGGGTTTTCCCTCAATTTCAGGACGGTATTTGTGAAATGGAAGAGATCAGTTTGAGACCATGGAACATGCACATATATTCCTGCCTGTACTTTTCCCAAAATATATCAGTTTGTCAATGTTCGCATACTCTTCCCTTGCTACTCTTGCAGCCTCTTTGCTCAAGTAAACCAATTCACTCTCGGTGTAGTGGCCTAGAAAGTCTAATCCTACACTTCCCTTTAGTCTAATCTTACATTACCCTGTACAATTTCTTAAAGTTTAGTCTTTAGTTGGGCATTATTTATTCTCTGTGAGAATATACTTCACTTGGTGGTGGGGCTAACCTGGGAGGTGCAGACTGTACCAGTCTTAGGTAACGGGGTCTCACTAAGCCTGTCAATTTGATTTGTAGAGGAAATCATGCATGATGTGTCTTCAGCAGTTGGGAGCTGATCGAAGGTTTCTGAGCTTGGGGTGGGATGGTATGGTACTCATTGGGGAGGAAGGAATGCCCATGCTGGTCAGCATCAGGGAGGTGGTCAGAGTTACTGAAGTTGGTGGGGCACTTTGGGTTGGGATCGTTGACAGGATGGCAACTTTGGCATAATTAGGCGGAGCATTTGCTTTTGTGGAGGGTGTGGTGGATTAGTTTCCTGCCAGAGCTTGGGGCAAGCTCTCTATTATCAGTGCTGCATTATACAGGGGTGGTCTTGTCCTTAAGATTTTATTCATGAAAACATCCTCATTCTCTGCCTCTGTCTCTCCTTTGGGTTACTTTTTGCACTGGGGTTTTCCTCTCAAAAGCCTCACTTTCTGATGAGGGGTATAGGCCCACTGTCTCCATTATATCCTCCCACCATCTCCTTTGTCTCTCATCGCCTTATGCGCTTATCCAGGAATAAGCCTTATTTCAGAATTCAGGTGGAAACCTTTCCAATACGTCCCATTCGAGGCCTGTTCCCAAATAGTCAGGGCCTCCAATTGGGTGGGTCTAGGCTGGGGCTTAGAGTCAAACATTCTCCTACTCAGATTCTCAAGTCTAGTTATGTGAAATGTCTCGCACAGTAGGAACCGCAATTCCTCATCTTTTGCAGTGTATTAATGCAATGGTTTAAGTCACAGGTATGCGTGCAACAATTTCTTGGCCGTCATTTCTCTAGCTGGTGTTCCCTCAGGCAGGAATTTCACTTCTTGATTTAAAGTCTTCTGCGTTTTTTAAAAATAGATTACCCATTTTTCTTTCTAACTGCGTATATGATTCACACTTTTCTCACACACAAGCCTTTCTCACTCGTTCTTGGCTAGTCACCCAATATCAGCCTGACAAAGGTCAATCAGTCGCAACATGGCTTCATGCAATTGCCAGCCAATCCCTGCGCACCACCCTATGATGTCAGCAGCCTGAGTTTTGTCGATGTCCCCTAAGCTCTTTCCACAATGCTCTTAAACTTAATATTGTCTGCTTCTTCTATGGAAGAACGTTTTTAAAAGATGGAGAATGCTATCCACATTCACTCACCGACAGGCTCTAGGCTCCCAAGCACTGAAGAATGAAGAAATACTGACCTTGTTTAGTACAATCCAACAATCGCAATGTTACATCCCTATCTTGGTGTCACTGATAGCGCTTCAAAGTACACCTCATACTTGCAGACAAAACATCAACTTATTAAATCTCAAACTACAACTGAGGTACCTCTCTGCAGTCTTGTATATCAAAGGTCTTAAACCAAAAGCAATTTATATGTCACTGTCTTTCAAAATTCAAAGACAAACATAAAAAATACAGTCATTACTGTCCCTTTAAATACAAGAATCAATACTACAAAATAGTTAAATTCAAACTCTATCCACTGCATCTCATTTCTCCTTCTCAACTATTAGTCCCAATATGCACTGTCATGCTTCTCCCTCATCCAAGTCTCATTTTACACACATGGTGTTTCCTGTTGATACTCAGACGCTGTTAGCTTTGGGGTTACTGAGTCAGCCACCTCCTTTCCCCTTGGTCTCCGGAAATCAGAATCAGTCCTGTGGTCTGGATTAATTTGAATACCAGGACAAACCAGCATGGACCATGATGGTGCAGTCTGTTGGTTTTGTGGGAAATTACCTCCTTGGCAGGTCCAATCAATATCTAATGCAGTGGTCTTCAAACTGGGGGGTGGGCCACCCTATAGGGGCCTGAAGTGATCCCAGGGGGGGCCCAGACTCTGGACAAAATAAATATTATACAGATAACAGGCCTTTGTTGTAAGCAGAAGCATGTTATTGCAGTTTTTTAAAATGTAAGAGTACTTAATTGCAATGTTTAAATAGGTTTAGACATATTTAAACATTGGCATGTTTATAAAATAATTGTGAAAAATTCTGAGGGGGGCCCAATGATGTTTATTTTTCAACTGGGGGGGCGCGGCATTAAAACGTTTGGAGACCTCTGATCTAATGGATACAATCGGAACTATCATCTGCTATCAGATCTGTCAGCATTCCAACCCGCCTCTAATTTAACTTCCCTAGCACTCTGGCAATTCGCACCGGGTCAGCGTAGTCCCTATCAGACTTTGGTGCTCCCCGTTGGACCTGTCTTTCTGGTATGGTGAGCTCAAATTACAGCACAAAGAAAGTGAATAAATGGTCTGCTCAAAGACTGATAGACAAGGGGCTAAAGTTTTTAAACATTTACACAGAAAAAAATAGTTACAGCAATGCATGTGTTAGGCATTCAATTAGAAATATCAAAACATATAGGTTCCATAAAGCAGTGGAAAGTTAAAACTCAGTAGTACTCTAACAATGGCAAATCTGGTGCACCTTCACAGAATGGGGAAAGTCTCCTCCTTACATGGAGAAATCTTCCTATTTTATGGGACTCCAGACAAAGGGTTTCATACCTTTACTTCATTAGTCAAGGGTTCAGAGGGTCTTAACCAATGAGAAGAAAGCTAAGAGAGACATTTAATACAGAATACATTTGGTGATTCATCATTGTACTAACTTGGTTCAGGTGTTTCACAGCTTCTACACATAGAACATGAAATGTTACATAGTATGTTATACAGTCTGGGCTGGTTAGCTTGTCCTTAGAAAGGTACATTTCATCCGACCCAGCTGGGAAAGTCTTCTTCATGCTATAGGAAAGCCTGAAAGTTAGTAATTATAGTAGAAATTAAACAGCAGAACCATTCATATGGTTTACGGAAATGTCACATCCAAGATGGGTGACAGAAGTTAAGTTGTCCTAAGTTAGCAAAAACTCCTTTTTGCATTCTACACACTAGACTTTTATCAATCACAATCTATTTTCACACTGGCAGGCTGTTGATTGATAGTGATGTAGGACCAGTGGATTGGTGGTGCAAAGGCGGAGCATAGACCAAAGGTGCTTCCTTCGATGTGTTGCTAGAAAGAACTATGTGTGTGTGAGGGGGCGTGTCTGTGGGGTATGATGAAGCTCTACACTATTGAAGAATCGTTCCACCTATTCTGTGATTAGGGCAAGTAAGAATGGTCTACACCATGTAGCAAAACATACAATAATGAGCACTTTTTATGTGTAGTGAGGGATCATAGTGAAAAGGGGGTGCCTGGAGGTAGTCAGAGAGAATAACATCTAAAAAACTATAGTTCTAGCCCTGAATTGTTGTATACACATATGCTTGGTCGTCAGTGCAGCTGATGCAAATAACCTGTTAGATTTTTTAGGTACATTAGTGAGGCCAGGATTATATGTGGATAGTAGATATCATGGTGGCATGTAGTTGGTGTGTTGTGTAGGTGAGTTGGATGCTGGTATGGTGTGTGTAGGTATGGGCAGTGAGTAGTGTGGGTGCAATAGCATGGATCTCAGCAATCTAGGTGGGATAGTACAAGGGATGGACTGGTAATGGCATAGGCAGTGATGTGATTGCTTCCTGTGGGGAGAGAGAGATTAATTATGATGAGTGGCTACAGGAATAAATGAATGTGCTAATGTGAACGCGTTTGGACATGAGACATGATGGCAGTCAAGGTGGGCAGATGGACCGGGAATGGTTTTGACTGGATCTGAGCCCCCATTCTTGTCTTCCATTCAGCAACCTCTTGGTTTTGATTGTGCTGAAAGCCAGTGTGTTCTGATTGAGCTGCATGTTTTATTTAGGACAGCTTGACATTTACATTGCTTCATCATTAACACAGAGGCCTTTGTGAGATGCTATAGAGTCAAGATGTACATTGACAGGAAAGTGCATGGCATGAAACTATAAGCTAAGTACTTTGCACCTTGCTGTTCTGCAGGTGGCTGGGAGTGCAACCCCTTTTGAGACCAACAGGAGATTTGTGAGGAGGCTTCCCAACCTTGAGCATTCTGAGGCTCCACCTGCTATAAGCCCCATAACAGTGGATCTGAAGAAAGAGGTATTGCCCTTTGATATTTCTTTACTGTGCTTGTACATGTATTAATGCATCTGAGGAACTAACAAGCTGGAGAAATGCAATAATTTGCACATTAGTAATTGCAGTTCCACATAGCAAAGGGAGGAATTCGATTTTGATTGCATGCAAACTCTATATTTGTTTCTGTTTAACTAACGTTTTCAATCAATTTATTAATCAGGCTCCCATTTAGAGTAAAAAGATAAATTTCAATGAATGTGCAAACAGGATTTTGCACACAGATCAGAATTCCGAGTAGAGCAATAATTATCGCACCGCTGTGGTTTCCCTCTATTTGATTCTGCCAGCAAAGAACCTGGCCAAATGTTAAGGGTAAACATGTACGGTAAAAAGTGATAGACTTGGGGATCAGTGCGCCAAGCATAAAATCCACTAATAATCTGTATGTTTGAATTTAAAACTCAGAATAAGAGGATTATACTGTAACTGTCAATACCCCAACAAATCATTACTATATTTACTGGGTGTGGTAGATAGCCCCAACCTCCAAAACACTCACCTTTGAAGGCTGAAAATCAGGGCCTTAGAAGAAACTGTAAGTTGAACACATACTGAGCTGTTCGCTTTACCTATTTAATAACCTTTGTGGAAGCAAAGGCAGTGTAAGAAAGTGCCTCTTTTGACATGTTCACCCCTCTCCACACACACACACACACACACTTTTTGCCTGGTTGCTGGTGCAATTTCGACTGAAAGTGCACTGGGTCCCTTCTAAACAGGTCCCCAGTACCAGATCTCTTCCCCCCCCAAAACTGTACAGTAATTTTTTCCAACTGGCAAACCTTTAGCTAGAAGCCCCTAGTAAATGGTACCCCTGGTAACTAGGGCCTGGTGTACTAAAGGAAAGCCCCGGAGGGCTGCAGCACGAATTGTGGCTCCCTCAGGGACCCTCTCACTAAGTGCACACAGTGCCACTTTAGCAGGTTGCGTGTCTTGGTGCAGAACCAAAATGAAAACACGACATGGCACACAGTCTGTGTGCCCTGTACCCTTTACACTGCATGCAATATATGTAAGTCATCCCATTAGCAAGCCTTCCTGCCCTAAAGGCAGGATTTATTATATTTCGTGTGAGGGCATACCTACTTGAGGAGATATATCCCTGCTATATTTTGTATTGATTCTCAGACATAGTAAGTGAACAGGGAAGCCGTTTTAAGTACATGTGCTGGACACTGGTCATTACCAGTTTTCCAACTACCTGATGGCTTCACTGAAGAGAGATATGTTTGATATCAACAATCTTGTATTAAAAACCCTCAATAAATCCAGTGATGAATTTATTATTGCATGCACTCAGAGGGCACCTTAGAGTTGCCCCCTGAAAACCTACCAAATCCTAGAGTGGACACTGACTGGTCAAAGCCAGTGCAGCCACCTTAGACAGAGTTCTGGCCCCCTGAGGTGAGAGGACTCAGAACAAAGGCCTGCTCTGGGCAGAGGTGCTAGCACCTCATCCAGACAGGAAGGACATTCCAGGATGGGGAGCTTCACAGGCCTTACCACCTTTGTAATGGGACCCTAGCCTCTCTAAATGGTGGAGAATGCTGACCCCCAGTTTCTGGCTCCACCTTTGGTCTGCAGGACTGGCAGGAACGTTAGGCAGATTAAGAGGTGTGCCCACTTCCAGACAGACCCACCGTTGAGGTGAACAAGCTGAAGTCGATACTATCTTTTAAATTCCTCCATCTTGCTTGGATGGCATGTAGGCCACCAGAGTAAGGGGTATGCCCACTTCCCGGTGGAAGTGGTCATAAAAAGGGAGTAGTCCACTTAAAGGTGAGTAGTCCATTGGCTACCACCTGGAATTCCCTGTAATGCCCCTAAATTCAGTAGTTAGGTGGCACCCCTGAACCCTAGAACTCAGATTCCTATTGACCTAAGAAGAGCTGGACACTACAGAGCCGCACCAGCAGAGAAGACTACAGACACCAACTGTCTTGGCCCCAGCCCTACCAGCCTATCTGCAGCCCTCGATGATCCTGCACCAAAAGACAACCTGTCCTTCAGCCCAGCAACCACCAAAGCTTTGGGAGGACTGCCTGCCTTTGAGAAAGATCAAGATCTCCCGGAAACACCATGGGTTGACCTCTGACAGACTCTACCTCAAAGCCTGCAGCTTCAAAACGAACACACCTAACCTTGACCTGCCCGGTAAGCTGTTCCTGACGCCAAAGGACATCTCTGCACTCAGAGCCCCTGGGCCTTGGGGAGCTGGATCGTCGGTGTCCCTCTTTGTTCAGCCTCCTGGCCTGAGCCTGCAGCCCTTTTCCAAAACAAATCTACCCCATTTATTTGCATTGAGCTTCCGATGGTGAGTTGGTACTTTGCACCCAGCCATCCCTCTGCCGCCGAGGGCGTAAATTTGGTGCTGCCTAGTGCCCCCGTGCTTACCTCAATTCCAGGAGATTGACCCCTGACACCACTTTACTCGCCTGGGAGCAGCACATCTTTGGTTACCCCCAGTCTCCATGAGTTAACATTGGGCACCCGATGCTGTGTTGGCACTTTGTGCCACTGAGGGTGTAAGTTTGGTGCTTTCTTGTGCCCCCGCCCATGCTTACCTGAACCCCAGGAGATAAACCTGGCTTTATTCACCTGTGAGCAGCGCATCTTCGTTTTCCCTCAGCCTCCTTTGGTTAACAAAGGGCAGTCCGACTCTGAATTTGACCTCTGCAGCGGGATGCCTCTGTGTCACTGTGAGTGCACTCTTGGTACTGATTTGAACCTTGCGTGGGTTTGACCTAAAACCATGAAGACTGGATTTGTAAGTCATGTATTTACCTGGTCTCAGATTTATTCTTTGAGTGTGTCTCATTTATTGCCTCTGAGAACAACAAATGCTTAGCACTACCCTCTGATAAGCCTAGCTGCTCGCCCACTGTATCACAAAATAGAACATTGGTTCTATCTACTTTTGCCTCTGCAATACCAATTGGGGATCCACTGAACTTTCTGCAAAGTGTACTCCATTTTATTGCACCATATAGAGAGCCAGCTTCCTACATTGGTGGAACAGTGCTGGGGTCTGCGACTTTGCATTTATACAACTTGTCAATAAGTGACTACATGAGTAAATTCAAAGATTGCCTTCAGTTAAATTACAATTTGTGAATTGTTTTTTTTCTCCAAATTCCTAAAAGTAACTGTTAGGGCCCTGGTTAGGTCCCCGTAGCTTAACTGTAAAATGTAAAAACTTACTGTAGTTAAGACTAGGAAAACGGTGTTAGGTATTTTTGTCTAACTCAAAAAGGTCCTAACTCTAGTAAAATAATGAGTCCCTCAGAGCACAGGATTGTTGAGCTCGACTACACCCCTTACCTTCATCTCAAACACAGAGAACTGAGGGGCTTATGTAAATAGTATAACATGAAACTGGCTCAAACCCTACCAGTGCAAAGCTCCAGGAGTTACTGTCAGAGTATGAGAAGACCCATCCTCCTGATGGAGCCCTTGATAATGAACATCAGGACAACTCAAGTGATGAGGAGTAAAGGGACCCTCTTCAACTTGAAATAGAGGAATCTGTATCCCAAGTGTACCCTAGGATACCCCCCGCTACTGAGGATGGCTCTGGTATCTCAAGGTCCAGAGATATAATCTCTGAAGAAGATGCTCCCTTAGAGAGACTATCGAAGAGAGTGGATCTGGAAAACAGGATCTTAGGTATAGAAAGGGAAATAATAGAAATGAGTTTAGCACTGATGAATGATGGCAGCAATTTCATAACTAGGGACAGACTAGATCACTGTGACCTTAAAATCCCCAAAGTGATTGTCCCCAAATACGAGGAAGGTGATGAGATCACTAAGTGGTTCACACCCTATGATAGGGCCTGTGTTTTCAGAAGACGTGTCAAATAGCACTGGGGAAATCTCCTTTGGGAACTGTTCTCAGGAAATTGTAGGGTTAGACTACTCACACTGAATGAGGCAGATGCAACATCCTATGATCTAATGAAGGCTACCCTGATTTGAAGGACTTGGGTTGACTCCTGAGGAGTTGTAGGAGGCTGGCCTGGTTTGTAGTGGGTACCAAAGGTACTTACACCTTATACCAGGTCCAGGTATGCCTTATTAGTGAAATGTAGTCATTGTCTAGAAGCCAGGCTGTCTAGGGGTAGATGTAGCTTAGCAGCCAAGGCTTATCTTGGAAACATGCAAAGCTCATGCAATACCACTGTAGTCCCACAGTACTTATACACATGAAAGAAAATACTGAGTGTTACAAAAATAAAGGTACTTTATTTTGGTGACACAAATGCCAAAAATATCTTAGAGACTATACTCCCTTAGGAGGTAAGTAATATACACAGTATATACACTAGATTGCAGTAATAGCTGTAAAAACAGTTAGAAAACAGTGCAAATAGTGAAAATTACTTTAGTTAGAAATGGGCTAAAAATAAACTAAAATAGTGAAATGCGAAAGTCCGTTTCCCACCTAGGCAAGCGTAGTGTGTAGAGGGGTGCTGGGAGTGTAAGAAAACGCATAGGACCCACCCAGAGCCCGGGAAAGCAGAAGTAAATCACAGCAAGTTTCCTAGAAAACACAAGAGCACATGATAGAAGATAATGCAAGAACCAAAAGAGACTGCAAGACACCAATGATTGATTCTTGGACCTGAAGGCCTGTGGAAGAAGGGGACCAAGTCCAAGAAGCACTGAAGAGTCCAGGGAGAACAGGATCCCCTGCTAACCCAGATGAAGGTGCAAAAGAAGAACCACCGGTGAAGAAGAACAGTCAGTACTGCACCCAAGAAGACTGATGCAGGTTCCTGGTTGGTGGAGATGGTATCTCACGCCGGATGGATGATTGCAGTCCAGTCTGCATCGCTGGATTCTGTCAACAAGCCTTGGCACACACAAAGTACGCGGTTAGCGGAAAATGGTGCTGGCCTGGACCAGGAGAGACCTGGTGGCCTCTACCCTGGAGGCGGAGACAGAGGGGGATCTCAGCAACTCAGAGAGCCCTCAGAAGACCAGGCTGCATGCACAGGAGTCCCACAGCACGGGGACAAAGAAGGTGCAAATGGAGGCTCACGCAGCACTACACAAATGGAACCCACGCCGCCGGAGAACCACTCAAGAAGCATCGCAGGTAAGAGTGCTGGGGACCGGAGCTGTGCTGTGCACGAAGAACTTTGTGGAAGGTCGCACACAAGCCTTGGCAACTGCAAAACATGCGGTGTACGGGGGTACTGTCTTGCGTGGAAGGCAAGGTCTTACCTACACCAAAGTTGGACAGCTGGACCTTAGGACTGTCAGGACCACTTCAGTGCACCACCTGTGTTGCTAGATCCACGCACCCCATCAGGACAGGGGACCCACGCTACCGGTAGTCGCTGCAGAGGGGTGCCTGCTGAAGCAGGGAAGTGACTCCTTCTCTTCAACGGAGATTCCTTCGTTCTTCTGGTGAAGGCTGAAGACTGGCTGCCCTTTGAGGATGCCCGAAACAGTTGAAGTTGCTGGCAGGAGCTGAAGTTACAATGTTGCAGAAGTCGTCTTTGCTTCTTTGTTGCAGTTTGTAGAGCTCCCAGAGGGTCCAGATGCAGTTTCGTCAGTAGAGGGTGAAGTAAAGGATGCAGAGGATTCATGCTGGAGTCTTGCAATTCGAATCTAAGGAAACACCCAGAGGAGCAGGCGAGGCCGGTCCTTTAGGGCAGAGGGGCCACTCCCCTCCACCTTTTGCCCCTCATGAAGAGTGTCTGTCAGGCAGCACAAAGGTCAGCCTGGCCGACACTCTTTATGTTCAGGTCAGGCAGCCAGGAGCAGACATGCACGATTTGCGCAGACTCCTGGCTGCCTGAGCTGAACTTTGCTGGGCTGAGGAGGTCACAGCTGCTATGGGCGTGACCCCCTCGTCTCAGCAAAGGTGCCTCGAGGCCCTCCCCTGGGTGATGAGGAAAGCATCACCCATTGACTTCGATCTGGGCGCTTCAGGTTTAAGCCCTGAAGCGCCCAGGGTAAGTGTCAATCAGTGACACTTTGTCAGAGAGTGGGGTGGGGTCAGCAGTCTCACTGACCCCATCCCACTCTGTGACAAGGCTGGGACTGCTGCCTTCCCTCATTGGCTGACCAAGGGCTGGCCAGTAAGGGAAGGCAGCAATCCCAACCCTCCTGGAACCTCCAAGGCTGAAGGTAAGTGTGCGTGTGATCTTTTAAAATGAATGTTTGGTGCGTGCGTCCATGTTTGAATGTAATGAGTGTTGTTAATGGATGTGCGTGCATGTGTGTGTAAGAATGAGTGTGTGTGTGTGAGATCTTTTAAAATGAATGTTTGGTGCGTGCGTGCGTGCATGTTTGAATGGTTTGAGTGTTAATGGATGTGCGTGCGTGTGTGTATGATCTTTTAAAACAAATGTTTGGTGTGTGCGTGCATGTTTTAATGTTATGAGTGTTGTTAATGGATGTGCATGCGTGTGTACGTGTGTGTGTGAAAGAGTGAGTGTGTGTGTGCTTCCTGCCTCCCCCTTCCCTCCTAAAGCTGATAGCTGCCACTCCAGAGGAGAGACCCTAAATAGCCCTGAAAGGGGGATTGGTCAGCTACATAGGTAAGCACCTATCAGGGGAGGGCTCTGACGTCCCCTGCTGGCAATGCCCACTCAGATGCTCCCAGAGTGCCCCACCAACTAGAAATCCAAGATGGCAAAACCCAGGCTCACTCTGGAGGAGCTCTGAGCACCACCCCTAGGGTAGTGATGGACAGGGGAGTGGTCACTCCCATTTCCTTTGTCCAGTTTCGTGCCAGAGCAGGGACTGTGGGTCCCTGAACTGGCGTAGACTGGATTATGCAAGGAGGGCACCATCTGTGCCCTTCAAAGCATTTCCAGAGGCTCTGGGAGGCTACCCCTCCCATGCCTGTAACACCTATTTCTAAAGGGAGAGTGTGTAATGCCCCTCTCCCAAAAGGAAATGCTTTGTTCTGCCTTCCTGGGCTCGATTTGCTTGAGCAACAGGAGGACAGAAACCTGTCTATGAGGTGGCAGCAGCTGGGGCTGCCTGGAAAACCTCAGAAGGCTGGTATGGCAGTACTGGGAGTCCACAGTGGAGCCCCCAGAGTGCATGGGATTGTAAAACCAATACTAGAATCAGTATTGGGGTACAATTCCCAGTTGTTAGACACCTTTCTTGGCCATATTCAGAGTTACCATTGTGCAGCTGTACATAGGTATTGGCATATGTCCAGTGCACGCGTAAAATGGCGTCCCAACACTCACGAAGTCCGGGAAAATGGTCCTGCATGATGTGGGGGCACCTCTGCTAGTGCAGGGATGCCCTCACACACAGGTACTTTGCATCTAGCCTTCAGAATTGAAAGGCCTGGCATATAGGTGACTTATAAGGGACCTGGTGCAGTGAAAATGGCAGTGCATGCACCATTTCACGCAGGCTGCTATGGCAGTCCTGCAGAAGCCTTTGCATGGGCTCCCTATGGGTGGCAAAAGTAATGCTGCAGCCTATAGGGATCCCCTGGAACCTCAACGCCCTGGGTAGCTAAGTACCATATAATAGGGACTTATAAGGGGTGACCTGTATGCCAATGTGGGATGAAACACTGGGCTACCAGTACGCAGTGACAAAATTGAGAGGAGAGAGAGCATAAGCACTGGGGTCCTGGTTAGCAGGATCCCAGTGACACAGTCAAACACACTGACATCAGGCAGAAAGTGAGGGTAACATGCCAAAAAGAGGGTACTTTCCTACAGGAGTACAGAATCAAATTCAAGGAGACTCTAAAAACTCAGAGTCAATGCCAGGTTGATTTTGTGGACGTCTCAGTGAAACCTGTAGAAGGCTAGTTAAACGGTAACAATGTGCATGATTATGAAGGGCTTTACAATCTAATAGTCAAAGAACATCTGTTGAGTAATTGTGTTCAAGAAAAGTTGCACCAGTACCTGTTAGACCTAGGCCCAATTTCTGCTCAATAGCTGGGGAAGAAGGCAGACTACTGGGTCAAAACAAGGGTGACCAAGACTTCCACTGGTGGGAGGGACCACAAACAGAGTCCAAAAAGCTCCCACAATGGAAAGAGGGTAATCAAACAAAGACAAAAACAAAGAGCCTTCAAAAGGCCCCAAAAAACCTTCACAGGAGGGTGAGCCCCAAGGTGGGTACTGGGGGAAAAATTGGGATCCCAGCCAGGCTTGGTGCCACACTTGTAAAACCAATGGGCACCTAACTGGAGATCTTAACTGTCCTAAGAAGAAGAAGGCCTCTAGTGCACCTGCAGTACCTGTAGTGGCAAGTCTCCAAATGGGATTCCAAGTAGGCCTTCACCATGTCAGTGAGCCTTCTGAGGCAACTTTAGTTTTAGAGGGTGGGGTAGATGGACCTGCCCTGGCTATCTGGCCCAGTAGTCTGGATGAGTACAGACAACAGCCTCATTTAAATGGGATTCAAGTTGAAGCACTGAGAGACACTGGTGCCAGTGTGTAGGAAGTTGGCTCTGCATATACTATTTCAAAGTAAGAAATTGTGTGCACAGAGTCTAAGGGTTCCCCTTAGAGGTAAGATAGTGGCAAAAAGAGATAATTCTAATGCTCTATTTTGTGCTAGTGTGGTCGAGCAGTTGGCTTATCAGAGGGTAGTGTTAAGCATTTGTTGTACACACACAGGCAATAAATGAGGAACACACACTCAAAGACTGATTCCAGGCCAATAGGTTTTTATATAGAAAAATATATTTTCTTAGTTTATTTTAAGAACCACAGGTTCAAGATTTACAAGTAATACTTTAAATGAAAGGTATTTCACTCAGGTATTCTAGGAACTTTGAATATTCACAATAGCATGTACAGTTTTGACTAAAATGGCAATACGCTATTTTAAAAGTGGACACAGTGCAAAAATCAACAGTTCCTGGGGAGGTAAGTAAATGTTAGGTTCACAGGTAAGTAAAACACTTACAGGGTTCAAAGTTGGGTCCAAGGTAGCCCACCGTTGGGGGTTCAAGGCAACCCCAAAGTAACCACACCAGCAGCTCAGGACCGGTCAGTTGCAGAGGTCAAAGAGGTCCCCAAAACACATAGGCTTCAATGGAAACAGGGGTGCCCTGGTTCCAGCCTGCCAGCAGGTAAGTACCCGCGTCCTCGGAGGGCAGACCAGGGGGGTTTTGTAGGGCACTTTGGGGGGACACAAGCAGGCACAGAAAGTACACCCTCAGCAGCTCAGGGGCGGCCGGGTGCAGAGTACAAACAGGCATCGGGTTTTGCATTGAAAGCAATGGAGAGACCCAGGGGTCTCTTCAACGATGCAGCAGGCACATGGGGGGGGCTCCTCAGGGTAGCCACCATCTGGTCTAGGCAGAGGGTCACCTGGGGGTCGCTCCTGCACTGGAGTTCGGTTCCTTCAGGTCCTGGGAGCTGCGGGTGCAGTGCTGGTTCCAGGCGTCGGGTTCCTTGTTACAGGCAGTCGCGGTCAGGGGGAGCCTCTGGATTTCCTCTGCAGGCGTCACTGTGGGGGCTCAGAGGGTCAACTCTGGCTACTCACGGGCTCGCAGTCGCCGGGGAGTCCTCCCTGTAGTGTTAGTTTTCTGCAGGTCGAGCCGGGGGTGTCGGGTGCAGAGTGGAAGGTCTCACGCTTATGGCTGGAAACGTGAAGTCTTTAAAGTTGCTTCTTAGTTGCATAAGGTTGCAGTTTGTTGAACAGGGCTGCTGTTCTTGGGAGCTTCTTGGTCCTTTGGATGCAGGGCAGTCCTCTGAGGCTTCAGAGGTCGCTGGTCCCTGTTGGATGTGTTGCTGTTGCAGTTTTTTGTCGAAGTAGGGAGACAGGCCGGTGGGGCTGGGGCCAAATGAGTTGTCATCTCCGTCTTCACTGCAGGGCTTCGGGTCAGCAGTCCTTCTTCTTCTTTAGGTTGCAGGAATCTATCTTTCTTGGTTCTGGGGGCCCCTAAATACTGAATTTAGGGGTGTGTTTAGGTCTGGGAGGGCAGTAGCCAATGGCTACTCTCCTTGAGGGTGGCTACACCCTCTTTGTGCTTCCTCCCTGTGGGGAGGGGGGCAGATCCCTAATCCTATTGGGGGAATCCTCCATCCACAAGATGGAGGATTTCTAAAAGTAAGAGTCACCTCAGCTCAGGGCACCTTAGGGGCTGTCCTGACTGGTTGGTGACTCCTCCTTGTTTTTCTAATTATCTCCTCCAGCCTTGCCACCAAAAGTGGGGGCAGTGGCCGGAGGAGCAGGCATCTCCACTAGCTGGGATGCCCTGTGGCGCTGTAACAAAAGGGGTGAGCCTTTGAGGCTTCACCGCCAGGTGTTACAGTTCCTGCAGGGGGAGGTGAGACGCACCTCCACCCAGTACAGGCTTTGTTCCTGGCCACAGAGTGACAAAGGCACTCTCCCCATGTGGCCAGCAACATGTCTGGTGTGTGGTAGGCTGGCAGAAACTAGTCAGCCCACACTGGAAGTCGGGTATGTTTTCAGGGGGCATCTCTAAGATGCCCTCTGGGTGTATTTTACAATAAATTGCACACTGGCGTCAGTGTGCATTTATTGTGCTGAGAAGTTTGATACCAAACTTCCCAGTTTTCAGTGTAGCCATTATGGAACTGTGGAGTTCATGTTTGACAAACTCCCAGACCATATACTCTTTATGGCTACCCTGCACTTACAATGTCTAAGGTTTTGCTTAGACACTGTATGGGCATAGTGCTCATGCACCTATGCCCTCACCTCTGGTATAGTGCACCCTGCCTTAGGGCTGTAAGGCCTGCTAGAGGGGTGACTTACCTATGCCACAGGCAGTGTGAGGTTGGCATGGCACTCTGAGGGGAGTGCCATGTCCACTTAGTCATTTTCTCCTCACCAGCACACACAAGCTGTGAAGCAGTGTGCCTGTGCTGAGTGAGGGGTCCCCAGGGTGGCATAGGACATGCTGCAGCCCTTAGAGACCTTCCCTGGCATCAGGGCCCTTGGTACCAGGGGTACCAGTTACAAGGGACTTACGTGAGTGCTAGGGTTGTGCCAGTTGTGGAGACAAAGGTACAGTTTAGGGAAAGAACACTGGTGCTGGGGCCTACTTAGCAGGGTCCCAGCACACTTTCAAATCATAACTTAGCATCAGCAAAGGCAAAAAGTCAGGGGGTAACCATGACAAGGAGGCATTTCCTTACACAACCCCCCCCCCCACACAACGAAAGAGGATGATACTAACCTTTCCCAAGAGAGTCTTCATTTTCTAAGTGGAAGAACCTGGAAAGACCATCTGCATTGGTATGGGCAGTCCCAGGTCTGTGTTCCACTATAAAGTCCATTCCCTGTAGGGATATGGACCACCTCAACAGTTTAGGATTTTCACCTTTCATTTGCATTAGCCATCTGAGAGGTCTGTGGTCAGTCTGAACTACAAATTGAGTACCAAAGAGGTATGGTCTCAACTTCTTCAGGGACCAGACCACGGCAAAGGCCTCCCTCTCAATGGCACTCCAACGCTGCTCCCTGGGGAGTAACCTCCTGCTAATAAAAGCATCAGGCTGGTTAAGGCCATCATGATTTGTTTGGGACAGAACTGCCCCTATCCCATGTTCAGAGGCATCAGTCTGCACAATGAACTGCTTGGAGTAATCTGGAGCTTTGAGAACTGGTGCTGTGCACATAGCTTGTTTCAGTGTGTCAAAGGCCTGTTGGCATTCTACAGTCCAGTTTAGCTTCTTGGGCATTTTCTTAGAGGTAAGTTCTGTGAGGGGTGTGACTATGGATCCATATCCCTTCACAAACCTCCTATAGTACCCAGTCAAGCCAAGGAATGCCCTGACTTGATTCTGGGTTTTTGGAGCTACCCAGTCCAGAATAGTCTGGATCTTGGGTTGGAGTGGCTGGACTTGGCCTCCACCTACAAGGTGTCCCAAGTAAACCACAGTACCCTCCCCTATCTGACATTTGGATGCCTTGATAGAGAGGCCTGCTGCTTGCAGGGCCTGCAAAACCTTCTTCAGGTGTACCAGGTGATCCTGCCAGCTGGACTTAAATACAGCAATATCATCAAGATAAGCTGCACTAAAGGATTCCAAGCCAGCAAGGACTTGATTCACCAACCTTTGGAAGGTGGCAGGGGCATTCCTTAAGCCAAAGGGCATCACAGAAAACTGATAGTGCCCATCAGGTGTAGAGAATGCTGTCTTTTCTTTTGCTCCTGGTGCCATTTTTATTTGCCAGTACCCTGCTGTGACGTCAAAGGTACTTAAGTATCTGGCAGCACCCAATTTGTCAATTAACTCATCTGCCCTTGGAATGGGATGGGCATCTGTCTTGGTGACAGAATTAAGTCCTCTGTAGTCCACACAAAACCTCATCTCTGTCTTGCCATCTTTTGTGTGAGGTTTGGGGACTAAGACCACTGGGCTAGCTCAGGGACTGCCAGAGTGCTCAATGACCCCCAATTCCAGCATCTTGTGGACTTCCACTTTGATGCTTTCTTTAACTTGATCAGACTGTCTAAAAATTTTGTTTTTGACAGGCATGCTGTCTCCTGTGTCCACATCATGGGTACACGGGTGTGTCTGACTAGGGGTTAGGGAAAAGAGCTCAGCAAACTGTTGTAGGACTTGCCAGCAATCAGCTTGCTGTTGGCCAGAGAGGGTGTCTGAGTAGACCACTCCATCTACTGAGCCATCTTTAGGGTCAGAGGAGAGGAGATCAGGGAGAGGCTCACTCTCAGCTTCCTGGTCCTCATCTGTAACCATTAACATGTTTACATCTGCCCTGTCATGAAAGAGTTTGAGGCGGTTCACATGGATCACCCTTTTGGGGGTCCTGCTAGTGCCTAGGTCTACCAGGTAGATGACCTGACTCTTTTTCTCTAGTACTGGGTAAGGGCTACTCCATCTGTCCTCAAGTGCCCTGAGAGCCACAGGCTCCAGAACCCAGACTTTCTGCCCTGGCTGAAACTCAACCATAGCAGCCTTTTGGTCATACCACATCTTCTGGAGTTGTTGGCTGGCCTCAAAGTTTTTACTTGCCTTTTCCATGTACTCTGCCATCCTGGAACGTAGGTCTAGTACATAGTCCACTATATCTTGTTTAGGCTCATGAAGAGGTCTCTCCCAGCCTTCTTTTACAAGAGCTAGTGGTCCCCTGACAGGATGGCCAAACAGAAGTTCAAAGGGGGAAAACCATACTCCCTTCTGAAGCACCTCTCTGTAGGCGAAAAGCAGACATGGCAAGAGAACATCCCATCTCCTTTTGAGCTTTTTAGGGAGCCCCATGATCATGCCCTTCAATGTCTTGTTAAACCTTTCAACAAGACCATTGGTTTGTGGATGGTATGGTGTGGTGAATTTGTAAGTCACCCCACACTCATTCCACATTTGGTTTAGGTAAGCTGACATTAAGTTGGTACCTCTGTCAGAAACCACCTCCTTAGGAAATCCTACTCTGGTAAAAATACCAGTGAGTGCTTTGGCTACTGCAGGGGCAGTAGTGGACCTAAGGGGAATTGCTTCAGGGTACCTAGTAGCACGATCTACTACTACTAGGATATACTGATTCCCTGAGGCTGTGGGAGGTTCACGTGGACCTACTATGTCCACTCCCACTCTTTCAAAGGGGACCCCCACCACTGAAAGTGGAATGCGGGGGGCCTTTGGGTGGCCACCTGTCTTACCACTGGCTTGACAGGTGGCACAGGAGGCACAAAACACCTTTACTTTCTGGGACATGTTGGGCCAATAGAAATGGTTGGCTAACCTCTCCCAAGTCTTGGTTTGTCCCAAATGCCCAGCAAGTGGAACGTCATGGGCTAAGGTCAGAATGAACTCCCTAAACTCCTGAGGCACTACCACTCTCCTAGTGGCACCAGGTTTGGGATCTCTTGCCTCATTGTAAAGGAGTCCATCTTCCCAATAGACCCTGTGGGTTCCACTGACATTTCCTTTTGTTTCTTCAGGAGCTTGCTGCCTAATGCCTTCAAGAGAGGGACAGGATTTTTGCCCCTTACAAAGCTGTTCCCTTGTGGGCCCCCCTGGGCCCAAGAGTTCAACCTGATAAGGTTCCAACTCCATAGGCTCAGTTCCTTCAGGGGTTAGAACTTCTTCCTGGGAAGAGAGGTTGTTTTTCTTTTGCTGTGTTGAAGCTGGTTCCCCAGTCTTCTTTCCCTTTCTCTTGGAGGGTTGGGCCATTATTCCAGAATCCAACACCTCTGTTTCACCCTGAGCCTTGCACTGTGCCCTTGTCTTGACACACACCAGTTCAGGGATACCCAGCATGGCTGCATGGGTTTTGAGTTCTACCTCAGCCCATGCTGAGGACTCCAGGTCATTTCCAAGCAAACAGTCTACTGGGATAGCAGAGGAGACTACCACCTGTTTCAGGCCCCTCCCCATTCTAAAGTTACCATAGCCATGGGATGTACTTTAGTCTGATTGTCAACGTTGGTGACTGGATAAGTTTGTCCAGTCAGGTATTGTCCTGGGGAAACCAGTTTGTCTGTCACCATTGTGACACTGGCACTTGTATCCCTCAGGGCTTCTACACTAGTCCCATTAATAAAGAGTTGCTTCCTGTATTTATGCATATTAGGGGGCCAGGCAGCTAGTGTGGCCAAGTCCACCCCACCCTCAGAGACTAATGTAGCTTCAGTGTGGACCCTGATTTGCTCTGGGCACACTGTTGATCCCACCTGGAGACTGGCTGTTCCAGTGCTAACTGGACTAGTAGTAAAAGTGGAACCCTTCTTGGGACAGACCTTGTCTCTAGTTTGGTGTCCCTGCTGATTACAGCTACGACACAAGGCCTTTTTGGGATCAAAGTTTTTACCCTTGTACCCAAATGAGGATTGTGAAGAGGCTTTGGACCCTCCCTCCTGAGCAGGTTTTTGGGGCCCTGTAAAAGACTCTTTACGTTTTCCCTTGGATGTCTCAACAATCTTCCCCTGGGGAGTCTTTGTGACCCCTTTCCTTTGGTCACCCCCTGTGGAAGTCTTAGTCACCCTAGTTTTGATCCTATGGTCTGCCTTCTTTCCCAATTCTTGGGGAGAAATTGGACCTAGGTCTACCAGATGCTAATGCAGTGTATCATTGAAACAATTACTCAAAAGGTGTTCTTTCATAAACAGATTGTACAGCCCTACATAATCATTTACACCACTGCCATTAATCCAGCCATCCAGTGTTTTGACTGAGAAGTCAACAAAATCAACCCAGGTCTGGCTCGAGGATGTTTGAGCCCCCCTGAACCTAATCCTGTACTCCTCAGTTGAGAATCCAAAGCCCTCAATCAGGGTAGCCTTCATGAGGTCATCGGATTCTGCATCTTTTCCAGGGAGTGTGAGGAGTCTATCCCTATACTTTCCAGTGAACATTTCCCAAAGGAGAGCTCCCCAGTGAGATCTGTTTACTTTTCTGGTTGCACAAGCCCTCTCAAAAGCTGTGAACCATTTGGTGATGTCATCACCATCTTCATATTTTGTTACAATCCCTTTGGGGATTTTTAGCATGTCAGTAGTATCTCTGACCCTATTTAAGTTGCTGCCACCATTGATGGGAGCTAAGCCCATCTCTTGTCTTTCCCTTTCTATGGCTAGGAGCTGTTTCTCCAAAGCCAATCTTTTGGCCATCCTGGCTAACAGAAGGTCATCTTCATTGAGGCTGCCCTCAATGCTTCCAGAGCTGTTGGACTCCCCTGTGGGAGAAGCAGCACTTCTGACTATCACTTGTGGCGTCAGGGTTGGAGAAACCCTGATCTCCCTAACTAGGACTGGAAGAGGGAATTTGTCCTCCACGTCACTAGCTTCCTCCTCTGTAAGGTTACCTTCAGAGGGGTTGTCTCTAGCAAACTCTGCCAAGAGCTCCTGGAGCTGTACTTTGGTAGGGTTAGATCCAGTTTTTAACTTTTTAATTTTACAGAGAATCCATAACTCTGACATCCCAAGATGCAGGTAAGGCGTGAGGTTGAGCTCCACCACTATCTCTTTTGTAGTAGACATTATTTCTCTAAAAGTTGGGATACCTTTTAAGAATCTAACACTATCTCTAGAACTTAATCCAAACTTTTGCAAAACTTTTAAACTCTAAAAGAAATGCTAACAGGGACTAACACAAGGCCCTAGCAGGACTTTAAAAAATGTAGAAAAATAGCTAAAATTTCAAAAATCAGTTTCTAATGACAATTTTTGGAATTTAGTTGTGTGATCAGGTATTGGCTGAGTAGTCCAGCAAATGCAAATTCTTGTACCCCACTGCTGATCCACCAATGTAGGAAGTTGGCTCTGTATATACTATTTCAAAGTAAGAAATAGTGTGCACAGAGTCCAAGGGTTCCCCTTAGAGGTAAGATAGTGCTAAAAAGAGATAATTCTAATGCTCTATTTTGTGGTAGTGTGGTCGAGCAGTAGGCTTATCAGAGGGTAGTGTTAAGCATTTGTTGTACACACACAGGCAATAAATGAGGAACACACACTCAAAGACTGATTCCAGGCCAATAGGTTTTTATATAGAAAAAAATATTCTCTTAGTTTATTTTAAGAACCACAGGTTCAAGATTTACAAGTAATACTTTAAATGAAAGGTATTTCACTCAGGTTTTCTAGGAACTTCGAATATTCACAATAGCATGTACAGTTTTGACAACAATGGCAAAAAGCAATTTTAAAAGTAGACACAGTGTAAAATTCAACAGTTCCTGGGGGAAGTAAGTAAATGTTAAGTTCACAGGTAAGTAAAACACTTACAGGGTTCAAAGTTGGGTCCAAGGTAGCCCACCGTTGGGGGATCTAGGCAACCCCAAAGTTACCACACCAGCAGCTCAGGCCCGATCAGGTGCAGAGGTCAAAGAGGTGCCCAAAACACATAGGCTTCAATGGAAACATGGGTGCCCTGGTTCCAGCCTGCCAACAGGTAAGTACCCGCATCCTCGGAGGGCAGACCAGGGGGGTTTTGTAAGGCACCGGGGGGGACACAAGCAGGCACAGAAAGTACACCCTCAGCGGCACAGGGGCGGCCGGGTGCAGAGTGCAAACAGGCGTCGGGTTTTGTTTTGAAACCAATGGGGGGACCCGGGGGTCTCTTCAACGATTCAGGCAGGCACGGGGGGGCTCCTCGGGGTAGCCACCACCCGGGCTAGGCAGAGGGTGCCTCCTGCACTGGAGTTCGGTTCGTTCAGGTATTGGGGGCTGCGGGTGCAGGGCTGGTTCCAGGTGTCGGGTTCCTTGTTACAGGCAGTCACGGTCAGGGGGAGCCTCTGGATTTCCTCTGCAGGAGTCGCGTGGGGGCTCAGGGGGGTCAACTCTGGCTACTCAGGGGCTCGCAGTCGCCGGGGAGTCCTCCCTGTAGTGTTAGTTTTCCGCAGGTCGAGCCGGGGGCGTCGGGTGCAGAGTGGAAAGTCTCACGCTTCCGGCGGGAAACGCAAAGTCTTTAAAGTTGCTTCTTTGTTGCAGAAAGTTGCAGTTTGTTCAACAGGACTGCTGTTCTCAGGAGCTTCTTGGTCCTTTGGATGCAGGGCAGTCCTCTGAGTCCGCTGGTCCCTGTTGGATACGTCGCTGTTGCAGTTTTTCTTAGAAGTAGGGAGACAGGCCAGTGGGGCTGGGGCCAAATCAGTTGTTGTCTCCGTCTTCACTGCAGGGCTTCGGGTCAGCAGTCCTTCTTCTTTAGGTTGCAGGAATCTATCTTTCTCGGTTCTGGGGGCCCCTAAATACTGAATTTAGGGGTGTGTTTAGGTCTGGGAGGGCAGTAGCCAATGGCTACTCTCCTTGAGGGTGGCTACACCCTCTTTGTGCCTCCTCCCTGTAGGGAGGGGGGCAGATCCCTAATCCTATTGGGGGAATCCTGCATCTACAAGATGGAGGATTTCTAAAAGTAAGAGTCACCTCAGCTCAGGGCACCTTAGGGGCTGTCCAGACTGGTGGGTGACTACTCCTTGTTTTTCTAATTATCTCCTCCAGCCTTGCCGCCAAAAGTGGGAGCAGAGGCCGGAGGGGCAGGCATCTCCACTAGCTGGGATGCCCTGTGGCGCTGTAACAAAAGGGGTGAGCCTTTGAGGCTCACCACCAGGTGTTGCAGTTCCTGCAGGGGGAGATGAGAAGCACCTCCACCCAGTACAGGCTTTGTTCCTGGCCACAGAGTGTCAAAGGCACTCTTCCCATGTGGCCAGCAACACGTCTGGTTTGTGGCAGGCTGGCAGAAACTAGTCAGCCCACACTGGAAGTCTGGTATGTTTTCAGGGGGCATCTCTAAGATGCCCTCTGGGTGTATTTTACAATAAATTGCACACTGGCATCAGTGTGCATTTATTGTTCTGAGAAGTTTGATACCAAAATTCCCAGTTTTCAGTGTAGCCATATGGTGCTGTGGAGTTCGTGTTTGACAAACTCCCAGACCATACAGTATACTCTTATGGCTACCCTGCACTTACAATGTCTAAGGTTTTGCTTAGACACTGTAGGGGCATAGTGCTCATTCACCTATGCCCTCACCTGTGGTATAGTGTACCGTGCCTTAGGGCTGTAAGACCTGCTAGAGGGGTGACTTACCTATGCCACAGGCAGTGTCAGGTTGGCATGGCACTCTGAGGGGACTGCCATGTCGACTTAGTCATTGCCTACCCACCAGCACACACAAGCTGTGAAGCAGTGTGCATGTGCTGAGTGAGGGGTCTCCAGGGTGGCATAAGATATGCTGCAGCCCTTAGAGACCTTCCCTGGCATCAGGGCCCCTGGTACCAGGGGTACCAGTTACAAGGGACTTACCTGAGTGCCAGGGTTGTGCCAATTGTGGAGACAAAGGTACCATTTAGGGAAAGAACACTGGTGCTGGGGCCTGGTTAGCAGGGTCCCAGCACACTTTCAAATAATAACTTAGCATCAGAAAAGGCAAAAAGGCAGGGGGTAACCATGCCAAGGAGGCATTTCCTTACACAGTGTCACAATGGTGACTGAGCAACTGGTGTCCCCCGACCAGTATCTTCCTGGAGAGACATATAGGGGGTGATTCTGACCCCGGCGGTCTTAGACCGCCGGGGACAGGGTCGGCGGGAGCACCGCCGACAGGCCGGCGGTGCCCCGCAGGGCATTCTGACCGCGGCGCTTTGGCCGCGGTCAGTGCAGGAAAACCGGCGGTCTCCCGCCGGTTTTCCGCTGCCCCTAAGAATCCTCCAAGGCGGCGCAGCGAGAGGGGATTCTGAACCCCCCTACCGCCATCCTGTTCATGGCGGGAAAGCCGCCATGAACAGGATGGCGGTAAGGGGGGTCGCGGGGCCCCTGGGGGCCCCTGCCGTGCCCATGCCAATGGCATGGGCACGGCAGGGGCCCCCGTAAGAGGGCCCCGCAAAGTATTTCAGTGTCTGCCTTGCAGACACTGAAATACGCGACGGGTGCCACTGCACCCGTCGCACCTTCCCACTCCGCCGGCTCGATTACGAGCCGGCATCCTCGTGGGAAGGGAGTTTTTCCCTGGGCTGGCGGGCGGTCTTTTGGAGACCGCCCGCCAGCCCAGGGAAAAACTCATAATACCCTCCGCGGTCTTCTGACCGCGGAGCGGTATAATGGAGGGCGGAATTCTGGCAGGCGGCCTCCGCCGCCCGCCAGAATCAGAATCACTCCCATACTGTCCTCAGCGCTAACAATCAGGCTAAGGTCCAACCCATGGCAATGGTGTCCTTAGAATCAGGAGGGGTTACTGGCCAAAAGAAGGTGGTGATATCTCCTGCTATACCTGTCCAGTATCTGCTAGGGAACAGTCTGGAGTCCTCAGCCTGGGCTGAGGTATGAAGAAGGACCTATGCAGCTATGCTGGATGTGTAGCAAATGAGGGGGAGCACATAGCAAGGCACAGGGTGTAAAAGTGGAGTTAGAGCCTGGAATAATGGCGCAACTCACCAAAAGACCAGCTTCCAAACAGATCACAGAGCAAGATCTCTCTCCTCAGGGAGAATAATGGCCTTAGAGGGAACTGAACCTCAGGAACTTAGGCCTTACAAGGCAGAGCTCCTAGGACCTGGGGGACCCTGTACGGAAGATGTGAGCCAGGGACAACAAATCTCTCCACTCTAGAAGGCCTGAGGTCTGTGCCTCCTGTCAGGCCAGTGACAAGACAGGTGGACAACCAAAGGCCCCCTTAATTCTACTTCCAGTGGTTGGGGTTCCCTTTGAAGGGTTGTGATCAACATTGTTGGTCTCCTTGACCCTCCAGTAGCACCAGGGAACAGATTTATACTGTTGGTAGTGGATCATGCTGCCAGGTTCCCTGAACCAATCCCCCTAAGGACTACTATTGCCCCTGCAGTAGTTAGGGCCCTCATTGGTATTTTTACCACAGTGGGCTTTCTTAATGAGGTGGTGTCAGACAGAATTACCAACGTCATGGCTATCTGAAGCACATATGGGCTGAATGTAGTATGACCTATAAGTTTACAACTCCATATCACCCCCAGTCCAATGGTCTTGTTGAGAGATTTAACAAGACTCTCAATGGCATGATTGGTGGGCCATCTGAAAGACTCAGAAGGAGATAGGATGTCCTACTTAAATGCCTGCTTTTTGACTACAGAGAAGTGCCACAGAAGGGAGTGGGTTTCTCTCCATTTGAACGTTTGTTTGGGCATCCTGTTAGGGGACCACTTTGTATTGTAAAGGAAGGATGGAAGAGACCTTCCAGAGAGCCTAAGCAGGACAAACTGGATTATATGCTTGGCCTCTATTCAAGGATGGTTGATTACATCAAAAAAGCAAACAATAACATTGAGGCCAGCCAAGAGCTCTGGTTTGACCACAACGCTGCACTGGTTGTATACCAATGAGGGCAGAAGGTATGGGTGTTGGAGGATGTGGTCCCTAGGGCCCTCAAAGTAGAGAGAACCCTACCCCATCCTAGAGAAGAAAGGGGAAGACACTTGTCTGGTAGACTTTGGCAGTTGCAGGAAACCCAAGAGGGTAATCCATATAAACCGCCTGAATCCCTACAATGACCAAGCTCAGATGATCATACTTATGGTCACAGATGTGGGACAGGAAACTGAGAGTGAGTCCTCCCCAGCAATCTCAAGGATGGCTTAGTTGAGGAAGTGGTGTTTTTAGACACCCTCTCTGACCACCAGCAGACTGACTGCAGGGCGGTCTTGCACCAGTTTGCTGAACCCTTCTCCATGACCCGTGGCAGAACTACCTGATGTGCCCATGATGTGGACACTGGAGATAGTTTGCCTGTCTAAACAAAATCTACAGACAATCTGACCATGTCAAGGAGAGCATCAAAACTGAGGTCAGAAAGATTCTGGAACTGGGAGTCATTGAGGACTCAGACAGCCCCCGGGCCACCCTAGTCATCACAGTCCCAAACTTCCTTCCCAGGTTAGAAAGAAAGAGAGAAGGCTCTCTGTGGACTTCAGGGGTCTCAATGCAATGACCAAGAAAGATGCCCACCCAATTCCAGGAGCAGATGAACTCATCAACAGATTAGGAGCAACCAAATATCTGAGTACTTTTGATCTTACATCAGGGTATTGGTGGAGGAAAAGAAAGGTCTGCATTCTCCACTCCTGGTGGGCATTGTCAGTTCACTGTTATGCCCTTTGGTCTGAAGAATGCCCCTGTCACCTTCCAGAGGTTGATGAATAAAGTCCTTGCTGGGTTCGGAGGCTTTAGTGCAGTGGTATTGCTGTCTTCAGCTCTACCTGACAGGATCACCTGATCCACCTCAGAAAGGTCCTTGAGGTTCTCAAATCTGCAGGCCTCACTATCAAGGCAAGCAAGTGCCAGATAGAGGAGGGTCAGGTTGTATACTTGGGACACCTGATAGGTGGGGCCAAGTTTAACCACTCCAACCCAAGAGTCAGAATGTTTTGGACTGGGAAGCTCCAACAACCCAGACCCTAGTCAGAGGATTGACGTGACTAGGTATGACAGAAGATTTGTGCAGGGCCATGGCACCATTGTGGCACCCCTCATAGAATTCACATTGAAAAAGATGCCCAAAAAAGGTAAACTGGGCAGCCAGCTGTCAGAAGGCCTTTGACACTCTGAAGAAGCAATGTGCTCAGCACCTGTTCTAAATGCTCCAGGTTACTCTAAACAGTTTATTGTGCAGACAAATGCCTCTGAAAATGACATAGGAGCAGTCCTGTCCCAGCTCAGTAATGGTGGCTGTGACCAACTTGTTGCTTCTATTAGCAGGAGGTTAACTCCTGAAGAGTAGCTTTGGAGTGCCATTGAGAGGGAAGTCTGCGTTGTGATTTGGTCCCTGAACAAGCTGAGACCATACTTGTCTGGTTCTCACTTCTTAGTTCAAATTGACCACAGGCCTCTCTGACGGCTGATGCAAATGAAAGGTTAAAACTTCAAACTGTTAAGGTGGTCCAGCTCCCTACAGGGGAATATACTTTACAGTGGAACACAGACCTGGGACTGACCATGCCAATGTAGATGGCCGTTCCAGGTTCTTTCACTTAAAGGATGAAGACTCTCCTGGAAAGGTTTAGTTTAATCCTCTTTCATTTGGGAGGGGATCATGTAGAAAGCTCTTATTTTGACATGGTCACCCCCACACTTTCTGCCTGGTTTCTGGTGCAATTTCAACTGAAAGTGCACTAGGTCCCTCCTAAACTGGTCCCCAGTGCCAGATCTCTTTCCCCCAAAATTGCTCAGTCATTTTTCCAAATTGGCAAGACTTTAGCTACCACTATGAGTCCCTAGTAAATGGTACTCCTGGTACCTAGGGTATGTGGTAGTAAAAGATGGCCTCTGAGGGCTGCAGCATGAATTGTGCCACCCTTAGTGACCCTCTCACTTAGTGCACACAATGCCTCTTTTTCAGGATACGAGTCTTGGCGCTGAACTAAAATGAAAACACGGTATGGCACACAGCCTGTGTGCCCTTTCCCCTTTACACTGCATGCAATATATGTAAATCACTCCTCTAGCAGGCTTTCCAGCCTTAAAGGCAGGGTGCATCATATTACATGTGAGGGCATGCCTTCATGTGCAATACCTTGTCTAGGCACGATAGGCATTCCAGGGCGAGGAGCTTCAAAGGCCTTGCTGCCTTTGTAATGTGACCCAGGCCTCTCCAAATGGTAGAGAAGGTTGACCCCCAGTTCCTGGCCCCACTTGTGGCAGAAGGACTGGTGGGAAAGTAAGCAGAGTGGGAGGTGTGCCCACTTCATGCCAGATCCATGGCTAAGGTGGACGAGCTGAAGTCAACACTACCTTTTAAATCCTCAATCTTCTATAGAAGGAATGTAGGCCACTAGGGTTAGAGTTAGGGTTATGCCCACTTTCAAACGGAAGTGGTCATTTAAAAGGTGTAGTCTCCCTAAAGGTGACTAGCCCATTGGCTACCACCTGGCACTCCCTCTAACACACCTAAATTCAGTATTTAGGTGGCACCCCTGAACCCTAGAACTCAGATTCCTGAGAACCTAAGAAGAGCTGGACATTACAGAGTCGCACCAGCAGAAAAGACTACAGACAGCAACTGACATGGCCCCAGCCCTACCTGCCTGTCTGCAGCCCTCAACGATTCAGCACCAAAAGATTACCTGTCCTGCAGCCCAGTGACCTCCAAATCTTTTGGAGGACTGTCTGCCTTTGACAAAGATCAGGGTCTCCCAAGAACAGTGTTCCTGTTAAAGGATAAACCAACTTTAAAAAAACAGAGCTCTGCCTTGAGAACTGCGAACCCACCTCCGGATCCACCTATGCACCCATCCCCCTTGACCCAAGTGCAAGTGGCCCACCGGTCCTGTGAAGGTTTCCCAGTGATTCTAAGTCCACTGTGAGCTGATCCCTGCTGGACTCTGCTTCAGAGCCTGCAGCCTCAAACCAAAGACTTCCCCTGACCGCACCTGCCCAGTAAGCTGTTCCCAATGCCAAAAGACAACCCTGCACCGGAGCCCCTGAGCCTTGTAGAGCTTGACCGTCAGTGTCTCTGCATCCCCTAGTATCAGAACTTACCTGTGCAGCTGTGGGTTTTATTTGTTCAGCCTCCAGGCCTGAGCCTGCAGTATTTTTCCAAAACTGATCTACCACATTGATTTGCATTGGGCACCCAACACTGTGTTGGCACTCTGCACCCGGCCGCCCAATTGCCGCTGAGGGTGTAAGTTTGGTGTGTCCTTGTGGCCCCCTCTTGTGCCAACTTCAGCCCTAGGAGATTGAACTTTGACACCAATTTACTCACCCAGCAGCAGCACATCTTTGTTAACCCCCAGTCTCCATTGGTTAACATTGGGCACCCAATTCGGATTTTGAACTCTGCACCCGGCCGCACCTGTGCCGCTGGGGTTGTGCTTTTGGTACTGATTTAAACCTTTCCTGGTATTCATCTAAAACCCCAAAGACTGAATTTGTAAGTCGTGTACTTACCTGCAAAACTGTACGCTTGTTTTCCTCCTATAGGTTAACATTGCTGAACTGAAAAATTGCACTGTGTTGATTTTTGAAACTGCAAAGTATCTATGCTTGTAAATCTACTTACCTGGTTATGAAGTTCCTGGGTTTGAAACATATATAAAAAGAAATGTTATTTTTCTAAAGTGGTCTTGGATTTATTCTTTGAGTGTATGTCTCATTTATTGCCTTTGTGAGTACAACGAATGCTTAGCACTAACTAGCCTCTGATAAGCCTGACTGCTCGCCCACACTACCACAAACTAGAGCCTTAGTCCTATCTACTTTTGCCTCTGCAATACCAATTTGGGGTTCACTGGACTCCCTGCACAGTGTACTCCATTTTCATGCACTATATAGAGAGCCAGCTTCCTACGGGCAGTGTCTAAACTTACCCGTTGTTAACTATAATCATTTGGCTCAGTTCCAGAACAGATTAAATACAAAATCGTGCCATTTTTTAAAAGCCATAATTTATCAACAATATTCATGATGTCTGGTAAATAAGCAACAAAAGTCAAACTGGTTGACATTTTGGTGGACATTCTAGAAATGATAGAAGATATTCAAGCAACAAATCTTGTTTTTGCATTTGATCCTTAAATCTAGTTAAGCGCAGACGTTTACTGTGTAGTAACATTATAGCTACATCATTTATCAAACATTTGATAAGCAAAGGAGTGCAAGAGACAAGAGGATGTGTGTACCTTCCGCTTCTTTTCAGTCTATTCTAGACCACAATCATGTTCATAGCTGACCTGGTTGTAAAACACACTGGCAGGAATGATGTCAGAAGAACTGGTGAAAAAGAATAGTCTCTCCAGTTGAGGGTTCTCTCAACTTTCAAGCTGGAGTGAGTCCTGCCATCAGGAAAGGCCCTATCCCCACACTCTAAAGGAGGGTTATATGAGAGCTGCTTGATGGACAGCCATCATATTTCGTGACTGTCCTCTTACCGACCACCAGTAACCCAGCTAAGTTTGGAATTCATGGGGGAGTAAGTCATTTTCATAAAAGAGGTGGATTGTGCATCTAGAGGAGATGTGAGTGTAGGAAAGTACCCTCTTTTTGGCATGTTACCCCCAATTTCTGCATGGTGTCAGTGTGTTTGATTGTGTCACTGGAGTCCTGCTAACCAGGACCCCAGTGCTTATGCTCTCTCTACTCTCAAATTTGTCATTACATACTGACAACCCAGTATTTAATCCCAAATTGGCATCCTGGTGCCCCCTTATAAGTCCCTAGTATATGGTACATTGGGGTTCCTGGGGATCCCCATGGGTTGCAGCATTACTTTTGCCACCCATAGGGAGCCCATGCAAAGGCTTCTACAGGACTGCTATTGCAGCCTGTGTGAAATGGTGCATGCACCATTTCACAGCCATTTACACTGCAGCAGGTCACTTATAAGTCACCTATATGTCAGGCCTTCCAACCATGAAGGCTGGGTGCAAAGTACCTGTGAGTGAGGGCACCCCTGCACTAGCAGAGGTGCCCCCACATCGTCCAGGACCATTTTCTCAGGCTTCGTGAGTGTGGGGATGCCACTTTACACGTGCATTGGAGATAGGTCAATACCTATGTCCAGTTTCACAATGGTAACTCTGAATATGGCCATGTAAGGTGTCTTACAACTGGGAATTGTACCCCAAAACTGATTCTAGAATTGGTTTTACAATCCCATACACTCTGGGGGCTCCACAGTGGACCAGCCCTTTGAGGTTTTCTAGGCAGCCCCAGTTGCTGCCACCACACAGACAGGTTTCTGCCCTCCTGTTGGTCAAGCAGCTTGAGCCCAGGAAGGCAGAACAAAGCATTTCCTTTGGGAGAGGGGTGTTACACCCTCTCCCTTTGGAAATAGGTGTTACAGGCATGGGAGGGGTAGCCTCCCAGAACCTCTGGAAATACTTTGAAGGGCATGGTGCACTCCTTGCATAATCCATTCTACACCGTTTCAGGGACCAAAAGTCCCTGCTCTGGCACGAAACTGGACAAAGGAAAGTCGAGTGACCCTCTCCTGTCCACCATCACCCCAGGGGTGGTGCCCAGAGCTCCTCCAGAGTGTTCCTGGGTTTTGCCATCTTGGATTCCTAGGTGGTGGGGCACCTTGGGAGCATCTGAGTGGCCAGTGCCAGCAGGTGACATCAGAGCCCTCCCCTAATAGGTGCTTAGCTGTGTAGCTGACCAATCCCCCTTTCAGGGCTATTTAGGGTCTCTCTCCTGGGTGTTTCCTCAGATTCAGATTGCAAGACTCCACCAGGAATCCTCTGCATTCTTTACTTCACCCTCTACTGACGAAACTGCATCTGGACCCTCTGGGAACTCTACAAACTGCAACAAAGAAGCAAAGAAAACTTCTGCAACATTGTATCTTCAGCTCCTGCCAGCAACTGCAACTGTTTCCAGGTCTTGCATCCTCCAAGGACTGCCTGTCTTCAGCCTGCACCAGAAGCACCTAAGGAATCTCCCTTGAAGTGAAGGAGTCACTTCCCTGCTTCAGCAGGCACCCCTCTGCAGCCATGACTGGTGGCGTGGTTCCCCTGTCCTGACGAAGTGCGTGGATCCAGCAACACAGGTGGTGGACTGAAGCTGTCCCGACAGTCCTAAGGTCCAGATGTCCAACTTTGGTGGAGGTAAGAGCTTACCTTCCCACCAAGACAGTACCCCCATGCACTGCGTGATTTGCAATTGCCAAGACCTTCTACAAGGTGCACATCACAGCTCCGGCCCCCAGCACTCCTTTCTGCAATGCACAGCTTCCTGAGTTGTTCTCCGGCAGCGTGGGATCCCTTTGTTGTTGTGCTGCGTGGGCCTCCATTTGCACCTTCTTTATCCTCGTGCTGTGGGACTCCTGTGCATATTGCCAAATCTTCTGAGGGCTCTCTGAGTTGCTGAGAGCCCCCTCTGTCTCCCTCTTCTGGGTAGAATCCACCAGGTTCCTCCTGGTCCCGGGCAGCACCATTTTCCGCTAACCGCAAGCTTTGCATGTGCCAAGGCTTGTTGGCAGAATCCAGCGACGCAAACTAGACTGCAAACTGACTTCTTGTGTGTTCTAGGAAACTTATTGTGATTTACTCCTGTTTTCCTGGGCTCTGGGGTTGGGTTCTAGTACTTACCTTTGGTGTTTTCTTACACTTCCAGCAGCCCTCTACACAGTACACTTGCCTAGGTGGGAAACCGACTTTCGCATTCCACTATTTTAGTATATGGTTTGCGTTCCCATTGCAACCTATTGTGATTTTCACAATTTGCACTTTTTTCTAACTGTTTGTACAGCTATTTCTGCATTCTAATGTATATATTGTGTTTAATCCTCACCTCCTAAGGGAGTATAGTCTCCAAGGTTTTTTTGGCATTGTGTCACTAAAAATAAAGTACCTTTATTTTTGTAAGCCTGAGTATTTTCTTTCATGTGTGTGAGTACTGTGTGAGTACAGTGGTACTGAACGAGCTTTGCACGTCTCCTAGATAAGCCTTAGCTACTCAGCTACAGCTACCCCTAGACAGTCTGGCTTCTAGACACTGACTGCATTTCACTAATAAGGGATAACTAGACCTGGTAAAAGGTGTAAGTACATTTGGTACCCACTACAAACCAGGCCAGCTTCCTACAGTGAGCACCTGTAGCAGACAGAAATGACCATCTGTAGAAATAGAAATTTCCCTGTGATACAATTATTATTAGTCAGGGGCTGAGCATTAAGTGTTCCCTATTAATAACCTTTCATCAGTTTTCTACCTTAGATGCAAAAAATTCAGATTTTTGGCAGAGGAGGTATCAAGTTCCCTTATTCTCTTTTTTCTAAATGGCAGAGGACCTGCAGTGTCTACTTCACAGACCTTTCATTTACTTTGCTTTGTAGAATGGTATTGTTCCCCTTTACTCTAGCTACCTTTACCATTTCACCTTTTTATGTACTTCTTCTACATTAACTTTTGAAATGAACAATTTCTCTGCACGGTATAGGACATGTACCCCTGCCCTGAGTGGCCAACTGTATTGTGTCGGACTCCATAATGCAAATTTATGTTGTCATGTGCAAACATGGAAGATGCGCGTGCGCCATGACATAAGCCTGTCTCAAAGATTGTGGGCTTGTTGGACCAGGAGGTGGCAGCTAAAGTGGGGAAGGGCGTGGTACAGGAAAGACCAGTGCTGTGCAGTGAATATTTGGTGAGTGTGGGTGCTGGGTGTATGTATACCTATGGGGGATACATTGTATGAGAGATGTAATGCTGTGCAGTGCATGTACAAGAGAAACATTTGATGGGGGCGTATGTGTGCTTGCAAGAAAAGCAGTACATAAACGGTGAAGTGTGGTGCAGTGCACACAGAATTAAGGTGTGTGCTGAGCATATGTGCTTCTGTGATGGCACAATGCATGGAGTTAACAGTAATGGATAGTATACCTGCCATTTCCATGCAATTAGTGCAGGGTTGTCTGTATTGGTACATTACATGGAGGATTCTGGGTTCCATTTTGGGAAGCACAGGCCTGCCTGGTGAAGACATGAGTAGCGGAATCCCCACAGACAGATGTGTGTGTTCCTCAAATCCTGTGAGCTAAATGGGACATACTGAAGGAAGGAAGAGAGAGACTCCCCCCTGTATAATTTAAAAGGATGCTCTTTGATTCTCTGATAGATTACAAGGAAAGGGCTGGACACATCACAGGAAGGAGATGGGGCCGATAAAGGAATCAAAAAGAGTTGGGCTGGGAACCTGGGATTAACCTTTTGATGCACAGATCACTGTGGCTGACAACCAGATGTGAACTCGAATCACTCCCACGGCCTGTGTTGTGGGACTATCAACTTCAGAGTATCTACTGCTGTAACGGACAAACCTTTCATGAGGAAGAAAAGAGAGAAAAGTATACATTTGAAAAGAAGCAGAACCCAATCAGAAAACTTCAAAGACCCAGACTCCAGATCACATTTGGCAACTGGATATGGAAGATAAAAAGAGGAGGTTGAGGCCCTAAAACTGGTTATTTGCCAAGCAGTCAGATAGCCTGTGTGAGGAGGGGAAGCTCTGCAAAACATCTGTCTTTGACCAGAACTGGTGGCCAAGGCCTGCTAGTCTCCGTGCTGGTTATGGGAACATCACCCACGGAAACCAAGACTACCTGCCCCGGAGCCTGGAACTTCAGCATCTGTCTGCTTGCCAAGAGCCCTGTGTGGAAGAAGAGAGCATTGGAGGGAGCGAGGTCCAGTGCGTCGTCCTGCAGAGAGGACTCTCAGTCAGGAGATTGCTGTACGCTAAATGCATCATTGCCTTTGTGCAGGGTTGAATCAGAGGCCCAGCTATATCAGGAGAGTGCTGCTGGGGACTGAGCCATGAATTGAGTGCCCTGTAGAGGATGAAAAGCCCGTACTACATCATTGTGGTGACCATGTATGCTAGAGAGGGCCACCATTGAAATGACTGTGCAGACAAAGCACCAAAACTTGTGTGCACCTTAGCAGTGACCTCCTATGCCAAGAAGGGCCTCGGTGATATAGGTGGCTGCACCAGAGAAGTTGACACCTTTCAAGTCTTGCTAACGGGTCTAGTGGCAACCCCGTATGCCAGGAGAGGCTGACGGTACTGAATAATGCCAAGTTTGGGCCGGCACTCAGGAACACTGAAGCTGCGGCCTAATGGTTGAAATGAGCACTGAAATCTGCCTCCTGACCTGCCCCATGGACTTCAGAGGACACAAAGAGGACTTTGCTCCATTGTTGGTAACCGGTTGGGAGCAAATAGATCCACCCCCTCCCCCAAACTGAATTCACCATACCAATGGAAGCCTAGAACACCTCCTATCACTGTTGAGGCTACTGCACCATTCAGGAAAGAACCTGTGTCTACAAGGTAATGCCACGTGTCCAATATGCATCCTAATTTGACTGAGTAGATCTGGAAAAGAGCAAGTGCCTGTTGTCGGGGAACTTGCTGAAATGCTAAATGCTTCTATGCTACTGGAGCAGGTAAGACTTGATATTGGCCTGTCGGGCCTGAGGGACTCACAGATGGTGCTAGACACACAGACAATTTTGACTATTTCCTAAGAGTCAGAGTCGTCTCATGAGTAAGGCCTACTAGTGAGCATTCCCTGGATGCGTCCACCAGTGAATTGGGAATAACTACAACTACATCACCAGGAAGAGGGTGGGAGAGGGATTTGCCAGAGAAACACTAAAGCCTCAACCTCAAGAGGATTGTTTTACTTGCGTACAAATGTTGTAAAACCTCTTTGAATGCATAGAGTTAGAAATCAAATACTTCTAATCAGTATAAAAAAAAAGTATTTGACTGGACATTGTTAGACCTGATAGCCTTAGGGTTGGCCATCCCCCAACATTTTCCCTGTCTCCCTCCACATTTCTGACACTGTTTTTAAGACTCTGTGGACTTTACCACTGCTAACCAGTGCTAAAGTGCATGTGCTCTCTCCCCTAAACATGGTAACACTGGTTCCTACCCAATTGGCACACTTAATTTACTTGTGCGTCCCTAATAAAGTGCACTGCATGTGCCCAGGGCCTGTAAATTAAAAGCTACTAGTGGGCCTGCAGCACTGATTGTGCCACCCACAAAAGTAGCCCCTTAACCATGTCTCAGTCCTGCCATTGCAAGACCTGTGTGTGCAGTTTCACTGCCACTTCGACGTGGCATTTAAAACTACTTGCCAAGCCTTAAACTTCCCTTTTTCTACATATGTCACCCATAAGGTAGGCCCTAGGTAACCCCTAGAGCAGGGTGCTATGTAAGTAAAAGGCAGGGCACGCATCTATGTGTTTTACATGTCTTGGTAGTGGAAAACTCACAAAGTCGTTTTCCACTATTGTGAGGCCTTCTCCTCTCACAGACTAGAAATAGAACTTCCCTCATATACATTTGAGTGGTAGATTCTGATCTGGAAGGAATAGCCAGGTCATATTTCGTACGGCCAGAATGGTAATAGAATATCCTGCTTACCGGCGAGGTTGGATTTAATAATACTATTTTAGAAATGTCACTTTTAGAATGTGGGCATTTCTCTGAACATACTGCTATCTGTGCCTTACAACCTGTCTCCAATCCAAGTCTGGCCTGTGCATGCCATCCAGACAACCACCAACACAAGACAGTCACTCACATCTGCATTCATCTGCATACAGAATGGGTCTTCCTGGGCAGGAAGGGTGGAGGGGCTCACACTTACATTTCAGAGGCCAGTGGCCTGTCCTCACACAAAGAACTAATAACCCCCCCACAGGTACCCTGGCAGACAGGACTGGGCTGAAAGGGCAACTTGCGCACTTCAAATACTCAAAAATGCGTTTGAAGTTTCCCCCACTTCAAAGGCATTTTTGAGTATATAAACTGGGTCTCCGACTCCACCAGATCAGACGCTTCTGGATCTACACCTGAACTCTGTCAGAGGAGCTGCCTGGCTTCCCAAAGGACTCGTCTGGACTGCTTTGCTGAGAAGGACTTCTGCCCTGCGGTTACCCTGCTGCCTGTTGGCCTCTGACTGTGCTGGAGGGGCTCTCCCTTCCCCAAAAGTGCTCTCCAAGAGCTTTGTTTGCTCTTTCCTCCTGTTCTGAAGTCTCAGGGACAGCAAAGACGTCATCTACTGGCTTTTAGCTAGTTTTCCGATGTCAGCGATGCATGGAACAACTTTAGTGATGCTAGCCCTGATGCCGCAGCCTGCTCCCGGTCCGTGGATATTGCTGAATGCAACACATGTGGTTATGAGGACATAGAAGTTGATAGAAGATCTTTGATAAGGCGATCTATAGTGGATTTGAATCTTTTGCAACAAATCTGCATATGGTGCTAAAACTTTGGACTTGATGTCAATTTTGTGTTGGACAATAATGATCAATATGGGGTGGGAGTCATTGATCCAGGTGACAAAAATAGTGTCAGTGATCTTTTGATTAATGTCTTTGCAAATGTCAAGGCAGTAAAACATTTTAGAGGGGGTATATGACAGAAGAGACATGCTGTGTGACAGGGTAACAACAAGGATATAGAAGGAAAGTTTGGGATATCTGAGGAGACGTAAGGAGCCAAATTTCAGGTCCCAGGAAGCAAGTGAGTTACTAAATCTGCCCATAAATCCTAGTGGATTCTAGTTGGCCGTGAAACATGTGTTTTTGGCCGTCAAACGTGTTTTTATGCAGGGAGTAGGGTTGGGTGTACAATGAGGTTTGCACATGTGCCTAATTAATGTTGGTGCTGACAGGCTGTTGGTTGATAATGATGTAGAATCAGCGAATTGGTGCAAAGGTGCTACATAACCCAAAGGTGCTTCCTTCAATATGTTGCTGGAAGGAACTATATATGGGGGGGGTGTCAGTGGGGTATGCTGAAGCTCTCCACTCTTGAAGAAAAGGCCCATCAATTAGTCTGTGATCAGAGCATGTAAGAATGGTCTACACCATATAGTAAATTATGCAGCATTAGGGCTTTTTATGAGTAATGAGTGATCTTGATTAGAGTGAAAGAGGTTTCCTGGGGTTTGCCACAAAAAATACTATGTAACAGATTATAGTACTAGCACTGTAATGTTGCTTACACATATGCTTGGTCATCCGTGTAGCAGGGGCAAAATCCTAAATGATTTCTTGCGTGCACTAGTGGGGATAGTGGATATCATGGTGGCATGTAGTCAATGTGTTACGTGGGTGAGGTGACTACCAGTATGCTGTGTGTAGGAAGGATCAGTGAGTGATGTGGCTGCAGATGCATGGAATGTTGCTATGTTGGATGGATGGTGTAAGGGATAGAGTGTCTGATAAGGGCATAGGTGGTGATGTGGATTGAAGTCTGTTGGGAATGAGTGGTTAAATATGATGAGTGGATACAGGGATGAGTCGGTGTACACAATGTTTTGGGACAGGTAACATGATGGCAGTCAACTGTGGCAGATGGACCGAGAGTGGAGTCTCTATTTTTGTTTTCCATTCAGCGAACTCTTGGTTGTGCTGAAGGCCAATTTGTGTTCATTGAGCTGCATGTGTCCTTTGGAACAGTTTCTCATTTATTCTGCTTTATCACTAACATAAAAGGCCTTTGTGAGATGATTTAGAATCAAGATGAACATTGACAGGAAAGTAGATGGTATGAACTTATAATCTAAATACTTTGCACCCTGCTCTTCTTCAGGTGGCTTGCAACACAATAGCCATGGAGGCTAACAGAAGATTTGTTAGAAGGCTTCCCCCCCTTGAACATCCTGTGGCCCCACCTGCCATAAGCCCCCCAATAATGGATCATAAAAAAGAGGTATTGCCTTTTGATATTCCTTTATTGTGCATGTAAATGTACTGATGTATATGAGGAACCCACTGGTTGGGCAAATTCAGCAATATGCACATTAATTATTGTTATTCCAAACAGTAAAGGATGAAAAATGATTTCAGTTGCAAACAAACTCCTTAATTATTTCTTATTAACTAAAGTTGACAATTAATTTATTAATCAGGCACTCACTTGGAGTTAAGGGATCAATATCAATCAATGGGCAAACAGGGGTTTGAGCAGGGATTGGAATTTTGTGTAGTGCTGTTTTCCTTTATTTGATTTTGCAAACAAAAAACCCTGGCAAAATCTTATGGAGAAAAATGTATGGTAAAATGTAATAGATGTGGGGATCAGTCCACTAAACATCAACTCCTCAAATAACTGTCCATGTTTGCTTGAAAAACTCAGAATAAAATGTTTGTATTGCAGCTGGTTTATACCCAGAGGGTTACTTTATTTACCGGGTGTGGTAGATAGCCCACACCACCCAGCCCTCACTTTGGAATTCTTAAAATCAGGGCCTTAGAAAGCAAAATGTTTGCCAGTTTGGTGAGAGTTCTAGAAATTACGGAAGATAGTAAAAAAAAAAATTGTGTTTTTTTACATTTGGCCCTTTTGTCTGGATAAGCACAACAGTTTCTTGTGTAGTAAAGCTACACCATCTGACAAGCATTTGACAACCAAAGGGGTGCAAAAGACAGGAGGATGTGGTTCTCTGCCACTTCTTTTCAGTAGGGATCCTGTGGTCTGGTGCTAGGTGGTAGGAAGTACTTCAGTGAAAAAGGTAGCTGCAGGACTTCTTAGCCATAGCTTCAATATGAACCTCTCAGCACGTATTTAATTAACTTATATTTTCAGGAGGAAAGAATCCCCAAAGTGTTAATCTTTCGCTGGGAACAAATAGCTAATGTCCCTAAAGTTCTACGACTTTTCTCTGGGGGTGTGAAATTGTAATTTCTTTTAGCGCAATCATGCTATATTATGTGAAATTCGGATCAGGCATTTAGCGCTTTGGGCCTGATTTAGAGTTTGGTGGAGGGGGTTACTCCATTACAAACGTGTTGGATATCTTGTCTGCCTTATTATTATCCCATAATATCCTATGGAAACTGTAATATGGGAGAAGGGATATCCATTACGTTTGTGATGGAGTAACCGGTCTGCCAAACTCTAAATCAGGCCCCATGTTTTAGCTCAAAATGCGCCCTCATATCCATTTGGGGCTTGAGTACACATTTATGTGTTAAAAAATATAGCACAAAAAACACAAGTATTGCAAACAATCTCCTCTCACATTCTATTAATTTACACTGTTGCTATACAGGATGGAAGTCCCCGCCCTTACTAGGCCCAAGGCAGACGAACCTTGGCCATAAGTAAGAAATAATCAGGAACTGTAAATCAACATCAATTCATTCATCACAGTTTCAATTTCAATCAATGATAATGATGAGAATTGGTATGAGTTTCAAAGCTTTATTTAAACTCTTTTAGTAAGTACATCTTTATTGATAATCATCAGAGAAAATCAGTCAATTAATCAATAAAAATCATTAATATCAGAACAAATGCATAAAGCGTGTTCCATAAAGAAAACAACCCTATTCTAAGCTTTGGAGAATGAGAAAAATGTATCAGTCAGAACCCTTAAAGAACTCAAAATTCGGTTGGTGAAAGCATGAAGCTCTTAGCATTAAATCTCAAATCATAAAGCGGAATTTCCCATAAAGAGAGGTTCAAGAAACTCAGTAGAGTCTCAAAGAAGCATAGTTTAGGCAAGGGAAATAAAGGGTCCTCAGAATGAATCTGAGAAGCTTCTGCAAAGGGCTCTTCGGAGAGTCTGGAATCGGCAAACCAGATATGCAGGATCTCCTAGCCTACACTTGAAACACACATTTTTTCTCAACAAATAGTAGCAGATCTCAGTTGTCTCTTCCAGTCAGCACACAGTGTCATCATGGGAACAGGAAAGCTTCCATCATCTAAGCAGTCTAAAGACAGTGACTAACAGAAAATAAGCTTTTACAAACAAACATTTTATGTACATTTAGCAAGTCGGGGTATGATTCCCAACATTCACTTACTAAAATACAAAAACCGATTCATTGTTAGGATTCTACATCATTACATGAGGTAATGAGTTTATCACCCATCTAAACGAACAAATCTTATTGTTCATTTGAAACGTAAATTAAACTAAACATTTTAATACATTAGTATATTTTATGAAACTATGCATATGATAAGGTGAAGTATAACAATTTTCTATTAAATCATTCTAGCCCACCACATTTGTGTCATTAAACGTTTAACATCTCAGAGTCCCGACCTAGGTCAGAGTTTTATAAAAAGAAGAGAAAATGCATTCTACAGTTTTTAAACTTAGCACTGATAGCTATGAAATCCGACTGCTCTCACTTGCATTAAAAAAAAATATTTTAGTCTGAGGACTACATGTTTATTTTTTTATATTAATTTCATTACTTTTCATTATTATAAACACTCCTGCTCGGTAGGAAGCTGGCCTCATGGTACTTACACCTTGTGCTAGGTCCAGTTATCCCTTAATAGTAGATTAGTAGTGTTCTAGCAGCTTAGGCTGATAGAGGTAGCTATAGCAGAGCAGCTTAGGCTGAACTAGGAGACATGAAAAGCTCCTACCATACCACTTATATCATATAGCACCATATCATAAGAAACACAATAAACAGAGTTACTAAAAATAAAGGTACTTTATTTTAGTAACAATGTGCCAAAAATATCTCAGAGGATATACTCCCTTAGGAGGTACATAAAATTCACAAAATATACACACAAACCAAAACCAGGTAAATAAACAGTTAGACAAGTAGTGCAAACACTGTAGAATACAATAGGATGCAATAGGAGACAATAGGCCTACGGGCAACACAAACCATATACTCCAAAAGTGGAATGCGAACCACAAATGGACCCCAGGCCTAAAGTAGTGTGTTGAGGGTTGCTGGGAGTGTAAGGAAACACTAAGGGTGTCCAAGATACCCCACCCCAAGACCCTGAAAAGTAGGAGTAAAGTTACCCTACTACCCCAGAAACACAGTAAAGTCGTGAGGGGATTCTGCAAGGACAACTGACTGTAAAGCACTGAAGACGGATTCCTGGATCTGAGGACCTGCAAATGAATCCAATGCACCACCTCCGGCGGCAGATCCTTCTCCCACCTCGCCAGGAACTCCCTCCCCACCAACCTACGCAAGAACCAGGACCTCCTATCTTTCAGAAAGCACCTCAAGACATGGCTTTTTGAGCAGTAAACAGCAACCCTTTCCCCCTTCCCTCCCCCCAGCACCTTGACACCCTAACGGGTGAGTGGTGCGCTTAATAAATTTTTTGATTGATTGTTTGATTGAAAGGAAGGGGACCAAGTCCAAGAGTCACACAAGTGTCCGGGGGAGGAGGGGCGGGCAGGAGCCCACTAAACCCCGGCTGAAGGTGCAAAAAGGCTGCCTTCGGGTGGAAGAAGCTGAAGATTCTGCAACAACGGAAGGTGCCAGGAACTTCTCCTTTGCACAGAAGATGTCCCTTGGCGGGCTGGAGGATGCAGATTTGTTTCCATGCAGAAAGACCACGAACAAGCCTTGCTAGCTGCAAGAGTCACGGTTGAAGAAAATGGGTGCTGCCCGGGCCCAGGAAGGACCAAGAGATCGCCCCTTGGAGGAGGAGACAGAGGGGGCACTCAGCAGCACAGAGAGCCCACACAAAAGCAGACAGCACCCGCAGAAGCACTTGAACAGGCATTCAAGAAATCTGAGCATGGCGGTCGTCTCAACACTGCAAAGGAGGGCCCCACGAAGCCGGTGGTCAACTCAGCGAGTTGACAAATGCAGGACAGAGTGCTGGGGACCTGGGCTATGCTGTGCACAAAGGATTCCTTGCAAGAGTGCCCAGAAGCCATAGCAGCTGCAGTTCACGCAGTACTGTCTGGCGTGGGGCGGCAAGGACTTACCTCCACCAAATTTGGACAGAAGGACCACAGGACTGTCGGGTCACTTGGATCCAGCTCCTGTGTTCCAGGGACCAAGCTCGTCGAGATGAGAGGGCACCCAGAGGACTGGTGATGCAGAAGTTTGGTGCCTGCGTTAGCAAGGGGAAGATTCTGTCGATCCACAGGAGATTTCTTCTTGGCTTCCAGTGCAGGTTAAAGGCAGACAGCCCTCAGAGCATGCACCACCAGGAAACAGTCGAGAAAGCTGGCAGGATTAGGCGCTACAATGTTGCTGGTAGTTGTCTTGCTACTTTGTTGCAGTTTTGCAGGGATCCTGGAGCAGTCAGCGGTCGATCCTTGGCAGAAGTCAAAGAGGGAGATGCAGAGGAACTCTAGTGAGCTCTTGCATTCATTATCTGAAGAGAAACCCACAGGAGAGACCCTAAATAGCCCTCAGAGGAGGATTGGCCACCTAACCAGGTAAGCACCTATCAGGAGGGGTCTCTGATGTCACCTACTGGCACTGGCCACTCAGAGGCCTTCACTGTGCCCTCACACCTCTGCATTCAAGATGGCAGAGGTCTGGGACACACTCGAGGAGCTCTGGGCACCACCCCTGGGGTGGTAATGGACAGGGGAGTGGTCACTCCCCTTTCCTTTGTCCAGTTTCGTGCCAGAGCAGGGGCTGCGGGATACCTGAACTGGTGTAGACTGGCTACTCCTCCCCAGCCCTTAACACCTATTTCCAAAGGGAGAGGGTGTAACACCCTCTCTCGGAGGAAATCCTTTGTTCTGCCTTCCACGAACTGGCCCGCCCAGACCCCAGGAGGGCAGAAGCCTGTCTTTGGGTTGCAGCAGCGGTAGCTGCAGTGAAAACCCCAGAGAGCTAGTTTGGCAGTACCCGGGGTCCATGCTGGAGCCCCGGGGATGCATGGGATTGGCACCCCAATCCTAGATTTGGCATGGAGGAACAATTCTACGATCTTAGACATGTTACATGGCCATATTCGGAGTTACCAATGTGAAGCTACATATAGGTATTGACCTATATGTAGTGTACGCGTGTAATGGTGTCCCCACACTCACAAAGTCTGGGGAAATTGCCCTGATCAATGTGGGGGCACTTTGGCTAGTGCCATGGTGCCCTCACACTTAGTAACTTTGCACCTAACCTTCACCAAGTGAGGGTTAGACATATAGGTGACTTATAAGTTACTTAGGTGCAGTGTAAAATGGCTGTGAAATAACGTGGATGTTATTTCACTCAGGCTGCAGTGGCAGTCCTGTGTAAGAATTGCCTGAGCTCCCTATGGGTGGCAAAAGAGATGCTGCAGCCCATAGGGATCTCCTGGAACCCCAATACCCTGTATACCTAGGTACTATATACTAGGGAATTATAAGGGCGTTCCAGTGTGCCAATTAGAATTGGTAAAAATGGTCACTAGACTGCAGTGACAATTTAAAAGCAGAGAGAGCATAAACACTGAGGTTCTGGTTAGCAGAGCCTCACTGATACAGTTAGGCACCACACAGGGAACACATATAGGCCACAAACTATGAGCACTGGGGTCCTGGCTAGCAAAATCCCAGTGACACAGGCATAAACAAACTGACACACAAGTAAAAATGGGGGTAACATGCCAGGCAAGGTGGTACTTTCCTACATGCACTTCCACAATATGGGGTTTACACGAATGGGCTTGAAATTGCATAAATAATTTTAGAAATTTTGTATAGCAAGTGTAACACAAAATTCTGGACATTACAGAAGGTTAAGCCAACAAAATGAAAATGTCATCCTGGCCAACTTTTCCACCAGTGCTTGTGGAACATTTATAGATGTCTCCTGTTCGGGACCACAGTCATTTACATAGCTGATCTGGGCAGGAAAAATACGGACAAAAATCGCATAAGAGGGACTGGCCCTGAAAGAATGGTCCATTCAATTGCATTCTCAGCAGCATCATGTTTGCGGACAGGTTGTTCCCAGCGTTCAAGCCAGAACAGGCTCAGCCACCAGGAAAGCTACCATCCCCACACTCTAAAGGGAGGGGTATGCGAGAGCTGGATTGATGGACAGCCACCATTTTTGTGAATGTCTCCTTACCAACCACAGATTAAATCAGCTGTAAGTTTGGAATTCATGGGATCCCAGTGATTTTCATAGACTAGGTGTGGTGTGCATATAAATGCAAGCACATTTAGTAAACAGAAATGACCATCTGTAGAAATATAAATTCTCCTGTGATACAATTATTAGTGGCTAGGTGCTGAGCATTTGGTATTCCCTTTTATTCACTTCCCATCAGTTTTCTACCTCATATGCAAAATATATATATATTTTTTGGCAAAATAGATTTCAAGTTCTCCTATTCCCTATTTTTTCTGAATGGCAGAGGACCTGCAATATCAACTCTACAGACTGTGCTTTTATTTTGCCTTGTAGAAAGGTAAATTTACCACTTCACTTTTCTGTACTTCTTCTACAACATCCACTCCTCATTCACTATTTCTCAGGAACCAAATGACATTATATATTTGCCGCTAAACACAATAATGTTTGCACCACCATAAATATGGATTTGACAACTGGAACCACCGCCATGGCACAGAAAAGACTGCAATGCATCCAGAACGCCTCCACCCGTCTCATTAAGAACGTCCCCAGACACAGCCACACCTCCGCCCTGCTGAGTGACCTGCACTGGCTCCCAATAGACAAGAGAATAACATTCAAGCTTCTCACACACGCCTACAAAGCCCTTCTCAACGTCGGACCAGAATACCTCAACCACAGACTCCACTTCTACATGCCTCCCAGGCAACTCCGCTCCGCCGACCTCGGCCTCGCTGCCATCCCCACATCCAGAAGACCACAGCCAGAGGAAGATCCTTCTCATACCTTGCCGCCAAGACCTGGAACTCCCTCCCCATCCACCTCAGAAGATCTCCCACCCTATCGCAATTCAGAAAGGACCTCAAAACCTGGCTCTTCGACTCATCCCCAACTGATCGTCGATGACTGTTCCCTTGCTGCCCCCCCGTGCCTTGAGACCCTAGCGGGTGACTAATCGTACTTTACATATCTGTTGATTGATTGATTGAAAACTGTTAAATGGAAGGTTACTTGTCATAGAAACACATGTGGTTACAAGGACACAGAAGCTGAGAGAAGATCTTTGAAAAGGTCATTTATGGTAGATTTGATTTTATGTCAAGACAGGAGGCTAGCAGTATGCATTACCCTTTATCCACTTCTTCTAAACAGCAAACCAATTAAAAGTATCCAATAGAACCTTAACAACGTTATATTAGAAAATTAGAAAAAACACAATGTTCCGCTCCATATAAACTGTGTGACCTCCATTTTCATGCTCTTTTGTTTGCTGCTTCTGAGCAGATAAGTATATTCAAATTAAGGTTATATTTGTTTCTGATGGTATTACTGTATGTGTTAATTTGTTTATGTTGTTACTCTATTTATGGGTAGAATTGTTCCTAGAAGTATTTATGATTTAAGGAAGAAAAAATAATAAGAAGAAGTAGTAGTGTTTTTTTATTTATTTTGTGTGTTTCTGTTATGTTGTCAGTTCAGGCGAGGTATTGGTAATTGATTTATTTAAAAAAAAAAAAGAAGAAAGGTAAGTGGCACTGACTTTATTTATTTTTTAGCAGAAGCTCTGTAAGCGCAAGGCAAGACTTGTTTTGTCAGGGGAGCGGCTACTTTAGAGAAATGAACGTTTCTATGTTCGTTTTTCCTCTGCTGCAAGTCGCGAAGAGGTCAGCGCGTCGCATCTAAATCCAGAAGCGCGTGACGATTACGGTTCAGCCGCGTTGGATTTTTGTTAAGGAAGCCAGGTTTTCCCTTCGCTTCGAGAGGGGGTAGGGCATATTGTTAAGCAATTCAGCTTATTTCTGAAGTTGATTGTAGGTGTGAGTTTCCATAGTAACTAATCACTGTTGGTGCTTTGTTACGAGAGAAACATAGCGTTTTACAGAGATTATCATTATTCAGTGAAAATTACTTTTTAATAAATTATTTTTATTTAAAAAAAAGAAGATATATATATATATGTATATATATATTTATACTTTTTGAAAGTATGTCTGAAGTTAACATGGAGAAGGAAGGTTCTCAAGAGGATTTAATTAGAAAGATTGTTTCTGAGGAAGTAAAGGCAGTGGTCCTGGAGTCTGTGAAGCAAGCCTTGGACAAGAGAAAAGGTATTGAATAGGAAGAAAGTTATTCTTCATCAGAGGATGAGGACCGTTTGAGAGGTCCAGGAGGTAAATGTTTAAATAAAAGAAGGCATATCATTGAAATGCACGATAAGCTTGGAGTCCAAAGCGGCTCAAAAGATGAAGGTACCCTAATTGGTACAATGGAGAGTCAGCTTGATGCTGAAAAAGATTATTTTAATGAGGAATATGATAATGAGGATGCTGACTAATATGTTTCGGATCTGGAATATAAGGATAAACTTGAGGACGAACTGGGAAGTAATTTTAGAATTAAAAATAGCAAGGATTTAATAGATCCGTTAGGTAAGAAGTTGTTTGAGCCCAAGGATATTAGGCATCCTCGAGGAAAAGAGTGGTGGCCTATGGACCATGTTGCCAGTTTGCCAGTTACATAAAAGCTAAGCTACGCAAACCTCTAGAGAGAGATGAGCGAAATATAATGAGGGAAGAGTGTTCTAGACCCGTCATTGATAAAAAGGTGTGTTTAACACCAAACTTGGATCCAGAGATGATAACTTATTTATTTAAGTTAGGTAGAGATACAAGAAAGTTATTGGAGAAGTCTTTGAAACAGGTTCAGGACAAATTACTTGATGTGTTGGGTCCTCTGGGTAGGATATTTGACACAGTGGAGGATGCATACTTAAAAGGGAAAATATTGGATGTGCATCTCTTACGAGGTTGGTATCAGAGAGCAATTTGTTTTACTGGAAATGCAAATGCAGGAGTTTTGGCTGAGAGAAGAAAAACAGTTTTAATACATATGAACCCCAAATTATCAGATTTGGCTTACAAAGAATCTTCTGAGGAGGCTTGGGCCTCTTATTCGGGGACAGCATGGTAAAGGCTTTGTCAAAGTATGTACGCATGTTTACTAGTTTAGATAAGGCTCATTTCTCAATGAAGAGAATTTTTACTAACAATAATTTATATGGGAGGGCTGGTAGGAGAGGGCAGCTTACCAGCCGAGCAAATTGTAGAGCCCAATATCAAGGATCAGGCTTCTTCAGAGGGAACCATGGAGGTTTGCAGTTTTATCCCCAGAGACAGAGAGGATGTGCTTGGTTTACAAGAATGAGAGTTGGTAACCTTGGACATGCACAAAGTCAGGGTGAGTATGAAGACTATTTCTACTTCTATCCCTATAGGTGTAGGAGGAAGATTGAAGTATTTCAAATAAAATTGGGAAATAATCACTCAGGATGTGTGGGTTTTGCAGACGATTCAGGGTTATGTAATAGAGTTCGAACAAGACCCGGTGCAGGAGATAGAACCAAGAGAAGTAGTGTTTCAAAACGATTTGGAACAGATTGTTCATATGGAAATAACTCAGATGTTGCCAAAGAATGTGATTGTGAAGTTGGAAGAGCAAGAGAAAGGATTCATAAGCACTTTGTTTTTGGTGGAAAAGAAAGACAAGGGTTGGAGACCTGTGATCAATCTGAGGCAATTGAATCAGTTTGTGTCTTACAATCATTTCAAGATGAAAGGATTTCATCTATTACAAGACCTTTTACAAGAGCAGGATTGGATGGTGAAGTTGGATCTCAAGGATGCTTACTTTACAATTCTGATAGCTCAATGCAGTCAGAGGTTTTTGCAGTTCAGCAGGAAGAACCAGTTATTTCAGCTTCAAAGCCTACCTTTTGGTTTAGCCTCGGGCCTTGGTGTTTCATGAAAGTATTGAGACCAGTGGTTGGGTTTCTCAGAGGAATAGGTGTGAGAATGATAATTTATTTGGACGATATATTGATTTTGAATCAGGAATTAGGAGTCTTCAAGGAGCATTTGTGTCTTGTAAAGGATTTGATGGAAAATGTAGGTTTTATTACATATCTGGAGAAATCTGTGTTGATCCGTATGAGGAGAATGGAATTATTTGGGTTCATAGTGGATACAGAGTTATGTCAGTGAGAGCTGCTAGTAAGGAAGTGAAGAAGATAAAACAAAAAGTACAGTCTTTGGTGAGGAAGCAAGAAGCAACTTTGAGAGATTTGGCATGCGTGATTGGGCTTCTGTCTTCATCTATTCAGGCAATTTTTCCAGACCCATTACATTACAGAATTGCAACGCTTAAAGATGACTGGTTTAAGGAAAGGTTTGTGGTACGGAGATCGGGTACCCATATCTCTAGAGGCACCAGAGGAGTTAATTTGGTGGAAAGAGAATTTGGACGCATGGAATGGTTGAGCAATTTTTGGAATAAAACCTGATTTCGTATTAGAAATAGATGCGAGCAAGTTTGGATGGGGTGCTCATTGTCTGGGATTGGAGGCAGGTGGAATGTGGACTTTTTGGGGAAAAAGAGAAACATATCAATTGTTTGGAGCTACAGGCAGGAGTGTTTGCTTTTCAGAGTTTTAGGGAGGTCCTGAAGGGGAAATCTGTACATTTGAAGAGGGAAAATGTCACTGCAGTGACATACATAAACAAATTGGGAGGAGCACGCTCAAGAAATTTGGCGGAGTTGGCGAAGGAATTGTGGGGTTTTTGTCTGGGCACAAAATAAGTTTAAGAGCAGAATATTGACCAGGTGTACAAAATATTATAGCAGATTGGAATTCTCGTCAAATGAGGGACTTCAGCGATTGCAAATTAAGAGAGGATTTATTCAAGAAAATAAATCAGGCTATGGGTCCTTTGGAGGTAGATCTTTTTGATTCCAGCATAACCTTTCAGTTGCCAAGACATGTCAGTTGGAGGCACGATCTGGGGGCTATAGCAGTGGATGTGTTTATGCAGGATTGGAGCAGAATGAGGGGTTATGCTTTTCCTCCTTTTTCAATGATATAGAGGGTGTTGTTGCTAGTGAGGCGTCAACCATGTCAGTTAGTCGTAGTAACTCCTTTTTGGAAAAAGCAGCTTTGGTATCCAGCGGTAATGGAGATCACTGTTGATTATCTGATTTTAATAAGGTGTTGCAAGGGTCTCTTGTCAGGGGCAGATGGCAAAGAGCATCCCTTTGTGATGTCGGGTTCTCTGAACCTTCTAGTTTGGACACTATCAGGCAGTCAAGAGAATTCACAAATCTTTCAAAATCAGCTGCAGGGTTATTGGATGAGTCATGGGCTCCAGGGACAAAAAAGAGATATAGAAGTATTTGGAAAATCTTGGTCTCGTTGGTGCTTACAAAGGAGTTTGGATCTCGTGGAGGCGGATGATGTTCAAGTAGCAAACATTTCAGCGGAAATGTTTGACAAGGGTATGTCTTACAGAACAGTTAATTGTTACAGGTTGGCTACTGCTGTAGGTCATGGTGTTATTCAGGAAGTATCTGTTGGTAAGAGTCCTTTGATTTGTGGGGTAATGAAAGGAATTTGTTTGAAATGTCCACCTACTTCGAAAAATTATGTACTTTGGAATGTCAGTTTGGTTCTTGATTTATTTCAAAGGTGGCCAACTAATAAATATTTGGGAGAAAGAGAGCTTTCTTGGAAGTTAGCTAATTTACTTTGTCTGATATCTTTTAGAAGGATTTCAGATGTAAGGGCTTTGGAAGTATCTCATAGATTTGATCCACCAACTGGTGTGTTGTTTGAAGTGGGTTAGCGTACAAAGACAATGTCTGGTACAATATTGCATCCGTATTTTGATGAATGTCCTAAAATTTGTGTAGTTCGTTGTTTGATAGAGTATGAATCCAGAATGCTGGAAAGAAGAGGAGCAGGGGTTGAGCAACTCTTGATTTCTTATGTAAAACCTTTCAAAGGAGTATCAAACGCTACTATTGCAAGATGGGTGAAAGGTGCAATGAAGGAGGCTGGTGTGGATATCTCCAAATTCACAGCACATTCGGTCAGAGGAGCTACGGCAAGTAAAATTTGTATGTTGAGAGGAAATTTGGATCTTATTCTGAAGGCTGCACATTGGTCTTCAGCAGAAACGTTAAGGAAATTCTATTTTGAATCTATAGATCGTGTTTCAAAATGTGTGTTGCATGGCTTTACACATGCATAATGCTAGCCTCCTGTCTTGACATAAAATGGCGATTCCTAAAGGTTTACTGTACAAAGAATTGTGATTTTATTAAAGACAAGGAGGCTAGCATTATCCCACCCTCATTTCCCTAGGAGTGGTGGAAGAGTGAATTCTGTGTATTTTATGTAAAAAAAAAAGAAGAAAGAAGGGAAAAGAGTACATAGAGAAACGTTTATGTTTTGAGAGTTATTTATTCATACTTTTTTTGCAGAATCATAGGAAAGGATCATTTCAACTTAAGTGGATTTTGGAGAAGAAGAATATTTCAAACAAAAGAGGAAGAAAATGGAGGTCACAGTTTATATGGAGCTGAACATTCTGTTTTTTTTCTATTATGATGGTAAGGTTCTATTGGATATTTTTAATGGCTTTGCTGCTCACGCAGAAGAAGTGAATAAAAGGTAATGCATCATGCTAGCCTCCTTGTCTTTAATAGAATCACGATTCTTTGTACATTAAACCTTTAAGAATCGTCATTCTCTTCGATGAAAACCTGCATATGGTGGTTAGCTTTGTATTTGATGTTGGCTTTGTAGTGGGTTAGTGATGATGAAGATGGGGTGGGAGCGATTGATCCAGGGGAAAAGAATAGTGTCAGTGATCTCTAGGTTAATGCCCTTGCCAATGTTAAGGCAGTGAAACATATTTTACAGGGGATGCAGAACAGAAGAGATATGCTGTGTGATCGATTTAAGCCAGCGAGGTAGAAGGGAGGTGCTTAAGTTGAACATTAAGAGGCTCAGATATCTGAAGAAGAGTAAGGTGCCAAATTTGAGTTCCCAGGAGGCAAGGGAGTCACTAAATAAGCTCATAAAATCCTAGTGGATTTCAGTTGGCCGTCAAACGTGTTTATGTTGGCATATAATGAAGGTTTACATATAAGCCTCAATAATGATGGTGCTGACAGCCTGTTGACTGATAGTAATTTAGGATCAGTGAAATGGCATAAATGTGCAGTATAGTCCAAAGGTGCTTCCTTCAATGTGTTGCTTGAAGGAACGATACGTGTGAGGGGATGTGTCTGTGAGGTATGCTGAAGCTCCCACCCATTAGTCTGTGATCAGGGCACATATGAATGTTCAACACTATACAATAAACTATACATTAATGAAGGCTCGTTATGTGTAATGAGTGATCTGAATCAGAGTGAAAGGGGGTGCCTGGTATCTGTTACAGAGAATACCATACAACAGATTTTAGTCCTAGCACTGCAGTGGTGCATACACATATGCTTGGTCATTGGTCTAGCTGAGGAGGCAAAAACCTGTCTGATTTCTTAGGTGTATTAGTATGGCCTGAATCATATGTGGATAGCGGGTACCATTGTGGCATGTAGTTGCTGGGTTGCAAAGGTGAGTTGGCTTCTAGTATGGTGTGTGTAGGTAGGATCAGTGAGTGGGGGGGTGCAAATGCATGTAATTCAGCTACGTAGGAGGGATGCTGGAAGATATTTTGGTACTGGCAAAGGCATAGTTGGTGATGTGAATTGGGGTCTGTTGGCAGAGAGTAGTTAAATATGATGAGTGGGTACAGGGATGAATGGGTGTATGCAGGATTTTGGGACTTATGACATGGTGGCAGTCAAGATGGGGCAGATTGACCGGGAGTGGTGTGGACTGAATCTGAGACCCCATTCTTGTTTTCCATTCAAAGACTTCTTGGTTTAGGTCGCCTTGAAAGTTAGTGTGTGTTCATTGAACTGCATATTTTCTTTAGGATAGTTTGACATTTATTCTGCTTTATCATTAATGTAACTCCGTTTGTACGATGATTTAGAAACAAGATCAACATTGGCAGGATAATGGATGGTATGAATTTATAAGCTAAATACTTTGTACTTTGCTCTTCCGCACGTGGATGGCAGTATAATGTCCATGGAGGCCAACAGATTTGTTAGAAGGCTTCCCAAACTTGAACATTCTGTGGCCCCACCTGCCAAAAGCCCCTCAACAATGGATCATAGAAAAGAGGTATTGCGTTTTGATATTTCTTTTGTGCCTGTAAATTTACTGATGTACACGAGTAACCCATAAGCTGGAGAAATAGTTATATGCACACGAATAATTGTTATTCCAAATAGTAAAGGATGAAAATATATTTCAATTGCACACAAACTCCTTAATTGTTTCTAGTTAACAAACATTTTGAATCAATTTATTAATCAGGCCCTCATTTGGAGGTAAGGGATCAATTTCAATCAATGGACAAACAAGAGTTTGAGCAGGGACTGGAAGTTTGTGTAGTGCAATAATTATCGCACTCCTGCTGTTTTCCTCTATTTGATTTTGCATGGAAAAAAGCCTGGCAAAATCTTATGGAGAAAACGTGCAGTAAAATGTGATAGGTGTGGTATTCAGTTCACTGATTATCAAATCCACAAATAATTATCTATGTTTGCATGAAAAACCCAGAATAAGAGGTTTGTCTTGAAGCTGATCGATACCTAAAGTTAAGGTTGCTGTATTTACCGGCCATGGTAGATAGAACCCACTACCCAAACCCTCATTTTGAAGTCTTGAAATCAGGACCTTAGAAAGCAAAATGTTTGCACGTTTGGTGGGAATTCTAGTAATTGTAGCAGATATTTGAAAGGCAAATTATGTTTGTACATTTGGTCCTTAAGTCTAGTTAAGCAACAGCTTATTGTGTAGTAAAGCTACAGATACAGTGCCTGACAAGCATTTGACAACCAAAGGGGTGCAAGAAATAGGACGTTGTAGGTGTCTCTGGTTTCTTTTCAGCATCGATCCTGTGGCCTGCTGCAAGGTGTTGATAGCTGCTTCAGCGAAAACAAATGGCTACAGGACCTTCCAGCCATGACTTCATTATGTACTTCCCAGTACTTATTTAAGATATTTTTTTCAAGAAGAAAGAAGCCCTAAAGTGGGAAATATTTTCGTGAACAAATAACTAATGCCTCAAGAGTTCTCTGAGTTTTCTCTAATGGTGGGTGTGTCAAATTTGTGTAATTTCCTTTTACAAAATTATACTAAATTATATGAAATGTAAACCAGGCATTTAGCGCTATGTTTGAGCTGGAAATGTTCCCTCACAGCTGCTTTGGCCATGCGTACACATTTTGTGTTAAAAAAATAGAGCACGAAAAACACAAATACTGTAAACAACAGCCGCTCACGTTCTGTTTATTTGCTCTGTTCCCATGCTCCCACAATAAGGTTTTTACCAGAACGGACTTGAAATTACGTGACATTGGATAATGGCATCATTTTAGGAATTTCGCATAGCAAGTGTAACATGAAATTCTGGAAATTACACAAGATTATGCAGGCATAACAAAACGTTTGACCTGTTTGGGACCACAATCATTTACATAGGTGACTAGGCCAGAAAAAAACAGTAGCAGAAATGGCATCAGCAGGACTGGCCTGAAGGAATCTGGCCTGGTATTTTGAGTACCTAAGGGTACTTACACCTTATACCAGGTCCAGGTATCCTCGATTAGTGTAGTGTAGGCAGTGTCTAGAAGCCACGCTCTCTATAGGTAGCTGTGGATGGGCTGCCTAGGCTTATCTAGGAGACATGCAAAGCTCAGGCAGTACTGCTGTAGTCACACAACACTTACACACAAGAAAGAAAACACTCAGGCCTTCATTACAACCCTGGCGGTTGGTGTTAAAGTGGTGGTAATACTGCTAACAGGCTGGCGGTAACTACTGCCAAATTATGACCATGGCGGTAAGAACTCAGATAGAGAACGACTTTACCACACCGACCCCCAGGGCGGAAACAACAGGCACCACGGCAGTAGCCGCCTACAGCCATTTGGAAGCCAATGTTCCGCCCACTGTATTATGTCACATCAATCCGCTACCTTTTCTGGGGCGGTACCAATGACATCAAAAGCCTGGCAGAAACAGACCTCAGAAGGGAAAGGACTCACCTTTGGAGACACAGGGAACCACCATGCCGCCATGGAGCCCGAACGTCAAATATTCCCCATGATATTCTACGTCCTGCTCCACCACGAACACCAACGACAGCGAAGACGACCACGGTGAGTGCAGTCGCCTAACACACTGGGGAGGGAGGGAGGGAAAAGAGAGTGACACACACACGCAACACACACACTTCTACCCCCAACACCATACATACAATCAGATGCAGTAATAAAACATTTTTACCCCGTACCCCTGAGGAATAATGTAAGGACAACAGGAATGTGATCAAGTGAGTGTAATAATAACAACACAGTATAAATTAGAAATATGCAATGCAAAAGATACATACAATTGTACAGTCCAAGGGACACACCCCAGTCCTCATTGTGCGTGGGCCACAGGGCCACAGGCCAAAGTCCAAGGCCCCACTTGTCACTTGCAACAACACGGAGAGAACACTGCAGGGGCATCAGTTGGAAAATAGGCAGACACCTCAGGGGGATGGGGTGGGGACCTCAGCCGGCAGATGGAACACCACCACTGGTTCTGGAGGGGGCAATATGCCCGGGGCATGATCCTGGCGAGTGCAAGGCCACAGTCTCTCAAGTGGATGACTTGCCCACATGCTCTGGAGGGGGCAACATGCCCTGTGCTTTGTCCTGGGGAGTACAGGGCCACAGTCTCTCAAGTGGTTGACTTGCCAACATGCTCTGGAGGGGGCAACATGCCCTGTGCTTTGTCCTGAGGAGTGCAAGGCCACAGTCTCTCTAGTGGGTGACTTGCCCACATGCTCTGGAGGGGGCATCGTGCCCTGTGCTCTTGATCCCAGGTTGGCTGGGGTTGGTTGGTGTGTTACCCACTGGTTCTGGAGGGGGCATCGTGCCCTGTGCTCTTGATCCCGGGGTGGCTGGGGGTCTTACCCACTGGTTCTGGAGGGGGTATTGTGCCCTGTGCTCTTGTTCCTGGGGAGTGAAAGGTCACAGTCTCTCAGCTGGGTGTCATACCCACAGGATTTGCAGGAGGCAGGCCACACAGCAGCCCATGGAGGCAAAACTACATACTGTCCGCCGTTGGTGAAGGCTGCTCAGTGGTGGTGCTGGTGGTGGTGGTAGGGGCAGGCTCCAGCCCAACCCCTGCAGCCTCGGATGGCTGCCTACTGCTGGTGGTGGGGTGAGGCTCCCGCCCATCCCCCGCAGCCTTGGATGGTTGTACAACCATGGTTGGTGGTGGGGGCTCTGTCTGAGTCCCTGCACTAGGCCCCTTGTCCTTCCTGCCTGCTGGTGCAGGCCCCTTGCCCTTCCTGGCACCACTTGGGGCAGGCACCCTGCCCTTCCGGCCAGCACTTGGGGCAGGCTCCTTGCCCTTCCTGGCAGCACTTGGGACAGGCTCCTTGCCCTTCCAGGCAGCAGCTGGGGCAGGCACACTTTGTTTGAGGCTGGCCGGTGCCTTGGATCCTTTCCCACCACAAGTGGGTGTGGAGACTACTGGGCCCGTGGACTGGGTGGCTGAGGTGCTTGCCTGGGTTTTTGTCACCCTGGCCAGACGTGAAGGATGGGGGGAGGGGTAGGGAAGAGGTCAATGGTGGAGAGGAAAAACTTCTTAGGGACATTGGGGCGGGAAGAGGGAGAAGGTTTGGGAGTGGACGAAGAGGGAGTGGTTGTTGGAGGTGTCTGTCTGCTGTGTTTGGGTGCAGGTGCATGGGCTGGATGCTTTTGTGAGGTGAATGGCTGTTGGGTGTCTGAGTGCTTGCGTTTGTGTACCTTGGGAGGGGAGTGATAGACACAGTGGGAGAGGACACAGGGGACAAGTGTATGGCTGTTGTAGAGGTGTCTGCAAGTGAGGGGTGTGTTCTGCTAGGTGTGGTGGTGATGCTGGTAGTGTATAATGGTGTAGTGCATGCAGGTGTGAGTGAAGACCGAACTGGGAGGCAGGTGGAGATGGAGGGGGACACTGTGGATGTTGGTATGTCTGCATCTGGATGGTGTTTGTGTGAGTGCCTGTGGGATGATGTGTGGTGCTTGTGTTTGCCTGTGCCACTCCTGTGTGTTGTCTTTTGTGCATGCTCGTCTGCCTGAGTGCTTGGAATAGGTTGGGGTTGGGGTAATGGGATTGGGAAGAAGAGGTTGGAGGGGGGAGGGGAAACAGGGACAATGGCTGCCATCAGAGAAGAGGCCAGAGTCTGGCTTGATCTCTGTTGGGCCACCAAGCCAGTGTGAATGCCCTCCAGGAATGCAGTTGTCTGTTGCATTTGGGCTGCCAGCCCCTGGATGGCATGCACAATGGTTAACTGCCCTACAGAGATGGATCTCAGGAGGTCAATAGCCTCCTCACTCAGGGCAGCAGGGCTAACTTGGGCAGGGCCTGAGGTGCCTTGGGCAAAGGAGATGCCCACCCTCCTGGGTGAGCGGGCACGGGCAACTCGATGAGGGGCTGCTGGGAGGGAGGTGCTGGTTTGGGGGTGGTGGCTGTACCTGTAGCTGGAGTGGTCACAGAAGTGTCCACCACCACCAGGAAGCTTCCATCGGAGGAGGTATCTGTGTCCGAACTGTCCCCTCCAGTCTCCGCCCTGGTGCTCCCCTCGCCCTCTGTCCCACTGGTGCCCGCACCGTCAATGGACTCTGCCTCCTGGGTCCTGTGGGATGGAGCTCCCTCCGTCCTCGGTGCCTCTGCTCCTCCACCAGATGATGCTAATGCACATAAGGACAGGATGACAAAACAAAAAGGGGGGGAAGAGACAAAGGATACACTTGGTCAATGGCTGCACCAACACCACTGTTGGCGTACACAGCACCCTCACAAATAGGGAACAACCCTATGCACTATGCATTGAACTACCAGTTATTTTGCTAGCCACCAAGGCATGGGGAGGTGCATGTACCACCAAATGCAGCACATCTTGGACCCACACAGCCCTGACCAGTTGGGGATGCCTATAAGCTAGGTAGCAGGATTATCACTTTAGAACCCTGCCCACCATGGAACCTACTCTGCAATTTCAGGCTGGCCTAGGGGCACCCACTAACGCACATCCCCCACCGGGGTACCCCCCTACCATGCGTAAGTAGTGATGATGGGCACTGTACTCACCCCCTTGTGGCTGCTGTGATGCCCTCAAGCGTCCATCCAGCTCCTGATAGGTCAGGGCCATCAGGGGGGTCAGGGTTCAATGAGCACCCCTTCCTCGTTGGGAGGCCATCCCCAGCTGGGCCTCTGCCGTCTTCTGTGCCCAGCGTCTGAGGTGTTCCCACAGTTTCCGACAGTGGGTGCTCCACCTGCCATAGAATCCCTGAGTCCGCACATCCTTGGCGATGGCACGCCATATACCCTTCTTTTGATGGTCTCTGACCTGCAGAGAAAAACACACCGGAAATTGTATCAGTCAGACGGTCCTGCCTGTTACACTTATGGCCCACCATACTGCTTCACATCGCCATTTGCACACACAGGGCCCAGCACACAAGCTGCACGCCGCCCAGGGGACATCCACCCACCCCCCCTACATGAGGCCTTCACACACACCATTCCATGCATTCATGCCACATGCATCGTACTCACAGTGTACTCACCTGTTGGTCTGGAGACCCATACAGCAGTCTGTACTGGGGTAGGACCCCATCCACCAGTCGCTCCAAGTCTGCCGAGGTGAAGGCAGAGGCCCTTTCCCCAGTCACACAAGCTGTGGTAGGTTCCAGACACAGGTCACAGCAGCAAATGCAGTGTAGGTCCTCTCCTGTTGAAGGTCAGGTAGGAAGTGAGGGATCAGATAGAAAATGGTAGTCACGTCCGTGGCGGTGCATACTGTCACCGCCGGCATACAGCACCATTGGCCACTGTACCACATAGGGCCCAATAATAACCAATGAGGAGTTGCACGGCGGTTCCCGACTGCCTCCTGCAACTGCGCGGAATTACCTCACTTCGATCTGTCCCTCGACACAGGACAGGCAAATGCCATTTGAGGGGAGGGGGAAGGCCCTGGTTAATAACTGGGTCACAGTTCAAAATAGGACATACAGGACAAATGCCACTTATACATTACAAATTAACATCATACATTGTACTGTTGTCACTCCAATGTTCAGTTTGTGACCGGCTCCTCACTCTTTTGCCCCTTAGACTGCAACCGATGTGGATGAATAGGAGATGGAGACATACCCCTGTGTACAGACCCCTGGTGGACTTGGCAACAATGGAGGACAGGTACATTATCCTCACCTTTAGACCTGACAGGGCCACAATCACAGAGCTGCGTGCCCAATTGGAGCCTGACCTGATATCTGCTATCCGTCACCCCACTGGGATCTCCCCTCTTTTGCAAGTCCTATCTGTGCTCCATTTCCTGGCAACTGGTTCTTTCCAAGTGACAGTGGGCTTGGCAGCAGGAATGTCACAGCCAATGTTCTCAATAGTGCTGACAAGAGTGTTGTCTGCCCTGATTAAACACATATGCAGCTACATTGTTTTCCCCCAGGTGGAGGATTTGGCCACAGTGAAGGCTGACTTCTATGCAATGGGACATATCCCCAACATAATTGGGGCAATTGATGGAACACATATTGCATTTGTCCCTCCCCCCAACAAAATGAACAGGTGTTCAGAAATCGAAAGAGTTTTCACTCCTTGAATGTCCAGATGGTGTGCATGGCGGACCAGTACATCTCCCATGTCAATGCTAAGTACCCATGGTCTGTGCATGATGCCTTTATCCTGAGGAATAGCAGCTTCCCAAATGTGAAGGCCAAACTACAAAGGCATCGGGTGTGGCTAATAGGTGAGCCCTGGTTCCCAGACAGTAGATGTTGGTGTATGGGTATGTTGTGGGCCATATAGGATAGTGTGTGCCTAAATGTTGTCCCTCGATATTTGCAGGTGCCTCTGGTTACCCCAACTTACCATGGCTACTGACCCCTGTGAGGAATGCCAGGACAAAGGCAGAAGAACGTTACAATGAGGCACATGGGCGAACAAGAAGGATTATCGAACGTATCTTTGGCCTTCTGAAGGCCAGGTTCAGGTGCCTCCATCTAACTGGGGGATTCCTTTGTTACTCACCCAAGAAGGTCTGACAGATAATCGTGTCATGCTGCATGTTGCACAACCTTGCCTTGAGACGCCATGTGCCTTTTCTGCAGGAGGAGGAGGCTGGAGATGGCTGTGTGGCAGCAGTGGACCCTGTGGACAGTGAGGATGAGGAGGCAGAGGATGAGGATGAGGACAACAGAACTGCAGTGATTCGACAATACCTCCAATGACACACAGGTAAGACAGTGTTACTTGTCATTTTTTCAATTATCTTTGGCACTTCCATGCTGTTATTTCCCACTTCTATGCCCACTCACTGCACCCTTTGGCAACTCATTTTGCAGATGTTGGTGCCCCACTATCGCTCCTGGTGTGATCACTGCAGCCAACTATAGGTCTTTACTATGTGAACAGTACTGTACAGTTCAATTGCAATGTTTGAACCTCATTTAACGAATACATACTTAAAACATGTGACATACTTCCTACTTGTTTTTCTTTTACAAGGGTCTTTATTGAAGTGCTAAGAAGAAGAGGGGCAAGTGCATTGGGATGGGGTGATGATGGAGGAAAGTCCAGGGTATTATTCCAGTCTATTTGTAGCACAGGTGCATTGCCCAAGGGGACATAGGAAGGGGAGCAATGGCAGTTCAAGGTGGACAGGGTGACAGAGTGGGACAGAAGGGTGACAATCAGGAGAGTCTCATTTCTTGGCAGGGGTCTTGGCAATAGTCTCTGACTTCTGCCTGGATCGCAGGGAATGTTTGCGGGGTGGTTCTCCTTCTGCAGGGGGAGGGGTGCTGGTGGCCTGTTAGACCTGTGGTGGGGCCTCCTGTCCACTAGCGGCAGCGGAGGTGGAAGGCAGTTCAGATGTCTGGGAAGTGGCAGGGGACAACTGTTGTGTGCCTGCCTCCCTCATAATGTTGGCCATTTCTGCCAGCACCCCTGCAATGGAGACCAGTGTGGTGTTGATGGCCTGCAAGTCCTCCCTGATCCCCTAGTACTCTCCCTCCTGCAGCCACCTGTTCTCCTGCACATTGTCCAAAATCGCCTTATATGCAGATGATCTGATAGTATATACCTCGGATGTTACCTTCACCCTTCTGAATCTTATGAGAGTAGCCAGGGTTTTTTTCAAAGCTTGCCGGTTATGAGATAAACAACGATAAAACAGAAATAATGACCTGGAATTTTAATAGTGGAGATCCAAGAAGGGTTTCTGAGATGAAGTATTTGGTCATAAATATGTCAGGATTTGGGAAAATGGCAGATATAAACTTGGAGAAGATGGATAGCGAGGTACGAGTTTTGTTAAAAAAGTGGAGTCCTTTTCCACTCACTATGTATGGGCGGATCAATTTAGTGCAGATGTCCATCCTGCCAAAAATCACCTTTTTGTTTGGGAATATCCCCTTAACCTTTGATACAAAAAGCCATTTCAAAACTGCAAGGGAAGATAACCTATTTTATCTGGGCCAGCAAAGGTATACGCTTACCTTGGAAAAAATTGAGGAGGAGGGTTGGCTTAGGAGGACTGGACCTCCCAGATCTGCAGCTCTATTGTTGGGCTTTCCAGCTGAAGAATAATAGGATGCTCTTATTAAATCCGGATGAGTTGCCATTGGGGGTTATGTTTGGAGCAATGCTTGCAGGTTTATCAAAGGAAGGTTTACCCTATAAATTTGGGATACCAAAATTCTTTAAGAAAGTCAGGCTGAAATATTTGCGGGCAGCAGCTACCACCTGGTATGAAATTAGATCCCTACTAGGTATCGGGTTTTATAGTAGGGTATCCCCTGTCTGGGACTCACCTGGACCCGTGAGTGTTTACTGGATAGTCTAGATGTACCTTTGAAACAAAGCGGGGTTACTAGATGGGGACTGTTGGTTTACCATGGGCAAAGGTTAATGTGAGAGTTTTGAAGTAACAAGAAAGAGGGGGCTGTATGTAGCTTCAAGACCTATCAGGTGAACGGGTAGCTTAAGAATCAGGGGTGTGTGGGCCTTGAACCAAGTCAAATGGAATTAGACCTCCAGATGCAAGGGGCCTTAAAGAAGGAAGTGGCACTGTGGTACCAGCATCTTCTGTTAGCAGTGGAGGATTCGATGCAATCATTACATGTCGGGTGGAGGGGGTACTTGCCGGATGAGGAGCTGGAGGACTTATGGCAAGTATCCTTTGCTACATTATATTCAGCAGTTAAGCCTTCTGCACTAAGAAGAAACCATTTTTTCACTGTGCACAGAGCGTATTGGATGCCCCATAAACTGGCAAAGATAAGAGGCAGTGCAACCTGCATATGTAAGTGGTGTGGCTGCATTGAGGCAGAAGATGTGCACATGTTTGCCTCCTGCCCGAAATTGGAGGAATTTTGGACAGCGGAGGGTAAGACTATTTCTCGCTCCTTGGGCACTGTTATGGAGGAGAGACCCAATCTGATCTTGTTTGGGATAGCGCCTCAGAAAGCAGACTGCCTCATTTCCAATCAGCACCATTGAGGCCTGGTGTTTTATTTGGTACTACTTGCAAGGAGAGAAATCTGTAGGAGTTGGGCACAATCTTCGTCTCCCACTTGGCATGCATGGAAAAGATTTGTACTTTTTTTCAAGGAAGTAGAAAGGGGAGAAGCAAAGGGGAATTGGGAAAGGTTTTGGGAATTGCTGAAGTTTTGATATGCTTGATATGTGTTCCTTTGTCCGATGATTAGTTGCCTCTGACTCAGTTAGGCTGGGAAATTCATCCCATCTCATGGCCTAGAGGTACGTGATAACGAGTTCAACCACGAGCACATGAGGTGGCAGTAATCCAGCTGGTGCTCAATGGTAGCATTATGAGGACAAGAATAAAAAAAGAAAAGTCCCACCATACTGTCACTATATAGGATGTGTGATTCCTGCCTATGCCACTAATGTTCTATGTTGCAGCACTGCAGGATTAGCTCTAAACCACCCTTCAGTACCTTCCATGAAGACATCATCCCCCATACCTGAGTATGACAGTAGTGGAGAAGCCTGTTGTCTATTGAGACACCATCCCCATGTAGGCCAGGGAATCGGCAGACTCAGCAAGCAGCTGTAGCGAAGTCAGACAGCATGCAGTAGTAGTCATCTGGCTGGAACCCCCTCTAAGATGCCAGGGACAGAGATGTTTTTATAATAAAACAGTTAGGCACTCATTACAACCCTGGAGGTCGGTGTTAAAGCGGTGGTAATACCGCATACAGGCCGGCTGGAAACAAAAATGGGATTACGACCGTGGCGGAAACCGCCAACATAGACAGCCACTTTAACACTCCGACCGCCACGGCGGTAGAAACAAACACTGCGGCGGTAACCGCCAACAGACAGGCGGAAGACAAAGTACCGCCCACCATATTTCAAGATGCCTATCCGCTACCTTTTCCGGGGCGGAACCGATGCTATCAAAAGCACGGCGGAAACAGTACACAGAAGGGAAGCCACTCACCCCTCGACACCCAACAAGGAACCAGGATTCCATGGAGCCCCAACTTCAGGTGTTACCTATGTGGGTTTACCTCCTCTTCTACCAGGAGTACCAAAGGCGGCGGCGGCGACTACGGTGAGTACTGCACCTACAACACAGGGGAGGGGGGTAGGAAAGAGAGTGACACACATACGCGACACCCCCACCCTCACCCTCACACCCAACAACATACACACAAATACATGCATCCACTTTACATATACACCCCCCCCCCCCCCCCCACCGCCTGGAAGAATGCAAGGACAAAAGGAAATTATTGTAACAATTGTAATCATTAAAAATCCATTAGTCAAAAGTCGAAATTCAGTATATACAAATATGTACACCAACTACACAAGTCCGGGTAGTGTACCAATCATTGTCTGTGGACCACTGGGCCCAAAATGCATGGGCGAAGCTCACACATGATACCTGACTCGAAACGGTGAGAACATAGCTGGGGCATCACACCAAAAATATACAGGCACCTCAGGGGAAGGGGGAGGGGGGCACCTCAGCCTGATGAACGCACAATGCCACTGAGGTATGAGGGGGCTCCATGCCCATTGCTATATCCTGGGGAGTGCGAAGCCACAGTCTCTCAAGTCTCTCCAGTGGGTGGTTTGCCCACTGCTTTATCCTGGGGAATGCAAAGCCACAGTCTCTCAAGTCTCTCCAGTGGGTGGGTTGCCCACTGCTTTATCCTGGGGAGTGCAAAGCCACAGTCTCTCAAGTAGATAACAGGCTCCACTGGTTCTGGAGGGGGCCTGGTCCCCAGAGTGCTTCTTCCTGCCAAGGACTGAGGTAGTGGATGTGATACTCCACTGGTTCTGGAGGGGGCCTGGTGCCCAGAGTGCTTCATCCTGCCAAGGACTGAGGTAGTGGATGTGATACTCCACTGGTTCTGGAGGGGGCATGGTGCCCAGAGTGCTTCATCCTGCCAAGGACTGAGGTAGTGGATGTAATTCTCCACTGGTTCTGGAGGGGGCCTTGTGCCCAGAGTGCTTCATCCTGCCAAGGACTGAGGTAGTGGATGTGATACTGCATGGGTTCTGGAGGGGGCCTGGTGCCCAGAGTGCTTCATCCTGCCAAGGACTGAGGTAGTGGATGTGATACTCCATTGGTTCTGGAGGAGGCATGGTGCCCAGAGTGCTCCACGTGTAGTGTGGCCGGTACAATTCCCTGATCTGGGTGTGCGTGCCACAAGATTGGCGAGGTTCAGGTAGCATGATACACCATGGAGGCAGCGACATACCCCACACTGCTGCGGCTTCGCATTCCACCTGCAGGTGCAAACAGTGATGGAAGTCATGCCTCATGGAAGCTACCCAGGGTCCAGGAACTCACCTCCAGCCTCAGATGACTGACCACTGGGGATGGTAGCCATGTCAGCGGTGGTGTCAGTGTCCACGGACGCCCCGGGCCGGTGGCGGTGCTTGCGGCGGTGTCTGTGGTGGCGGTGCTTGCGGCGGTGTCTGTGGCAGGGGAGCTGGCAGCGGTGCAAGGGTCAGCACCTGCTGAGGGACAAAGCAGGACGTCTCCTGCAGCCTCAGATGGCTTCCCACTGGGGAAGAGGCTGGGGACTGACGCTGAGGCTGTAGACGTGCCGGGGACGGTGCAGGTGGCAGTGCAGGTGGCAGTGCAGGTGGCGGTGCAGGTGGCAGTGCAGTTGGCGGAAGTGGTGGCGGGGCAGCTAGTGCTGTTCGCCGCCATACAGGTTTGCGTGGTCGTGGACAGAAGGTGTGACACTGGTCCCTCAGTCGGTGCCACCATGCCCTCTCCTGACCTGCTCTTCTGCTTTTGGCCCTTCCCCACCTTTGATGGTGCCGCAGTTGTCTTGCCACTATCCCCTTTTGTTTTTGCTGAGCACTTGGTGGCTGGTAGTTTCGGCTTCTCCCTCTGGGATGTGGGCTCCTTTTTCACATTGGCAGGTGGCGGAATGTTCTTGCCCTCGCTATGTGGCACACTGGCAGCCCTGATGGGTGGCGCACACAATGACCCTGCAGTTGCTGCCACCACTGTGCTTGGGGATGTGGTGGCAGAGGTGCTGGGCTGGGACCAGGAAAGCCTGGCCCTAGGTGAAGGACGGGGGGGAGGTGTAGGGAAGAGGTCAATGTTAGCCAGGAAGAGTTTTTTAGACACACTGGGACGGGAAGATGGAGGGGGTTTGGGAGTGGAGGTAGAGGTAGTGGTTGTAGGATGTGTACGTCTGCTGAATTTGGGTGAAGGTGCATTGGCGGGAGGCTGTTGTGAGGTGGATGGCTGTTGGGTGGGTGTGTGCCTGCGTTTGTGTACTTTGGGAGGAGGGCTCACTGACACACTGGGAGAGGACACTGGGGATGTGTGAATGGTAGTGAGGGTGGTGAGTGCACGTGAGCGGTGTGTGGAGATGGGCGTGCTGGTGATGGAGGTAGTGGCTGAGGATGTAGTGCATGCAGGTGTGAGTGGAGACGAGACAGGGAGGGAGGAGGAGGAGGATGTGGAGGAGGGGGACACAGTGGAGGCAGTGGATGTTGCTGTGTCTGCATGGAGATGGTGCTTGTGTGAGTGCCTGTGGGATGTGTGGTGCTTATGTTTGCCATGTCCATTCTTGTGTGTTGAGGTGTGTGCATGCTGGTCTGATGGTGTGCTTGGGATAGGCTGAGGTACAGGGGATTGGGTCGGGGTGGAGGAAGTTGGAGGGGGAGGCTGGACACAGGGACAATGGCTGCCATCAGTGCTGAGGCCAGAGCCTGAAATGCTCTCCGTTGGACACTGTATGGGCATAGTGCTCATGCACCTATGCCCTCACCTCTGGTATAGTGCACCCTGCCTTAGGGCTGTAAGGCCTGCTAGAGGGGTGACTTACCTATGCCACAGGCAGTGTGAGGTTGGCATGGCACTCTGAGGGGAGTGCCATGTCCACTTAGTCATTTTCTCCTCATCAGCACACACAAGCTGTGAAGCAGTGTGCCTGTGCTGAGTGAGGGGTCCCCAGGGTGGCATAGGACATGCTGCAGCCCTTAGAGACCTTCCCTGGCATCAGGGCCCTTGGTACCAGGGGTACCAGTTACAAGGGACTTACGTGAGTGCTAGGGTTGTGCCAGTCGTGGAGACAAAGGTACAGTTTAGGGAAAGAACACTGGTGCTGGGGCCTACTTAGCAGGGTCCCAGCACACTTTCAAATCATAACTTAGCATCAGCAAAGGCAAAAAGTCAGGGGGTAACCATGACAAGGAGGCATTCCCTTACACAACCCCCCCCACCCAACGAAAGAGGATGATACTAACCTTTCCCAAGAGAGTCTTCATTTTCTAAGTGGAAGAACCTGGAAAGACCATCTGAATTGGTATGGGCAGTCCCAGGTCTGTGTTCCACTATAAAGTCCATTCCCTGTAGGGATATGGACCACCTCAACAGTTTAGGATTTTCACCTTTCATTTGCATTAGCCATCTGAGAGGTCTGTGGTCAGTCTGAACTACAAATTGAGTACCAAAGAGGTATGGTCTCAACTTCTTCAGGGACCAGACCACAGCAAAGGCCTCCCTCTCAATGGCACTCCAACGCTGCTCCCTGGGGAGTAACCTCCTGCTAATAAAAGCATCAGGCTGGTTAAGGCCATCATGATTTGTTTGGGACAGAACTGCCCCTATCCCATTCTGGGTTTTTAGAGCTACCCAGTCCAGAATAGTCTGGATCTTGGGTTGGAGTGGCTGGACTTGGCCTCCACCTACAAGGTGTCCCAAGTAAACCACAGTACCCTCCCCTATCTGACATTTGGATGCCTTGATAGAGAGGCCTGCTGCTTGCAGGGCCTGCAAAACCTTCTTCAGGTGTACCAGGTGATCCTGCCAGCTGGACTTAAATACAGCAATATCATCAAGATAAGCTGCACTAAAGGATTCCAAGCCAGCAAGGACTTGATTCACCAACCTTTGGAAGGTGGCAGGGGCATTCCTTAAGCCAAAGGGCATCACAGAAAACTGATAGTGCCCATCAGGTGTAGAGAATGCTGTCTTTTCTTTTGCTCCTGTTGCCATTTTTATTTGCCAGTACCCTGCTGTGACGTCAAAGGTACTTAAGTATCTGACAGCACCCAATTTGTCAATTAACTCATCTGCCCTTGGAATGGGATGGGCATCTGTCTTGGTGACAGAATTAAGTCCTCTGTAGTCCACACAAAACCTCATCTCTGTCTTGTCATCTTTTGTGTGAGGTTTGGGGACTAAGACCACTGGGCTAGCTCAGGGACTGCCTGAGTGCTCAATGACCCCCAATTCCAGCATCTTGTGGACTTCCACTTTGATGCTTTCCTTAACTTGATCAGACTGTCTAAAAATTTTGTTTTTGACAGGCATGCTGTCTCCTGTGTCCACATCATGGGTACACGTGTGTGTCTGACTAGGGGTTAGGGAAAAGAGCTCAGCAAACTGTTGTAGGACTTGCCAGCAATCAGCTTGCTGTTGGCCAGAGAGGGTGTCTGAGTAGACCACTCCATCTACTGAGCCATCTTTAGGGTCAGAGGAGAGGAGATCAGGGAGAGGCTCACTCTCAGCTTCCTGGTCCTCATCTGTAACCATTAACATGTTTACATCTGCCCTGTCATGAAAGAGTTTGAGGCGGTTCACATGGATCACCCTTTTGGGGGTCCTGCTAGTGCCTAGGTCTACCAGGTAGATGACCTGACTCTTTTTCACTAGTACTGGGTAAGGGCTACTCCATCTGTCATCAAGTGCCCTGAGAGCCACAGGTTCCAGAACCCAGACTTTCTGCCCTGGCTGAAACTCAACCATAGCAGCCTTTTGGTCATACCACATCTTCTGGAGTTGTTGGCTGGCCTCAAAGTTTTTACTTGCCTTTTCCATGTACTCTGCCATCCTGGAACGTAGGTCTAGTACATAGTCCACTATATCTTGTTTAGGCTCATGAAGAGGTCTCTCCCAGCCTTCTTTTACAAGAGCTAGTGGTCCCCTGACAGGATGGCCAAACAGAAGTTCAAAGGGGGAAAACCATACTCCCTTCTGAGGCACCTCTCTGTAGGCGAAAAGCAGACATGGCAAGAGAACATCCCATCTCCTTTTGAGCTTTTTAGGGAGCCCCATCATCATGCCCTTCAATGTCTTGTTAAACCTTTCAACAAGACCATTGGTTTGTGGATGGTATGGTGTGGTGAATTTGTAAATCACCCCACACTCATTCCACATTCGGTTTAGGTAAGCTGACATTAAGGTGGTACCTCTGTCAGAAACCACCTCCTTAGGAAATCCCACTCTGGCAAAAATACCAGTGAGTGCTTTGGCTACTGCAGGGGCAGTAGTGGACCTAAGGGGAATTGCTTCAGGGTACCTAGTAGCACGATCTACTACTACTAGGATATACTGATTCCCTGAGGCTGTGGGAGGTTCACGTGGACCTACTATGTCCATTCCCACTCTTTCAAAGGGGACCCCCACCACTGAAAGTGGAATGCGGGGGGCCTTTGGGTGGCCACCTGTCTTACCACTGGCTTGACAGGTGGCACAGGAGGCACAAAACTCCTTTACTTTCTGGGACATGTTGGGCCAATAGAAATGGTTGGCTAACCTCTCCCAAGTCTTGGTTTGTCCCAAATGCCCAGCAAGTGGAACGTCATGGGCTAAGGTCAGAATGAACTCCCTAAACTCCTGAGGCACTACCACTCTCCTAGTGGCACCAGGTTTGGGATCTCTTGCCTCATTGTAAAGGAGTCCATCTTCCCAATAGACCCTGTGGGTTCCACTGACATTTCCTTTTGTTTCTTCAGGAGCTTGCTGCCTAAGGCCTTCAAGAGAGGGACAGGTTTTTTTGCCCCTTACACAGCTGTTCCCTTGTGGGCCCCCCTGGGCCCAAGAGTTCAACCTGATAAGGTTCCAACTCCATAGGCTCAGTTCCTTCAGGGGTTAGAACTTCTTCCTGGGAAGAGAGGTTGTTTTTCTTTTGCTGTGTTGAAGCTGGTTCCCCAGTCTTCTTTCCCTTTCTCTTGGAGGGTTGGGCCATTATTCCAGAATCCAACACCTCTGTTTCACCCTGAGCCTTGCACTGTGCCCTTGTCTTGACACACACCAGTTCAGGGATACCCAGCATGGCTGCATGGGTTTTGAGTTCTACCTCAGCCCATGCTGAGGACTCCAGGTCATTTCCAAGCAAACAGTCTACTGGGATAGCAGAGGAGACTACCACCTGTTTCAGGCCCCTCCCCATTCTAAAGTTACCATAGCCATGGGATGTACTTTAGTCTGATTGTCAACGTTGGTGACTGGATAAGTTTGTCCAGTCAGGTATTGTCCTGGGGAAACCAGTTTGTCTGTCACCATTGTGACACTGGCACCTGTATCCCTCAGGGCTTCTACACTAGTCCCATTAATAAAGAGTTGCTGCCTGTATTTATGCATATTAGGGGGCCAGGCATCTAGTGTGGCCAAGTCCACCCCACCCTCAGAGACTAATGTAGCTTCAGTGTGGACCCTGATTTGCTCTGGGCACACTGTTGATCCCACCTGGAGACTGGCTGTTCCAGTGCTAACTGGACTAGTAGTAGAAGTGGAACCCTTCTTGGGACAGACCTTGTCTCTAGTTTGGTGTCCCTGCTGATTACAGCTACGACACAAGGCCTTTTTGGGATCAAAGTTTTTACCATTGTACCCAAATGAGGTTTGTGAAGAGGCTTTAGACCCTCCCTCCTGAGCATGTTTTTGGGGCCCTGTAGAAGACTCTTTACGTTTTCCCTTGGATGTCTCAACAATCTTCCCCTGGGGAGTCTTTGTGACCCCTTTCCTTTGGTCACCCCCTGTGGAAGTCTTAGTCACCCTAGTTTTGACCCTATGGTCTGCCTTCTTTCCCAATTCTTGGAGAGAAATTGGACCTAGGTCTACCAGATGCTAATGCAGTGTATCATTGAAACAATTACTCAAAAGGTGTTCTTTCATAAACAGATTGTACAGCCCTCCATAATCATTTACACCACTGCCATTAATCCAGCCATCCAGTGTTTTGACTGAGAAGTCAACAAAATCAACCCAGGTCTGGCTCGAGGATGTTTGAGCCCCCCTGAACCTAATCCTGTACTCCTCAGTTGAGAATCCAAAGCCCTCAATCAGGGTAGCCTTCATGAGGTCATAGGATTCTGCATCTTTTCCAGGGAGTGTGAGGAGTCTATCCCTATACTTTCCAGTGAACATTTCCCAAAGGAGAGCTCCCCAGTGAGATCTGTTTACTTTTCTGGTTGCACAAGCCCTCTCAAAAGCTGTGAACCATTTGGTGATGTCATCACCATCTTCATATTTTGTTACAATCCCTTTGGGGATTTTTAGCATGTCAGTAGTATCTCTGACCCTATTTAAGTTGCTGCCACCATTGATGGGAGCTAAGCCCATCTCTTGTCTTTCCCTTTCTATGGCTAGGAGCTGTTTCTCCAAAGCCAATCTTGTGGCCATCCTGGCTAACAGAAGGTCATCTTCATTGAGGCTGCCCTCAATGCTTCCAGAGCTGTTGGACTTCCCTGTGGGAGAAGCAGCACCTCTGACTATCACTTGTGGCGTCAGGGTTGGAGAAACCCTGATCTCCCTAACTAGGACTGGAAGAGGGAAATTGTCCTCCACGTCACTAGCTTCCTCCTCTGTAAGGTTACCTTCAGAGGGGTTGTCTCTAGCAAACTCTGCCAAGAGCTCCTGGAGCTGGACTTTGGTAGGGTTTGATCCAGTTTTTATCTTTTTAATTTTACAGAGAATCCATAACTTTGACATCCCAAGATGCAGGTAAGGCGTGAGGTTGAGCTCCACCACTATCTCTTTTGTAGTAGACATTATTTCTCTAAAAGTTGGGATACCTTTTAAGAATCTAACACTATCTCTAGAACTTAATCCAAACTTTTACAAAACTTTTAAACTCTAAAAGAAATGCTAACAGGGACTAACACAAGGCCCTAGCAGGACTTTAAAAAATGTAGAAAAATAGCTAAAATTTCAAAAATCAGTTTCTAATGACAATTTTTGGAATTTAGTTGTGTGATCAGGTATTGGCTGAGTAGTCCAGCAAATGCAAAGTCTTGTACCCCACTGCTGATCCACCAATGTAGGAAGTTGGCTCTGTATATACTATTTCAAAGTAAGAAATAGTGTGCACAGAGTCCAAGGGTTCCCCTTAGAGGTAAGATAGTGCTAAAAAGAGATAATTCTAATGCTCTATTTTGTGGTAGTGTGGTCGAGCAGTAGGCTTATCAGAGGGTAGTGTTAAGCATTTGTTGTACACACACAGGCAATAAATGAGGAACACACACTCAAAGACTGATTCCAGGCCAATAGGTTTTTATATAGAAAAAAATATTCTCTTAGTTTATTTTAAGAACCACAGGTTCAAGATTTACAAGTAATACTTTAAATGAAAGGTATTTCACTCAGGTTTTCTAGGAACTTCGAATATTCACAATAGCATGTACAGTTTTGACACAAATGGCAAAAAGCTATTTTAAAAGTAGACACAGTGCAAAATTCAACAGTTCCTGGGGGAGGTAAGTAAATGTTAAGTTCACAGGTAAGTAAAACACTTACAGGGTTCAAAGTTGGGTCCAAGGTGGCCCACCGTTGGGGGATCTAGGCAACCCCAAAGTTACCACACCAGCAGCTCAGGCCCGATCAGGTGCAGAGGTCAAAGAGGTGCCCAAAACACATAGGCTTCAATGGAAACATGGGTACCCTGGTTCCAGCCTGCCAACAGGTAAGTACCCGCATCCTCGGAGGGCAGACCAGGGGGGTTTTGTAAGGCACTGGGGGGGGACACAAGCAGGCACAGAAAGTACACCCTCAGCGGCACAGGGGCGGCCGGGTGCTGAGTGCAAACAGGCGTCGGGTTTTGTTTTGAAAGCTATGGGGGGACCCGGGGGTCTCTTCAACGATGCAGGCAGGCACGGGGGGCTCCTCGGGGTAGCCACCACCTGGGCTAGGCAGAGGGTGCCTCCTGCACTGGAGTTCGGTTCCTTCAGGTCCTGGGGGCTGCGGGTGCAGGGCTGGTTCCAGGCGTCGGGTTCCTTGTTACAGGCAGTCACGGTCAGGGGGAGCCTCTGGATTTCCTCTGCAGGAGTCGCGTGGGGGCTCAGGGGGGTCAACTCTGGCTACTCAGGGGCTCGCAGTCGACGGGGAGTCCTCCCTGTAGTGTTAGTTTTCCGCAGGTCGAGCCGGGGGCGTTGGGTGCAGAGTGGAAAGTCTCACGCTTCCGGCGGGAAACGCAAAGTCTTTAAAGTTGCTTCTTTGTTGCAGAAAGTTGCAGTTTGTTCAACAGGACTGCTGTTCTCAGGAGCTTCTTGGTCCTTTGGATGCAGGGCAGTCCTCTGAGTCCGCTGGTCCCTGTTGGATACGTCGCTGTTGCAGTTTTTCTTAGAAGTAGGGAGACAGGCCAGTGGGGCTGGGGCCAAATCAGTTGTTGTCTCCGTCTTCACTGCAGGGCTTCGGGTCAGCAGTCCTTCTTCTTTGGGTTGCAGGAATCTATTTTTCTCGGTTCTGGGGGCCCCTAAATACTGAATTTAGGGGTGTGTTTAGGTCTGGGAGGGCAGTAGCCAATGGCTACTCTCCTTGAGGGTGGCTACACCCTCTTTGTGCCTCCTCCCTGTAGAGAGGGGGGCAGATCCCTAATCCTATTGGGGGAATCCTCCATCTACAAGATGGAGGATTTCTAAAAGTAAGAGTCACCTCAGCTCAGGGCACCTTAGGGGCTGTCCAGACTGGTGGGTGACTCCTCCTTGTTTTTCTAATTATCTCCTTTAGCCTTGCCGCCAAAAGTGGGAGCAGAGGCCGGAGGGGCAGGCATCTCCACTAGCTGGGATGCCCTGTGGTGCTGTAACAAAAGGGGTGAGCTTTTGAGGCTCACCACCAGGTGTTACAGTTCCTGCAGGGGGAGATGAGAAGCACCTCCACCCAGTACAGGCTTTGTTCCTGGCCACAGAGTGTCAAAGGCACTCTTCCCATGTGGCCAGCAACACGTCTAGTTTGTGGCAGGCTGGCAGAAACTAGTCAGCCCACACTGGAAGTCTGGTATGTTTTCAGGGGGCATCTCTAAGATGCCCTCTGGGTGTATTTTACAATAAATTGCACACTGGCATCAGTGTGCATTTATTGTTCTGAGAAGTTTGATACCAAAATTCCCAGTTTTCAGTGTAGCCATATGGTGCTGTGGAGTTCGTGTTTGACAAACTCCCAGACCATATACTCTTATGGATACCCTGCACTTACAATGTCTAAGGTTTTGCTTAGACACTGTAGGGGCATAGTGCTCATTCACCTATGCCCTCACCTGTGGTATAGTGTACCGTGCCTTAGGGCTGTAAGACCTGCTAGAGGGGTGACTTACCTATGCCACAGGCAGTGTCAGGTTGGCATGGCACTCTGAGGGGACTGCCATGTCGACTTAGTCATTGTCTCCCCACCAGCACACACAAGCTGTGAAGCAGTGTGCATGTGCTGAGTGAGGGGTCCCCAGGGTGGCATAAGATATGCTGCAGCCCTTAGAGACCTTCCCTGGCATCAGGGCCCCTGGTACCAGGGGTACCAGCTACAAGGGACTTACCTGAGTGCCAGGGTTGTGCCAATTGTGGAGACAAAGGTACCATTTAGGGAAAGAACACTGGTGCTGGGGCCTGGTTAGCAGGGTCCCAGCACACTTTCAAATCATAACTTAGCATCAGCAAAGGCAAAAAGGCAGGGGGTAACCATGCCAAGGAGGCATTTCCTTACACAGTGTCACAATGGTGACTGAGCAACTGGTGTCCCCCGACCAGTATCTTCCTGGAAAGACATATACGGTCCTCAGCGCTAACAATCAGGCTAAGGTCCAACCCATGGCAATGGTGTCCTTAGAATCAGGAGGGGTTACTGGCCAAAAGAAGGTGGTGATATCTCCTGCTATACCTGTCCAGTATCTGCTAGGGAACAGTCTGGAGTCCTCAGCCTGGGCTGAGGTATGAAGAAGGACCTATGCAGCTATGCTGGATGCGTAGCAAACGCAGAGCACATAGCAAGGCACAGGGTGTAAAAGTGGAGTTAGAGCCTGGAATAATGGCGCAACTCACCAAAAGACCAGCTTCCAAACAGATCACAGAGCAAGATCTCTCTCCTCAGGGAGAATAATGGCCTTAGAGGGAACTGAACCTCAGGAACTTAGGCCTTACAAGGCAGAGCTCCTAGGACCTGGGGGACCCTGTACGGAAGATGTGAGCCAGGGACAACAAATCTCTCCACTCTAGAAGGCCTGAGGTCTGTGCCTCCTGTCAGGCCAGTGACAAGACAGGTGGACAACCAAAGGCCCCCTTAATTCTACTTCCAGTGGTTGGGGTTCCCTTTGAAGGGTTGTGATCAACATTGTTGGTCTCCTTGACCCTCCAGTAGCATCAGGGAACAGATTTATACTGTTGGTAGTGGATCATGCTGCCAGGTTCCCTGAACCAATCCCCCTAAGGACTACTATTGCCCCTGCAGTAGTTAGGGCCCTCATTGGTATTTTTACCACAGTGGGCTTTCTTAATGAGGTGGTGTCAGACAGAATTACCAACGTCATGGCTATCTGAAGCACATATGGGCTGAATGTAGTATGACCTATAAGTTTACAACTCCATATCACCCCCAGTCCAATGGTCTTGTTGAGAGATTTAACAAGACTCTCAATGGCATGATTGGTGGGCTATCTGAAAGACTCAGAAGGAGATAGGATGTCCTACTTAAATGCCTGCTTTTTGACTACAGAGAAGTGCCACAGAAGGGAGTGAGTTTCTCTCCATTTGAACTTTTGTTTGGGCATCCTGTTAGGGGACCACTTTGTATTGTAAAGGAAGGATGGAAGAGACCTTCCAGAGAGCCTAAGCAGGACAAACTGGATTATATGCTTGGCCTCTATTCAAGGATGGTTGATTACATCAAAAAAGCAAACAAAAACATTGAGGCCAGCCAAGAGCTCCAGAAGCTCTGGTTTGACCACAACGCTGCACTGGTTGTATACCAATGAGGGCAGAAGGTATGGGTGTTGGAGGATGTGGTCCCTAGGGCCCTCAAAGTAGAGAGAACCCTACCCCATCCTAGAGAAGAAAGGGGAAGACATTTGTCTGGTAAACTTTGGCAGTTGCAGGAAACCCAAGAGGGTAATCCATATAAACCGCCTGAATCCCTACCATGACCAAGCTCAGATGATCATACTTATGGTCACAGATGTGGGACAGGAAACTGAGAGTGAGTCCTCCCCAGCAATCTCAAGGATGGCTTAGTTGAGGAAGTGGTGTTTTTAGACACCCTCTCTGACCACCAGCAGACTGACTGCAGGGCGGTCTTGCACCAGTTTGCTGAACCCTTCTCCATGACCCGTGGCAGAACCACCTGATGTGCCCATGATGTGGACACTGGAGATAGTTTGCCTGTCTAAACAAAATCTACAGACAATCTGACCATGTCAAGGAGAGCATCAAAACTGAGGTCAGAAAGATTCTGGAACTGGGAGTCATTGAGGACTCAGAAAGCCCCCGGGCCACCCTAGTCATCACAGTCCCAAACTTCATTCCCAGGTTAGAAAGAAAGAGAGAAGGCTCTCTGTGGACTTCAGGGGTCTCAATGCAATGACCAAGAAAGATGCCCACCCAATTCCAGGAGCAGATGAACTCATCAACAGATTAGGAGCAACCAAATATCTGAGTACTTTTGATCTTACATCAGGGTATTGGTGGAGGAAAAGAAAGGTCTGCATTCTCCACTCCTGGTGGGCATTGTCAATTCACTGTTATGCCCTTTGGTCTGAAGAATGCCCCTGTCACCTTCCAGAGGTTGATGAATAAAGTCTTTGCTGGGTTCGGAGGCTTTAGTGCAGTGGTATTGCTGTCTTCAGCTCTACCTGACAGGATCACCTGATCCACCTCAGAAAGGTCCTTGAGGTTCTCAAATCTGCAGGCCTCACTATCAAGGCAAGCAAGTGCCAGATAGAGGAGGGTCAGGTTGTATACTTGGGACACCTGATAGGTGGGGCCAAGTTTAACCACTCCAACCCAAGAGTCAGAATGTTTTGGACTGGGAAGCTCCAACAACCCAGACCCTAGTCAGAGGATTGACCTGACTAGGTACGACAGAAGATTTGTGCAGGGCCATGGCACCATTGTGGCACCCCTCATAGAATTCACATTGAAAAAGATGCCCAAAAAAGGTAAACTGGGCAGCCAGCTGTCAGAAGGCCTTTGACACTCTGAAGAAGCAATGTGCTCAGCACCTGTTCTAAATGCTCCAGGTTACTCTAAACAGTTTATTGTGCAGACAAATGCCTCTGAAAATGACATAGAAGCAGTCCTGTCCCAGCTCAGTAATGGTGGCTGTGACCAACTTGTTGCTTCTATTAGCAGGAGGTTAACTCCTGAAGAGCAGCTTTGGAGTGCCATTGAGAGGGAAGCCTGCGTTGTGATTTGGTCCCTGAACAAGCTGAGACCATACTTGTCTGGTTCTCACTTCTTAGTTCAAATTGACCACAGGCCTCTCTGACGGCTGATGCAAATGAAAGGTTAAAACTTCAAACTGTTAAGGTGGTCCAGCTCCCTACAGGGGAATATACTTTACAGTGGAACACAGACCTGGGACTGACCATGCCAATGTAGATGGCCGTTCCAGGTTCTTTCACTTAAAGGATGAAGACTCTCCTGGAAAGGTTTAGTTTAATCCTCTTTCATTTGGGAGGGGATCATGTAGAAAGCTCTTATTTTGACATGGTCACCCCCACACTTTCTGCCTGGTTTCTGGTGCAATTTCAACTGAAAGTGCACTAGGTCCCTCCTAAACTGGTCCCCAGTGCCAGATCTCTTTCCCCCAAAATTGCTCAGTCATTTTTCCAAATTGGTAAGTCTTTAGCTACCACTATGAGTCCCAAGTAAATGGTAGGGTATGTGGTAGTAAAAGAAGGCCTCTGAGGGCTGCAGCATGAATTGTGCCACCCTTAGTGACCCTCTCACTTAGTGCACACAACGCCTCTTTTTCAGGATACGAGTCTTGGCGCTGAACTAAAATGAAAACACAGTATGGCACACAGCCTGTGTGCCCTTTCCCCTTTACACTGCATGCAATATATGTAAATCACTCCTCTAGCAGGCTTTCCAGCCTTAAAGGCAGGGTGCATCATATTACATGTGAGGGCATGCCTTCATGTGCAATACCTTGTCTAGGCACGATAGGCATTCCAGGGCGAGGAGCTTCAAAGGCCTTGCTGCCTTTGTAATGTGACCCAGGCCTCTCCAAATGGTAGAGAAGGTTGACCCCCAGTTCCTGGCCCCACTTGTGGCAGAAGGACTGGTGGGAAAGTAAGCAGATTGGGAGGTGTGCCCACTTCATGCCAGATCCATGGCAAAGGTGGACGAGCTGAAGTCAACACTACCTTTTAAATCCTCAATCTTCTATAGAAGGAATGTAGGCCACTAGGGTTAGAGTTAGGGTTATGCCCACTTTCAAACGGAAGTGGTCATTTAAAAGGTGTTGTCTCCCTAAAGGTGACTAGCCCATTGGCTACCACCTGGCACTCCCTCTAACACACCTAAATTCAGTATTTAGGTGGCACCCCTGAACCCTAGAACTCAGATTCCTGAGAACCTAAGAAGAGCTGGACATTACAGAGTCGCACCAGCAGAAAAGACTACAGACAGCAACTGACATGGCCCCAGCCCTACCTGCCTGTCTGCAGCCCTCAACGATTCAGCACCAAAAGATTACCTGTCCTGCAGCCCAGTGACCTCCAAATCTTTTGGAGGACTGTCTGCCTTTGACAAAGATCAGGGTCTCCCAAGAACAGTGTTCCTGTTAAAGGATAAACCAACTTAAAAAACAACAGAGCTCTGCCTTGAGGAACTGCGAACCCACCTCCTGATCCACCTATGCACCCATCCCCCTTGACCCAAGTGCAAGTGGCCCACCGGTCCTGTGAAGGTTTCCCAGTGATTCTAAGTCCACTGTGAGCTGATCCCTGCTGGACTCTGCTTCAGAGCCTGCAGCCTCAAACCAGAGACTTCCCCTGACCTCACCTGCCCAGTAAGCTGTTCCCAATGCCAAAAGACAACCCTGCACCGGAGCCCCTGAGCCTTGTAGAGCTTGACCGTCAGTGTCTCTGCATCCCCTAGCATCAGAACTTACCTGTGCAGCTGTGGGTTTTCTTTGTTCAGCCTCCAGGCCTGAGCCTGCAGTATTTTTCCAAAACTGATCTACCACATTGATTTGCATTGGGCACCCGACACTGTGTTGGCACTCTGCACCCGGCCGCCCAATTGCCGCTGAGGGTGTAAGTTTGGTGCGTCCTTGTGGCCCCCTCTTGTGCCAACTTCAGCCCTAGGAGATTGAACTTTGACACCAATTTACTCACCCAGCAGCAGCACATCTTTGTTCACCCCCAGTCTCCATTGGTTAACATTGGGCACCCAATTCGGATTTTGAACTCTGCACCCGGCCGCACCTGTGCCGCTGGGGTTGTGCTTTTGGTACTGATTTAAACCTTTCCTGGTATTCATCTAAAACCCCAAAGACTGAATTTGTAAGTCGTGTACTTACCTGCAAAACTGTACACTTGTTTTCCTCCTATAGGTTAACATTGCTGAACTGAAAAATTGCACTGTGTTGATTTTTGAAACTGCAAAGTATCTATGCTTGTAAATCTACTTACCTGGTTATGAAGTAGATTTGTAGTTTGGAACATATATAAAAAGAAATGTTATTTTTCTAAAGTGGTCTTGGATTTATTCTTTGAGTGTATGTCTCATTTATTGCCTTTGTGAGTACAACGAATGCTTAGCACTAACTAGCCTCTGATAAGCCTGACTGCTCGCCCACACTACCACAAACTAGAGCCTTAGTCCTATCTACTTTTGCCTCTGCAATACCAATTGGGGGTTCACTGGACTCCCTGCACAGTGTACTCCATTTTCATGCACTATATAGAGAGCCAGCTTCCTACGGGCAGTGTCTAAACTTACCCGTTGTTAACTATAATCATTTGGCTCAGTTCCAGAACAGATTAAATACAAAATCGTGCCATTTTTTAAAAGCCATAATTTATCAACAATATTCATGATGTCTGGTAAATAAGCAACAAAAATCAAACTGGTTGACATTTTGGTGGACATTCTAGAAATGATAGAAGATATTCAAGCAACAAATCTTGTTTTTGCATTTGATCCTTAAATCTAGTTAAGCGCAGACGTTTACTGTGTAGTAACATTATAGCTACATCATTTATCAAACATTTGATAAGCAAAGGAGTGCAAGAGACAAGAGGATGTGTGTGCCTTCTGCTTCTTTTCAGTCTATTCTAGACCACAATCATGTTCATAGCTGACCTGGTTGTAAAACACACTGGCAGGAATGATGTCAGAAGCACTGGTGAAAAAGAATAGTCTCTCCAGTTGAGGGTTCTCTCAACTTTCAAGCTGGAGTGAGTCCTGCCATCAGGAAAGGCCCTATCCCCACACTCTAAAGGAGGGTTATATGAGTGCTGCTTGATGGACAGCCATCATATTTCGTGACTGTCCTCTTACCGACCACCAGTAAACCCAGCTAAGTTTGGAATTCATGGGGGAGTAAGTCATTTTCATAAAAGAGGTGGATTGTGCATCTAGAGGAGATGTGAGTGTAGGAAAGTACCCTCTTTTTGGCATGTTACCCCCAATTTCTGCATGGTGTCAGTGTGTTTGATTGTGTCACTGGAGTCCTGCTAACCAGGACCCCAGTGCTTATGCTCTCTCTACTCTCAAATTTGTCATTACATACTGACAACCCAGTATTTAATCCCAAATTGGCATCCTGGTGCCCCCTTATAAGTCCCTAGTATATGGTACATTGGGGTTCCTGGGGATCCCCATGGGTTGCAGCATTACTTTTGCCACCCATAGGGAGCCCATGCAAAGGCTTCTACAGGACTGCTATTGCAGCCTGTGTGAAATGGTGCATGCACCATTTCACAGCCATTTACACTGCAGCAGGTCACTTATAAGTCACCTATATGTCAGGCCTTCCAACCCTGAAGGCTGGGTGCAAAGTACCTGTGAGTGAGGGCACCCCTGCACTAGCAGAGGTGCCCCCACGTCGTCCAGGACCATTTTCTCAGGCTTCGTGAGTGTGGGGATGCCACTTTACACGTGCATTGGAGATAGGTCAATACCTATGTCCAGTTTCACAATGGTAACTCTGAATATGGCCATGTAAGGTGTCTAACAACTGGGAATTGTACCCCAAAACTGATTCTAGAATTGGTTTTACAATCCCATACACTCTGGGGGCTCCACAGTGGACCAGCCCTTTGAGGTTTTCTAGGCAGCCCCAGTTGCTGCCACCACACAGACAGGTTTCTGCCCTCCTGTTGGTCAAGCAGCTTGAGCCCAGGAAGGCAGAACAAAGCATTTCCTTTGGGAGAGGGGTGTTACACCCTCTCCCTTTGGAAATAGGTGTTACAGGCATGGGAGGGGTAGCCTCCCAGAACCTCTGGAAATACTTTGAAGGGCATGGTGCACTCCTTGCATAATCCAGTCTACACCGTTTCAGGGACCCAAAGTCCCTGCTCTGGCACGAAACTGGACAAAGGAAAGTCGAGTGACCCTCTCCTGTCCACCATCACCCCAGGGGTGGTGCCCAGAGCTCATCCAGAGTGTTCCTGGGTTTTGCCATCTTGGATTCCTAGGTGGTGGGGCACCTTGGGAGCATCTGAGTGGCCAGTGCCAGCAGGTGACATCAGAGCCCTCCCCTAATAGGTGCTTACCTGTGTAGCTGACCAATCCCCCTTTCAGGGCTATTTAGGGTCTCTCTCCTGGGTGTTTCCTCAGATTCAGATTGCAAGACGCCATCAGGAATCCTCTGCATTCTTTACTTCACCCTCTACTGACGAAACTGCATCTGGACCCTCTGGGAACTCTACAAACTGCAACAAAGAAGCAAAGAAAACTTCTGCAACATTGTATCTTCAGCTCCTGCCAGCAACTGCAACTGTTTCCAGGTCTTTCATCCTCCAAGGACTGCCTGTCTTCAGCCTGCACCAGAAGCACCTAAGGAATCTCCCTTGAAGTGAAGGAGTCACTTCCCTGCTTCAGCAGGCACCCCTCTGCAGCCATGACTGGTGGCGTGGTTCCCCTGTCCTGACGAAGTGCGTGGATCCAGCAACACAGGTGGTGGACTGAAGCTGTCCCGACAGTCCTAAGGTCCAGATGTCCAACTTTGGTGGAGGTAAGAGCTTACCTTCCCACCAAGACAGTACCCCCATGCACTGCGTGATTTGCAGTTGCCAAGACCTTCTACAAGGTGCACATCACAGCTCCGGCCCCCAGCACTCCTTTCTGCAATGCACAGCTTCCTGAGTTGTTCTCCGGCAGCGTGGGATCCCTTTGTTGTTGTGCTGCGTGGGCCTCCATTTGCACCTTCTTTATCCTCGTGCTGTGGGACTCCTGTGCATATTGCCAAATCTTCTGAGGGCTCTCTGAGTTGCTGAGAGCCCCCTCTGTCTCCCTCTTCTGGGTAGAATCCACCAGGTTCCTCCTGGTCCCGGGCAGCACCATTTTCCGCTAACCGCAAGCTTTGCATGTGCCAAGGCTTGTTGGCAGAATCCAGCGACGCAAACTAGACTGCAAACTGACTTCTTGTGTGTTCTAGGAAACTTATTGTGATTTACTCCTGTTTTCCTGGGCTCTGGGGTTGGGTTCTAGTACTTACCTTTGGTGTTTTCTTACACTTCCAGCACCCCTCTACACAGTACACTTGCCTAGGTGGGAAACCGACTTTCGCATTCCACTATTTTAGTATATGGTTTGCGTTCCCATTGCAACCTATTGTGATTTTCACAATTTGCACTTTTTTCTAACTGTTTGTACAGCTATTTCTGCATTCTAATGTATATATTGTGTTTAATCCTCACCTCCTAAGGGAGTGTAGTCTCCAAGGTTTTTTTGGCATTGTGTCACTAAAAATAAAGTACCTTTATTTTTGTAAGCCTGAGTATTTTCTTTCATGTGTGTGAGTACTGTGTGACTACAGTGGTACTGAACGAGCTTTGCACGTCTCCTAGATAAGCCTTAGCTACTCAGCTACAGCTACCCCTAGGCAGTCTGGCTTCTAGACACTGACTGCATTTCACTAATAAGGGATAACTAGACCTGGTAAAAGGTGTAAGTACCTTTGGTACCCACTACAAACCAGGCCAGCTTCCTACAGTGAGCACCTGTAGCAGACAGAAATGACCATCTGTAGAAATAGAAATTTCCCTGTGATACAATTATTATTAGTCAGGGGCTGAGCATTAAGTGTTCCCTATTAATAACCTTTCATCAGTTTTCTACCTTAGATGCAAAAAATTCAGATTTTTGGCAGAGGAGGTATCAAGTTCCCTTATTCTCTTTTTTCTAAATGGCAGAGGACCTGCAGTGTCTACTTCACAGACCTTTCATTTACTTTGCTTTGTAGAATGGTATTGTTCCCTTTACTCTAGCTACCTTTACCATTTCACCTTTTTATGTACTTCTTCTACATTAACTTTTGAAATGAACAATTTCTCTGCACGGTATAGGACATGTACCCCTGCCCTGAGTGGCCAACTGTATTGTGTCGGACTCCATAATGCAAATTTATGTTGTCATATGCAAACATGGAAGATGCGCGTGCGCCATGACATAAGCCTGTCTCAAAGATTGTGGGCTTGTTGGACCAGGAGGGGGCCGCTAAAGTGGGGAAGGGCGTGGTACAGGAAAGACCAGTGCTGCGCAGTGAATATTTGGTGAGTGTGGGTGCTGGGTGTATGTATACCTATGGGGGATACATTGTATGAGAGGTGTAATGCTGTGCAGTGCATGTACAAGAGAAACATTTGATGGGGGCGTATGTGTGCTTGCAAGAAAAGCAGTACATAAACGGTGAAGTGTGGTGCAGTGCACACAGAATTAATGTGTGTGCTGAGCATATGTGCTTCTGTGATGGCACAATGCACGGAGTTAACAGTAATGGATAGTATACCTGCCATTTCCATGCAATTAGTGCAGGGTTGTCTGTATTGGTACATTACATGGAGGATTCTGGGTTCCATTTTGGGAAGCACAGGCCTGCCTGGTGAAGACATGAGTAGCGGAATCCCCACAGACAGATGTGTGTGTTCCTCAAATCCTGTGAGCTAAATGGGACATACTGAAGGAAGGAAGAGAGAGACTCCCCCCTGTATAATTTAAAAGGATGCTCTTTGATTCTCTGATAGATTACAAGGAAAGGGCTGGACACATCCCAGGAAGGAGATGGGGCCGATAAAGGAATCAAAAAGAGTTGGGCTGGGAACCTGGGATTAACCTTTTGATGCACAGATCACTGTGGCTGACAACCAGATGTGAACTCGAATCACTCCCACGGCCTGTGTTGTGGGACTATCAACTTTAGAGTATCTACTGCTGTAACGGACAAACCTTTCATGAGGAAGAAAAGAGAGAAAAGTATACATTTGAAAAGAAGCAGAACCCAATCAGAAAACTTCAAAGACCCAGACTCCAGATCACATTTGGCAACTGGATATGGAAGATAAAAAGAGGTGGTTGAGGCCCTAAAACTGGTTATTTGCCAAGCAGTCAGATAGGCTGTGTGAGGAGGGGAAGCTCTGCAAAACATCTGTCTTTGACCAGAACTGGTGGCCAAGGCCTGCTAGTCTCCGTGCTGGTTATGGGAACATCTCCCACGGAAACCAAGACTACCTGCCCCGGAGCCTGGAACTTCAGCATCTGTCTGCTTGCCAAGAGCCCTGTGTGGAAGAAGAGAGCATTGGAGGGAGCAAGGTCCAGTGCGTCGTCCTGCAGAGAGGACTCTCAGTCAGGAGATTGCTGTACGCTAAATGCATCATTGCCTTTGTGCAGGATTGAATCAGAGGCCCAGCTATATCAGGAGAGTGCTGCTGGGGACTGAGCCATGAATTGAGTGCCCTATAGAGGATGAAAAGCCCGTACTACATCATTGTGGTGACCATGTATGCTAGAGAGGGCCACCATTGAAATGACTGTGCAGACAAAGCACCAAAACTTGTGTGCACCTTAGCAGTGACCTCCTATGCCAAGAAGGGCCTCGGTGATATAGGTGGCTGCACCAGAGAAGTTGACACCTTTCAAGTCTTGCTAACGGGTCTTGTGGCAACCCCGTATGCCAGGAGAGGCTGACGGTACTGAATAATGCCAAGTTTGGGCCAGCACTCAGGAACACTGAAGCTGCGGCCTAATGGTTGAAATGAGCACTGAAATCTGTCTCCTGACCTGCCCCATGGACTTCAGAGGACACAAAGAGGACTTTGCTCCATTGTTGGTAACCGGTTGGGAGCAAATAGATCCACCCCCTCCCCCAAACTAAATTCACCATACCAATGGAAGCCTAGAACACCTCCTATCACTGTTGAGGCTACTGCACCATTCAGGAAAGAACCTGTGTCTACAAGGTAATGCCACGTGTCCCATATGCATCCTAATTTGACTGAGTAGATCTGGAAAAAAGCAAGTGCCTGTTGTCGGGGAACTTGCTGAAATGCTAAATGCTTCTATGCTACTGGAGCAGGTAAGACTTGATATTGGCCTGTCGGGCCTGAGGGACTCACAGATGGTGCTAGACACACAGACAATTTTGACTATTTCCTAAGAGTCAGAGTCGACTCATGAGTAAGGCCTACTAGTGAGCATCCCCTGGATGCGTCCACCAGTGAATTGGGAATAACTCCAACTACATCACCAGGAAGAGGGTGGGAGAGGGATTTGCCAGAGAAACACTAAAGCCTCAACCTCAAGAGGATTGTTTTACTTGCGTACGAATGTTGTAAAACCTCTTTGAATGCATAGAGTTAGAAATCAAATACTTCTAATCAGTATAAAAAAAAAGTATTTGACTGGACATTGTTAGACCTGATAGCCTTAGGGGTGGCCATCCCCCAACATTTTCCCTCTCTCCCTCCACATTTCTGACACTGTTTTTGCTGGTTTTAAGACTCTGTGGACTTTACCACTGCTAACCAGTGCTAATGTGCATGTGCTCTCTCCCCTAAACATGGTAATACTGGTTCCTACCCAATTGGCACACTTAATTTACTTGTGCGTCCCTAATAAAGTGCACTGCATGTGCCCAGGGCCTGTAAATTAAAAGCTACTAGTGGGCCTGCAGCACTGATTGTGCCACCCACATAAGTGGCCCCTTAACCATGTCTCAGTCCTGCCATTGCAAGACCTGTGTGTGCAGTTTCACTGCCACTTCGACGTGGCATTTAAAACTACTTGCCAAGCCTTAAACTTCCCTTTTTCTACATATGTCACCCATAAGGTAGGCCCTAGCTAACCCCTAGAGCAGGGTGCTATGTAAGTAAAAGGCAGGGCATGCATCTATGTGTTTTACATGTCTTGGTAGTGGAAAACTCACAAAGTCGTTTTCCACTATTGTGAGGCCTTCTCCTCTCACAGACTAGAAATAGAACTTCCCTCATATACATTTGAGTGGTAGATTCTGATCTGGAAGGAGTAGCCAGGTCCTATTTCGTACGGCCAGAATGGTAATAGAATATCCTGCTTACCGGCGAGGTTGGATTTAATAATACTATTTTAGAAATGTCACTTTTAGAATGTGGGCATTTCTCTGAACATACTGCTATCTGTGCCTTACAGCCTGTCTCCAATCCAAGTCTGGCCTGTGCATGCCATCCAGACAACCACCAACACAAGACAGTCACTCACATCTGCATTCATCTGCATACAGAATGGGTCTTCCTGGGCAGGAAGGGTGGAGGGGCTCACACTTACATTTCAGAGGCCAGTGGCCTGTCCTCACACAAAGAACTAATAACCCCCCCACAGGTACCCTGGCAGACAGGACTGGGCTGAAAGGGCAACTTGCGCACTTCAAATACTCAAAAATGCGTTTGAAGTTTCCCCCACTTCAAAGGCATTTTTGAGTATATAAACTGGGTCTCCGACTCCACCAGATCAGACGCTTCTGGATCTACACCTGAACTCTGTCAGAGGAGCTGCCTGGCTTCCCAAAGGACTCGTCTGGACTGCTTTGCTGAGAAGGACTTCTGCCCTGCGGTTACCCTGCTGCCTGTTGGCCTCTGACTGTGCTGGAGGGGCTCTCCCTTCCCCAAAAGTGCTCTCCAAGAGCTTTGTTTGCTCTTTCCTCCTGTTCTGAAGTCTCAGGGACAGCAAAGACGTCATCTACTGGCTTTTAGCTAGTTTTCCGATGTCAGCGATGCATGGAACAACTTTAGTGATGCTAGCCCTGATGCCGCAGCCTGCTCCCGGTCCGTGGATATTGCTGAATGCAACACATGTGGTTATGAGGACATAGAAGTTGATAGAAGATCTTTGATAAGGCGATCTATAGTGGATTTGAATCTTTTGCAACAAATCTGCATATGGTGCTAAAACTTTGGACTTGATGTCAATTTTGTGTTGGACAATAATGATCAATATGGGGTGGGAGTCATTGATCCAGGTGACAAAAATAGTGTCAGTGATCTTTTGATTAATGTCTTTGCAAATGTCAAGGCAGTAAAACATTTTAGAGGGGGTATATGACAGAAGAGACATGCTGTGTGACAGGGTAACAACAAGGATATAGAAGGAAAGTTTGGGATATCTGAGGAGACGTAAGGAGCCAAATTTCAGGTCCCAGGAAGCAAGTGAGTTACTAAATCTGCCCATAAATCCTAGTGGATTCTAGTTGGCCGTGAAACATGTGTTTTTGGCCGTCAAACGTGTTTTTATGCAGGGAGTAGGGTTGGGTGTACAATGAGGTTTGCACATGTGCCTAATTAATGTTGGTGCTGACAGGCTGTTGGTTGATAATGATGTAGAATCAGCGAATTGGTGCAAAGGTGCTACATAACCCAAAGGTGCTTCCTTCAATATGTTGCTGGAAGGAACTATATATGGGGGGGGGGGTGTCAGTGGGGTATGCTGAAGCTCTCCACTCTTGAAGAAAAGGCCCATCAATTAGTCTGTGATCAGAGCATGTAAGAATGGTCTACACCATATAGTAAATTATGCAGCATTAGGGCTTTTTATGAGTAATGAGTGATCTTGATTAGAGTGAAAGAGGTTTCCTGGGGTTTGCCACAAAAAATACTATGTAACAGATTATAGAACTAGCACTGTAATGTTGCTTACACATATGCTTGGTCATCCGTGTAGCAGGGGCAAAATCCTAAATGATTTCTTGCGTGCACTAGTGGGGATAGTGGATATCATGGTGGCATGTAGTCAATGTGTTACGTGGGTGAGTTGACTACCAGTATGCTGTGTGTAGGAAGGATCAGTGAGTGATGTGGGTACAGATGCATGGAATGTAGCTATGTTGGAGGGATGGTGTAAGGGATAGAGTGTCTGATAAGGGCATGGGTGGTGATGTGGATTGAAGTCTGTTGGGAATGAGTGGTAAAATCTGATGAGTGGATACAGGGATGAGTCGGTGTACACAATGTTTTGGGACATGTAACATGATGGCAGTCAACTGTGGCAGATGGACCGAGAGTGGAGTCTCTATTTTTGTTTTCCATTCAGCGAACTCTTGGTTGTGCTGAAGGCCAATTTGTGTTCATTGAGCTGCATGTGTCCTTTGGAACAGTTTCTCATTTATTCTGCTTTATCACTAACATAAAAGGCCTTTGTGAGATGATTTAGAATCAAGATGAACATTGACAGGAAAGTAGATGGTATGAACTTATAATCTAAATACTTTGCACCCTGCTCTTCTTCAGGTGGCTTGCAACACAATAGCCCTGGAGGCTAACAGAAGATTTGTTAGAAGGCTTCCCCCCCTTGAACATCCTGTGGCCCCACCTGCCATAAGCCCCCCAATAATGGATCATAAAAAAGAGGTATTGCCTTTTGATATTCCTTTATTGTGCATGTAAATGTACTGATGTATATGAGGAACCCACTGGTTGGGCAAATACAGCAATATGCACATTAATTATTGTTATTCCAAACAGTAAAGGATGAAAAATGATTTCAGTTGCAAACAAACTCCTTAATTATTTCTTATTAACTAAAGTTGACAATTAATTTATTAATCAGGCACTCACTTGGAGTTAAGGGATCAATATCAATCAATGGGCAAACAGGAGTTTGAGCAGGGATTGGAATTTTGTGTAGTGCTGTTTTCCTTTATTTGATTTTGCAAACAAAAAACCCTGGCAAAATCTTATGGAGAAAAATGTATGGTAAAATGTAATAGATGTGGGGATCAGTCCACTAAACATCAACTCCTCAAATAACTGTCCATGTTTGCTTGAAAAACTCAGAATAAAATGTTTGTATTGCAGCTGGTTTATACCCAGAGGGTTACTTTATTTACCGGGTGTGGTAGATAGCCCACACCACCCAGCCCTCACTTTGGAATTCTTAAAATCAGGGCCTTAGAAAGCAAAATGTTTGCCAGTTTGGTGAGAGTTCTAGAAATTACGGAAGATAGTAAAAAAAAATGTTGTGTTTTTTTACATTTGGCCCTTTTGTCTGGATAAGCACAACAGTTTCTTGTGTAGTAAAGCTACACCATCTGACAAGCATTTGACAACCAAAGGGGTGCAAAAGACAGGAGGATGTGGTTCTCTGCCACTTCTTTTCAGTAGGGATCCTGTGGTCTGGTGCTAGGTGGTAGGAAGTACTTCAGTGAAAAAGGTAGCTGCAGGACTTCTTAGCCATAGCTTCAATATGAACCTCTCAGCACATATTTATTTAACTTATATTTTCAGGAGGAAAGAATCCCCAAAGTGGTAATCTTTCGCTGGGAACAAATAGCTAATGTCCCTAAAGTTCTACGACTTTTCTCTGGGTGTGTGAAATTGTAATTTCTTTTAGCGCAATCATGCTATATTATGTGAAATTCGGATCAGGCATTTAGCGCTTTGGGCCTGATTTAGAGTTTGGTGGAGGGGGTTACTCCATTACAAACGTGTTGGATATCTTGTCTGCCTTATTATTATCCCATAATATCCTATGGAAACTGTAATATGGGAGAAGGGATATCCATTACGTTTGTGATGGAGTAACCGGTCTGCCAAACTCTAAATCAGGCCCCATGTTTTAGCTCAAAATGCGCCCTCATATCCATTTGGGGCTTGAGTACACATTTATGTGTTAAAAAATATAGCACAAAAAACACAAGTATTGCAAACAATCTCCTCTCACATTCTATTAATTTACACTGTTGCTATACAGGATGGAAGTCCCCGCCCTTACTAGGCCCAAGGCAGACGAAACTTGGCCATAAGTAAGAAATAATCAGGAACTGTAAATCAACATCAATTCATTCATCACAGTTTCAATTTCAATCAATGATAATGATGAGAATTGGTATGAGTTTCAAAGCTTTATTTAAACTCTTTTAGTAAGTACATCTTTATTGATAATCATCAGAGAAAATCAGTCAGTTAATCAATAAAAATCATTAATATCAGAACAAATGCATAAAGCGTGTTCCATAAAGAAAACAACCCTATTCTAAGCTTTGGAGAATGAGAAAAATGTATCAGTCAGAACCCTTAAAGAACTCACAATTCGGTTGGTGAAAGCATGAAGCTCTTAGCATTAAATCTCAAATCATAAAGCGGAATTTCCCATAAAGAGAGGTTCAAGAAACTCAGTAGAGTCTCAAAGAAGCATAGTTTAGGCAAGGGAAATAAAGGGTCCTCAGAATTAATCTGAGAAGCTTCTGCAAAGGGCTCTTCGGAGAGTCTGGAATCGGCAAACCAGATATGCAGGATCTCCTAGCCTACACTTGAAACACACATTTTTATAATATTTTTTCTCAACAAATAGTAGCAGATCTCAGTTGTCTCTTCCAGTCAGCACACAGTGTCATCATGGGAACAGGAAAGCTTCCATCATCTAAGCAGTCTAAAGACAGTGACTAACAGAAAATAAGCTTTTACAAACAAACATTTTATGTACATTTAGCAAGTCGGGGTATGATTCCCAACATTCACTTACTAAAATACAAAAACCGATTCATTGTTAGGATTCTACATCATTACATGAGGTAATGAGTTTATCACCCATCTAAACGAACAAATCTTATTGTTCATTTGAAACGTAAATTAAACTAAACATTTTAATACATTAGTATATTTTATGAAACTATGCATATGATAAGGTGAAGTATAACAATTTTCTATTAAATCATTCTAGCCCACCACATTTGTGTCATTAAACGTTTAACATCTCAGAGTCCCGACCTAGGTCAGAGTTTTATAAAAAGAAGAGAAAATGCATTCTACAGTTTTTAAACTTAGCACTGATAGCTATGAAATCCGACTGCTCTCACTTGCATTAAAAAAAAATCTTTTAGTCTGAGGACTACATGTTTATTTTTAAATATTAATTACATTACTTTTCATTATTATAAACACTCCTGCTCGGTAGGAAGCTGGCCTGATGGTACTTACACCTTGTGCTAGGTCCAGTTATCCCTTATTAGTAGATTAGTAGTGTTCTAGCAGCTTAGGCTGATAGAGGTAGCTATAGCAGAGCAGCTTAGGCTGAACTAGGAGACATGAAAAGCTCCTACCATACCACTTATATCATATAGCACCATATCATAAGAAACACAATAAACAGAGTTACTAAAAATAAAGGTACTTTATTTTAGTGACAATGTGCCAAAAATATCTCAGAGGATATACTCCCTTAGGAGGTACATCAAATTCACAAAATATACACACAAACCAAAACCAGGTAAATAAACAGTTAGACAAGTAGTGCAAACACTGTAGAATACAATAGGATGCAATAGGAGACAATAGGCCTATGGGCAACACAAACCATATACTCCAAAAGTGGAATGCGAACCACAAATGGACCCCAGGCCTAAAGTAGTGTGTCGAGGGTCGCTGGGAGTGTAAGGAAACACTAAGGGTGTCCAAGATACCCCACCCCAAGACCCTGAAAAGTAGGAGTAAAGTTACCCTACTACCCCAGAAACACAGTAAAGTCGTGAGGGGATTCTGCAAAGACAACTGACTGTAAAGCACTGAAGACGGATTCCTGGATCTGAGGACCTGCAAATGAATCCAATGCACCACCTCCGGCGGCAGATCCTTCTCCCACCTCGCCAGGAACTCCCTCCCCACCAACCTACGCAAGAACCAGGACCTCCTAACTTACAGAAAGCACCTCAAGACATGGCTTTTTGAGCAGTAAACGGCAACCCTTTCCCCCTTCCCTCCCCCCAGCACGTTGACACCCTAACGGGTGAGTGGTGCGCTTAATACATTTTTTGATTGATTGTTTGATTGAAAGGAAGGGGACCAAGTCCAAGAGTCACACAAGTGTCCGGGGGAGGAGGGGCGGGCAGGAGCCCACTAAACCCCGGCTGAAGGTGCAAAAGGGCTGCCTCCGGGTGGAAGAAGCTGAAGATTCTGCAACAACAGAAGGTGCCAGGAACTTCTCCTTTGCACAGAAGATGTCCCTTGGCGGGCTGGAGGATGCAGATTTGTTTCCATGCAGAAAGACCACGAACAAGCCTTGCTAGCTGCAAGAGTCACGGTTGAAGAAAATGGGTGCTGCCTGGGCCCAGGAAGGACCAAGAGATCGCCCCTTGGAGGAGGAGACAGAGGGGGCACTCAGCAGCACAGAGAGCCCACACAAAAGCAGACAGCACCCGCAGAAGCACTTGAACAGGAATTCAAGAAATCTGAGCACGGCGGTCGTCTCAACACTGCAAAGGAGGGCCCCACGAAGCCGGTGGTCAACTCAGCAAGTTGACAAATGCAGGACAGAGTGCTGGGGACCTGGGCTATGCTGTGCACAAAGGATTCCTTGCAAGAGTGCCCAGAAGCCATAGCAGCTGCAGTTCACGCAGTACTGTCTGGCGTGGGGCGGCAAGGACTTACCTCCACCAAATTTGGACAGAAGGACCACAGGACTGTCGGGTCACTTGGATCCAGCTCCTGTGTTCCAGGGACCAAGCTCGTCGAGATGAGAGGGCACCCAGAGGACTGGTGATGCAGAAGTTTGGTGCCTGCGTTAGCAAGGGGAAGATTCTGTCGATCCACAGGAGATTTCTTCTTGGCTTCCAGTGCAGGTTAAAGGCAGACAGCCCTCAGAGCATGCACCACCAGGAAACAGTCGAGAAAGCTGGCAGGATTAGGCGCTACAATGTTGCTGGTAGTTGTCTTGCTACTTTGTTGCAGTTTTGCAGGGATCCTGGAGCAGTCAGCGGTCGATCCTTGGCAGAAGTCAAAGAGGGAGATGCAGAGGAACTCTAGTGAGCTCTTGCATTCATTATCTGAAGAGAAACCCACAGGAGAGACCCTAAATAGCCCTCAGAGGAGGATTGGCCACCTAACCAGGTAAGCACCTATCAGGAGGGGTCTCTGATGTCACCTACTGGCACTGGCCACTCAGAGGCCTTCACTGTGCCCTCACACCTCTGCATTCAAGATGGCAGAGGTCTGGGACACACTCAAGGAGCTCTGGGCACCACCCCTGGGGTGGTAATGGACAGGGGAGTAGTCACTCCCCTTTCCTTTGTCCAGTTTCGTGCCAGAGCAGGGGCTGCGGGATCCTTGAACCGGTGTAGACTGGCTACTCCTCCCCAGCCCTTAACACCTATTTCCAAAGGGAGAGGGTGTAACACCCTCTCTCGGAGGAAATCCTTTGTTCTGCCTTCCACGAACTGGCCTGCCCAGACCCCAGGAGGGCAGAAGCCTGTCTTTGGGTTGGCAGCAGCGGTAGCTGCAGTGAAAACCCCAGAGAGCTAGTTTGGCAGTACCCGGGGTCCATGCTGGAGCCCCGGGGATGCATGGGATTGGCACCCCAATCCTAGATTTGGCATGGGGGAACAATTTCACGATCTTAGACATGTTACATGGCCATATTCGGAGTTACAAATGTGAAGCTACATATAGGTAATGACCTATATGTAGTGTACGCGTGTAATTGTGTCCCCACACTCACAAAGTCCGGGGAAATTGCCCTGATCAATGTGGGGGCACTTTGGCTAGTGCCATGGTGCCCTCACACTTAGTAACTTTGCACCTAACCTTCACCAAGTGAGGGTTAGACATATAGGTGACTTATAAGTTACTTAGATGCAGTGTAAAATGGCTGTGAAATAACGTGGATGTTATTTCACTCAGGCTGCAGTGGCAGTCCTGTGTAAGAATTGCCTGAGCTCCCTATGGGTGGCAAAAGAGATGCTGCAGCCCATAGGGATCTCCTGGAACCCCAATACCCTGTATACCTACGTACCATATACTAGGGAATTATAAGGGCGTTCCAGAGTGCCAATTAGAATTGGTAAAAATGGTCACTAGACTACAGTGACAATTTAAAAGCAGAGAGAGCATAAACACTGAGGTTCTGGTTAGCAGAGCCTCACTGATACAGTTAGGCACCACACCGGGAACACATATAGGCCACAAACTATGAGCACTGGGGTCCTGGCTAGCAAAATCCCAGTGACACAGGCAAAAACAAACTGACACACAAGTAAAAATGGGGGTAACATGCCAGGCAAGGTGGTACTTTCCTACATGCACTTCCACAATATGGGGTTTACCCGAATGGGCTTGAAATTGCATGAATCATTTTAGAAATTTTGTATAGCAAGTGTAACACAAAATTCTGGACATTACAGAAGGTTAAGCCAACAAAATGAAAATGTCATCCTGGCCAACTTTTCCACCAGTGCTTGTGGAACATTTATAGATGTCTCCTGTTCGGGACCACAGTCATTTACATAGCTGATCTGGGCAGGAAAAATACTGACAAAAATCGCATAAGAGGGACTGGCCCTGAAAGAATGGTCCATTCAATTGCATTCTCAGCAGCATCACTTTTGCGGACAGGTTGTTCCCAGCGTTCAAGCCAGAACAGGCTCAGCCACCAGGAAAGCTACCATCCCCACACTCTAAAGGGAGGGGTATGCGAGAGCTGGATTGATGGACAGCCACCATTTTTGTGAATGTCTCCTTACCAACCACAGATAAAATCAGCTGCAAGTTTGGAATTCATGGGATCCCAGTGATTTTCATAGACTAGGTGTGGTGTGCATATAAATGCAAGCACATTTAGCAAACAGAAATGACCATCTGTAGAAATATAAATTCTCATGTGATACAATTATTAGTGGCTAGGTGCTGAGCATTTGGTATTCCCTTTTATTCACTTCCCATCAGTTTTCTACCTCATATGCAAAATATATATATATTTTTTGGCAAAATAGATTTCAAGTTCTCCTATTCTCTATTTTTTCTGAATAGCAGAGGACCTGCAATATCAACTCTACAGACTGTGCTTTTATTTTGCCTTGTAGAAAGGTAAATTTACCACTTCACTTTTTTGTACTTCTTCTACAACATCCACTCCTCATTCACTATTTCTCAGGAACCAAATGACATTACATATTTGCCGCTAAACACAATAATGTTTGCACCACCATAAATATGGAATTGAAAACTGGAACCACCGCCATGGCACAGAAAAGACTGCAATGCATCCAGAACGCCTCCACCCGTCTCATTAAGAATGTCCCCAGACACAGCCACACCTCCGCCCTGCTGAGTGACCTGCACTGGCTCCCAATAGACAAGAGAATAACATTCAAGCTTCTCACACACGCCTACAAAGCCCTTCTCAACGTCGGACCAGAATACCTCAACCACAGACTCCACTTCTACATGCCTCCCAGGCAACTCCGCTCCGCCGACCTCGGCCTCGCTGCCATCCCCACATCCAGAAGACCACAGCCAGAGGAAGATCCTTCTCATACCTTGCCGCCAAGACCTGGAACTCCCTCCCCATCAACCTTAGAAGATCTCCCACGCTATCGCAATTCAGAAAGGACCTCAAAACCTGGCTCTTCGACTCATCCCCAACTGATCGTCGATGACTGTTCCCTTGCTGCCCCCCCCCAGTGCCTTGAGACCCTAGCGGGTGACTAATCGTACTTTACATATCTGTTGATTGATTGATTGAAAACTGTTAAATGGAAGGTTACTTGTCATAGAAACACATGTGGTTACAAGGACACAGAAGCTGAGAGAAGATCTTTGAAAAGGTCATTTATGGTAGATTTGATTTTATGTCAAGACAGGAGGCTAGCAGTATGCATTACCCTTTATCCACTTCTTCTAAGCAGCAAACCAATTAAAAGTATCCAATAGAACCTTAACAACGTCATATTAGAAAATTAGAAAAAACACAATGATCCGCTCCATATAAACTGTGTGACCTCCATTTTCATGCTCTTTTGTTTGCTGCTTCTGAGCAGATAAGTATATTCAAATTAAGGTTATATTTGTTTCTGATGGTATTACTGTATGTGTTAATTTGTTTATGTTGTTACCCTATTTATGGGGAGAATTGTTCCTAGAAGTATTTATGATTTAAGGAAGAAAAAATAATAAGAAGAAGTAGTAGTGTTTTTTTATTTATTTTGTGTGTTTCTGTTATGTTGTCAGTTCAGGCGAGGTATCGGTAATTGATTCATTTAAAAAAAAAAAAAAGAAAGGTAAGTGGCACTGACTTTATTTATTTTTGAGCAAAAGCTCTGTAAGCGCAAGGCAAGACTTGTTTTGTCAGGGGAGCGGCTACTTTAGAGAAATGAACGTTTCTACGTTCGTTTTTCCTCTGCTGCAGGTCGCGAAGAGGTCAGCGCGTCGCATCTAAATCCAGAAGCGCGTGACGATTACGGTTCAGCCGCGTTGGATTTTTGTTAAGGAAGCCAGGTTTTCCCTTCGCTTCGAGAGGGGGTAGGGCATATTGTTAAGCAATTCAGCTTATTTCTGAAGTTGATTGTAGGTGTGAGTTTCCATAGTAACTAATCACTGTTGGTGCTTTGTTACGAGAGAAACAGCGTTTTACAGAGATTATCATTATTCAGTGAAAATTACTTTTTAATAAATTATTTTTATTTTAAAAAAAGAAGATATATATATATATATGTATATATATATTTATACTTTTTGAAAGTATGTCTGAAGTTAACATGGAGAAGGAAGGTTCTCAAGAGGATTTAATTAGAAAGATTGTTTCTGAGGAAGTAAAGGCAGTGGTCCTGGAGTCTGTGAAGCAAGCCTTGGACAAGAGAAAAGGTATTGAATAGGAAGAATGTTATACTTCATCAGAGGATGAGGACCGTTTGAGAGGTCCAGGAGGTAAATGTTTAAATAAAAGAAGGCATATCATTGAAATGCACGATAAGCTTGGAGTCCAAAGCGGCTCAAAAAATTAAGGTACCCTAATTGGTACAATGGAGAGTCAGCTTGATGCTGAAAAAGATTATTTTAATGAGGAATATGATAATGAGGATGCTGACGAATATGTTTCGGATCTGGAATATAAGGATAAACTTGAGGACGAACTGGGAAGTAATTTTAGAATTAAAAATAGCAAGGATTTAATAGATCCGTTAGGTAAGAAGTTGTTTGAGCCCAAGGATATTAGGCATCCTCGAGGAAAAGAGTGGTGGCCTATGGACCATGTTGCCAGTTTGCCAGTTACATAAAAGCTAAGCTACGCAAACCTCTAGAGAGAGATGAGCGAAATATAATGAGGGAAGAGTGTTCTAGACCCGTGATTGATAAAAAGGTGTGTTTAACACCAAACTTGGATCCAGAGATGATAACTTATTTATTTAAGTTAGGTAGAGATACAAGAAAGTTATTGGAGAAGTCTTTGAAACAGGTTCAGGACAAATTACTTGATGTGTTGGGTCCTCTGGGTAGGATATTTGACACAGTGGAGGATGCATACTTAAAAGGGAAAATATTGGATGTGCATCTCTTACGAGGTTGGTATCAGAGAGCAATTTGTTTTACCGGAAATACAAATGCAGGAGTTTTGGCTAAGAGAAGAAAAACAGTTTTAATGCGTATGAACCCCAAATTATCAGATTTGGCTTACAAAGAATCTTCTGAGGAGGCTTGGGCCTCTTATTCGGGGACAGCATGGTAAAGGCTTTGTCAAAGTATGTACGCACGTTTACTAGTTTAGATAAGGCTCATTTCTCAATGAAGAGAATTTTTACTAACAATAATTTATATGGGAGGGCCGGTAGGAGAGGGCAGCTTACCAGCCGAGCAAATTGTAGAGCCCAATATCAAGGATCAGGCTTCTTCAGAGGGAACCATGGAGGTTTGCAGTTTTATCCCCAGAGAGAGAGAGAGGATGTGCTTGGTTTACAAGAATGAGAGTTGGTAACCTTGGACATGCACAAAGTCAGGGTGAGTATGAAGACTATTTCTACTTCTATCCCTATAGGTGTAGGAGGAAGATTGAAGTATTTCAAATAAAATTGGGAAATAATCACTCAGGATGTGTGGGTTTTGCAGACGATTCAGGGTTATGTAATAGAGTTCGAACAAGACCCGGTGCAGGAGATAGAACCAAGAGAAGTAGTGTTTCAAAACGATTTGGAACAGATTGTTCATATGGAAATAACTCAGATGTTGCCAAAGAATGTGATTGTGATGTTGGAAGAGCAAGAGAAAGGATTCATAAGCACTTTGTTTTTGGTGGAAAAGAAAGACAAGGGTTGGAGACCTGTGATCAATCTGAGGCAATTGAATCAGTTTGTGTCTTACAATCATTTCAAGATGAAGGGATTTCATCTATTACAAGACCTTTTACAAGAGCAGGATTGGATGGTGAAGTTGGATCTCAAGGATGCTTACTTTACAATTCTGATAGCTCAATGCAGTCAGAGGTTTTTGCAGTTCAGCAGGAAGAACCAGTTATTTCAGCTTTAAAGCCTACCTTTTGGTTTAGCCTCGGGGCCTTGGTGTTTCATGAAAGTATTGAGACCAGTGGTTGGGTTTCTCAGAGGAATAGGTGTGAGAATGATAATTTATTTGGACGATATATCGATTTTGAATCAGGAATTAGGAGTCTTCAAGGAGCATTTGTGTCTTGTAAAGGATTTGATGGAAAATTTAGGTTTTATTACATATCTGGAGAAATCTGTGTTGATCCGTATGAGGAGAATGGAATTATTTGGGTTCATAGTGGATACAGAGTTATGTCAGTGAGAGCTGCTAGTAAGGAAGTGAAGAAGATAAAACAAAAAGTACAGTCTTTGGTGAGGAAGCAAGAAGCAACTTTGAGAGATTTGGCATGCGTGATTGGGCTTCTGTCTTCATCTATTCAGGCAATTTTTCCAGACCCATTACATTACAGAATTGCAACGCTTAAAGATGACTGGTTTAAGGAAAGGTTTGTGGTACGGAGATCGGGTACCCATATCTCTAGAGGCACCAGAGGAGTTAATTTGGTGGAAAGAGAATTTGGACGCATTGAATGGTTGAGCAATTTTTGGAATAAAACCTGATTTCGTGTTAGAAATAGATGCGAGCAAGTTTGGATGGGGTGCTCATTGTCTGGGATTGGAGGCAGGTGGAATGTGGACTTTTTTGGGAAAAAGAGAAACATATCAATTGTTTGGAGCTACAGGCAGGAGTGTTTGCTTTTCAGAGTTTTAGGGAGGTCCTGAAGGGGAAATCTGTACATTTGAAGAGGGAAAATGTCACTGCAGTGACATACATAAACAAATTGGGAGTAGCACGCTCAAGAAATTTGGCGGAGTTGGCGAAGGAATTGTGGGGTTTTTGTCTGGGCACAAAATAAGTTTAAGAGCAGAATATTGACCAGGTGTACAAAATATTATAGCAGATTGGAATTCTCGTCAAATGAGGGACTTCAGCGATTGCAAATTAAGAGAGGATTTATTCAAGAAAATAAATCAGGCTATGGGTCCTTTGGAGGTAGATCTTTTTGATTCCAGCATAACCTTTCAGTTGCCAAGACATGTCAGTTGGAGGCATGATCTGGGGGCTATAGCAGTGGATGTGTTTATGCAGGATTGGAGCAGAATGAGGGGTTATGCTTTTCCTCCTTTTTCAATGATATAGAGGGTGTTGTTGCTAGTGAGGCGTCAACAATGTCAGTTAGTCCTAGTAACTCCTTTTTGGACAACGCAGCTTTGGTATCCAGCGGTAATGGAGATCACTGTTGATTATCTGATTTTAATAAGGTGTTGCAAGGGTCTCTTGTCAGGGGCAGATGGCAAAGAGCATCCCTTTGTGATGTTGGGTTCTCTGAACCTTCTAGTTTGGACGCTATCAGGCAGTCAAGAGAATTCACAAATCTTTCAAAATCAGCTGCAGGGTTATTGGATGAGTCATGGGCTCCAGGGACAAAAAAGAGATATAGAAGTATTTGGAAAATCTTGGTCTCGTTGGTGCTTACAAAGGAGTTTGGATCTCGTGGAGGCGGATGATGTTCAAGTAGCAAACATTTCAGCGGAAATGTTTGACAAGGGTATGTCTTACAGAACAGTTAATTGTTACAGGTTGGCTATTGCTGTAGGTCATGGTGTTATTCAGGAAGTATCTGTTGGTAAGAGTCCTTTGATTTGTGGGGTAATGAAAGGAATTTTTTTGAAATGTCCACCTACTTCGAAAAATTATGTACTTTGGAATGTCAGTTTGGTTCTTGATTTATTTCAAAGGTGGCCAACTAATAAATATTTGGGAGAAAGAGAGCTTTCTTGGAAGTTAGCTAATTTACTTTGTCTGATATCTTTTAGAAGGATTTCAGATGTAAGGGCTTTGGAAGTATCTCATAGATTTTATCAACCAACTGGTGTGTTGTTTGAAGTGGGTTAGCGTACAAAGACAATGGGGGTCATTCTGACCTTGGCGGTCTTTTCGCAAGACCGCCGAGTTACCGCCGCGGTGAAGACCGCCGACCGCGGCGGTATGACGCTGTGCGCATTCTGACCGCTAGGGGGCGTTCCGCCGGAAAACCGCCAGCAGCCACACTGGCGGTCGGCGGGAAAGTGGAGACTGGTCAACCTCCACCGCCACGCCAGCAGAACACCGCCCACAGAATTACGACCCACATTTCTGTGTGGCGGTCTTCTGTTGGCGGTCTTCTGTTGGCGGTCACCTCCCCATGGCTCCTGTCACCTCCCGGAGGACCAACGCACAAGGTAAGTTGATCGTCCGTGAGGGGAGGGGGTGGGGGGTGTTGTGTGATGTGTGCGTGCATGGGGGTGTGCGTGTGAGTGTGTAGAGGGGGTGTGTGAGTGCGTGCATGCGGGCGGGGAGTGCTGCTGTGCCTATGGGCAATGTGTGTAGTTCGGCGGGTGCGCATGTCGGCATGTATGTGTGCGGGTATGTGTCCCCGTTGTGTATGTGTGTGTGTAGGGGGTGTGTATATGTGCATGTTGGGGGTGTGTGCATGTCGGGGTGCGTGTATGTGCATGTCGGGGTGGGGTGGGGAGGGGGTTCGTACCACCTCTGGGGGGTGGCAGGGGGGTGGAGGGTGTGGGGGGAGGACTCGGGGGGGCAGTGGGGGGTGGGGGAGACCCCTATCAGTGCCAGGGAAGGAATTCCCTGGCCCCGATAGTGCCTACCGCCATGGTTCGCATGGCGGTTCCCGAACGCCAGAAACCGCGGCGGTAAGCAGGGTCATGATACCGTTGGCGGTCTTGGGTCGACCGCCGGACCGGAGTGCGCAGACTCCAGCCCGTCGGTCATGACCGCCGTGGCTGTCGGAGTGGGGAAGTGGCGGTCGGTCCCGGCGGTGACCGCCGCGGTCAGAATGCCATTTTTAATACCGCCGGTCTGTTCGCGGTCCGACCGCCGTCTCTCCGCCGACCGCCAAGGTCAGAATGAGGGCCAATGTCTGGTACAATATTGCATCCGTATTTTGATGAATGTCCTAAAATTTGTGTAGTTCGTTGTTTGATAGAGTATGAATCCAGAATGCTGGAAAGAAGAGGAGCAGGGGTTGAGCAACTCTTGATTTCTTATGTAAAACCTTTCAAAGGAGTATCAAACACTACTATTGCAAGATGGGTGAAAGGTGCAATGAAGGAGGCTGGTGTGGATATCTCCAAATTCACAGCACATTCGGTCAGAGGAGCTACGGCAAGTAAAATTTGTATGTTGAGAGGAAATTTGGATCTTATTCTGAAGGCTTCACATTGGTCTTCAGCAGAAACGTTAAGGAAATTCTATTTTGAATCTATAGATCGTGTTTCAAAATGTGTGTTGCATGGCTTTAAACATGCATAATGCTAGCCTCCTGTCTTGACATAAAATGGCGATTCTTAAAGGTTTACTGTACAAAGAATTGTGATTTTATTAAAGACAAGGAGGCTAGCATTATCCCACCCTCATTTCCCTAGGAGTGGTGGAAGAGTGAATTCTGTGTATTTTATGTTAAAAAAAAAGAAGAAGAAAGAAGGGAAAAGAGTACATAGAGAAACGTTTATGTTTTGAGAGTTATTTATTCATACATTTTTTGCAGAATCATAGGAAAGGATAATTTCAACTTAAGTGGATTTTGGAGAAGAAGAATATTTCAAACAAAAGAGGAAGAAAATGGAGGTCACAGTTTATATGGAGCTGAACATTCTGTTTTTTTTCTATTATGATGGTAAGGTTCTATTGGATATTTTTAATGGCTTTGCTGCTCACGCAGAAGAAGTGAATAAAAGGTAATGCATCATGCTAGCCTCCTTGTCTTTAATAGAATCACGATTCTTTGTACATTAAACCTTTAAGAATCGCCATTCTCTTCGATGAAAACCTGCATATGGTGGTTAGCTTTGTATTTGATGTTGGCTTTGTAGTGGGTTAGTGATGATGAAGATGGGGTGGGAGCGATTGATCCAGGGGAAAAGAATAGTGTCAGTGATCTCTAGGTTAATGCCCTTGCCAATGTTAAGGCAGTGAAACATATTTTACAGGGGATGCAGAACAGAAGAGATATGCTGTGTGATCGATTTAAGCCAGCGAGGTAGAAGGGACGTGCTTAAGTTGAACATTAAGAGGCTCAGATATCTGAAGAAGAGTAAGGTGCCAAATTTGAGTTCCCAGGAGGCAAGGGAGTCACTAAATAAGCTCATAAAATCCTAGTGGATTTCAGTTGGCCGTCAAACGTGTTTATGTTGGCATATAATGAAGGTTTACATATAAGCCTCAATAATGATGGTGCTGACAGCCTGTTGACTGATAGTAATTTAGGATCAGTGGAATGGCATAAATGTGCAGTATAGTCCAAAGGTGCTTCCTTCAATGTGTTGCTTGAAGGAACGATATGTGTGAGGGGATGTGTCTGTGAGGTATGCTGAAGCTCCCACCCATTAGTCTGTGATCAGGGCACATATGAATGTTCAACACTATACAATAAACTATACATTAATGAAGGCTCGTTATGTGTAATGAGTGATCTGAATCAGAGTGAAAGGGGGTGCCTGGTATCTGTTACAGAGAATACCATACAACAGATTTTAGTCCTAGCACTGCAGTGGTGCATACACATATGCTTGGTCATTGGTCTAGCTGAGGAGGCAAAAACCTGTCTGATTTCTTAGGTGTATTAGTATGGCCTGAATCATATGTGGATAGCGGGTACCATTGTGGCATGTAGTTGCTGGGTTGCAAAGGTGAGTTGGCTTCCAGTATGGTGTGTGTAGGTAGGATCAGTGAGTGGGGGGGTGCAAATGCATGTAATTCAGCTACGTAGGAGGGATGCTGGAAGATATTTTGGTACTGGCAAAGGCATAGTTGGTGATGTGAATTGGGGTCTGTTGGCAGAGAGTAGTTAAATATGATGAGTGGGTACAGGGATGAATGGGTGTATGCAGGATTTTGGGACTTATGACATGGTGGCAGTCAAGATGGGGCAGATTGACAGGGAGTGGTGTGGACTGAATCTGAGACCCCATTCTTGTTTTCCATTCAGAGACTTCTTGGTTTAGGTCGCCTTGAAAGTTAGTGTGTGTTCATTGAACTGCATATTTTCTTTAGAATAGTTTGACATTTATTCTGCTTTATCATTAATGTAACTCCGTTTGTACGATGATTTAGAAACAAGATCAACATTGACAGGATAATGGATGGTATGAATTTATAAGCTAAATACTTTGTACTTTGCTCTTCCGCAGGTGGATGGCAGTATAATGTCCATGGAGGCCAACAGATTTGTTAGAAGGCTTCCCAAACTTGAACATTCTGTGGCCCCACCTGCCAAAAGCCCCTCAACAATGGATCATAGAAAAGAGGTATTGCGTTTTGATATTTCTGTTGTGCCTGTAAATTTACTGATGTACACGAGTAACCCATAAGCTGGAGAAATAGTTATATGCACACGAATAATTGTTATTCCAAATAGTAAAGGATGAAAATATATTTCAATTGCACACAAACTCCTTAATTGTTTCTAGTTAACAAACATTTTGAATCCATTTATTAATCAGGCCCTCATTTGGAGGTAAGGGATCAATTTCAATCAATGGACAAACAAGAGTTTGAGCAGGGACTGGAAGTTTGTGTAGTGCAATAATTATCGCACTCCTGCTGTTTTCCTCTATTTGATTTTGCATGGAAAAAAGCCTGGCAAAATCTTATGGAGAAAACGTGCAGTAAAATGTGATAGGTGTGGTATTCAGTTCACTGATTATCAAATCCACAAATAATTATCTATGTTTGCATGAAAAACCCAGAATAAGAGGTTTGTCTTGAAGCTGATCGATACCTAAAGTTAAGGTTGCTGTATTTACCGGCCATGGTAGATAGAACCCACTACCCAAACCCTCATTTTGAAGTCTTGAAATCAGGGCCTTAGAAAGCAAAATGTTTGCACGTTTGGTGGGAATTCTAGTAATTGTAGCAGATATTTGAAAGGCAAATTATGTTTGTACATTTGGTCCTTAAGTCTAGTTAAGCAACAGCTTATTGTGTAGTAAAGCTACAGATACAGTGCCTGACAAGCATTTGACAACCAAAGGGGTGCAAGAAATAGGACGTTGTAGGTGTTTCTGGTTTCTTTTCAGCAGCGATCCTGTGGCCTGCTGCAAGGTGTTGATAGCTGCTTCAGCGAAAACAAATGGCTACAGGACCTTCCAGCCATGACTTCATTATGTACTTCCCAGTACTTATTTAAGATATTTTTTTCAAGAAGAAAGAAGCCCTAAAGTGGGAAATATTTTCGTGAACAAATAACTAATGCCTCAAGAGTTCTCTGAGTTTTCTCTAATGGTGGGTGTGTCAAATTTGTGTAATTTCCTTTTGCAAAATTATACTAAATTATATGAAATGTAAACCAGGCATTTAGCGCTATGTTTGAGCTGGAAATGTTCCCTCACAGCTGCTTTGGCCATGAGTACACATTTTGGTGGTCATTCTGACCCTGGCGGTCAAAGACCGCCAGGGCGGAGGACCGCGGGAGCACCGCCGACAGGCCGGCGGTGCTCCAATGGGGATTCCGACCGCGGCGGTAAAGCCGCGGTCGGACCGGCACCACTGGCGGGCTCCCGCCAGTGTACCGCCGCCCCATTGAATCCTCCACGGTGGCGCAGCTTGCTGCACCGCCGCGGGGATTCTGACCCCCCCTACCACCATCCAGATCCCGGCGGTCCGACCGCCGGGATCCGGATGGCGGTAGGGGGGGTCGCGGGGCCCCTGGGGGCCCCTGCAGTGCCCATGCCACTGGCATGGGCATTGCAGGGGCCCCCATAAGAGGGCCCCTACATGTATTTCACTGTCTGCTGCGCAGACAGTGAAATACGCGACGGGTGCAACTGCACCCGTCGCACAGCTTCCACTCCGCCGGCTCGATTCCGAGCCGGCTTCATCGTGGAAGCCTCTTTCCCGCTGGGCTGGCGGGCGGTCTGAAGGCGACCGCCCGCCAGCCCAGCGGGAAAGTCAGAATTACCGCCGCGGTCTTTCGACCGCGGAACGGTAACCTGACGGCGGGACTTTGGCGGGTGGCCTCCGCCGCCCGCCAAGGTCAGAATGAGGGCCTTTGTGTTAAAAAAATAGAGCACGAAAAACACAAATATTGTAAACAACAGCCGCTCACGTTCTGTTTATTTGCTCTGTTCCCATGCTCCCACAATAAGGTTTTTACCAGAACGGACTTGAAATTACGTGACATTGGATAATGGCATCATTTTAGGAATTTCGCATAGCAAGTGTAACATGAAATTCTGGAAATTACACAAGATTATGCAGGCATAACAAAACGTTTGACCTGTTTGGGACCACAATCATTTACATAGGTGACTAGGCCAGAAAAAAACAGTAGCAGAAATGGCATCAGCAGGACTGGCCTGAAGGAATCTGGCCTGGTATTTTGAGTACCTAAGGGTACTTACACCTTATACCAGGTCCAGGTATCCTCGATTAGTGTAGTGTAGGCAGTGTCTAGAAGCCACGCTCTCTATAGGTAGCTGTGGATGGGCTGCCTAGGCTTATCTAGGAGACATGCAAAGCTCAGGCAGTACTGCTGTAGTCACACAACACTTACACACAAGAAAGAAAACACTCAGGCCTTCATTACAACCCTGGCGGTTGGTGTTAAAGTGGCGGTAATACTGCTAACAGGCTGGCGGTAACTACTGCCAAATTATGACCATGGCGGTGAGAACTCAGATAGAGAACGACTTTACCACACCGACCCCCAGGGCGGAAACAACAGGCACCACGGCAGTAGCCGCCTACAGCCATTTGGAAGCCAATGTTCCGCCCACTGTATTATGTCACATCAATCCGCCACCTTTTCTGGGGCGGTACCAATGACCTCAAAAGCCTGGCAGAAACAGACCTCAGAAGGGAAAGGACTCACCTTTGGAGACACAGGGAACCACCATGCCGCTATGGAGCCCGAACGTCAAATATTCCCCATGATATTCTACGTCCTGCTCCACCACGAACACCAACGACAGCGAAGACGACCACGGTGAGTGCAGTCGCCTAACACACTGGGGAGGGAGGGAGGGAAAAGAGAGTGACACACACACGCAACACACACACCTCTACCCCCAACACCATACATACAATCAGATGCAGTAATAAAACATTTTTACCCCGTACCCCTGAGGAATAATGCAAGGACAACAGGAATGTGATCAAGTGAGTGTAATAATAACAACACAGTATAAATTAGAAATATGCAATGCAAAAGATACATACAATTGTACAGTCCAAGGGACACACCCCAGTCCTCATTGTGCGTGGGCCACAGGGCCACAGGCCTAAGTCCAAGGCCCCACTTGTCACCTGCAACAACACAGAGAGAACACTGCAGGGGCATCAGTTGGAAAATAGGCAGACACCTCAGGGGGATGGGGTGGGGACCTCAGCCGGCAGATGGAACACCACCACTGGTTCTGGAGGGGGCAATATGCCCTGTGCATGATCCTGGCGAGTGCAAGGCCACAGTCTCTCAAGTGGATGACTTGCCCACATGCTCTGGAGGGGGCAACATGCCCTGTGCTTTGTCCTGGGGAGTGCAGGGCCACAGTCTCTCAAGTGGTTGACTTGGCAACATGCTCTGGAGGGGGCAACATGCCCTGTGCTTTGTCCTGAGGAGTGCAAGGCCACAGTCTCTCTAGTGGGTGACTTGCCCACATGCTCTGGAGGGGGCAACATGCCCTGTGCTCTTGTTCCTGGGGAGGCTGGGGTTTGTGGATGTCTTACCCACTGGTTCTAGAGGGGGCATCGTGCCCTGTGCTCTTGATCCCAGGTTGGCTGGGGGTGGTTGGTGTGTTACCCACTGGTTCTGGAGGGGGCATTGTGCCCTGTGCTCTTGATCCCGGGGTGGCTGGGGGTCTTACCCACTGGTTCTGGAGGGGGTATGGTGCCCTGTGCTCTTGTTCCTGGGGAGTGAAAGGTCACAGTCTCTCAGCTGGGTGTCATACCCACAGGATTTGCAGGAGGCAGGCCACACAGCAGCCCATGGAGGCAAGACTACATACCGTCCGCCGTTGGTGAAGGCTGCTCAGTGGTGGTGCTGGTGGTGGTGGTAGGGGCAGGCTCCAGCCCAACCCCTGCAGCCTCGGATGGCTGCCTACTGCTGGTGGTGGGGTGAGGCTCCCGCCCATCCCCCGCAGCCTTGGATGGTTGTACAACCATGGTTGGTGGTGGGGGCTCCGTCTGAGTCCCTGCACCAGGCCCCTTGTCCTTCCTGCCTGCTGGTGCAGGCCCCTTGCCCTTCCTGGCACCACTTGGGGCAGGCACCCTGCCCTTCCGGCCAGCACTTGGGGCAGGCTCCTTGCCCTTCCTGGCAGCACTTGGGACAGGCTCCTTGCCCTTCCAGGCAGCAGCTGGGGCAGGCACACTTTGTTTGAGGCTGGCCGGTGCCTTGGATCCATTCCCACCACAAGTGGGTGTGGAGACTACTGGGCCCGTGGACTGGGTGGCTGAGGTGCTTGCCTGGGTTTTTGTCACCCTGGCCAGACGTGAAGGATGGGGGGAGGGGTAGGGAAGAGGTCAATGGTGGAGAGGAAAAACTTCTTAGGGACATTGGGGCGGGAAGAGGGAGAAGGTTTGGGAGTGGACGAAGAGGGAGTGGTTGTTGGAGGTGTCTGTCTGCTGTGTTTGGGTGCAGGTGCATGGGCTGGATGCTTTTGTGAGGTGAATGGCTGTTGGGTGTCTGAGTGCTTGCGTTTGTGTACCTTGGGAGGGGAGTGATAGACACAGTGGGAGAGGACACAGGGGACAAGTGCATGGCTGTTGTAGAGGTGTCTGCAAGTGAGGGGTGTGTTCTGCTAGGTGTGGTGGTGATGCTGGTAGTGTATGATGGTGTAGTGCATGCAGGTGTGAGTGAAGACCAAACTGGGAGGCAGGTGGAGATGGAGGGGGACACTGTGGATGTTGGTATGTCTGCATCTGGATGGTGTTTGTGTGAGGGCCTGTGGGATGATGTGTGGTGCTTGTGTTTGCCTGTGCCACTCCTGTGTGTTGTCTTGTGTGCATGCTCGTCTGCCTGAGTGCTTGGAATAGGTTGGGGTAATGGGATTGGGAAGAAGAGGTTGGAGGGGGGAGGGGGGAAACAGGGACAATGGCTGCCATCAGAGAAGAGGCCAGAGTCTGGATTGATCTCTGTTGGGCCACCAAGCCAGTGTGAATGCCCTCCAGGAATGCAGTTGTCTGTTGCATTTGGGCTGCCAGCCCCTGGATGGCATTCACAATGGTTAACTGCCCTACAGAGATGGATCTCAGGAGGTCAATAGCCTCCTCACTCAGGGCAGCAGGGCTAACTTGGGCAGGGCCTGAGGTGCCTGGGGCAAAGGAGATGCCCACCCTCCTGGGTGAGCGGGCACGGGCAACTCGATGAGGGGCTGCTGGGAGGGAGGTGCTGGTTTGGGGGTGGCGGCTGTACCTGTAGCTGGAGTGGTCACAGAAGTGTCCACCACCACCAGGAAGCTTCCATCGGAGGAGGTATCTGTGTCCGAACTGTCCCCTCCAGTCTCCGCCCTGGTGCTCCCCTCGCCCTCTGTCCCACTGGTGCCCTCACCGTCAATGGACTCTGCCTCCTGGGTCCTGTGGGATGGAGCTCCCTCCGTCCTCGGTGCCTCTGCTCCTCCACCAGATGATGCTAATGCACATAAGGACAGGATGACAAAACAAAAAGGGGGGGAAGAGACAAAGGATACACTTGGTCAATGGCTGCACCAACACCACTGTTGGCGTACACAGCACCCTCACAAATAGGGAACAGCCCTATGCACTATGCATTGAACTACCAGTTATTTTGCTAGCCACCAAGGCATGGGGAGGTGCATATACCACCAAATGCAGCACATCTTGGACCCACACAGCCCTGACCAGTTGGGGATGCCTATAAGCTAGGTAGCAGGATTATCACTTTAGAACCCTGCCCACCATGGAACCTACTCTGCAATTTCAGGCCTGGCCTAGGGGCACCCACTAACACACATCCCCCACCGGGGTACCCCCCTACCATGCGTAAGTAGTGATGATGGGCACTGTACTCACCCCCTTGTGGCTGCTGTGATGCCCTCAAGCGTCCATCCAGCTCCTGATAGGTCAGGGCCATCAGGGGGGTCAGGGTTCAATGAGCACCCCTTCCTCGTTGGGAGGCCATCCCCAGCTGGGCCTCTGCCGTCTTCTGTGCCCAGCGTCTGAGGTGCTCCCACAGTTTCCGACAGTGGGTGCTCCACCTGCCCTAGAATCCCTGAGTCCGCACATCCTTGGCGATGGCACGCCATATACCCTTCTTTTGATGGTCTCTGACCTGCAGAGAAAAACACACCGGAAATTGTATCAGTCAGACGGTCCTGCCTGTTACACTTATGGCCCACCATACTGCTTCACATCGCCATTTGCACACACAGGGCCCAGCACACAAGCTGCACGCCGCCCAGGGGACATCCACCCACCCCCCCCTACATGAGGCCTTCACACACACCATTCCATGCATTCATGCCACATGCATCGTACTCACAGTGTACTCCCCTGTTGGTCTGGAGACCCATACAGCAGTCTGTACTGGGGTAGGACCCCATCCACCAGTCGCTCCAAGTCTGCCGAGGTGAAGGCAGAGGCCCTTTCCCCAGTCACACGAGCTGTGGTAGGTTCCAGACACAGGTCACAGCAGCAAATGCAGTGTAGGTCCTCTCCTGTTGAAGGTCAGGTAGGAAGTGAGGGATCAGATAGAAAATGGTGGTCACGTCCGCGGCGGTGCATACTGTCACCGCCGGCATACAGCACCATTGGCCACTGTACCACATAGGGCCCAATAATAACCAATGAGGAGTTGCACGGCGGTTCCCGACTGCCTCCTGCAACTGCGCGGAATTACCTCACTTCGATCTGTCCCTCGACACAGGACAGGCAAATGCCATTTGAGGGGAGGGGGAAGGCCCTGGTTAATAACTGGGTCACAGTTCAAAATAGGACATACAGGACAAATGCCACTTATACATTACAAATTAACATCATACATTGTACTGTTGTCACTCCAATGTTCAGTTTGTGACCGGCTCCTCACTCTTTTGCCCCTTAGACTGCAACCGATGTGGATGAATAGGAGATGGAGACATACCCCTGTGTACAGACCCCTGGTGGACTTGGCAACAATGGAGGACAGGTACATTATCCTCACCTTTAGACCTGACAGGGCCACAATCACGGAGCTGCGTGCCCAATTGGAGCCTGACCTGATATCTGCTATCCGTCACCCCACTGGGATCTCCCCTCTTTTGCAAGTCCTATCTGTGCTCCATTTCCTGGCAACTGGTTCTTTCCAAGTGACAGTGGGCTTGGCAGCAGGAATGTCACAGCCAATGTTCTCAATAGTGCTGACAAGAGTGTTGTCTGCCCTGATTAAACACATATGCAGCTACATTGTTTTCCCCCAGGTGGAGGATTTGGCCACAGTGAAGGCTGACTTCTATGCAATGGGACATATCCCCAACATAATTGGGGCAATTGATGGAACACATATTGCATTTGTCCCTCCCCCCAACAAAATGAACAGGTGTTCAGAAATCGAAAGAGTTTTCACTCCTTGAATGTCCAGATTGTGTGCTTGGCGGACCAGTACATCTCCCATGTCAATGCTAAGTACCCATGGTCTGTGCATGATGCCTTTATCCTGAGGAATAGCAGCTTCCCAAATGTGATGGCCAAACTACAAAGGCATCGGGTGTGGCTAATAGGTGAGCCCTGGTTCCCAGCCAGTAGATGTTGGTGTATGGGTATGTTGTGGGCCATATAGGATAGTGTGTGCCTAAATGTTGTCCCTCGATATTTGCAGGTGCCTCTGGTTACCCCAACTTACCATGGCTACTGACCCCTGTGAGGAATGCCAGGACAAAGGCAGAAGAACGTTACAATGAGGCACATGGGCGAACAAGAAGGATTATCGAACGTATCTTTGGCCTTCTGAAGGCCAGGTTCAGGTGCCTCCATCTAACTGGGGGATTCCTTTGTTACTCACCCAAGAAGGTCTGACAGATAATCGTGGCATGCTGCATGTTGCACAACCTTGCCTTGAGACGCCATGTGCCTTTTCTGCAGGAGGAGGAGGCTGGAGATGGCTGTGTGGCAGCAGTGGACCCTGTGGACAGTGAGGATGAGGAGGCAGAGGATGAGGATGAGGACAACAGAACTGCAGTGATTCGACAATACCTCCAATGACACACAGGTAAGACAGTGTTACTTCACATTTCATTGTCATTTTTTCAATTATCTTTGGCACTTCCATGCTGTTATTTCCCACTTCTATGCCCACTCACTGCACCCTTTGGCAACTCATTTTTGCAGATGTTGGTGCCCCACTATCGCTCCTGGTGTGATCACTGCAGCCAACTATAGGTCTTTACTATGTGAACAGTACTGTACAGTTCAATTGCAATGTTTGAACCTCATTTAACGAATACATACTTAAAACATGTGACATACTTCCTACTTGTTTTTCTTTTACAAGGGTGTTTATTGAGGTGCTAAGAAGAAGAGGGGCAAGTGCATTGGGATGGGGTGATGATGGAGGAAAGTCCAGGGTATTATTCCAGTCTATTTGTAGCACAGGTGCATTGCCCAAGGGGAAATAGGAAGGGGAGCAATGGCAGTTCAAGGTAGACAGGGTGACAGAGTGGGACAGAAGGGTGACAATCAGGAGAGTCTCATTTCTTGGCAGGGGTCTTGGCAATAGTCTCTGACTTCTGCCTGGATCGCAGGGAATGTTTGCAGGGTGGTTCTCCTTCTGCAGGGGGAGGGGTGCTGGTGGCCTTTTGGACCTGTGGTGGGGCCTCCTGTCCACTAGCGGCAGCGGAGGTGGAAGGCAGTTCAGATGTCTGGGAAGTGGGAGGGGACCACTGTTGTGTGCCTGCCTCCCTCATAATGTTGGCCATTTCTGCCAGCACCCCTGCAATGGAGACCAGTGTGGTGTTGATGGCCTGCAAGTCCTCCCTGATCCCCTAGTACTCTCCCTCCTGCAGCCACCTGTTCTCCTGCACATTGTCCAAAATCGCCTTATATGCAGATGATCTGATAGTATATACCTCGGATGTTACCTTCACCCTTCTGAATCTTATGAGAGTAGCCAGGGTTTTTTTCAAAGCTTGCCGGTTATGAGATAAACAACGATAAAACAGAAATAATGACCTGGAATTTTAATAGTGGAGATCCAAGAAGGGTTTCTGAGATGAAGTATTTGGTCATAAATATGTCAGGATTTGGGAAAATGGCAGATATAAACTTGGAGAAGATGGATAGCGAGGTACGAGTTTTGTTAAAAAAGTGGAGTCCTTTTCCACTCACTATGTATGGGCGGATCAATTTAGTGCAGATGTCCATCCTGCCAAAAATCACCTTTTTGTTTGGGAATATCCCCTTAACCTTTGATACAAAAAGCCATTTCAAAACTGCAAGGGAAGATAACCTATTTTATCTGGGCCAGCAAAGGTATACGCTTACCTTGGAAAAAATTGAGGAGGAGGGTTGGCTTAGGAGGACTGGACCTCCCAGATCTGCAGCTCTATTGTTGGGCTTTCCAGCTGAAGAATAATAGGATGCTCTTATTAAATCCGGATGAGTTGCCATTGGGGGTTATGTTTGGAGCAATGCTTGCAGGTTTACCAAAGGAAGGTTTCTCCTATAAATTTGGGATACCAAAATTCTTTAAGAAAGTCAGGCTGAAATATTTGCGGGCAGCAGCTACCACCTGGTATGAAATTAGATCCCTACTAGGTATCGGGTTTTATAGTAGGGTATCCCCTGTCTGGGACTCACCTGGACCCGTGAGTGTTTACTGGATAGTCTAGCTGTACCTTTAAAACAAAGCGGGGTTACTAGATGGGGACTGTTGGTTTACCATGGGCAAAGGTTAATGTGAGAGTTTTGAAGTAACAAGAAAGAGGGGGCTGTATGTAGCTTCAAGACCTATCAGGTGAACGGGTAGCTTAAGAATCAGGGGTGTGTGGGCCTTGAACCAAGTCAAATGGAATTAGACCTCCAGATGCAAGGGGCCTTAAAGAAGGAAGTGGCACTGTGGTACCAGCATCTTCTGTTAGCAGTGGAGGATTCGATGCAATCATTACATGTCGGTGGAGGGGATACTTGCCGGATGAGGAGCTGGAGGACTTATGGGAAGTATCCTTTGCTACATTTTATTCAGCAGCTAAGCCTTCTGCACTAAGAAGAAACCATTTTTTCACTGTGCACAGAGCGTATTGGATGCCCCATAAACTGGCAAAGATAAGAGGCAGTGCAACCTGCATATGTAAGTGGTGTGGCTGCATTGAGGCAGAAGATGTGCACATGTTTGCCTCCTGCCCGAAATTGGAGGAATTTTGGACAGCGGAGGGTAAGACTATTTCTCGCTCCTTGGGCACTGTTATGGAGGAGAGACCCAATCTGATCTTGTTAGGGATAGCGCCTCAGAAAGGAGACTGCCTCATTTCCAATCAGCACCACTGAGGCCTGGTGTTTTATTTGGTACTACTTGCAAGGAGAGAAATCTGTAGGAGTTGGGCACAATCTTCGTCTCCCACTTGGCATGCATGGAAAAGATTTGTACTTTTTTTCAAGGAAGTAGAAAGGAGAGAAGCAAAGGGGAATTGGGAAAGGTTTTGGGAATTGCTGAAGTTTTGATATGCTTGATATGTGTTCCTTTGTCCGATGATTAGTTGCCTCTGACTCAGTTAGGCTGGGAAATTCATCCCATCTCATGGCCTAGAGGGACGTGATAACGAGTTCAACCACGAGCACATGAGGTGGCAGTAATCCAGCTGGTGCTCAATGGTAGCATTATGAGGACAAGAATAAAAAAAGAAAAGTCCCACCATACTGTCACTATATAGGATGTGTGATTCCTGCCTATGCCACTAATGTTCTATGTTACAGCACTGCAGGATTAGCTCTAAACCACCCTTCAGTACCTCCCATGAAGACATCATCCCCCATACCTGAGTATGACAGTAGTGGAGAAGCCTGTTGTCTATTGAGACACCATCCCCATGTAGGCCAGGGAATCCGCAGACTCAGCAAGCAGCTGTAGCGAAGTCAGACAGCATGCAGTAGTAGTCATCTGGCTGGAACCCCCTCTAAGATGCCAGGGACAGAGATGTTTTTATAATAAAACAGTTAGGCCCTCATTACAACCCTGGAGGTCGGTGTTAAAGCGGCGTTAATACCCCATACAGGCCGGCTGGAAACAAAATGGGATTACGACCGTGGCGGAAACCGCCAACATAGACAGCCACTTTAACACTCCGACCGCCACGGCGGTAGAAACAAACACTGCGGCGGTAACCGCCAACAGACAGGCGGAAGACAAAGTACCGACCACGGTATTTCAAGATGCCTATCCGCTACCTTTTCCGGGGCGGAACCGATGCTATCAAAAGCACGGCGGAAACAGTACACAGAAGGGAAGCCACTCACCCCTCGACACCCAACAAGGAACCAGGATTCCATGGAGCCCCAACTTCAGGTGTTACCTATGTGGGTTTACCTCCTCTTCTACCAGGAGTACCAAAGGCGGCGGCGGCGACTACGGTGAGTACTGCACCTACAACACAGGGGAGGGGGGTAGGAAAGAGAGTGACACACATATGCGACACCCCCACCCTCACCCTCACACCCAACAACATACACACAAATACATGCATCCACTTTACATATACACCCCCACCCCACCGCCTGGAAGAATGCAAGGACAAAAGGAAATTATTTTAACAATTGTAATCATTAAAAATCCATTAGTCAAAAGTCAAAATTCAGTATATACAAATATGTACACCAACTACACAAGTCCGGGTAGTGTACCAATCATTGTCTGTGGACCACTGGGCCCAAAATGCATGGGCGAAGCTCACACATGATACCTGACTCGAAACGGTGAGAACATAGCTGGGGCATCACACCAAAAATATACAGGCACCTCAGGGGAAGGGGGAGGGGGGGCACCTCAGCCTGATGAACGCACAATGCCACTGCTGTATGAGGGGGCTCCATGCCCATTGCTATATCCTGGGGAGTGCAAAGCCACAGTCTCTCAAGTCTCTCCAGTGGGTGGTTTGCCCACTGCTTTATCCTGGGGAATGCAAAGCCACAGTCTCTCAAGTCTCTCCAGTGGGTGGGTTGCCCACTGCTTTATCCTGGGGAGTGCAAAGCCACCGTCTCCCAAGTAGATAACAGGCTCCACTGGTTCTGGAGGGGGCCTGGTCCCCAGAGTGCTTCTTCCTGCCAAGGACTGAGGTAGTGGATGTGATACTCCACTGGTTCTGGAGGGGGCCTGGTGCCCAGAGTGCTTCATCCTGCCAAGGACTGAGGTAGTGGATGTGATACTCCACTGGTTCTGGAGGGGGCATGGTGCCCAGAGTGCTTCATCCTGCCAAGGACTGAGGTAGTGGATGTAATTCTCCACTGGTTCTGGAGGGGGCCTTGTGTCCAGAGTGCTTCATCGTGCCAAGGACTGAGGTAGTGGATGTGATACTGCATGGGTTCTGGAGGGGGCCTGGTGCCCAGAGTGCTTCATCCTGCCAAGGACTGAGGTAGTGGATGTGATACTCCATTGGTTCTGGAGGAGGCATGGTGCCCAGAGTGCTCCACGTGTAGTGTGGCCGGTACAATTCCCTGATCTGGGTGTGCGTGCCACGAGATTGGCGAGGTTCAGGTAGCATGATACACCATGGAGGCAGCGACATACCCCACACTGCTGCGGCTTCGTATTCCACCTGCAGGTGCAAACAGTGATGGAAGTCATGCCTCATGGAAGCTACCCAGGGTCCAGGAACTCACCTCCAGCCTCAGGTGACTGACCACTGGGGATGGTAGCTATGTCAGCGGTGGTGTCAGTGTCCACGGACGCCCCGGGCCGGTGGCGGTGCTTGCGGCGGTGTCTGTGGCAGGGCAGCTGGCGGCGGTGCATGGGTCAGCACCTGCTGAGGGACAAAGCAGGAAGTCTCCTGCAGCCTCAGATGGCTTCCCACTGGGGAAGAGGCTGGGGACTGACGCTGAGGCTGTAGACGTGCCGGGGACGGTGCAGGTGGCAGTGCAGGTGGCAGTGCAGGTGGCGGTGCAGTTGGCGGATGTGGTGGCGGGGCAGCTAGTGCTGTTCGCCGCCATACAGGTTTGCGTGGTCATGGACAGAAGGTGTGACACTGGTCCCTCAGTCGGTGCCACCATGCCCTCTCCTGACCTGCTCTTCTGCTTTTGGCCCTTCCCCACCTTTGATGGTGCCGCAGTTGTCTTGCCACTATCCCCTTTTGTTTTTGCTGAGCCCTTGGTGGCTGGTAGTTTCGGCTTCTCCCTCTGGGATGTGGGCTCCTTTTTCACATTGGCAGGTGGCGGAATGTTCTTGCCCTTGCTATGTGGCACACTGGCAGCCCTGATGGGTGGCGCACACAATGACCCTGCAGTTGCTGCCACCACTGTGCTTGGGGATGTGGTGGCAGAGGTGCTGGGCTGGGACCAGGAAAGCCTGGCCCTAGGTGAAGGACGGGGGAGAGGTGTAGGGAAGAGGTCAATGTTAGCCAGGAAGAGTTTTTTAGACACACTGGGACGGGAAGATGGAGGGGGTTTGGGAGTGGAGGTAGAGGTAGTGGTTGTAGGATGTGTACGTCTGCTGAATTTGGGTGAAGGTGCATTGGCGGGAGGCTGTTGTGAGGTGGATGGCTGTTGGGTGGGTGTGTGCCTGCGTTTGTGTACTTTGGGAGGAGGGCTCACTGACACACTGGAAGAGGACACTGGGGATGTGTGAATGGTAGTGAGGGTGGTGAGTGCACGTGAGCGGTGTGTGGAGATGGGCGTGCTGGTGATGGAGGTAGTGGCTGAGGATGTAGTGCATGCAGGTGTGAGTGGAGACGAGACAGGGAGGGAGGAGGAGGAGGATGTGGAGGAGGGGGACACAGTGGAGGCAGTGGATGTTGCTGTGTCTGCATGGAGATGGTGCTTGTGTGAGTGCCTGTGGGATGTGTGGTGCTTATGTTTGCCATGTCCATTCTTGTGTGTTGAGGTGTGTGCATGCTGGTCTGATGGTGTGCTTGGGATAGGCTGAGGTACAGGGGATTAGGTCGGGGTGGAGGAAGTTGGAGGGGGAGGCTGGACACAGGGACAATGGCTGCCATCAGTGCTGAGGCCAGAGCCTGAAATGCTCTCCGTTGGGCTGCCTGCCCAGAATGAATGCCCTCCAGGTATACATTTGTTTGTTGCAAATGCCTCTCTACACCCTGGATGGCATTCACAATGGTAGATTGCCCAACAGTGAGGGATCTCAGGAGGTCAATAGCCTCCTCACTGAGGGCAGCAGGGCTGACTGGGGCAGGGCCTGAGGTGCCTGGGCGAAGGAGATGCCCACCCTCCTGGGTGAGCGGCATGGGATACACGCTGAGTGGCTGCTGGGAGGGCTGTGCTGGTAGGGGAGGTGGCGGCTGTACCAGTTGATGCGGTGGGCACAGAGGTGCCTGCCACCGCAAGTGAGCTCCCATCAGAGGAGCAGTCGCTGTCACTGCTGTCTGCTCCTGTCCCCGCCGTGAAGCTCCCCTCACCCTCTGTCCCACTGGTGGCTTCAGACTCCGTTGCATCACCCTCCTGGGCCAAGTGGGTTGCAGCTCCCTCCTGCTCTGGAGCCAATGCTCCTCCGCCTGATGATGCTATTGCACACAAGAACAGGGAAACCACAAAAAGGGGGGGGGGAGACACAAGAAAGACATGTTCAGTGTATGCAACACCACTACCGTTGGCGGACACAACACATATGGAGCAGCCCTGTGCACTACGCCATGCACTGACAGTTCCTAGACATTTCAGCTGACCATGGGGTGCGAGGGCTAAGACCAATTGCTGCACACCTGCAGGTCACAGGTGTAGATGGCTCTAACCACTGGTGGGGTTGGGGTGCCACATAGCCTGCCTCACAAGGGACCTTGCCTACCAAGTTCGCCCTGGCCTAGGGGAACCCACTGCCCACCTCCCCCACCCAGACACCTTGTAATGCGCGCAGAGTCAGCTGAATGAGAGTGTACTCACCCCCTTGTGGCTGCTGTGATGCCCTCAAGTGCCCATCCAACTCCGGCGCAGGTCCTCCCATCTTTTACGGCAGTGGGTGCTCCGTCTGTGGTAGACCCCAAGGGTCCGGACGTCCTTGGCGATGGCATGCCAAATACCCTTCTTTTGGTGGGTGCTGACCTAGAGGAATGGTACAGGGGGAAAGGAAATTACTTACCCGTCCGGACCGTCATACTCATTGCCCACCAGTTCCCACCCATGCCCTGACGCACATACACTCACCATCCGCACATGGAGGCCTCAGCCCCCCCATGTATCTTCCATCCACAAATCTCTAAATAGGCATTGCCCATGCAGCACGCTCACAGTGTACTCACCTGTTTGTCTGGAGGACCGTACAGTTGCGTGTACTAGGGGAGGACCCCATCCACTGGTTTCTCCAACTCCTCCGAAGTGAAAGCAGGGGCCCTTTCCCCTGACACTGTAGCCATCGTCGCTTCCATACACAGGTCACAGCAGCACTTGGAGTGTAGGACCTCTCCTGTTGAAGGTCAGGTATCAAGTGAGGGAACAGACAGAAAATGGTGGTCACGTCCTCGGCAGTGCGTACAGTCATAGCCGGCGTAGATCGTCATTGGATTCTGGGACCCATAGGGCCCAATGTTAACCAATGCAGAATGGCACCGCGGTCTTCAACCGCCCACTGCGATGGTGTACAACGCCAGCACAGTTACTTCATATCCCCTTGTCCCACCTTACAGGTCAGGCAGCTTCCATTTCAGGAGGCCACATGGTGTAGGAGGCTGGACTGGCTTGTAGTGGGTACCAAGGGGTACTTACACCTTGCACCAGGCCCAGGTATCCCTTATTAGTGTAGAGGGGTGTCTAGCAGCTTGGGCTGATAGAAAAGGTAGCTTAGCAGAGCAGCTTAGGCTGAACTAGGAGACGAGTGAAGCTCCTACAGTACCACTAGTGTCATATGCACAATATCATAAGAAAACACAATACACAGATATACTAAAGATAAAGGTACTTTATTTTTATGACAATATGCCAAAGTATCTCAGTGAGTACCCTCAGTATGAGGATAGCAAATATACACAAGATATATGTACACAATACCAAAATATGCAGTAATAGCAATAGAAAACAGTGCAAACAATGTATAGTCACAATAGAATGCAATGGGGGCACATAGGGATATGGGCAACACAAACCATATACTCTAGAAGTGGAATGCGAACCACAAATGGACCCCAAACCTATGTGACCTTGTAGAGGGTCGCTGGAACTGTAAGGAAACAGTGAGGGTTAGAAAAATAGCCCACCCCAAGACCCTGAAAAGTGGGTGCAAAGTGCACCTAAGTTCCCCAAAGAGCACAGTCATGATAGGGGAATTCTGCAAGGAAGACCAACACCAGCAATGCAACAACGATGGATTTCCTGACGAGAGTACCTGTGGAACAAGGGGACCAAGTCCAAAAGTCACGATCAAGTCGGGAGTGGGCAGATGCCCAGGAAATGCCAGCTGTGGGTGCAAAGAAGCTGCCACCGGATGGTAGAAGCTGTGGATTCTGCAAGAACGACAAGGGCTAGAAACTTCCCCTTTGGAGGATGGATGTCCCACGTCGTGAAGAGTCGTGCAGAGGTGTTTCCGTGCAGAAAGACCGCAAACAAGCCTTGCTAGCTGCAAGGGTCACGGTTAGGGTTTTTGGATGCTGCTGTGGCCCAGGAGAGACCACTATGTCGCCAATTGCGTGAGGGGACAGAGGGGGCACCCAGCAAGACAAGGAGCCCTCTCAGAAGCAAGCAGCACCCGCAGAAGTGCCAGAACAGGCACTACGAAGTGGAGTGAACCGGAGCTCACCCGAAGTCACAAAGGAAGGTCCCACGACACTGGAGGACAACTCAGGAGGTCGTGCACTGCAGGTTAGAGTGCCGGGGACCCAGGCTTGGCTGTGCACGAAGGAAATCCTGGAAGAGTGCACAGGAGCCGGAGTAGCTGCAAAACACGCAGTTCCCAGCAATGCAGTCTAGCCTGGGGAGGCAAGGACTTACCTCCACCAAACTTGGACTGAAGAGTCACTGGACTGTGGGAGTCACTTGGACAGAGTTGCTGAGTTCAAGGGGACCTCGCTCGTCGTGCTGAGAGGAGACCCAGAGGACCAGTGATGCAGTTCTTTGGTGCCTGCGGTTGCAGGGGGAAGATTCCGTCGACCCACGGGAGATTTCTTCGGAGCTTCTAGTGCAGAGAGGAGGCAGACTACCCCCACAGCATGCACCACCAGGAAAACATTCGAGAAGGCAGCAGGATCAGCGTTACAAGGTCGCAGTAGTCGTCTTTGCTACTTTGTTGCAGTTTTGCAGGCTTCCAGCGCGGTCAGCAGTCGATTCCTTGGCAGAAGGTGAAGAGAGAGATGCAGAGGAACTCTGATGAGCTCTTGCATTCGTTATCTAAAGAATTCCCCAAAGCAGAGACTGTAAATAGCCAGAAAAGGAGGTTTGGCTTCTTAGGAGAGAGGATAGGCTACTAACACCTGAAGGAGCCTATCAGAAGGAGTCTCTGACGTCACCTGCTGGCACTGGCCACTCAGAGCAGTCCAGTGTGCCAGCAGCACCTCTATTTCTAAGATGGCAGAGGTCTGGAGCACACTGGAGAAGCTCTGGGCACCTCCCAGGGGAGGTGCAGGTCAGGGGAGTGGTCACTCCCCTTTCCTTTGTCCAGTTTCGCGCCAGAGCAGGGCTGGGGGATGCCTGAACCGGTGTAGACTGGCTTATGCAGAGATGGGCACCATCTGTGCCCATCAGAACATTTCCAGAGGCTGGGGGAGGCTACTCCTCCCCAGCCCTGACACCTTTTTCCAAAGGGAGAAGGTGTAACAACCTCTCTCTGAGGAAGTCCTTTGTTCTGCCTTCCTGGGCCAAGCCTGGCTGGACCCCAGGAGGGTAGAAACCTGTCTGAGGGGTTGGCAGCAGCTGCAGTGAAACCCCGGGAAAGTTAGTTTGGCAGTACCCAGGTCTGAGCTAGAGACTCGGGGGATCATGGAATTGTCTCCCCAATGCCAGAGTGGCATTGGGGTGACAATTCCATGATCTTAGACATGTTACATGGCCATGTTCGGAGTTACCATTGTGACGCTATACATATGTCGTGACATATGTATAGTGCATGCGTGTTATGGTGTCCCCGCACTCACAAAGTCCGGGGAATTTGCCCTGAACAATGTGGGAGCACCTTGGCTAGTGCCAGGGTGCCCACACACTAAGTAACTTAGCACCCAACCTTTACCAGGTAAAGGTTAGACATATAGGTGACTTATAAGTTACTTAAGTGCAGTGGTAAATGGCTGTGAAATAACGTGGACGTTATTTCCCTCAGGCTGCACTGGCAGGCCTGTGTAAGAATCGTCAGATCTCCCTATGGGTGGCACAAGAAATGCTGCAACCCATAGGGATCTCCTGGAACCCCAATACCCTGGGTACCTCAGTACCATATACTAGGGAATTATAAGGGTGTTCCAGTATGCCGATGTAAATTGGTGAAATTGGTCACTAGCCTGTTAGTGACAATTTGGAAAGGAAATGAGAGAGCATAACCACTGAGGTTCTGGATAGCAGAGCCTCAGTGAGACAGTTAGTCATAACACAGGTAACACATACAGGGCACACTTATGAGCACTGGGGCCCTGGCTGGCAGGGTCCCAGTGACACATACAACTAAAACAACATATATACAGTGAAATATGGGGGTAAAATGCCAGGCAAGATGGTACTTTCCTACACATGGGATGAATGTTAACTGCGTCACACCTATCTGGCCTGGGAATATAGAAAGATACTGGCACATTGCGGATTAATAACGTTTCTGCAAATAACAAAGTGTGATACCTCAGTGTTGGATGACTCTCTGCTTGCTGTTCTCCTCCATAGGGTACGTCTGCTGGGGCAGGTGATGAGATGGCGGCATCCTCCGGTGTACAGACCCCTGGTGGACCTATCGACAATGGAAGAGAGACACATCCTAGTCACATACAGGCTTGATCGTGCAACAATCCAGGAACTCTGTGCCCAGTTGGAGCCAGACCTGATTTCATCTATCTGCCATCCCACAGGAATCCCCACTCTAGTGCAGGTCCTGTCTGTACTCCATTTCCTGGCCAGTGGGTCTTTTCAAACAACAGTGGCCATGGCATCAGGGATGTTCCAGCCAATGTTCTCTAACGTGTTGTCCAGAGTGTTGTCTGCCCTGCTGAAACACATGTGCAGCTACATTGTTTTCCCTCAGGTGGAGGATTTGCCCACAGTGAAAGGGGACATATCCCCAACATCATTAGTGCCACTGATGGGACACATGTAGCATTTGTACCCCCGCAGGAATGAACAGGTGTATAGAAACCGGAAGAGCTACCATTCGATGAATGTGCAAATGGTGTTTTTGGCAGACCAGTACATCTCCCATGCCAATGCCAAGTATCCTGGCTCTGTGCATGACGCTTACATTTTGAGAAATAGCAGCATCCCTTATGTGATGGGGCAACTCCAGAGGCACCGTGTGTGGCTAATAGGTGAGGGCAAGGTCCCAATACAGTTGACATAGGTGTCTGGGTAGGGGGCTGTCCCTAAGGGTTAGTGTGTGTCTAACAGATATCCATCGACATTTGCAGGTGACTCTGGTTACCCCAACCTGTCATGGGTACTGACCCCAGTGAGGAATCCCAGGACAAGGACAGAGGAACGCACATGGGCGAACTAGGAGGGTGATCAAACGCACCTTTGGCCTCCTGAAGGCCAGATTCCGGTGCCTCCATCTGACAGGTGGCTCGCTATACTACTCACCGAAGAAGGTGTGCCAGATAATCGTGGTCTGCTGTATGCTGCAGAACCTGGCTTTGTGATGGCAGGTGCCTTTTCTGCAGGAGGATGGCCCAGATGGTGGTCTTGTGGCAGCTGTGGAGCATGTGGACAGTGAAGAAGAGGAGGCAGAAGAAGAGGATATCAACAACCGAAACAACATCATCATGCAATACTAAGTGAGACACAGGTAAGAAGATGTAACTGCTTCCCACATCTCATACTGTTGTTTGAGCTAGCATAAGTCTGTAATTTTCACTCAGTGTATATACCCTGACTTGTCACTTTGACTTTCCATTTCACAGATCCGGGACCCACTTTCTGCCCTCTGCTCTGTTTACTCCTGCCCTACAGCTGTGTTACATTGCCATGTGAACAAGTACATTGACATTGCTTTATTCCATAGTTATTGCAATTACATATCTGTGAAAGCACAGACTGACTCCAGATTGTTTTGTGATTGAAGTGTGTTTATTCCTCTGCAAATAAGTGGAGGGGGTTGTAAAATGGGCTGGGTGATGGTGGAGGAATGTCCATGGCAGAGTCCAGTCTATTTGTTTCACAGGTGCATTGTCCAAAGGGGCATAGGAAGTGGAGCAATGGCAGTTTAAGGATGGACAGGGTGACACAGTGGGACAGAAGGGTGACATTCAGGGGGGTCTCATTTCCTGGTGGGGGTCTTGGCAATGTTCTCTCTCTTGTTCCTGGATCTCAGGGACCGCTTGCGGGGTGGTTCTACATCTGCAGGGGGTGGGGTGCTGGTGTCCTGTTGTTCCTGTGGCTGTGCCTCCTGTCCACTAGCGCCAGTGGAGGTGGATGGCTGTTCATCGTCCAGGCTAGTGTTAGGGGCCCCTTGTTGTGCCACTGTGTCCCTCCTGGTGTTGAGAAGGTCTACCAGCACCTCTGCAATGGTGACCAGGGTGGTGTTAATGGACTTCAAGTCCTCCCTGATCCCAAGGTAGTGTTCCTCCTGCAGCCGCAGGGTCTCCTGAACTTGGCCAGTACCCTTGCCATGGTAAGCTCCCATGATGTTGGAGAGTGCCTCGTGGAATGTCAGTTCCCTGGGCCTGTCCCCACCGTCGCACAGCAGTCCTCCCAGTTTCCCTGTTATCCTGTGCCTCTGTCCCCTGAACCGTGTGCCCACTGCCACTGTCTCCAGGTCCCCAATCGTCCTGCGCTAGTGGGTTTGCCAGGGTTCCCTGTAGTGGTGGACACACTGCTGATTGATGTGTCCTGGGGACAGAGGGATGGGCCCGCTGGGTGGGTGCTGTGCTGGTGTTTCCTGAGGGGGGAGGCTTTGTGGTGGCTTGTGACAGTGGCAGGGGAACCGACTGTCCCGAGGTCCCTGATGGGGCAGGCTGGTCATCTTGATCCAGGCGTGCAGAGCTGCTGTCATCACTGTGGGCCTCTTCTGTGGGGGGACTGGATATGTCTGGCACCTTCTGTCCTGTGACGTTGGGTAGGGGTCCTGTTGGGGTGTAAATGCATATTTATTATATCTGTTTGTGCCATCGTGTGCAATAGGTGAGTGACCCTCTACTCCAGTGCTTGCATTATTGGCTTGGTCCTTGTGTGATTGGTGATTTTGGGGCATGAGTGAGTCTCTGTACTGGACATGCTTGGGTGATGGGTGTCCATGCATTGGTGTTACATACAGGGCTTGGTTTTGGGATGTGTGGGTTGTGTTGGTGGGGTATCTGTGGGTTGTTGGGGTGATGGGTGTGAGGGTAAGGGTGGGAGTATGTGATGGCATGCAGGTGGGGTGAGGGGGATAAGGTAGTAAAGATTTGCCTTACCAGAGTCCAGTCCTCCTGCTAGTCCGGCGAGGCCATCAGGATGCATGATTGCCAAGACTTGCTCCTCCCATGTTGTTAGTGGTGGGGGAGGAGGTGGGGGTCCACCGCCAGTCCTCTGTACAGCAATCTGGTGTCTGGATACCACGAAACACACTTTCCCCCATAGGTCGTTCCACCTCTTCCTGATGTCATCCCGTGTTCTTGGATGCTGTCCCACTGCGTTTACCCTGTCGACAATTCTTCGCCATAGCTCCATCTTCCTTGTAATGGATGTCTGCTGCACCTGTGATCCGAATAGCTGTGGCTCTACCCGGATGATTTCCTCCACCATGAACCTGAGATCCTCCTCAGAGAACCTGGGGTGTCTTTGCGATGCCATGATGTGGTGTGGGTGATGTGTGAGGTGGTGTCTGTTGTGATGTGTGAGGGGATGTGTTGGTGTGTGTTGTTTGAGGTGCGTGGATGTTGTGTAAGTGATGGTGTTGTGTGTCCGTGGATGCTGGTGTTGTTTTTGGTAGTGTCTCTCTCTGGCCTGCTTTCAAATTTCTGGTAGTGAGGGTTTGTGGGTAATGTGAGTGTGTGTTTTATATTGGATTGGGTGTGTGGGAGTGGTGTGTGTATGTGTATCAGGTGTGTGTATATTTTGAATTGTCCAATGTGGTTGTGTTTTGTAAATGTGTGTGTATTTTGAGCACGGCGGTGTGTACCGCAAATGGTTTACCGCAGTTGAAAGACTGCCCCGTTGAGTCGTGATAGAGTGGGCGTATTCTTGTTGGCGTGGCGGTGTCGGTTTTGTTATCACCAGTTTATCACTGACCTTTGGTGTGGCGGACTTGTGTGGGTGTCTGTATTGTGACGGATTCCGAGCTGTAGGTCGTAATACCTGTAGCAGAATTCCACAGCTGCAGCGGTATGTTGGCAGTCTTTTGCACGGCGGTAAGCAGGATTTACCGCCAGGGTTGTAATGAGGGCCTTAGTGTTCAGAGAAAAGTGACCCTATGTAAAAATACGTGTTTCTGTGAAATGTTAGAGACACGGTGTACCACTTGTGGCAGCAATCCCATCTTTTCGCAGCCTTGAATAAAGCACAGAGTGAAAGAACGCCCTGTTAAGAAATGTAAATGCTTTCCTAAGCAAAAGGACAGCAAGATAAAGGAAAATAAAACATCACCACAAATGTGATAATTTCTAAAAGAATAACATGAAATAAAATGAAACGATACTAGGCTAAAGGGCACAGACAGCACGCCTAGATGCTAAAATAACGTACCACAGACATCACTAAAATGACCTTACTACAATGTGAGTATTGTTGTTTGGGAAGGTGAAGATGCACCTCTTGCGGGTACTACTGCATATCATGTGATGACTGAGGATGGGTGACATCCATGCGTGTGGCTTCATCAGTGGTGCAAGATCACTGTAAAAGAGGGTCCATTGCGCTTTCCTAGCTGGGGGTTGTTAAACCTTTCAGCTCTTGGCGTGGTTTCCCCTGTCTTTTTGTTTTTTGAACTCCCTGTTATGATCCTATGCTGAACTTCATTTTTGCTGGTTTTAGGACTCTGGGCACTTTACCACTGCTGACCAGCGCTAAAGTGCAAGTGCTCTCTGTCTAAACTGGGTTGGTGATTGGTTTTCTCCATGGTTGGCATATTTTATTTACTAGTAGTCCCTAGTAAGGTGCACTAGAAGTGCCCAGGGCCTGTAAATCAAATGTTACTCGTGGGCCTGCACCACTGATTGTGCCACCCACATGAGTAGCCCTGTAAACATGTCTCACACCTGCCACTGCAGTATCTGTGTGAGCAGTTTTAAACTGCCAGTTTGACCTGGCAAGTGCACCCACTTGCCAGGCCCAAACCTTCCATTTTACTTCATGCATATTACCCATAAAGTAGGCCCAAGGCAGCCCAATGGGCAGGGTGCAGTGTGTTCAAACGGTAGGGCATGTTCTAGTGTGTTTTACATGTCTTCATAGTGAAATACTACCATATTCATTTTTCACTATGGCAGGGCCTATCTCTTCCATAGGATAACACTGGATGGCCTTAAAATGTCCTTTAGGTGTAGCTTCCCATTGGGAGCAGATAAAGATGTGGAGTTTGGGGTCTCCGAACTCACAACTTAAAAAACATATTTTGGTGAAGTTGTTTTTCAAATTGTAAGTTTGAAAATGCCACTTTTAGAAAGTGGGCATTTTCTTGCTTAACCATTCTGTGCCTCTGCCTGGCTGCTGAATACACGTCTGGGTCAGACTGACAATTGGGCTGTTTCTGAATTCACTCTAGACAGTCACCCAAAGGGATCTGAGGTGTGGTCTTCATTTTCTGGTGGGTCTTCCTGGGCTAGAGTGGAGGGAGAAGCTGATACTTGCACCTAAACAGGGTTGTGTCTGTCCTTACATGAAGCAGTCTTCAGCCCCCTGGTGTGGGTCTGGGTCCAGGGCAGGGAGAGGCAGGGTATTGTGCACTACAAAGACTTTCCTTTGAAGTTTGCCTACTTCAAAGGCAGAAATGGGTATGAGTATTGGACTGCTGACCCCACAACTTAAGAACACTTCTGGACTGAGGACATTCTGCCAGGGAGAAGAGCTGGATGCTTGAGGAAGACCTGCCACTCTGCCTGTCGCTTTTCTGTGCTGGCCTGCTGCTACTACTACTTCTGTCCTGGGAGTGAAAGGACTGGACTTTGCTTTTTACATCCTTCTTTCCAAGGTTCTCCAAGGGCTTGAACTGAGCTTGCCTCCAGTTAAGAAGTCTCAGGGACTTCAAAGACTTCACCTACCAGCCCCTGGGTTCTCTTGCTGAGTTCCTGGGCCCTTGAGAGTGAAAGTGGGCCTAAAAACAAAAAGAACCAGGAACATAGACTCTGGACAACTCCAGAAACAGCGGCACAGCACAATTTGATGTAGCTGCCTGCATATGAAGCTGTGGTAACCTCTAAAATGGAACAACTATGGCCGACGATGCAGGTTTGGCGCCTCTGGCTCAAAGCCACGGTAGCGCCTCTAAAGTCCTGCAACAGCATGAGTCCCGTGTCACTGACGTCCGTGGCACCCCACTTCGCTCCGGTTCCTGTGGCCCCTTGGTGTGACCGTGACCCCAAGAACTCACCCCATTGTGTCTTGACCCACCAGATTCATCGACCTCACCGGATTGTAAGGAACCAATGCCTCGCCACCGATGCTGCATCACCTTCCCTGCAACTGTAAGGAACCAACGCCTCATCTCCGCGACTACATGCAACGTCTTTGTTTCATTGTTTTGAAAGGTACTGTACCTGGGGTCTGAGCGACTCTGTGACCGGCCCTCACTCGCTCGTGAGTGGCATCGGACAGTTGGGAACGACTCCGTCAAAGCAAAATGTGCAAAGGAGTCCCAAAATGGATCCCAAAAGCCATGGAAGACCCCAGGAAGACTACAACCGACCAGGAACCAGCCAGGAGGACCCAGACAAGACCCAGGAGAGGGAAAAGAAAAGAAAAGGAAGTGCTGGTTCAATGCAGAGGAGCACGAAATACTGGTGAAAGAGGTGACGGAACACCAGCATCAACATTTTGTCACCTCTAAATTGCCAATTGGGAGGAGAGAGGCAATTTGGCAACAAATTGTCGATAAGATCAACAGTGTGGCAGAAGTACGGAGAACAGTCACTGAGTGCAAGAAACGCTAGCATGACTGCAAGCGCAGGACCAAGGAAAAGATGGCAAGGAACAGGAAGGCAGCACTGCAGACTGGAGGTGGGAGTTCAGCACTGCAGGAGGCCTTGGACCACATGGAGGAGATGGTGGCAGCCGTCATTCCTGAGGAGATCGTCACAGGGATTCAAGGACAGGAGAGCGCAGACTACCAGGAAATCACACAGATGCAGGGTAAGTTGCATGGGGGACAAAAATGCCTAAATGTTAACTGCAAGCAGGGGGAGGTACATACCTACTACACAATGCATGCCAGCCATAATAATCAGGTAGTGGATAGGGCAAAGGGCCACGGCACGGAGGCATGGGCTGTGCAGGGGAAACCAGGGGCACAGCACAACACTACACCACCATCCTTTGCATGGAGGTACTCTGCCATGCCACGGCTGTTGGAAAGGCAAAGGCAGTCCTGGAGGGTAGGGAACAACATAAAACTGGCCTGCTGTAACATGACAGCTGGTATTGTCGCAACATGAACTAGGGCTCAATTTCCAGTCTCAGGCCATATCCGCAAGTGGTATTTACCATTGAAAACAGTTGCCACTACCACATGTGCTGTGTGTGCAGGTCAAGTAGCCAATGGCAGTTATGTGCCCATGGATCAACCACACCCAAAAAAGAGGGTTCAGGATGACGACGTTATCAATCCCCTGTAATTACTAACAATGTGCAAATCCTGTCAAATGCTCATGTCTATAGGCGCTATAAACATCAGGTATTGTTAGTAACATTATGAGGTACACAGCAGTAATGTCATACCCATACTGCACATTTCAGGGTCTACCCTGTGCCTGTGTTACAATAGCTGCAATGCCACCATGCAACATCTCAAGTGTCATAGTGCTAAGACAACAGCATTGATGGGGAGGACATATGTGTCTAGCTAGTGAAACACACCCGCACAGTCATAAGAGGAAATGGAACACTTCTAGGACCATCAGTGCAATCCAATGTAGCACACATTCCCCAACATCAACAGTACACACTACCAATGCTGACACCTTTATCGTGCCATGCCAATGCTATACATAGTATATGCTAGGTCACAGCAACATATAAGTGGATGTGAAATATCTGAGACTGGGTCATTTCCAGATTGTTAAGTGTGGTGCAAGTGCCATCAGAACACCCACAGCCAGTGCAAGGCCACACCATGATAATGGAAGTAGACGGATGGTTGAGTAGTACAAGAACGTGGCAACATACAATTTGGACAGAACCTACACCTAGAGGATGTGACGCAGACAATTCCCCAAACTGCCCACACTACATGTGACATGCAGGTGGGGCATAGCCCTGGGAGACTGCTAATCTTAATGACAGGAACAATGAACAGGAACCAAGATCACAATGTTCAACTAATAGGAAGTCAGGAACGTCGCATAACAAATGCCACAACACAGACACACTAATTGTACAATATCTCATTGCAGAGGACGAAGGCTCTCCTGGGGATATGCCTGTCCTGGACTTCCCTGATGACAAGGATGACGAGCTGACAAACATTAGCCAGCAGACTCTCCAAGATGTCCTTGGAACCCCCCAGACCCCACCTTCAGTCACAAGGAGGAGCACAGAAATAGCAGCCATCACAGAGGACCCATCCACCACCCCAATAATACGGCCTGCCAGCTCCAACCCAGCTGAGGACACCGGTACCACCTTTGAGAGGACTGTACTTCGAGTACAGCGGGAGCTGGCCAAGGAGGTGCGGGTGGGTATGCAAAATATGGCAGCCAGCCTTGAGGGGATGCATTTGTGCATGATGTAATCTGCAGAACAGGCAGCAGCCATGCAAGCGCTAACATCCATCCTGCAAGGACTACAACAAAGTGTAAGGGAATTCACCACTGCGGTAAGGGAGTTGCCTCAACACCTGGCACCCCAAACCTTTCACTGCGTGCACAAATGCAATTATGACCCCCTCAGGGCCAACCTGGCTGCCTGCCACAGTGATGTAGCTGCTACACTCAAGAACCAGCAGCTCCTCCTTGCTGCAGTAATGCCCTTAATAGCCCCACAGTTGGCAGCTACCGGGATTTCTGGCTCCACATCTTCAAACACTGAAGTGTGTGTTGACCCTTCAAACCCACCACCATCAAGGGCAGAGGAGACGTCACACACATCAGAAGATGAAGACGTGAAACAGATCACCTTCACCCATAGGAGTACCCGGTAGCACAAGTCCATGCCACACGGGCACTGATATCCTAGGTCCTGTGCTTGTTAACATGCCAGTCTTGCAACAGTTGGTCAACTGCACTGTTCTCCAGCACACTGTTTACCTTGACACTTTGCTCTGTGATTGTCTCTCACTACCTCATTGGCAATTCATGTTCCTCTGCACTGTATGACACTTCACCCCAGCATGTCCAATGACATGTCCCATTGTACTTGTGTAGCATCACAATAGAAGGTGTCACACTAATGGACTCACAATCCTGGACTATGTAATTATTGCACTGCAGCACTTTCAAATAAATAGCACTTACACAACCACTTTGTCTCTGTGTAATGTGACACATCAACTGTGTAGGAGATTAGTGATGTATGTCACATGTCAATGGCCATAGAATGTCAATACAACTGTTTTGAAAGATCGTGGGCTGATAACTATGCACTGGGGTCTGGATAGTATCATCATCTGCGCTTCCTGAGGCTTATTTCTAAAGTAAATTGAAAACTAGCAGTATAATGCTGTGCTGGACTGAAAAAGTCAGCTTCAAGGAATGTAGAAGCTGAAAATCAATGTGTCCAACATTCCCTGGAGACAATCTTTACTTAAGTGACATTTAAATATAAACTTTCATCACACACACACACACGCCATACAGCAGGAATGGATGAGTACGAGTGTATGGACAATTATGTAACCTGGGAGTACAATGTACAAAATTATAGGTGTAAGTTATGTATACAATACTACATAAGATTATAACATCATTAAGCTTATCAGGGTTCACATAAACATCAGGCTGCAGGCAGACGTACCACAGTGCCCAAGATTCCAAATCAGGTCTCAAATGATGACAGATTCAAAAACACATCCAAACTTCACAACACATTGGGAACCATAGTAACCTTGAGTGGTGGGTACAATGGATGGCGGATGCATTGAGAAGTAGCTTTGGTGTAGCTGCCAGTGTGACTGCACATTAGGAATTGTGAATAACCATGTCTATAATAGGATTCAGATGCAGGATGGAACACAAATGCAAATACTAAATTGACACTGTTCACCCATGCCAAGGCCCAGATCCCAAGCATCTGACACATACTGGAAAGGAGTACCTAAATATTTATTTAATAGTAAAAAAGGATAATAAAACTAGTAGAAACACCTTAACTAACCTAAGCTATTTTAACTACACATTGCCCACAACTGGCTCTAACTACCCTTATCTAAACTTACCCATCACATTTAACTAAACATCCTAAACATCAACCCCCCTTATATGGCGGGACACACGTAGGACAACATATACTAACCTAAACACATACTATCTTATCCTAAACAAATATATATATATATATATATGTATATATATATATATATATATATATATATATATATATATACATATATATATATATATATATATATATATATATATATATATATATATATTATTTAGTTTTTATTATTTTTTTATACACATAAACACCAACATCATCCCCCACCCACCCACCAAAAAAACACACGTAATAATGTAACCCCCTCCACCTCCCAACCCACTTATACTAACTAAACTAACAGCCTACTCTAACCTAACACTAAGCCCCCTAAACCCACTAAAGATAAGAACCAGGAAAGAGGAGGGAGGGGAGGGAATCATGGCTGAGGGTCCAAAAGTCACAAATATGCCCTCCGCAGGATCTTCTTTATACCCAGCAGTCTCCTGCTATTGCAGGACACCTTCTGCTGCAGCCTGTCCATCCAGCGCAACATCCATTGCATGTCACGTCTCATAGACTGAAATTCAGCATTGTCTCTCACTGCAGCTGGGGTTGTCTGTGTGCCACTAGTGGATGGTACTGCTGGTGCCGGTGCCGTGCATGGAGGGGGAGGTGCAGGAGCTGCTTTCTGTGGCCCTGGAGCTGATGAGGTTGACGGACCTGCAACAGTGACTATCATCCTTTGTGCGACTGTGGTCTGAGCGGTTGTGCTGGTGGTGGTGGTGGCTGTTGTGGCAAGGATAGCCCCCCTTGGGCAAATGCCCTCCAGACCCCTGTGGCTCTCTCATGGCGGTAACACTGTGCCATATTGCAGAACATAGGCTCCACATCTAGTATGTGGCGGTAACGCATCGCCCGCCTCTTGAATTCCGTGATCTCATGGGCATTCATGTTGGCAGCTGTAAAAATAGAGAAAGGCAAACATTAGTGACATCATTGTGTGATACATCTACAGATGATATTCTAACACTTCCTCAAAATTAGCTGAAACACTCTAAATCACAGTACAGATCATAGAATGTACCTGAGGAATGACAGGCCAACACAGCCTACATATCTACTATCTAACAGCACAGCAATGCTCAAAAAGGTGTGTACCTACTTAAATGATCCGTCCATCATTCTACTGCCATTAGTCACATAACAAATCCTGCAAGTACTCCACATGTGATAGTCCAACTAATGACTATCTTCTGGATGACAATCAAGGCCCACAAGATCTGTGAATTGTAAATGGAATTTCCTGGATGGTATGCAGTTGCTAATCATGAGGGGGTATCCTAGGTTGGAACAAATGAATGTTGGAATTACACGTCTGTCTTCTACAGTGGGATCCTCACACCTAGGTACACATATTTCATAACCGTAACCCTGTGCTTCAGGGGGTGATGGACATGCAACACATACTTTCAAACATCAAGGACAGCCAGGAAGCTTTGGACAGCTGTCCATGGGTTTAGTCAGTCCACCACAGGTAAGGAGGGCTGCCAACTAGGATTGACTCAAACATTGGACAATCACATCCACATTTATGATCCTAATGCCGACAATTGTCAACATCATTTGATCTCACTAATACCTTTCCAAAAAACAAGCACAAAGATGCAAGCACCCATCTGGGCTTGAGCTGCATGCACACCTATGACATTCTACTCAAGTGCCACATAAACGTAGCACAACATGTGGAGGTAGTACGCAGCTAGGAAGTGAAACATACAGTCCTACATGTTCATTAGTTAACAGGAAGGCTCAAGTCTGTGGGTAATACTTTGGCGTCACTGGTTTGTGTGAATCAGGGAATGACTTGCTGACATAATCATGAAAGTGGCCACCTCCAAATTTATCATTGGCATAAATTTAGCAACAAATATCACCCTGTTCACCTGCCCATGCCTATAGCGCAGCACTAGAATCCCAAAATATGACTCTCCGCCACTGATTGTCCAACTCACACATGGAACAAAATGTCAAACTCCAGTCAAGTCACATATCAGATCATGTGCCAGCACATCATACCTTGCAATGTGTCCAACACACAGGAGTCAATCACACAATATCTGCAAACACAACACAGAACTAACATATCAACACTTACTGGATATGTCTGGGTCCACAAATCGAGCCACTTCTTCAATTGTGTAGGGGGCTGGTCCTCCTGTAAAACATGGAAGGGTGAAATGTGCTCAATGTCTGCTCACTGTACAAAACTTGGAACAACAAATCACTGTGTGAGACATTTTATATGATAGAGCAGCACCTCAGGCATGTACACACCCCAACAGACATACTACTGCAAACATGTATTGACCCTGTCACTCCAGTGAGTGATACACACACATATGCATGCATGCACTGGCCCTAACAATCATATAGTGCCAAACATGATTACTCAATTTTGTGCAGAATTATTTCTGGAGGGTACTCCATTTCTTCATTTGTTGTTATGAGAGACATGAAAAGCCACATTCCTGGTGCACTGCAATACCAGTAACTCAGGTATTGTGGCTTGTGCATCAAGGGGCAATGAGTTACTGTATGATGCTCATGTGGTTTGATTTTAGTTCAGGAATTATTGTGCTTTCTATGGTCCATTATATGTGTGGCTGTGTTGTATGTAGGTCACATAAGCCGCATTGGCAGTGTACCCAGAGCCGTAAATGACCCCTATGACACAATGATGGCAGGGATCCTGTGTGTTACTTGATGACAATGTTACGATAAACATGGATGGGCCATTTATCTAAATCAAAACAACAAAGAAATATATGCTGACAGTGTCTAATTTGATCATTCGTGACAGAATGCAGGGGCACAGGTGTAGTAATTGCACCTGAAATGTGTTACTCAGGGCCCTGTGTACCTATATCAGGTATTGTAGATCACTGTTGGCCACATTCATTATCTTACATTTGCCAAATTGGGTGATCAGTGGTTATACAACGAACTGACACTGTCCCCTAATTAAAACATGGTTTAACAAATGTCCTACTTTGGCAATCTTGATGAGGTAGGTCTCAATTTGTATGCACCTTGGGAATGGAAGCACTCACAAGAATGCTGGTCTGCCGATCTTAGCATACACCCATGTCTCTGATAGAGAAGTTGAAAATTATACATATGCTGCAGTAGAGCAGCAGGGGTGTACCAAACGTAAACTAGCAAACATTAACATCATAAATGTGGATGTGATTGTCCAATGTTTGAGTCAATCCTAGTTGGCAGCCCTCCTTACCTGTGGTGGACTGACTAAACCCATGGACAGCTGTCCAAAGCTTCCTGGCTGTCCTTGATGTTTGAAAGTATGTGTTGCATGTCCATCACCCCCTGAAGCACAGGGTTACGGTTATGAAATATGTGTACCTAGGTGTGAGGATCCCACTGTAGAAGACAGACATGTAATTCCAACATTCATTTGTTCCAACCTAGGATACCCCCTCATGATTAGCAACTGCATACCATCCAGGAAATTCCATTTACAATTCACAGATCTTGTGGGCCTTGATTGTCATCCAGAAGATAGTCATTAGTTGGACTGTCACATGTGGAGTACTTGCAGGATTTGTTATGTGACTAATGGCAGTAGAATGATGCACAGATCATTTAAGTAGGTATACACCTTTTTGAGCATTGCTGTGCTGTTAGATAGTAGATATGTACGCTGCGTTGGCCTGTCATTCCTCAGGTACATTTTATGATCTGTACTGTGATTTAGAGTGTTTCAGCTAATTTTGAGGAAGTGTTAGAATATCATCTGTAGATGTATCACACAATGATATCACTAATGTTTGGCTTTCTCTATTTTTACAGCTGCCAACATGAATGCCCATGAGATCAGGGAATTCCAGAGGCGGGCGATGCGTTACCACCACATACTAGTTGTGGAGCCAATGTTCTGCAATATGGCACAGTGTTACCGCCATGAGAGAGCCACAGGGGTCTGGAGGGCATTTGCCCAAGGGGGGCTATCCTTGTCCACAACAGCCACCACCACCAGTACAACCGCTCAGACCACAGTCGCACAAAGGATGATAGTCACTGTTGCAGGTCCGTCAACCTCATCAGCTCCAGGCCCACAGACAGCAGCTCCTGCACCTCCCCCTCCATGCACGGCACCGGCACCAGCAGTACCATCCACTAGTGGCACACAGACAACCCCAGCTGCAGTGAGAGACAATGTCCACAAACACTGTATGCAGCATGTCACAAAATCTGCTGTCACTACAGAGCATTCTACTGTACACATTAGTCTGATTTGTACTCACCAACAGGGCCACCACACCCAGGTGGTCCAGCAGGTCTTGCTCTCTGGCCACAAGGTCATCCCAGTGATGTTTAAGTTGGTGGTCATTGCGCTGGCTGTTCAACACTCTCTTTAAGTGGAACAGCACCTTGAACCACCTGAGCCTCCTCGCCTTGGTGTGATACCCCTGTATCATCCTGCCACCAGCCTCTAACATCAGGGGGAGGAAGTGGCACACCAGCCAAATAAAAGCCCCCAGCTCCTCCTCACCCAGTCTCCCAAGACGTCGCTTTCCCAACATCACAGAAATAATAGGGATAGGAAAGGGAAAACAGGGAAATACAGGGAAAGGAGGTATGAAATGAAACTTAAAGAACCCACATACAGCCCAACAATACCCCAACTAACAATTCCCACTACACACTCCGAACAGTACAAAGACAAAATTAGACACAAAAAATGGCAAAAACACACTTACACTGATTTACAGAGACAATTACAAAAACAACTGGTGACAATAAAAATGGCACACGGGAGACAAAAGCAGAATTTTGACAGACACAACTCTCTACACAGCAACACAGTCTAGAAGAATCACAGACTGCAAAGTGAAAGTTAAACTACACCCACTGTACCATTTCTGTAAACAGGATATCCTGTTACATCACTTCCTGTCTCAAATGTAGTGCGTTTTTATTATGATGCTTGTAATTTTATGACGCTTACGGGCTTTGCGTCAATATTTTTTTACGCATATGCTTAAAAAATCTCCTGCATTCAAGGATCAATATATTTTTCATGGATAACCAATTCCATGGGGTGCAGTGTTGGAATTAACGCTAGGGACCAATCGATGTATAATGGCTGTGAGCGTCATTTTTTAACAAATATGTGACATATCTTGACGCATATGCATCTTTTTTTACGCTTCTGCATCAAAATATCTCTCTTTAACTGTGTTTGTGTAATTTTTCTAATTTTTAACATACATGAAGGCTATAACTATACAAAGATAGGCTGTTAGGGCCTGCTGTGTGTGTTCTAGTGTTTGGGCACATGTGGCAGACCACACTACTGCGGACCATAATACTCATGTTGTTGTGCCGGATTAGCACTCTTAACTGACGCAACAGCAACCCAAACATTTGGAATTAAAATTGGTATTTCCTAGTTTTAGCAGGTGGTGCATCAATAGAGGATAGCATGGCTACACAACTTAACAAATTAACTCATGGCCTGTGTGTTTATGTCTGTGAATTGACTATTTCAATTGTTGTAGGGCCTCTGTATGAATGTCACAAGACGTGTTTTGCATAATATGCTTGTATGCATGTGTTGTTATTGTAGATAACCATCAGATGCCATTCATTGAGGTACATCAGTCATGATATGTGGTTGTCATATCCGTTGCGTCTTATGCTGTGTGAACTTCCCTGACTTTGGGGACAAAACATCTCCCATGACAAACTATACACAGGATAGATTGAAGACGGTTGATAATGGTAATGTTACAAATGTAAGCCATAACATGTAATGGTATGTTGGATACCACTTCATGGTCACTTGTGTGTATACTACCCATGAGTCAGGCATTTGAACATGCTAGGTAGGTACAGTGTATGTGACACAGAGTCCCAAATCCAATCCAAAAAGGTTATGGTAGACCACAGTTTGAGTCATGTAAATGACCTATGTTTCTCCTGTGGTTGTGGAGGACCAGCAGACCATGCTGCATGCGTTCAAATATTTCCAATGGTTCAGTGCACACATGTGTCCAGTTAAAATGTGTGGCCATGTGTACCCTGTGTCAGTATTGGCCTCCATGTTGTCACAGTTACGTGCAGGTCTAGTCATGAGTCTGTGGAGCCATTTCCTGAATTAACAGAGTATCCTTCAAAGCAGATTTGAACTAAAGACAAAGAACGACTAACGACACACATGGGGATACTCCAGCTATGGCACTGCAGAACCCTAATAAGGCTGACGACAGGGCAACCTTGGTGTGCTTAAAAACGTTATGGATCAGTAATAGGAAACAGGCAGTTTTCATCACAACATTTGTACACAGGGTGGCCTCTAAAATTCCCACTGCAACAGGGAATATCAGTGGCTCTGTGCTGATTAATCTCACAGCTAGTCACCACGCAAGCACCATCAAAAGGTGGCGGCAGAAGTGAATCTGTGTGTGGACCGTCAGGGCACAAACATGTTTTGTCCTTACATACACATTGGCAACCCTTGTTTGTTGTGCTGGAGGCACCGTACCGAATCCGTGCATACAGCCATAGCACACTGTCACTGTTTGGCACTAATGAATACATGCAAAACCAGACAAGGGATGGGGGCTGGATTAGGCAACTTGAATACATGTCCCAGAACAGAATATGATAAGGAAACTGATTAAACTATACTATATATTTGAGGATTCATCGTAGACCTACCAGACACAATACCCCAGGAGTCAGGCAAAGGATACAATTGTATTTTGTAAGTTTGCGCTGCTTTTGCGTTAAAAAGTGGCGCAAAAACGGCGCTAAAAAGTATAAATATGGGCCTAAGTGTTTAAACAAACTGAGAAACACTCCTGCCCTGATGGCAATGCTGTTAGTAAACTAAAAGTAGTCCTAGGTTACGTGGGCTAGACGTCCTGGGGATGTGGGCTTGATTCTTGTGATGCATGCAGCAAACTTTAGTCTACCTAATCAAACAAAAGAGGTTATTTTGTACTGTAGAAATGCTGAGCTCACATATTTGAAGTTGCAATCATATGTGAGAATGAAGAAAAAGGCAACTCTGTAAACTATTTGCCCAGGATCAGACAATTTGAGACCCGTTTATGGGTGAAGTACATTACAGTAAGGTCGAATAGATTTTGTAAATTACTCGATCTGCAGGTCTAGTCAAATTTTTATGATTTTTCTAGCCCTGGGCTGAATGCAAGATTGCTGTTCAGTGGCCAGATGCACAGCCAATGAGAGATCCTCGTACAAATGCACCCTTACCTCTTGTAATGACTGAGTGTAATGAAGTGATTATTGTTCTAAAAAGGCTGAATTGCTCCAAAGGATCTGGATTATGTGAGGTTGAATCGAATTCAGCAGGAAGTAAAATATTCAGTGCATGAATATTATGAGAGATTTTTTAAAGCATTTTGGAAGCATACAGGTTAAACACATCTTGAACCAACAGATATGGGATTCATTATTTCACAGTTTGTGCTCAGTTTGAGATCTAAGATTAGCCACCACATACAGCAGAATGTGATTAGTTGGCAGACTAAGGCCCATATTTATGAGGCCCTTGTGCCACCGTTGCGCCACTTTTTGTGAAGCAATGGCAATGCATACCACTAAAACATATTTATGAGGCCACGCAAAGCTACTTTGTGTGGCTTTGAATGGCCTCAACTATGGAATAAGGCAAGGCAGCAAAAGTTGCGTTAGGGAGGAATTCCAGGGGTGTTCCCACGTGACCCTCCCCCCAGATTCACAAGACCTTATAAACCTTGGGATGCGCCATGTGTGCTGCACTCTGAAGCACACATAGAAAAAGGTAAAAGCATCCCAGGATTGTTTATGTGCAGGAAGGTGTCCCTTTCTGCACAACAATCCTGCATGCAACACATGCATCCTTGCACCATGGTGCAAGGGTACATGCTTTTGAGTTAGGCTATTGAAACAGCACCAGTGCTGGGGAAAAGGACGGGAATGTGCCATATGCCATAGATATGGCACATTGATGCCCTTTCCTTTCGACGCAGGGCAGAGCAGCAAGGTGATATGCTGGGCTGCCCGGCTCCAAATTTGCCTAAATTTGGGCCTAAGTCTTTAGATAAAATAAAGAGAAGTTCATGTTAGTCCGGACAAATCTAATACAGAGAGGTTTTCAGCATCAGTCATTTTCAGGAAATCATGGTGTAATGCAAGGTGTTGGTGTTTAAGGCGGTGTTGGAAAATGGGTTATTGGTAAGGGCAGGTAAGTACCTACACTTAGCAATAGGCCACTAACCTCCACTTAGGTCCAGTCAGGTCTCAGTAAATTAAACCCAGCTCAGCCCTTGGTAGCTTGGCAACGAGCGAGAAGGCTTAACTTAGGAGACTAAGCGTAAAGCATTCAAATATCACAAAACAGTAATTAAATAAAACACAGGAAACAGTTAAAAAATCCAAAATCACTTTATAAAAATAGAGTATATTTTTATCTTTAAAATGACACCAAAACGAATAAAATCGGATAAGGGGAACCAGAGATATGAACTTTTAAAGAATTAATGCTTTCTAGCGCGTAGAAGCAACTACCACTCAAACGGTTAATAAAAAAAAAAGGTCACACTGGAAAGGAAGAAAGTCCAGAGTTCAGGCCACCCACAAGGTAACACTGTCACACTTACTTTGAGAAGTGTTTGATTCAGGAAAGTGGTCTAGAGCACCAGCCAAGGGTTCAGAGGCTCTGGTGTGCCTCTTGGGGTCTGGGACTACAACTCCCACACTGCACCTCTTCAACTTATGGAGCTGCTCCAAACATCTCCAAACTTCTGGATCTTCTTCCAGAGAGCTCTGAGTTGCTCCTTGGGAGTTCGGACTACAATTCCCAGAATGCACCTGGTCACAATCCTCAAACGGCCACTGGACGCTGGTCAGCTGAGCTCTGCTTGCAGGACTTGATGCAGGGGACTCTGGGCAGCTCCTTTGTACCTGTAGCAAACAGGGAGTCCCTTCTTGAAGCAGTAGAAGACAGGTAAAGTCCTTTTAGTGGTGAAGCCAAAGTGTGCAGCTGGTGCAGTCCTCCAGAGTGCAGTGTCCAGGTGCCGGTCAGGGGTCAAGCAGCGCAGTCCTTCTTCTCCTGTAGTTCTTCCTTGTTGGAATCTGATAGGGATCTGAGGTGTGGGTGCAGGTCTGCCAGTTTTATCCCTGCTCCTGAGTGAAAAACAGGAGGGTCCTGGTTCTCCATTCAGGTGCAGGGCCCTTCCCCCTGTGATGACCACTTCCTGGGAAGTGTGGCAAAAATCAATCCCAGGGAGCAACATTCCTCAAACATCCATCATGGCTGAAAGTGATTTTTAGAGGTTACATCTGGCTGAGCCCACCCACTGGTGTGGCTAAAAATCCTAACCACACCCCTCTCCTGCACTTTCTTAATCTAATCAAGGGGACACCTGTAGGAAGTTGGCTCTGTATGTGCTATTTCAAAGTAAGGAATAGCATGCACAGAGTCCAAGGGTTCCCCTTAGAGGTAAAATAGTGGTAAAAAGAGATAATACTAATGCTCTATTTTGTGGTAGTGTGGTCGAGCAGTAGGCTTATCCAAGGAGTAGTGTTAAGCATTTGTTGTACATATACATAGACAATAAATGAGGTACACACACTCAGAGACAAATCCAGCCAATAGGTTTTGTTATAGAAAAATATATTTTCTTAGTTTATTTTAAGAACCACAGGTTCAAATTTTACATGTAATAACTCGTTTGAAAGGTATTGCAGGTAAGTACTCTAGGAACTTTGAATCATTACTTTAGCATGTATACTTTTGTCATAAAACACAATAAGCTGTTTTAAAAGTGGACACGGTGCAATTTTCACAGTTCCTGGGGGAGGTAAGATAATGTTAGTTTTAACAGGTAAGTAAGTCACTTACAGGTTTCAGTTTTTGGTCCAAGGTAGCCCACCGTTGGGGGTTCAGAGCAACCCCAAAGTTATCACACCAGCAGCTCAGGGCCGGTCAGGTGCAAAGGTCAAAGAGGTGCCCAAAACACATAGGCTTCAATGGAGAGAAGGGGGTGCCCCGGTTCCAGTCTGCTTGCAGGTAAGTACCCGCGTCTTCGGAGGGCAGACCAGGGGGGTTTTGTAGGGCACCGGGGGGGACACAAGTTAGCACAGAAAGTACACCCTCAGCAGCGCGGGGGCGGCCGGGTGCAGTGTGGGAACAAGCGTCGGGTTTCCTTCAGGTTTCAATGGGAGACCAAGGGGTCTCTTCAGCGATGCAGGCAGGCAAGGGGGGGGCTCCTCGGGGTAGCCACCACCTAGGCAAGGGAGAGGGCCTCCTGGGGGTCACTCCTGCACAGAAGTTCCGTTTCTTTAGGCGCTGGGGGCTGCGGGTGCAGGGTCTTTTCCAGGCGTCGGGAAATGGAGTTCAGACAGTCGCGGTCAGGGGGAGCCTGGGGATTCCCTCTGCAGGCGTCGCTGTGGGGGATCAGGGGGGACAACTTTGGTTACTCACAGTCGTAGAGTCGCCGGAGGGTCCTCCCTGAGCTGTTTGTTCTCCACCAGTCGAGTCGGGGTCGCCGGATGCAGTGTTGCAAGTCTCACGCTTCTTGCGGGGAGTTGCAGGGGTCTTTAAATCTGCTCCTTGTAACAAAGTTGCAGTTCTTTTGGAGCAGTGCCGCTGTCCTCGGGAGTTTCTTGTCTTCTTCGAAGCGGGGCAGTCCTCAGAGGATTCAGAGGTCGCTGGTCCCTTGGAAAGCGTCACTGGAGCAGGGTTCTTTGGAAGGCAGGAGACAGGCCGGTGAGTTCTGGGGCCAAGGCAGTTGGTGTCTTCTGGTCTTCCTCTGCAGGGGTTTTCAGCTTTGCAGTCCTTCTTCTTGTAGTTGCAGGAATCTAAATTCTTAGGTTCAGGGAAGCCCTTAAATACTAAATTTAAGGGCGTGTTTAGGTCTGGGGGGTTAGTAGCCAATGGCTACTAGCACTAAGGGTGGGTACACCCTCTTTGTGCCTCCTCCCAAGGGGAGGGGGTCACATCCCTAATCCTATTGGGGGAATCCTCCATCTGCAAGATGGAGGATTTCTAAAAGTCAGAGTCACCTCAGCTCAGGACACCTTAGGGGCTGTCCTGACTGGCCAGTGACTCCTCCTTGTTTTTCTCATTATCTCTCCTGGACTTGCCGCCAAAAGTGGGGGCTGGGTCCAGGGGGCGGGCATCTCCACTAGCTGGAGTGCCCTGGGGCATTGTAACACGAAGCTTGAGCCTTTGAAGCTCACTGCTAGGTGTTACAGTTCCTGCAGGGGGGAGGGGTGAAGCACCTCCACCCAGAGCAGGCTTTGTTTCTGTCCTCAGAGAGCACAAAGGCTCTCACCGCATGAGGTCAGAAACTCGTCTCTCAGCAGAAGGCTGGCACAGACCAGTCAGTCCTGCACTGAACAATTGGGTAAAATACAGGGGGTATCTCTAAGATGCCCTCTGTGTGCATTTTTTTATAAATCCAACACTGGCATCAGTGTGGGTTTATTATTCTGAGAAGTTTGATACTAAACTTCCCAGTATTCAGTGTAGCCATTATGGAGCTGTGGAGTTCGTTTTTGACAGACTCCCAGCCCATATACTCTTATGGCTACCCTGCACTTACAATGTCTAAGGTTTTGCTTAGACACTGTAGGGGCATAGTGCTCATGCACATATGCCCTCACCTGTGGTATAGTGCACCCTGCCTTAGGGCTGTAAGGCCTGCTAGAGGGGTGACTTACCTATGCCACAGGCAGTGTGAGGTTGGCATGGCACCCTGAGGGGAGTGCCATGTCGACTTAGTCATTTTCTCCCCACCAGCACACACAAGCTGGCAAGCAGTGTGTCTGTGCTGAGTGAGGGGTCCCTAGGGTGGCATAAGACATGCTGCAGCCCTTAGAGACCTTCCCTGGCATCAGGGCCCTTGGTACCAGGGGTACCAGTTACAAGGGACTTACCTGGGTGCCAGGGTTGTGCCAATTGTGGAGACAATGGTACATTTTAGGTGAAAGAACACTGGTGCTGGGGCCTGGTTAGCAGGGTCCCAGCACACTTCTCAGTCAAGTCAGCATCAGTATCAGGCAAAAAGTGGGGGGTAACTGCAACAGGGAGCCATTTCTTTACACAAGCCTCCCCAGCCCACAGGCCAGGAGACTCAGCCAAAGCTGGGAGAGTCTTCCTAGTCTGTCAGGCGAGGAAGAGTAGAGGAAATAGGCTGGTTTGTTGCAGGGCCTACTCTGCCTTACATCCTCCTGCTCAGGTCATTCCCTCTGGGGAACTGACCCACTTCCACAGTAATAGGACCTAGTCTGAATTGCCTCTTGTCTGTGTCTTTAATGTCTCCACCCATTCTCTCTATTTTGGGGTTAGAGGTATCCACCTCTGCTAATCTTATCTTAGCCAGGGTCACCCCTAGCTTACCCAAAGAGGTTACCCAGAGCTTGAGTAACCCCACCATGACCAACAGGGTCAGGGGTCCTAATTTGCTATTTGGCATGGGGTCAGACCACCATGCCAAGGATAGTGCAGCCATAAAGGCTAACACCCAGCAGAGGCCACTGACAGCTGTCAGTGCCCAGAAGCACACCTTTAGCTCTTCACCTACAAGGGAAGGGGCTAAGTTACAGGCTTCTTTGGGTTCAGGGTGCCTGTCTGCTGTATTAGAGTGGGGGGTTACCACATCTTGTAGTAAACACCCTTCTTCCACTCTTTCTTCTGTTAGCTGAGGAGCCACACACTCAGGCTTAACAGTTGCCTGACTAGCCAGGACTTCCTGTGGGTCAGGTTGGACTGTACCAGTGCCACTTTTGGAGTTCTCCCCTACTGGAGCAGAATCTCCTTGGCTTGCTGGAACCTTGGCTAAAGGTTGCCCACCTTTCCTATTCTGTTTTCTTTTCTTTTTTTTCTGGGGCCTACTTGCAGTTACTGCAGGGGCAGGACCTCCAGAATCCTTGGGAGAGGACTGGCACTGGACCAGTTCTTCTCTTGGGCTCTGACTAACCTCTGGGTAGTCATTTCCAAGGAGACAATCAAGGGGGAGGTCTGTACTGACTACCACCCTTCTCCAGCTAAAAGTCCCACCCACTTCTATGGGCACAAAAGCCACAGGCCTATCAGTGACCCTGTCTGGGCTAACTCTTACTCTGGCCATCTCACCTGGGATGTACTGGTTTGAGAACACCAGCCTGTCATGCACAATAGTGTGACTGGCACAAGTGTCTCTCAGGGCAGTGGCTGGGATTCCATTCACCAGTAGGTGGTGGAAGTGTCTACTTCCCTCTGGAATCTCCAACTCACCTGTTGGGCCCTTTTTCCAGTTGAAGGCTATGAAGACCTCCTCATCTGAGGAGTCATCCCCAATGGCTACACTGGTTACCCCTGGGATTTTGCTAGGGGGTTTGTTTTTGGGACAAGAAGTGTCCTTGGTGTGGTGCCCTGTCTGTCTACAGTTATGGTACCATGCCTTAGTGGCATCCCAGTTCTTACCCTGGTACCCACCTTTGTTTTGGGTTGTGTCTTAGGGGCCCACCCACCTATTCTGGTTTTTGGGGGCCTACAGAGGACTCTTTTTCTTTGTTTCTAGTGTCACCCACTTTCTCCTGGGGAGTCTTTGTAACCCCTTTCTTTTGGTCACCCCCAGTGGAAGTTTTGGTTACCCTAGTCTTGACCCAGTGGTCTGCCTTCTTTCCCAATTCTTGGGGAGAAATTGGACCTAGGTCTACCAGATACTGATGCAACTTTTCATTGAAGCAGTTACTTAAAATGTGTTCTTTCATAAACAAATTATAAAGCCCAACATAGTCATGCACTTCATTTCCAGTTACCCAACCATCCAGTGTTTTCACTGAGTAGTCTACAAAATCAACCCAGGTCTGGCTCGAGGATTTTTGAGCCCCCCTGAATCTAATTCTATACTCCTCAGTGGAGAATCCAAAGCCCTCAATCAGGGTTCCCTTCATGAGGTCATAAGATTCTGCATCTTTTCCAGAGAGTGTGAGGAGTCTATCCCTACACTTTCCAGTGAACATTTCCCAAAGGAGAGCACCCCAGTGAGATCTGTTTACTTTTCTGGTTGCACAAGCCCTCTCAAAAGCTGTGAACCATTTGGTGATGTCATCACCATCTTCATATTGTGTTACAATCCCTTTGGGGATTTTCAACATGTCAGGAGAATCTCTGACCCTATTTATGTTGCTGCCACCATTGATGGGTCCTAGGCCCATCTCTTGTCTTTCCCTTTCTATGGCTAGGATCTGTCTTTCCAAAGCCAATCTTTTGGCCATCCTGGCTAACTGGATGTCCTCTTCACTGGAGTTATCCTCAGTGATTTCAGAGGTGTTGGTCTCTCCTGTGAGGGAACCAGCATCTCTGGCTATTATTTTTGGAGTCAGGGCTTGAGAAGCCCTGTTCTCCCTAGATAGGACTGGTGGGGGGGAATCACCCTCCAAGTCACTATCATCATCCTCTGTGTTGCCATCCACAGAGGGGTTGGCTCTATCATACTCTGCCAACAGCTCCTGGAGCTGTAGTTTGGTAGGTCTGGAGCCCATTATTATTTTTCTTATTGTACAGAGTGACCTTAGCTCTTTCATCTGGAGATGGAGGTAAGGTGTGGTGTCGAGTTCCACCACATTCATATCTGTACTAGACATTATGCTTCTAAAAGTTGGAATGCTTTTTAAGAATCTAAAACTAGTTCTAGAATCTAATTCAAACTTTTACAAACTTTTAAACTCTAAAAGAAATGCTAACAGGGACTAACACAAGGCCCTAGCAGGACTTTAAAGAATTTAGAAGTTTTTCAAATTGCAAAAATCAATTTCTAATGACAATTTTTGGAATTTGTCGTGTGATCAGGTATTGGCTGAGTAGTCCAGCAAATGCAAAGTCTTGTACCCCACCGCTGATCCACCAATGTAGGAAGTTGGCTCTGTATGTGCTATTTCAAAGTAAGGAATAGCATGCACAGAGTCCAAGGGTTCCCCATAGAGGTAAAATAGTGGTAAAAAGAGATAATACTAATGCTCTATTTTGTGGTAGTGTGGTCGAGCAGTAGGCTTATCCAAGGAGTAGTGTTAAGCATTTGTTGTACATACACATAGACAATAAATGAGGTACACACACTCAGAGACAAATCCAGCCAATAGGTTTTGTTATAGAAAAATATATTTTCTTAGTTTATTTTAAGAACCACAGGTTCAAATTTTACATGTAATAACTCGTTTGAAAGGTATTGCAGGTAAGTACTCTAGGAACTTTGAATCATTACTTTAGCATGTATACTTTTGTCATAAAACACAATAAGCTGTTTTAAAAGTGGACACAGTGCAATTTTCACAGTTCCTGGGGGAGGTAAGATAATGTTAGTTTTAACAGGTAAGTAAGTCACTTACAGGTTTCAGTTTTTGGTCCAAGGTAGCCCACCGTTTGGGGTTCAGAGCAACCCCAAAGTTATCACACCAGCAGCTCAGGGCCGGTCAGGTGCAAAGGTCAAAGAGGTGCCCAAAACACATAGGCTTCAATGGAGAGAAGGGGGTGCCCCGGTTCCAGTCTGCTTGCAGGTAAGTACCCGCGTCTTCGGAGGGCAGACCAGGGGGGTTTTGTAGGGCACCGGGGGGGACACAAGTTAGCACAGAAAGTACACCCTCAGCAGCGCAGGGGCGGCCGGGTGCAGTGTGGGAACAAGCGTCGGGTTTCCTTCAGGTTTCAATGGGAGACCAAGGGGTCTCTTCAGCGATGCAGGCAGGCAAGGGGGGGGCTCCTCGGGGTAGCCACCACCTAGGCAAGGGAGAGGGCCTCCTGGGGGTCACTCCTGCACAGAAGTTCCGTTTCTTTAGGCGCTGGGGGCTGCGGGTGCAGGGTCTTTTCCAGGCGTCGGGAAATGGAGTTCAGACAGTCGCGGTCAGGGGGAGCCTGGGGATTCCCTCTGCAGGCGTCGCTGTGGGGGCTCAGGGGGGACAACTTTGGTTACTCACAGTCGTAGAGTCGCCGGAGGGTCCTCCCTGAGCTGTTTGTTCTCCACCAGTCGAGTCGGGGTCGCCGGATGCAGTGTTGCAAGTCTCACGCTTCTTGCGGGGAGTTGCAGGGGTCTTTAAATCTGCTCCTTGTAACAAAGTTGCAGTTCTTTTGGAGCAGTGCCGCTGTCCTCGGGAGTTTCTTGTCTTCTTCGAAGCGGGGCAGTCCTCAGAGGATTCAGAGGTCGCTGGTCCCTTGGAAAGCGTCGCTGGAGCAGGGTTCTTTGGAAGGCAGGAGACAGGCCGGTGAGTTCTGGGGCCAAGGCAGTTGGTGTCTTCTGGTCTTCCTCTGCAGGGGTTTTCAGCTTTGCAGTCCTTCTTCTTGTAGTTGCAGGAATCTAAATTCTTAGGTTCAGGGAAGCCCTTAAATACTAAATTTAAGGGCGTGTTTAGGTCTGGGGGGTTAGTAGCCAATGGCTACTAGCCCTAAGGGTGGGTACACCCTCTTTGTGCCTCCTCCCAAGGGGAGGGGGTCACATCCCTAATCCTATTGGGGGAATCCTCCATCTGCAAGATGGAGGATCTCTAAAAGTCAGAGTCACCTCAGCTCAGGACACCTTAGGGGCTGTCCTGACTGGCCAGTGACTCCTCCTTGTTTTTCTCATTATCTCTCCTGGACTTGCCGCCAAAAGTGGGGGCTGGGTCCAGGGGGCGGGCATCTCCACTAGCTGGAGTGCCCTGGGGCATTGTAACACGAAGCTTGAGCCTTTGAAGCTCACTGCTAGGTGTTACAGTTCCTGCAGGGGGTAGAGGTGAAGCACCTCCACCCAGAGCAGGCTTTGTTTCTGTCCTCAGAGAGCACAAAGGCTCTCACCGCATGAGGTCAGAAACTCGTCTCTCAGCAGAAGGATGGCACAGACCAGTCAGTCCTGCACTGAACAATTGGGTAAAATACAGGGGGTATCTCTAAGATGCCCTCTGTGTGCATTTTTTAATAAATCCAACACTGGCATCAGTGTGGGTTTATTATTCTGAGAAGTTTGATACTAAACTTCCCAGTATTCAGTGTAGCCATTATGGAGCTGTGGAGTTCGTTTTTGACAGACTCCCAGCCCATATACTCTTATGGCTACCCTGCACTTACAATGTCTAAGGTTTTGCTTAGACACTGTAGGGGCATAGTGCTCATGCACATATGCCCTCACCTGTGGTATAGTGCACCCTGCCTTAGGGCTGTAAGGCCTGCTAGAGGGGTGACTTACCTATGCCACAGGCAGTGTGAGGTTGGCATGGCACCCTGAGGGGAGTGCCATGTCGACTTAGTCATTTTCTCCTCACCAGCACACACAAGCTGGCAAGCAGTGTGTCTGTGCTGAGTGAGGGGACCCTACGGTGGCATAAGACATGCTGCAGCCCTTAGAGACCTTCCCTGGCATCAGGGCCCTTGGTACCAGGGGTACCAGTTACAAGGGACTTACCTGGGTGCCAGGGTTGTGCCAATTGTGGAGACAATGGTACATTTTAGGTGAAAGAACACTGGTGCTGGGGCCTGGTTAGCAGGGTCCCAGCACACTTCTCAGTCAAGTCAGCATCAGTATCAGGCAAAAAGTGGGGGGTAACTGCAACAGGGAGCCATTTCTTTACAACACCTAATTGTCTGGGTTTGCAGGATGAGAGGGTGTTGCTGGGTTGCTCCAAATGTCCTTCTCTGCCTTTAAAGACCAGTTTGGCAGTCCTCCCCCTTCCTGCTTCACCATCTGCTGAGGGGAGATCTCCTCCCCCAGGCACATCTTTTTGTGTGGCGCCAGGCCACTTCACACCTCATCAAGGCAGCCAGAGGCTGGCCAATCAGAGCACAGCAGCAAAAACACTGCAGGGCGGAAGTTGGCAACTTTTCAGGTAAAGCTTAAAACTCTTTACCTGAACAAGTTATATTAAATCCAACAACTGGAAGTTAACAATTAATTTGATACCTAACTTCTGGTATCTGTTACTTAAGGGGACTTTTAAAATTAAAATATAGTCTCCCCATTCTAGCCTAAGGAGGCCATTCACTACAATGAGTAAAAAACGAATTTGGCTGTTTTACCTCACCAGGACTTATAAAACTATTTTTATATGGTCCCTGCTTATAGTTACATGGCACCTAGCCCTAGGGGCACATAGGGCACACCTTAGGGGTGACTTACATGTAGAAATAAGGTAGTTTAAGACTTTGGAACTACTTTTAATTCTAATGTCGAATTTGCATGCAACTTTAATTTAAAAGCAGCCAGCAAGGCTGGCCTGCCTTTAAAATGGCACTGGGCACCTCAGCAATGTTACCTATGGGGGCACTACCTATGCTGGGATCCCAAAACCTCCATGCCCTACCATATACTAGGGACTTATAGGTAGGTTGACCTAGCCAATTATAATTAGCTTAATTTGCATACTGATTTTACACAGAGCACAGGCCCTGGAACCAGTTAGCAGTACCCATGGCACCATCAAAGTCAGGAAAACACCAGCAAAAAGTGGAAAATGGGGGCAAAATGTTAGGGGGCCTCTGCAATCAGCCCTGTTCTCTCACAGGCGGTGTGCATGGAGCTGTGTTACAAACAGGAATGCATCCAGATTGACAAAAGTTTCTGCTTTAACTTCAATGAGGAGGTCTGATACTTTAGCCCTAGTATTGATGAATATGCAAAGTACACCAGAAAGACTAATTTATCATCACATGAAACACTTACGGGGAGAGCAATGAGACTGCCAGCTGTTCCTACAAATGCACTTGCAAACATAATAGATGACATGGTACTTGACTACTGCAAAGGAATAACTGATGTTGTGTGTTCTGTCTCTCAACAGGTTGAAGCTATCACTGTAAACCCACCTCAAGAGCAATAGCATGACCTTAGTCCAGGAGACTAGATCAAAAACAGTGCCAACAAGGATTCATAGGATTTGGGCGCTCACAGTAAGTCTATCAAATAACAACACATTCTGTTCATGGCACGGTGCTTCTGACAAGAGGATCTTCCTCAATCCTCCAATGTTTCAAGGGAAACAAAACAGAATAAGAACAGGTGTCATAGCACTCGTGATATCAAGTTAGAAGTTACTCATATGTCCAGTCTCCTTCGTAAATTGACAACCAACTTGTGTTTGTATCAGAGTCCAATTTTATTCATAATGTTCAGATATCCTCCATAGGAAACAGCCAACACGTGTTTCATCCTCTGAGAAGTATCTCTCTTACGGACTTCATCAGGGCTGAAATAGAATAGAGTAGTGTCTATATATATGTTACAGAACGATGATAGGAGCAGAAATTGGACCAAATTCAATAAGTGACAATAGTGCGGTACACAAATACATGATCTATTGTGACTCGTGTGATAGTCATCAGAGAAAGAACAAATGACCCAATTACAATATAGTATAACCATAAATACAAAGGGAAACACCCTGATCAGTAAAAGAGTTTTGGTCTAAAAGCAAGAATCTCATGTGTAAAGATCAAAGTGCCGAAAGATCATTTAAAAAGGAAGTGCACGTCACTACACACAATCAAAGTTAAGTACAATCCATGTGAATATAGCAGAAAGGGACCCCGATTCATGTCAAGTATTGTAACTAAAAGTCTAAAAGTATAGCAAAAATAAACATCGAGGAAAAAGTCCTACATATAACATAAAGGGGCGAGAAAGCCTCCACTAACCTTAATGTAATCTATATAATCCAAAATAGTCATAATGTCGAGGTAGTCTCCGTTTACATCTACGATAGAGTGAAGAGCACACAAAAACAATAATGCGGTCAGCCCCATAAGCCTTGACTTCCAAATATCTAATTACAATATGCTTCTAGATGCCGAATAAAACAAAGTCCATGTGGATATCCAGTTATTATTGGATAACCAATCTCTCACCTCTTGTACGAAAATCATTTAAAGTAAGTTAAGGCAAAAAACAGCTGCGCGGTCCAATTCACCCCGCAGCATTCCCGAATCTTAAAGCCGCATTGTATCTGAACGTCCGGGAAACGGACGTCAATAAAAGCCTGCCCGCGTAGAATATGGAAATGGAGAAAGGGCTAAAGCTGATAGAAACGGGCGCCATATTGGAATGTCTCCGTTATTCAGCACGGAGACAAACTGTATATTGATCAGCCGTCTAACAGGTCTCTAAGTATAGGATAATATGGTCACGTCCACGAACGGGCGCCATATTGGAATATCTCACACATAACAGTATGAAGATAAAATACATTACGATAAGCCATCTTATTGGTCTATTATGTCTGAAAAAGTGGGGCAATACCCAATGAGTAGTAATGCGAGGTAAAGAGGGTCCTAATGAATACGGAGAAATGTTCATGAGAGACTAGGTCCTGATCACGAAACGTGAGAAAGCCGTGTCTTGATGGAAGGTGGAAAGGCCCCTGTTAGGTAATTCTACTCACAAGTACAGCTGTCCAGTGTGCTGGAGTACCAAACTGGGTACATGCCTCTCATCCCCAGAAAACAAGAGATCCTTATGAAGAAATAATGTCCTATGCGCAAGAACCGAGCACACTGGTGAATGTACCATCACAAGTTGTATAGGTTCGAGTAGAGAAAAGAAGAGTTTGTGATCAGAGACAGCAAGAAGAAGTGGTGAAGATCTGCAGATTGGTGTAGAAATCCCATTGTTAGATATTTCACAGAGTGGCATTAGAGTTCTTGACAAAGAAAATGGAGAAACAGAAACTCACTGAAGTGAAATTCGTAATACCTGAAGAACAAGAAGAAGATCCAGAAGAAGGAACAAGTTCTGAATCAAGAACAGTGAAAGACACCCACAATGCTAAATGGCCAAAGATTTACAATTGTAAGAAGTTGAAATCAGGTGTATCAGTTGGATCCATACCCTGATGATTGACGAAGAAACAGAATGAATTGGTAAAAGTGACACAGAAGGAGATCAACAAGTACTCCGAAGATCCAAAACAGCTAGAGTAATCTGCAAAAGATATTCAACACCTGAATGGACATATTTTGTCTGCTATGTGCTAAACATCCCAAACTCAGACTTGCTTGACTGGAATAAAGAGTTGTCTGAATTTCTTTGAAATTGCTGAAGAGAAATCCAGTTGTGAACAAATGCATTAAATTAACAGTTTGAACTAAAAACTTAGATAAGGTTAGTAAAAGAAGATAAGAAGTGTACCTACAGCCGAGACAGCAGAACAAGAGTAGGGATAACATTTTAGAAGAACACGGAGTATGTTTAAGGAAGACTATACGAAGACTGTGGTAAAGAAATCTGCAAGAAACTTACACGAAGAAAATAACCAAGAAAGTTCACATTAATCAAAACAGATGTAAGGTTATTATAGGTGTTATATTTTTCCTAGTAGTTTTGTTAGCAGGTGCCATATTATTGCTAATACATTTTACACCACAGACAGAGGAATCTGTAAATAGATTGACTAACACAACATCTAGACCAGGTATTAATGAAGATGAGTTGAAGGCTTGTTTTGTAGACTACATGAATGAAGATTATTCGACAAATGTTTATTTTAGATTAGTGCAAGAATATTGAAAGCCGTTGATGCAAAGAACTGTTATGTATGCACGCATATGTCTTCTTCAGTTGATGAACAAGTAGCTTATCATCATATTCCTCTTTCCTATGCTATAACATGCAGTATATTGCTTAGATCAGTAAATAGACAGACACTTTGAATACTATTTCTCAAATTTTGACATGATTCTATCAAACGTTCCACTAATGAAGAGCATGAATCTACATCCACAAGCTAAAGAGATGGAAACAGCTTGGTATATTTTTAGACATTTTCTTCCTGTAAATAATGTCAAAGCTCATGAAAATAACTTAACTTGCTTTATGAACCCATTAGAAAAAGCTTTCTTTTGTTAGAGGAGAGAAATGCACAGTTTACAAGAAATGCATACAAAAAGGAAGATGTCTTAAAAAATGTATGGAAAAGAGAAGAGAATGGATTTAGAAAGAAAATGCCTGTTACGAAATTAAAATAAGATAAGAAACACGAAGGGAAAGTATCTGTGTTTGAAAGAAGAATTCAAGGGAAAAAGACACCAGTAGGCAATAGTAATTGAGAACATGTTTTTGAGTTATCAGGTGCAACATGGCAAATTTTGCAGGAAGATGATCCAACTATACCTGGAGTATATCTTTATCTGTGGGGAAAATGCCTATTTAAGATTGCCAGCTGATTGGGAAAGACTTTGCTACTTAAGTTTGCTTTTTCCAAAGATGTATCACATTTAAATTAACAATGACACCTGCACACAGATATTCCTGCAGTGTAAATGAGGGAACATAATTACTAGGAGACATTTTGGAGCTATCATACTAGAAGTAGGAGTAATATTAAATAATGAGAAGATTAGAAAACTTTAACCAGTAGTGGGCAAACTAACAACTAGTACATCTGGACCTTATTAGTTGAAAACAAAGAATTCGTAGGGATTAGATCAATGGTACCTCAAAATCACTATGCATTGGACATTTTACTCTCAGAAAAATGTGGAGTTTGCAAGAAGTTGAAAATTGACAATTGTTGCACTTAAATACCGGACGAGAGTAAGAAAATTATAGACTAGGCACAGAACATTTCTGGCTTAAAACTTGATTTGAAACTTTTAGCAACTACTAGCACAGGGCAATGTTTTACCAAGGGAACTGGATAAAAGTAGCAGAAGGAGAAAAACTCAAAGCTATCTTAGTTCATGTATTATTGATTTTAATTGACACACTAATAAAGATATTGATGAACTAATGATTTAATAAAAAGATTTAAATGGAATCTACAATTCCCATTATTGATTATTAGAAAGAAAATGTTTTAGAGAAATTGAGGATGTTTGATGGTGTTGACTTGTAGCTCGTCCCTTCTCACTTGCCTCAAAGGTTCATTGCCTAGGGTCCAGTAGAAAGCAGAGATTTTAAATGAGACAGATTTATAAATTACTGATTCCAAGTCTTTGCTCTAGCGACATAGACAAAGAGTCTGCAACAGGCTCTTCATATGTAAGTCCTGAGCACAGGCCTTGAACTCAGAGCTCGAAGGGACACCAAAAGTGCTGCAGTGTTCATGGATGCAATGTGACTTCAGTTATGTCATCAATGATTTTGATGTCATATGTGCGGTTGTAAGTAAGGTAATTTGTAACATCACATGTGAGGTCATGTATGGTGTTCTGCAGAGTTATGATTCTCTAGCAGTTTTAACTTTCAGCTTATACTTGTAGTAAGAAGCTACAGTGCCGTTTTTGCAAAGACAACTTGCTGGAAGAAGTAGTTTTTCACTGCTAGGAAGAAGTGGACATGATCAGAGCATATTTCTCAAAAGGGTTGTTCAATGACTCACCATTTTTACTGCACTGTAAGGTCATAACTCTGACACATCCCTCCATTCTCATTCTATGGAAGGAGTTTTCTTTTGATTTTTTAGTGTTTAAAATCTGGAGAGTACTCTACACAGCACAAAATGTTATGCCATATAACTACCCACTGTTTTTTTGTTTCTCTTGGGTGGGGGCGGGTCTAGCCTCAGCCCTAGCCTTTGTGGAAGGTTTTCCCTTCCTGAAGGAGGTAGGCAAGCCCCACAGAACATTCTGTAGGTCTGGCATGCAGCAGGCTGGAGCAGCTACTACATTCCTAATCCAGCTGGCCTTGTGTGCAGGTATAGCAGGACAGATGAGATGACCACGCGCTCCAGTGACAAAGACTGCTGCATGCTGGCCCTCTGAATACCTGAGGAGCGGTAATAGGCCATTCATCAGCTATTTGGTTGCTTATCATGCATCAGTGCAGAAGTCACCCAGGAATACTAATGTTTCCCTCCTTGGCTCTTGTGATCCGTGAACTTACCCCCTATGTTGGGCAGTCCAGCGAAGGGAGGAGGTCCAGCCCTTTTTCACCCTCTCCCCATACACTTGTTTGACTGAAGGAAGAGGGCATTTGTTTTTTTGCAGGGGACAAAGGGAATTTTCCAATCCTTTTGGGTGTACCCTGCGCCCCCTGACGGTGAGTAAGAAATGCTCACCTTGCTGTCACATAGTCCAAGAATGGCTAATCAAACCAAAAAAGATCAGCTCTAACTTGGTGGTGTGTTATAAGAATCTAGAAAAAAGAAAAAACATTTCAAAGAAAGAATAGGCATTCATCATAAAGAAAAGTCAAGTACATCTTTACAACACATCCTTTATTAACCTGTATTATCACCGAGGTTGGTGGGTTATCATATGGCATTTACGGCAAGGTAAAGAATTTGATTATGACTTAGTCAAGGGTCAAGAGTTAGGACAAAGTGAAGGACAGGATTATGTTTAAGGTAACTGCAAGAGTTAAAATTAAAGTAAATTCAACCTTGAAACTTAGGAATGAGGTTCATTTTAAGGTTTGCAACAGCATATGGAGACAGGTTAGGTTAAAGGTTATAGTTAAGGCAGTGGTTCCCAACCTGTGGTCTGGGGGCCCATGGGGGTCTGCGAATCTTCCTCAGGGGGTCCGCGCCTGCTCAGAAAATTAAATAATATTAACAGATTCGGTCCCCGGCTTTCAGTAAGGACTCAGTGGGTGTTCCCCAGATTCTAATAATGATTCAGTGGGGATCCTCGGGTTCTAGTAATGATAAAGTGGGGGTCCACAGAAGTCAAAAGGTTGGGAGCCACTGAGTTAAGGCACTGGAAGGGCTAGGGCAAATGAAAAACATTTTAGCTGCAGAGGGATTCGTAATGGCGGGCAAAGTAATATCAATTATAAAATCTAGGAAGTTGTTGTGGTCCTTTAAAGCCGTTTTCTCTGTTTGATTTGCCTCATGTCCATCAGTTCATCGCAGTGGGCACGCACTATATGATTATCAATCTATGAATCTGAACATTATTTATTTCCACTGTATTGGTTGTAATAAATTGCCCATATTAAATACTCCGTGATTATTCCGTGTAGCTGTAGCCAGGTAGTCACAAAGTGGCGGCTGCTGATTCATCCACAGGAGAAAACATTTTACTACTTGAAATACCTTAGTGGAAGGTAAAGTAAGCTCTATTTTTAACACAGAGGTTCCCAATTACATCTACGATAAAAGTAGCTTTGGTTTCATGAAACTCGATTTCAATTTAAGTGAATGTTTGCACCCTTGTACCCGGAATACCTACTGTGAGTTTATCAGCTGGGTGCGTGTGCCATTAGGGAAGCACAGCAGCAGTGGAGACAACTGACGGATGTGGGAGGAAGTGACGGCGTGTGGGAGGAAGTGGTGTGGGTTTCCATTGTGAGGCTGTAAAGAGCACGGTGTGCGTGTGAGGGGCATTTCCCTGTTTTGTTTTTATTCCGCTTCAAAGGGAGGCTCACAACGCACGCGTAATTTACTTGAATTGGTCCTTTTACAGGAAGAACAGTAGACCCGTAGACATCCATAAGCAACTGTAAAGAAAGCCATTATCCGTTTGTAGAACCAGTGTGAGGTTTATTGTCACAGGAAAGAGACATCACGATGCCCACGTCTCCAAGCATCCACGAAGGGGTGGTAAAGTTAGGTGTTAGGTGGTATGGTAGTGGTTGTTTTTTTTTGGGGGGGTAGACGGGTGTCAGCTGGCCTTACCTCACAAACCGATCGCCGCACTCCCAGTTGACAGTACCTTAAAGCCTCCCAAAAGATCTTGCACTAACCGACCCCATGGGGACGTTTTTCACTTCTTACAAATATTTCACATATAATTGTAAAGAAATCAAAATCATTTCATGTAGAGGAAACATTTCGTGTTTATTTTGAGCATAAATAATGTAGGCCTCAGTTTCAAAATGCCTGACTCTGGTCTCAATCTTTGAATCATTTCGTCATTTTAACTGTTTTCCTGCATGCACACACGCACCATTCATGCAAACTGTAGACCATCAATAGCTCTCCTGTGTACAGCCCAGCCTACAAAAACTGAAAAGAGTATATTCAAAACAAAAATGTAAACTTATCTGATGTGGTCAGTATTAAAATTCTAATATTAGCAGCTCTGGATGATTTTTATTGAACATAGTAGTAGTTTTTACTACAGAAAAGTTTGGAGACCCCTGTGTAGAATAATGTCTTAATACCTTGCACTTTCACATAACGGAGAAACCAAACGAGTTTTTTGTAAACACTGCGTGGTGTTGTCTCATCGAGAAATGTACACATTGAAGGTCTTGGTCCCAAGAATCACAATGGGTGGACTCATAAATGTATTCACTTATGTTATAGCTGATGCTAACCATATTTTTGCCTTCTGTAAACCTGTTTAATCTTTAATAAACCTTCATGGTTTGACTTTAATTTCTTGTCCGATTTCCTTTGAAGCCTAACGTGCTTTACCTAAAATGTGATTTCTTATTCAGATTGAGTAGACCCAGTTCGGGGCACCAAAATCCATGAGGATTAATTTAGCACCTGGTTCATCTTGCAGTGCTTGATGTTCCCTGTCTGTTGCTGAGGGGAGAAGGGGCAAAGCGTTCCCCTAGCCATACTCAGCAAACCACTTGCAGTACTTCCAATTTGCGTTACATTAAAGCCTCCCAGTAGATCTTGCACTTATTTCCTGCTGTGTTTCTTTGACGATTTAATCAATGACTCTTACAAAAACACCTCACAATACAACATAGTAATACCTCCCAAAAGCTTTTACAGCTACACACACCCCATGTGAAGGTAACAAGTGAATTAATTGCAAGAGGTTAACCCATGCAGCAGGATTAATGCAGCATCCAGCATGTAGCTCTTTCATATCAGTAAACCTTTATGGTGGCACTGAATGAATTACCAAACTAAGGTTATATTCCAGGGTTGTGTCTGTATTTCTTGTTGTCTATTTGTCTGACAGAAGTCTCTGATAGGACTGAGAGAAGTCACAAGTTCCCAAAATCCCGAGGTGTGAGCTAATCTCCCTTCAACACTAATGAGAGCTGTGGATGAGAGAAACAGTCTAAAAAGATAGGATTCGGGTGAACCATCCGGGATTCATAAAAGTGTGTAGCATAGAGGTAACACATGTATTCCTAAGGTTGCTTACAGAAAAGACAAAAAATGCCGGGTGGGACTGATAACACAGTGTGATGTAGTGTCAGTAAAAAACTACTGCCGGTGTATGCATTAATTCAAAAGAACAGTATAGTCCAAAAGAAAAAAGATACAGAAAGAGATTTCCTTTAGTCCTGAAAAAGCTGCTTTCTGTAGTCTTACCATGCTAGCAGCCACCAGACTATCAGTTCCTTTACTACACCTTGATGTTCTGGTGCTCTCAGTAAAAAACACAACTGAAAGTTGTACTCCAGTTTTTTTCTCAACACTCCCTACCTTTCTTTGAATACTACAGTGCTACTGATGGTTTGAATCTTCATCTAGAAATATCTGCATATTTGCTTTGCCTTTTGCTGTCTTTTCAGACACAGATATAAAAAAAGCAGTGGCTATTTAGCAGACTGCTCGGTAAATAATGAATTTTCACTGCTATTTACTTAGCCGCTTGCTAAATATTAGAAAGTATTTACTGTTTGGACAGTGGCCTTGAAAATAGCAGAGAAACGTCACCATTTACCCAGCCCCTGGCTAAATAGTTCTGCAGTCTTTGGCTGGAGACCATGCAAATAGAACAACTTGACTATTTAGCGGGCTCCTGGCTAAATCTTAGAGATTTGGCACTGTTTGGCGGGCAGCGATGCAAAAAACAAGTAAACTTCATAATTTATCCTGCCACTGCCTAATCAGGAGAGGTTATGTACTATTTGCCCAGCAGTCATGCAAAAAGCAAGGAAACTTTACTATTTACCCCATCTGTGGCTGATTAACAGACATATACTGTGTGGCCAGCGGTCCAGCAAAGAAATTTCAGTTGGACAACTGCCTCCCAGACCCCTGCCACCCTCACCCGAACACCCCCACCCAGAGGGTTCCCACATGATTCCCAAACAGAAACGAGTTCAGAGGGGACTCCTTCCCCTTGGAAAAAAAAATAGTTATCATTGCAAAGTGTGGGTTGGTAGCTCATCAGTAGTTTGCAACCTCGACTGCAGTCATAGACTATCAAATAAATTGCTTTTCAAATTGAAAATGTGAGGAGGAAATTTCTTTCATGACCCCGCTTATTTGCAATTCAGAAAAGTCCTTTTACAAGTCAAAAGAACTTTTCAACTCATAAAACACCTTTTGTACATAATTATAACAATCGCATATGGCCCCTTATGAATTGAGAGGCTTTGTTCCATTCTCATGACCGAAAGAAAAAAACGATGGGCCTGATTTAGACTTTGAGAGATGGGACTGACTTTAGAGGGATGGCGGAGGACAATATCTAGCCTATCCAGAGGGACCCCCGCTCACTAAATTTGGAGTTGTTGTAAGGAAATGCCCCATTTTGCATGATCACCCCCAAAGTTTAGGACTGATGCTGCTGGGTTTTCGACTTTGAGAGCACACAGAGGCCTGCTAACCAGACATCAGGGCAAAAGTTCTAACCTTTACAATGCATATGATAAGTTGGCTAAACCCAATTGATATAATGTAAAAAACTTATAAGTCCCTAGTATATGGTATCAGAAGGTACCCAGTACATGTAAGTTAAAGTGTCCTCTCAGGGCTGCAGCACTGACTGTGCCACCTTGAGTGTGACATATCACAACATGGCTCCTAGCTTGCTACTGTAGACTGGAAATGCAGTTTTAAAAACTGAACTGCTAATTCAACTTTCCAATTTAAAACTATGGCAAAGCCCAAACCTCCCTTAATGATATTTATAAGTCACCACTAAGTTAGAACTATTGAGCCCTAAGACAGGGTGCTGTATATTATTAAATAAGACGTATATTTTCATATGTCTTAGCAGTAAAAGCCCCAAAGTATTATTTTTACCGTAGAAGGTTAGTAGCCCTATTGACAAGTATAAAGTTGGTACTCCAAGGTATCAAGTTAATTGTGCCATCAAACCCAACATGATGCCTAAGTTGGATTTAATGCCACTTTTAAGGGAAGGCAAATTTTAGAAGTTTGCCACTCTGTTGCCCCAGTTATTCCTGTGGTCATTCACAGATGCTGGCCATCAGACTGCCCCCTGCCATTCTGGAAAGGAGTATTAATGACTCCCAAGCACAGAAACAATAAATACCTGCCATATAGGGAGGTGTTATCTCCCTCTCTCAGAGAGCCACGAAGAGTATTGGTCCAAAAGGTGAGCTTCAGAGGAGAAGCCACCTTTGATGGGCAAACGGCAGCTAAACCTGAGAGGAGCTGCTCTATTGTTCAGGGAGACTGGCTGGCGGCGGAAACAAAGAGGGTAAACCAGTGGCCAAACAGTTTTTTCTGTGGGCCTGTAGCCTACAGGTAGCCACACCTTTAGGGTGGGCTACCAAGCACCCCACACCAAGCAGAGGGTTCAGCCCTCTTAGGAGTGGGCAGAATAGTGCATTCTGGAATAGCTAAGCTGTCATACCTAACTGGAAGTCGTCATAAGGTGGGAGAGAACCTGGTAGCCCTTTGGCTAGTGACCGCTTCATCCCCGGAGGGCAATTTCTAGGCATCAATATGGCAACCCTGGCACAAAGAACCTCAGATCAAATCTGGACTGAAGAGAGGGCCAAAGAAGGACTGTCCTGCTGACCCCTGGATCTGGCAAGAGCTGCTGCACCAACCTTAAGGACTGCACCTTCTTTTCCATGGGCTAGCAAAGGGATGACTGTGCCTGTGATGCTGGCTGATGGAAAAGTCACTGCAAAGCACGAGACAGAAAAGGTGAACTCCAAGAGTCAGTCGACTGACTCACTGTTCCTGCTCCAGGGCTATAAAAGCTGAAGTAGTCCATTGTGGCCAGTCAGTAGCCACTTTCACCAAACCACCGCTGACCACTGAAATGCAGCCATAAAGACCACTCCTCAGTGCTCAAAAGTTGCACTCAAGTTGGTTGGACCCAAGAGAGTCATCAGAGTGCGGATTGGTCACTAAGGACAGTCACTAGCCCTCATCAAATGGAACCGCTGGACCTGCTGTGACCAGAGACCAGTAGCTCAGTTTTAACTGGGCTTCTGCTAGATCACAGAGACATCAACCTCTGTCACCAAATATCCCCACCTCAAATGTGGGCCAAAGACTACCCCCTGGAAGACCCCGCTGACCAAACAGCATCCGGAGCATCATACAGCATCCTCACTATCCTGCATCCTCTAGGATCAGGACCACACCATTGAAGTCTATGATGGTCCTTGCATAAAGTGTGGAACCGGTCATGAGACTGCTTTGGTGAGCAGGTAACTGCCCAGATACTCTTTACTGGCCCACCTGATCTTCTTCGTCTTGGAAATGGCCACCCACCTCGAACCTGAGTAGTCAAACACAACTATTTAAAAGCTTCAGAAAGTTTCCATACTTTATGCTTGTAAATGTCTGTTTGTGTTTTGATCTAAAAAGCTGAGATTTACATTTTACTTGGACTCTATATCTCTAGAACCATCAGGTGGATTTTGTTCATCGTGGTGCCTAAAAACTCATAAAAATATAATTTATGTTTACAAATTGGTGTTAGATTTCTTTCATGTTGTTTGGCGTCTCTAAAAGCCAAGCCTTGCTGCTTACACAACTGGCGGTCTCCACCCAAGAGTGCACTCTCTTCCCCGGAAGAGATGGTTCTGGGATGCTTTTGTCAGGGATCACCCAGACATCAGAAGCCTATAGGGCCAACTGTCACTGAGTTTCTTTGGTAAGGTTCACCCTTTATCTAGGTCTCCTGTGACGGGCTGGCACGATGTGGCCCATGCACAAACTCGACTTGTGCTGGCGCTGCCACAAATGCTCCGGTTCCCCATGCAGAGGAAGCCAATAAGGTATCCCATCCGGCAACAAAGGCGGGACCAGGAAGTTGTTATGCGGGACCTCAAAGGATTAAAAGTGCGGCAGTCGAGAGGAGAGGCACGCACAACGGAGGAGTGGAGAACAGCAGCACTGGAGGAAGGAACGGGGAAAACCGACGGAAACCAGAAGGAGAAGAGGAAGCGGACGGTGGAACGGACATCGCTGCATCCCAGGAGGCATAACGCGAACCAACCAGCCACGCTTCAGGAGAAGCGTGGCAGTCTCAGGTGCATTCCGGGATCCATCAAAGGAGTGCAAGAGGGATTGGGAGGATGGGAGGAGAAGGGAACAAGAACCAAGAGGGATTGGGAGGAGAAGGGAACAAGAACCCAGAGGGATTGGGAGGACGGGAGGAGAAGGGTACAAGAACCAAGGGGGAGTGGGAGGACAGGAAAAGAAGGGGAAAGGAAAACAAAAAGAAAACCCTGCACAAGACAATATAAGGACAGAGGAAAAATACCCAGCAGTAGGGAAAAGCCTACGATAGAAAAACTGAGGTGAGAATGCTACCTCTTGAGGAAAGGAGCCAGGGTGAACACAGGAAGAAGGCTAGAAAGGAAAGAATGAAAAGGAGATAGAAACAACAGAAACTGCAAAGACAGAGAGATCCAAGGAAGAGGAAGTGGAGGAGAAGAAGCAAAGAAAGGACTGTATATTAGAAGGTTCTTCTAGGAAATAAGAGGGACATAGAGCACTACAGATAGAAGAGGTACCAGAGAGAGAGAAACAGAGACAAAGGTTAAGTATCACCAGGTGCTCCCTCCGAGACGTTCAAGCCTACCCAACATTGCAGGTCAATCACTGATCATCTCTTATTGCTATTCCAAGTTGATCATGACTGTCCTGTGCTCCACAATAAACCATTTGTCTTTTTAGGGATTTGGCATCCCCTTCCCCTCTGCTGCACACTTAAAACATATTTGAGATTCAGTACAATTTTATGGTGTAGTTTGTTTGCTATCTTTTCTCATCTGTAAGGTCTGCAAACCTTATTTACTAGCTTCGTTTGCAGATATCATTTTGACATGTGTAAGATCCTCTGACAGTACTGGGCTGTGCACTCCTGCTTCACCAATAAATGTATTTATTTATTTGTAGTATACTTAGAGAAGTAGCAGTGGTTTGGCTTTATTCAAACCTTTCTGTGCACCCTATTTTTGTTGACTGGATTGCACTAGATTGCACACATATGCCCTAATTATTGTTCTGAGCTCCCTTTGTGAGTCATGGCCTAACAGTTCAGGCTGGACCTTCCCCTTCGGGTTTAGAGAAATATTGTTTTCCCTTCTGGGGTTGGGCCAGCTTTAGATTGCATATGGCTGATCCCTGTTTGTGATGGCACAGGTGAGATAAATAGGGTTGAATGGAATGTGACCAGAGTAATTACCAGTGATGCAGATTGACTCAAGCATTTCCCTCCATCTCTTTTTTACTGTCTTTGTTTTGTAAAAAGGCCTGCAAATCTCTTTGTAGTTCAACGCTTTTGTAAGAGAAAAGTGGGACAGGTAACTGGGAATTACATTGGCTTATATTGTGGGTCTAGAACGCGGCCAATGATACGATGTTGGAAGAATTAGACAGTCTACTGCTATTAAAAAGGTAAATGGCTTTATGGCTTTTGGACAAACTGCAGGGTCTACAGTTTTACTCAGAGGGGCCACGTACAGTATTTTTGTGGTGGGATTTTGTTCCTGGAAGATGTGAAGCTGTCAGAAACGTTTGTACTGTTAGTATCAGAGAATATGTTTGAACTGGGCAGATTCCAGCTGTTTATGTCTGAGTTGGGATTGGTAGACTAAGTGAGTGGGCATAACTGTGATGTCAAATAGTGGTATTTTGGGAAGGGGGCATTTTTAGTTGGTTACCAGTATCTTTGCCATTAAAAGTTCTTGAGTTTGATGCATGTTGGTGTGGCACATTCTTATCTGCCTGTTCCTCTATTTCATAGAAGACATAAGCATGAGGTGGGATTTCAATATCAGGAGTGACTAAGTAATTATTAGTTCAGAGTAGATGGAGAAAGGGTTGCAATACTTGCATATCCTGTAATCACATATATCAGCTGTAGAGCCTCCATGATTCATCCAGTGCCAATCACTTAACACACACTAACTTACATCACCTGAAGATTCTCTCTTGTTCACACTGTGCCATTCTTTGCAGAGTCCTTAATTTTGTCTTGTCTCAAGCTGACTAACAATAATAACACCACCAGTGCTTGTTATAACTGTACCATGTCCTATACCCACCCTTTTCTGTAGACCCTCACCCTTTATCAAAGCTCACTCTGGGGAGGTCACTGCTACTAACCTTTGCCAATGCCTCCTACACTAAAAGAATCCTCCTAGAAGTTCTCAAGACAGGACAGATCCTCCCAATTCTAACGAAACATTAGACCCAGATGACCTCACCAACTACCAACTAATCACTCACCTACCATTTATCAGCATGATCATTGAAAATAAGCAGTCTATTTTAAACTCCAGTATCCCGACAATGCTAACCATCTCCTGCAAAACTACCAGTCTGGCTTCACATCATGCTGAAGCATCCAGACCGCTACTTGACACATCATAGACGATATACTCGACCACAGATGAGATGACCCCCTGCCTCCTAATATTGGTGGACCTCTCAGTGCTTTCAACACAGTCAACCATCAATCCTCATATGCACCCTGAAGACTCAAATGGGATTCACTGAAAATGTCCTTCTCTGTTTCACCTATCTTTCCAACCACCACCAATTTTTTCATATGCATGTACCTCCAGGTCTCAAAAGATCCTGATTTCCTGCAGAGCCCCCAGGGGCTCCATACTCTCTCCTGTCATCTTCAACCTATACACGGAGCAGCTTAGTGATCTACTCACAGATAACAGCTTCAAGATTCGCCAATATATCTTGATGCACAACTTTAGTTGAACATTTTCTCTACTTCAGACATCCAACATCTCAAATACTGCTGGCATATCATCCAGACCTTGATCCCCAGTGTCCGTCTGAAGTTCTACCAACCATGATATAATTTCTGTTATTTGACAAGAACAAGTCTGAACCTGGCTCAATGATATGAACCTTAGAGTTTTGAACCCCACCTTCCACTGAATGCCAAATTTTTTGATTCATCCTGTATACTAACCTCACCTTCAAGGAACACATTGCAAAAAAAACAACAAAAAAATAATCAACATTGTATCAGCTCTCTTTGGTAAAGAAAGTGAAACCAGATTTTTTAGAAACTGACTCCAGCACTGCTGTTCAAGTTCTTGTACTCTTGTAACTCTCTGCTCCATGACCTCTGAGACTCCACACTGGCTCCGCTTACAGGCATCCAATAAGCCACAGCATGTCTCATCCAAGGCCTCAAGAAATATGTTCACAGCACCCCTATCTTGATGGAACTCCATAGGTTCACCTTAATGGCCTATACCAGCTTCAAAATCATTAACAAACCCATCATGACCAGCAACTTTGCTAATTGTGCAGATAGGCTCACCATTTCTGATGGCTCTTGGCACACCTACAGCCAGGGCACTCTCAGGGCATAGACTAAGTAGTGTAAAAAAGAAAAACAAGGCAGTTTTTCATTTATTGACACAGAATCTAGACCATCATCTCCATCTTCACTGAGACTACCCCAGTACTGCTGCAATTTAGAAAAGAGTTTTTAGGAACACTACATATTAATGCATGAATGTTCCTGATGTATTGAGGCTTGGCAATGGTCTCTAATTCTGATCCAAACAAGAGTACTGTAGCTTTCTGGGTAGTAAACCTTTTTCACTTCCCCAGAGTTTTTCAGAAAGGCATTATTTGCCATAAGCAGTAGTCAGTGTTTAAGGATCCTGAAAAGTTTCCACCATAAAATGCTCCAGTATTCTTTAACTTGCTCTGCTTAGATGACCAATAGAGGAACTCGTATATGTTTTTTTTGTATGTTTATATTTATCTGTTATTTGAAGGAACTGACCACATCTCTTTATTTCTATACCCAGATTCCTTCTCTGGCTGGTAGTGGTTGAAAAGTTTGCCTTTAGGTAAACTTAAACATCACCCACTTTCAAAGTGCTTTCATCTGACAGGAATGCCAGAGTTTCAAAAATATGATCTTTTCTCATTCATTTAAAGGCCTGTCATCATCCCAAAATATCTTAATAAGGAAGACATTAAATGAGTTTTTGGGCTTTCAAACATTCACAGTGGTGTCAGTTATAGCAGCTAGGGTGCCAGGCAGGCCACAAAGACGACATGTACTCTTTCAACCAAAAGGCAGGTGTTCTACCCTAAAGCAGGAATAGGTGATGATTCTGTCCAGCAGAGATTATCACCTTACAGTGGACAAGGATGTGATGCCTACCAATAGGTGCTGCCGCAACAGTAATTATTAAAGGTGCTGTTATTGTCCGAGTGGATGCCTTGTAGGTTCTCATTCTATTGCTGTCAACTGATGAACATATACTGTTGTCCACATGGTAATGGACTCTTTGTCCATGGTAATGGACTCATAGACAAGGAAGACGAACATATCCCTCATGTCAACCAATGGGAACATACTGCTTTGGCACTCAATCATAGTTACACATGACGAAACAAAACATAGGTTTGGGTTTTATTGCAAATGTTAGCTCTCCTTCTATTCCTAATGGGTGTATCATGCCCAGGGGTGTTAGCATAATGTTGTCTTGGTAGATGTCCTGGACATTCTTTTAACATACAGGAAGAAGTTGAATTGAAAGTAAGTGGCTGCAGTGTTTTCTAACTGTATTGAGGACATTGTTCAGAGAACGCATCATAGTGGATGAAAGATGTTACTGGCTGGGTGGCAAGCCTATAGTTTGGCTACAGGGCAAAGTGATAGCATTTCGCTCATCCAAAAAGGCACATTTTATCTACTACCTTGGCTTTTTTATAAGATTGAATGCTGAAGGAAATACGGTAGCTTAATCCATTTTACTCTTACTTTTGGCTGGTGTATTCACATCCTCCTGAGTTACTGCAAACAGGTGCCTATGAGGATGGAACTGTAAAGTGATCCCACAAGGTACTTCTTGTTTGCTACTTGGACTGTTCTGTAGCATGCAATGTAGTACAATGATGTCCTCTCACTTGCAGGTGATGGTTTCTGTTCCTCTGGGCTTCCGGGCTACTGCAAACAGCTCCTGTGTGTACTGAGCGGGGGAGAGAGAGGTAAGGAAAGCCCAGAAAGACACATTTCTCTACAGAGCTGGTGGCATCAAATGGCCTTTAACAGCTGAAGGTCTTTGATGCAACTAGGATTGTCTGTGCAATGAAGATTTTCGAATGAAGATTGCATTGTTTAGCATCTGATGGGGACCTCTAAAACCATGTGGTGGAACCTTTTGTTAGTCTATGTTGTAGGATATTTCGTAGTCAAACTCAAAATGGTAGGGCAAGAGAAGGCACAGCGTTCCTTTGGGGAAGGGGTAGTCTATCCCCTGCACACTAAAATGAAAATATATGAACAGAGACCAATATAGTATTATGCCATCCAAGGGAGCAATGGATTGCAGGTGCCCCAGTTTCGAAGCATGACCTTCAATGTCTTTCTTGGGGAAATTTGAGACTCCCATTTCAGAAGTAGAACATAGCCATTGTCATAAGGGGTATGGTGAATCCGACCTAGAAGAGTTCAGTTCAATTCAATGAATCTTTATTCAAGTATTAACCATAATCATAAAACACCATCACAAATTCACAGTCTTACATTTTGAGTAAAACATATTTTGAATACATAAAATGTTACACAGATGAAAGCAAGCATATGTAAAACAACATTGGTCTCCAGTATGTGACCGCTGATTTCAGGAAACAAACCACTGAGCTACACATTTAGGTTGTTTTTGTTAGTGTTCAAATAAAGAAAAGTGCTGGTTTAGAATTAATACAATTATATATTTTAAGAACCAGCATTAAAAGCAACCTACAAAAAGTAAATGACATTTGCGATAAAAAAATAAATAAATACAAAGTACATCAGTGTTTGTGCAGAACGATCCTCACAAGGACAAACTAGAATAGCATTGGCCCAAGGGAAAGCTAATAAGGCAACTAATAGTGCTCAATCAAAATCATGTTAGAAGTGTTCTTTCCCAAGGATTTGTTACCTATGGCTCCTTTTCCTCTGTTGTGTAGATTATTATGTAATCCATTATGGTGGGTTTTAGTGGTTCCTCACCCTCTCTGATGGAGATCATATGCTCTCTGAAACACTGTTTAATCCAAGGAATCTACTCCTATTAATAACATTAGGAGTAGTGTATAAATCAGGTCAGCCATGAGTGCTAAAAATACATTTGATGTGCTGAAACCGCAGGATTTTGTGGCCTAAATTACAGCAAGGCAGTCCTGTATTATCTTTCTGAGTTGGGTTGGGCATTGGACCATACCGGCAAACAGGGTAACATTGGGGCCCGTTTATATGATATTCTGCATATCCTAACCCCAGTTCTTCATGCAAGAAGTAATTAAGGATACCAGGTGATAACCCCATAGCCTGGCCCCATAAGTTAATATTGGGAACCACCTCTGTTTATAAATTTCTAACAAGGTCTTAATCAGCTTGTTATCTATATTCTGGGCAAAATTTAATAGGATGCAGACTGACTGGCCAAACCTCTGTCAACTCATGAATAGACACAGGAGCTTGTGGAATCAAATGTTACACCAAGTGCAAGGAGTGATTAACCTTCTCAATTTTCTTCACCTTGAAGCTAAAAACTCTTGACTTAGAGTTCTTGGGGCTGCAAGTCATAGAGATTTTTTGCAAAACCGGTGTCAAGATTGAGGTTGTCCATAAACACTACAAATGTATCTTTGAGGACCTTTACATCATTAGGGGTCTGGGACATTCATAGTTTGTCATTGGTGTACAACAGGGCCAGTGAAGGTGTTGAATTTATCATAGGCATATATTGTCCATGTGTAATGAGAAGGAAGTGAAGTTGGAGTACAACAGGAAATTGAATGGGTCCTAGAACACACCCTTGTCTGACCTCTCAAATTAAAGAAAAATGACTTATGCATTCACCCCCATCCACGTATTTCAGAGGCACTGAGACTCCCATATGGAAGACACTGAAAAACACAACTAGGGTCTGATCCGTGCCCACCTCTCTGAAATGACCCCATAGATTTGACCAAAACACTCTGTCAAAAGAAGAGCTTAAGTCCATAAAGGACAAGTACAAGGAACCTACCTTCTCAACTGAATATTCATTGACTAATAGGTGGAGGTTTAGGCACTGTTCCTTCTTTCCAAGATCTTCTCTGAACCCATATTGTACCAGAGACAGGATGTTGGCATCTAGGCAGCATTTCTGGATTCTTTTGAGGACTATGAGGCCAAGAGAACTGGCTTTTGAACCAAGTACTGAAATAGGTCTTTATCAGTGTGGATCCTGTTTATTGCCATTTTTAAACACTTGTATTATTGCTGTGTGCCACAAAGAAGTTAGTTTGGTCTGACATGCTGAGAGCACTGGTGACAATAATGGCCCAGAATTCAATGTTGTTTTTTATATGTCTAACGGCACCCATCAGGTCCTGGTACCTTTTCAGAACGACTCTGTGAATTTGCAGTGGCTACCTCATGAACCTCAAACCTGATGGCTAACAGATAGAATGCTTCCACCTCCCAGGGATACTGGTCACCTGATGACTCAAAAAGGTAAACTGAGCTGAAATTTGCTACACAGTGGTCAACTGTAATGTTAATCGCAAGGCTTGTTATCATCTCTAATTCTTGCTTTATTTGCATCGCATTACTTTCATGTCAGTTGATCTGATTCAAGTCGGACAAAGGGTGGAAGCATTTGTGAACTGGGATCTGCTAATGTGAAAGGTGACTTGACTCATCGGATACTGAGCTGCTGATACATAGTTAGCTGCAAATAACTATTACAAAAAGCTCAGTGGTACAATTCTGATGCAGTCTACTTGAGATGGCTTAGGGAAATCCTACATTACTGGCTTCTAGCTAATGAAGGTTATAACTGCGCAGCCTATCTTAAACGTCTTTTTCATGGGACTAACCCAGGCCACCAGCTCTACGAAAGTATGTTATATTTAAATCGGGGTGAGTCAGTGACAAAGCTTGTTCTTAATTTGGGTGGTGGATTCTGTAGCCATAGGTGGCAATGCTGGAATGGCCACATATGGACATGCTTCTGTTGGTGGGTTAAAACAAGAGGAGTGCGTAGAGAAACAAGGCCTAGTTTTCACTTTCCCATATTGTAAACAGATGTAGAAGATGTGGCTAAAGAGCCTGCACAATGGCACGACCACTGTGCCTTTGGTTTTGGGCAGATGATTTCCTTCTGCAGATACGTCATGAGGCAGGTCATGGCATAATATTGCAGAAAATATTGGTCATTGATAGAGCCAGACTTGGCCATGTACAAGAGGCTAAGCCTTTAGCCTATTGGTCTTCTGTGTAAGCTTGACAGAGTGACTTGTGAATAAGACAGCATGTGACAGTAGGCACATTTTGGTATGACCCCTATCTAGGTAATCATAGTCTAGAATCTTTACAAATATTTATAAATGATCCTCAATTCCCTGTGTGCTCAGGCATTACCCTAATAAGACTGGGGCCTTCTATTGGTTTACCGGTGTGTTCCACAGGTACCAAACCCATAAATCTAGTTTCTTCTTCTAGGCAGGGTGAAACTGTGGCTCCCAACATTTTTTTTTAATAAATGAGATAGGTTCAGCATGGGAAAACAATTTATCTAAAGGTTCAACCTATGGAAAAATAGAGAATTGAACTATATAGTGAAGATTTAATCGTAGCTCATCCCAGAAGACAGCACATGGCTTAGGACTGTTTCAGGACCAATGAGCTCTCCAACATCCAGCCACATTAGATAAGGCAGGATGAAACCAGAGACCCTGTCTTCCCCATGCTGAACATAATACACATCAACTTGTAGTACAATACCCTTTAAATTTGTCTGCCCATTCAAACATTGGCATTTCTGCTGCTCCTTAGCTGCCTCATCACCTGGACCCTCATTCCAGTGAGTCCTCTTCACTAACCAAAAAGCCCCAACATGTGTATTCTACTACCTGTGCTGCTAAACTGGAGATTTGGTTGAACAAAACTGTCCTCCTAATCAGGGGTTTAGGGGCCAGATGTATGAAAGGAATTAGCATTTCTTAACGCACCGAACCACAATTTCGGTCAGTTAAGAAATGCTAACTTGCCTTTTCAGATGTATGGAGGCCAATAGGGAATTGCAAAATGTTTTTTCTACCCAGTAAAAATTGCATTTTGTAATTCCCAAATAGGAAATCGCAAAAAGGGATTTCCTATTTGCTATTTCTTAAGGACTTGTACAAGGCATTTCCTAAATGCAAAATGGGCGTTTAGGAAATGCTATTAACATTGACTCCAAGTCGATGGTCACCATGTGCAAGTTTAAAAAAATGCTTTCAACAGCATTTTTCTAAGTGCCATATAGGGCGTGAATACCCCTAGGGCATTTGTGCGCTTTACATGTGCACCACTTTCTTTTGAGGTGCATCAAAGAGAGCTGTAAGCCCCTAGGCACCCTTGGGTTTGCATTTCCTAATTTGCAATCGCCTACTAGGAAATCACAAATTTAGAAATGCAAAACCATTTGTATCGATGGGCCTCTAGGCCTATAGGAACAAATGGTGTAGCATTTCTTAATAGCGATTTCCTAATCTGTAGGACTCGCTATTAGGAAATCTTTATCTTTGTACATTCCATTTATCATTTCCTAAATAGAGATTTCTTAGGATTCACTAATTAGGAAAGACAAAATAGGAATTTCGTACATCTGGCCCTAGGAGTGCTAATTTTTCCAAGAACATAGTTTCATATCTTATGCATGTCATTGACTAATAATTATTCCTTCCCCTTCTCTTAGTAATAAGTATAGATTATCAGTTTAATCTTTGTTCTGAGTTTTCAAACATGTAAAGTGAATCTCAAGCGGAGGGGCGAGGGTGCTGGGGACATGTGGAAAATAAAAAAATATAATATTAATTAAAAAAACTTACCTTGACAGATGCTGTTGGCCGCCTAGCGCTCTTCTTCTCCTCTGGTGTCCCAGCATTCACCGGGACACCAGCACAGCCTCCCCAGAAAGCCTGGTGCTGCTTTCATGCTAAACCTAGCATGAAAACAGAGTCAGGATTGGTCTGAGTGGCTTGCACTGCCGCTCAGATACAATCCTGGGGTCTGTGCAGTTTCTCCAGCCCGGCAGTACAACACAGCTGGGTTGGAGAAACCTAAGTGCGCATGTGTTTGCCTGTCCTGACAGCCAGCCAAACACACAAGGGTGCTTAGGTGCACTCTCCCCCCTTCTGTGGCCCAGCCCCTCCCTGCACATGCTGTAAAATAAAACAATAGTTAAATATTGTTTTATTTTACAGCTGCTGGCTCTTAGACAAGGGGGCAACGCTCCTTTGCCATTGTGAAGGAGCCACCCCTTCTTCCTATGCTGTTGGGTTGGCACAAACCTTTTTGCGTTCTACATCCAGGTGGGGAATCCTGACTGGAATACGATGAAGCACTATATTTTCTCTTGCTACATTTCCAAACAACACTTTGAGCGCAGATCCCCTGCCTAGCCCCCTTCTAAAGCCCAGGATAGAGACGGGATTGAGACTCCTGTTTACCGAGCCGCTAGACACCCTTTACGATAAACCTGTTTTACCATCCTGTAAATTCGAGATTTCTTGGTGGCTTCGAAAATTGCGAAAAATATAGGAGAATGTCTAGATTATAGCATGAGTCTTTTGTCTCTATCAATTTGTACTACTTAAACAAAAAGTATAGTGGTCTTAGGCACAACTACAACAACTCTCACTCAAACACAGCCACTGTGGGAAGATAAAGTTGCCAAACGACTCCATACCATCAATGTTACAGTCTTTGGCTTGAGCTTTTCAAATGGTGTTAATTTTACTTGAAACTTTAAAAAGGCTAATTCCAGGTATTAAAAAATGGTACTGTCAGAACCTCTGATTAAAACGCTGCTGGACCTGTGGAAGTTTCAGAAAAGGGACTACCCTGCTGCCAAAAAGACTACCTTGCTGTTTAAAGAAGGAAGATTGAACCTGCTTGCAGTTTTCCCATGCTACCCAAAGTGACTCTAAGGGTCAGTTGGTCGATGTCCATTGTGAGCTACACTGACACAACAAGCTTTCAGAGGCTTCTCTGGAACTGGTCAGCTGTCCAGCACCAACTGGACTTGCCCGGACCGGCTTGAACCCTGCTACTGGTGGCGTACTGATCCCCAAGAGGTGCCACCCAGGTCCTGGGTTCTTAACTGACATCAGTGAGAACTCCTCAAGAAAAGTTGAAAATTCTGAAGTTTGGGCTCCTTGCGACTACGAAGTGACCCCTTTGTGCCAAAAACTGTCCGCTTGTGACGTCCACCAACGTGAAGCTCCATGGGGACCTGCTAATAATGCCAGTGGTGATTGTTCACAAAGACCGGCAACGTGAGACCTGCACTTCCCACCGACAGCACTGTCCGCAATGATCAAAGCTCCAACAGTGACCAGCTCTTCACTCTATAACCACAACCGTCTGCAATGCTTGACCTGCTCCTTGTGCCAACAATGACTTCCTCGTGCCCCCGCCAATATGAACAGAGCTCTTTTTACATACATTGAAAAGGTAAAATTTTCAGCTGGACTAATCTGATAGCTGTATCTGAGCCATGCGCCATCCCCGTTGATCTGAACCCTTGACTTTCCCCCGCTCCAGCATGACCAAATAACCACTATTGGCACTTTGTGCTTCTTGGTGCTATTTCCATCTAAAATGTTGCGGACACATTTTTCATCCTTCGTAGGGCTCAAATGTGCAACAAGGTCAACGGACCTTTTGGACCCAGAAAGATGTGTGGTGAACCATCAACAATTACTTCAACAACACCCCAATAATTTAGACACCATGACCAATGTGGCCATGGAAGGAGAACTCCAATCAGTAATATAGTTTAAAGACTTATTACAAACACAAGCTCAATGTCATGTAGACAATGCACGAAACCAAGTTAGAGATACATAATCGTCAAGGGCTGCAAAGGCGACAAAACAAATTCAGGCGTACTAACAACAATAAAACTAAGCATTCAAGAAAAATGATGCAGAAAGTCTATGAGAATATCTGTGACACAGAAATCAAACGGTGCTCAGATTGCACAATCATTAGTCAATTCAAACTTTACAGAGTCAATAGTCTTTGGCTGGGCACAGGTCAACCCTACAGCTAACCAAATTAAATTAGGGAAATACATGTGTGGGGAGGAACACATGTGGGCAAAATACATAGTACAAAATGACATAAATACTATGGAAAAAGGAATAACTTCGGATACAGGATCCTAACTAAAAAATAAAAATAAAATAAGCATCCGCATAGTGGTGTTTCTCACCTAAAAAGGCATTTCAATGGGCATTAGTAAAAAGGCAGAGTGGAAGATACCTCTCCAAGGAATACAGCATTCAGAAATCTTCATCAGCAAAGCATCTGGTCAGTAAGGTATCTGCAAGGATCAGGAAAGTGTCCATCTCAGATCAAGACAGGACCGGGACTGCTTCTGCTCTGAGCACAGTTTGAATGTCCAATGCTATATTAGTTCACATAAAACACTCCAATTTGTCAAGGATGTCAGTTCATATTACGTTGAAGAGCATCATCCAATTAGAATCGATCAACAGACTTCACGTTGCAAGAGTTCTACAATTTCCTAAGTCTGTCATGGGAACATCTCTTTTCCGTGCAACTCCAAACAGGTTGAAACATTTGTATACGATCTCAGTCCATGTTTCTGTTCTACAAACTTTCAAGGCCTAGTGGGTACAGTCCTACTACAGTTAGACAATAGATTTTTTACAAGTAGGACTTTGCTTCTTATGGGAACGAAATCTGACAGAAGACTTCACGTTACGAAAAAATGATTCAACATTTTTACATGACTGCAAAATGCAGTCCCCAGGAACCTGCTGTGGTCAACATTATCTAACATGGGAGTGCCATCTGGTCTCCTGAAACTCATTGCTCAACTGCATGAAGATACCTTTGCTCAAATTAGATGTGGCCAGGGGGGCGAGCTGACTGACCCTGTAGCTATTAAAAAAGGTGTTAGACAGGGATGTGTCCTGACACCCACTCTTTTTCTGCTATATATCAACAATTGCATTCACTACTTAGAGAACTGTATAAATGATTCACCTAAATTGGTTGGGAAAAAAATCCCGTGTCTGCTATATGCAGATGATACAATTTTGATATCTAAATCGCCAATGGGAATCCAAAACCTGATCAACCAATTTTGTGTTTTTTGTAGTGATTATGGTCTGGACATAAACATCAAGAAAACAAAACTCATGATATATAGTACCTCCAAGAAACGATCACGTGCTAGCATAGAAATGAACTCGATCCCTTTGGAGAAAGTAGAAGAGTTTGACTACTTGGGTTTTAGACTATCGACCACAGGCAAATGGAAGGCAGCCCTTGACAAAGGGGCTCTCATTATAAGCCAGAGAGGTGGGGCCCTTGTCCGTAGATCGAGAAAGGCTCCGAGCCCCCCCTTGAACATACTTGCAGAGATTTACAATGTCCAAATCAGAGCAGCGGCCCTTTATGGAGCGGAACTTTGGGGGTCCCACAAAAACCTTGATATCTTGCAAACCAAGGAAAACCATTTTCTTAGACAGATCGCCCGCCTAGGTATGGGCTCACCAATGACCCCTCTAAGGCTAGACCTAGGTTTAAACAGTATTAAAACCACTGCAGCCCTAAGGCCTCTTTCCTATTGGATTCGTTTATGGAAATCTGTTGAACTCGAACCATACAGGCTGGCCATAAGAGAGCTCATAGCCACCCCTCAGGCACTGGAGAAAATTCCATGGCTGAAGGAAATGAAATCTGCCTGGGTCAAAATAGGTTTTCCTTCCTACTGGAAATATCCGGAGCAAATCCCCGATAATACAAGGAAACTTGTTACTAAAAGATATTGGGAGAAAGTAAATGAAGACTCCTTGCATCAAAAAGGGGCGGGCAGGCTAACAATGGAATTTCTCCAACTTAAGCACGAGCCCTGGCCTGAGAATTTCTTGAACCTTCCCATGCCTCCGTACGCCAGTGCTTTATATCTCCAACTAAGATATGGTACACTGCCTATCAATGGTTTTACGGCTCACTGGTCCTCTAACATCGTTTCAAATGATAGATGTATCTCTTGCCAAAATCGTAAAGAAACAATAGAGCACATACTATTTTTTTGCCCTTCGTATAAGAGTCCCAGAGGGAGGTGGATCATTCCCCTCTGCAAAAATATGTCATTACATGATAGAGCAAGCGCCACCAGAATCTGTACATACGACACATCCTCCGTGGTAGCTATTACAGTTACCAAATTTTTAGCGGAGGCCTGGTACATCCGGCGTAGGCTTATTGTTTTAAAGGGCATGTGAGCCATCTTGACATTAGTCGACAGAAGGAGTCCCAGCTGTTATTTTTTAGTAGTATCAGTAGAAATTTCTTAGCAGGAACCTGTTGCCCCCTATATGAGGATTGATGATGACCAGGTCCTACGGGGAAACACTTGCACACATTGGTATGTTAGACAGAATTTTATATCCTAGTTTTTATCCTTTCTCTCTTAACATTTTAACCCATGTCTTATTTATTGTACTTTTTATCTACAATCAAATATCTAGTCTTGTTGATCTTATTCTAATACTGTCCTGATTACTACTGTTTTTATATTGTTATTATTATTATTATTATTTTTTTTTTTTTTTTTCTCCCCAAACAAACACTATTTATTATGTATGATTGTTATCTCTGTTATTTTAAATGGCCTAGATTTGTAGACCGAATGAACTCAAATAAAAAATAAAATGCAGGCTCTGTAGGCCTCAGTTATACTAACACAAGATAATATAAAATGTAGTTGATTTAATACTTTTTAATAAAGCATATATAATATGCAAACTTATAAATTCATCATTAATAATATTTCATCAGTATAAGTAAAACAGCTAATTTTAAATTGGAAATGCTTTGGTATTGTATTACATTAGGTATAACAGAACTGCATTTTCTCACTTGCACATATTTTCAAAGTCATTAATCTTTCATTAAACACAAGAAATGTAAATTCGTTTCTACACTGGCTATTAGTTTAGAGTCTAAATTACATTTTAACATCAGCTTTAACCTTATAGCATGTGATTTAATCAAAAAGGCTCTTAGGTGGAACTGTGAAATACAAGCATATTGCACATTTAAAATGTGTGTCACTGCCGCTGTCTACCTTAGTTTTCTCTCATTTACCTTTCTAAGATTAAACTTGTCAGGTTAAAAATTGATATCTCTGGTTCTACTGCTTGGCTTCTTGGCATTCTGTTATCAGTTTATTTTTTATAATTTACTCTATTTTCTGAATTGCTCTGGATTTAGATGTGTTGTATATTTATTTTATTACTGTTTGAGTGCTACATTAATTCTTTACACATTAACCACATTACCGCTAAGTTAAGCCTGACTGCTTTGTGTCAAGCTACCACTGGGTCAAGCCCAGTTTTATTTAGTGAATTTTGTGGTTCACTATGAAAAGGATGGCACAAGTGTCTGCAGATCCATCTGTAATAGCATAGTGCCCTGGGGGTGCGCCAAAGAGGGCACAAACACCCGTTGCACCTTCAAGGCACTTTGCATAATACGGCCCCTGGAGGTGCTCGATGATATTGATAGGTGGTCTAAGCCCATGTGAAAACCCTGCATATGTGTAGGGTCCCAGAGGAGTTTTAGGGAGGATAGTCTATGAAAACACATGCCCAAAGTTGGAAGCAATACCATATTGCATAGGCTTCTATTCACCCTTAAATGGCATCCATGCCCTACTGACCCTAGAGGTAACTGACTAGGGGGGCATATGCTCCCATGAAAGCAGCCCTTATCACAAAGTTTGGTCTTACCCCAGAGGGATACCTCTTAAGGTTCACGGACAGTAAAACTAGTATTGGGTAGATTTTGTGGACAACTCCAAGAAGGCATTGAATAGTTGGTTTAAGGGCAACAATGTGAGTGATACTAATGGGTGATAAAACCTCATTCTAAGAGAGCACATGCTCAGTTATTGCTTTACAGATTTGTGCCAACACCTAATAGACACCAAGCTCTTTACCCAGGGAGTTTTCAAAGGAAGCAGACCTCTAACACAGCACCAGGGTCCACAAAGAAGGCACCTGGGATTGACGGTAAGAAGGATGGCTAAAGTCCTCCCAGTAGAGTGAGGGGGAAGTCCAAGGTGACACAGACAGATTCCAAAATAAGGTGGGAGGAAAGGTTCCCATGCCCCTTCTGAGAAACAGGAGGAGGTTCTGGTGGGCAGTGGCTCAGAACTCCCATTTCCAACCCTGGTCCTTTGATTGTTCCGAGTTTGGACACACAAGTGGTTGGGGGGGGTCGGGGTGGCTGCCTGTTCTAAGAAATTATCCAATTGTTGGAACCCACATGGGGGGTCAATCATGCCTTGGCTGGAGGTAATCCCCAGGAGCAGAAGGTAGAACATTTCCTAGTCTCCCTTAGTTGGGTGATATACTCAAAGGATAGGCTTATGATCCTGGAGAGTGGGAGCTGCCCCTTCCATAAGATCACAGTAAATGTCACCCCTGTCACTGCATTGAGGGGTATCGGTGCCAGCCAGACCATAGTGATGGAAAGGCTGGTTTCCCCAGATCAGTACCCTGGACAGCTGTGCAGGGTAGCCCAGCCCCAGGAGCTGGACTTTGTCTGCCCCATGGCTTCGGTATAGCTGAAATGGGGTAGGGAAGTGGCCTTGAGGAGGTTCGTAGTTAGACCTTAGATGTCCATTAACTGCATCCTGGGAAATGAGCTACTACTGATATTAGAAGAGCTGGGAGGGGTGACCATTCCGGGTGCCCTGAAAGCTCAGGTTGATGGGGGGTACTACTTCCAAAGGGAGAGTACGGAACAGGAGGGGCTGGAGATAGAGACAGACCAGAGTGGAAAGACCAGTGGATCACAGATTGATAGAAGAGCACCCAAGACTGACTCTGCTGAAACCACTTTTGACCTGGAGGTGCTGCCTTTGCTGCTACACAGACAAAGGACAGGAGACCTTTACCAGGCAGAAACCTGCATGACACAGACAGAGTGTGTCCCCGTGAGGAGGGTGGTGCTGGGGTACGGACACTCACCTGAAAACCAGGCAGTCTGCAGGGGTGATGACTGTTCTCCTGACCTCTTGAGGCACCTCTCGTTGCTGCTGATTGCACCAGGAGACCAGGCAGGTGCTGCAAAGGGGAAGGGGAATTGAAAAAAGAGAGAAAGAAACACTGCACTCCTTTTCACCAAGTCCAGCCTGGTGCGGTTCTTCTGGTTATAGAGGACTGTCAGTGGAGCCCCTGGAAGTTTCTTTTCTGTGGTGAATTACGGTATTGGTGAAGCTATGTGCCATTAAGAGACTGTTTCACAACATTTAATTAAGCATGCACTGGTCTTGTTAAACAGCATTCAAAAAAGCATGCACTAATCTCATTAAATTTGTCTAATTCCGTTATTGCAGCGCATTCACCTGGTAATATCAGCAACTTGGCCCTCTTTCTCTTTTCACGGATTAATATATACAAAGGTGACGAAATCTGAATGTCTCTAAACAAATTAGGAAGTTCTGCAAGTCTATTTCATGGATCTACATTCACATTAGGTTTTCTATGGTTAAACTACAATATAAAACGATTTGCAATACCAAAAGCAAGAAAACGTGCATATATTCTTAGCACTGAATTGCATAATCACTATTAACATCAAATGAATAGCAATGCCAAAAGCAAGTAAACTCACACATAATGTAATCCTAGCACTGAATTGTGTAATCACTATTAGTACAAAAAACAAGTGGAGGGTAGTGCAATTCTGCCACAGTTCTCAGTTACAAAACGAAAGTTGTCAAGGCCCCCACGCTAACTCTGTTATTCAACCCTCATAAAGCCCCCATTCATAAATCATGTCTTTGTCCTTAGTGGAGGTCTTTTAAAGTCTCAAGAAGGCTAGACTGCAATCAGTCTCAGTTTTCAGCTTTCACCAAAAAACAAAGCGACCATAATAAAATTGTACATAGACAGATTCCAGACAGCATGCTGCACTTAGCTGACAGAAGTATGTTCTTTCGAGAAGGTCTCTGCTGAGGCTCTTTGCTGCCAGCCGAGTCAAAAGGGAAGTGGGTGGGGCCTGGAGGGAATCACAGTGCAGAGGGCCTTCCTTGCCTGACAGGAAGAAAGCTAAGCAGAGTCATGTGCACAGCGGGAGTATTTCTGGCCAGCATGACTCATGTCTTTGAAAACAGGAGGCAGCTGCTCTCTGGAGACCATGTGGTGGGTGCCTGGCAACCAATAAACATGTGAACCTGACAGATTTAGAACCTTGAGGACTTGACACAGTCACATGTGTTTCACAAGTATTGCTACAAACAACTATGTAGTGGAACAAGCATTGGTAACATCAAGTACATCTCAAACATTGGCAATATCTATCCTGAAATGCAGACAGTACAATGAGATTACAAGCAACCCAGTGGTGCTACACGCACATGATTAAAACAACGCCCCTGAGGGTGTTGACAAATTAGGCAGAGTTGTTGGGTTCTGACAGTCCCCCCCACCTAAGCTCTCCGAAGGGGGTGAGGTTTGTTTGGATAACGGAGATGGTACAAGCAAACCAGGCATGGATGGCAGAAGCAGGTTCCCATGAATTGTCCTCGGGCCCATAACCTTTCCAGGCAAATAGATAATGAAAACCCCACAGAATACATTTAGAATCCAGGACTTTTGCAACTTCAAACTCCCAGTGGCCATGAACCTTGACCAGGGGTGGGGACGGTAGTGGGCGTGTGGTAGAGGCATAAGGGCGGAGAAGGGAAACGTTGAAAACTGTATGTATTTTCAAGTCATCAAGTAGTGTAAGTTGCACAGCTACAGAGTTTATTATCCTGGAAATGGTGAAAGGACCAAGGAAGCGTGGACTGAGTTTTTTAGATCCTGCTAAATGGAGGTTCTTAGTGGATAACCAGACCTGCCCCCTAGTGGGTAAGTAGGAGCTGGTGTTCTATGTTTATCTGCTTGCTTTTGGACTTGTGCCTGATAAGTTTCTAGATGACGTTGCACAAGGAGTTAGATGTTGTAAATCTTGGTATGATGTTCCTGTGCTGAGGGGACTTTTACTGTTACTCGTGTGTCCATTATTGGAAGGATTCGTGGGTGGAAACCAAATAGGCAGTAGAAAGGTGGTATACCGGTGGCAGCATGAATGCTATTATTATACACAAATTCCACAAGCCGTAAGGCATTACCCATTCTGTGGACAAAGTGGAGATTAAACACCTCAGGATCTATTCTGGTGACTGGTTGGTACGCTCAGACTGACCGTCGGTCTGTGGGTGATAGGCAGAGGACAAACTAATGTCTATCCCTAACGAGGAGCAGAAACTGCGCCAGCAACGAGAAGCAAATTCGGTACCACAGTTGGATACTATTTAGGAAGGTAGACCATGTAATCGAATGATATGTTGCATAAACAGATCGGAGAGTTCTCGGGCTGAAGAAAGAGTTTTTAGGGGTATGAAATGGCCCATTTTAGTCAGGTGGTCTACTATACTACCCAAATGACTGAATGCCCATTTGAAAGTAGGAGATCTGTAATGAAATCCATGCTAATAGCATGCCATGGGGCTGGTGAGATTGGCATAGGTTGCAAAAGACCTGTTTGGGAGGGCATGTGGAGTTTTAGTTTGAATGCCCGGTAAAGCAATTCTGGATGTAATCTTTGACACCTTGTGGCAAGGTAAGCCACCAAAGATGTCATTGGCACAAGTCTAAGGTCTTTTTCACCCCGAGATGGCCAGCTAGAACAGAATCATGTCCCCACTGTAATACAGTATCCTGTAGTTCTTGTGTGGGAATAATAAGTTGGTCTAAGTGGTAAGGTAATCCCTCGTATTCAGTGATTCCAGGAGGGTAAGACCCAGGGACTTTTGCAGCATGTATTTGAGTAAAAACTTATAGGAAGAACATAGCGCTACCATTTTGACAGGAGAAATGATAGTTTTAGCATGTTTGCTGTTTTGGTCAGTTAAAGAGAATCCACATCTTGAAAGGGTGTCTGCTTTTTGTTGGGCACTCACTAGTCTATATGTGATAAAAAAATCAAAATAGTTAAAAAACAGTAACCAGCGGAGCTGTCGTGCAGTTAAGGCCTTTGTGGCTTGAAAAAATTGGAGGTTGAGGTGATTGGTGTAAACGGAAACAGTGTATCTGGCTCCCAAGAGGTGATGGCGCTATTCTTGAAAAGCTACCTTGATCGCTAAGAGCTCTTGCTCTGCCACAGTATAATTTTGCTTAGCTGGTAGCAGCTTGTTAGAGAAGTATGCCACCGGATGAAAATGCCCAGACTCAGCATCTCGTTGGGTGTGAACACCACCCACCACCCACTACTACCTGGAATGCGTCAGCTTCTACAAAAAATGGCATAGACGGATCAGGGTGATGGAGAATGGGGGCTTCAGTAAAGGCTTTTTTAGTAACTGAAAGGCTTTCTCAGCTTGAGAATCCCAAAGAAAATGAACACCTTTCTTCAACAAGTGTGTGATTGGTGACATTACTGTGGAAAATTGTAGGATAAAGGGCCTGTACAAATTGGCAAAGCCAAGAAAGCGCTGAATTTCCTTACTTGATTGTGGAGCCTCCCAGTTCATAATGGCCTGTATTTTGTTTTTGTACATAGCAATGCCATCAGGAGCTATGACATATCCCCAAAACTTTATTGTTCTGGCATGAAACACACACTTCTCTAATTTGGCAAATAAGTGGTGTTCACGTAATTTCTGAAGAACTGCCACAGGATACCACCCCTAAGCTGATGTGAAGGAATAAGAAAGTAGGGTGTCTAACACCTAGGTCTGTTGCTCTCAACTCTGATATACCTTTGTGGGCAGGGAAACCAAAAGAACAAGCAGGAAACTCCTTCCAGTCTGAAAGTGAGGCCTGCCCAAGGTCCCTGTTTGGAGCCTCCACTTGACAGTGGTTGGCCCCGGGCCTACCTCCTGACATTGACAGCTGTCAGCAATCTCTATTGGTTGTTGACCTTTTGGGTAGTTTTTTCCTTGGGTTGGGGGGCATAGAAAATCTGATCCAAGGAATAGACTGGGCCACATCACCTTATTGGCCATGGTGGTAGTTTTACAAATGGGGTCCACAGATGAGGAATAGAGGTCCCCATGGGTAATTCAGTGGTTCAGGAGAGAGTTGATAGAGCGATCCAACTAGGTTCAGAAGGGCACTGAGCTGACCTCTGCAGAAGAGGACCACTGTCTACATTCCATCACCTGAGCAGGGATGCTCATCAAAGTATTGATTAGTCTACCCTAGCTTTTGGCTGGATGAGGATAATGTTTGACCTGGGCATTTCTTGATTTTGCCTTCCCCTGTCTTTCTTTGCCGAACCCATTTTGTTTGTTTTGAGGGCTCTATGTGTCATGAGGAGGCACATCATCTCATGTGTTTTTTGTCAGTTGCCCCATGGTTCCCTTGTGAATCATGTAATCCCATTGCTTTTCACCAGTTTCCAGGACTCTCAGGGGTCGCCACACCCCCCCAGTCATTTTTGTCTGTGTATTACACCTTTAGCATCTGGGGCCTGAGCTGATCAAACCATTACACTTTTCTTATATTTCATTACTGCCCATGTAACGTCCTGAAAGCCATTATTGCACATACATTGCTTAGAACCCATTGTTATGTGTGATTTGTCTTATGATCATCATTGTACATATATTGTAGTGCCTTATGGCCATCATTGTACATGCCATTGTCTTGTGACCATTATTGCCCTTATGTTGTCTCATGCCTCTTCTATTCCCTGCTTTGAAATAGTTCTCACAAGAGAACAGAACGTAATGTGACAGGCATCTTGACTTAGTCACGTATATGTAACCAAGCCCCAGCCGCCACCATTTGCTTGGCTTCATTCTTTCTGCCCCCAAGCATTGTATTCCTGAGATTTCAGCTTGCCTGTATTTCACTCTTCTCCTTACTTTGGCCTTTCTTCTTTCCTTCCTTCCCCTGCTCAATCGCTGGCCCTGTATCTGCTTCTTCGATACCTACAAAAGAAAAGAAAAGACTACAAGTAAGTGACAACATTTGTTTATTCCAATGTGCGGATGCACACCACATACCCTGACAGTATACAAGTGATTTAACTTTGGTTTCCCTCCACTTCCCTGATAGTGTATTCCAATTTACGTACACGCACCACATGCCTTGAAAATATACAAGTGAGTTAACTGGGATTTCACTTTTCTGATTTGGAACAATTGCATGCTATAATTGTGCTGCTATTACCAGAGACTAGAGACACAGGGAGAGGTTCTCCTACCACGTGTCCGTTAAAGGTTGTGGGAGGAACAGCTTGAAGAAAACAGAATCGCAAAGACTATTTAACAACACAGTGAACTTTTCCTTGTGCGGTCCTCTGAACAAGGTTGTGGTGTTAACAACCACTCTTATTACAGGCAATAGCTTAATGCAACTGTCAAAAATTAGTTCATGTTTATTGTGAATCAGAAGAGCCCAGGCCCTCATCTAATTCTCTTCCCAAAATAAGCTGAGAAAACCAGCTGAGAGTGATCACAACAAGAGAAGATTCCCCGCCAATGCCAGCAGTTCCAGAAGTTGGAGTGCAGTGTGTCTCTCTCTCTCCCCATTTCCCCCCTCCCTTTTTAGAACACCTACCAGGACTCCCTACTCTGCCTGGCTTCCAAAGGATTCAGGAGTGACTCCCTGTAAGTGACATGTACAAAGGAGCTAAGAATAGTCACCTGCACCAACTCCTGCCAGAAGAGCCCAGCTGGACAGTGTTCAGTGGACTTTTAAGGATTTGGCCAGGTGCATTGTGGGAATTGTAGCTCGAACGAGCAACACTGAGATTCAGAACCTTGAATTGGGGATGCGGACTACTTTCTTGCATCAAGAAACACTTCTGGAAGTAGGTGTAAACGTGTTATATTGCCAATGGCTCGAACTCTTGACTGTGTTTCGGTCCAGTGCAACCTTTTTTTTAATCCTTTGAGCTCTATTTGCTTCTAAGCACTAGTTTTACTTTTAATCTTTAAAAAAATCATATCTCTGCTTCTCTATATTGGATTTTAGTCGTGCTGGTGTCATTTTAAAGATAAGTTGCTAGTTTTATAAATTGGTGTGGGATTTTTATTGTGTGTTGTGTCTTACTTATTTACTGTACCGGTGTATTTAAATGCTTTACATACTTTTCTCCTAAGTTAAGCCTGCTTGCTTGTTGCCAAGCTACCAGGGGTTGAGCCAGGGCGTATATTTTGAGACTTTGGCTGTCCCTTACATTGTATTGGGGGCATTACTGCCAGTAGTAGGTGTGTACTTAACTCTACTAATAACAAGTCTCCAACAAATACCTACATTACACCCCTAAGGTAAGCCCCAACCACTCATAGGGCAGGATGCATGATATCTAAAAAGTAGGACATGTGTGTGTAATTTTTACATGTCCTAACAGTGAAAAACTGTTATGGTTTGTAAGGCCTATATCCCCCATACTAGACTAACACTGAGTTATCTTATTACATTTAATAAGTGCAAACTTCAGAGAGGGAGAAGATAGTGAAATGATGTTTACACTCAAATGCATTGTAATTTAAGATCATCTTTAATAGTGGAGTCAGATTTTAAGTTACAATTTTTAAAATGATACTTTTAGAAAGTTGGTGTTTTATTGCCCAAACTAATTGTGCTTTCCTTACAGTGTCCTGGGTCGAACAACTGGGGATGGCTTTCTTGTTGTGTGTTGTGTATTGCTTCCAGACATTCAGACAAAGGGAACCTAGGTGTGAGGGGAGAGGGTCTTCTCGATATGATGGCCAGCGGGGAGCAGTGCCCTACCCTCATTACATTTCAAAGGGCCCTGCCTGCAGCACACAGAAAGGAACCTGACACCAGGGCTGCCCTTGGTTTTGTTACCCTAGACAGTTTGAAACCAGGATCATAGGAAGGGGAAGAACTAACCAGAACCTGTTTTGGGATAGGTCAGGGAATTCCCCACACACACAAAGGCTGGCACCAGGTGTAAAAATGAGTCTGTCAGAATGTCAACACCAGGACAGTGCACACTCTACGGGTGACTAGAATGAAAAAACCCAACACCCTCAAGATAATATAATTTATGCATGGTGCTGATATATTATTGTTTAACCTTTTGCAATGCAGAATTCAATCCTGAAGACTCATTCTTAAGGTGCTTATAAATACTGTTCATTTGCAATGTATTGCTGCAGGCTTTCAGAGTGAGTCAGGGTGTGGTCCCTTTCCAGGGCCTTCTAGAAGCTTTCCCTGCAGCATGCCTGGGTGTGGTTGTGGGCTGGGCCAAGACTGTATAAAAGGGAGCCAGCCCAGCTCTAAGTGCTCACTATTTAGAGGTCCCGGTGCAGAGCAGCAGCTATTTCTTGAGCTCCTGTTCCGGTGGCCTACCTTGATCTTCCAGGCATCATTTTTTTTATTAACGTTTGCTCTTTTTTTCTAAATTGGTTTAGGTATTTTGTTGTGTTTGCACTTTTTGAGTTAAGGACATGTTTATTTAGTGACTTTTATGGTTCACCCTGACAAGGATTGTGTTTAATATTTGAGTGGGGCTCCCACCCACCTCAAATAGTAACCTAATTCTTGCACTCTCCTGTCTCTCACATTGTACACTAGCATAGGGATTTGCAGAATTATTTTTTCAGGTACCTTATTCCCGAAGTCAACATTTAACATACTTTTGATTCTTTCTTTTCATATTGCAAATGTTGATAATTTCATGAAGTTTGCAAAGTCCGTTTTTATTTACTGAAATGTGCTTAGTAAAATATTTGGAATTTTGCACTCCTTTAGTTTCCATCCACATGCATTCCTTAAAAAACTCCGTAACATAAATAATCAATGTAAAAAAAGACATTGGTTTGTAGCAAAATATCCATTTGAGACAAAAACATACTACATTATGGTATGTAAAACTGATTCCAGTTAAATAATCCCATGTGAGATGTATCAAAGTATGTGCAGATTATTATTCTGATTTCTCACATTGCATTTTTGAACTCCACTCCACACCCATACAAACAAACACATTTGTCCACGCAAATAAGATTGCTTTTGAGCTTGAAATGAGAATCTAGGATTTTAAAATAGAAAAGTCAGATCAAGAAGTCTGTGACGTGCCTCAAAGGTGGTGTTCATTCAGATAAATTACATGTTTTTTCATATTACTTGTATCGCATTTTTAACATCAGTACATATATTGCTATATAAGAAGTACAATGGGGACTAATAGTGTGAAACAATAACGACATAACAATATAGAAATTTTGCCATAGATAGGTACTCCAGGATGAATCAAAGAACAGCTTATGTCAAGGCCAAAGCAGAGGAAGTTGTGTGGCATGTGACTGGTAGGTGGATATGGCCTAAGAGATATTCAAGCATTTTGGGGGTCGTTAAGAGTTTGGCGGATGGAAAAGGCTGTCCGCCAAATTCCTGCAGTCAGGTTACGGCCACTGTGGTCCCCTTCCTGTGGGCCCCGTTACGAGTTTCCCATCTGTTTCCGCACTCTGGCCCAGCGAGAAACAGACCACAACATTGACACTGGCTCATAATTGAGCCAGCGGCAATGCTGCAGTGCACAGGGTGTACTGGCACCCGTCACAGTTTTCACTGTATACAAAGCAAAGCATGACAGGGCTGGCCATGGAGGCCCCTGCGCTGCCCATGCCGAGTGCATGGGCAGTGCAGGGGCCCCCATGGCGCCCCCAGCACCCTGTTTTAGCCAGCCTTTACCTGGAAGGGCAACCGCCATGTAAACACCAGCGGAGAGGGTGGTCGTAATCCCCAGGGTAGCGAATCTTGCTGTGCTGCCTAGGCGGACTGGGACCGCCAGCACCGACAGGCTGTCAGGGGCCGAAAAGTGATGGTGCTGGCGGTATGACGTAATGTCGTAATGTGGCTGCTGGACCACCACATTGGTGGCGGTCTGACTGCCACCGTGGCCCTGGTGTTCTGAAGACCGACAGGGTCGTAATGACTGGCTTAGTGTGATTCTCTGGCAAGATCAGATGATTATCTGATGTCAGAAGTAAAGAACCAAAAAATTCAAGCACAAGGAAGGTTCATCTTTGGTGTGTTTTTAAAAAATGGTCATGAAATGCTTCAGGAAAAAGCACCTTGTTAGGCTGTTCATCAGTGACAACTTTTGTAAAAATGGTTTTCTTTTTAGAAACTGCTGGCAAAGGTTTTTCAAAATCGTCCCCTAAGACTTTCAAATGTGCATCAATCTTCCGAACATTTGGAAAATCAGAAATGCTCAATGTTAGACTTTTTATCCTTGGCGTGGTCTCCCTCTGCTTCCCAGGTTGTTGATGTGTGCTGGACTCTGTTTTTGTTGTTTTTGTTACTCTGGGCACTCGACCACTGCTAACCAGTGCTAAAGTGCAAAATGCTCCTATACAAACTGTGTATCTAGTTGGTTGATCCATGATTGGTATATCTGATTTACTAGTTAGTCCCTTGTAAAGTACACTAGAGGTGCCCAGGGCCTGTAAACCAAATGCTACTAGTGGGCCTGCAGCACTGGTTGTGCCACCCACCTAAGTAGCTCTGTAATCATGTCTCAGACCTGCCACTGCAGTGTCTGTGTTTGCAGTTTTAAACTGTAAATTTGACTTGGCAAATGTACCCACTTACCAGGCCTAAACCTTCCTTTTTCTTACATGTAAGACACCCCTAAGGTAGGCCCTAGGTAGCCCCAAAGGCAAGGAGCAGTGTATGATTACGGTAGGACATATAGGGGGTTATTCTAACTTTGGAGGAGTGTTAATCCGTCCCAAAAGTGACGGTAAAGTGACGGATATACCACCAGCCGTATTACGAGTTCCATAGGATATAATGGACTCGTAATACGGCTGGTGGTAAATCCGTCACTTTTCCGTCACTTTTGGGACGGATTAACACCTCCTCCAAAGTTAGAATAACCCCCATAGTAATTTGTTTTATATGTTCTGACAGTGACATATTGCTAAATTTGTTTTTCACTTTTGTAAGCCCTGTCCCTCTCATAGGTTAACATGGGGCTACCTTTAAATATGATTAAAGTGTAGATTCCCTTTGGGAGTGGATGGACATGTGGAGTTTGGGGTCTCTGAGCTCACAATTTAAAAATACATCTTTTAGTAAAGTTGATTTTAAGATTGTGTGTTTGAAAATGCCACTTTTAGAAAGTGAGCATTTTCTTGCTTAAACCATTTCTGTGACTCTGCCTGTTTGTGGAATCCCTGTAGGGTCAGTTTGACATTTGGGCTGGTTGCACCTCTCACTGGACAGTGACACAAAGGGAGCTGGGGTGTAGCCTGCATATCCTGATGAGCCATCTGTGCTAGGAGGGAGAGGAGGAGTGGTCACTTACACCTGAAAGGGCTGTGCCTGCCCTTACACAATGCAGTCTCCAACCCCCTGGTGAGTGTCTGGGGCCTGGCCTGGGCAAGGCAGAATTTCACATTCAAGAGAGACTTTGCTTTGAAGTAAGCCTACTTCAAAGGAGAAAATGGGTATAAGAAGGGCACCCAAAACCACAGACTTTAGAACACTTCTGGAAACCAAGAGGAGCCTCTGCCTGGAGAAGAGCTGAAGGGCTGAGAAAGAAGAACTGCCCTGCCTGTGACTGTGCTTTGTGGAGCTATCCTGCAGTTGCTGCTTCTGCCAGAGTAAGAGGGCAAAGACTGGACTTTGTGTGCCTTCCATCTGGTGAAGATCTCCAAGGGCTTGATTTAGAGCTTGCCTCCTGTTGTTTGAAGTCTCAGGGACAGCAAAGACTTCTCTCTGTCAGCACCTGAAGTCTCTGGAGAGACTCCTACTCTGCCAAGTGGTGCCCATCCAGTTCCTGGGACCCTGAAAAATCGATGCGGCTTCGGCTTTGCGGCTGAAAATTGACATTCGCCTACAACGCGACCCGAAGATCGACGCCCGGGCTGGAGAAACAATGCACAGCATCGCTGACGGAGGCTGGTGAGATCGCAACCCGCGCTGCGTGGTTTTCGGATCATCTTGCAGCTGGATTTCCGACGCAAGTACCACTGGGCATGCAAAAACACTGCAAGGCTTGCCCGGACCCGAGAGCGCTGACCAGATCGATGCACCGCTCTCCTGTGGAGAGAAGAAACGACGCGCCGACCCGACAAAAGGAGAAATGACGCAGGGTCTTGCTCGTGAGTGAAATCAACGCATCGCAAGCCCTTTTTGACGCACACTCGCCCATGAGGGGTTATTTTTGGCGCACCCAAGGTACATTTTCACGCTAACAGCGTTAATGTGTGTTTAAAACTACATGAAGACTCTTTTTGCTTTTTAATTGATAACTTGACTTGTTTATTGTGGATTTTTGTCATTTTGGTCTTGTTTTATTTAGATAAATATTTTCTATTTTTCTAAACCCGTGTTGTGTCATTTTGTAGTATTTTCATTAAGTTATTGTGTGTGTTGGTACAAATACTTTACACTTAGCAGTCGGAAGTTAAGCCTGCTTGCTCGTGCCATGCTACCAAGGGGGTGAGCAGGGGTTAGCTGAGGGTGATTCTCTTTTACCCTGACTAGAGTGAGGGTCCTTGCTTGGACAGGGGGTAACCTGACTGCCAACCAAAGACCCCATTTCTAACACTCAAACATATCTTATTTGTTTAGTCTGAAGAACAGTGATTAATAAAAAAAAAGAGGGGCAGACAATTCACCTGCTGCAAGTAGGCAAATTCCTAGGGTGGAATATCAAGGACAGATGTGCAGAAAAAGACATGGTAAATCCAGATTTTTGAATGTTATTCTCCAGAATCTCATAGTCCACATTACTTCCAACATCTAAAATTCCCAGGGCACCTGATAATGGTAAATGTGGAAAAGGAAACTAGCAGGGATTCTTACAGGTTACTCATTATGAGGCCTTAAAGGCTTCATATGTCCTCTCAAGGCTGAATACAGCAGGTGCTGCTAATCCTCCTAGATGATGAAAGCCTGTGCCCCTTTTTGAAGGTGGTGCCTTATAAAAATACAAACATCACATTCTCTTACAACATCAGCCAGCACTATACTTCAAAATCATTGATTTCATAAGGACCTTAGTCACCTCAACACCAAGTATAGCACAAACATTATTTTTAATATTATCGTATTCTTGCATAAAGAATTCTCTTACATGAAGAATTAGACTTTGTATAACAATGGGTGCAACAGGTAACTGGGGGAGCCACATAGGTAAATGAAGTGACCAAAAAAGTGAATGAAGAGGTGGAATAAGTAATTCAAAAGACTGACAATGTAAATTAACAGGACAATTAAACTAGAGCAGGCAGATGAGGAGCTGGCAGGTAAGGTGGTGTAACAAACACATTATGGGTTGAACAAATAGATGAAGAGTGTGGAAGTGGAAATGATCTTGTGTTCTTAGTAAGAATCTAAAATATAAGTGGCAACAAGGTCACACAATGAGGGAAGCAATGACAGAGGAAATGACACACACATACATTAACCTTTTTAAGTTTAAACAATAAAGTTTATTAATGCAACAGTAATGCAATCATGAATACATTTGTAAAGTACAACAATGTAAAGTAAGAGAAACCTGTACATGTCAGATAAGAAACAATTAATCATCTGATTGTAAGTATGAAATACTTAGCTGTATAAAAACAAGTAATAGACAGTAAACAGGATAAGCAGTAAGAACAAAATTGGAAATCGGGGGTTGAAATACTTCTTGGGTATTAGGAAGAGGTACAAATGACCTTCTGGTATTTTCATTCAGGTTCTTTGTTACTGGTGACCACAATTGTTGATGTTTTACAACAAGAGAAATAGATTGCATGTATGCCGTATCTAGTCTATGGTTATAGCAAACTGCATACCGCCAAGCTTTGAATGAGAGCTGCTTGAAGTCTTTCCAATGTTTGGTAATCTGCTAGAAAGCAATTGCTAGTTTATGGTGGTCATTACAACCCTGGCGGTCGGTGTTAAAGCGGCGGTAAAACCGCCAACAGGCCGACGGAAAAAAATTTGGAATCACGACCGCGGCGGAAACCACCAACATAGACAGCCACTTTAACACTCCGACCGCCAAGGCGGTACAAACAAACACCACGGCGGTAACCAGCAACAGACAGGCGGAGGACAATGTACCGCCCACAGAATTACAACAGTCCAATCCGTCACCTTTTCCGGGGCTGATTCACCGCAAACAAAAACACGGCGGAAACAGGACTTGGAAGGGAAAACGCTCACCTCTACACACCCCACGAGGAATCAGGACGCCATGGAACCCGAGCTCCACATACTGCCAGCCTTTATCTTCCTGCTTCCCACCCTCACCCATGACAACACACACACTAATACATCATGATACATTACAGTTACACCCCTCCAGCCCTCAATGGAAGAATGCAAGGACAAAAGGAAATGAGTCGAATGATTGCAATATATTCAAATACACGAATCAAAAATATATACATATATAAAGATATTCACGCTATAAACAAATATATACAACAAGAATACAAGTCCAAGGGATTCCACCATCATTGTCCGTGGACCACTGGGCCCAAAATGCATGGGCGAGGCTCACACAAGATACCCGAACAAGACGGAGAGAACACTGCTGGGGCATCAGATAGAAATAAAACAGGCACCTCAGGGGGAAGGAAAGGGGGGGCACCTCAGCCGGATGAGTGCATGACGCCAGATCCATGAGGGGGCTCCATGCCCATTGATGTGTCCTGGGGAGTGCAAAGCCACAGCCTCTCAAGTCTCTCCAGTGAGTGGGTTGCCCACTGCCTTATCCTGGGAAGTGCAAAGCCACAGTCTCTCAAGTCTCTACAGTGGGTGGGTTGCCCACTGATTTATCCAGGGGTGTGCAAAGCCACAGTCTCTCAAGTCTCCAGTGGGTGGGTTGCCCACTGCTTTATGCTGGGGAGTGCAAAGCCACAGTCTCTCAAGTCTCTACATTGGGTGGGTTGCCCACTGATTTATCCTGGGAGCGCAAAGCCACAGTCTCTCAAGTGGATAACAGTCTCCACTGGTTCTGGAGGGGGCCTGGTGCCCTGAGTGCTTCATCCTGCCAAGGACTGAGGTAATGGATGTCAATCTCCACTGGTTCTGGAGGGGGCTTTGTGCCCAGAGTGCTTCATCCTGCCAAGGACTGAGGTAGTGGATGGATCTCTCCACTGGTTCTGGAGGGGGCTTTGTGCCCTGAGTGCTTCATCCTGCCAAGGGCTGAGGTAGTGGATGTCAATCTCCACTGGTTCTGGAGGGGGCTTGGTGCCCAGAGTGCTTCATCCTGCCAAGGACTGAGGTAGTGGATGGATCTCTCCACTGGTTCTGGAGAGGGCTTGGTGCCCAGAGTGCTTCATCCTGTTCGTGGCGGCCTCAGTAGCGTCAGAATCTTTGGTGCTCACTGGCCTGCGGTGCTCGTTGCGGTGGTGTCCCGTTCAGTGGTGCTGGTGGCGGCGGTGTCCTGTTCAGCGGTGCTGGTGGCGGCGGAGTCCTGTTCAGCAGTGCTGGTGGCGGCAGTGTTCTTGGCAGCAGTGCTGGCGGCGGCGGTGTCCTTGGCAGTAGTGCTGGTGGCGGCGGTGTCCTGTTCAGTGGTGCTGGTGGCGGCGGTGTCCTTGGCAGCGGTGCTGGTGGTGGCGGTGTCCTGTTCAGCGGTGCTGGTGGCGGCGGTGTCTTGTTCAGCAGTGCTGGTGGCGGCGGGGTCCTTGGCAGCGGTGCTGGTGGCGGCGGTGTCCTGTTCAGCAGTGCTGGTGGCGACGGTGTCCTTGGCAGCAGTGCTTGTTGCGGTCTTGTCCGCTGTGCAGGTTTTCCCAGACTTGCCAGTTTTACTGTGCCCCTTCCCCACCTTGGATGGTGGCGCAGCTGTCTCCACACTCCCAACTGTACCCCTGGGAGCGGCTTTGGTGGCAGGTTTTTTTCCTCTCTCCCGCCGGGCACTGGCCAACTTTTTCTGCTTTTGAGTTGGGGGACTGTCCGTGCTCTGGCTCCTTGCCACACTGGCTGCCATGCTGCCTGGCGCACTCCAGAAGCCGGTTACTACTGGCACCACTGTTTCCGCAGATGTTGTGGCTGAGGCGCTGGGTTGGGACCTGGAGAGGCAGGCCCTACGAGACTGAAGGGGTGGGGGAGTTGAGGGAAAGAGGTCAAGGTTGGACAAGAAAGGTTTTTTGGGCACACTGGAACGGGTAGATGGAGGGGGTTTGGGAGTGGAGGAAGAGGTAGTGGTTGTAGGAGGTGTAAGTTTGATGGCTTTGGGTGAAGGTGCATGGACTGGAGGCTGTTGTGAGGTGGATGGCTGTTTGGTGTGTGTGTGGCTGCATTTGTGTACCTTGGGAGGTGGGCTCACAGACACACTGGAAGAGGACACAGAGGATGTGTGAATGGTAGTGGGGGTGGTGAGTGCACATGAGCGGGGTGTGGTGGTGGGTGTGCTGGTGATGGAGGTAGTGGCTGACGATGTAGTGCATGCAGGTGAGTGGAGACGAGACAGGGAGGGAGGAGGGAGATGAGGAGGAGAGGGACACAGTGGAGGCAGTGGATGTTGGTATGTCTGCATGTGTATGATACTTGTGTGAGTGCTTGTGGGATGTGTGGTGCTTATGTTTGCCTGAGCTTCTCTTGTGTGTTGGGGTGTGTGCATGCTGGTCTGATGGTGTGCGTGGGGTAGGCTGAGGTACAGGGGTTTGGGTCTGGGTGGAGGAAGTTGGATGGGGAGGCTAGAAACAGGGACAATGGCTGCCATAAGTGCTGAGGCCAGAGTCTGAAAAGCTCGCTGTTGGGCTGCCTGGCCAGAATGAATGCCCAGGTATGCATTGGTTTGTTGCAACTGCCTCTCTACTCCCTGGATGGCATTCAAAATGGTAGACTGCCCAACAGTGAGGGACCTGAGGAGGTCAATAGCCTTCTCACTGAGGGCTGCAGGGGTGACAGGGGCAGGGGCTGAGGTCCCTGGGGTGAAGGAGATGCCCACCCTCCTGGGTGAGCGGCCACGGGGCAAACACTGAGGGGCTGCTGGGAGGGCGGTGCTGGTAGGGGAGAGCGGTTGTACCTATAGATGCGGGGGGCACAGATGGGACCGCCACCACAAGGGAGCTCCCATCAGAGGAGGAGTCCGTATCGCTGGTCGCAGCTCCTGTCCCTGCCGTGGAGCTCCCCTGGCTCTCCGTCCCACTGGTGAATTCAGACTCTGTTGTGTCGCCCTCCAGGGCCATGTGGGATGCAGCCCCCTCCTGCTCCGGTGCCACTGCTCCTCCGCCTGATGATGCTAATGCACACAAGAACAGGGACACCACAAAAAGGGGGGGGGAAACAGAAGAAAGACATGTTGAGTGCATGCAATACCGCTACCGTTGGCAGACACTACAGACACAGCAGCCCTCTGCACTACGCCATGCACTTTGAGTTCCCTAATTGATCACAGGGACATGGGGTACAAGGCCTGTGCCCGATTGCTGCACACATGCAAGTCACAGCAGCCTGACTAGGTGTAGTTGGCTCTGTACACAGGTGGGGTGGGGTGCCACAGGGCCTGCCTTCAGAAGGGACCTTGCCTACTAAACTCGCCCTGGCCTAGGGGAACCCACAGTCCACCTCCCCCACCCAGACACCTACAATGCACGCTGAATCAGCTGAATAAGAGTGTACTCACCCCCTTGTGGCTGCTGTGATGCCCTCAAGTGCCCATCCAACTCCGGGTATGCCACCGCCAGGATCCGGAACATCAGGGGGGTCATGGTGTGACGGGCACCCCTCCCACGTTGGGAGGCCATCCCCAGCAGGGCCTTTGCTGTCTTCTTGCTCCAGCGGCGAATGTCCTCCCATCTTTTCCGGCAGTGGGTTCTCCGTCTGTGGTGGACCCCCAGGGTCCGGACTTCCTTGGCGATGGCACGCCAAATATCCTTCTTCTGGTGAGCGCTAACCTACAGGAATAGTACAGGGGAAAAGGAGAAGATATAACCGTCCGCACCTTCACAGTCATTGGCCCGCATCCCTACCCTTGCCATGACGCACATGCACTCACCGTCGTTTCATGCACGCCTCATTCTCCCACCCCCCATCTTTCATCCACACCACTCCAAACAGCCATTGCCCATACAGCATGCTAACAGTGTACTCACCTGTTTGTCTGGAGGACAGTAGAGTAGTGTGTACTGGGGGGAGGACCCCATCCACTAGTTTCTCCAACTCCTCCGTGCTGAAGGCAGGGGCCCTTTCCCCAGACACACGAACCATTGTCTCTTCCAGACTGAGGTCAGAGCAGCATTGGCAGTGTAGGTCCTCTCCTGTCGAAGATCAGGTATCAAGTGAGTGAACAGAGAGAAAATGGCGGTCACGTCCATGGCGGTGCGTACCGTCACCGCCGGCGTACATCGTCATTGGCTCCTGGGACCCATAGGGTCCAATGTTAACCAATGCAGGACTGCGCCACAGTCTTCGACCGCCTACCGCGATGGTGTGCAACGCCAGCGCAGTTACCTCATATACCTTTGTCCCACTGTACAGGTCAGGCAGCTGCCATTTCAGGGGCCCACATGGCATTATTTTGGACTGCGTCACACATATCTAGGCCGTGCTTAAACACTAATACAGCCATATGTCAATTTGCAAACATTTTCCGATTAAGTCGTGTTGACGCACCTCAGAGTTGGTTGACTCTCTGCTCGCTGTTCTCCTCCATAGGCAAAGTCCGCTGGGGCAGGTGAGGTGATGGCGGCATCCTCCGGTGTACAGACCGCTGGTGGACCTGTCAACATTGAAGGAGCGACATGTGATCATCACCTACAGACTTGATCGTACCACAATCCTGGAACTGTGTGCCAATTTGGAGCCAGACCTGATGTCAGCTATCCGCCATCCCACAGGAATCCCCCCTCTAGTGCAGGTGCTGTCAGTACTCCATTTGCTAGCAAGTGGGTCTTTTCAAACAACAGTAGCCATAGCATCAGGGATGTCCCAGCCTATGTTTTCCAACGTGTTGTCCAGAGTGTTGTCTGCCCTGCTGAAACACATGCAGAGCTACATCGTTTTCCCTCAGGTGGAGGATTTGCCTACAGTGAAAGGTGACTTCTATGCCCTGGGACATATCCTTAACATCATAGGTGCCATTGATGGGACACATGTGGCCTTGGTCCCCCCACGCAGGAGTGAACAGGTGTACAGAAACCGGAAGAGTTACCATTCGATGAATGTGCAGATGGTGTGTTTGGCAGACCAGTACATCTCCCATGTGAATGCCAAATTTCCTGGCTCAGTGCATGACGCTTACATTCTGAGGAATAGCAGCATCCCTTATGTGATGGGGCAACTCCAGAGGCACCGTGTGTGGCTATTAGGTGAGGACATGGACTCTATACAGTGTGAATAGGTGTCTGGGTCTGGGGATGTCCTTGTGAGTTAGTGTGTGTCCAACAGTTGTCCCTCGCCATTTGCAGGTGACTCTGGTTACCCCAACCTGTCATGGCTACTGACCCCAGTGAGGAATCCCAGGACAAGGGCAGAGGAACGCTACAATGAGGCCCATGGGCGAACTAGGAGGATTATAGAGAGGACCTTCGGCCTCCTGAAGGCCAGGTTACGGTGCCTCCATATGACAGGTGGTTCCCTATTCTACTCACCAAAGAAGGTGTGACAGATCATTGTGGCCTGCTGTATGCTTCACAACTTGGCTTTGCGACGACAGGTGCCTTTTCTGCAGAAGGATGGTCCAGATGGAGGTGTTATGGCAGCTGTGGAGCCTGTGGACAGTGAAGACAAGGAAGCAGAAGAAGAGGACTTAGACAACAGGAATACAGTGATCCACCAATACTTCCAGTGAGACACAGGTAAGAAGACAACACAGCCTGCTACATCTGATTTAATTCTACTGCCTCTCATCTGTCTGTCATTTTCCCCCAGTGTATGGTCACTGAGTTGTCACTTTCCCTTACGATTTCACAGATGTGGGTCCCACTGTGTGACATCTGCTTTGTTTCCGCATGAACTAGAGCTGTGTGACATAGGTATGTTGACAATACAATGGACATTGCTATTTCCCTCAGTTATTGCAAATACACAATTGTGAAAGCACAGACTGACTCCAGATTGTTTTGTGATTTAAGGGTGCTTATTTAAGTGCTAAATAGTGGAGGGGGTTGTTAAATGGTCAGGGGTGATGGTGGAGGAATGTCCATGGCAGAGTCCAGTCCATTAGTCTTGCAGGTGCATTGTCCAAAGGGGCATAGGAAGTGGAGCTGGGGCAGTTTAAGTATGGACAGGGTGACAAAGTGGGACAGAAGGATGACAAATCAGGGTGGTCTCATTTCTTGGCGGGGGTCTTGGCATTGTTCTCTGTCTTTGTCCTGGATCTCAGGGACTGCTTGCGGGGTGGTTCTCCATCTGCCGGGGTGCTGGTGTCGTCGTCCTGTGGCAGTGCCTCCTGTCCACTAGCGCCGGCGGAGGTGGTGGGCAGTTCATCGTCCAGGCTAGTGTCAGGGGCCCCTTGTTGTTCCACAGTGTCTCTCCTGGTGTTGACGAGTTCCTTCAGCACCCCTACAATGGTGCCCAGGGTGGTATTGATGGATTTTAGTTCCTCCCTGAAGCCCAGATACTGTTCCTCCTCCTGCAGCCGCTGGGTCTCCTGAAACTTGGCCAGTACCATTGCCATCGTCTCCTGGGAATGGTGGTAGGCTCCCATGATGTTGGAGAGGGCCTCGTGGAGAGTGGGTTCCCTGGGCCTGTCCTCCCCCTGTCGCACAGCAGCCCTTCCAGTTCCCCTGTGTTCCTGGGCCTCTGTCCCCTGAACGGTGTGCCCAATGCCACTGCCCCCAGGTCCCTGGTGTTGTTGGGGTGGTGGGTTAGCTTGGGTTCCCTTTAGTGGTGGACACACTGCTGATTGATGTGTCCTAGGGACACAGGGATGGGCCCGCTGGGTGGGTGCTGTGCTGGTGTTTCCAGAGGGGGGAAGCTCTGTAGTGGCCTGTGCCAGTGTAAGGGGAACCGACTGTCCCGAGATCCCAGATAGGCCGGGCTGGTCATCTAGATCCAGTTGGACAGAGATGCTGTCATCACTGTGGGCCTCTTCTGTGGGTGGAGTGGACATGTCTGGACCCTCCTGTCCGGTGACGTTGGGTATTGGTCCTGCAGAGGTGTAAAGGCATGATTATTGCATCTGTGTGTGCCATGGTGTGCAATGGGTGGGTGACCCTGTACCCCAGTGCTTGCATTCCTGTGTAGGACCTTGTGTGATAATGGTTTATGGGGGTGTATGGGTATGTGCAGTGGACATGCTTTGGTGATGGGTGTCTATGCTTTGGTGTTACATGCAGGGCTTGGGTTTGGGATGTGTGGTTTGTGATATTGGGACATATGTGAGGAGCTGGAGTGATGGGGGTGAGGACGAGGGTGGGGGTATGTGATTGTATGCAGGTGGGGTGAGGGGGATAAGGTAATAAAGATTTGCCTTACCAGAGTCCATTCCTCCAGCTACTCATGCGAGGCCCTCAGGATGCAGTATAGCCAAGACCTGCTCCTCCCATGTAGTGAGTTCTGGGGGAGGAGGTGGGGGTCCGCCGGCAGTCCTCTGAACCGCAAGGTTGTGTCTTGAGACCACGGAACGCACCTTCCCCCGTAGGTCGTTCCACCTCTTCCTGATGTCATCCTGTGTTCTTGGGTGCTGTCCCATTGCGTTGTATGTATTTGGAATTGTCCAATGTGGTAGTGTTTTGCAAATGTGTGTGTATTTTGAGCGCAGCGGTGTGTACCGCCAATGGAATACCGCGGTTGAAAGACCGCCGCATGGATTTGTGGGTCGTGACAGTGTGGGCGTATTCCTGTTGGCGTGACAGTGGAGCTTTTGTTATCACCAGTTATCACTGACCTTTGGTGTGGCGGACTTGTGTTAGTGTCCGGATTTTGGCGGATTCCGAGCTGTGGGTCATAATGACCGTGGTGGAATTCCACGGCCGCGGCGGTGTGTTGGCGGTCTTCTGCACGGCGATAAGTGCCTTTTACTGCCAATATTGTAATGACCCCTGTGTGTTAAATGGAACGTTAGCCCATGTTTCTGAACTGCTTCCTAGAAACACGTTATGGATGGAGTATGGCATGTTAGTAGAAAATATTACGTTTATTTGGGACCAAACTTGTAATCAGAAAGTAGAAACGTGAGGGCATGTTAATGTCCTATGTTTCAGGTCAGCCTGTGATGCAAGGCAAGTCCAACAGGTATCGGGAATATCTGGGTTGACTCTATGAAGGAACGCTGGTGTTATAAGAAGTCTGTTGTTTATAACAAAAACAGTGTTTGTGTTATATCTGCTGCCCAAGAGAATCTTCTAATTTTGGTCCAAATCTGTGGTACACTTGGGTTAATGACCAACCCTTCGCAAAAGCCTAACCTTGATCTTTCTACTAGGATACCACACTTGCAAATTGAAGTGAATCTTCACATTCTTAAAAAAAAGTATAAACTGAGTGTTCCTATTGATGCTGGTGCCACAGGAAATTACATTGATGATCAAACCCCTCAACAACTAGTCATACCCTGTGTTCCGAAAACTATTCCGGAAGTGGTACAGACGGTGGTACAGACGGTCAATGGAACGACCAGTAACCATGCAAACCACGGTTTTAAGATTAGAGTGTGTATATTAAAAAACGAATAAGAACCATATAGAAGAAATTATGTTAGATGTAATTCAAGCTCCCCTATACGGCATAATCCTTTGAATGCCTTGGTTGCATTTACATAATCCCTCAATAGATTGGGCAGAACAAACAAAACACTTCTCATCCTTGTTTTGTAGAGCTATTTGTTCTAGTCATATGACACAAAAAAGGGATATCCGCTTAGTGTTATAATTGCCACAGCTGCTGAGAAAGATATTGACTTCCCGCCACAGTATCGCCAATTTAAAGATGTGTTTAATGAAAAAGAGGCAGAGACGTTGCTTCCTCACAGACCATATGACTGTCAAATTGATTTGATTTGGTTCCAGGTGCTTCAGTCCCCAGTTACTGTATTAATGCTCTTTCTGATCAAGAAACACAACACCTAAGACAGTCTCTTGATAAATATCTATCCAATGGTTTAATCCGCCCCTCTAAGTTCCCAGCTGCTTCACCACTTTTTTGATCCTAAGACTAATGGATGGAGAACTAAGAGCTTGTATTGATTATCGAGCATTAAATAAAGTTACCATCAAAAATAAATACCCGCTGCCTCTGATCCCACAGTTTTTTAATCAAGTTAGGACAGCGGTAATTTATACAAAATTGGATTTACAAGTGGCATATCATTTGGTCCGAATGCGGGCTGGCAATGAGTGGAAGACCACATTCAAAACTTGATATGGTCTGTTCGAGTATACAGTTATGCCTTTTGGCTTGTGTAAGGCACCAGCAGAATTCCAGGTTTTTCTCATTGATGATATAATAATATTTTCGTTCTCGGAATAAGAACATGAGGAACAAGTCATGAGTATTTTAAAGGCACTTCGAAAACATTATTTATACTATAAACTAAGCAAGTGTGAATTCCATGTGACCACATTATAATTCATTGGAGTGGTGTTAACACCTTCTGGAATGCAAATGGCTGAAAGAAAAATACAAGCAGTTGAGAAATGGCCTACACCTAAATCTGTATGAGATATACAGTGTTTTCTCAGCTTTGCTAACTTCTATCAATGATTTATCAGTCAATTCTCACAAACGGTAGCACCCATTACCAAACTGCTACGTAAAAAAGAACCATTTATATGGTCCTCTGAAGCTAACATGGCTTTTGAAACTCTTAAAAAAGTCTTTACCTTGGTCCCCATTCAAGCCCACCCTAACACAGGTCAGCCCTTTATAGTTGAAGCGGATGCCTCAGATGTTGCAATAGGGGTAGTCCCTTCACAGAGAAATCAAGACACAGGACAATTACATCCAGTCATTTATATGTTTTGGAAACTCAATGCTGCTGAGCAAAATTATGTCATTGCAGTGAAGGAATTTGTAGCCATTCGGGATGTGTTCAAGGAAATGAACCACTATTTAAAGGGTGCAAAACATATAATCACAGTGTACACAGATCATCATACTTTTCACTTCATGAGCTCAGCCAGGTTGTTAACCCCACGTCAATTGCGATGGATGCTATGTTTTTTGCAGAGTTTGATTTTGTCGTAATCTTCCGACCAGGAACTGATAATCAAAAGGCAGATGCATGTTTCATGATAAAGGTTTATCTCAGTCCAAAATCACCTCAGATAAAATAATCTGTCTCATAGATACAGAACATTTTTTTTGACAAACATTTGAGATCATTTTAAAAAAGATTAATGGAAAAAATGTCTCCAGGAAATCCTAAAAGAACTATAGTTCAAGGACTACCCATAAATGACTCTCAATTATTTATTACAAACGCTGATTTAAGTCACATGGTCGTCCTTTGGCTACACACACATCCTTTTGCAGTACATCCAGGTTTTCCCAAACCTTAGACCTAATACAAAGATACTTTTGGTGGCCCTCTATGAAAAAATGCATTAAAACTATGGTAACCGAATAGGACATCTGTGCACGAAATAAGTCAAATCACTTTAAACCAAAAGGACTGCTACATCCTCTTCCAACTCCACAAAAACCCTGGGAACATATATCCTTTGATTTTATTATCAGACTTTCAAAGGTACTACGATGTACAGTAATTCTGGTGATTGTGGATAGTCACACTAAAGACGCACGTTTCATCTCCTGCACTAATATTCCAACATCCTGTCAACTGGTTATTCTCCTTCTACAACATGTAGTACGTCTTAACATGTTACCCAAAGTCATGCGTTCAGGTCAAGGTTCACATCGTTTGTCTCAATTGTGGCAAACATGGTGCAAATCTCTTTATATTTCATCTACACTATTCACTAGTCATCATCCTCAAACTGATGGGCAGACAGAACATTTGAACCAAACTTTAAAACAGTATTTGAGGTGTTATGCAGAAGAAGCCACAGATTCTTGGGACTCCTTCCTCTGGCTTGCAGAAATAAATTATAATAATTCCTACCATTCTTCCACAGACACAACCTCTTTTTATGGCCTACTTGGTTTCCACCCTGACACATTACTAGTGGCTCTGCCTAGATTGGTAAATGCTACGCCTGCTGTTAAGGATTTCCTACAACACCTTTACCAAACACAAACACGTTTCAGAAACATTTAGCAAAAGCCAAGATACAATACAAAAAATACTATGACAAAAACACTGTGCAAGCCTGACCTCTCAACCAAGGCATTAAGTCTGGCTATCTACTTGATACATAGTCTTTTAAAACAAGCACATGTCTCACCCTAAATATATCGGTCCGTACCGAGTGATTTGTCAAGTAAATCCGGTTACTTATAAACTACAATTACCTTCCATACTGCGTATATACCCAGTGTTTCACACTTCGTTATATAGAAATTAGCACCTTCCAACAGGCCTCCTTGTCCTCCTCCTGTACAAGTGCATGCAGAATGGAAATACGATGTTCGAACAATCCTTGATTCTAAGCAAAGATGGAATCATTATGGTATGTCTTGGAAAGGTCATAGGACAGAGAAGGATTCCTGGGTTACTGCTCGGCAAGTGCATGCACCCCGATTACTTCGACACTTTCATTTCCTCCATTCCAATGAGCCGGGCCCTAGAACACGCTTGGGAGGGAAGAGTACTGTCAGCGTCGCAGCGATGCGCATCCTAGGGTCCGCCCCTACCATGAAAGTGTCAGCACACCCCTTTTCGATTGACCGCATGTCATCACCGCAAACATGGTATTATGATCTGCAAAAAAAGCCATATTATGGGCCCATTACGTTGTTGGTTACGCTGCCATGAAAATGGTTAAAGAATAACAATGGTTAACACAATAAAAACAATGTTTCAGGCCATTAGTGTTTTAACAATAAACTGAATCAGTCCCATTATTACAATGTTGCGGTGGGAGAACTGCAACTCCCATCCTTTCCCAGAGGCTCCCATTTTGGGTGTGACCCGGTGTATATAAAAGCAGCTCCACCCAGTGGCACCCAGATTCCAGGCAGAAGCTCCAGCTTCCCCGAGATGTTTCTCTTGGCGTCTCCTGTGTTGGTGGGGACTCCATCAGAGGGGCGCTCTCTGCGTGGGTCCACCCTGGTTCTGATTGTTCCAGGCCGGCTCCCGCTTGTGATGTCCTCTTTTGAAATGCAGAGCGGTCGCACTCTGAGTGGGGAGCTTTTTGAACTCCAAAATGTGGAGTTGTAGAGTGCGGCTGAATTGGAGCGAAGTTAATTTCTTTAGACACAAGAAGAAAGAATTTTGGTTGGGCTTGATTTATTGTGCAGTTATCTATGTTATGACAATTGCTTGCTTTAGAATGGTTTCTTAAGTTTAATCAAGCATTTGTTTTTGGTTTTGACATTTGGAATGGAAGAGACATTACGTATTGCCTCAGAAACAACATGGTAGTTTTTTTTTTTTTTTTTTCAAAAGAACAATTTATATTTTGAGTTGCTCAAATGTTAATGATTGTTTTATAGGGGCATTATATTTGGAGACAAACCTTTGTCATTTAAACGTGAATCCATGTGCAACTTTTGGAGAATCACTGCAATATTATTCAACATGCTTGCGGAGAGCATTAAACATTTTTTGTTCTTTACTTAGTGTTTTATTTTGGTGTATTAACCCTTTACTTTTCAGGTCTCCTTCACCGCAGTTCAGTTCCCTCTCCCTTTCCCCTCACCTGGCCACTCTAATAATCAGTACTTTAATAGTATTCTGAGTTGGGGCTGCCTGGAGGTGGGATTCTAGAAGTCATCATGCAAATCCAAAGGACAGCAGCCTATTTGACAGGGTCTGATTAGTGTCATTTAAAATGGATTCAATGAATAACTTATTTTGCTTAATGTTAAGATAATTTGCTAATAATTTCCCATATTTGTTTTGTCCTCAGTAGTATTTGTCACAAGACTTCACAAGATAAGATGAAGCTGAATCTGTGGCTACCTTGTTAGAATATAATTTGGCTTTAATAGGTTGCTGCAACGAGTGCTGTGATTCATGAGGTGTAATAAATGTGTTCAAGGTGTTTACTTTCTTCAAATAATTGTTTAGATTGTAACTGAGAGTGTTTCTTTTTCTTAGAAACATAATTAATAATAAAATCACTAGCAGAAGCTTTGAAAGTTCCCAAGTTATATGAAAGGGGATTTTGTCTGAGGGATTAAAATGAAAGTATTCATGAAAGAAAGAAGTAAAAGATGAAGTGAAAGCAATATCTAGAAGTAGAGAGTTGTTGAATCTCCATCTCCTAAGAGAATTGCGTTTGGGTAAAGGTCTAGTTGAATAGCTACTGGTGCATGATCAGAGATTATAATGAAGCCAATGTCTGCAGCCTGGAGAGATTGGGTAAAATGATGTGAAATAAAAAGGTATTCTATTCAGGATTGGCAGTGATGAACAGGGGAAAAATATATGTATTCTCTTAAGAATGGATTATATAATCTCAAAGCATCAGTCAAATCACGTTGACTGATAGCTTGTACAAATGTTTTTAAGTGATTTATTTGGGATGTAATGTATTGATGGATGTCTGTCTAGAAAGGGATCAACAAAATTATTACAATAACCTGCTAATACTACAATGTTATCTGGGAATTGCATGAGTTTCTGGGAGATGTCAGACCAAAACTGACTATCCGGAGCATTAGGACCATATACATTAAACAAAACAATTGGAAGTTTACTAATGAATAGCTTAAGGAGCACCCAACTCCGTTCGGAGTCCTGTTTTTGAGTTATCAATTGAACTTTTAAGGAATTGTGACATAAAATTAAAACTCAATTTTTTTATTTTACCGTTGCCCAGTCAATAAATGACATCACCAACCCATCCTTTTCACAACTTTATACACTTGTTCTCTTTAAGGTGCGCTTCTTTTAAAAGGGTGCTAAAGCGATATGTTAATTCGAAAATATTAATGAGTGTTTATGCATTAAGAATAATAGAAAAAAAAATTGTAGAAATAAATAATGCAGAGAATTAATATGCACATTTGAAAATGTGCCCCCAGAGAGTGGTCACCAAGAGTCACAAATTATATTAAAACAGTAACTAACGTATGTGTAATATTGAATATGTATTAAAATAATGTAGTAATATGTCATATTGAGATATATAACGTATGTTTTGCATTACATTATAGAGCTAACTTAGCCAAGGTGTGGCCTAGTTTTGCCAGGCCTTATGTAGAAGTTTAATATTAACGCACAATGTAGAAAAGCTAATGTGCTGAAATGACCATGAACCACTCGTTGTTTAATAAAATCTGCTTAGCTAGAATTCTCTAGACTGGATGTACTTTCCCAGGATTCGAACAATGGAGACACTGACTAGAGAAGAAGACGCAACATTTTCAATACCTGATCAACCGGACGATGAGAACATCATACAGAGAACCAATCGAAACCTTGAGAACTGTGTAATCTTAGAATTCATAGATTTGAAAAACAAAGATTATTGGATAGAGTCATAACTGGTGATTAACTGACCAATTAAGAACTAGGGGCTAGTCTGGGTGACTTTGATAAAATAATGTGACAGAAGGGCAGAGTTCAGATGTTAGGGGCAGATGATCGAGGAGAGAACTTTGCTGAATTTTATACAATATTTGGGTAGGAGAGATAAAGACTTTGTTATTGGGCTTATGCTCTTGAGAGCCTGATGCGATGCTGATCGATTGATGACCTGAAGACGAAGACCGACTTTGTTGCTGATCCATACCTGGGATAGGTCGCTATGACAATGTGACTGAATTACCTTTTGTGCCTTTTCCTTCTAGGTACCAACTGCGCTGTCTAAATAGTTTTTTTCTCTTAAGTTAGATGTTTTTCCAAATTCATGTTCTAAACTGTTTTTGCATGAAGTCCCACATGCTGATGCTAATCTGGGTTAGGTAGGGTTCCTATTCTGAGACGTTGAGATATACAGTGACAAATGATTGACTGACTGATTTGCTGAACTCTGCTACTCATGTTGAAGTATTCACCTTTGATTCATATGTTGACTTATGCTGAAGCATTAGAATGCATGATTTCTCAAGTTCTTCTTGGAGTATGTTATTGGTGGTCACTAATGAATTAATCTCGAGTTGATTTAATAAAGTTTGAATTAATCCCATGAATTAGTGTTGTAACCAATAGGGAAATAAAATTGCTAAAACGTATATTGAGTTGTGGTTATTCATGTGTGTTGACGTTATTAACTGCTGATTAATGTTCTGAATATTGATTTGTGTAATTGATTGTTGATGGACATTGGTTACTACATGACTAGGATATTCCATGCGAATCAAAAGGTTCATCGGCCTATACGCGTCCCCTTGTAAATTTAATTATTAAAGACTGGGTGCGCTAGCAGTTTTTGGTAGCAGCTTGATGGTTAGTTTCCTTGGAAAACTAGTTATGTGGTGACTGATGGTTATGGTGGTAATTTGAGTTAGGGTTAGTTGTTCATCATTATTGTGATTTGGATTTTATTTTTCGTATTGGCAATTGTAGCAAGAATGATGTCCCCTTAAACTCAGAAATGACTTTCCCAGATCCTGGATCCTGCTAGAAAAGTTGGGTATGTTCTCGGCGTTCTAGTGATAGTGTGAAAGTGGTAGGTTGCACTTGCAAAGGCTTATGCAAATCGCAGGGGAATTGTGATGTATGTGAGGGAAGTAGGGAGTCTGCGTACTCCAGTTGTGGTTTAGTAGGAGTGTGCGTAATCTGCAGTATGAGAGTAGGGAAGTCGTCAAACTTCACATGTGTGTGGCGCTTTGTGCTCAAAAAGTGTGCACGTGCTTATTGATGATGTACGAACCCTGTGTTGTCTAATACTCCGGAGTATATTGACAAGTGTAGGAGAAACTTGGTTATATGTTGTAATCTGTCTGGTTTAGTAGGTGGATCGGCCGTGGTCAACAAGTCAGTGTATAAGTTAAGTGAGTGAGAGAAATTTTCGACTGAGATTTGGCGAGTCCTATGTGCACCAGGACAGACCCATTGATCAGTTGAGAGTGAAAACTGCGGGTCGAATTTCACTTGCGAATGTGGGAGACTGAGAAAGAGGAATAGCTGCATGAGTGAAAAGGGCCATCAGTGAAAATCTGTTAGGTCTCTGAAGCGATTGTGTACCTTCCTGTAGTAAACCAGCAGGTTTGTTTTTGGTTAGTGCTCACAATAACTTGCATTCGTTTCGTGTGAGTTCGAGTTCAGGAGGACAAGCCGCAACACTTTGTCAGCCGCAGTGTGTGAGGGTGGCGTCAAAGTGAGCAGCGCTGGGATAGGTTGGTTAAGTAAGAAGAGTCGCAAGCGGATTGGCAGCCGTCCGTGAGAGACAATTGGCTGAGAAGGTGGGTGGAGGGAATCTTGGGAGTAAAACTAATTTCCTTAATTGATTTGAATACACAAAAGATAGAATAGATTTAGGGGGTCATTATGAACACAGCGGTAACAACCGCTGTGTTCATGCTGGCAGTGCAAACACTGACCGCCAGTGACCCCGGATCCCCGTCAGCCAAATAATGATCCTTTCTGTGGGCCGGCGGGCGAAAACATTGTTTCCGCCCGTCGGCCCACAGAAAGGACTGGCCGGGACTTTGACTGCGGCTCCATGCCTCTGTGCGGCAGGTGCAGTTGAACCCATCATGCAAATCACTGCCCAAAAATCAGGCAGTGACCTGCGCGACGGGGAATTGCACTGGGGCCCCTGCACTGCCCATGCAAAGTGCATGGGCAGTGCAGTGGCACCCCCCCGCCAGCCTTTCCCTGGCGGGATAACCTTCCACGGAAAGGCTGGTGGATATGGAAACATTATCCGACGGGTAGTGCAGCTACCCTGTCGGATGGTGTTTCCACTCACCGCCAGGCTGCCTGACGGCGGAAGCCTGGCCGTGAGTGAGGGCTGCTGATGACAGCCCTCTACGTGTTTATTATGTGGCTGGTTGGCCCGCCATGCCGTCTGGTGGTTTCAGCCGCCATTGCCGACATGGTGGGCCAAGCCGCCATGTTCGTACTGACCGCTTTAATTTTTCAAAGCGTTTAGGAGTGCTATTAATGGTGATACATACATTAAGGCGACAGTGGGGGAGCCTACCCCACCAGAAAATTCTCCAGCTTATATTGTGATGGAGGAGCGAGGTGTTGTGCCATGTTTTTGGTTAAAGCAGTGGTGCAAATTGACAGAGAAACAGGGAGCTTTAGCGTTTCTGAAGCATGGAACGTTTAATTTGAGAATTTTGGATCAGTTGCGGATGACACTGTATGAGACAAAGCCTCTTCTGAGACCAGCACAGTTTGAGGCTTTAGCAGCTTGGGAGCTTCTAGCAAGACAGCAGCAAAATATAAAATTCCAGAGAAGAATAAGGAAGGTAGAGAAGTCCCTAGCAGAAGCAAGATGGGATTGGGAACAGAAGAGTTGAAGAACAGCAACATTGCAGGACGTTAAGTTGTTTCCCAATATCACAGAGGAAGATGAGTCAGAAGGGAAAGAGGAGACTAGCAAAAGTGATAAGAGTTTGTCAGGGAGTAAAAAGAAGAAAAAGTCTTACATAGTGGAAGAAGACTCGGATGTCGAGGATCTCATTACTCAGATGTTGAGGGACCGACCTCCACCATATGCGGTACATGAGGGGGGCCCATGTACTAGTACTGCTCCAACTGCCCCAGCTCAAGTGTCGGGAACAGCGGGACCGGTGTAAGCAAATAATGGACATGTACAAGGGGTACTGCAGAGTACTCCTAATGCACTGACTACTTCGGTAGTCCAAGCGCAGATGCACCCACCACTGATACAGAGAATTTACCCAGAGATACTGATTCTTGAGACAACCTCGAACTTAGTGGTTCCTATGATGCAAGTGGTTCCGAGACCAATGCTAGGTCAGACTGAACCAACTCCAGTGTTGATGCCTTAGACACAGCCACAGGGTTTGCTGAAGTTCACACCAATGACAGGGACACAGTCAGATGTGACAACAGTGATGAATCAGAGCATGGAAGTAGTTCTTCCACAAAATGCGGGTGTCAGAGCAGCACCAGATGCAATATCGCTGCCAATTACTGTTGGTCCAGCGCTATCATTGTTCGCGCAAAAGAAACCGATTGCAGGAGAACAGGGTGAAATGTCACAGAGCCTTGTGAGGAGGAGGGTGAGAGACCATGTGCAGGTAATATCATCTATGAGGCAGACCTTTGACAGATCTAGGCCATTAATGGATCTTAGTCCACTTTCTGCGCCTCCAGATGCCGTAGATGGCCCAATAGTAAGTCAGAGCTTGAAGCTCTTGACGCCACAAACTCTAGGTGGAGTGGTACAACAGGTGCCATTGCCAAACGCAAGTAATGTTTCATTACAGGGATTGATAGTACAATAGTTAAATGAGTGGTTAGACAGTCTGAATTCTCCTCGATACACATCCAAGGGTGAAGAGCAGATTGATCCTGTAAGGCTGGCTACAGAAATAACTGAACTAGTCGAGGGGTCAATGGGAGTGAATAGGTTAGAATCCTATACTGAAGAAGAACTGAGATACTTGTGTCAAAGAATTACAAAAGAAGTGGGCAGGTAAACATGACATAGAAATTGAGAAAACAAAGCACTTGAAAATTAGTTATAACCTAGATTTAAGGCAAGGATTTTGAACACATGAGATCAGCAGGGATGAAAGAGCATCTCTAAGAATTATTGCAGATTGCTCAGATTTGGAGAGCATTAGAGAAGTGGGAAGGGAGATGGGCAAAGAAGAAGGATAAATGAAAACGAGATTCACAAGAAGAGTCTGAAAGTGTGCAGAAAGAAAAAGATCCAGTAAACATTTTACGAATGAGGGAAATTCCAGGAGGGCAGTTTGTTCATGTTCCCTGGCACAGGAGCGATATTCTGTCATTCACAAATGATTATCCAAAGCTGAAGGAGAAACCGGTTGAGTGGTATCAGCAGACAGATGGATTTGTAAAACTTTCAAAATGTCTGTGGGAAGACCTGAATACTCTGTTGGAGATAGTGGTTCCAGCTGATTTGTGGGTTGAGTGCAAAAGGGCAGTAGATGGGCCGACGAGTGAATTAGAAAGGAATAGAGTTACAGGTGCACCATCACCCGAAGTGATGAAACATTATTAAAAGGTGATTGAGTTCCTGAAGACAAGAATCTAGCCTAAGAATATTGATTGGCAGAGAATTGACAGGACAGTGCAGGAAGTAAAAGAGTTGATACATACATACTATGAGAGATTGTTGAAGGCATTCAAGGAGTACAGTGGTAAGGAAGCAATCAAGCCGGAAGACATGTTGCACTTTGTGTTCAGGTTTGTGGAAGGATTGAGACCTGAGGTAGGTCAGATGATTAAGAGTCATTTGATTTGCTGGCAAACAAAACTGATTGATGAGGTGTTGCAGTGTGCGAAATACTGTAGTGATGAGATTGAGTTGAAGCAGAAAAAGTTGAAGGAGAAGGCAATGGTGATGCAGATTAAGGCAGCTCAAACAGGAGTACAGGGAGCTTTAGTGCAGCAGATACCGCAGAAGCAGGTAACTGTCATGTTCCAGCTTCAGGTGAGATGTAGAGGTTGTGGAATTAATATGAATTGTGGTCCAGATTTGAGTACAGCAGTGGTTCAGAATGATGTGCAAGGGATAAAAAGGATGTTACCATGTCATCTTTGCGAAAACGTGGGACACTGGAAGCGGGAGTGTCGGATGATGGTGCAAGATGGTGGTGTTCAGCGAAGTGGTGATGTCAATACATTTCACAGGTCAGAGACAAGACAGACGTAGTGACACAGTGCACCAATTCCCATTACATAGCGAGAATGAAATAAATGATGAATGGATGTATGATAGTTCAGATGAGGAGCCATGTATGCTTGCAGCTTCATTAGAAATGGATCAACAGGGACCCTTTGTGAGTAGAAAGGTGATGGGTCATAAGGTCTCATTTCTAGTGGACACAGGAGCTACGTGCTCTACAGTGAGAAGTGCAGAAGTTCTGAACTTACCTCTTCCAGGCAGAACAGTTCAGGTTGTAGGGATAGCGAATGGACAATTGATAAATCAGATCACAGATCCAGTACAGGTTGAGATTGGCAACTTCCAGGGACTGCACAAGTTTGTAGTCTGTGACTCAAGTCCAGTATCCCTACTGGGAAGGGACTTATTGTGCAAAACCAGATGTTCGATTAATTGTTTAACTCCTGGAATAGAGGTCCAGACAAATAGTGACAATGAAGAGGAACAAACTCCTGAAATTGGGAATGAACTCACTAATGAAGAATACCCGTTAATTGAGTTTTGCCCAATGTTTGCTATGAAAGAATTGCATGCAGATTTGCAGGGAACAGTGCAGGAGAATGTGTGGGACCTGACAGGTAAAGAATTGGGTCTGGTCAAGGGAGCAGAGCCGATTAAGGTCACTTTGAAGCTGAATATAGTGTTTCTGCAGCTTCCACAGTATAACATGGCACAAGATGTTTTGATGAAAGTGGCGCAGATAATTGGAGATTTTCTGAAACAAGTTGTTTTGAAAGAAGTGTTGAGCAGTCAATGTAACTCACCGATAATGGGCTTGAAGAAGCCTTTTGGGAAAGTACGAATTGTGCAAGACTTGTGAAAAGTGAATGACATGGTGATCAAATGTTGTCTCGTAGTGCCAAACCCAGCAGTAATATTGTTTCAGATTCCATGCGATGCAGAATAATTCACAGTTGTAGATTTGTCACAATCTTTCTTTGTGCCTCTTCATGAGGGTAGTCAGTTTCTCTTTAGTTTCAAATTCCTAGACAGAGTCTACAGCTGGTGCAGGGTTCCTCAAGGGTACACGGAGTCACCGTCTGTGTTCAATCAGATCTTGAAAAAGAATCTGGAGTCATTGGAACTCCTGTACCAATCGGCTCTGGTGCAGTACATTGAAGACGTGCTGACTGCATCCAAAATGAGGGACGAGTGTAAGTACGACTCGATTGCCCTGTTGAATCATTTGGGAAAATTTGGACATAAAGTGTCACCTTTGAAATTGCAGTATTGTCAGAAGTCAGTGAAATATTTGGGACACCAAATTGAGAAAGGGTCAAGGAGAATTTCCAGAGAAAGGATTACAATTATATTGCAGAGAAGTCCCCCGACTTCACATAGAGATGTCAGAATGTTTCTGGGAATGGTAAGTTATTGTCGTCAGTGGATTCCAAATTTTGCTTAGATTGCCAAACCATTGCAGCAGCTGAAACAAAGATGGTACAGATCCCATCACATTAGATCAGGACCAAATGAAAGCATTCACTGAGTTGAGAGATAGTTTGTGCAGAACTCCAGCATTGGGAATGCCTGACTACACAAAGCCATTCACATTGTTTTGTCATGAACGTGATGCTTGTTCTTTGTCTGTCTTGACACAGGTCCATGGAGGTGCTTATCACCCAGTAGCTCATTTTTCAGCTACCTTGGACTCAGTTGCAGCAGCCTTACCGGGTTGTTTGCGTGCAGTTGCCGCAGTTGGTCAAAGCCTTACACAATGTGAGGGAGTAGTGATGGGATACCATCTCACGGTAATGGTACCTTACTCTGTTGAGATCTTACTGACAAGGACGAAAACACAGTATTCGACTGGTGCCAGACTGACAAGGTATGAGACGAGCTTTCTAGGTGCTCCAAATGTAGCATTGAAAAGGTGTACAGTGCTGAATACTGCAACATTACTTCCAAGGGGTACTGTTGAAATTGAAAAAGAAGAAGACATTGAGCATGATTCTCTTGAGGTAACTGAGTTCTGCACAAAACCAAGACCTCATATCAGAGATACATGATTGGAAGAAAATGACCAAATTGTTTTTGTTGATGGCTCATGTCTCAGAGATGGTACAGGAACACTGAGAGCAGGATATGCTGTGTGCACAATTACAAGTACATTAGAAGCTTCTTGGCTTTGAGGTGTATATTCTGTGTAAGTAGCAGAATTGGTAGCTCTTACTAGAGCATGCCATGTATCTGCTAGACTGAGAATCACTATCTATACAGATAGTCAATATGGATTTTAAATTGTTCAATTGTGGTTGCAAAGAGGTTTCCTAACCTCTACTGGTACACCAGTAAGAAATGGTGGCAGGATAAAGGAGCTGCTGTATGCAATACAGTTACCTGAAGAAATTGCCATGGTAAAATGCAGTGCACATCTAAAGTCACATGACTACATCTCACCAGCAAATGGATATGCAGATCAAGTCGCAAGGTTTTGTGCACTGAACTGTGGGAACTGATGTCAGAAGAAGATAAAACATGTACAAGTTTTGCATTGAAAGTGATCGAAAATTTGGAAGAGTTGAAAACACTGCAGAGTAATGTTGACAAGGAAGAGAAACGACTTTGGTCCAAATTAAAATGTGTTCAAAGACCTGTTGAGATATGGGTTTCCGAAGAAGGTCAGATGGTCCTGCCAAATAGTTTACTGTCACAAATGGCTGGGTATTACCATGGTCAGGCACACATTGGGAGGGATGCCATGGTTCGTCTGTTCAAAATCGACTGGTTCAATCCCAAGTTTAGGCAGGCAGCAGAGGCAGTGTGTCATTGCTGTATGATCTGTCAGCAGTTAAATGTTAGATAAGGAACAGTGGTGAATTTGAGCCACATTGGAAGAGCAAGAGGTCCATTCAGCAGAATGCAATTGGATTTCACTGAGATGCCTGCGTGTGGGTGTTTGAAGTACTTGTTGGTGATTGTGTGCATTTTTAGTCACTGGATTGAAGCATACCCCTCAAGAAGAAATGGTTGTCTCACAGTAGCAATGTTATTGCTTAGGGAGTTAATACCACGTTTCGGGTTTCCAATCCCTTTAGAATCAGATAGGGCAACTCACTTCAACAACGAGGTGATTAAACTCTTGTGTGCAGCACTAAACATTGAGCAGGAATTACATTGTAGCTATCGCCCTGTAGCATCAGGACTAGTAGAACAGACAAATGGTACCTTGAAATCAAGAATTGCTAAGATGTGTGCAGCTACGAATCTGAAATGGCCAGATGCATTGCCTTTGATGTTGATGTCGATGAGGAATACACCTGACAAGAAGACAGGGCTGTTGCCCCACGAGATTCTCATGAGCAGAGCAATGAGATTACCAGCAGTTCCAGCCAATGCACTTGTGAATATTAAAGATGATATGGTGTTGGACTACTGCAAGGGTATGGCTTATGTGCTTTCGCTCTTTTTATCAGCAGGTGGAGGCCACTACTCTGCCACCCATTCACGATCCAGGGCACAATCTGAGAGCCGATGACTGGGTTGTTGTCCGAAAACATGTTCGCAAGACATGTTTGGAGCCACGCTGGAGAGGGCCATACCAGGTGGTCCTAACGACTACGACAGCTGTGAAGTGTGCAGGACTCCCGAACTGGATTCACACCAGTCACACAAAGAAAGTGGCATGTTCACTGGATCATGAAGAAGGGTTGTCAAGAGCACCAACAACAGTGAAACAAGTTGCCGCTTCTGAACCAGAAAAGGAACCAAGAGTGTCTGAAATTGAACAAGAGCTTGTGGAAGATGGATCTATTACCCCTGTAAGAGACGGCAGTGAAGAATTACAGGAGGGTGCGGAAGAATCAATCACAACACAGACAGCAGGAGAGCCTAGCTCAGTAGGGGTTCGCTCAGAAGCAGACAGTGCTGAGAAGCAAACAGAGCAAGTGCCAGACCAAGAGAGGGAAAGAGTTGAGATGGATCAAAGGAAAAGTGATCCGACTCCTCCTGAGCCCTTTGCAGGTCCATTAAGAGAAAACATCATAGAGAAGGAGAAGAGTCCAATTCTGAAAGGAATATTGACAGAAGGATCGAGAAAAGGAGATAATTGGCCTGAGTCACAAGTAGAGAAAAGAAAGGAAGTGGTCATAAATGAAACAATAGAGGAAGAAGTAGATACCACGAGAAAGAAGAATTGAGTGAAGGAGAGCTAAGTGGTGATCGAAAATTGAAAAGAAACAGAATAGCAAGTCGACATAACGCAGGTCCTGAATGGGTGTATGCAACTACTAACGAATGGCAACACAAGTTTATGTCCTTTTGTTTTGATAGAGAGGTTCTGAGTCAGTACTTTGATGTAACCTGAAAGTGAACAAGGAGCTGAATTGTTGAACCAATCTGTGAAACATCAAAATAGAGACTGTTGAAAACAAACTGTAAGAGACATTGATAACCTGATTTGACATTAACCCAGATGTGACAAGCTGCTAATCGATTCTGACAAAGGAAAAGGGTTCCTGAATGTGAGACTGAACTGTGAGAGAAGAATTTTTCCTTATTTTTGATTTTTACTGCACTTTATATAAGAGTTACTTTTGCCTTCTGATTTTTTATAGATCATGGCTGAGTTGAATAATCAAGTTAGAAATGCTAAGCGCTGTAAATATATGAGTGTTGGATTGGCGATTATGTGTGGGATTCTGTTTATAGTGATGATTGTGGGAATGTCTGTTCTTGATGTGAAAGGAGCCAATCGTACTTCTGCTTCTGAAACTACTACACTAACAGCTTAAGAGAAGTTTAAGTTAGATGAGAAGTATTTGCATGATTATACTGATGCCCAAGGAGAGCTTTCTTCTAATGTTTTCTATCGCTTGTTGAGTGAATATGTTGGGACGACAAATGGATGTAAGGGATTGTCTTGTGTGTACGCGAATTCCTTCATCAGCTACTAACAAGGTTCTATAATCAATAGTATATACAGTATTTTTATTCTATGACTTGGTGTTTTCGTTTGTTCCTATTATTAGATATTTGAGTAGAGTAGCTAAGGATCATGATATAGTATTAGTTAGAGGATTCTTTGAGCCTACACTAACATTTGGAACTGCATATGCGCACAAGAACAACCTCACATGCTTGCTTACAACTTTAGAGAAGAGCTTCATAGGGCATACTGATGACAGGAGAAAGGCATTAAAAGAAAAACTAAAAAAAGGGTTAGAGAAAAGGACTTATAAGAATGATTATGCTTACACTGTTATTAAAACGCAAGGGAAATTAGCATTAGATGCATTACCCTTAGGAAAGCTTTGTGTATATATAGGCCAAAATCACGCACTGACACTTTATTTGTGGGAACGAGTGAATGTAGGCATGTGTTTTTGTTTCAGAGTAAATGGACTTTTATACTGAATGGTCAGGACCCTGCAATTCCTGGCATATATTATATTTGTGGACTTAATGCTTATTACTGTCTTCCAAGAGGATGGTATGGGACATGTTATTTGGGGATAGTTTTCCCAAAGATTTATCAGATAGATAACTTAAATAAGTTTCTGAAATTGACTGAATTATAAGCGACAGAGGAGGGAATCCTCTTCTGCAGTTGTGGGAGATATATTTGGTGCAGTGATTCCTTCACTGGGAGCCATCCTGAATTTGATCAAGATACGAAAGTTGTCTACCATTGTGGATAACATGCTGACAAATTTTACAGGCAATTCTTATGATAAATGCTGAATTAGCTGTGGATAGAGCTATGACGCTTCAAAATCGTGGGGTCTGTAAAATGATTACCTCTAGGCACTGTTGTTCTTACATACCTAACAATAGTAAAGACATAAGAGACTTACTTAATAACCTGACTGACTAAAGTAAGGATTTAAAGGAATTGAAGGAACCAGATGTTTGGGAAAAGGTTGGAAATGGATTTGCTTCAGTGGGAAATTGGCTTAGTAACATTTAGAATGGGGTATTATTAAAAATCATACAGGGAACATTAATTGTTATTGCTTGCAGATTAGGATTATGGGGTTCATGTAATTGTGTCAAAAGATTAAATTGAGAAGGTCTAAAAATAATCAGAGGAGGTAAGAACGAAGCAGAGAAATAATTTATAGGGAAGATTTGAGAAGGAGACAAAATATTGAGGAAATAGAATTATGAAACTGTTGAGGGTAAAAGTAGTGTGATGGCATATTCAGTCATCAGAGGAGGGATCGCTAAAGCAGATATGTTAATTAGAAAATATTAAGAGTGTCTTTGCATTTTGAATAACAAACTAAAAAAAATGTAGAAATAAATAATGTAGAGAATTAATGTGCACATTTGAAAATTTGCATGGAGAGTGGTCACCAAGAGTCACGAATTATATTAAAAGAACAGCTAACGTATTTGTAATACTGAAAATATATTAAAATAATGTAGTAATATGTCATATTGAGATATATAACATATGTTTTGCATTATATTATAGAGCTAGCTTTGCCAAAGTTGTGGCCTAGTTTTGCCAGGCCTTGTGCAGAAGCTGAATATTAACGCGCAATGTAGAAAAGCTAATGTGCTGAACTGACCATGAACCGCTTGTTGTTTAATAAAATCTGCTTAGCTAGAATTCTCTGCGATGAACCGACGAGCAGGAGACAATGGAATCAATTTTGTATCAAGGACTGTGTAAAGCAGACTAGATGTACTTTCCCAGGATTCGAACAACGGAGACACTGACTGGAGAAGAAGATGCAACATTTTTTATACCTGATGAGCCGGATGATGAGAACATTGTACAGTGAACCAATCAACACCTTGAGAACTGTGTAATCTTAGAATTCATAGATTTGAAAAACTAAGATTATTGGATAGAGTCATAACTGGTAATTAACTGACCAGTTAGGAATTAGGGGATAGTCTGTGTGACTTAGATATAATAACGTGACAGAAGGGGGAGTTCAGATGTTAGGGGCAGATGATCGAGGAGAGACCTTTGCCGAATTTGATGCGATATTTGGGGAGAAGAGATAGAGACTTTGTTATTGGGCTCATGCTCTTAAAAGCCTGATGCGATGCTGATCGATTGATGACCTGAAGACGAAGACTGACTTTGTTGCTGATCCATACCGTGGATAGGTAGCTATGACAATGTGACTGAATCACCTTTTGTGCCTTTTCCTTCTAGGTACCAACTGCGCTGTCTAAATAGTTTTTTTATCTTAAGTTAGATGTTTTTCCAAATTCATGTTCTAAAATGTTTTTGCATGAAGTCCCACATGCTGATGCTCATCTGGGTTAGGCAGGGTTACTATTCTGAGACGTTGACCTATAGAGTGACAAATGTATAACGGACTGATTTGCTGAACTCTGCTACTCATGTTGTCTTATTCACTTTTGATTCATATGTTGACTTATGCTGAAGCATTAGAATGCATGATTTATCGATTTCTTATTGGATTATGTTATTGGTGGTCACTAATGAATTAATCTTGAGTTGATTTAATCAAGTTTGAATTAATCCCATGAATTAGTGTTGTAACCAATAGGGAAATAAAATTACTAAAACGTATATTGAGTTGTGGTTATTCATGTATGTTGATGTTATTAACTGCTGATTAATGATTTGTGTAATTGATTGTTGATGGACACTGGTTACTAAATGACTAGGATATTCCATGCGATTCAAAAGGTTCATCGACCTAGACGCGTTCCTTTGTAAGTTTACTTATTAAGGACCGGGCACGCTAGCAAGGGCAATTTGTGTGTTAAGTTTTGAGAAATGACCAAAAACTCTTTGTCACCTAATAGGGTAGTTTAAACCCCTGACATTCCAAGAAATGCATGTCAGGGCCATTTAAAAAGGACAATGTATTTGATACAATCAGATCTACCTTTGTAAAAAACGTATAATATAGTAAATAATCTGACATATGATAGGAAGATCATAATTGTATAGATATGAAGGTGTATGAAGTATAATAATTATGAAAGAATATTAGAGGAAAAAAGTGAGGATAGGAATGATAGGAATAGATCACTAAGGTAGAAAAGAAAGGATAAGATGAGATGAGAGAAACAAAACTGTATGAAACAGAAAATATAACAATAAAAGAAGACTTACCAATGTATATTGTTAAGAGAGATGGGGGGTAGACCACATGAGAAGACCGGACGTCAGGAGGGAGGGGGACAAATAAAGGCCAATATACATGTAACAGGAGACAGGAGTGTGTGACATCACAATGTTGACTCTGTAAAAAAAAAAGAATATTAGTTAAGCCAACACCGCAAAAGGAAGTAATACCAGTAATAAGTTATTCCAGCAAACTCTGCTTGAAGATAGAAGATGAGCAAATGTGAAAGGAAAGAAAGAGAAAACATGACCATTATCCTTATTTTGGCAAACGACCTGATGTAGAGACATCCATATTTGCTACATTGTGAGATGCAAGAAAATCTCTTATGCGGGATGGATCCCCGTATGTCGTTGTGTTATTGTTATAAGTAACTTTGAAAAAGCAAGGGTGGAAAAGTCCAATCGTAGCATTGGTCCCATGCTTAAAAAGCCTATTTGTCTGTCTGTGGTGCTTTTCACATAGTCCTGGGAGAAAAGAAGAAAATGACCAGACCAAGAAATATGTTTAATTTGTGTGGCAGCTTAGATTATCTTCATCAATCGGGAGAGCTCCAGAAAGTACAAAATAACTCCTCAAGGTTGTTTAGAAGTGTTCAGAAATTTAGAGGGATGGCCTAGTCTATGTACACATTGTAGGTAAAGTGTTGAGTCTCCAAGCAATTGTAAGATCTGTGGTAAGAAAGTTTTGAAGAAAGAAATGGGGTTTGTTCCTTCTATGCCTTCATGTAGGCTATAAATGTGTATGTTATTTCTCTTGTTGTGATTTTCAATATCTTAAACTTGCTTGTGTAGAGTAATTACCTGGTCTTGAATAGAGTCTAATTTGGAGGGAGTGTCTTTTAAGTTGGAGATTTGTTGTTGTACATTAGACATCCTTTCTTAAATAAGATTCCACCTGCAGGAAAGATTCTGTAATTTGGAATTTGTTTCCTCCAAGAAGGGCTGCAAAGCTCTTATTTCCTCTAACAATAAATCAAAGGAGGTGTTAGGTGAGGACTTATTAGGAAGTGGTGCATCTTTCTTTAGTCTTTTCGTAGATGCCTTCCCAGTTTTCGATGAGGGATTAGTGGGAGGAGTTGAGGAAGAAGACACATTGGGTAACTTTTGTAGCAAATAATCATCCATTTTGAGAAGTGATGAGGGGGCAAAAGAGCCTACCTGCATGTATTTTATAGAAATATTTGTAATTGCTTAGTCCGCCTATAAAAGGTCAAAACTCCAGAGCCTGTCAGGTCAGAAATTTGAAAGTATATCAGGCAGAAATCCAGCATATATAAATGAAATAATTCAGTTGAGGAGGATCATTAAAAAAAGCAGATATTAGATGTAATCAATGTATTCAAATGTATACTGAGAAATGTCTTGTTAGAGAAAATGTCATGAGTTCACATTTATGGTCATAATGCATCACTCGGAGGCAAGAGTGAAAATAATAAAATGTATATGAATCAGAGTATCTATATAAGTTAACTATAAAGTTTCACATCAATTGAAAGTTAGACATGAGTGAGAAAAACAGTTTGTTTGATGGGAGGTTGTATGTTTAGGAAAACAGCAAGAATTCCTGAAATATACTGAAGTCGAATAAAACGAGGCAAAATAATTTAGCAGATAATAAAAGCTTGAATTACTTCCTTTAACTGATGTGAATTGTAAATGTCAGTAGGGAGAACTGAAAGTATAAAAACTTGTTGAGTTCGTACTTGTAAGTCTTTTGTTGTTTTAACTGCCCGCAGAAACACCATCTCCGCGTCTCCATTCGAGAACAAAGCCCAGGCGCCACTTCGCCCCACCTTAAAAATGCGGGAACTCTGCTAGGAGAAACATCCGACTGGACGAAGCCCCACCACAGAAGCCACTTCGCTCACCGTACCTCGGACCCTCAGTGACGCACCGTCATCTTCTCCGGGGCCAAACCACACCCTCCTCTACATACATTAACTTAATTCACAAAAATGGAGCCAAGGTGTTAATCCAATTACACTGTGAACTGCTCCTGTGCGAGACAGAAAAAACGCTTAAATATATTTTGTGAGCTATAGGTATGTTGACTTGACGCAGGCAGACAAGTCAAGCTTAAAGCAGACCCGCTTCTGAGATCAGCTCATGTGCACTACCTAAACATTCTTCCTTTGCTTAGGGTTCTTGTGTGTTTAAAACAGGTCCAAATTCTCATCCCCTACTGCATACTCATATGTTTTTGTCTGTCCGGTGGACTAGAGTGCTTTGCAACAATCTCCATGTAACAGAAAAAAAAAGCTCTCCTCATGGTTGTTCCACTGTGGAAAGAGAAGAAGCAGATTGCGGAGGCTTAAGTGGTGTAACACAAAATGATCCCCTCACTTTCAGAATGTCATGAGGGGGTCTTCAGTCTCCCATATCTCACAGATAATGATAGACCTTGTGCTGAATGGAAGCCACCTGAAGGGTAAGCAGTAAAAAGAATGTATCAGCTACTTGTGCAAAATGTGAAAAATTCACTAACAGGCATACTTTTGATTGACATATGCACTAAATACATGCATGTGCAAAAATGTTTTGTAAATATTATTAGACTGGTGAATGACGGTGCGATACAGATAAATGAAGTGGTTACGAATTAAAAGAACCCTATTTGCAAACGGAAAATCTAGGTGCTGAAAGAAAGGTGGGGTAAAAGAGACAAGCACCCAAAAAGGGAGTCACCCCCATAAAAATGTATCTGAGTCACAAAACTGAAGCGAAGGGTTTGCTCAGTTTCACTCCTATCCCAAGCAGGAGAAAATCGGAAGAATTCCCAGGCAAATTGCTCCTTTATGTCAGGCGCAGGTCAATAATGGCACAAATGTCATGCCTGTTACGTGACACAAAACGTCTTCCCCTGTCCAGCCTCATTTTCAACTCATCTCGGCCCATACAACATAAAGTGCCTCCGGAAGGGATGCGACACATGCGTGCGCCCATTTTCTGAACTCCTTTGGCACTTTATATTATGGAAGGGGTGCCACATGCTTGTCCAGACCCTTCTGTAATACAGATCACACCCGCACACACATAGCACCAGCACAATCCCAATGGACTTTCCATCATTTACATGGGGGTATGGCCCCATGCACAGTGAAATACTTTATTTCGAAGTCATAGTAGACAAACAGATGCAGATGCTAAGAAACCACCAAAGGAGCACTGACTGTGTAGCACAAAGAGGTGGCACACAGTGAGTGCACTCTCCAGGGGTGCTCTCTGAAATGGGCAAAGGGACATCTCTGCAGGTGGGTGCCGTCATTCACTGCACTCGCATGCAGGTAGATGTCTATCCTCCTTTGTAAAATGGGCCATATGCAACCTGCACTGTGAAATGTGGATGACATTCCACTAATGTGCTACACATTGGGCGGCCTTGAGTTCACATCGTCCGTGGAATAGCACATTACTTCTTTTCGCCCGGCGCACCTAGTTATAGGTAGCTTTGGTGCAAACAAGGACAGTGCACCATTTACATAATGTGGCACAGAGTGTTCTTCTTTTAGTGGAGGTCTTGTGTGTTATGTGAAGTCTCACTTCTTACCCTCATGCTGCTGACGCTGCTCACTAACATGTTAGTCGTCCCTTTTATCAGGCACTACTATACCTCAATCCATGTGGTGCACTCTCTAAAACCGACTTCTGGGCTGAAACTCTGAGTCCAATTCAATGGGTCGGCTTTGCTCCGCGCCCCGAGCCTGCTAAAAAACAAAATCAAAGTGAGGCGGGTCCCTCAGGTTCCATGTTAAATGGTCTACTCTCATTTGTGTATGGGGGACCTTTGAAATTCACAAAAGGACGTTCTGGCTACTGGATTCACAGTAGACAATTATGTCCAATCTCAATGTGCCGAAAAAATCACGTGGTTTATAAAGAGGCACATCTTAAATGTAAACATCTCCAATTGCAACCAGTTGCTCATGTTCTTCAGAACTGTAGAAGTGCTCACTGTCCCTCATTTGTGCACCGACTATCAGTGCTATTTGACTAACAGTAAAGGGTGTTCCACCTTTCCCACAATAGTAGAATAGCAACCTGAATATTTTCATAACCATATACAGTATTTGAGTGGCTGTTTGAAAGAATACCAGTTGGACCATTTCGAGTGTCTACATATTTGTCTTTACATGCCTACACTTCACCGCATTGTCGCATTTCAAGAATGGGAGATGTCTTATCCTGGTCCATTTCATAAATCACATCAGGCCTGTAACAGAAGAATGTCTAACCATCTTCATGGGTGTAGACAATCCAATTTACTGGTAACTGGTATTCCGTATCTCCCACCAGCAGCAATTTACTACCCCAAATGGTTGCTCTGCCAGTTCAGATATAATACTAGAAGCCCGGAATGCCTCTACTAATAATTGTGAAAGGGGATTCGGGTAGTGTTTGAAAATAAGCCTTGATTTTGTTCTTGGTGAAAAAATTCATCAGAAATTTCCTTGGTTCGTTCCCTTACAAATTCCAACACCTCCGTCAAAGAGGACCTATTTCAAACTACCTCAAATATTGAATGAATATGACATCACATGAGCACGCATTGCTGGTAATTTGTCACATGATCAGTTACTGTATGGAAGCACTGTATGGCTAAGCATACTGACTCATGCATATCTATTCACCCAGATAAAAACATCACAACCTCTATAGACCCAGACTAACCAATCAAAACTATACATAAGTGAACTAATCGAGGGATGGACAACATACTTAGGGCCAGAGTTATGGAAAGTGGCACTGCACCATGTGCAGCGCCACTTTCCCTGCGCCCTTTAGCAACCCCCTACCACTTCCATGTGTGCACCGTATTCACAATATGGCGCAGGATAGGAGGCAATAGTGTATTTTTTAATGACGCTATTGATGTACTCTGCAGGAGTATTTTGTCGCTACTCCTGCAGAGTACATAGGGGTCCATTCTAAGCAATGGAAGTCCCCTTTTAACGCCTGCTCTTGAGCAGGAACAAAGTGGGGTAAAAAATGGCGCAAGCCATTTTTTTCCCGCTTCCCTAACTGTGGAATGCCCCCTTTGCATACATTATGCCTGGCGCAGGCATAATGTAGCGCAAAGGGTTAGAGAGTGGCGCAATGCATGCATTGTGCCTCTCTGTAAATATGGCATGGGGATTTTGGCCTCATTGGGCCACATTAACATAAAAATAAATGACATTAATGTGGCGCAAGTGGTGCTAGGGGCCTATAAAGAGGCCCCTTAGATGCAAAACACCCAACGCACTCAAGTGCAAAAGGCATTTTTTACAGTAGTAAGTAAGTGAAGGGGCAGAAATAAATGAATGGAACAAGTGGAAGACTCTTCTTGCTTATGTAAAACGTATGTGAAGGATAAAAGTTAACCCACAACAGGACCCTGTGCTCGATAAAATGAACCATATTCCTAACACTGGAATAAAATATTTGCTTCAATTACACTTACAATTATCTAGTTATTCATGGCATCCAGAGAAGATGAAAAGGCTTGGCACGCAGACAGAAAAGCAGCTTAGGGGCCAGCGGGTGGGAAGCACACAGTGGAGATATGGATCTTAAAGGTTTCCATCTCCTTTATTTGCCATTTACCTGTATGCAACTGCAATAGCTGCATTGGGAGTGGCAGGAGTGGAAAAGGTGCTCATACAGATTACATGTGGGACCTCTGTCAATACCTCATGTCTCCAATTCCACGGAAACTGTGCACATAGTTTCTTTTATATAATATACTACTGTACCTCTTTTTTAGAGGCCTGAGTGAGGACAAGAGATATGGCTCAGAATCAACCATCTGTCTAATGTTAACAAGTCTATGTGCCAGAATTAATGTCACATTTTAATTGGGCTTGAATATCAAAGATGAATAGAGCTATGTATCAAGATGACATTTGGTGATATAGTGATAACAACACAAAATCCAAGTCTTAGGTGGAACCTCACATATCACGGTGGATACTTTCCTGCCAAAAGACAGTTTCAAAGGCCCAGACACTGCACGTGCAGAGCATCCACTGTTCCAAGATAAAGCTATCATCTTATGCTCCCACAATATTTATTTATATCAGTAAATAAGCACACTGTAGATAGTTGAAATCAAATTTTACACCAAACGGGATGATATTTTTTTAACCAATATTTAGGAGAAACATTTATGTCAGAGAATATTTAAGTATATTATATTTTGACATGCAACTATCAAGACATGTCCTCATGTCCAAGACCAGCATTAGATGGGGGGCAAGAACAGGCCCCTATGTCTAGGTGCTCACTCATATGACCAACTGTTGCGTCATAGGCCCTATTCTGGCTTCATATTCTCAAATAAAACTTCACAAACCCAGCCATTGTCTCACATTCAAGGTACAATGTCAGCATCTAGGAACAATGTTTTGCACCAGTCTAAGACATTGTATGCCAAATAGTGCCGTCTTCTCCACCATCAGCCATGATCCTGCTTAGCTTTAAATTCTACATCTATTCATGGCTTATAGAGAGAGGTGGGCGGTTTATCTGGGTTTCGGAACATAGACTTGCTGGATTGGCATGTGGCAGACGTGGGAAGGTTGCTCATAGCCTGATACTCCATCTTTCTAATATCCCATGTCTCGATTTCCATCCCTACATACATTCTTTGTTTTATATGGCTAAATCCCTCTTTTCAAGAGGAGGTTAAATCTTCCATATCACGTTCCATAGCCTTGTTAAAATCTTCCGACCTATTGGCTCCCAGTGAGGACCGCACATATGGGTCAGAATCAACGACCTGCTGATTTTTAACAATAAAATAAATTAGACGTACATTGTGTCCAAGCCCAACTCTCACTACTTGCATAGGCAAAAGCCATACGTCTGGGTTAATTGCACATTCAAATTTGGGGTGAAGTTCAAAGGTGAAAGTAGTCAAGCGTCAAGAGGACAAATAGTTTTCTTGTGAAAACAGCATCCAAATCCCAAGTACAACCTTATATGCCAAAGTACATTCTCTAATGCCAAGGATAACATCACATTCTTAAAATTGGAACTTTCTGGCCAAATTCAACATCGCCAGTGCCCTCATTGTCTCTAGCTCCATGCAAAGAGCTGGCACATTTTTTTGTTAAAAAGTGGATGATATTCAGCTTCACTTGGAAAAGGTACACTTGGCTGCAGGGCAGACTGCCTACATTTCCCCGAATATTAGCGCTTGGGATCATGCCTCAAGCAGTGAATAACACACACCCAACACACCATTAGCTGCTCCTAAAATGGAGTCCTTGTCTCTGCTAGACACTGCTCAGTTTTTGACTTTACTTTAGTCAATTAAATCAGGGTCTCCGCGAGATCCTCTTCCACCATCCAAAATTATTCTTCTGAACCCAGGTTTACTTCCAATCATGATCGGTCTGCTTAATTCATCTTTGCAAGAGGGATCTCTTCCATGCTCTTGGAAGCATGCTATGGTTATGCTGTTTTCAAGACACCAAACCTTGACCCCAGTAGCTGGTCCAATGTCAGACCAATCTCAATGCTGCCCACCTTCTCCAAAATCTTGGAGAAGCATATGAACTCAGAGCTCACCACTTTTGTGGAAGCTCAAAACTGACACAGCACCGAATCGCATCTCTAGTCTGGATTCCGCAGGAACCACAGCACTGAGACAGCCCTCATCGCCTGCACAGACGACATCAGGACCAGATTGGACAAGGGCGAGACCGTCGCCCTCATCCTCCTAGACCTCTCTGCAGCTTTTGACACTGTGTGCCACCCAACCCTCCTTGCACACCTTTTCGACGCTGGAATTTGCCACAAAGCCCTGAACTGGCTCACCTCCTTCCTCTCCGAAAGAACCCAAAGAGTTTGCCTCCCTCCTTTCTGGTCTACACCCACCAGGATCATCTGTGGGGTCCCCCAAGGATCCTCCCTCAGCCCCACCCTCTTCAACATCTACATGGCTCCTCTCGCCAACATCCTCCGCCCACACGACATCGCCATCATTTCATACGCTGACGACACCCAGCTCATCATCTCCCTCACTAGGAACCCTGCCACCGCGAAGATTAAACTGCACGCTGGACTCCTCGACATCGCCAACTGGATGTCAGCAAGCCACCTCAAATTGAACTCAGACAAAACAGAGATCATCATCTTCGGCCCCAAGAAGGCAGCATGGAATGACTCTTGGTGGCCCACCACCCTCGGACCACCCCCAAAATCGACCACCCACGCATGCAACCTTGGCATCATACTGGACTCGTCTCTCTCCATGACCCAGCAAATCAACGCCATATCATCCTCCTGCTTCAACACCCTTCGCATGCTACGCAAGACTTTTAAATGGATCCCTTTAGAAACAAGAAGAACAGTCACCCACGCCCTCATAAGCAGCAGACTGGACTACGGCAACACCCTCTATGCAGGGACTACAGCCAAGCTTCAAAGAAAACTCCAGCGAATCCAGAACGCAGTCGCACGTCTCATCCTCAACCTTCCTCGCTACGAACACATATCCACCCACCTCAGATCCCTACACTGGCTGCCCATCAACATAAGGATCATTTTGAAAATCCTTGTCCATGCTCACAAAGCCCTCCACGACACTGGACCGGCCTACCTCAATGAACGAGTTAACTTCCACGTACCAACTCGACAGCTCCGCTCCGCAGACCTCGCCCTCGCTACAGTCCCCGCATCAATCGCACCACCTCCGGCAGCAGACCCTTCTCCCACCTCGCCGCCAAGACCTGGAACTCCCTCCCCACCAACCTACACAAGACCCAGGACCTCCTAACCTTCAGAAATCACCCAAAAAACATGTTTTTTTGAGCAGTAACCGGATCCCCCCCCAGTGCCTTGAGACCCTACCGGGTGAGTAGTGCGCTTAAGAAATTATTTGATTGATTGGGAGTCACTGAACATCTTAGAAGACTCCTGGATGAAGGCAGTACAGCTGCGCTGTTTCTTTTAGATCTTTGTGAGGCCTTCAATACTGTGTCCAATTCCACTCTTTTGGAAAGGCTGTTGGCACGGGTCTACAGGGAACAGTCTTATCTTGGAAGATCTAATTTCTAAAAGACCGTTCGTTTCAAGTTTTTTCAGCCAGCGCTAGGGCAGAACCGTGTGGTCTCACCTCTGGCATACCCCAGGGCTCAGCCCTATCCCAATGCTATTCAACATATACATATACCCCTTTGCAGATGTGGTAAAAAGTTGTGGATTAACCTTGTTTTCTTATGCAGGCGACATGCAAATCATCTTTTCACTGTTGTATGCAGAGGAATCCAGTACTGGAGCCCTGAACATGTCCCTAAATTTCTTCATGAATGAATAACAATTCACTCAAGCTTAACTGCAAGAATGCTGAGGTAATGATCTTAGGTAAAACCCTCAGCTATAGGGTCTTCAGCACTGGCAGGAGGTCCTTGGGGCCCTCCCTGAACAATCTTCCAAGATGAAAAACCTTGGTTACTGGCTGGAGGAGAGACTTTCCATGAAGCCGCAGGTGGTGAAGGTGGCCTCTATCTACTTTGCAGTGCTGAAGTGGGTGAAAAAAATTATCTGAATGATTCTACCCTCATCCCAAAAAGTAGTGATTCAAGCTCTGATCCTTTCAAGATTGGATTACGGGAATATCTTGTATTTGGGAGCATCCATCAGATGCCTTCAAATTGTTCAGAATTCTGCAGCCACGCTATTATATCATCTTGCGAAGTTTGCCTTCACGTCCAACCTACTTTGGAAACCTCACTGGCCGGCCATAGATAAGGGAATACAGTTCAAAGTCCTGTGCTTCATGCAAAGGGTTAGATCTTTTATAGGTCCACGCAATACTCAAGGTCTGGTGGTCCCCTTACCAGCCAACATGCATGCTCAGTTCTTTCAATCAGTCTTTGCAAAGTGTATAGTATCTGCGTGTCTTGTATGGGAGGTAGGTCTTTGACATATCTGGGCCCAAAGCTAAGGAATGCCCGACCGGAACCTCTGAAAAGCTGTATCTCTTTAACCAAGTGTCGTAAGAATTGAAAAACCTTTTAAAATCTGCGGGCTGAACACATCCTACCTTGGTTTATCTCTAGAAGACCCCTTGGGGTACCTGAGTGCTCTACAAGATTAAATAATAATAAGAAGAATGAGACAGTTTAGCAGCTAAAGGATCAGTGGATGATGGTATTCTACCAGAATACTGAGGTGTAAATATTGTGCTATAAAAGTACCATAGCCAATAAATTGACTGCAAAAATATTGTGTAGGTAAGAACATAGATGAACATATAGGGTCAATATACATAACACCACATGTATGTATCTTGACAATACCTATCTTTACCACACCTAGATGTGGCATTAAGAAGAGTAAATCTATACTTACATTCACAATATTTTGGTAGTTGACATTCTGACTGCAATATTTTTGCAGCACTATATTTTTGTGCTTGAAGTTCTGAATACAAGCCCTTCATTCGCCATTTGTCTCTCTAAAACTATAGTGACCACATAGCAAGGTGCAGGGGATAGGGGAGTTGCTTATAGACATTGCAACTAAGGTGTGTCTTAATATCCCATGTCTTCAGTTCTTATAGACTCCCTGCACATATAGTTTCTTGTATATGCACCAACAGCCTCACACCTCTTTTCCACAGGCTTTCACATCATCTTTACAACATTCCAGAGCTTTGTCAAAATCTGCAGCACTCTGGGTTGTCATGCCAGACAGCAAATATGGCTCACAATCAACCACCTGCTGAAGATTAACAAGCAAAAAAATGAGACTTACATCACTTGTACTAAACTAAAAGATGTCTCAGACTGTCTTTAACACCCTAAATAGTTATTGCATTGTGAATATAAGAACAAAGAATAAGTTATATGGTGTTGCCATGATGATCTTGTGATTACAACACGCCTCCAAATACCAGGTACAATTTCAAGATGCATCCTCCTCTGCCAACGAAGGATGCTATTGACCTAGTGCTACAGTTACCATCTGCCTGCTCTCAGATAAAACTATTATCTGTAGTTTAACCCATCGTAGTCCCCGCCCTTGTTCCATATGTTAAGTAACCAGCTCATAGCTTGTCATGCACCTGCACATACTCCATCCTACACCAGGTTCACCTTGATGTTGCTAGTTGAAGCCTTATATGTGAGATGCACCACCACATTCCTGTTCAATGTCACGTACTGTCATTTATCTTCATATGCTGTGGGTCATAGAGATCACTCAGTACTCTACACTTTCATAGGTTGTTTTTATACGGCTGGAGAGTACTAAACCTCTTTTCCTTTGGGCTTTACATTTTGTGTGCTACTTTCAAGAACCATTTGCAGGTCATAATAGGCATATAAATAAAACTTATACAGACGTCATGCCCAAAACACATTGCATGGCTTTCTACCTTTGATTTTGCCCCCTTTGTGCATAGGACAAACTATCCTCTATTTTACCAACTCCATTTTTTACTCATTTGAAGTTCATTTTTAGATTACATTCCTCTCTTGATAATAAAAAGGGATAACCTTTTCACCATGTGTGCCCATCTGTCACACTATGCAAACTCTGTAAAAGTTATAGTTCACAGTCACACACCTGCTACAAGCAAAGTTCAAGGCTTTATGTTCAAGATAACGTAAAAGGTGACAGTCAAATGAGGGGAAGTTTAAAAGAAATGAAAGTCATTTGTCTGAAGACTATACATTTCTTGTGCAATCTACTGTGATGGAGATAACATATTGAATGACCACATGTCAAAAAACACCAGTTTTGTTATATGGATGGCAGTTTTATACATCCATGGAGCGCTGGACGAAGGGTCACAGGAGCTTCAAGTGCCATGGCGCCCAGTGAGACTGAAGGGTGAGTTCAGTCCAGAGTTCAACTCCTTCCTTATTATCGCACGACATTTGTAGCAATAAGTAAGACAATCGAGAAGTACTATGCAATTATTAACATTACATACTTAAACAAGCAAATATTTCAACATTCATAGTTGTCTCTTTCACTCACAGTGTTAAGGATAATAAGATATTTAGGCCCATATTTATACTTTTTTAGCCTCAGGTTTGCGTAATTTTTTGACGCACAAGCGGCACAAACTCACAAACTATAATTGTATTTTGAAAGTTTGTGCCGCTTTTGCGTCAAAAAATGATGCAAATGCAGCGCTAAAAAAGTATAAATATGGGCCTTAATCTCATATTAAGATTACTCACATTTGTAATTGTATCCAATCTCATATTAAGATTATTCATAACATTTGTAATTGCATCCGTCACATGTAGGATGACTCATGACGATTGCATTTGGTGTGAGTGTTATGGTTTGCATGGCTGTTTTGTGTGAAATAAATTGCAGTCCTAACCATAAATTGCTAATTTCAGTGCTTCTTCAGTTTTAATTCGTAACCATAACTGCAATTTAGATGCATTTTTCAGTGAAATTCTGAGCTGTTAAACCTTTGTTTGGGTTAAACCAAAGCGTACCACACCTTCACTTTAACTTTTGATTGTATTTGTAATTATCTGCACAAAACATTCCAAAAAATAATCATCCACCTTAGCTCCTTCATTAAAAGTTACATACCGACCTGTCACTCAGGGTCCAAGAAAAAGGAAAAGGAGGGGTCCCAAAAGTGAGATTTCCCATGTTAATTTCCATAGCAATCGATGCTCTGATACAAAAAATGGCTGAAATGAGTTATTTTTGAGAAATTGGCGTCTAAAGAGGGACTTGAGTTGGGCCTGAAGGGGTTAACACAAAAAAAAGGTTTGTATACCTGAGTGTTTGGTCCAGTGTGAGTCCTGCAGAAGTCCTGCAGCACTTGCACAATACAAAAATAATTGAAGAAATAAGCTATTCTAATTAGGGGAGGGAGTCTTTTCTCACGTTGATCATTTTGATACCATAATGTGGTACTAAACAATCTGAGTGACTAGCTGAACACTGAAGAAAATGTTGTGGTTGCCCCTGCAGGACTCAGGGACTTTGGGCCAGATGTAGCAAGGCTTTTGCGCCTTGCTACATTGCTACATTGCGAGGCGCAAAAGCCACATCGTGATGCCCATTCCCTTTTTGCGAGTCGGTAACCTGGTTACCGACTCGCAAAATTCGAATGCGAGTCGCAAATAGGAAGGGGTGTTCCCCTTCCTATTTGCGAGTCGCGTCGCGATGCAGAATTGCTTTGTGACCACGAACCCGGTCGCAAAGCAATTCGCAGTTACCACCAGTGTCACACTGGTGGTAACCCATTCGCAAAAGGGAAGGGGTCCCCATGGGACCCCTTCCCCTTTGTGAATGGCCCTGAAAACATTTTTTCAGAGCAGGCAGTGGTCCTATGGACCACTACCTGCTCTGAAAAAATTAAACTGACACGTTTAATTTTTTCGTTTGTAATGCATCTCGTTTTCCTTTAAGGAAAACGGGCTGCATATCACAAAAAAAAAAACTGCAGTCTCCAGCAGGCTACCATCCCTGTGAGTGCTGCGACTCGCAAGGGGGTCGCAAATTGCGACCCAGCTCATTAATATTAATGAGGCGGGCCTTTGCGACACCCTTGCGACTCGCAGATGGTGTCAGGGACACCATCCTGCATCTGGCTTTGCATCTCGCAAATTGCGAGTCGCTCAGACTCGCAATTTGCAAGTCGCAAAGCCAGAATTTCCTACATCTGGCCCTTAGTCTTCGAACCCTTAAAATAAATTGAAAGAAAGGTGAGTAGACCCTGATTTCCAGGGCCGTATGAGAGGGGTTCCAAATAGAACCTCCCTCAAGTTTAAAACATATATATTATTTCAGGTCGCCAATAACGTGGTACACAGTGGTAATGATGTCTTTTCAGCTGCCATCAGTGATGTTATCAATTGTGCCATAGCACATATCATGAGAGTTGTAATATATGAGGTCATAAGCAATGCATGGAAAGGTCACAATAGCTAATTGAGTTAACTATAACTGGTGAATTTTAGTGTTCATTAAGTTTGTTACGTTTCAACTGACATTTTCATCTAACTACAACACAACTTTAATCTTTGTTTTTTTGTGAATTTCTAGAGGATTTTTTTAAACATAAAGTAAGGTTTTATTTCCATACCCAACTTTGCCAATCCATTTCTTGCAACCAAATCCTGCTCCCAACCCCAGCAGACACCAACACCTTCCCCTTTTTATTTTTACTACTATTTTCCTAACCCTGCAGGAATCTTGAAGAAAGAGTTTGGGCCATGCTGGCTTTGTTGGGTCTACTGGGGAGTGCAAGGGTCAGCACTGGCTCTAGTGGGATCGCAGCATCCCAAAAAATACAACTTTTTGTGATTTGACTGAGGGGGATCATTCTGGGAGCCCCCCACAAGTTCCAAAGACGTCAGGGTACTCCTACACAGGACATGTGGACCAAGCCTCCGAGTCCTATAATGGCTGCCACAACATTTTTTGTTCAGGTTGCGATGAGCCAATCATGTTGTGAGTTTCTGACAGACTTGTGGGAGCCTCCTGCTCCCACTGGAGTGAAATGACCAATGGGAATTAAATTGCTCTAATTCCTTAAAGTTACGTGCCTATGGGACTCTTGCGGGAGTCCCTTGAACACAACTGTCCAGATATCTACAAATTTTGAGCCTTCATTTCTCAAAAACTATTGAACAGATTTACACCAATTGACAAAAAGCTCATGTTCTGAATAAAGCTCTAGCTTTCTGCTTTTTGGTTTAATTCTGTCATTTTGAATGTAGCACAATTCAAAAATCCATATGGCAATTGCATGGGGAAATTGCATTTCGGAACCCCCCTTTTTCTCAGCTCCACTTGACGGATCATGCCAAAACTTTCTAGAAATTACCTGAGGTCAATGACTCTTTCTTGTGGAATGTTTTGTGAAGATTTGTCAAACGGGACCAAAGTTATTAGCAAAACAAACTATCCTTTTACTATGGTAACTAGGATTAGAAAATAGATGTAAATTAAAACAATAACACAAGTTAATTATGGGCATGAGGCTTAACTTAGGAAAATAGGCTGGTTTTAAAGCACTGCCCTTCTCACTGGTTTGTCCTTTTTAGCATTGATGCTGATGCAGTAGTGCTTGTTTAAGGCATGAGTGGTCCTCCACATCATAGCTGCTGTGCAGATGTCTTTAATAGGGACACATGAAAACAGAGCTATTGTTGACACCACATTCCTGGTTGAATATGCTGTAATATATCTTGTCAATGTTCCGTTCAAGTTTTTATGAGCCAAGAAGATGCATGCTACAATCCATCTCTACAAGGAGTTTTTCGTAATGTCTTTAGTATGATTGAGGTAGAATGTGAGACATTTTTTAAATACAATGAATGCAGTGCCCTTTGTGTGGAACTGATTGGATTAGGAAAACTGTTGGCAGTGATATTGTCACGTGGGCTCTCATTATCCTAAATGAGACTACTGGATTTCTAGGCAGCAGGATCGATAACGGTGTGGGGGACTGAGTCTGACCCACGTGTAAAGAACTCTGTCACCCTAAATCCGTTTTTTGCTCCGGCTAACTAGCAGTGCCTCATCTCTCCCACGGGGAAGAGATGATTGGGCAGCCGAGCGCATGACATCTTTGGAACTTCTCAGGGAAGTCGTGGTCACTCAGATCCAAACCAACTCTCTCATTTACAGTATGATCTCATATATAAATGACAAAGACAGTATAGGTTTTATATAATGTTTCAATAAAACAACTGTATTTTACATAATAAGGCGTGAGCCGCAATAACCAGAACCATACAAAACAGTAGGATTGAAATAGTCACCAGGAGAGTAAAACATAAGAACAAAGCTATCATTGTGTCTAATAGTTTCTACTCTCCCTCTGCTTGATATATTTCGAGCACAGCATGTTAAGCTTCTAACTTGCCTTTCTGAATCACTGGGGCGACATCAGCCCTCATACCTGAGCAAAGGCCTGTGATCTTGGTTCAGCATCTGCAACGAGGCAGTCAGTGTCTAGCTGTGGTTCCCTGGTCGGAATCTCCCTCTTGCGTGTATTGGGACAAGGAAGTGATTTTATAACTAACATGTCAGCGTGATCACAAAACGTCCCTACGCAGGAATGCCAAAGACTAAACTCCTACCACTTCTATCGGCAATGTACCAGACTGTATCCTTGACTGATGCACAGAGTGAACAGGAATGTGTTATGGAGAACTCCAGTGCTGAAGTAGGCTAAACAGTGTGATATGAATAAAAAACAAGACCGTAGAACTGGCTATTTGAAAAATAACAGTACGAAGCCTAATAAAAAGCATTTAGAGCAAAGTGCACAGAGGCTCTAAGCTGCAAGCAAATGAATAAAATACATCCAGAGCAAAGTGCACAAAGGCCTAAAGCCTGAAGCTAATGCGCAAAGGATACGTAAAACTTCCTTGTCCCAATACACGCAAGAGGGAGATTCCGACCAGGGAACCACAACTAGACGCTGACTGCCTCGTTGCAGATCCTGAACCAAGATCACAGGCCTTTGCTCAGGTATGAGGGTTGATGTCTCCCCAGTGATTCAGAAAGGCAAGTTAGAAGCTTAACATGCTGTGCTCGAAATATATCAAGCAGAGGGAGAGTAGAAACTGTTAGACACAATGATAGCTTTGTTCTTATGTTTTACTCTCCTGGTGACTATTGGTGTCTATGAAAAGAAGTAGGTACTTTCAGAATAAATGTAGGGTTAGTCGTTAAGGTCACACAGACTCTTAAAAAATGCAAGAAAGAGCTTGCAATTCATTAACTTTTCTTTTAGATGAAATTGCCACCGAATAGGCGGTTTTTCATTAAAGTTGTTTCATCTTGGTCTTATGAATAGGCTTGAAAGGGGCACATCAATGCGGCTTCTGCAGGATTGAACTTCTATTCAGGTGACAATTTTGCCTTAGGAAGAAGCCTCTGAACAAGACCCCTCATGAAAGTCTTAATTGTCCTTTATGAATACAAAGAGTTTTTATTTGGGGTTCTTCTCAATATTGAAATGGCAGAAAGGTGAAGCTCGATGTAGGTAAAAGCTGATCCTAATTTTGTTAGCTCAACTATGTATGGTAACAACTGATGCAGTGATATTTGTAAAGACTTAAGTTGTCATTTTTCTGCCCATAAACATTATCTTTTCAATTTCATATTGTATTTTGTGATGGCTTAAAGTGTGCTTGCTCTTTATAGTACCTTTCTGCAATCAGCAGTAATGCCTAAATGACCAAACTCTAGGTCTTGAGAAGCCAGGCTGTTACCCGAGGGATTGATAGTACACTTGATAGGTGTTCCTTGCTAGTAATTGAGCATATGCTTTGTAATGAATTGGCATTTGAATTGACATGCTCCGGATATCTGTGAAACAATGCAAGCACACAGATGGCACCACTAGGATTTCTTTGCAATTTTCCTTTTTTTTATTTTAAAAACTCTCCTCACATAAGGAATTTCAGGGAAGGTATATATACATTTTCCATTCCAATTTATTTAAAAGGGTTCTCCTTCGGACCTTGATCTAGGCCATCTACCGCCAACCCTTTTGGTGTCGCCCAATTCTGGGGGCACTAATGTCAGTTGTTTGATGTCTCTTTCCCTCTGCGAAAATTTGCATTTGTTTGCTAAATCGTTTACTATTCCTGAAACATGTTCTGCTGATAATTTGATTGTGTTGCTTAGAGCCCACTTCCAAAATTTCTGATCTTTCCATAAGGACATAAATTTCACCCTTCCTTGTTTTCTTTTATCAAACATGGTAATCGTGCTGTTCATACAAATCATCACATATGTGTTCCATACCTGTGGGGAAAAAAGCTTTGAGAGCTAGTCTCAAAACTCTGAATTGTAGAAGGCTTCTCTATCTGGCCTTAAACTGTTGATGTTCAAATTCAGCATATGTGCTCACTGTCCACTTGGTGAGGTGAATGTAGTCAGAAATCTTTGAGGCTTTGAAGTATAATTTATATTACATCGCCCCATTTTCCCTTTATTTTAGGTCACTGAGTATTCAGTTGTTCTTGAATTATTCTCATCCTCAAGCAGCAATGAGGTACCAATAGGATACATGACAACATGGTCCCAAAAGTTGACTTCACCGTGTGTATCTTTGCCTTGTTTCTTGATGCTAGAACAGCTGCTTGCTGGATGAGTTTCTTGAGATGGAAAAACTTTTATGAGCCTGGGTTTGGTGATCAGCATGAGGAATTAATTATCTCTCCATCTCAAGACTTGGTTTTCTTAGGTGCTTGAAACCGAACAACCAAGAGAAAAGTCTATACTGTTCTCTCAATCATAATCTGTCAACTCTGGAAACCTGGCGCTCTGGTAAGACATTCACCCAATCAGGGCTAGTCTGTGCAACTGTTCCTTTGTAGATGTGAGGTAATGGGGGCAATGCATTTTGTTAAGATTCAAAGGATCAATTTTATCCAGAAAAGCAGTTGAATTGGCAGTGAAGGTCATCTACCATTAATCTGAGATACTCTCTGTGCTTCCCATGGACTGGGATGAGAATGTATTTCTCCTTGAGATCAAGAGAAATTAGATAAGCTTTCTCTAGAAAATGTAACATTTCTTGGAGTGTTATCAGGCACAATCCCTGTTTCTTTTATACTTTTTAGTTGCCTACAATATAATATTGTCCAACATTCTCCTGTATTTCTAACATACCTCTGGAAGCAATTCTTTCAGATGCTTGTGGTGATCTTTCTTTGCAGACAAATTCAGAATCTGACTGAATTTGACTGTATCCAATAATCATTTGCCTGAAGTGATGATCTGCCAGCTTTTTAGAAAATGAGATATTCTTCCCCCACTGGCAGCCCAAGAGAAAAAGAGGTTGTTCTTAATGTGTCAGGCCATTACGCCCTAGTATCTGTACTTTGATGACTGGTTTCATCTTGTTTATTAGACTGACTTGTTTTGTTGAGTACACTGTTTCTATGGCCTGGGTTGGTGGCCAAATTTATCATACTACTTGTATGGGTGAAAGAAGTGACCCTGTTGAAACCATCTCTGGTTATGGTATCTGTAGTTGTAAAAAGGCTATCTAACTTGGAGATGGTTAGAGAACTGGCTGTATCGGTAGCCGTCTTAATTGACTGAAGCTCATCATCAATCTTCTCATGAAAAATGTAAATTCCATTAAATGGCTTATCCATTATTTTAGATTACACCTCAGCCCTGAGAAAGTGCTCCTCAGTCAACAGTAATGACACATCACAGTTGCACTGTCTATCACCATAAACACATAGCTCTTATGCTTCCTTAGCAGATTCTATCGAAAAAGATGCAGCTTGTTCCCAATCATGAGTAATTCCATTTACTTTCAGCCTTTCCACTTCTGGTAAATTATCAATTAGAGATACCAGATCATTCCACAATTGCCTGTCAAATCTAGCCACCTTTGGTGACATATTTGCAATCCTGAATGCATCGGCTGCCAGACCATTGACACACTTTCCCATGGAGTCATACTTTATTTCCTTTTTGTCCAACGGATCTATGCATGGCGTATGAGAGTTATGGGATCTTCTCTGCACCTCTGCAGAGACTACTGAGTCAGTTTTAACTTGAATGAGAATGCAAGCAGAACCCAAGGTCGTTTAATACTTCTTTTCTATCCCAGCCAAATTGACTGAAACTGTAGTCATGGTCTGCATCATTTGTTGGCCTTCTTTCCAAATATATTCTAATATAGGTATAGACATGTACTCCTGTTTGACTTCTCTTTAAATCGTATACAGTAGTGGACAGGTGCTGGATTTAGGAATCCCAAGGGAACCCAAATTGGCCCTGTTGCATTTGCGTGTGAATTTTGATTGCAGTAGGTATCAAGTAGGTCTGCTGTGGATGGGATTGGTAGTTGCTAAGAGAGATAGCCAAAGAATGAAAGAGTGTCAACCCTCCCCTCCAGATGGTTGGTTAAAGAGGCTTGAACTGCTGCATGAGTTTGAAAATCCCTACCTATGCGGCTAGGGGTTGGCCACAAAAGCTCTTCAACATATGGTCTGATTGGTGTCAAATTAGGGGTATTTCCTTGGGCACGAGAAGTATGCAATCTCAAACTCTAGATGATGAAATTAGAGCCTATGAGACTCAGGTGCACAGATGAGGGGGAGGAAGGACCGGAGATGCGAATTCTGCAAGTGTCAAGTGTAACAGGGGTCCATGTCGAGAATGTTTGACTACAGGTCTTCATCTAGTTTACCATTATAACCACTGTTATGTCTGGCAAAAAAAGCAACTAAACAATTGTAGAGGAAATATGACTGTTCAACCAATGAAAAAGGAAAACTGAAGTTGAGCGATGCTTTCTCTATTAAGGCATGGAATTAGGCTTTGCCATCTGACATTAAATTTGTTTGTACATGCTCAGGACTGCCAGATGGAGGGATAATGAATTAGTTCCATTCCGACCTTTCGGGTGATGATGTTGGGACCAAAAAGTCCCTTGGCATCTTCCCCTTTCCTGAGTCCCCAACTGTACAAATATCTGGATCCTTGGTAACAATGTTTAGTCATGAGTAAACCCTCAGCCTGCATTGGATTCTGTGCAGCGCTGGGATACATGTATGCATGTGAGAAGATAGAGTGCATCAGAAAATAAAATGCATGGGGATGTGTGCACACTGGGATACATGTGGCCTATGAGAAGATACAATGCATCAGGACACAGCACACATGGTTACATGCATGCACAAGGATCTATGTAGGGAGGTATCTGGTACCCCATGTAGTAGATAGTGAGCGGTGTTGCATGATCATGCTGTGATGAATGGATGCACATGCAAGGGTACAGTACATTGGAGGCTACGCACTTGGGTATGTGTGCTCGCAGGGGTGTGTATGCTTGCAATGGACATAACACATGGAAGATACTGGGTTTGCTTGCTGGAGAAGCAGGGAGAGGTAGAGGTTCCCCCCCACAGATTTGTAGATTTCTGCATTTCTGAGAGCTGGCAGGGGCACACATTGGAGGAGGGAAGAGCCAATGAAAAGCCAAGCTCTTTGGTACACATGAATAGGGGTTCTTTGATTCTGAAAGGAGTTCTCTGGTCAAAGGGGCATTGGCACATCTGAAGAAGATGGGTTCATAAAAAATCATAAGGAGGAGGGCCGGGGCACTTTGGTAAACTTTTGATGCACATATCACAGAGGGAGACAGCTGTTCTGTGATATTCTGCTCCCTGGAGGAAGAGAAGAACAAAGGCGTGGGCACCTTAAAGTAGGCAGTTCTCAAATCACAAACTTCAAAGACAGAGGCACCAAATCACAAGGGGAGCTTGAGACTGCCAAATTGTAAAACTGAAGCTGTACATTAGCGTGGGGAAGCGCTGCACAGGTTTTGCCTGTTGTGACAAAGACTGGGGATTAAGTCTGCTAGTTTTCTATGCTGTGTCACGGGACAGTACCCAGGAGGATCAAAAAATACCACCTTCAAGGTATCACCACCTTCTGTGCAACTATCTTCAGGCTATCAAACTCATGGACCATAAGAGAAAGCACACTGTGTATACCAAGATGGATTGGCTGCAGAGAATTTAATATCATCAGACCTTTTCGATCCCCACCAAAATGTGATGTGTCATGCAAGGCTCATATCCATTCTCAAAGAATTCCTGCAAGACCAAGAGGCCTGTTAGCGTCACCTTTGATGCCAACACCACTGCCTTTGATAAGCTCCAAGGCTCTGCCCATCCCTAATGATCACCAGGCTAATGACATTGAAGAGCAGCATCAAATACTTTCACTTGGGCAGATAAAATCTTGCTCTACTTCAGAAGCAGTAGCTATCCGCATTGTGGACACCTCAAATGCTGCCTGATAAGACCCCAAAATAATATGCACTGTGGACCTGCTAACTTTGCAAAATGTCCTAAGCTTGAAATAAGAAGCAATCACACTGCCTTGAATGTTCACCTAGGAGAAACAGTGAGCAACGTTGCATTGAGTGATCACCTACAACCGCTCCAGGGACAAGAAATGGCCATAGTTGAGAAGCTCAGCCATAGCATCAGTACCAATAACAACAGGCCAGATGGTTGTACCTGCACAGAAGCAGAAAAATACGGCATGGCAAAAACAGGTACTTTGATATCAGCTTCCTTCGCAGCAAAGCTAATAGCCAGCAACTGATGGTCAAGAGCAGCACCTAGGCCAGCACATGTGAAAGGACTGGTCAAAGATGCACAACTGCCTTGTAGGATTCCCAGCAGTGGCCCCATGAATCCATACTGGTACGACAGACCCACGGATGATAGAAATCATCCCTTGAAGGCTACTTCTAATACTTACAAAAAAATAATTTTATTCACACCTACTTATCACTCAAGAGGATGTCAAGATATTTTAATTAGAGACAACATGATACCGGGGAGCCTAGTATACATCCTGATAGAACCAGTCAACTTTAGGACAGCTGCTTTTTCAGTGGAGTTAGATGACATATAAGTATTGTGCATAATTAATCCATCAGACATGAGTTTATACAGCACTACATTCCATCAACCATGAGCAGTGTTCCTAATTGCTCATGGACATCAGCAACCTTTCAGAATTGTCAACTTGAGCCACAGCAGTCTTGAGCAAAGGAATTAACTCCTAAATAAATTCTGCTTGGAAGGAGAATGCGTTTATATGGATACTAAGGTGGAGCATAGCTGGGGCCAAAACTGGAAGATAATGATTGGGTATCATTTATTAAATCAACAGAAGGGAAAGACAAGCCAAAGTGTGGACTGGCAATTTGGATTTCAACTAACATTTTTGCAACTAAACTGTCAAATTACAAAATCAAATGACAATATGCAGCACATAAGAATCACCAAGGATAAGTGGATTATTTATATTTTTAACATCTATCGTCCACTAAGCATTCTGAAAAATGATTTAGGGCATATTAAAGAACTTGAGGAATGTATTTTTAATGCCGGAAACAAACCCCTTGGTCTGGAGAATGTGCACGGTAAAAATAGGAGGACTTCAATACTGAGCCTAATATGATGATGGTGACCCTAGAGATGTGCAGGCAAGATATTGCAGGGTGTTCCCCAACTTGAGCTCCTAAATTAAGAACCACCAAACATGGCAACTCTCTAAGCAAACCATTGTTCAGAATTGAACTGCGGACTAATAATAGTTGAACTGCTTTTAATTGTCCAACACAATGCACGTTCAGAGCTGGCAAACGTACCATCTGATTGATTTCATGTTTAGGGACATGGAGTTTTGGCATGTTATTGCTGATAAGAGCACTGTAAGATAGATAGAGAGTGTCACCACAACTCTTTAATAGCAAACTTGAAAATCCGGTTGGAGCAAGAATAAGACCAAACCTTTTCATACTTTTGAGACTGCCAAAATCATTGTGAAGCTGAACAGATAAAACATTCGGTAGCAGGCTAGTTGTCACCCTGCAGTTATTTAATCATGGAGTACATGAGTGAATAAAATGAGAATGCAATTAATTGCTAAAGCTGAGGAAGTTAGTTGGGCCATTGTCACATCCAAGCTGGAAAATCTACGCAAAATAACTCCGAAACTGGATCAGGACAGTAAATATGCAATATGGACAACATCTATATTCAGTGTTTCAAAAATTAACGTTTCAAATTAAAGATCTCGTTCTCCAATGCCTGCACCAAAGAAAGAATTTTGTAATGGATAAGGAACGCCGTATGGCATTGAAGAAACTATATAAGTAGCTAATTAGATACAAAAACGATAACTGCATGTCACAGCTTGGACAGAACTCAAGCTGGCAATCCAAGACAAGAGCACGAGATGCTTCTGGAATTTATTCAGGTGGGGCTGTGAAGGCGAGTCCAAAACCCTTGAAACAGGTATTGCGGTGTGCGCTAGACTACAGCATTTCACGGCCATGTATAATCCATTGTATGAGAGTATCAAAGAAGGAATGGAAGGCATTAGTCCATGTAGAAGAAATAAAGTTCACTTACTTACATTAGCCTTGTAAAAACCTGGCATTGCAGGTCCAGTATTTACTGAAAGTGAAGTCCAACCTGCCTTTCTAAGCCAGAAGGCAATGAAAGCCTTCAAGCACCTATTCCATCAGACACCTATTGTAACAACTTGGCTGTGTGCTAACCACGGCATACAAGGCCACCTGGGAACTTAGGGAGTTTCCTGCATCCTGAAGAGCTACAATCATTGTGCATACACCACAGAGACATATGCAACACAATATAAGGCCACCGAGGGCCTTTGCTCGCCAGTGCAATTTTGAAATTCCCTGCCGCTCACTATTAGGGGCCACCTTGCCTTCGCAAAGATGGTGTTTTTTGCCTCATTCCCTCTACAATACTCAGCATTAATTTGACACCCTGCTCTGGGCTGTTTTCTGTAGATGACATTCCCCACTGACATCGCTGATCTTGGCTGGGGGATAAAGGATGGTAGCTAGGACCCACATGCCCCAACCATTGGAAGGAGGCCTGACTGTGCCTAATCTAGAGCAATATTATTTGGCCTCCCAAATACAACATGCAGTGCATTGGTTAGCAGAGGATAGCACCTGGGAGAAGTCACTTTTGGGGGACACAGGAGAGCGCTCTTCCCTACCTCAGCTCCTGATGGCGGGGCTGGGATGTGGTATATGTGCCATACCTTCTCAAGCACACTGCCTCACTGTGGGAACAAACAGTTAAAGTGGTTTTGGGCAGGGAATATGTTTTTTGGGATCTACCGGTCTTCAGAACAGTTAGGGACTCTGTGGATCTGTCCATCTGAAGAATGAGAGGTTGCGAGGTACTGGGGGATTTGTTTCTTAACAAGGAATTTATAGCTTTTGATGCTGCAGAGGAAAGCTTTCATATTAGGCCAGGACAAGGTTTGCAGCCTTCTAGCATTGCTATTGTGTGGGACATATATCCTATGTTTCCATTGGCCCTGCTACTTCACTTACTTTTACATGCCTCTTGGAGCTGTGTGGGAGCCGCCACTTGGTCTCACATTTGTATAAGGCCATGGTAACAGATTGTAGGCAGGATTCATTCACGGCACGGGAGCTTGGGAAGGAGAACTGGAGGCTCCAATTGAGGATGCCCACTGAAAAAGGATGTGTGCCTTCAGGAAGACTGTCGAGTAAGGCACGTTTCAAGCTTCTACACCTTCACTTCCTTAATCGCACATATTTCACACCAGTGATATTACCTAGAATAGACCTACAGTCTGCCTCCTGCCACAGGTGCACCCTCGGATGGCCTTTATTTTGCACCTAGCATGGGAGTGCCCTGAGGTGTGTGAATATTGGGGTAAAGTGTTGACTCATGTGAGGTCTGTGGTGCGGATCCTTGTGGATATGGAACCTGCCGTCTGTCTGTTGGGAGACATACTTAGACCTAAATGCCAAAACTTGGCTGTAGAAAGTTGGCTCTGTGTATATACTATTTCAAAGTAAGAAATAGTGTGCACAGAGTCCAAGGGTTCCCCTTAGAGGTAAGATAGTGGCAAAAAGAGATAATTCTAATGCTCTATTTTGTGGTAGTGTGGTCAAGCAGTAGGCTTATCAGAGGGTAGTGTTAAGCATTTGTTGTACACACACACGCAATAAATGAGGAACACACACTCAAAGACTTACTCCAGGCCAATAGGTTTTTATGTAGAAAAATATATTTTCTTAGTTTCTTTTAAGAACCACAGGTTCAAGATTTACAAGTAATACTTCAAATGAAAGGTATTTCACTTAGGTACTCTAGGAACTTTGAATAATCACAATATCATATACAGTCTTTGTAAAAATGGCAACAAGCTATTAAAAGTGGACACTGTAAAAATCAACAGTTCCTGGGGAAGGTAAGTAAAAGTTAGTTTTGCAGGTAAGTAAAATACTTATACGTCTCAAAGTTGGGTCCAAGGTAGCCCACTGTTGGTGGTTCAAGCCAACCCCAAAGTTACCACACCAGCAGCTCAGGGCCGGTCAGGTGCAGAGGTCAAAGAGGTGCCCAAAACACATAGGCTTCAAAACAGGGGTGCCCCGGTTCCAGTCTGCCAGCAGGTAAGTACCCGCCTCCTCGGGGGCAGACCAGGGGGGTTTTGTAGGGCACCGGGGGGAGGGGGGACACAACCAGGCACAGAAAGTACACCCTCAGCGGCACAGGGGCGGCCGGGTGCAGAGTGCAAACAGGCATCAGGTTTTAGATAGGAAGTAATGGGGAGACCTGGGGGGCTCGTCAATGATGCAGGCAGGCACAGGGGGGGCTCCTCGGGGTAGCCACCAGCTGGGCTAGGCAGAGGGTCATCTGGGGGTCGCCAATGCACTGTAGTTTTGTTCCTTCAGGTCCTGGGGGCTGCGGGTGCAGTGTTGGTTCCAGGCATCGGGTCCCTTGTTACAGGCAGTCGCGGTCAGGGGGAGCCTCTGGATTTCCTCTGCAGGCGTCGCTGTGGGGGGTCAGGGGGGGTCATCTCTGGCTACGCACGGGCTCACAGTCGCCGGGGAGACCTCCCTGAAGTGTCGGTTTTCCTCAGGATGAGCCGGGGGCGTCAGGTGCAGACTGGAAAGTCTCACGCTTCCGGCAGGAAACGTGAAGTCTTTAAAGTTGTTTCTTTGATGCAAGAAAGTTGCAGATTGTTGAATAGAGCCACTGTTCACAGGAGTTTCTTGGTCCTTGGTTGCAGGTCAGTCCTCTGAGGCTTCAGAGGTCGCTGGTCCCTGTTGGATGCGTCGCTGTTGCAGTTTTCTTTGAAGTTGGGAGACAGGCCGGTAGGGCTGGGGCCAAAGCAGTTGTCATCTCCGTCTTCACTGCAGGGCTTCAGGTCAGCAGTCCTTCTTCTGGATAAGGTTGCAGGAATCTAGTTTCCTAGGTTCTGGGTAGCTCCTAAATACTGAATGTAGGGGTGTGTTTAGGTCTGGGAAGGCAGTAGCCAATGGCTACTGTCCTTGAGGGTGACTACACCCTCTTTGTGCCTCCTCCCTGTGGGGAGGGGGGCACATCCCTAATCCTATTGGGGGAATCCTCCATCCACAAGATGGAGGATTTCTAAAACTAAGGTTCACCTCCGCTCAGGACACCTTAGGGGCTGTCCTGACTGGTGGGTGACTCCTCCCTGTTTTTCTAATTATGTCCTCCAGCCTAGGGATGCCCTGTGGCGCTGTAAAAAAAAGGCACTCTCCCCATGTGGCCAGCAACATGTCTGGTGTGTGGCAGGTTGGCAGAAACTAGTCAGCCTACACTGAAAGTCGAGTATGTTTTCAGGGGGCATCTCCAAGATGCCCTCTGGGTGAATCTTACAATAAATTGCACACTGGCATCAGTGTGCATTTATTGTGCTGAGAAGTTTGATACCAAACTTCCCAGTTTTCACTGTAGCCATTATGGTACTGTGGAGTTCGTGTTTGACAAACTCCCGGACCATATACTCTTATGGCTACCCTGCACTTACAATGTCTAAGGTTTTGCTTAGACACTGTAGGGGCATAGTGCTCATGCACCTATGCCCTCACCTGTGGTATAGTGCACCCTGCCTTAGGGGCTGTAAGGCCTGCTAGAGGGGTGACTTACCTATGCCACAGGCAGTGTGAGGTTGGCATGGCACTCTGAGGGGAGTGCCATGTCGACTTAGTCATTTTCTCCCCACCAGCACACACAAGCTGTGAAGCAGTGTGCACGTGCTGAGTGAGGGGTCCCCAGGGTGGCATGAACCATGCTGCAGCCCTTAGAGACCTTCCATGGCATCAGGGCTCTTGGTACTAGGGGTAGCACTTACAAGGGACTTACCTGAGTACCAGGGTTGTGCCAATTGTGGAGACAAAGGTACAGTTTAAGGAAAGAACACTGGTGCTGGGGCCTGGTTAGCAGGGTCCCAGCACACTTTCAAGTCATAACTTAGCATCAGCAAAGGCAAAAGTCAGGGGGTAACCATGCAAGGAGGCATTTCCTTACATTGGCCTTTAAATTCCTGCTCTTCATGTTATTGTTGGCCAAGAGATGAGTGGCAATTGCCTGGATGGGCCAGATGGACCGAGTGAGGGGTGGTGGGTGGCATACTTGGCATTCTTTAGTGCCCATAGTGACAAAACATGACACTGGCAGTCCCCAGACACGGCGCTTCATAGTAGTTGGAAAGCGGAGGTGAAAACTTGGGCCACAGCGGAGGGGGCCGTATTATATATGGAAGAACTGAGAGAAATCCGTAGAAAGCCTCTGTCTGAGCTATGGATGGAAGTCCTCACTGCTTTTGCGGAATCCGAGGACTAAATGCTCCCATGATGCCTAATATAGTTACCACATAGGCATGCCTGCTTTGGATCCTTGTGTGGATAAAATGTTGCTGCCACCACCTGGCAGATTATTTTTCAGGAGGTATTGATACATATACACTGAATCATGTATTCGCTACACACGACTTGACATTGCTGGTGAGAGGACAATTAGCGTTAACGCCTACACAGTGATTTATGGGCAGTGAAGTGTTCTGTCAATATGACATGTTGTTGGAATAGGATTAGTATGTTACTTTCAATGGCTTGTTAATGCTCTGTTTCTGACTATGGTGCATGTGTGCATGTATGCTTCCATACAGTATTGCTACACGTTATTACTTGAACTTCTTATAACATGAAAAATTAAATAAAAATACATCGTTAAAAAAATGTCACATTATGACTGGCCATCCAGACAAAATCAGCACTGTTGGTATCATATATTGGGCCAAAAGGGGCCTGCTGACAAGATGGGTTATCAGTATTATTAGTAGTGGCTGAAACGCTGATGACAATTTTTCAGTCAGTAATATTTTGGTGGCGAGATAGACACTCACCAGCCCTAGGGGTGCGAACAACTTCCTCCCTAGTTGGTGGTGGGCCTAAACCACAATCTATGTTTGTCAAGATGCACATTTATTGTTGAAGGGTATTGGGTAAGCTGAGAAAAAAGGGTACTCTTAACCTATTGCTCAGGCTGAAGTGAGTGGGGCAGGAACAACCCTAGGCCTGTAAAAGAACCCCAGAGGGACTTCCTCAGTCATGTCATAGTTCATGACATTAGAGTTAAATCTGGAGAGGATGTTTCTTACAATATACTCCTGTCTGAAATTAACACCAATGCAGTCAATAGTATCTGGTTTAAGACGATTTTCTAATCATGCTGTTGTGCAAGCTTTTAAAATATCATTATGAAGTGTGGTTCTGTCCCACAGTTGTCTTTCCACTTTGTCCGCTCTAAATGGTGGTACACCCCTTAAGACTATACCATAGGGCGTAGCTTCAGTTGGGATGTGGATGGGCATCAACGACTCTACAATGAGCAAGAGATCCATGGACAGGAGAGGCATTACAGAGAGGCAAGGTCATTACAGAAGCATCAGTAGCCTCAGGGCCCCCAATAACAGGTTTTTTGTATGAGACATCTAGTCCTCATGTGTTGATGTTGATGCCTCCTTGACAGGTGGTGGAGGCCATACAGCCTGGACTTAGAACTTGTCCCAGAATTAAGCCTTCAATTGCACCCAGTCTTGTAGTCATAGTTTCCTTAAAGGACAATAGTCGGTCCTCTGATTTCTCCAGCTTAGCGTACCTTATTCGTTTTTACCCCTCCAGTGTTAGGAGGTTCCAGTCTGTACAATACTCAATAATATCTTTGCTCCACCCCGCACAGCTGCTTTAGTGCCTTTCTGATTTCTTCGGTGGAGGTGGTGTACACAGGCATTTAATGCTAAACTTAGAGCCCGCGTTATTTTCTTGTACCAACAGTAGAGGCACATCTGTGACACAGGGATTAGCTCTTTTCCCACTGCTATTAAGTCTTTCCCCATACACCTTATGCGGGGGCAGTGCATTGATAGAGTTAAGATTGTCTCCAGTTGTACTGGTGGTGGGCCTCTGTTTTACTCTAATTGCCTTTTTTTGCATTGTGTAGCTGCTGAGCCACAACATCAATTCCATGTTCAATAGCCTCCATGGCAGGAGTTAAAAAGTTGGATATAGAGTTTGGTAAAGAATGGTCCTTAGGAGGTGGTAGCAAAGCTTACCACTTATCCATGGTGGCTAGTGCTTCATGTGGTCTATGAGATGGATGGAATTAAGCCACAAGTCCAGGAGACCGGTTGCAAGAGGAATGGCCCAGCCTCCTTTGTAGTCTGAAGGGTACATAAGGGTCTGCCTCCTAGCCCACTATTGACCCGAGCTTCGCCTGGGCACGTACTACACACTTCCCATGCTGTGGGTTCTCCAGGCTGCCTTTGAGCACCCTTGAGCTTCTCCTCATTGCTCCCCCTCCTCCTTAGCCCCTGGAAGATTCTGGGCACTGTGGTCAGGGCCCTCACAAGGTCAGGGCTGATGGCAGCATTGATTCTGTCCCGTGCTGTGGGTTCCTCTGCTCTTTTTAAGCACACTTGAGCATTTCCTGGTTGCTCCCACTTAGCCCCTGGATAATTCTGGGAGCTATAGTCAGGGCCCACAAAATATTAGGGCTGATGATGGCGATGAATCCGGCCGACGCTCTGGGTTCCTGGGCTGCTTTTGAACGTCCTCCAGTGTCTCTTTGTTGCTCCTCCGCCTTAGCCCATGAAGAATTCTGTACTCTGTATTTCGGGAGCACACAAGATCAGGGATGATGTCGCCAATGAATGCATCTCTCGCCGCAGGTTCCTGGGCTGCTTTTGAGCACCCGTGAGCATCTCCTTGTTGCTTGCCCTCCTCCTTTGTCACCATATTATTCTGGGTGCTGTAGTCAGGGCCTACACAAGATCAGGGCTGATGATGGGGAAAAATGCGTCCCGCACTGCAGATTCTGGGATGCTTTTGAGCACCCTCGAGCATCTCCTCATTGCTTCTCCTCCTCCTTAGCTCATGGAGGATCCTGGGTGCTGTATTTAGGGCCCACTCAAGATCAGGGATGGTGGTAATGATGAATGCATCATGTTTTGTGGGTTACCGGGCAGCTTTTCAGCATCCTCAAGAGTCTCCTCGCTGCTAGCCCTCCTTCTTACCCCCTTGAGGATTCTAGGTGCTGTAGTCAGGGCTAATGGCAGCAATGAATGTGTCCTACACCATGGGTTCCCAGGCTGTTTGTAAGCACCCAGCATCTCTTAGGTGCTCTCCATCCTCCTAATCCCCTGGAGGATTCTGGGCACTGTACTCACGGCCCACAGAGCTTAAAATCTTCTAAATCTTTGATTTTCCTCCTGAAAGAGAGAGAGAGAGAGAAAGAGCTAAAATGTACGTTTATTGCAACAAATGTCCATAAAACTCTTGTACAAACAAATAAGATGCAATTCATAGACATTAAAAGCAAATAAAATCATTCATATCAGGTGGAACCAAAATTGCTATATACAGATCATCAAGTGCCAGCTATTGACCATTAAAACTTGTGTTTAAAAAAAATAACGTAAAAAATGGGCTATCCTCACTGCCACATAAAAAAGCACATTCAGCAAAAAAGCAGTTGCTTCAAATCTAGACCATAACTGATGTTTCAAGAATATAGATTTTAAAAATGTAATACAAGCAATTTTATAAATTTGACAATCAATTATGACATGGCATATTGAACAATTCATTTGTAAAAAGCACTGGCAGAAACCACTTTTACTCCGCACATTTTTATACCAATTGTCCGAGAGAAAATTAAATTACACCCACGTCTAAATTTGAGAATCATCATGCGCATCTTGCACTCAGGTAACTAAGTAAGGTATTGGAAAACATTCCGGTGGCTTAGTGTTTAGTGAATCACTGATATAAGTTTCTTCAACAAGTAGACGATATCCAATTTATGGGCCAATTCAAGGGCTGACTCTTTCAGTGAATGTTTATTTGGGAACTGTACCTACATTTCTATGGTTCCCATAATTTTAGCAGCATGGGCTAAATTTAATTAATCCTTCAAGCATAACCCTAGCTCACTTCCTTTCACTGACAAGAATTTCATCAATACGAAAGACAGATTTCTCCTGAGGGATACTCATTTTAAAGTGGAGTAGAAAATCTGACAGTGGATAGCCACGGACAGGGAAGTATTGGAGGATCTGAGTCTGTGATTGGCTGGAGTTTGGGACATTTTTAATCAAGGCAATTGCCTGGATGGGCCAGATGGACCGAGTGAGGGGTGGTGGGTGGCATACTTGGCATTCTTTAGTGCCCATAGTGTCAAAGCATGACACTTGCAGTCCCCAGACACGGCGCTTCATAGTAGTTGGAAAGCGGAGGTGAAGACTTGGGCCACAGCGGAGGGGGCCGTATTATATATGGAAGAACTGAGAGAAATCCATAGAAAGCCTCTGTCTGAGCTATGGATGGAAGTCCTCACTGCTTTTGCGGAATCCGAGGACTAAATGCTCCCATGATGCCTAATATAGTTACCACATAGGCATGCCTGCTTTGGATCCTTGTGTGGATAAAATGTTGCTGCTACCACCTGGCAGATTATTTTTCAGGAGGTATTGATACAAATACACTGAATCATGTATTCGCTACACACGACTTGACATTGCTGGTGAGAGGACAATTAGCGTTAACGCCTAGACAGTGATTTATGGGCAGTGAAGTGTTCTGTCAATATGACATGTTGTTGGAATAGGATTAGTATGTTACTTTCAATGGCTTGTTAATGCTCTGTTTCTGACTATGGTGCATGTGTGCATGTATGCTTCCATACAGTATTGCTACACGTTATTACTTGTACTTCTTATAACATGAAAAATTAAATAAAAATACAACGTTAAAAAAATATCACATTATGAATGGCCATCCAGACAAAATCAGCACTGTTGGTATCATATATTGGGCCAAAAGGGGCCTGCTGACAAGATGGATTATCAGTATTATTAATAGTGGCTGAAACGCTCATGACAATTTTTCAGTCAGTAATATTTTGGTGGCGAGATAGACACTCACCAGCCCTAGGGGTGCGAACAACTTCCTCCCTAGTTGGTGGTGGGCCTAAACCACAATCTATGTTTGTCAAGATGCACATTTATTGTTGAATGGTATTGGGTAAGCTGAGAAAAAAGGGTGCTCTTAACCTATTGCTCAGGCTGAAGTGAGTGGGGCAGGAACAACCCTAGGCCTGTAAAAGAACCCCAGAGGGACTTCCTCAGTCATGTCATAGTTCATTACATTAGAGTTAAATCTGGAGAGGATGTTTCTTACAATATACTCCTGTCTGAAATTAACACCAATGCAGTCAATAGTATCTGGTTTAAGACGATTTTCTAATCATGCTGTTGTGCAAGCTTTTAAAATATCATTATAAAGTGTGGTTCTGTCCCACAGTTGTCTTTCCACTTTGTCCGCTCTAAATGGTGGTACACCCCTTAAGACTATACCATAGGGCGTAGCTTCAGGTGGGATGTGGATGGGCATCAACGACTCTACAATGAGCAAGAGATCCATGGACAGGAGAGGCATTACAGAGAGGCAAGGTCATTACAGAAGCATCAGTAGCCTCAGGGCCCCCAATAACAGGTTTTTTGTATGAGACATCTAGTCCTCATGTGTTGATGTTGATGCCTCCTTGACAGGTGGTGGAGGCCATACAGCCTGGACTTAGAACTTGTCCCCGAATTAAGCCTTCAATTGCACCCAGTCTTGTAGTCATAGTTTCCTTAAAGGACAATAGTCGGTCCTCTGATTTCTCCAGCTTAGCGCACCTTATTCGTTTTTACCCCTCCAGTGTTAGGAGGTTCCAGTCTGTACAATACTCAATAATATCTTTGCTCCACCCCGCACAGCTGCTTTAGTGCCTTCTGATTTCTTCGGTGGAGGTGGTGTACACAGGCATTTAATGCTAAACTTAGAGCCCGCGTTATTTTCTTGTACCAACAGTAGAGGCACATCTGTGACACAGGGATTAGCTCTTTTCCCACTGCTATTAAGTCTTTCCCCATACACCTTATGCGGGGGCAGTGCATTGATAGAGTTAAGATTGTCTCCAGTTGTACTGGTGGTGGGCCTCTGTTTTACTCTAATTGCCTTTTTTGCATTGTGTAGCTGCTGAGCCACAACATCAATTCCATGTTCAATAGCCTCCATGGCAGGAGTTAAAAAGTTGGGTATAGAGTTTGGTAAAGAATGGTCCTTAGGAGGGGGTAGCAAGCTTACCACTTATCCATGGTGGCTAGTGCTTCATGTGGTCTATGAGATGGATGGAATTAAGCCACAAGTCCAGGAGACCGGTTGCAAGAGGAATGGCCCAGCCTCCTTTGTAGTCTGAAGGGTACATAAGGGTCTGCCTCCTAGCCCACTATTGACCCGGGCTTCGCCTGGGCACGTACTACACACTTCCCATGCTGTGGGTTCTCCAGGCTGCCTTTGAGCACCCTTGAGCTTCTCCTCATTGCTCTCCCTCCTCCTTAGCCCCTGGAAGATTCTGGGCACTGTGGTCAGGGCCCTCACAAGGTCAGGGCTGATGGCAGCATTGATTCTGTCCCGTGCTGTGGGTTCCTCTGCTCTTTTTAAGCACACTTGAGCATTTCCTCGTTGCTCCCACTTAGCCCCTGGATAATTCTGGGAGCTATAGTCAGGGCCCACAAAATATTAGGGCTGATGATGGCGATGAATCCGGCCGACGCTCTGGGTTCCTGGGCTGCTTTTGAACATCCTCTAGTGTCTCTTTGTTGCTCCTCCGCCTTAGCCCATGAAGAATTCTGTACTCTGTATTTCGGGAGCACACAAGATCAATGATGATGTCGGCAATGAATGCATCCCTCGCCGTAGGTTCCTGGGCTGCTTTTGAGCACCCGTGAGCATCTCCTTGTTGCTTGCCCTCCTCCTTTGTCACTATATTATTCTGGGTGCTGTAGTCAGGGCCTACACAAGATCAGGGCTGATGATGGGGAAAAATGCGTCCCGCACTGCAGATCCTGGGATGCTTTTGAGCACCCTCGAGCATCTCCTCATTGCTTCTCCTCCTCCTTAGCCCATGGAGGATCCTGGGTGCTGTATTTAGGGCCCACTCAAGATCAGGGATGGTGGTAATGATGAATGCATCATGTTTTGTGGGTTACCGGGCAGCTTTTCAGCATCCTCAAGAGTCTCCTCGCTGCTAGCCCTCCTTCTTACCCCCTTGAGGATTCTAGGTGCTGTAGTCAGGGCTAATGGCAGCAATGAATGTGTTCTACACCATGGGTTCCCAGACTGTTTGTAAGCACCCAGCATCTCTTAGGTGCTCTCCATCCTCCTAATCCCCTGGAGGATTCTGGGCACTGTACTCACGGCCCACAGAGCTTAAAATCTTCTAAATCTTTGATTTTCCTCCTGAAAGAGAGTGAGAGAGAGAAAGAGCTAAAATGTACGTTTATTGCAACAAATGTCCATAAAACTCTTGTACAAACAAATAAGATGCAATTCATAGACATTAAAAGCAAATAAAATCATTCATATCAGGTGGAACCAAAATTGCTATATACAGATCATCAAGTGCCAGCTATTGACCATTAAAACTTGTGTTTAAAAAAAATAACGTAAAAAATGGGCTATCCTCACTGCCACATAAAAAAGCACATTCAGCAAAAAAGCAGTTGCTTCAAATCTAGACCATAACTGATGTTTCAAGAATATAGATTTTAAAAATGTAATACAAGCAATTTTATAAATTTGACAATCAATTATGACATGGCATATTGAACAATTCATTTGTAAAAAGCACTGGCAGAAACCATTTTTACTCCGCACATTTTTATACCAATTGTCCGAGAGAAAATTAAATTACACCCACGTCTAAATTTGAGAATCTTCATGCGCATCTTGCACTCAGGTAACTAAGTAAGGTATTGGAAAACATTCCGGTGGCTTAGTGTTTAGTGAAAAACTGATATAAGTTTCTTCAACAAGTAGACGATATGCAATTCATGGGCCAATTCAAGGGCTGACTCTTTCAGTGATTGTTTATTTGGGAACAGTACCTACATTTCTATGGTTCCCATAATTTTAGCAGCATGGGCTAAATGTCATTAATCCTTCAAGCATAACCCTAGCTCACTTCCTTTCACTGACAAGAATTTCATCATCACAAAAGACAGATTTCTCCTGAGGGATACTCATTTTAAAGTGGAGTAGAAAATCTGACAGTGGATAGCCACGGATAGGGAAGTATTGGAGGATCTGAGTCTGTGATTGGCTGGAGTTTGGGACATTTTTAATCAAGGCAATTGCCTGGATGGGCCAGATGGACCGAGTGAGGGGTGGTGGGTGGCATACTTGGCATTCTTTAGTGCCCATAGTGACAAAGCATGACACTGGCAGTCCCCAGACACGGCGTTTCATAGTAGTTGGAAAGCGGAGGGGAAGACTTGGGCCACAGCGGAGGGGGCCGTATTATATATGGAAGAACTGAGAGAAACCCGTAGAAAGCCTCTGTCTGAGCTATGGATGGAAGTCCTCACTGCTTTTGCGGAATCCGAGGACTAAATGCTCCCTTGATGCCTAATATAGTTACCACATAGGCATGCCTGCTTTGGATCCTTGTGTGGATAAAATGTTGCTGCTACCACCTGGCAGATTATTTTTCAGGAGGTATTGATACATATACACTGAATCATGTATTCGCTACACACGACTTGACATTGCTGGTGAGAGGACAATTAGCGTTAACGCCTAGACAGTGATTTATGGGCAGTGAAGTGTTCTGTCAATATGACATGTTGTTGGAATAGGATTAGTATGTTACTTTCAATGGCTTGTTAATGCTCTGTTTCTGACTATGGTGCATGTGTGCATGTATGCTTCCATACAGTATTGCTACACGTTATTACTTGAACTTCTTATAACATGAAAAATTAAATAAAAATACATCGTTAAAAAAATGTCACATTATGACTGGCCATCCAGACAAAATCAGCACTGTTGGTATCATATATTGGGCCAAAAGGGGCCTGCTGACAAGATGGGTTATCAGTATTATTAGTAGTGGCTGAAACGCTGATGACAATTTTTCAGTCAGTAATATTTTGGTGGCGAGATAGACACACACCAGCCCTAGGGGTGCGAACAACTTCCTCCCTAGTTGGTGGTGGGGCTAAACCACAATCTATGTTTGTCAAGATGCACATTTATTGTTGAATGGTATTGGGTAAGCTGAGAAAAAATGGTACTCTTAACCTATTGCTCAGGCTGAAGTGAGTGGGGCAGGAACAACCCCAGGCCTGTAAAAGAACCCCAGAGGGACTTCCTCAGTCATGTCATAGTTCATTACATTAGAGTTAAATCTGGAGAGGATGTTTCTTACAATATACTCCTGTCTGAAATTAACACCAATGCAGTCAATAGTATCTGGTTTAAGACGATTTACTAATCATGCTGTTGTGAAAGCTTTTAAAATATCATTATGAAGTGTGGTTCTGTCCCACAGTTGTCTTTCCACTTTGTCCACTCTAAATGGTGGTACACCCCTTAAGACTATACCATAGGGCGTAGCTTCAGGTGGGATGTGGATGGGCATCAACGACTCTACAATGAGCAAGAGATCCATGGACAGGAGAGGCATTACAGAGAGGCAAGGTCATTAAAGAAAGCATCAGTAGCCTCAGGGCCCCCAATAACAGGTTTTTTGTATGAGACATCTAGTCCTCATCTGTTGATGTTGATGCCTCCTTGACAGGTGGTGGAGGCCATACAGCCTGGACTTAGAACTTGTCCCCGAATTAAGCTTTCAATTGCACCCAGTCTTGTAGTCATAGTTTCCTTAAAGGACAATAGTCGGTCATCTGATTTCTCCAGCTTAGCGCACATTATTCATTTTTACCCCTCCAGCGTTAGGAGGTTCCAGTCTGTACGATACTCAATAATATCTTTGCTCCACCCCGCACAGCTGCTTTAGTGCCTTCTGATTTCTTAGGTGGAGGTGGTGTACACAGGCATTTAATGCTAAACTTAGAGCCCGCGTTATTTCTTGTACCAACAGTAGAGGCACATCTGTGACACAGGGATTAGCTATTTTCCCACTGCTATTAAGTCATTCCCCATACACCTTATGCGGGGGCAGTGCATTGATAGAGTTAAGATTGTCTCCAGTTGTACTGGTGGTGGGCCTCTGTTTTACTCTAATTGCCTTTTTTTGCATTGTGTAGCTGCTGAGCCACAACATCAATTCCATGTTCAATAGCCTCCATGGCAGGAGTTAAAAAGTTGGATATAGAGTTTGGTAAAGAATGGTCCTTAGGAGGGGGTAGCAAAGCTTACACTTATCCATGGTGGCTAGTGCTTCATGTGGTCTATGAGATGGATGGAATTAAGCCACAAGTCCAGGAGACCGGTTGCAAGAGGAATGGTCCAGCCTCCTTTGTAGTCTGAAGGGTACATAAGGGTCTGCCTCCTAGCCCACTATTGACCCGGGCTTCGCCTGGGCAAGTACTACACACTTCCCATGCTGTGGGTTCCCCAGGCTGCCTTTGAGCACCCTTGAGCTTCTCCTCATTGCTCTCCCTCCTCCTTAGCCCCTGGAAGATTCTGGGCACTGTGGTCAGGGCCCTCACAAGGTCAGGGCTGATGGCAGCATTGATTCTGTCCCGTGCTGTGGGTTCCTCTGTTCTTTATTAGGACCCTTGAGCATTTCCTCGTTGCTCCCACTTAGCCCCTGGATAATTCTGGGAGCTATAGTCAGGGCCCACAAAATATTAGGGCTGATGATGGCGATGAATCCGTCCGACGCTCTGGGTTCCTGGGCTGCTTTTGAACGTCCTCTAGTGTCTCTTTGTTGCTCCTCCGCCTTAGCCCATGAAGAATTCTGTACTCTGTATTTCGGGAGCACACAAGATCAGGGATGATGTCGGCAATGAATGCATCACTCGCCGTAGGTTCCTGGGCTGCTTTTGAGCACCCGTGAGCATCTCCTTGTTGCTTGCCCTCCTCCTTTGTCACTATATTATTCTGGGTGCTGTAGTCAGGGCCTACACAAGATCAGGGCTGGTGATGGGGAAAAATGCGTCCCGCACTGCAGATCCTGGGATGCTTTTGAGCACCCTCGAGCATCTCCTCATTGCTTCTCCTCCTCCTTAGCCCATGGAGGATCCTGGGTGCTGTATTTAGGGCCCACTCAAGATCAGGGATGGTGGTAATGATGAATGCATCATGTTTTGTGGGTTACCGGGCAGCTTTTCAGCATCCTCAAGAGTCTCCTTGCTGCTAGCCCTCCTTCTTACCCCCTTGAGGATTCTAGGTGCTGTTGTCAGGGCTAATGGCAGCAATGAATGTGTCCTACACCATGGGTTCCCAGGCTGTTTGTAAGCACCCAGCATCTCTTAGGTGCTCTCCATCCTCCTAATCCCCTGGAGGATTCTGGGCACTGTACTCACGGCCCACAGAGCTTAAAATCTTCTAAATCTTTGATTTTCCTCCTGAAAGAGAGTGAGAGAGAGAAAGAGCTAAAATGTACGTTTATTGCAACAAATGTCCATAAAACTCTTGTACAAACAAATAAGATGCAATTCATAGACATTAAAAGCAAATAAAATCATTCATATCAGGTGGAACCAAAATTGCTATATACAGATCATCAAGTGCCAGCTATTGACCATTAAAACTTGTGTTTAAAAAAAATAACGTAAAAAATGGGCTATCCTCACTGCCACATAAAAAAGCACATTCAGCAAAAAAGCAGTTGCTTCAAATCTAGACCATAACTGATGTTTCAAGAATATAGATTTAAAAAATGTAATACAAGCAATTTTATAAATTTGACAATCAATTATGACATGGCATATTGAACAATTCATTTGTAAAAAGCACTGGCAGAAACCATTTTTACTCCGCACATTTTTATACCAATTGTCAGAGAGAAAATTAAATTACACCCACGTCTAAATTTGAGAATCTTCATGCGCATCTTGCACTCAGGTAACTAAGTAAGGTATTGGAAAACATTCCGGTGGCTTAGTGTTTAGTGAAAAACTGATATAAGTTTCTTCAACAAGTAGACGATATCCAATTTATGTGCCAATTCAAGGGCTGACTCTTTCAGTGATTGTTTATTTGGGAACTGTACCTACATTTCTATGGTTCCCATAATTTTAGCAGCATGGGCTAAATTTCATTAATCCTTCAAGCATAACCCTAGCTCACTTCCTTTCACTGACAAGAATTTCATCATCACGAAAGACAGATTTCTCCCGAGGTATACTCATTTTAAAGTGGAGTAGAAAATCTGACAGTGGATAGCCACGGACAGGGAAGTATTGGAGGATCTGAGTCTGTGATTGGCTGGAGTTTGGGACATTTTTAATCAAGGCAATTGCCTGGATGGGCCAGATGGACCGAGTGAGGGGTGGTGGGTGGCATACTTGGCATTCTTTAGTGCCCATAGTGTCAAAGCATGACACTTGCAGTCCCCAGATACGGCGCTTCATAGTAGTTGGAAAGCGGAGGTGAAGACTTGGGCCACAGCGGAGGGGGCCGTATTATATATGGAAGAACTGAGAGAAATCCATAGAAAGCCTCTGTCTGAGCTATGGATGGAAGTCCTCACTGCTTTTGCGGAATCCGAGGACTAAATGCTCCCATGATGCCTAATATAGTTACCACATAGGCATGCCTGCTTTGGATCCTTGTGTGGATAAAATGTTGCTGCTACCACCTGGCAGATTATTTTTCAGGAGGTATTGATACATATACACTGAATCATGTATTCGCTACACACGACTTGACATTGCTGGTGAGAGGACAATTAGCGTTAACGCCTAGACAGTGATTTATGGGCAGTGAAGTGTTCTGTCAATATGACATATTGTTGGAATAGGATTAGTATGTTACTTTCAATGGCTTGTTAATGCTCTGTTTCTGACTACGGTGCATGTGTGCATGTATGCTTCCATACAGTATTGCTACACGTTATTACTTGTACTTCTTATAACATGAAAAATTAAATAAAAATACAACGTTAAAAAAATGTCACATTATGACTGGCGATCCAGACAAAATCAGCACTGTTGGTATCATATATTGGGCCAAAAGGGGCCTGCTGACAAGATGGATTATGAGTATTATTAGTAGAGGCTGAAACGCTGATGACAATTTTTCAGTCAGTAATATTTTGGTGGCGAGATAGACACTCACCAGCCCTAGGGGTGCGAACAACTTCCTCCCTAGTTGGTGTTGGGCCTAAACCACAATCTATGTTTGTCAAGATGCACATTTATTGTTGAATGGTATTGGGTAAGCTGAGAAAAAAGGGTACTCTTAACCTATTGCTCTGGCTGAAGTGAGTGGGGCGGGAACAACCCTAGGCCTGTAAAAGAACCCCAGAGGGACTTCCTCAGTCATGTCATAGTTCATTACATTAGAGTTAAATCTGTAGAGGATGTTTCTTACAATATACTCCTGTCTGAAATTAACACCAATGCAGTCAATAGTATCTGGTTTAAGACGATTGTCTAATCATGCTGTTGTGCAAGCTTTTAAAATATCATTATAAAGTGTGGTTCTGTCCCACAGTTGTCTTTCCACTTTGTCCGCTCTAAATGGTGGTACACCCCTTAAGACTATACCATAGGGCGTAGCTTCAGGTGGGATGTGGATGGGCATCAACGACTCTACAATGAGCAAGAGATCCATGGACAGGAGAGGCATTACAGAGAGGCATGGTCATTACAGAAGCATCAGTAGCCTCAGGGCCCCCAATAACAGTTTTTTTGTATGAGACATCTAGTCCTCATGTGTTGATGTTGATGCCTCCTTGACAGGTGGTGGAGGCCATACAGCCTGGACTTAGAACTTGTCCCCGAATTAAGCCTTCAATTGCACCCAGTCTTGTAGTCATAGTTTCCTTAAAGGACAATAGTCGGTCCTCTGATTTTGCCAGCTTAGCGCACCTTATTCGTTTTTACCCCTCCAGTGTTAGGAGGTTCCAGTCTGTACAATACTCAATAATATCTTTGCTCCACCCCGCACAGCTGCTTTAGTGCCTTCTGATTTCTTAGGTGGAGGTGGTGTACACAGGCATTTAATGCTAAACTTAGAGCCCGCGTTATTTTCTTGTACCAACAGTAGAGGCACATCTGTGACACAGGGATTAGCTCTTTTCCCACTGCTATTAAGTCTTTCCCCATACACCTTATGCGGGAGCAGTGCATTGATAGAGTTGAGATTGTCTCCAGTTGTACTGGTGGTGGGCCTCTGTTTTACTCTAATTGCCTTTTTTTGCATTGTGTAGCTGCTGAACCACAACATCAATTCCATGTTCAATAGCCTCCATGGCAGGAGTTAAAAAGTTGGATATAGAGTTTGGTAAAGAATGGTCCTTAGGAGGGGGTAGCAAGCTTACCACTTATCCATGGTGGCTAGTGCTTCATGTGGTCTATGAGATGGATGGAATTAAGCCACAAGTCCAGGAGACCGGTTGCAAGAGGAATGGCCCAGCCTCCTTTGTAGTCTGAAGGGTACATAAGGGTCTGCCTCCTAGCCCACTATTGTCCCGGGCTTTGCCTGGGCACGTACTACACACTTCCCATGCTGTGGGTTCTCCAGGCTGCCTTTGAGCACCCTTGAGCTTCTCCTCATTGCTCTCCCTCCTCCTTAGCCCCTGGAAGATTCTGGGCACTGTGGTCAGGGCCCTCACTAGGTCAGGGCTGATGGCAGCATTGATTCTGTCCCGTGCTGTGGGTTCCTCTGCTCTTTTTAAGCACACTTGAGCATTTCCTCGTTGCTCCCACTTAGCCCCTGGATAATTCTGGGAGCTATAGTCAGGGCCCACAAAATATTAGGGCTGATGATGGCGATGAATCCGGCCGACGCTCTGGGTTCCTGGGCTGCTTTTGAACGTCCTCTAGTGTCTCTTTGTTGCTCCTCCGCCTTAGCCCATGAAGAATTCTGTACTCTGTATTTCGGGAGCACACAAGATCAGGGATGGTGTCGGCAATGAATGCATCCCTCGCCGTAGGTTCCTGGGCTGCTTTTGAGCACCCGTGAGCATCTCCTTGTTGCTTGCCCTCCTCCTTTGTCACTATATTATTCTGGGTGCTGTAGTCAGGGCCTACACAAGATCAGGGCTGATGATGGGGAAAAATGCGTCCCGCACTTCAGATCCTGGGATGCTTTTGAGCACCCTCGAGCATCTCCTCATTGCTTCTCCTCCTCCTTAGCCCATGGAGGATCCTGGGTGCTGTATTTATGGCCCACTCAAGATCAGGGATGGTGGTAATGATGAATGCATCATGTTTTGTGGGTTACCGGGCAGCTTTTCAGCATCCTCAAGAGTCTCCTCGCTGCTAGCCCTCCTTCTTACCCCCTTGAGGATTCTAGGTGCTGTAGTCAGGGCTAATGGCAGCAATGAATGTGTCCTACACCATGGGTTCCCAGGCTGTTTGTAAGCACCCAGCATCTCTTAGGTGCTCTCCATCCTCCTAATCCCCTGGAGGATTCTGGGCACTGTACTCACGGCCCACAGAGCTTAAAATCTTCTAAATCTTTGATTTTCCTCCTGAAAGAGAGTGAGAGAGAGAAAGAGCTAAAATGTATGTTTATTGCAACAAATGTCCATAAAACTCTTGTACAAACAAATAAGATGCAATTCATAGACATTAAAAGCAAATAAAATCATTCATATCAGGTGGAACCAAAATTGCTATATACAGATCATCAAGTGCCAGCTATTGACCATTAAATCTTGTGTTTAAAAAAAATAACGTAAAAAATGGGCTATCCTCACTGCCACATAAAAAAGCACATTCAGCAAAAAAGCAGTTGCTTCAAATCTAGAACATAACTGATGTTTCAAGAATATAGATTTTAAAAATGTAATACAAGCAATTTTATAAATTTGACAATCAATTATGACATGACATATTGAACAATTCATTTGTAAAAAGCACTGGCAGAAACCATTTTTACTCCGCACATTTTAATACCAATTGTCCGAGAGAAAATTAAATTACACCCACGTCTAAATTTGAGAATCTTCATGCGCATCTTGCACTCAGGTAACTAAGTAAGGTATTGGAAAACATTCCGGTGGCTTAGTGTTTAGTGAAAAACTGATGTTTCTTCAACAAGTAGACGATATGCAATTTATGGGCCAATTCAAGGTCTGACTCTTTCAGTGATTGTTTATTTGGGAACAGTACTTACATTTCTATGGTTCCCATAATTTTAGCAGCATGGGCTAAATTTCATTAATCCTTCAAGCATAACCCTAGCTCACTTCCTTTCACTGACAAGAATTTCATCATCACGAAAGGCAGATTTCTCCTGAGGGATACTCATTTTAAAGTGGAGTAGAAAATCTGACAGTGGATAGCCACGGACAGGGAAGTATTGGAGGATCTGAGTCTGTGATTGGCTGGAGTTTGGGACATTTTAAATCAAGGCAATTGCCTGGATGGGCCAGATGGACCGAGTGAGGGGTGGTGGGTGGCATACTTGGCATTCTTTAGTGCCCATTGTGACAAAGCATGACACTGGCAGTCCCCAGACACGGCGCTTCATAATAGTTGGAAAGCGGAGGTGAAGACTTGGGCCACAGCGGAGGGTGACGTATTATATATGGAAGAACTGAGAGAAATCCGTAGAAAGCCTCTGTCTGAGCTATGGATGGAAGTCATCACTGCTTTTACGGAATCCGAGGACTAAATGCTCCCATGATGCCTAATATAGTTACCACATAGGCATGCCTGCTTTGGATCCTAGTGTGGATAAAATGTTGCTGCTACCACCTGGCAGATTATTTTTCAGGCGGTATTGATACATATACACTGAATCATGTATTCGCTACACACGACTTGACATTGCTGGTGAGAAGACAATTAGCGTTAACGCCTAGACAGTGATTTATGGGCAGTGAAGTGTTCTGTCAATATGACATGTTGTTGGAATAGGATTAGTATGTTACTTTCAATGGCTTGTTAATGCTCTGTTTCTGACTATGGTGCATGTGTGCATGTATGCTTCCATACAGTATTGCTACACGTTATTACTTGAACTTCTTATAACATGAAAAATTAAATAAAAATACATTGTTAAAAAAATGTCACCTTATGACTGGCCATCCAGACAAAATCAGCACTGTTGGTATCATATATTGGGCCAAAAGGGGCCTGCTGACAAGATGGGTTATCAGTATTATTAGTAGTGGCTGAAACGCTGATGACAATTTTTCAGTCAGTAATATTTTGGTGGCGAGATAGACACTCACCAGCCCTAGGGGTGCGAACAACTTCCTCCCTAGTTGGTGGTGGGCCTAAACCACAATCTATGTTTGTCAAGATGTACATTTATTGTTGAATGGTATTGGGTAAGCTGAGAAAAAAGGGTACTCTTAACCTATTGCTCAGGCTGAAGTGAGTGGGGCAGGAACAACCCTAGGCCTGTAAAAAAAAACCAGAGGGACTTCCTCAATCATGTCATAGTTCATTGCATTAGAGTTAAATCTGGAGAGGATGTTTCTTCCAATATACTCCTGTCTGAAATTAACACCAATGCAGTCAATAGTATCTGGTTTAAGACGATTTTCTAATCATGCTGTTGTGCAAGCTTTTAAAATATCATTATGAAGTGTGGTTCTGTCCCACAGTTGTCTTTCCACTTTGTCCGCTCTAAATGGTGGTACACCCCTTAAGACTATACCATAGGGCGTAGCTTCAGGTGGGATGTGGATGGGCATCAACGACTCTACAATGAGCAAGAGATCCATGGACAGGAGAGGCATTACAGAGAGGCAAGGTCATTACAGAAGCATCAGTAGCCTCAGGGCCCCCAATAACAGGTTTTTTGTATGAGACATCTAGTCCTCATGTGTTGATGTTGATGCCTCCTTGACAGGTGGTGGAGGCCATACAGCCTGGACTTAGAACTTGTCCCCGAATTAAGCCTTCAATTGCACCCAGTCTTGTAGTCATAGTTTCCTTAAAGGACAATAGTCGGTCCTCTGATTTCTCCAGCTTAGCGCACCTTATTCGTTTTTATCCCTCCAGTGTTAGGAGGTTCCAGTCTGTACAATACTCAATAATATCTTTGCTCCACCCCGCACAGCTGCTTTAGTGCCTTCTGATTTCTTAGGTGGAGGTGGTGTACACAGGCATTTAATGGTAAACTTAGAGCCTGCGTTATTTTCTTGTACCAACAGTAGAGGCACATCTGTGACACAGGGATTAGCTCTTTTCCCACTGCTATTAAGTCTTTCCCCATACACCTTATGCGGGGGCAGTGCATTGATAGAGTTAAGATTGTCTCCAGTTGTACTGGTGGTGGGCCTCTGATTTACTCTAATTGCCTTTTTTTGCATTGTGTAGCTGCTGAGCCACACCATCAATTCCATGTTCAATGGCCTCCATGGCAGGAGTTAAAAAGTTGGATATAGAGTTTGGTAAAGAATGGTCCTTAGGAGGGGGTAGCAAAGCTTACCACTTATCCATGGTGGCTAGTGCTTCATGTGGTCTATGAGATGGATGGAATTAAGCCACAAGTCCAGGAGACCGGTTGCAAGAAGAATGGCCCAGCCTCCTTTGTAGTCTGAAGGGTACATAAGGGTCTGCCTCCTAGCCCACTATTGACCCGGGCTTCGCCTGGGCACGTACTACACACTTCCCATGCTGTGGGTTCTCCAGGCTGCCTTTGAGCACCCATGAGCTTCTCCTCATTGCTCCCCCTCCTCCTTAGCCCCTGGAAGATTCTGGGCACTGTGGTCAGGGCCCTCACAAGGTCAGGGCTGATGGCAGCATTGATTCTGTCCCGTGCTGTGGGTTCCTCTGCTCTTTTTAAGCACACTTGAGCATTTCCTCGTTGCTCCCACTTAGCCCCTGGATAATTCTGGGAGCTATAGTCAGGGGCCACAAAATATTAGGGCTGATGATGGCGATGAATCCGGCCGACGCTCTGGGTTCCTGGGCTGCTTTTGAACGTCCTCCAGTGTCTCTTTGTTGCTCCTCCGCCTTAGCCCATGAAGAATTCTGTACTCTGTATTTCGGGAGCACACAAGATCAGGGATGATGTCGGCAATGAATGCATCCCTCGCCGCAGGTTCCTGGCCTGCTTTTGAGCACCCGTGAGCATCTCCTTGTTGCTTGCCCTCCTCCTTTGTCACTATATCATTCTGGGTGCTGTAGTCAGGGCCTACACAAGATCAGTGCTGATGATGGGGTAAATGCGTCCCGCACTGCAGATCCTGGGATGCTTTTGAGCACCCTCGAGCATCTCCTCATTGCTTCTCCTCCTCCTTAGCCCATGGAGGATCCTGGGTGCTGTATTTAGGGCCCACTCAAGATCAGGGATGGTGGTAATGGTGAATGCATCATGTTTTGTGGGTTACCGGGCAGCTTTTCAGCATCCTCAAGAGTCTCCTCGCTGCTAGCCCTTCTTCTTACCCCCTTGAGGATTCTAGGTGCTGTAGTCAGGGCTAATGGCAGCAATGAATGTGTCCTACACCATGGGTTCCCAGGTTGTTTGTAAGCACCCAGCATCTCTTAGGTGCTCTCCATCCTCCTAATCCCCTGGAGGATTGTGGGCACTGTACTCAGGGCCCACAGAGCTTAAAATCTTCTAAGTCTTTGATTTTCCTCCTGAAAGAGAGTGAGAGAGAGAAAGAGCTAAAATTTACGTTTATTGCAAGAAATGTCCATAAAACTCTTGTACAAACAAATAAGATGCAATTCATAGACATTGAAAGCAAATAAAATCATTCATATCAGGTGGAACCAAAATTGCTATATACAGATCATCAAGTGCCAGCTATTGACCATTAAAACTTGTGTTTAAAAAAAATAACGTAAAAAATGGGCTATCCTCACTGCCACATAAAAAAGCACATTCAGCAAAAAAGCAGTTGCTTCAAATCTAGACCCTAACTGATGTTTCTAGAATATAGATTTTAAAAATGTAATACAAGCAATTTTATAAATTTGACAATCAATTATGACATGGCATATTGAACAATTCATTTGTAAAAAGCAGTGGCAGAAACCATTTTTACTCCGCGCATTTTTATACCAATTGTCCGAGAGAAAAAATTAAATTACACCCACGTCTAAATTTGAGAATCTTCTTGCGCATCTTGCACTCAGGTAACTAAGTAAGGTATTGGAAAACATTCCGGTGGCTTAGTGTTTAGTGAAAAACTGATATAAGTTTCTTCAACAAGTAGACGATATGCAATTTATGGGCCAATTCAAGGGCTGACTCTTTCAGTGATTGTTTATTTGGGAACTGTACCTACATTTCTATGGTTCCCATAATTTTAGCAGCATGGGCTAAATTTCATTAATCCTTCAAGCATAACCCTAGCTCACTTCCTTTCACAGACAAGAATTTCATCAATACGAAAGACAGATTTCTCCTGAAGGATACTCATTTTAAAGTGGAGTAGAAAATCTGACAGTGGATAGCCACGGACAGGGAAGTATTGGAGGATCTGAGTCTGTGATTGGCTGGAGTTTGGGACATTTTTAATCAAGGCAATTGCCTGGATGGGCCAGATGGACCGAGTGAGGGGTGGTGGGTGGCATACTTGGCATTCTTTAGTGCCCATAGTGTCAAAGCATGACACTTGCAGTCCCCAGACACGGCGCTTCATAGTAGTTGGAAAGCGGAGGTGAAGACTTGGGCCACAGCGGAGGGGGCCGTATTATATATGGAAGAACTGAGAGAAATCCATAGAAAGCCTCTGTCTGAGCTATGGATGGAAGTCCTCACTGCTTTTGCGGAATCCGAGGACTAAATGCTCCCATGATGCCTAATATAGTTACCACATAGGCATGCCTGCTTTGGAACCTTGTGTGGATAAAATGTTGCTGCTACCACCTGGCAGATTATTTTTCAGGAGGTATTGATACATATACATTGAATCATGTATTCGCTACACACGACTTGACATTGCTGGTGAGAGGACAATTAGCGTTAACGCCTAGACAGTGATTTATGGGCAGTGAAGTGTTCTGTCAATATGACATATTGTTGGAATAGGATTAGTATGTTACTTTCAATGGCTTGTTAATGCTCTGTTTCTGACTATGGTGCATGTGTGCATGTATGCTTCCATACAGTATTGCTACACGTTATTACTTGTACTTCTTATAACATGAAAAATTAAATAAAAATACAACGTTAAAAAAATATCACATTATGACTGGCCATCCAGACAAAATCAGCACTGTTGGTATCATATATTGGGCCAAAAGGGGCCTGCTGACAAGATGGATTATCAGTATTATTAGTAGAGGCTGAAACGCTGATGACAATTTTTCAGTCAGTAATATTTTGGTGGCGAGATAGACACTCACCAGCCCTAGGGGTGCGAACAACTTCCTCCCTAGTTGGTGGTGGGCCTAAACCACAATCTATGTTTGTCAAGATGCACATTTATTGTTGAAGGGTATTGGGTAAGCTGAGAAAAAAGGGTACTCTTAACCTATTGCTCAGGCTGAAGTGAGTGGGGCGGGAACAACCCTAGGCCTGTAAAAGAACCCCAGAGGGACTTCCTCAGTCATGTCATAGTTCATTACATTAGAGTTAAATCTGTAGAGGATGTTTCTTACAATATACTCCTGTCTGAAATTAACACCAATGCAGTCAATAGTATCTGGTTTAAGACGATTGTCTAATCATGCTGTTGTGCAAGCTTTTAAAATATCAATGTAAAGTGTGGTTCTGTCCCACAGTTGTCTTTCCACTTTGTCCGCTCTAAATGGTGGTACACCCCTTAGGACTATACCATAGGGCGTAGCTTCAGGTGGGATGTGGATGGGCATCAACGACTCTACAATGAGCAAGAGATCCATGGACTGGAGAGGCATTACAGAGAGGCAAGGTCATTACAGAAGCATCAGTAGCCTCAGGGCCCCCAATAACAGGTTTTTTGTATGAGACATCTAGTCCTCGTGTTGATGTTGATGCCTCCTTGACAGGTGGTGGAGGCCATACAGCCTGGACTTAGAACTTGTCCCTGAATTAAGCCTTCAATTGCACCCAGTCTTGTAGTCATAGTTTCCTTAAAGGACAATAGTCGGTCCTCTGATTTTGCCAGCTTAGCGCACCTTATTTGTTTTCACCCCTCCAGTGTTAGGAGGTTCCAGTCTGTACAATACTCAATAATATCTTTGCTCCACCCCGCACAGCTGCTTTAGTGCCTTCTGATTTCTTAGGTGGAGGTGGTGTACACAGGCATTTAATGCTAAACTTAGAGCCCGCGTTATTTTCTTGTACCAACAGTAGAGGCACATCTGTGACACAGGGATTAGCTCTTTTCCCACTGCTATTAAGTCTTTCCCCATACACCTTATGCGGGGGCAGTGCATTGATAGAGTTGAGATTGTCTCCAGTTGTACTGGTGGTGGGCCTCTGTTTTACTCTAATTGCCTTTTTTTGCATTGTGTAGCTGCTGAACCACAACATCAATTCCATGTTCAATAGCCTCCATGGCAGGAGTTAAAAAGTTGGATATAGAGTTTGGTAAAGAATGGTCCTTAGGAGGGGGTAGCAAGCTTACCACTTATCCATGGTGGCTAGTGCTTCATGTGGTCTATGAGATGGATGGAATTAAGCCACAAGTCCAGGAGACCGGTTGCAAGAGGAATGGCCCAGCCTCCTTTGTAGTCTGAAGGGTACATAAGGGTCTGCCTCCTAGCCCACTATTGACCCGGGCTTCGCCTGGGCACGTACTACACACTTCCCATGCTGTGGGTTCTCCAGGCTGCCTTTGAGCACACTTGAGCTTCTCCTCATTGCTCTCCCTCCTCCTTAGCCTCTGGACGATTCTGGGCACTGTGGTCAGGGCCCTCACTAGGTCAGGGCTGATGGCAGCATTGATTCTGTCCCGTGCTGTGGGTTCCTCTGCTCTTTTTAAGCACACTTGAGCATTTCCTCGTTGCTCCCACTTAGCCCCTGGATAATTCTGGGAGCTATAGTCAGGGCCCACAAAATATTAGGGCTGATGATGGCGATGAATCCGGCCGAGGCTCTGGGTTCCTGGGCTGCTTTTGAACGTCCTCTAGTGTCTCTTTGTTGCTCCTCCGCCTTAGCCCATGAAGAATTCTGTACTCTGTATTTCGGGAGCACACAAGATCAGGGATGGTGTCGGCAATGAATGCATCCCTCGCCGTAGGTTCCTGGGCTGCTTTTGAGCACCCGTGAGCATCTCCTTGTTGCTTGCCCTCCTCCTTTATCACTATATTATTCTGGGTGCTGTAGTCAGGGCCTACACAAGATCAGGGCTGATGATGGGGAAAAATGCTTCCCGCACTGCAGATCCTGGGATGCTTTTGAGCACCCTCGAGCATCTCCTCATTGCTTCTCCTCCTCCTTAGCCCATGGAGGATCCTGGGTGCTGTATTTATGGCCCACTCAAGATCAGGGATGGTGGTAATGATGAATGCATCATGTTTTGTGGGTTACCGGGCAGCTTTTCAGCATCCTCAAGAGTCTCCTCGCTGCTAGCCCTCCTTCTTACCCCCTTGAGGATTCTAGGTGCTGTAGTCAGGGCTAATGGCAGCAATGAATGTGTCCTACACCATGGGTTCCCAGGCTGTTAGTAAGCACCCAGCATCTCTTAGGTGCTCTCCATCCTCCTAATCCCCTGGAGGATTCTGGGCACTGTACTCACGGCCCACAGAGCTTAAAATCTTCTAAATCTTTGATTTTCCTCCTGAAAGAGAGTGAGAGAGAGAAAGAGCTAAAATGTATGTTTATTGCAACAAATGTCCATAAAACTCTTGTACAAACAAATAAGATGCAATTCATAGACATTAAAAGCAAATAAAATCATTCATATCAGGTGGAACCAAAATTGCTATATACAGATCATCAAGTGCCAGCTATTGACCATTAAAACTTGTGTTTAAAAAAAATAACGTAAAAAATGGGCTATCCTCACTGCCACATAAAAAAGCACATTCAGCAAAAAAGCAGTTGCTTCAAATCTAGACCATAACTGATGTTTCAAGAATATAGATTTAAAAAATGTAATACAAGCAATATTATAAATTTGACAATCAATTATGACATGGCATATTGAACAATTCATTTGTAAAAAGCACTGGCAGAAACCATTTTTACTCCGCACATTTTTATACCAATTGTCTGAGAGAAAATTAAATTACACCCACGTCTAAATTTGAGAATCTGCATGCGCATCTTGCACTCAGGTAACTAAGTAAGGTATTGGAAAACATTCCGGTGGCTTAGTGTTTAGTGAAAAACTGATGTTTCTTCAACAAGTAGACGACATGCAATTTATGGGCCAATTCAAGGTCTGACTCTTTCAATGATTGTTTATTTGGGAACAGTACCTACATTTCTATGGTTCCCATAATTTTAGCAGCATGGGCTAAATTTCATTAATTCTTCAAGCATAACCCTAGCTCACTTCCTTTCACTGACAAGAATTTCATCATCACGAAAGACAGATTTCTCCTGAGGGATACTCATTTTAAAGTGGAGTAGAAAATCTGACATTGGATAGCCACGGACAGGGAAGTATTGGAGGATCTGAGTCTGTGATTGGCTGGAGTTTGGGACATTTTAAATCAAGGCAATTGCCTGGATGGGCCAGATGGACCGAGTGAGGGGTGGTGGGTGGCATACTTGGCATTCTTCAGTGCCCATTGTGACAAAGCATGACACTGGCAGTCCCCAGACACGGCGCTTCATAATAGTTGGAAAGCGGAGGTGAAGACTTGGGCCACAGCGGAGGGTGACGTATTATATATGGAAGAACTGAGAGAAATCCGTAGAAAGCCTCTGTCTGAGCTATGGATGGAAGTCATCACTGCTTTTACGGAATCCGAGGACTAAATGCTCCCATGATGCCTAATATAGTTACCACATAGGCATGCCTGCTTTGGATCCTAGTGTGGATAAAATGTTGCTGCTACCACCTGGCAGATAATTTTTCAGGAGGTATTGATACATATACACTGAATCATGTATTCGCTACACACGACTTGACATTGCTGGTGAGAGGACAATTAGCGTTAACGCCTAGACAGTGATTTATGGGCAGTGAAGTGTTCTGTCAATATGACATGTTGTTGGAATAGGATTAGTATGTTACTTTCAATGGCTTGTTAATGCTCTGTTTCTGACTATGGTGCATGTGTGCATGTATGCTTCCATACAGTATTGCTACACGTTATTACTTGAACTTCTTATAACATGAAAAATTAAATAAAAATACATTGTTAAAAAAATGTCACATTATGACAGGCCATCCAGACAAAATCAGCACTGTTGGTATCATATATTGGGCCAAAAGGGGCCTGCTGACAAGATGGGTTATCAGTATTATTAGTAGTGGCTGAAACGCTGATGACAATTTTTCAGTCAGTAATATTTTGGTGGCGAGATAGACACTCACCAGCCCTAGGGGTGCGAACAACTTCCTCCCTAGTTGGTGGTGGGCCTAAACCACAATCTATGTTTGTCAAGATGCACATTTATTGTTGAATGGTATTGGGTAAGCTGAGAAAAAAGGGTACTCTTAACCTATTGCTCAGGCTGAAGTGAGTGGGGCAGGAACAACCCTAGGCCTGTAAAAGAACCCCAGAGGGACTTCCTCAATCATGTCATAGTTCATTGCATTAGAGTTAAATCTGGGGAGGATGTTTCTTACAATATACTCCTGTCTGAAATTAACACCAATGCAGTCAATAGTATCTGGTTTAAGACGATTTTCTAATCATGCTGTTGTGCAAGCTTTTAAAATATCATTATGAAGTGTGGTTCTGTCCCACAGTTGTCTTTCCACTTTGTCCGCTCTAAATGGTGGTACACCCCTTAAGACTATACCATAGGGCGTAGCTTCAGGTGGGATGTGGATGGGCATCAATGACTCTACAATGAGCAAGAGATCCATGGACAGGAGAGGCATTACAGAGAGGCAAGGTCATTACAGAAGCATCAGTAGCCTCAGGGCCCCCAATAACAGGTTTTTTGTATGAGACATCTAGTCCTCATGTGTTGATGTTGATGCCTCCTTGACAGGTGGTGGAGGCCATAGAGCCTGGACTTAGAACTTGTCCCTGAATTAAGCCTTCAATTGCACCCAGTCTTGTAGTCATAGTTTCATTAAAGGACAATAGTCGGTCCTCTGATTTCTCCAGCTTAGCGCACCTTATTCGTTTTTACCCCTCCAGTGTTAGGAGGTTCCAGTCTGTACAATACTCAATAATATCTTTGCTCCACCCCTCACAGCTGCTTTAGTGCCTTCTGATTTCTTAGGTGGAGGTGGTGTACACAGGCATTTAATGGTAAACTTAGAGCCCGCGTTATTTTCTTGTATCAACAGTAGAGGCACATCTGTGACACAGGGATTAGCTCTTTTCCCACTGCTATTAAGTCTTTCCCCATACACCTTATGCGGGGGCAGTGCATTGATAGAGTTAAGATTGTCTCCAGTTGTACTGGTGGTGGGCCTCTGATTTACTCTAATTGCCTTTTTTTACATTGTGTAGCTGCTGAGCCACAACATCAATTCCATGTTCAATAGCCTCCATGGCAGGAGTTAAAAAGTTGGATATAGAGTTTGGTAAAGAATAGTCCTTAGGAGGGGGTAGAAAAGCTTACCACTTATCCATGGTGGCTAGTGCTTCGTGTGGTCTATGAGATGGATGGAATTAAGCCACAAGTCCAGGAGACCGGTTGCAAGAGGAATGGCCCAGCCTCCTTTGTAGTCTGAAGGGTACATAAGGGTGTGCCTCCTAGCCCACTATTGACCCGGGCTTCGCCTGGGCACGTACTACACACTTCCCATGCTGTGGGTTCTCCAGGCTGCCTTTGAGCACCCTTGAGCTTCTCCTCATTGCTCCCCCTCCTCCTTAGCCCCTGGAAGATTCTGGGCACTGTGGTCAGGGCCCTCACAAGGTCAGGGCTGATGGCAGCATTGATTCTGTCCCGTGCTGTGGGTTCCTCTGCTCTTTTTAAGCACACTTGAGCATTTCCTCGTTGCTCCCACTTAGCCCCTGGATAATTCTGGGAGCTATAGTCAGGGGCCACAAAATATTAGGGCTGATGATGGCGATGAATCCGGCCGACGCTCTGGGTTCCTGGGCTGCTTTTGAACGTCCTCCAGTGTCTCTTTGTTGCTCCTCCGCCTTAGCCCATGAAGAATTCTGTACTCTGTATTTCGGGAGCACACAAGATCAGGGATGATGTCGGCAATGAATGCATCCCTCGCCGCAGGTTCCTGGGCTGCTTTTGAGCACCCGTGAGCATCTCCTTGTTGCTTGCCCTCCTCCTTTGTCACTATATTATTCTGGGTGCTGTAGTCAGGGCCTATACAAGATCAGGGCTGATGATGGGGAAAAATGCGTCCCGCACTGCAGATCCTGGGATGCTTTTGAGCACCCTCGAGCATCTCCTCATTGCTTCTCCTCCTCCTTAGCCCATGGAGGATCCTGGGTGCTGTATTTAGGGCCCACTCAAGATCAGGGATGGTGGTAATGATGAATGCATCATGTTTTGTGGGTTACCGGGCAGCTTTTCAGCATCCTCAAGAGTCTCCTCGCTGCTAGCCCTCCATCTTACCCCCTTGAGGATTCTAGGTGCTGTAGTCAGGGCTAATGGCAGCAATGAATGTGTCCTACACCATGGGTTCCCAGGCTGTTTGTAAGCACCCAGCATCTCTTAGGTGCTCTCCATCCTCCTAATCCCCTGGAGGATTCTGGGCACTGTACTCAGGGCCCACAGAGCATAAAATCTTCTAAATCTTTGATTTTCCTCCTGAAAGAGAGTGAGAGAGAGAAAGAGCTAAAATGTACGTTTATTGCAACAAATGTCCATAAAACTCTTGTACAAACAAATAAGATGCAATTCATAGACATTAAAAGCAAATAAAATCATTCATATCAGGTGGAACCAAAATTGCTATATACAGATCATCAAGTGCCAGCTATTGACCATTAAAACTTGTGTTTAAAAAAAATAACGTAAAAAATGGGCTATCCTCACTGCCACATAAAAAAGCACATTCAGCAAAAAAGCAGTTGCTTCAAATCTAGACCATAACTGATGTTTCAAGAATATAGATTTCAAAAATGTAATACAAGCAATTTTATAAATTTGACAATAAATTATGACATGGCATATTGAACAATTCATTTGTAAAAAGCACTGGCAGAAACCATTTTTACTCCGCACATTTTTATACCAATTGTCCGAGAGAAAATTAAATTACACCCACGTCTAAATTTGAGAATCTTCATGCGCATCTTGCACTCAGGTAACTAAGTAAGGTATTGGAAAACATTCCGGTGGCTTAGTGTTTAGTGAAAAACTGATATAAGTTTCTTCAACAAGTAGACGATATGCAATTTGTGGGCCAATTCAAGGGCTGACTCTTTCAGTGATTGTTTATTTGGGAACAGTACCTACATTTCTATGGTTCCCATAATTTTAGCAGCATGGGCTAAATGTCATTAATCCTTCAAGCATAACCCTAGCTCACTTCCTTTCACTGACAAGAATTTCATCATCACAAAAGACAGATTTCTCCTGAGGGATACTCATTTTAAAGTGGAGTAGAAAATCTGACAGTGGATAGCCACGGACAGGGAAGTATTGGAGGATCTGAGTCTGTGATTGGCTGGAGTTTGGGACATTTTTAATCAAGGCAATTGCCTGGATGGGCCAGATGGACCGAGTGAGGGGTGGTGGGTGGCATACTTGGCATTCTTTAGTGCCCATAGTGACAAAGCATGACACTGGCAGTCCCCAGAGACAGCGCTTCATAGTAGTTGGAAAGCGGAGGGGAAGACTTGGGCCACAGCGGAGGGGGCCGTATTATAATGGAAGAACTGAGAGAAATCCGTAGAAAGCCTCTGTCTGAGCTATGGATGGAAGTCCTCACTGCTTTTGCGGAATCCGAGGACTAAATGCTCCCATGATGCCTAATATAGTTACCACATAGGCATGCCTGCTTTGGATCCTTGTGTGGATAAAATGTTGCTGCTACCACCTGGCAGATTATTTTTCAGGAGGTATTGATACATATACACTGAATCATGTATTCGCTACACACGACTTGACATTGCTGGTGAGAGGACAATTAGCGTTAACGCCTAGACAGTGATTTATGGGCAGTGAAGTGTTCTGTCAATATGACATGTTGTTGGAATATCATTAGTATGTTACTTTCAATGGCTTGTTAATGCTCTGTTTCTGACTATGGTGCATGTGTGCATGTATGCTTCCATACAGTATTGCTACACGTTATTACTTGAACTTCTTATAACATGAAAAATTAAATAAAAATACATTGTTAAAAAAATGTCACCTTATGACTGGCCATCCAGACAAAATCAGCACTGTTGGTATCATATATTGGGCCAAAAGGGGCCTGCTGACAAGATGGGTTATCAGTATTATTAGTAGTGGCTGAAACGCTGATGACAATTTTTCAGTCAGTAATATTTTGGTGGCGAGATACACTCACCAGCCCTAGGGGTGCGAACAACTTCCTCCCTAGTTGGTGGTGGGCCTAAACCACAATCTATGTTTGTCAAGATGCACATTTATTGTTGAATGTTATTGGGTAAGCTGAGAAAAAAAGATACTCTTAACCTATTGCTCAGGCTGAAGTGAGTGGGGCAGGAACAACCCTAGGCCTGTAAAAAAAAACCAGAGGGACTTCCTCAATCATGTCATAGTTCATTGCATTAGAGTTAAATCTGGAGACGATGTTTCTTACAATATACTACTGTCTGAAATTAACACCAATGCAGTCAATAGTATCTTGTTTAAGACGATTTTCTAATCATGCTGTTGTGCAAGCTTTTAAAATATCATTATGAAGTGTGGTTCTGTCCCACAGTTGTCTTTCCACTTTGTCCGCTCTAAATGGTGGTACACCCCTTAAGACATACCATAGGGCGTAGCTTCAGGTGGGATGTGGATGGGCATCAACGACTCTACAATGAGCAAGAGATCCATGGACAGGAGAGGCATTACAGAGAGGCAAGGTCATTACAGAAGCATCAGTAGCCTCAGGGCCCCCAATAACAGGTTTTTTGTATGAGACATCTAGTCCTCATGTGTTGATGTTGATGCCTCCTTGACAGGTGGTGGAGGCCATACAGCCTGGACTTAGAACTTGTCCCCGAATTAAGCCTTCAATTGCACCCAGTCTTGTAGTCATAGTTTCCTTAAAGGACAATAGTCGGTCCTCTGATTTCTCCAGCTTAGCGCACCTTATTCGTTTTTATCCCTCCAGTGTTAGGAGGTTCCAGTCTGTACAATACTCAATAATATCTTTGCTCCACCCCGCACAGCTGCTTTAGTGCCTTCTGATTTCTTAGGTGGAGGTGGTGTACACAGGCATTTAATGGTAAACTTAGAGCCCACGTTATTTTCTTGTACCAACAGTAGAGGCACATCTGTGACACAGGGATTAGCTCTTTTCCCACTGCTATTAAGTCTTTCCCCATACACCTTATGCGGGGGCAGTGCATTGATAGAGTTAAGATTGTCTCCAGTTGTACTGGTGGTGGGCCTCTGATTTACTCTAATTGCCTTTTTTTGCATTGTGTAGCTGCTGAGCCACAACATCAATTCCATGTTCAATGGCCTCCATGGCAGGAGTTAAAAAGTTGGATATAGAGTTTGGTAAAGAGTGGTCCTTAGGAGGGGGTAGCAAAGCTTACCACTTATCCATGGTGGCTAGTGCTTCATGTGGTCTATGAGATGGATGGAATTAAGCCACAAGTCCAGGAGACCGGTTGCAAGAAGAATGGCCCAGCCTCCTTTGTAGTCTGAAGGGTACATAAGGGTCTGCCTCCTAGCCCACTATTGACCCGGGCTTCGCCTGGGCACGTACTACACACTTCCCATGCTGTGGGTTCTCCAGGCTGCCTTTGAGCACCCTTGAGCTTCTCCTCATTGCTCCCCCTCCTCCTTAGCCCCTGGAAGATTCTGGGCACTGTGGTCAGGGCCCTCACAAGGTCAGGGCTGATGGCAGCATTGATTCTGTCCCATGCTGTGGGTTCCTCTGCTCTTTTTAAGCACACTTGAGCATTTCCTCGTTGCTCCCACTTAGCCCCTGGATAATTCTGGCAGCTATAGTCAGGGGCCACAAAATATTAGGGCTGATGATGGCGATGAATCCGGCCGACGCTCTGGGTTCCTGGGCTGCTTTTGAACGTCCTGCAGTGTCTCTTTGTTGCTCCTCCGCCTTAGCCCATGAAGAATTCTGTACTCTGTATTTCGGGAGCACACAAGATCAGGGATGATGTCGGCAATGAATGCATCCCTCGCCGCAGGTTCCTGGGCTGCTTTTGAGCACCCGTGAGCATCTCCTTGTTGCTTGCCCTTCTCCTTTGTCACTACATTATTCTGGGTGCTGTAGTCAGGGCCTACACAAGATCAGGGCTGATGATGGGGTAAATGTGTCCCGCACTGCAGATCCTGGGATGCTTTTGAGCACCCTCGAGCATCTCCTCATTGCTTCTCCTCCTCCTTAGCCCATGGAGGATCCTGGGTGCTGTATTTAGGGCCCACTCAAGATCAGGGATGGTGGTAATGGTGAATGCATCATGTTTTGTGGGTTACCGGGCAGATTTTCAGCATCCTCAAGAGTCTCCTCGCTGCTAGCCCTCCTTCTTACCCCCTTGAGGATTCTAGGTGCTGTAGTCAGGGCTAATGGCAGCAATGAATGTGTCCTACACCATGGGTTCCCAGGTTGTTTGTAAGCACCCAGCATCTCTTAGGTGCTCTCCATCCTCCTAATCCCCTGGAGGATTCTGGGCACTGTACTCAGGGCCCACAGAGCTTAAAATCTTCTAAATCTTTGATTTTCCTCCTGAAAGAGAGTGAGAGAGAGAAAGAGCTAAAATTTACGTTTATTGCAACAAATGTCCATAAAACTCTTGTACAAACAAATAAGATGCAATTCATAGACATTGAAAGCAAATAAAATCATTCATATCAGGTGGAACCAAAATTGCTATATACAGATCATCAAGTGCCAGCTATTGACCATTAAAACTTGTGTTTAAGAAAAATAACGTAAAAAATGGGCTATCCTCACTGCCACATAAAAAAGCACATTCAGCAAAAAAGCAGTTGCTTCAAATCTAGACCCTAACTGATGTTTCTAGAATATAGATTTTAAAAATGTAATACAAGCAATTTTATAAATTTGACAATCAATTATGACATGGCATATTGAACAATTCATTTGTAAAAAGCAGTGGCAGAAACCATTTTTACTCCGCGCATTTTTATACCAATTGTCCGAGAGAAAATTAAATTACACCCACGTCTAAATTTGAGAATCTTCATGCGCATCTTGCACTCAGGTAACTAAGTAAGGTATTGGAAAACATTCCGGTGGCTTAGTGTTTAGTGAAAAACTGATATAAGTTTCTTCAACAAGTAGACGATATGCAATTTATGGGCCAATTCAAGGGCTGACTCTTTCAGTGATTGTTTATTTGGGAACAGTACCTACATTTCTATGGTTCCCTTAATTTTAGCAGCATGGGCTAAATTTCATTAAACCTTCAAGCATAACCCTAGCTCACTTCCTTTCACTGACAAGAATTTCATCATCACGAAAGACAGATTTCTCCCGAGGGATACTCATTTTAAAGTGGAGTAGAAAATCTGACAGTGGATAGCCACGGACAGGGAAGTATTGGAGGATCTGAGTCTGTGATTGGCTGGAGTTTGGGACATTTTTAATCAAGGCAATTGCCTGGATGGGCCAGATGGACTGAGTGAGGGGTGGTGGGTGGCATACTTGGCATTCTTTAGTGCCCATAGTGACAAAGCATGACACTGGCAGTCCCCAGACACGGCGCTTCATAGTAGTTGGAAAGCGGAGGGGAAGACTTGGGCCACAGCGGAGGGGGCTGTATTATATATGGAAGAACTGAGAGAAATCCATAGAAAGCCTCTGTCTGAGCTATGGATGGAAGTCCTCACTGCTTTTGCGGAATCCGAGGACTAAATGCTCCCATGATGCCTAATATAGTTACCACATAGGCATGCCTGCTTTGGATCCTTGTGTGGATAAAATGTTGCTGCTACCACCTGGCAGATTATTTTTCAGGAGGTATTGATACATATACACTGAATCATGTATTCGCTACACACGACTTGACATTGCTGGTGAGAGGACAATTAGCGTTAACGCCTAGACAGTGATTTATGGGCAGTGAAGTGTTCTGTCAATATGACATGTTGTTGGAATAGGATTAGTATGTTACTTTCAATGGCTTGTTAATGCTCTGTTTCTGACTATGGTGCATGTGTGCATGTATGCTTCCATACAGTATTGCTACATGTTATTACTTGAACTTCTTATAACATGATAAATTAAATAAAAATACATCGTTAAAAAAATGTCACATTATAACTGGCCATCCAGACAAAATCAGCACTGTTGGTATCATATATTGGGCCAAAAGGGGCCTGCTGACAAGATGGGTTATCAGTATTATTAGTAGTGGCTGAAACGCTGATGACAATTTTTCAGTCAGTAATATTTTGGTGGCGAGATAGACACTCACCAGCCCTAGGGGTGCGAACAACTTCCTCCCTAGTTGGTGGTGGGCCTAAACCACAATCTATGTTTGTCAAGATGCACATTTATTGTTGAATGGTATTGGGTAAGCTGAGAAAAAAGGGTACTCTTAACCTATTGCTCAGGCTGAAGTGAGTGGGGCAGGAACAACCCTAGGCCTGTAAAAGAACCCCAGAGGGACTTCCTCAGTCATGTCATAGTTCATTACATTAGAGTTAAATCTGGAGAGGATGTTTCTTACAATATACTCCTGTCTGAAATTAACACCAATGCAGTCAATAGTATCTGGTTTAAGACGATTTTCTAATCATGCTGTTGTGCAAGCTTTTAAAATATCATTATGAAGTGTGGTTCTGTCCCACAGTTGTCTTTCCACTTTGTCCGCTCTAAATGGTGGTACACCCCTTAAGACTATACCATAGGGCGTAGCTTCAGGTGGGATGTGGATGGGCATCAACGACTCTACAATGAGCAAGAGATCCATGGACAGGAGAGGCATTACAGAGAGGCAAGGTCATTACAGAAGCATCAGTAGCCTCAGAGCCCCCAATAACAGGTTTTTTGTATGAGACATCTAGTCCTCATGTGTTGATGTTGATGCCTCCTTGACAGGTGGTGGAGGCCATACAGCCTGGACTTAGAACTTGTCCCCGAATTAAGCCTTCAATTGCACCCAGTCTTGTAGTCATAGTTTCCTCAAAGGACAATAGTCGGTCCTCTGATTTCTCCTGCTTAGCGCACCTTATTCGTTTTTACCCCTCCAGTGTTAGGAGGTTCCAGTCTGTACAATACTCAATAATATCTTTGCTCCACCCCGCACAGCTGCTTTAGTGCCTTCTGATTTCTTCGGTGGAGGTGGTGTACACAGGCATTTAATGCTAAACTTAGAGCCCGCGTTATTTTCTTGTACCAACAGTAGAGGCACATCTGTGACACAGGGATTAGCTCTTTTCCCGCTGCTATTAAGTCTTTCCCCATACACCTTATGCGGGGGCAATGCAATGATAGAGTTAAGATTGTCTCCAGTTGTACTGGTGGTGGGCCTCTGTTTTACTCTAATTGCCTTTTTTTGCATTGTGTAGCTGCTGAGCCACAACATCAATTCCATGTTCAATAGCCTCCATGGCAGGAGTTAAAAAGTTGGATATAGAGTTTGGTAAAGAATGGTCCTTAGGAGGGGGTAGCAAAGCTTACCACTTATCCATGGTGGCTAGTGCTTCATGTGGTCTATGAGATGGATGGAATTAAGCCACAAGTCCAGGAGACCGGTTGCAAGGGGAATGGCCCAGCCTCCTTTGTAGTCTGAAGGGTACATAAGGGTCTGCCTCCTAGCCCACTATTGACCCGGGCTTCGCCTGGGCACGTACTACACACTACCCATGCTGTGGGTTCTCCAGGCTGCCTTTGAGCACCCTTGAGCTTCTCCTCATTGCTCCCCCTCCTCCTTAGCCCCTGGAAGATTCTGGGCACTGTGGTCAGGGCCCTCACAAGGTCAGGGCTGATGGCAGCATTGATTCTGTCCCGTGCTGTTGGTTCCTCTGCTCTTTTTAAGCACACTTGAGCATTTCCTCGTTGCTCCCACTTAGCCCCTGGATAATTCTGGGAGCTATATTCAGGGCCCACAAAATATTAGGGCTGATGATGGCGATGAATCCGGCCGACGCTCTGGGTTCCTGGGCTGCTTTTGAACGTCCTCCAGTGTCTCTTTGTTGCTCCTCCGCCTTAGCCCATGAAGAATTCTGTACTCTGTATTTCGGGAGCACACAAGATCAGGGATGATGTCGGCAATGAATGCATCCTTCGCCGCAGGTTCCTGGGCTGCTTTTGAGCACCCGTGAGCATCTCCTTGTTGCTTGCCCTCCTCCTTTGTCACTATATTATTCTGGGTGCTGTAGTCAGGGCCTACACAAGATCAGGGCTGATTATGGGGAAAAATGCGTCCCGCACTGCAGATCCTGGGATGCTTTTGAGCACCCTCGAGCATCTCCTCATTGCTTCTCCTCCTCCTTAGCCCATGGAGGATCCTGGGTGCTGTATTTAGGGCCCACTCAAGATCAGGGATGGTGGTAATGATGAATGCATCATGTTTTGTGGGTTACCGGGCAGCTTTTCAGCATCCTCAAGAGTCTCCTCGCTGCTAGCCCTCCTTCTTACCCCCTTGAGGATTCTAGGTGCTGTAGTCAGGGCTAATGGCAGCAATGAATGTGACCTACACCATGGGTTCCCAGGCTGTTTGTAAGCACCCAGCATCTCTTAGGTGCTCTCCATCCTTCTAATCCCCTGGAGGATTCTGGGCACTGTACTCAGGGCCCACAGAGCTTAAAATCTTCTAAATCTTTGATTTTCCTCCTGAAAGAGAGTGAGAGAGAGAAAGAGCTAAAATGTACGTTTATTGCAACAAATATCCATAAAACTCTTGTACAAACAAATAAGATGCAATTCATAGACATTAAAAGCAAATAAAATCATTCATATCAGGTGGAACCAAAATTGCTATATACAGATCATCAAGTGCCAGCTATTGACCATTAAAACTTGTGTTTAAAAAAAATAACGTAAAAAATGGGCTATCCTCACTGCCACATAAAAAAGCACATTCAGCAAAAAAGCAGTTGCTTCAAATCTAGACCATAACTGATGTTTCAAGAATATAGATTTAAAAAATGTAATACAAGCAATTTTATAAATTTGACAATCAATTATGACATGGCATATTGAACAATTCATTTGTAAAAAGCACTGGCAGAAACCATTTTTACTCCGCACATTTTTATACCAATTGTCCGAGAGAAAATTAAATTACCCCCACGTCTAAATTTGAGAATCTTCATGCGCATCTTGCACTCAGGTAACTAAGTAAGGTATTGGAAAACATTCCGGTGGCTTAGTGTTTAGTGAAAAACTGATGTTTCTTCAACAAGTAGACGATATGCAATTTATGGGCCAATTCAAGGTCTAACTCTTTCAGTGATTGTTTATTTGGGAACAGTACCTACATTTCTATGGTTCCCATAATTTTAGCAGCATGGGCTAAATTTCATTAATCCTTCAAGCATAACCCTAGCTCACTTCCTTTCACTGACAAGAATTTCATCATCACGAAAGACAGATTTCTCCTGAGGGATACTCATTTTAAAGTGGAGTAGAAAATCTGACAGTGGATAGCCACGGACAGGGAAGTATTGGAGGATCTGAGTCTGTGATTGGCTGGAGTTTGGGACATTTTAAATCAAGGCAATTGCCTGGATGGGCCAGATGGACCGAGTGAGAGGTGGTGGGTGGCATACTTGGCATTCTTTAGTGCCCATAGAGACAAAGCATGACACTGGCAGTCCCCAGACACGGCGCTTCATAATAGTTGGAAAGCGGAGGTGAAGACTTGGGCCACAGCGGAGGGTGACGTATTATATATGGAAGAACTGAGAGAAATCCGTAGAAAGCCTCTGTCTGAGCTATGGATGGAAGTCCTCACTGCTTTTGCGGAATCCGAGGACTAAATGCTCCCATGATGCCTAATATAGTTACCACATAGGCATGCCTGCTTTGGATCCTTGTGTGGATAAAATGTTGCTGCTACCACCTGGCAGATTATTTTTCAGGACGTATTGATACATATACACTGAATCATGTATTCGCTACACACGACTTGACATTGCTGGTGAGAGGACAATTAGCGATAACGCCTAGACAGTGATTTATGGGCAGTGAAGTGTTCTGTCAATATGACATGTTGTTGGAATAGGATTAGTATGTTACTTTCAATGGCTTGTTAATGCTCTGTTTCTGACTATGGTGCATGTGTGCATGTATGCTTCCATACAGTATTGCTACACGTTATTACTTGAACTTCTTATAACATGAAAAATTAAATAAAAATACATTGTTAAAAAAATGTCACATTATGACAGGCCATCCAGACAAAATCAGCACTGTTGGTATCATATATTGGGCCAAAAGGGGCCTGCTGACAAGATGGGTTATCAGTATTATTAGTAGTGGCTGAAACGCTGATGACAATTTTTCAGTCAGTAATATTTTGGTGGCGAGATAGACACTCACCAGCCCTAGGGGTGCGAACAACTTCCTCCCTAGTTGGTGGTGGGCCTAAACCACAATCTATGTTTGTCAAGATGCACATTTATTGTTGAATGGTATTGGGTAAGCTGAGAAAAAAGGGTACTCTTAACCTATTGCTCAGGCTGAAGTGAGTGGGGCAGGAACAACCCTAGGCCTCTAAAAGAACCCCAGAGGGACTTCCTCAATCATGTCATAGTTCATTGCATTAGAGTTAAATCTGGGGAGGATGTTTCTTACAATATACTCCTGTCTGAAATTAACACCAATGCAGTCAATAGTATCTGGTTTAAGACGATTTTCTAATCATGCTGTTGTGCAAGCTTTTAAAATATCATTATGAAGTGTGGTTCTGTCCCACAGTTGTCTTTCCACTTTGTCCACTCTAAATGGTGGTACACCCCTTAAGACTATACCATAGGGCGTAGCTTCAGGTGGGATGTGGATGGGCATCAACGACCCTACAATGAGCAAGAGATCCATGGACAGGAGAGGCATTACAGAGAGGCAAGGTCATTACAGAAGCATCAGTAGCCTCAGGGCCCCCAATAACAGGTTTTTTGTATGAGACATCTAGTCCTCATGTGTTGATGTTGATGCCTCCTTGACAGGTGGTGGAGGCCATACAGCCTGGACTTAGAACTTGTCCCCGAATTAAGCCTTCAATTGCACCCAGTCTTGTAGTCATAGTTTCCTTAAAGGACAATAGTCGGTCCTCTGATTTCTCCAGCTTTGTTCACCTTATTCGTTTTTACCCCTCCAGTGTTAGGAGGTTCCAGTCTGTACAATACTCAATAATATCTTTGCTCCACCCCTCACAGCTGCTTTAGTGCCTTCTGATTTCTTAGGTGGAGGTGGTGTACACAGGCATTTAATGGTAAACTTAGAGCCCGCGTTATTTTCTTGTACCAACAGTAGAGGCACATCTGTGACACAGGGATTAGCTCTTTTCCCACTGCTATTAAGTCTTTCCCCATACACCTAATGCGGGGGCAGTGCATTGATAGAGTTAAGATTGTCTCCAGTTGTACTGGTGGTGGGCCTCTGATTTACTCTAATTGCCTTTTTTTGCATTGTGTAGTTGCTGAGCCACAACATCAATTCCATGTTCAATAGCCTCCATGGCAGGAGTTAAAAAGTTGGATATAGAGTTTGGTAAAGAATGGTCCTTAGGAGGGGGTAGCAAAGCTTACCACTTATCCATGGTGGCTAGTGCTTCATGTGGTCTATGAGATGGATGGAATTAAGCCACAAGTCCAGGAGACCGGTTGCAAGAGGAATGGCCCAGCCTCCTTTGTAGTCTGAAGGGTACATAAGGGTCTGCCTCCTAGCCCACTATTGACCCGGGGTTCGCCTGGGCACGTACTACACACTTCCCATGCTGTGGGTTCTCCAGGCTGCCTTTGAGCACCCTTGAGCTTCTCCTCATTGCTCCCCCTCCTCCTTAGCCCCTGGAAGATTCTGGGCACTGTGGTCAGGGCCCTCACAAGGTCAGGGCTGATGGCAGCATTGATTCTGTCCCGTGCTGTGGGTTCCTCTGCTCTTTTTAAGCACACTTGAGCATTTCCTCGTTGCTCCCACTTAGACCCTGGATAATTCTCGGAGCTATAGTCAGGGGCCACAAAATATTAGGGCTGATGATGGCGATGAATCCGGCCGACGCTCTGGGTTCCTGGGCTGCTTTTGAACGTCCTCCAGTGTCTCTTTGTTGCTCCTCCGCCTTAGCCCATGAAGAATTCTGTACTCTGTATTTCGGGAGCACACAAGATCAGGGATGATGTCGGCAATGAATGCATCCCTCGCCGCAGGTTCCTGGGCTGCTTTTGAGCACCCGTGAGCATCTCCTTGTTGCTTGCCCTCCTCCTTTGTCACTGTATTATTCTGGGTGCTGTAGTCAGGGCCTATACAAGATCAGGGCTGATGATGGGGAAAAATGCGTCCCGCACTGCAGATCCTGGGATGCTTTTGAGCACCCTCGAGCATCTCCTCATTGCTTCTCCTCCTCCTTAGCCCATGGAGGATCCTGGGTGCTGTATTTAGGGCCCACTCAAGATCAGGGATGGTGGTAATGATGACTGCATCATGTTTTGTGGGTTACCGGCCAGCTTTTCAGCATCCTCAAGAGTCTCCTCGCTGCTAGCCCTCCTTCTTACGCCCTTGAGGATTCTAGGTGCTGTAGTCAGGGCTGATGGCAGCAATGAATGTGTCCTACACCATGGGTTCCCAGGCTGTTTGTAAGCACCCAGCATCTCTTAGGTGCTCTGCATCCTCCTAATCCCCTGGAGGATTCTGGGCACTGTACTCAGGGCCCACAGAGCATAAAATCTTCTAAATCTTTGATTTTCCTCCTGAAAGAGAGTGAGAGAGAGAAAGAGCTAAAATGTACGTTTATTGCAACAAATATCCATAAAACTCTTGTACAAACAAATAAGATGCAATTCATAGACATTAAAAGCAAATAAAATCATTCATATCAGGTGGAACCAAAATTGCTATATACAGATCATCAAGTGCCAGCTATTGACCATTAAAACTTGTGTTTAAAAAAAATAACGTAAAAAATGGGCTATCCTCACTGCCACATAAAAAAGCACATTCAGCAAAAAAGCAGTTGCTTCAAATCTAGACCATAACTGATGTTTCAAGAATATAGATTTTAAAAATGTAATACAAGCAATTTTATAAATTTGACAATCAATTATGACATGGCATATTGATCAATTCATTTGTAAAAAGCACTGGCAGAAACCATTTTTACTCTGCACATTTTTATACCAATTGTCCGAGAGAAAATTAAATTACACCCACGTCTAAATTTGAGAATCTTCATGCGCATCTTGCACTCAGGTAACTAAGTAAGGTATTGGAAAACATTCCGGTGGCTTCGTGTTTAGTGAAAAACTGATATAAGTTTCTTCAACAAGTAGACGATATGCAATTTATGGGCCAATTCAAGGGCTGACTCTTTCAGTGATTGTTTATTTGGGAACAGTACCTACATTTCTATGGTTCCCATAATTTTAGCAGCATGGGCTAAATCTCATTAATCCTTCAAGCATAACCCTATCTCACTTCCGTTCACTGACAAGAATTTCATCATCACGAAAGACAGATTTCTCCTGAGGGATACTCATTTTAAAGTGGAGTAGAAAATCTGACAGTGGATAGCCACGGACAGGGAAGTATTGGCGGATCTGAGTCTGTGATTGGCTGGAGTTTGGGACATTTTTAATCAAGGTAATTGCCTGGATGGGCCAGTTGGACTGAGTGAGGGGTGGTGGGTGGCATACTTGGCATTCTTTAGTGCCCATAGTGACAAAGCATGACACTGGCAGTCCCCAGACACAGCGCTTCATAGTAGTTGGAAAGCGGAGGTGAAGACTTGGGCCACAGCGGAGGGGGCCGTATTATATATGGAAGAACTGAGAGAAATCAGTAGAAAGCCTCTGTCTGAGCTATGGATGGAAGTCCTCACTGCTTTTGCGGAATCCGAGGACTAAATGCTCCCATGATGCCTAATATAGTTACCACATAGGCATGCCTGCTTTGGATCCTTGTGTGGATAAAATGTTGCTGCTACCACCTGGCAGATTATTTTTCAGGAGGTATTGATACATATACACTGAATCGTGTATTCGCTACACACGACTTGACATTGCTGGTGAGAGGACAATTAGCGTTAACGCCTAGACAGTGATTTATGGGCAGTGAAGTGTTCTATCAATATGACATGTTGTTGGAATAGGATTAGTATGTTACTTTCAATGGCTTGTTAATGCTCTGTTTCTGACTATGGTGCATGTGTGCATGTATGCTTCCATACAGTATTGCTACACGTTATTACTTGAACTTCTTATAACATGAAAAATTAAATAAAAATACATCGTTAAAAAAATGTCACCTTATGACTGGCCATCCAGACAAAATCAGCACTGTTGGTATCATATATTGGGCCAAAAGGGGCCTGCTGACAAGATGGGTTATCAGTATTATTAGTAGTGGCTGAAACGCTGATGACAATTTTTCAGTCAGTAATATTTTGGTGGCGAGATAGACACTCACCAGCCCTAGAGGTGCGAACAACTTCCTCCCTAGTTGGTGGTGGGCCTAAACCACAATCTATGTTTGTCAAGATGCACATTTATGGTTGAATGGTATTGGGTAAGCTGAGAAAAAAGGGTACTCTTAACCTATTGCTCAGGCTGAAGTGAGTGGGGCAGGAAGAACCCTATGCCTGTAAAAAAAAACCAGAGGGACTTCCTCAATATTGTCATAGTTCATTGCATTAGAGTTAAATCTGGAGAGGATGTTTCTTACAATATACTCCTGTCTGAAATTAACACCAATGCAGTCAATAGTATCTGGTTTAAGACGATTTTCTAATCATGCTGTTGTGCAAACTTTTAAAATATCATTATGAAGTGTGGTTCTGTCCCACAGTTGTCTTTCCACTTTGTCCGCTCTAAATGGTGGTACACCCCTTAAGACTATACCATAGGGCGTAGCTTCAGGTGGGATGTGGATGGGCATCAACGACTCTACAATGAGCAAGAGATCCATGGACAGGAGAGGCATTACAGAGAGGCAAGGTCATTACAGAAGCATCAGTAGCCTCAGGGCCCCCAATAACAGGTTTTTTGTATGAGACATCTAGTCCTCATGTGTTGATGTTGATGCCTCCTTGACAGGTGGTGGAGGCCATACAGCCTGGACTTAGAACTTGTCCCCGAATTAAGCCTTCAATTGCACCCAGTCTTGTAGTCATAGTTTCCTTAAAGGACAATAGTCGGTCCTCTGATTTCTCCAGCTTAGCGCACCTTAATCGTTTTCATCCCTCCAGTGTTAGGAGGTTCCAGTCTGTACAATACTCAATAATATCTTTGCTCCACCCCGCACAGCTGCTTTAGTGCCTTCTGATTTCTTAGGTGGAGGTGGTGTACACAGGCATTTAATGGTAAACTTAGAGCCCGCGTTATTTTCTTTTACCAACAGTAGAGGCACATCTGTGACACAGGGATTAGCTCTTTTCCCACTGCTATTAAGTCTTTCCCCATACACCTTATGCGGGGGCAGTGCATTGATAGAGTTAAGATTGTCTCCAGTTGTACTGGTGGTGGGCCTCTGATTTAATCTAATTGCCTTTTTTTGCATTGTGTAGCTGCTGAGCCACAACATCAATTCCATGTTCAATAGCCTCCATGGCAGGAGTTAAAAAGTTGGATATAGAGTTTGGTAAAAAATGGTCCTTAGGAGGGGGTAGCAAAGCTTACCACTTATCCATGGTGGCTAGTGCTTCATGTGGTCTATTAGATGGATGGAATTAAGCCACAAGTCCAGGAGACCGGTTGCAAGAAGAATGGCCCAGCCTCCTTTGTAGTCTGAAGGGTACATTAGGGTCTGCCTCCTAGCCCACTATTGACCCGGGCTTCCCCTGGGCACGTACTACACACTTCCCATGCTGTGGGTTCTCCAGGCTGCCTTTGAGCACCCTTGAGCTTCTCCTCATTGCTCCCCCTCCTCCTTAGCCCCTGGAAGATTCTGGGCACTGTGGTCAGGGCCCTCACAAGGTCAGGGCTGATGGCAGCATTGATTCTGTCCCGTGCTGTGGGTTCCTCTGCTCTTTTTAAGCACACTTGAGCATTTCCTCGTTGCTCCCACTTAGCCCCTGGATAATTCTGGGAGCTATAGTCAGGGGCCACAAAATATTAGGGCTGATGATGGCGATGAATCCGGCCGACGCTCTGGGTTCCTGGGCTGCTTTTGAACGTCCTCCAGTGTCTCTTTGTTGCTCCTCCGCCTTAGCCCATGAAGAATTCTGTACTCTGTATTTCGGGAGCACACAATATCAGGGATGATGTCGGCAATGAATGCATCCCTCGCCGCAGGTTCCTGGGCTGCTTTTGAGCACCCGTGAGCATCTCCTTGTTGCTTGCCCTCCTCCTTTGTCACTATATTATTCTGGGTGCTGTAGTCAGGGCCTACACAAGATCAGGGCTGATGATGGGGTAAATGCGTCCCGCACTGCAGATCCTGGGATGCTTTTGAGCACCCTCGAGCATCTCCTCATTGCTTCTCCTCCTCCTTAGCCCATGGAGGATCCTGGGTGCTGTATTTAGGGCCCACTCAAGATCAGGGATGGTGGTAATGGTGAATGCATCATGTTTTGTGGGTTACCGGGCAGCTTTTCAGCATCCTCAAGAGTCTCCTCGCTGCTAGCCCTCCTTCTTACCCCCTTGAGGATTCTAGGTGCTGTAGTCAGGGCTAATGGCAGCAATGAATGTGTCCTACACCATGGGTTCCCAGGCTATTTGTAAGCATCTCTTAGGTGCTCTCCATCCTCCTAATCCCCTGGAGGATTGTGGGCACTGTACTCAGGGCCCACAGAGCTTAAAATCTTCTAAATCTTTGATTTTCCTCCTGAAAGAGAGTGAGAGAGAGAAAGAGCTGAAATGTACGTTTATTGCAACAAATGTCCATAAAACTCTTGTACAAACAAATAAGATGCAATTCATAGACATTAAAAGCAAATAAAATCATTCATATCAGGTGGAACCAAAATTGCTATATACAGATCATCAAGTGCCAGCTATTGACCATTAAAACTTGTGTTTAAAAAAAATAACGTAAAAAATGGGCTATCCTCACTGCCACATAAAAAAGCACATTCAGCAAAAAAGCAGTTGCTTCAAATCTAGACCATAACTGATGTTTCAAGAATATAGATTTTAAAAATGTAATACAAGCAATTTTATAAATTTGACAATCAATTATGACATGGCATATTGAACAATTCATTTGTAAAAAGCACTGTCAGAAACCATTTTTACTCCGCACATTTTTATACCAATTGTCCGAGAGAAAATTAAATTACACCCACGTCTAAATTTGAGAATCTTCATGCGCATCTTGCACTCAGGTAACTAAGTAAGGTATTGGAAAACATTCCGGTGGCTTAGTGTTTAGTGAAAAACTGATATAAGTTTCTTCAACAAGTAGACGATATGCAATTTATGGGCCAATTCAAGGGCTGACTCTTTCAGTGATTGTTTATTTGGGAACAGTACCTACATTTCTATGGTTCCCATAATTTTAGCAGCATGGGCTAAATGTCATTAATCCTTCAAGCATAACCCTAGCTCACTTCCTTTCACTGACAAGAATTTCATCATCACGAAAGACAGATTTCTCCTGAGGGATACTCATTTTAAAGTGGAGTAGAAAATCTGACAGTGGATAGCCACGGACAGGGAAGTATTGGAGGATCTGAGTCTGTGATTGGCTGGAGTTTGGGACATTTTTAATCAAGGCAATTGCCTGGATGGGCCAGATGGACCGAGTGAGGGGTGGTGGGTGGCATACTTGGCATTCTTTAGTGCCCATAGTGACAAAGCATGACACTGGCAGTCCCCAGAGACAGCGCTTCATAGTAGTTGGAAAGCGGAGGGGAAGACTTGGGCCACAGCGGAGGGGGCCGTATTATAATGGAAGAACTGAGAGAAATCCGTAGAAAGCCTCTGTCTGAGCTATGGATGGAAGTCCTCACTGCTTTTGCGGAATCCGAGGACTAAATGCTCCCATGATGCCTAATATAGTTACCACATAGGCATGCCTGCTTTGGATCCTTGTGTGGATAAAATGTTGCTGCTACCACCTGGCAGATTATTTTTCAGGAGGTATTGATACATATACACTGAATCATGTATTCGCTACACACGACTTGACATTGCTGGTGAGAGGACAATTAGCGTTAACGCCTAGACAGTGATTTATGGGCAGTGAAGTGTTCTGTCAATATGACATGTTGTTGGAATAGGATTACTATGTTACTTTCAATGGCTTGTTAATGCTCTGTTTCTGACTATGGTGCATGTGTGCATGTATGCTTCCATACAGTATTGCTACATGTTATTACTTGAACTTCTTATAACATGAAAAATTAAATAAAAATACATCGTTAAAAAAATGTCACATTATGACTGGCCATCCAGACAAAATCAGCACTGTTGGTATCATATATTGGGCCAAAAGGGGCCTGCTGACAAGATGGGTTATCAGTATTATTAGTAGTGGCTGAAACGCTGATGACAATTTTTCAGTCAGTAATATTTTGGTGGCGAGATAGACACTCACCAGCCCTAGGGGTGCAAACAACTTCCTCCCTCGTTGGTGGTGGGCCTAAACCACAATCTATGTTTATCAAGATGCACATTTATTGTTGAATGGTATTGGGTAAGCTGAGAAAAAAGGGTACTCTTAACCTATTGCTCAGGCTGAAGTGAGTGGGGCAGGAACAACCATAGGCCTGTAAAAGAACCCCAGAGGGACTTCCTCAATCATGTCATAGTTCATTACATTAGAGTTAAATCTGGAGAGGATGTTTCTTACAATATACTCCTGTCTGAAATTAACACCAGTGCAGTCAATAGTATCTGGTTTAAGACGATTTTCTAATCATGCTGTTGTGCAAGCTTTTAAAATATCATTATGAAGTGTGGTTCTGTCCCACAGTTGTCTTTCCACTTTGTCCGCTCTAAATGGTGGTACACCCCTTAAGACTATACCATAGGGCGTAGCTTCAGGTGGGATGTGGATGGGCATCAACGACTCTACAATGAGCAAGAGATCCATGGACAGGAGAGGCATTACAGAGAGGCAAGGTCATTACAGAAGCATCAGTAGCCTCAGGGCCCCCAATAACAGGTTTTTTGTATGAGACATCTAGTCCTCATGTGTTGATGTTGATGCCTCCTTGACAGGTGGTGGAGGCCATACAGCCTGGACTTAGAACTTGTCCCCGAATTAAGCCTTCAATTGCACCCAGTCTTGTAGTCATAGTTTCCTTAAAGGACAATAGTCGGTCATCTGATTTCTCCAGCTTAGCGCACATTATTCGTTTTTACCCCTCCAGCGTTAGGAAGTTCCAGTCTGTACGATACTCAATAATATCTTTGCTCCACCCCGCACAGCTGCTTTAGTGCCTTCTGATTTCTTAGGTGGAGGTGGTGTACACAGGCATTTAATGCTAAACTTAGAGCCTGCGTTATTTTCTTGTACCAACAGTAGAGGCACATCTGTGACACAGGGATTAGCTCTTTTCCCACTGCTATTAAGTCATTCCCCATACACCTTATGCGGGGGCAGTGCATTGATAGAGTTAAGATTGTCTCCAGTTGTACTGGTGGTGGGCCTCTGTTTTACTCTAATTGCCTTTTTTTGCATTGTGTAGCTGCTGAGCCACAACATCAATTCCATGTTCAATAGCCTCCATGGCAGGAGTTAAAAAGTTGGATATAGAGTTTGGTAAAGAATGGTCCTTAGGAGGGGGTAGCAAAGCTTACCACTTATCCATGGTGGCTAGTGCTTCATGTGGTCTATGAGATGGATGGAATTAAGCCACAAGTCCAGGAGACCGGTTGCAAGAGGAATGGCCCAGCCTCCTTTGTAGTCTGAAGGGTACATAAGGGTCTGCCTCCTAGCCCACTATTGACCCGGGCTTCGCCTGGGCACCTACTACACACTTCCCATGCTGTGGGTTCTCCAGGCTGCCTTCGAGCACCCTTGAGCTTCTCCTCATTGCTTTCCCTCCTCCTTAGCCCCTGGAAGACTCTGGGCACTGTGGTCAGGGCCCTCACAAGGTCAGGGCTGATGGCAGCATTGATTCTGTCCCGTGCAGTGGGTTCCTCTGCTCTTTTTAAGCACACTTGAGCATTTCCTCGTTGCTCCCACTTAGCCCCTGGATAATTCTGGGAGCTATAGTCAGGGCCCACAAAATATTAGGGCTGATGGTGGCGATGAATCCGGCCGACGCTCTGGGTTCCTGGGCTGCTTTTGAACGTCCTCTAGTGTCTCTTTGTTGCTCCTCCGCCTTAGCCCATGAAGAATTCTGTACTCTGTATTTCGGGAGCACACAAGATCAGGGATGATGTCGGCAATGAATGCATCCCTCGCCGTAGGTTCCTGGGCTGCTTTTGAGCACCCGTGAGCATCTCCTTGTTGCTTGCCCTCCTCCTTTGTCACTATATTATTCTGGGTGCTGTAGTCAGGGCCTACACAAGATCAGGGCTGATGATGGGGAAAAATGCGTCCCGCACTGCAGATCCTGGGATGCTTTTGAGCACCCTCGAGCATCTCCTCATTGCTTCTCCTCCTCCTTAGCCCATGGAGGATCCTGGGTGCTGTATTTATGGCCCACTCAAGATCAGGGATGGTGGTAATGATGAATGCATCATGTTTTGTGGGTTACCGGGCAGCTTTTCAGCATCCTCAAGAGTCTCCTCGCTGCTAGCCCTCCTTCTTACCCCCTTGAGGATTCTAGGTGCTGTAGTCAGGGCTAATGGCAGCAATGAATGTGTCCTACACCATGGGTTCCCAGGCTGTTTGTAAGCACCCAGCATCTCTTAGGTGCTCTCCATCCTCCTAATCCCCTGGAGGATTCTGGGCACTGTACTCACGGCCCACAGAGCTTAAAATCTTCTAAATCTTTGATTTTCCTCCTGAAAGAGAGTGAGAGAGAGAAAGAGCTAAAATGTAAGTTTATTGTAACAAATGTCCATAAAACTCTTGTACAAACAAATAAGATGCAATTCATAGACATTAAAAGCAAATAAAATCATTCTTATCAGGTGGAACCAAAATTGCTATATACAGATCATCAAGTGCCAGCTATTGACCATTAAAACTTGTGTTTAAAAAAAATAACGTTAAAAATGGGCTATCCTCACTGCCACATAAAAAAGCACATTCAGCAAAAAAGCAGTTGCTTCAAATCTAGACCATAACTGATGTTTCAAGAATATAGATTTTAAAAATGTAATACAAGCAATTTTATAAATTTGACAATCAGTTATGACATGGCATATTGAACAATTCATTTGTAAAAAGCACTGGCAGAAACCATTTTTGCTCCGCACATTTTTATACCAATTGTCCGAGAGAAAATTAAATTACACCCACGTCTAAATTTGAGAATCTTCATGCGCATCTTGCACTCAGGTAACTAAGTAAGGTATTGGAAAACATTCCGGTGGCTTAGTGTTTAGTGAAAAACTGATGTTTCTTCAACAAGTAGACGATATGCAATTTATGGGCCAATTCAAGGTCTGACTCTTTCAGTGATTGTTTATTTGGGAACAGTACTTACATTTCTATGGTTCCCATAATTTTAGCAGCATGGGCTAAATTTCATTAATCCTTCAAGCATAACCCTAGCTCACTTCCTTTCACTGACAAGAATTTCATCATCACGAAAGACAGATTTCTCCTGAGGGATACTCATTTTAAAGTGGAGTAGAAAATCTGACAGTGGATAGCCACGGACAGGGAAGTATTGGAGGATCTGAGTCTGTGATTGGCTGGAGTTTGGGACATTTTAAATCAAGGCAATTGCCTGGATGGGCTAGATGGACCGAGTGAGGGGTGGTGGGTGGCATACTTGGCATTCTTTAGTGCCCATAGTGACAAAGCATGACACTGGCAGTCCCCAGACACGGCGCTTCATAATAGTTGGAAAGCGGAGGTGAAGACTTGGGCCACAGCGGAGGGTGACGTATTATATATGGAAGAACTGAGAGAAATCCGTAGAAAGCCTCTGTCTGAGCTATGGATGGAAGTCCTCACTGCTTTTGCGGAATCCGAGGACTAAATGCTCCCATGATGCCTAATATAGTTACCACATAGGCATGCCTGCTTTGGATCCTTGTGTGGATAAAATGTTGCTGCTACCACCTGGCAGATTATTTTTCAGGAGGTATTGATACATATACACTGAATCATGTATTCGCTACACACGACTTGACATTGCTGGTGAGAGGACAATTAGCGTTAACGCCTAGACAGTGATTTATGGGCAGTGAAGTGTTCTGTCAATATGACATGTTGTTGGAATAGGATTAGTATGTTACTTTCAATGGCTTGTTAATGCTCTGTTTCTGACTATGGTGCATGTGTGCATGTATGCTTCCATACAGTATTGCTACACGTTATTACTTGAACTTCTTATAACATGAAAAATTAAATAAAAATACATTGTTAAAAAAATGTCACATTATGACTGGCCATCCAGACAAAATCAGCACTGTTGGTATCATATATTGGGCCAAAAGGGGCCTGCTGACAAGATGGGTTATCAGTATTATTAGTAGTGGCTGAAACGCTGATGACAATTTTTCAGTCAGTAATATTTTGGTGGCGAGATAGACACTCACCAGCCCTAGGGGTGCGAACAACTTCATCCCTAGTTGGTGTTGGGCCTAAACCACAATCTATGTTTGTCAAGATGCACATTTATTGTTGAATGGTATTGGGTAAGCTGAGAAAAAAGGGTACTCTTAACCTATTGCTCAGGCTGAAGTGAGTGGGGCAGGAACAACCCTAGGCCTCTAAAAGAACCCCAGAGGGACTTCCTCAATCATGTCATAGTTCATTGCATTAGAGTTAAATCTGGGGAGGATGTTTCTTTCAATATACTCCTGTCTGAAATTAACACCAATGCAGTCAATAGTATCTGGTTTAAGACGATTTTCTAATCATGCTGTTGTGCAAGCTTTTAAAATATCATTATGAAGTGTGGTTCTGTCCCACAGTTGTCTTTCCACTTGGTCCGCTCTAAATGGTGGTTCACCCCTTAAGACTATACCATAGGGCGTAGCTTCAGGTGGGATGTGGATGGGCATCAACGACTCTACAATGAGCAAGAGATCCATGGACAGGAGAGGCATTACAGAGAGGCAAGGTCATTACAGAAGCATCAGTAGCCTCAGGGCCCCCAATAACAGGTTTTTTGTATGAGACATCTAGTCCTCATGTGTTGATGTTGATGCCTCCTTGACAGGTGGTGGAGGCCATACAGCCTGGACTTAGAACTTGTCCCCGAATTAAGCCTTCAATTGCACCCAGTCTTGTAGTCATAGTTTCCTTAAAGGACAATAGTCGGTCCTCTGATTTCTCCAGCTTAGCTCACCTTATTCGTTTTTACCCCTCCAGTGTTAGGAGGTTCCAGTCTGTACAATACTCAATAATATCTTTGCTCCACCCCTCACAGCTGCTTTAGTGCCTTCTGATTTCTTAGGTGGAGGTGGTGTACACAGGCATTTAATGGTAAACTTAGAGCCCGCGTTATTTTCTTGTACCAACAGTAGAGGCACATCTGTGACACAGGGATTAGCTCTTTTCCCACTGCTATTAAGTGTTTCCCCATACACCTAATGCGGGGGCAGTGCATTGATAGAGTTAAGATTGTCTCCAGTTGTACTGGTGGTGGGCCTCTGATTTACTCTAATTGCCTTTTTTTGCATTGTGTAGTTGCTGAGCCACAACATCAATTCCATGTTCAATAGCCTCCATGGCAGGAGTTAAAAAGTTGGATATAGAGTTTGGTAAAGAATGGTCCTTAGGAGGGGGTAGCAAAGCTTACCACTTATCCATGGTGGCTAGTGCTTCATGTGGTCTATGAGATGGATGGAATTAAGCCACAAGTCCAGGAGACCGGTTGCAAGAGGAATGGCCCAGCCTCCTTTGTAGTCTGAAGGGTACATAAGGGTCTGCCTCCTAGCCCACTATTGACCCGGGCTTCGCCTGGGCAGGTACTACACATTTCCCATGCTGTGGGTTCTCCAGGCTGCCTTTGAGCACCCTTGAGCTTCTCCTCATTGCTCCCCCTCCTCCTTAGCCCCTGGAAGATTCTGGGCACTGTGGTCAGGGCCCTCACAAGGTCAGGGCTGATGGCAGCATTGATTCTGTCCCGTGCTGTGGGTTCCTCTGCTCTTTTTAAGCACACTTGAGCATTTCCTCGTTGCTCCCACTTAGCCCCTGGATAATTCTGGGAGCTATAGTCAGGGGCCACAAAATATTAGGGCTGATGATGGCGATGAATCCGGCCGACGCTCTGGGTTCCTGGGCTGCTTTTGAACGTCCTCCAGTGTCTCTTTGTTGCTCCTCCGCCTTAGCCCATGAAGAATTCTGTACTCTGTATTTCGGGAGCACACAAGATCAGGGATGATGTCGGCAATGAATGCATCCCTCGCCGCAGGTTCCTGGGCTGCTTCTGAGCACCCGTGAGCATCTCCTTGTTGCTTGCCCTCCTCCTTTGTCACTATATTATTCTGGGTGCTGTAGTCAGGGCCTATACAAGATCAGGGCTGATGATGGGGAAAAATGCGTCCCGCACTGCAGATCCTGGGATGCTTTTGAGCACCCTCGAGCATCTCCTCATTGCTTCTCCTCCTCCTTAGCCCATGGAGGAACCTGGGTGCTGTATTTAGGGCCCACTCAAGATCAGGGATGGTGGTAATGATGACTGCATCATGTTTTGTGGGTTACCGGGCAGCTTTTCAGCATCCTCAAGAGTCTCCTCGCTGCTAGCCCTCCTTCTTACGCCCTTGAGGATTCTAGGTGCTGTAGTCAGGGCTGATGGCAGCAATGAATGTGTCCTACACCATGGGTTCCCAGGCTGTTTGTAAGCACCCAGCATCTCTTAGGTGCTCTCCATCCTCCTAATCCCCTGGAGGATTCTGGGCACTGTACTCAGGGCCCACAGAGCATAAAATCTTCTAAATCTTTGATTTTCCTCCTGAAAGAGAGTGAGAGAGAGAAAGAGCTAAAATGTACGTTTATTGCAACAAATATCCATAAAACTCTTGTACAAACAAATAAGATGCAATTCATAGACATTAAAAGCAAATAAAATCATTCATATCAGGTGGAACCAAAATTGCTATATACAGATCATCAAGTGCCAGCTATTGACCATTAAAACTTGTGTTTAAAAAAAATAACGTAAAAAATGGGCTATCCTCACTGCCACATAAAAAAGCACATTCAGCAAAAAAGCAGTTGCTTCAAATCTAGACCATAACTGATGTTTCAAGAATATAGATTTAAAAAATGTAATACAAGCAATTTTATAAATTTGACAATCAATTATGACATGGCATATTGAACAATTCATTTGTAAAAAGCACTGGCAGAAACCATTTTTACTCCGCACATTTTTATACCAATTGTCCGAGAGAAAATTAAATTACCCCCACGTCTAAATTTGAGAATCTTCATGCGCATCTTGCACTCAGGTAACTAAGTAAGGTATTGGAAAACATTCCGGTGGCTTAGTGTTTAGTGAAAAACTGATGTTTCTTCAACAAGTAGACGATATGCAATTTATGGGCCAATTCAAGGTCTAACTCTTTCAGTGATTGTTTATTTGGGAACAGTACCTACATTTCTATGGTTCCCATAATTTTAGCAGCATGGGCTAAATTTCATTAATCCTTCAAGCATAACCCTAGCTCACTTCCTTTCACTGACAAGAATTTCATCATCACGAAAGACAGATTTCTCCTGAGGGATACTCATTTTAAAGTGGAGTAGAAAATCTGACAGTGGATAGCCACGGACAGGGAAGTATTGGAGGATCTGAGTCTGTGATTGGCTGGAGTTTGGGACATTTTAAATCAAGGCAATTGCCTGGATGGGCCAGATGGACCGAGTGAGAGGTGGTGGGTGGCATACTTGGCATTCTTTAGTGCCCATAGAGACAAAGCATGACACTGGCAGTCCCCAGACACGGCGCTTCATAATAGTTGGAAAGCGGAGGTGAAGACTTGGGCCACAGCGGAGGGTGACGTATTATATATGGAAGAACTGAGAGAAATCCGTAGAAAGCCTCTGTCTGAGCTATGGATGGAAGTCCTCACTGCTTTTGCGGAATCCGAGGACTAAATGCTCCCATGATGCCTAATATAGTTACCACATAGGCATGCCTGCTTTGGATCCTTGTGTGGATAAAATGTTGCTGCTACCACCTGGCAGATTATTTTTCAGGACGTATTGATACATATACACTGAATCATGTATTCGCTACACACGACTTGACATTGCTGGTGAGAGGACAATTAGCGATAACGCCTAGACAGTGATTTATGGGCAGTGAAGTGTTCTGTCAATATGACATGTTGTTGGAATAGGATTAGTATGTTACTTTCAATGGCTTGTTAATGCTCTGTTTCTGACTATGGTGCATGTGTGCATGTATGCTTCCATACAGTATTGCTACACGTTATTACTTGAACTTCTTATAACATGAAAAATTAAATAAAAATACATTGTTAAAAAAATGTCACATTATGACAGGCCATCCAGACAAAATCAGCACTGTTGGTATCATATATTGGGCCAAAAGGGGCCTGCTGACAAGATGGGTTATCAGTATTATTAGTAGTGGCTGAAACGCTGATGACAATTTTTCAGTCAGTAATATTTTGGTGGCGAGATAGACACTCACCAGCCCTAGGGGTGCGAACAACTTCCTCCCTAGTTGGTGGTGGGCCTAAACCACAATCTATGTTTGTCAAGATGCACATTTATTGTTGAATGGTATTGGGTAAGCTGAGAAAAAAGGGTACTCTTAACCTATTGCTCAGGCTGAAGTGAGTGGGGCAGGAACAACCCTAGGCCTCTAAAAGAACCCCAGAGGGACTTCCTCAATCATGTCATAGTTCATTGCATTAGAGTTAAATCTGGGGAGGATGTTTCTTACAATATACTCCTGTCTGAAATTAACACCAATGCAGTCAATAGTATCTGGTTTAAGACGATTTTCTAATCATGCTGTTGTGCAAGCTTTTAAAATATCATTATGAAGTGTGGTTCTGTCCCACAGTTGTCTTTCCACTTTGTCCACTCTAAATGGTGGTACACCCCTTAAGACTATACCATAGGGCGTAGCTTCAGGTGGGATGTGGATGGGCATCAACGACCCTACAATGAGCAAGAGATCCATGGACAGGAGAGGCATTACAGAGAGGCAAGGTCATTACAGAAGCATCAGTAGCCTCAGGGCCCCCAATAACAGGTTTTTTGTATGAGACATCTAGTCCTCATGTGTTGATGTTGATGCCTCCTTGACAGGTGGTGGAGGCCATACAGCCTGGACTTAGAACTTGTCCCCGAATTAAGCCTTCAATTGCACCCAGTCTTGTAGTCATAGTTTCCTTAAAGGACAATAGTCGGTCCTCTGATTTCTCCAGCTTTGTTCACCTTATTCGTTTTTACCCCTCCAGTGTTAGGAGGTTCCAGTCTGTACAATACTCAATAATATCTTTGCTCCACCCCTCACAGCTGCTTTAGTGCCTTCTGATTTCTTAGGTGGAGGTGGTGTACACAGGCATTTAATGGTAAACTTAGAGCCCGCGTTATTTTCTTGTACCAACAGTAGAGGCACATCTGTGACACAGGGATTAGCTCTTTTCCCACTGCTATTAAGTCTTTCCCCATACACCTAATGCGGGGGCAGTGCATTGATAGAGTTAAGATTGTCTCCAGTTGTACTGGTGGTGGGCCTCTGATTTACTCTAATTGCCTTTTTTTGCATTGTGTAGTTGCTGAGCCACAACATCAATTCCATGTTCAATAGCCTCCATGGCAGGAGTTAAAAAGTTGGATATAGAGTTTGGTAAAGAATGGTCCTTAGGAGGGGGTAGCAAAGCTTACCACTTATCCATGGTGGCTAGTGCTTCATGTGGTCTATGAGATGGATGGAATTAAGCCACAAGTCCAGGAGACCGGTTGCAAGAGGAATGGCCCAGCCTCCTTTGTAGTCTGAAGGGTACATAAGGGTCTGCCTCCTAGCCCACTATTGACCCGGGGTTCGCCTGGGCACGTACTACACACTTCCCATGCTGTGGGTTCTCCAGGCTGCCTTTGAGCACCCTTGAGCTTCTCCTCATTGCTCCCCCTCCTCCTTAGCCCCTGGAAGATTCTGGGCACTGTGGTCAGGGCCCTCACAAGGTCAGGGCTGATGGCAGCATTGATTCTGTCCCGTGCTGTGGGTTCCTCTGCTCTTTTTAAGCACACTTGAGCATTTCCTCGTTGCTCCCACTTAGACCCTGGATAATTCTCGGAGCTATAGTCAGGGGCCACAAAATATTAGGGCTGATGATGGCGATGAATCCGGCCGACGCTCTGGGTTCCTGGGCTGCTTTTGAACGTCCTCCAGTGTCTCTTTGTTGCTCCTCCGCCTTAGCCCATGAAGAATTCTGTACTCTGTATTTCGGGAGCACACAAGATCAGGGATGATGTCGGCAATGAATGCATCCCTCGCCGCAGGTTCCTGGGCTGCTTTTGAGCACCCGTGAGCATCTCCTTGTTGCTTGCCCTCCTCCTTTGTCACTGTATTATTCTGGGTGCTGTAGTCAGGGCCTATACAAGATCAGGGCTGATGATGGGGAAAAATGCGTCCCGCACTGCAGATCCTGGGATGCTTTTGAGCACCCTCGAGCATCTCCTCATTGCTTCTCCTCCTCCTTAGCCCATGGAGGATCCTGGGTGCTGTATTTAGGGCCCACTCAAGATCAGGGATGGTGGTAATGATGACTGCATCATGTTTTGTGGGTTACCGGCCAGCTTTTCAGCATCCTCAAGAGTCTCCTCGCTGCTAGCCCTCCTTCTTACGCCCTTGAGGATTCTAGGTGCTGTAGTCAGGGCTGATGGCAGCAATGAATGTGTCCTACACCATGGGTTCCCAGGCTGTTTGTAAGCACCCAGCATCTCTTAGGTGCTCTGCATCCTCCTAATCCCCTGGAGGATTCTGGGCACTGTACTCAGGGCCCACAGAGCATAAAATCTTCTAAATCTTTGATTTTCCTCCTGAAAGAGAGTGAGAGAGAGAAAGAGCTAAAATGTACGTTTATTGCAACAAATATCCATAAAACTCTTGTACAAACAAATAAGATGCAATTCATAGACATTAAAAGCAAATAAAATCATTCATATCAGGTGGAACCAAAATTGCTATATACAGATCATCAAGTGCCAGCTATTGACCATTAAAACTTGTGTTTAAAAAAAATAACGTAAAAAATGGGCTATCCTCACTGCCACATAAAAAAGCACATTCAGCAAAAAAGCAGTTGCTTCAAATCTAGACCATAACTGATGTTTCAAGAATATAGATTTTAAAAATGTAATACAAGCAATTTTATAAATTTGACAATCAGTTATGACATGGCATATTGAACAATTCATTTGTAAAAAGCACTGGCAGAAACCATTTTTGCTCCGCACATTTTTATACCAATTGTCCGAGAGAAAATTAAATTACACCCACGTCTAAATTTGAGAATCTTCATGCGCATCTTGCACTCAGGTAACTAAGTAAGGTATTGGAAAACATTCCGGTGGCTTAGTGTTTAGTGAAAAACTGATGTTTCTTCAACAAGTAGACGATATGCAATTTATGGGCCAATTCAAGGTCTGACTCTTTCAGTGATTGTTTATTTGGGAACAGTACTTACATTTCTATGGTTCCCATAATTTTAGCAGCATGGGCTAAATTTCATTAATCCTTCAAGCATAACCCTAGCTCACTTCCTTTCACTGACAAGAATTTCATCATCACGAAAGACAGATTTCTCCTGAGGGATACTCATTTTAAAGTGGAGTAGAAAATCTGACAGTGGATAGCCACGGACAGGGAAGTATTGGAGGATCTGAGTCTGTGATTGGCTGGAGTTTGGGACATTTTAAATCAAGGCAATTGCCTGGATGGGCTAGATGGACCGAGTGAGGGGTGGTGGGTGGCATACTTGGCATTCTTTAGTGCCCATAGTGACAAAGCATGACACTGGCAGTCCCCAGACACGGCGCTTCATAATAGTTGGAAAGCGGAGGTGAAGACTTGGGCCACAGCGGAGGGTGACGTATTATATATGGAAGAACTGAGAGAAATCCGTAGAAAGCCTCTGTCTGAGCTATGGATGGAAGTCCTCACTGCTTTTGCGGAATCCGAGGACTAAATGCTCCCATGATGCCTAATATAGTTACCACATAGGCATGCCTGCTTTGGATCCTTGTGTGGATAAAATGTTGCTGCTACCACCTGGCAGATTATTTTTCAGGAGGTATTGATACATATACACTGAATCATGTATTCGCTACACACGACTTGACATTGCTGGTGAGAGGACAATTAGCGTTAACGCCTAGACAGTGATTTATGGGCAGTGAAGTGTTCTGTCAATATGACATGTTGTTGGAATAGGATTAGTATGTTACTTTCAATGGCTTGTTAATGCTCTGTTTCTGACTATGGTGCATGTGTGCATGTATGCTTCCATACAGTATTGCTACACGTTATTACTTGAACTTCTTATAACATGAAAAATTAAATAAAAATACATTGTTAAAAAAATGTCACATTATGACTGGCCATCCAGACAAAATCAGCACTGTTGGTATCATATATTGGGCCAAAAGGGGCCTGCTGACAAGATGGGTTATCAGTATTATTAGTAGTGGCTGAAACGCTGATGACAATTTTTCAGTCAGTAATATTTTGGTGGCGAGATAGACACTCACCAGCCCTAGGGGTGCGAACAACTTCATCCCTAGTTGGTGTTGGGCCTAAACCACAATCTATGTTTGTCAAGATGCACATTTATTGTTGAATGGTATTGGGTAAGCTGAGAAAAAAGGGTACTCTTAACCTATTGCTCAGGCTGAAGTGAGTGGGGCAGGAACAACCCTAGGCCTCTAAAAGAACCCCAGAGGGACTTCCTCAATCATGTCATAGTTCATTGCATTAGAGTTAAATCTGGGGAGGATGTTTCTTTCAATATACTCCTGTCTGAAATTAACACCAATGCAGTCAATAGTATCTGGTTTAAGACGATTTTCTAATCATGCTGTTGTGCAAGCTTTTAAAATATCATTATGAAGTGTGGTTCTGTCCCACAGTTGTCTTTCCACTTGGTCCGCTCTAAATGGTGGTTCACCCCTTAAGACTATACCATAGGGCGTAGCTTCAGGTGGGATGTGGATGGGCATCAACGACTCTACAATGAGCAAGAGATCCATGGACAGGAGAGGCATTACAGAGAGTCAAGGTCATTACAGAAGCATCAGTAGCCTCAGGGCCCCCAATAACAGGTTTTTTGTATGAGACATCTAGTCCTCATGTGTTGATGTTGATGCCTCCTTGACAGGTGGTGGAGGCCATACAGCCTGGACTTAGAACTTGTCCCCGAATTAAGCCTTCAATTGCACCCAGTCTTGTAGTCATAGTTTCCTTAAAGGACAATAGTCGGTCCTCTGATTTCTCCAGCTTAGCTCACCTTATTCGTTTTTACCCCTCCAGTGTTAGGAGGTTCCAGTCTGTACAATACTCAATAATATCTTTGCTCCACCCCTCACAGCTGCTTTAGTGCCTTCTGATTTCTTAGGTGGAGGTGGTGTACACAGGCATTTAATGGTAAACTTAGAGCCCGCGTTATTTTCTTGTACCAACAGTAGAGGCACATCTGTGACACAGGGATTAGCTCTTTTCCCACTGCTATTAAGTGTTTCCCCATACACCTAATGCGGGGGCAGTGCATTGATAGAGTTAAGATTGTCTCCAGTTGTACTGGTGGTGGGCCTCTGATTTACTCTAATTGCCTTTTTTTGCATTGTGTAGTTGCTGAGCCACAACATCAATTCCATGTTCAATAGCCTCCATGGCAGGAGTTAAAAAGTTGGATATAGAGTTTGGTAAAGAATGGTCCTTAGGAGGGGGTAGCAAAGCTTACCACTTATCCATGGTGGCTAGTGCTTCATGTGGTCTATGAGATGGATGGAATTAAGCCACAAGTCCAGGAGACCGGTTGCAAGAGGAATGGCCCAGCCTCCTTTGTAGTCTGAAGGGTACATAAGGGTCTGCCTCCTAGCCCACTATTGACCCGGGCTTCGCCTGGGCAGGTACTACACATTTCCCATGCTGTGGGTTCTCCAGGCTGCCTTTGAGCACCCTTGAGCTTCTCCTCATTGCTCCCCCTCCTCCTTAGCCCCGGGAAGATTCTGGGCACTGTGGTCAGGGCCCTCACAAGGTCAGGGCTGATGGCAGCATTGATTCTGTCCCGTGCTGTGGGTTCCTCTGCTCTTTTTAAGCACACTTGAGCATTTCCTCGTTGCTCCCACTTAGCCCCTGGATAATTCTGGGAGCTATAGTCAGGGGCCACAAAATATTAGGGCTGATGATGGCGATGAATCCGGCCGACGCTCTGGGTTCCTGGGCTGCTTTTGAACGTCCTCCAGTGTCTCTTTGTTGCTCCTCCGCCTTAGCCCATGAAGAATTCTGTACTCTGTATTTCGGGAGCACACAAGATCAGGGATGATGTCGGCAATGAATGCATCCCTCGCCGCAGGTTCCTGGGCTGCTTCTGAGCACCCGTGAGCATCTCCTTGTTGCTTGCCCTCCTCCTTTGTCACTATATTATTCTGGGTGCTGTAGTCAGGGCCTATACAAGATCAGGGCTGATGATGGGGAAAAATGCGTCCCGCACTGCAGATCCTGGGATGCTTTTGAGCACCCTCGAGCATCTCCTCATTGCTTCTCCTCCTCCTTAGCCCATGGAGGAACCTGGGTGCTGTATTTAGGGCCCACTCAAGATCAGGGATGGTGGTAATGATGACTGCATCATGTTTTGTGGGTTACCGGGCAGCTTTTCAGCATCCTCAAGAGTCTCCTCGCTGCTAGCCCTCCTTCTTACGCCCTTGAGGATTCTAGGTGCTGTAGTCAGGGCTGATGGCAGCAATGAATGTGTCCTACACCATGGGTTCCCAGGCTGTTTGTAAGCACCCAGCATCTCTTCGGTGCTCTCCATCCTCCTAATCCCCTGGAGGATTCTGGGCACTGTACTCAGGGCCCACAGAGCATAAAATCTTCTAAATCTTTGATTTTCCTCCTGAAAGAGAGTGAGAGAGAGAAAGAGCTAAAATGTACGTTTATTGCAACAAATATCCATAAAACTCTTGTACAAACAAATAAGATGCAATTCATAGACATTAAAAGCAAATAAAATCATTCATATCAGGTGGAACCAAAATTGCTATATACAGATCATCAAGTGCCAGCTATTGACCATTAAAACTTGTGTTTAAAAAAAATAACGTAAAAAATGGGCTATCCTCACTGCCACATAAAAAAGCACATTCAGCAAAAAAGCAGTTACTTCAAATCTAGACCATAACTGTTGTTTCAAGAATATAGATTTTAAAAATGTAATACAAGCAATTTTATAAATTTGACAATCAATTATGACATGGCATATTGAACAATTCATTTGTAAAAAGCACTGGCAGAAACCATTTTTACTCCGCACATTTTTATACCAATTGTCCGAGAGAAAATTAAATTACACCCACGTCTAAATTTGAGAATCTTCATGCGCATCTTGCACTCAGGTAACTAAGTAAGGTATTGGAAAACATTCCGGTGGCTTCGTGTTTAGTGAAAAACTGATGTTTCTTCAACAAGTAGACGATATGCAATTTATGGACCAATTCAAGGGCTGACTCTTTCAGTGATTGTTTATTTGGGAACAGTACCTACATTTCTATGGTTCCCATAATTTTAGCAGCATGGGCTAAATCTCATTAATCCTTCAAGCATAACGCTAGCTCACTTCCTTTCACTGACAAGAATTTCATCATCACGAAAGACAGATTTCTCCTGAGGGATACTCATTTTAAAGTGGAGTAGAAAATCTGACAGTGGATAGCCACGGACAGGGAAGTATTGGCGGATCTGAGTCTGTGATTGGCTGGAGTTTGGGACATTTTTAATCAAGGTAATTGCCTGGATGGGCCAGTTGGACTGAGTGAGGGGTGGTGCGTGGCATACTTGGCATTCTTTAGTGCCCATAGTGACAAAGCATGACACTGGCAGTCCCCAGACACAGCGCTTCATAGTAGTTGGAAAGCGGAGGTGAAGACTTGGGCCACAGCGGAGGGGGCCGTATTATATATGGAAGAACTGAGAGAAATCCGTAGAAAGCCTCTGTCTGAGCTATGGATGGAAGTCCTCACTGCTTTTGCGGAATCCGAGGACTAAATGCTCCCATGATGCCTAATATAGTTACCACATAGGCATGCCTGCTTTGGATCCTTGTGTGGATAAAATGTTGCTGCTACCACCTGGCAGATTATTTTTCAGGAGGTATTGATACATATACACTGAATCGTGTATTCGCTACACACGACTTGACATTGCTGGTGAGAGGACAATTAGCGTTAACGCCTAGACAGTGATTTATGGGCAGTGAAGTGTTCTGTCAATATGACATGTTGTTGGAATAGGATTAGTATGTTACTTTCAATGGCTTGTTAACTCTGTTTCTGATTATGGTGCATGTGTGCATGTATGCTTCCATACAGTATTGCTACACGTTATTACTTGAACTTCTTATAACATGAAAAATTAAATAAAAATACATTGTTAAAAAAATGTCACCTTATGACTGGCCATCCAGACGAAATCAGCACTGTTGGTATCATATATTGGGCCAAAAGGGGCCTGCTGACAAGATGGGTTATCAGTATTATTAGTAGTGGCTGAAACGCTGATGACAATTTTTCAGTCAGTAATATTTTGGTGGCGAGATAGACACTCACCAGCCCTAGAGGTGCGAACAACTTCCTCCCTAGTTGGTGGTGGGCCTAAACCACAATCTATGTTTGTCAAGATGCACATTTATGGTTGAATGGTATTGGGTAAGCTGAGAAAAAAGGGTACTCTTAACCTATTGCTCAGGCTGAAGTGAGTGGGGCAGGAAGAACCCTATGCCTGTAAAAAAAAAACAGAGGGACTTCCTCAATCATGTCATAGTTCATTGCATTAGAGTTAAATCTGGAGAGGATGTTTCTTACAATATACTCCTGTCTGAAATTAACACCAATGCAGTCAATAGTATCTGGTTTAAGACGATTTTCTAATCATGCTGTTGTGCAAACTTTTAAAATATCATTATGAAGTGTGGTTCTGTCCCACAGTTGTCTTTCCACTTTGTCCGCTCTAAATGGTGGTACACCCCTTAAGACTATACCATAGGGCGTAGCTTCAGGTGGGATGTGGATGGGCATCAACGACTCTACAATGAGCAAGAGATCCATGGACAGGAGAGGCATTACAGAGAGGCAAGGTCATTACAGAAGCATCAGTAGCCTCAGGGCCCCCAATAACAGGTTTTTTGTATGAGACATCTAGTCCTCATGTGTTGATGTTGATGCCTCCTTGACAGGTGGTGGAGGCCATACAGCCTGGACTTAGAACTTGTCCCCGAATTAAGCCTTCAATTGCACCCAGTCTTGTAGTCATAGTTTCCTTAAAGGACAATAGTCGGTCCTCTGATTTCTCCAGCTTAGCGCACCTTAATCGTTTTCATCCCTCCAGTGTTAGGAGGTTCCAGTCTGTACAATACTCAATAATATCTTTGCTCCACCCCGCACAGCTGCTTTAGTGCCTTCTGATTTCTTAGGTGGAGGTGGTGTACACAGGCATTTAATGGTAAACTTAGAGCCCGCGTTATTTTCTTTTACCAACAGTAGAGGCACATCTGTGACACAGGGATTAGCTCTTTTCCCACTGCTATTAAGTCTTTCCCCATACACCTTATGCGGGGGCAGTGCATTGATAGAGTTAAGATTGTCTCCAGTTGTACTGGTGGTGGGCCTCTGATTTAATCTAATTGCCTTTTTTTGCATTGTGTAGCTGCTGAGCCACAACATCAATTCCATGTTCAATAGCCTCCATGGCAGGAGTTAAAAAGTTGGATATAGAGTTTGGTAAAGAATGGTCCTTAGGAGGGGGTAGCAAAGCTTACCACTTATCCATGGTGGCTAGTGCTTCATGTGGTCTATTAGATGGATGGAATTAAGCCACAAGTCCAGGAGACCGGTTGCAAGAAGAATGGCCCAGCCTCCTTTGTAGTCTGAAGGGTACATAAGGGTCTGCCTCCTAGCCCACTATTGACCCGGGCTTCGCCTGGGCACGTACTACACACTTCCCATGCTGTGGGTTCTCCAGGCTGCCTTTGAGCACCCTTGAGCTTCTCCTCATTGCTCCCCCTCCTCCTTAGCCCCTGGAAGATTCTGGGCACTGTGGTCAGGGCCCTCACAAGGTCAGGGCTGATGGCAGCATTGATTCTGTCCCGTGCTGTGGGTTCCTCTGCTCTTTTTAAGCACACTTGAGCATTTCCTCGTTGCTCCCACTTAGCCCCTGGATAATTCTGGGAGCTATAGTCAGGGCCCACAAAATATTAGGGCTGATGATGGCGATGAATCCGGCCGACGCTCTGGGTTCCTGGGCTGCTTTTGAACGTCCTCCAGTGTCTCTTTGTTGCTCCTCCGCCTTAGCCCATGAAGAATTCTGTACTCTGTATTTCGGGAGCACACAAGATCAGGGATGATGTCGGCAATGAATGCATCCCTCGCCGCAGGTTCCTGGGCTGCTTTTGAGCACCCGTGAGCATCTCCTTGTTGCTTGCCCTCCTCCTTTGTCACTATATTATTCTGGGTGCTGTAGTCAGGGCCTACACAAGATCAGGGCTGATAATGGGGTAAATGCGTCCCGCACTGCAGATCCTGGGATGCTTTTGAGCACCCTCGAGCATCTCCTCATTGCTTCTCCTCCTCCTTAGCCCATGGAGGATCCTGGGTGCTGTATTTAGGGCCCACTCAAGATCAGGGATGGTGGTAATGGTGAATGCATCATGTTTTGTGGGTTACCGGGCAGCTTTTCAGCATCCTCAAGAGTCTCCTCGCTGCTAGCCCTCCTTCTTACCCCCTTGAGGATTCTAGGTGCTGTAGTCAGGGCTAATGGCAGCAATGAATGTGTCCTACACCATGGGTTCCCAGGCTATTTGTAAGCACCCAGCATCTCTTAGGTGCTCTCCATCCTCCTAATCCCCTGGAGGATTGTGGGCACTGTACTCAGAGCCCACAGAGCTTAAAATCTTCTAAATCTTTGATTTTCCTCCTGAAAGAGAGTGAGAGAGAGAAAGAGCTATAATGTACGTTTATTGCAACAAATGTCCATAAAACTCTTGTACAAACAAATAAGATGCAATTCATAGACATTAAAAGCAAATAAAATCATTCATATCAGGTGGAACCAAAATTGCTATATACAGATCATCAAGTGCCAGCTATTGACCATTAAAACTTGTGTTTAAAAAAAATAACGTAAAAAATGGGCTATCCTCACTGCCACATAAAAAAGCACATTCAGCAAAAAAGCAGTTGCTTCAAATCTAGACCATAACTGATGTTTCAAGAATATAGATTTTAAAAATGTAATACAAGCAATTTTATAAATTTGACAATCAATTATGACATGGCATATTGAACAATTCATTTGTAAAAAGCACTGGCAGAAACCATTTTTACTCCGCACATTTTTATACCAATTGTCCGAGAGAAAATTAAATTACACCCACGTCTAAATTTGAGAATCTTCATGCGCATCTTGCACTCAGGTAACTAAGTAAGGTATTGGAAAACATTCCGGTGGCTTAGTGTTTAGTGAAAAACTGATATAAGTTTCTTCAACAAGTAGACGATATGCAATTTATGGGCCAATTCAAGGGCTGACTCTTTCAGTGATTGTTTATTTGGGAACAGTACCTACATTTCTATGGTTCCCATAATTTTAGCAGCATGGGCTAAATGTCATTAATCCTTCAAGCATAACCCTAGCTCACTTCCTTTCACTGACAAGAATTTCATCATCACGAAAGACAGATTTCTCCTGAGGGATACTCATTTTAAAGTGGAGTAGAAAATCTGACAGTGGATAGCCACGGACAGGGAAGTATTGGAGGATCTGAGTCTGTGATTGGCTGGAGTTTGGGACATTTTTAAACAAGGCAATTGCCTGGATGGGCCAGATGGACCGAGTGAGGGGTGGTGGGTGGCATACTTGGCATTCTTTAGTGCCCATAGTGACAAAGCATGACACTGGCAGTCCCCAGACACAGCGCTTCATAGTAGTTGGAAAGCGGAGGGGAAGACTTGGGCCACAGCGGAGGGGGCCGTATTATAATGGAAGAACTGAGAGAAATCCGTAGAAAGCCTCTGTCTGAGCTATGGATGGAAGTCCTCACTGCTTTTGCGGAATCCGAGGACTAAATGCTCCCATGATGCCTAATATAGTTACCACATAGGCATGCCTGCTTTGGATCCTTGTGTGGATAAAATGTTGCTGCTACCACCTGGCAGATTATTTTTCAGGAGGTATTGATACATATACACTGAATCATGTATTCGCTACACACGACTTGACATTGCTGGTGAGAGGACAATTAGCGTTAACGCCTAGACAGTGATTTATGGGCAGTGAAGTGTTCTGTCAATATGACATGTTGTTGGAATAGGATTACTATGTTACTTTCAATGGCTTGTTAATGCTCTGTTTCTGACTATGGTGCATGTGTGCATGTATGCTTCCATACAGTATTGCTACATGTTATTACTTGAACTTCTTATAACATGAAAAATTAAATAAAAATACATCGTTAAAAAAATGTCACATTATGACTGGCCATCCAGACAAAATCAGCACTGTTGGTATCATATATTGGGCCAAAAGGGGCCTGCTGACAAGATGGGTTATCAGTATTATTAGTAGTGGCTGAAACGCTGATGACAATTTTTCAGTCAGTAATATTTTGGTGGCGAGATAGACACTCACCAGCCCTAGGGGTGCAAACAACTTCCTCCCTAGTTGGTGGTGGGCCTAAACCACAATCTATGTTTGTCAAGATGCACATTTATTGTTGAATGGTATTGGGTAAGCTGAGAAAAAAGGGTACTCTTAACCTATTGCTCAGGCTGAAGTGAGTGGGGCAGGAACAACCCTAGGCCTGTAAAAGAACCCCAGAGGGACTTCCTCAATCATGTCATAGTTCATTACATTAGAGTTAAATCTGGAGAGGATGTTTCTTACAATATACTCCTGTCTGAAATTAACACCAATGCAGTCAATAGTATCTGGTTTAAGACGATTTTCTAATCATGCTGTTGTGCAAGCTTTTAAAATATCATTATGAAGTGTGGTTCTGTCCCACAGTTGTCTTTCCACTTTGTCCGCTCTAAATGGTGGTACACCCCTTAAGACTATACCATAGTGCGTAGCTTCAGGTGGGATGTGGATGGGCATCAACGACTCTACAATGAGCAAGAGATCCATGGACAGGAGAGGCATTACAGAGAGGCAAGGTCATTACAGAAGCATCAGTAGCCTCAGGGCCCCCAATAACAGTTTTTTTGTATGAGACATCTAGTCCTCATGTGTTGATGTTGATGCCTCCTTGACAGGTGGTGGAGGCCATACAGCCTGGAATTAGAACTTGTCCCCGAATTAAGCCTTCAATTGCACCCAGTCTTGTAGTCATAGTTTCCTTAAAGGACAATAGTTGGTCATCTGATTTCTCCAGCTTAGCGCACATTATTCGTTTTTACCCCTCCAGCGTTAGGAGGTTCCAGTCTGTACGATACTCAATAATATCTTTGCTCCACCCCGCACAGCTGCTTTAGTGCCTTCTGATTTCTTAGGTGGAGGTGGTGTACACAGGCATTTAATGCTAAACTTAGAGCCCGTGTTATTTTCTTGTACCTACAGTAGAGGCACATCTGTGACACAGGGATTAGCTCTTTTCCCACTGCTATTAAGTCATTCCCCATACACCTTATGCGGGGGCAGTGCATTGATAGAGTTAAGATTGTCTCCAGTTGTACTGGTGGTGGGCCTCTGTTTTACTCTAATTGCCTTTTTTTGCATTGTGTAGCTGCTGAGCTACAACATCAATTCCATGTTCAATAGCCTCCATGGCAGGAGTTAAAAAGTTGGATATAGAGTTTGGTAAAGAATGGTCCTTAGGAGGGGTAGCAAAGCTTACCACTTATCCATGGTGGCTAGTGCTTCATGTGGTCTATTAGATGGATGGAATTAAACCACAAGTCCAGGAGACCGGTTGCAAGAGGAATGGCCCAGCCTCCTTTGTAGTCTGAAGGGTACATAGGGTCTGCCTCCTAGCCCACTATTGACCCGGGCTTCGCCTGGGCACCTACTACACACTTCCCATGCTGTGGGTTCTCCAGGCTGCCTTTGAGCACCCTTGAGCTTCTCCTCATTGCTTTCCCTCCTCCTTAGCCCCTGGAAGACTCTGGGCACTGTGGTCAGGGCCTTCACAAGGTCAGGGCTGATGGCAGCATTGATTCTGTCCCGTGCAGTGGGTTCCTCTGCTCTTTTTAAGCACACTTGAGCATTTCCTCGTTGCTCCCACTTAGCCCCTGGATAATTCTGGGAGCTATAGTCAGGGCCCACAAAATATTAGGGCTGATGATGGCGATGAATCCGGCCGACGCTCTGGGTTCCTGGGCTGCTTTTGAACGTCCTCTAGTGTCTCTTTGTTGCTCCTCCGCCTTAGCCCATGAAGAATTCTGTACTCTGTATTTCGGGAGCACACAAGATCAGGGATGATGTCGGCAATGAATGCATCCCTCGACGTAGGTTCCTGGGCTGCTTTTGAGCACCCGTGAGCATCTCCTTGTTGCTTGCCCTCCTCCTTTGTCACTATATTATTCTGGGTGCTGTAGTCAGGGCCTACACAAGATCAGGGCTGATGATGGGGAAAAATGCGTCCCGCACTGCAGATCCTGGGATGCTTTTGAGCACCCTCGAGCATCTCCTCATTGCTTCTCCTCCTCCTTAGCCCATGGAGGATCCTGGGTGCTGTATTTATGGCCCACTCAAGATCAGGGATGGTGGTAATGATGAATGCATCATGTTTTGTGGGTTACCGGGCAGCTTTTCAGCATCCTCAAGAGTCTCCTCGCTGCTAGCCCTCCTTCTTACCCCCTTGAGGATTCTAGGTGCTGTAGTCAGGGCTAATGGCAGCAATGAATGTGTCCTACACCATGGGTTCCCAGGCTGTTTGTAAGCACCCAGCATCTCTTAGGTGCTCTCCATCCTCCTAATCCCCTGGAGGATTCTGGGCACTGTACTCACGGCCCACAGAGCTTAAAATCTTCTAAATCTTTGATTTTCCTCCGGAAAGAGAGTGAGAGAGAGAAAGAGCTAAAATGTAAGTTTATTGTAACAAATGTCCATAAAACTCTTGTACAAACAAATAAGATGCAATTCATAGACATTAAAAGCAAATAAAATCATTCAGATCAGGTGGAACCAAAATTGCTATATACAGATCATCAAGTGCCAGCTATTGACCATTAAAACTTGTGTTTAAAAAAAATAACGTAAAAAATGGGCTATCCTCACTGCCACATAAAAAAGCACATTCAGCAAAAAAGCAGTTGCTTCAAATCTAGACCATAACTGATGTTTCAAGAATATAGATTTAAAAAATGTAATACAAGCAATTTTATAAATTTGACAATCAATTATGACATGGCATATTGAACAATTCATTTGTAAAAAGCACTGGCAGAAACCCTTTTTACTCCGCACATTTTTATACCAATTGTCCGAGAGAAAATTAAATTACACCCACGTCTAAATTTGAGAATCTTCATGCGCATCTTGCACTCAGGTAACTAAGTAAGGTATTGGAAAACATTCTGGTGGCTTCGTGTTTAGTGAAAAACTGATATAAGTTTCTTCAACAAGTAGACGATATGCAATTTATGGGCCAATTCAAGGGCTGACTCTTTCAGTGATTGTTTATTTGGGAACAGTACCTACATTTCTATGGTTCCCATAATTTTAGCAGCATGGGCTAAATCTCATTAATCCTTCAAGCATAACCCTAGCTCACTTCCTTTCACTGACAAGAATTTCATCATCACGAAAGACAGATTTCTCCTGAGGGATACTCATTTTAAAGTGGAGTAGAAAATCTGACAGTGGATAGCCACGGACAGGGAAGTATTGGAGGATCTGAGTCTGTGATTGGCTGGAGTTTGGGACATTTTTAATCAAGGCAATTGCCTGGATGGGCCAGATGGACCGAGTGAGGGGTGGTGGGTGGCATACTTGGCATTCTTTAGTGCCCATAGTGACAAAGCATGACACTGGCAGTCCCCAGACACAGCGCTTCATAGTAGTTGGAAAGCGGAGGGGAAGACTTGGGCCACAGCGGAGGGGGCCGTATTATAATGGAAGAACTGAGAGAAATCCGTAGAAAGCCTCTGTCTGAGCTATGGATGGAAGTCCTCACTGCTTTTGCGGAATCCGAGGACTAAATGCTCCCATGATGCCTAATATAGTTACCACATAGGCATGCCTGCTTTGGATCCTTGTGTGGATAAAATGTTGCTGCTACCACCTGGCAGATTATTTTTCAGGAGGTATTGATACATATACACTGAATCATGTATTCGCTACACACGACTTGACATTGCTGGTGAGAGGACAATTAGCGTTAACGCCTAGACAGTGATTTATGGGCAGTGAAGTGTTCTGTCAATATGACATGTTGATGGAATAGGATTACTATGTTACTTTCAATGGCTTGTTAATGCTCTGTTTCTGACTATGGTGCATGTGTGCATGTATGCTTCCATACAGTATTGCTACATGTTATTACTTGAACTTCTTATAACATGAAAAATTAAATAAAAATACATCGTTAAAAAAATGTCACATTATGACTGGCCATCCAGACAAAATCAGCACTGTTGGTATCATATATTGGGCCAAAAGGGGCCTGCTGACAAGATGGGTTATCAGTATTATTAGTAGTGGCTGAAACGCTGATGACAATTTTTCAGTCAGTAATATTTTGGTGGCGAGATAGACACTCACCAGCCCTAGGGGTGCAAACAACTTCCTCCCTAGTTGGTGGTGGGCCTAAACCACAATCTATGTTTGTCAAGATGCACATTTATTGTTGAATGGTATTGGGTAAGCTGAGAAAAAAGGGTACTCTTAACCTATTGCTCAGGCTGAAGTGAGTGGGGCAGGAACAACCCTAGGCCTGTAAAAGAACCCCAGAGGGACTTCCTCAATCATGTCATAGTTCATTACATTAGAGTTAAATCTGGAGAGGATGTTTCTTACAATATACTCCTGTCTGAAATTAACATCAATGCAGTCAATAGTATCTGTTTTAAGACGATTTTCTAATCATGCTGTTGTGCAAGCTTTTAAAATATCATTATGAAGTGTGGTTCTGTCCCACAGTTGTCTTTCCACTTTGTCCGCTCTAAATGGTGGTACACCCCTTAAGACTATACCATAGGGCGTAGCTTCAGGTTGGATGTGGATGGGCATCAACGACTCTACAATGAGCAAGAGATCCATGGACAGGAGAGGCATTACAGAGAGGCAAGGTCATTACAGAAGCATCAGTAGCCTCAGGGCCCCCAATAACAGGTTTTTTGTATGAGACATCTAGTCCTCATGTGTTGATGTTGATGCCTCCTTGACAGGTGGTGGAGGCCATACAGCCTGGAATTAGAACTTGTCCCCGAATTAAGCCTTCAATTGCACCCAGTCTTGTAGTCATAGTTTCCTTAAAGGACAATAGTCGGTCATCTGATTTCTCCAGCTTAGAGCACATTATTCGTTTTTACCCCTCCAGCGTTAGGAGGTTCCAGTCTGTACGATACTCAATAATATCTTTGCTCCACCCCGCACAGCTGCTTTAGTGCCTTCTGATTTCTTAGGTGGAGGTGGTGTACACAGGCATTTAATGCTAAACTTAGAGCCCGCGTTATTTTCTTGTACCAACAGTAGAGGCACATCTGTGACACAGGGATTAGCTCTTTTCCCACTGCTATTAAGTCATTCCCCATACACCTTATGCGGGGGCAGTGCATTGATAGAGTTAAGATTGTCTCCAGTTGTACTGGTGGTGGGCCTCTGTTTTACTCTAATTGCCTTTTTTTGCATTGTGTAGCTGCTGAGCCACAACATCAATTCCATGTTCAATAGCCTCCATGGCAGGAGTTAAAAAGTTGGATATAGAGTTTGGTAAAGAATGGTCCTTAGGAGGGGGTAGCAAAGCTTACCACTTATCCATGGTGGCTAGTGCTTCATGTGGTCTATGAGATGGATGGAATTAAGCCACAAGTCCAGGAGACCGGTTGCAAGAGGAATGGCCCAGCCTCCTTTGTAGTCTGAAGGGTACATAGGGTCTGCCTCCTAGCCCACTATTGACCCGGGCTTCGCCTGGGCACCTACTACACACTTCCCATGCTGTGGGTTCTCCAGGCTGCCTTTGAGCACCCTTGAGCTTCTCCTCATTGCTTTCCCTCCTCCTTAGCCCCTGGAAGACTCTGGGCACTGTGGTCAGGGCCCTCACAAGGTCAGGGCTGATGGCAGCATTGATTCTGTCCCGTGCAGTGGGTTCCTCTGCTCTTTTTAAGCACACTTGAGCATTTCCTCGTTGCTCCCACTTAGCCCCTGGATAATTCTGGGAGCTATAGTCAGGGCCCACAAAATATTAGGGCTGATGATGGCGATGAATCCGGCCGACGCTCTGGGTTCCTGGGCTGCTTTTGAACGTCCTCTAGTGTCTCTTTGTTGCTCCTCCGCCTTAGCCCATGAAGAATTCTGTACTCTGTATTTCGGGAGCACACAAGATCAGGGATGATGTCGGCAATGAATGCATCCCTCGCCGTAGGTTCCTGGGCTGCTTTTGAGCACCCGTGAGCATCTCCTTGTTGCTTGCCCTCCTCCTTTGTCACTATATTGTTCTGGGTGCTGTAGTCAGGGCCTACACAAGATCAGGGCTGATGATGGGGAAAAATGCGTCCCGCACTGCAGATCCTGGGATGCTTTTGAGCACCCTCGAGCATCTCCTCATTGCTTCTCCTCCTCCTTAGCCCATGGAGGATCCTGGGTGCTGTATTTATGGCCCACTCAAGATCAGGGATGGTGGTAATGATGAATGCATCATGTTTTGTGGGTTACCGGGCAGCTTTTCAGCATCCTCAAGAGTCTCCTCGCTGCTAGCCCTCCTTCTTACCCCCTTGAGGATTCTAGGTGCTGTAGTCAGGGCTAATGGCAGCAATGAATGTGTCCTACACCATGGGTTCCCAGGCTGTTTGTAAGCACCCAGCATCTCTTAGGTGCTCTCCATCCTCCTAATCCCCTGGAGGATTCTGGGCACTGTACTCACGGCCCACAGAGCTTAAAATCTTCTAAATCTTTGATTTTCCTCCTGAAAGAGAGTGAGAGAGAGAAAGAGCTAAAATGTAAGTTTATTGTAACAAATGTCCATAAAACTCTTGTACAAACAAATAAGATGCAATTCATAGACATTAAAAGCAAATAAAATCATTCATATCAGGTGGAACCAAAATTGCTATATACAGATCATCAAGTGCCAGCTATTGACCATTAAAACTTGTGTTTAAAAAAAATAACGTAAAAAATGGGCTATCCTCACTGCCACATAAAAAAGCACATTCAGCAAAAAAGCAGTTGCTTCAAATCTAGACCATAACTGATGTTTCAAGAATATAGATTTTAAAAATGTAATACAAGCAATTTTATAAATTTGACAATCAATTATGACATGGCATATTGAACAATTCATTTGTAAAAAGCACTGGCAGAAACTATTTTTACTCCGCACATTTTTATACCAATTGTCCGAGAGAAAATTGAATTACACCCACGTCTAAATTTGAGAATCTTCATGCGCATCTTGCACTCAGGTAACTAAGTAAGGTATTGGAAAACATTCCGGTGGCTTAGTGTTTAGTGAAAAACTGATATAAGTTTCTTCAACAAGTAGACGATATGCAATTTATGGGCCAATTCAAGGGCTGACTCTTTCAGTGATTGTTTATTTGGGAACAGTACCTACATTTCTATGGTTCCCATAATTTTAGCAGCATGGGCTAAATGTCATTAATCCTTCAAGCATAACCCTAGCTCACTTCCTTTCACTGACAAGAATTTCATCATCACGAAAGACAGATTTCTCCTGAGGGATACTCATTTTAAAGTGGAGTAGAAAATCTGACAGTGGATAGCCACGGACAGGGAAGTATTGGAGGATCTGAGTCTGCGATTGGCTGGAGTTTGGGACATTTTTAATCAAGGCAATTGCCTGGATGGGCCAGATGGACCGAGTGAGGGGTGGTGGGTGGCATACTTGGCATTCTTTAGTGCCCATAGTGACAAAGCATGACACTGGCAGTCCCCAGACACAGCGCTTCATAGTAGTTGGAAAGCGGAGGGGAAGACTTGGGCCACAGCGGAGGGGGCCGTATTATAATGGAAGAACTGAGAGAAATCCGTAGAAAGCCTCTGTCTGAGCTATGGATGGAAGTCCTCACTGCTTTTGCGGAATCCGAGGACTAAATGCTCCCATGATGCCTAATATAGTTACCACATAGGCATGCCTGCTTTGGATCCTTGTGTGGATAAAATGTTGCTGCTACCACCTGGCAGATTATTTTTCAGGAGGTATTGATACATATACACTGAATCATGTATTCGCTACACACGACTTGACATTGCTGGTGAGAGGACAATTAGCGTTAACGCCTAGACAGTGATTTATGGGCAGTGAAGTGTTCTGTCAATATGACATGTTGTTGGAATAGGATTACTATGTTACTTTCAATGGCTTGTTAATGCTCTGTTTCTGACTATGGTGCATGTATGCTTCCATACAGTATTGCTACATGTTATTACTTGAACTTCTTATAACATGAAAAATTAAATAAAAATACATCGTTAAAAAAATGTCACATTATGACTGGCCATCCAGACAAAATCAGCACTGTTGGTATCATATATTGGGCCAAAAGGGGCCTGCTGACAAGATGGGTTATCAGTATTATTAGTAGTGGCTGAAACGCTGATGACAATTTTTCAGTCAGTAATATTTTGGTGGCGAGATAGACACTCACCAGCCCTAGGGGTGCAAACAACTTCCTCCCTAGTTGGTGGTGGGCCTAAACCACAATCTATGTTTGTCAAGATGCACATTTATTGTTGAATGGTATTGGGTAAGCTGAGAAAAAAGGGTACTCTTAACCTATTGCTCAGGCTGAAGTGAGTGGGGCAGGAACAACCCTAGGCCTGTAAAAGAACCCCAGAGGGACTTCCTCAATCATGTCATAGTTCATTACATTAGAGTTAAATCTGGAGAGGATGTTTCTTACAATATACTCCTGTCTGAAATTAACACCAATGCAGTCAATAGTATCTGGTTTAAGACGATTTTCTAATGATGCTGTTGTGCAAGCTTTTAAAATATCATTATGAAGTGTGGTTCTGTCCCACAGTTGTCTTTCCACTTTGTCCGCTCTAAATGGTGGTACACCCCTTAAGACTATACCATAGGGCGTAGCTTCAGGTGGGATGTGGATGGGCATCAACGACTCTACAATGAGCAAGAGATCCATGGACAGGAGAGGCATTACAGAGAGGCAAGGTCATTACAGAAGCATCAGTAGCCTCAGCGCCCCCAATAACAGGTTTTTTGTATGAGACATCTAGTCCTCATGTGTTGATGTTGATGCCTCCTTGACAGGTGGTGGAGGCCATACAGCCTGGACTTAGAACTTGTCCCCGAATTAAGCCTTCAATTGCACCCAGTCTTGTAGTCATAGTTTCCTTAAAGGACAATAGTCGGTCATCTGATTTCTCCAGCTTAGCGCACAATATTCGTTTTTACCCCTCCAGCGTTAGGAGGTTCCAGTCTGTACGATACTCAATAATATCTTTGCTCCACCCCGCACAGCTGCTTTAGTGCCTTCTGATTTCTTAGGTGGAGGTGGTGTACACAGGCATTTAATGCTAAACTTAGAGCCCGCGTTATTTTCTTGTACCAACAGTAGAGGCACATCTGTGACACAGGGATTAGCTATTTTCCCACTGCTATTAAGTCATTCCCCATACACCTTATGCGGGGGCAGTGCATTGATAGAGTTAAGATTGTCTCCAGTTGTACTGGTGGTGGGCCTCTGTTTTACTCTAATTGCCTTTTTTTGCATTGTGTAGCTGCTGAGCCACAACATCAATTCCATGTTCAATAGCCTCCATGGCAGGAGTTAAAAAGTTGGATATAGAGTTTGGTAAAGAATGGTCCTTAGGAGGGGGTAGCAAAGCTTACCACTTATCCATGGTGGCTAGTGCTTCATGTGGTCTATGAGATGGATGGAATTAAGCCACAAGTCCAGGAGACCGGTTGCAAGAGGAATGGCCCAGCCTCCTTTGTAGTCTGAAGGGTACATAAGGGTCTGCCTCCTAGCCCACTATTGACCCGGGCTTCGCCTGGGCACCTACTACACACTTCCCATGCTGTGGGTTCTCCAGGCTGCCTTTGAGCACCCTTGAGCTTCTCCTCATTGCTTTCCCTCCTCCTTAGCCCCTGGAAGACTCTGGGCACTGTGGTCAGGGCCCTCACAAGGTCAGGGCTGATGGCAGCATTGATTCTGTCCCGTGCAGTGGGTTCCTCTGCTCTTTTTAAGCACACTTGAGCATTTCCTCGTTGCTCCCACTTAGCCCCTGGATAATTCTGGGAGCTATAGTCAGGGCCCACAAAATATTAGGGCTGATGATGGCGATGAATCCGGCCGACGCTCTGGGTTCCTGGGCTGCTTTTGAACGTCCTCTAGTGTCTCTTTGTTGCTCCTCCGCCTTAGCCCATGAAGAATTCACTCTGTATTTCGGGAGCACACAAGATCAGGGATGATGTCGGCAATGAATGCATCCCTCGCCGTAGGTTCCTGGGCTGCTTTTGAGCACCCGTGAGCATCTCCTTGTTGCTTGCCCTCCTCCTTTGTCACTATATTATTCTGGGTGCTGTAGTCAGGGCCTACACAAGATCAGGGCTGATGATGGGGAAAAATGCGTCCCGCACTGCAGATCCTGGGATGCTTTTGAGCAACCTCGAGCATCTCCTCATTGCTTCTCCTCCTCCTTAGCCCATGGAGGATCCTGGGTGCTGTATTTATGGCCCACTCAAGATCAGGGATGGTGGTAATGATGAATGCATCATGTTTTGTGGGTTACCGGGCAGCTTTTCAGCATCCTCAAGAGTCTCCTCGCTGCTAGCCCTCCTTCTTACCCCCTTGAGGATTCTAGGTGCTGTAGTCAGGGCTAATGGCAGCAATGAATGTGTCCTACACCATGGGTTCCCAGGCTGTTTGTAAGCACCCAGCATCTCTTAGGTGCTCTCCATCCTCCTAATCCCCTGGAGGATTCTGGGCACTGTACTCACGGCCCACAGAGCTTAAAATCTTCTAAATCTTTGATTTTCCTCCTGAAAGAGAGTGAGAGAGAGAAAGAGCTAAAATGTAAGTTTATTGTAACAAATGTCCATAAAACTCTTGTACAAACAAATAAGATGCAATTCATAGACATTAAAAGCAAATAAAATCATTCATATCAGGTGGAACCAAAATTGCTATATACAGATCATCAAGTGCCAGCTATTGACCATTAAAACTTGTGTTTAAAAAAAATAACATAAAAAATGGGCTATCCTCACTGCCACATAAAAAAGCACATTCAGCAAAAAAGCAGTTGCTTCAAATCTAGACCATAACTGATGTTTCAAGAATATAGATTTTAAAAATGTAATACAAGCAATTTTATAAATTTGACAATCAATTATGACATGGCATATTGAACAATTCATTTGTAAAAAGCACTGGCAGAAACCATTTTTACTCCGCACATTTTTATACCAATTGTCCGAGAGAAAATTAAATTACACCCACGTCTAAATTTGAGAATCTTCATGCGCATCTTGCACTCAGGTAACTAAGTAAGGTATTGGAAAACATTCCGGTGGCTTAGTGTTTAGTGAAAAACTGATGTTTCTTCAACAAGTACACGATATGCAATTTATGGGCCTATTGAAGGTCTGACTCTTTCAGTGATTGTTTATTTGGGAACAGTACCTACATTTCTATGGTTCCCATAATTTTAGCAGCATGGGCTAAATTTCATTAATCCTTCAAGCATAACCCTAGCTCACTTCCTTTCACTGACAAGAATTTCATCATCACGAAAGACAGATTTCTCCTGAGGGATACTCATTTTAAAGTGGAGTAGAAAATCTGACAGTGGATAGCCACGGACAGGGAAGTATTGGAGGATCTGAGTCTGTGATTGGCTGGAGTTTGGGACATTTTAAATCAAGGCAATTGCCTGGATGGGCCAGATGGACCGAGTGAGGGGTGGTGGGTGGCATACTTGGCATTCTTTAGTGCCCATAGTGACAAAGCATGACACTGGCAGTCCCCAGACACGGCGCTTCATAATAGTTGGAAAGCGGAGGTGAAGACTTGGGCCACAGCGGAGGGTGACGTATTATATATGGAAGAACTGAGAGAAATCCGTAGAAAGCCTCTGTCTGAGCTATAGATGGAAGTCCTCACTGCTTTTGCTGAATCCGAGGACTAAATGCTCCCATGATGCCTAATATAGTTACCACATAGGCATGCCTGCTTTGGATCCTTGTGTGGATAAAATGTTGCTGCTACCACCTGGCAGATTATTTTTCAGGAGGTATTGATACATATACACTGAATCATGTATTCGCTACACACGACTTGACATTGCTGGTGAGAGGACAATTAGCGTTAACGCCTAGACAGTGATTTATGGGCAGTGAAGTGTTCTGTCAATATGACATGTTGTTGGAATAGGATTAGTATGTTACTTTCAATGGCTTGTTAATGCTCTGTTTCTGACTATGGTGCATGTGTGCATGTATGCTTCCATACAGTATTGCTACACGTTATTACTTGAACTTCTTATAACATGAAAAATTAAATAAAAATACATTGTTAAAAAAATGTCACATTATGACTGGCCATCCAGACAAAATCAGCACTGTTGGTATCATATATTGGGCCAAAAGGGGCCTGCTGACAAGATGGGTTATCAGTATTATTAGTAGTGGCTGAAACGCTGATGACAATTTTTCAGTCAGTAATATTTTGGTGGCGAGATAGACACTCACCAGCCCTAGGGGTGCGAACAACTTCCTCCGTAGTTGGTGGTGGGCCTAAACCACAATCTATGTTTGTCAAGATGCACATTTATTGTTGAATGGTATTGGGTAAGCTGAGAAAAAAGGGTACTCTTAACCTATTGCTCAGGCTGAAGTGAGTGGGGCAGGAACAACCCTAGGCCTGTAAAAGAACCCCAGAGGGACTTCCTCAATCATGTCATAGTTCATTGCATTAGAGTTAAATCTGGGGAGGATGTTTCTTACAATATACTCCTGTCTGAAATTAACACCAATGCAGTCAATAGTATCTGGTTTAAGACGATTTTCTAATCATGCTGTTGTGCAAGCTTTTAAAATATCATTATGAAGTGTGGTTCTGTCCCACAGTTGTCTTTCCACTTTGTCCGCTTTAAATGGTGGTACACCCCTTAAGACTATACCATAGGGCGTAGCTTCAGGTGGGATGTGGATGGGCATCAACGACTCTACAATGAGCAAGAGATCCATGGACAGGAGAGGCATTACAGAGAGGCAAGGTCATTACAGAAGCATCAGTAGCCTCAGGGCCCCCAATAACAGGTTTTTTGTATGAGACATCTAGTCCTCATGTGTTGATGTTGATGCCTCCTTGACAGGTGGTGGAGGCCATACAGCCTGGACTTAGAACTTGTCCCCGAATTAAGCCTTCAATTGCACCCAGTCTTGTAGTCATAGTTTCCTTAAAGGACAATAGTCGGTCCTCTGATTTCTCCAGCTTAGCTCACCTTATTCGTTTTTACCCCTCCAGTGTTAGGAGGTTCCAGTCTGTACAATACTCAATAATATCTTTGCTCCACCCCTCACAGCTGCTTTAGTGCCTTCTGATTTCTTAGGTGGAGGTGGTGTACACAGGCATTTAATGGTAAACTTAGAGCCCGCGTTATTTTCTTGTACCAACAGTAGAGGCACATCTGTGACACAGGGATTAGCTCTTTTCCCACTGCTATTAAGTCTTTCCCCATACACCTTATGCGGGGGCAGTGCATTGATAGAGTTAAGATTGTCTCCAGTTGTACTGGTGGTGGGCCTCTGATTTACTCTAATTGCCTTTTTTTGCATTGTGTAGCTGCTGAGCCACAACATCAATTCCATGTTCAATAGCCTCCATGGCAGGAGTTAAAAAGTTGGATATAGAGTTTGGTAAACAATGGTCCTTAGGAGGGGGTAGCAAAGCTCACCACTTATCCATGGTGGCTAGTGCTTCATGTGGTCTATGAGATGGATGGAATTAAGCCACAAGTCCAGGAGACCGGTTGCAAGAGGAATGGCCCAGCCTCCTTTTTAGTCTGAAGGGTACATAAGGGTCTGCCTCCTAGCCCACTATTGACCCGGGCTTCGCCTGGGCACGTACTACACACTTCCCATGCTGTGGGTTCTCCAGGCTGCCTTTGAGCACCCTTGAGCTTCTCCTCATTGCTCCCCCTCCTCCTTAGCCCCTGGAAGATTCTGGGCACTGTGGTCAGGGCCCTCACAAGGTCAGGGCTGATGGCAGCATTGATTCTGTCCCGTGCTGTGGGTTCCTCTGCTCTTTTTAAGCACACTTGAGCATTTCCTCGTTGCTCCCACTTAGCCCCTGGATAATTCTGGGAGCTATAGTCAGGGGCCACAAAATATTAGGGCTGATGATGGCGATGAATCCGGCCGACGCTCTGGGTTCCTGGGCTGCTTTTGAACGTCCTCCAGTGTCTCTTTGTTGCTCCTCCGCCTTAGCCCATGAAGAATTCTGTACTCTGTATTTCGGGAGCACACAAGATCAGGGATGATGTTGGCAATGAATGCATCCCTCGCCGCAGGTTCCTGGGCCGCTTTTGAGCACCCGTGAGCATCTCCTTGTTGCTTGCCCTCCTCCTTTGTCACTATATTATTCTGGGTGCTGTAGTCAGGGCCTACACAAGATCAGGGCTGATGATGGGGTAAATGCGTCCCGCACTACAGATCCTGGGATGCTTTTGAGCACCCTCGAGCATCTCCTCATTGCTTCTCCTCCTCCTTAGCCCATGGAGGATCCTGGGTGCTGTATTTAGGGCCCACTCAAGATCAGGGATGGTGGTAATGGTGAATGCATCATGTTTTGTGGGTTACCGGGCAGCTTTTCAGCATCCTCAAGAGTCTCCTCGCTGCTAGCCCTCCTTCTTACCCCCTTGAGGATTCTAGGTGCTGTAGTCAGGGCTAATGGCAGCAATGAATGTGTCCTACACCATGGGTTCCCAGGCTATTTGTAAGCACCCAGCATCTCTTAGGTGCTCTCCATCCTCCTAATCCCCTGGAGGATTGTGGGCACTGTACTCAGAGCCTACAGAGCTTAAAATCTTCTAAATCTTTGATTTTCCTCCTGAAAGAGAGTGAGAGAGAGAAAGAGCTAAAATGTACGTTTATTGCAACAAATGTCCATAAAACTCTTGTACAAACAAATAAGATGCAATTCATAGACATTAAAAGCAAATAAAATCATTCATATCAGGTGGAACCAAAATTGCTATATACAGATCATCAAGTGCCAGCTATTGACCATTAAAACTTGTGTTTAAAAAAAATAACGTAAAAAATGGGCTATCCTCACTGCCACATAAAAAAGCACATTCAGCAAAAAAGCAGTTGCTTCAAATCTAGACCATAACTGATGTTTCAAGAATATAGATTTTAAAAATGTAATACAAGCAATTTTATAAATTTGACAATCAATTATGACATGGCATATTGAACAATTCATTTGTAAAAAGCACTGGCAGAAACCATTTTTACTCCGCACATTTTTATACCAATTGTCCGAGAGAAAATTAAATTACACCCACGTCTAAATTTGAGAATCTTCATGCGCATCTTGCACTCAGGTAACTAAGTAAGGTATTGGAAAACATTCCGGTGGCTTAGTGTTTAGTGAAAAACTGATGTTTCTTCAACAAGTAGACGATATGCAATTTATGGGCCAATTCAAGGTCTGACTCTTTCAGTGATTGTTTATTTGGGAACAGTACCTACATTTCTATGGTTCCCATAATTCAAGCAGCATGGGCTAAATTTCATTAATCCTTCAAGCATAACCCTAGCTCACTTCCTTTCACTGACAAGAATTTCATCATCACGAAAGACAGATTTCTCCTGAGGGATACTCATTTTAAAGTGGAGTAGAAAATCTGACAGTGGATAGCCACGGATAGGGAAGTATTGGAGGATCTGAGTCTGTGATTGGCTGGAGTTTGGGACATTTTAAATCAAGGCAATTGCCTGGATGGGCCAGATGGACCGAGTGAGGGGTGGTGGGTGGCATACTTGGCATTCTTTAGTGCCCATAGTGACAAAGCATGACACTGGCAGTCCCCAGACACAGCGCTTCATAATAGTTGGAAAGCGGAGGTGAAGACTTGGGCCACAGCGGAGGGTGACGTATTATATATGGAAGAACTGAGAGAAATCCGTAGAAAGCCTCTGTCTGAGCTATGGATGGAAGTCCTCACTGCTTTTGCGGAATCCGAGGACTAAATGCTCCCATGATGCCTAATATAGTTACCACATAGGCATGCCTGCTTTGGATCCTTGTGTGGATAAAATGTTGCTGCTACCACCTGGCAGATTATTTTTCAGGAGGTATTGATACATATACACTGAATCATGTATTCGCTACACACGACTTGACATTGCTGGTGAGAGGACAATTAGCGTTAACGCCTAGACAGTGATTTATGGGCAGTGAAGTGTTCTGTCAATATGACATGTTGTTGGAATAGGATTAGTATGTTACTTTCAATGGCTTGTTAATGCTCTGTTTCTGACTATGGTGCATGTGTGCATGTATGCTTCCATACAGTATTGCTACACGTTATTACTTGAACTTCTTATAACATGAAAAATTAAATAAAAATACATTGTTAAAAAAATGTCACATTATGACTGGCCATCCAGACAAAATCAGCACTGTTGGTATCATATATTGGGCCAAAGGGGGCCTGCTGACAAGATGGGTTATCAGTATTATTAGTAGTGGCTGAAACGCTGATGACAATTTTTCAGTCAGTAATATTTTGGTGGCGAGATAGACACTCACCAGCCCTAGGGGTGCGAACAACTTCCTCCCTAGTTGGTGGTGGGCCTAAACCACAATCTATGTTTGTCAAGATGCACATTTATTGTTGAATGGTATTGGGTAAGCTGAGAAAAAGGGGTACTCTTAACCTATTGCTCAGGCTGAAGTGAGTGGGGCAGGAACAACCCTAGGCCTGTAAAAGAACCCCAGAGGGACTTCCTCAATCATGTCATAGTTCATTGCATTAGAGTTAAATCTGGGGAGGATGTTTCTTACAATATACTCCTGTCTGAAATTAATACCAATGCAGTCAATAGTATCTGGTTTAAGACGATTTTCTAATCATGCTGTTGTGCAAGCTTTTAAAATATCATTATGAAGTGTGGTTCTGTCCCACAGTTGTCTTTCCACTTTGTCCGCTCTAAATGGTGGTACACCCCTTAAGACTATACCATAGGGCGTAGCTTCAGGTGGGATGTGGATGGGCATCAACGACTCTACAATGAGCAAGAGATCCATGGACAGGAGAGGCATTACAGAGAGGCAAGGTCATTACAGAAGCATCAGTAGCCTCAGGGCCCCCAATAACAGGTTTTTTGTATGAGACATCTAGTCCTCATGTGTTGATGTTGATGCCTCCTTGACAGGTGGTGGAGGCCATACAGCCTGGACTTAGAACTTGTCCCCGAATTAAGCCTTCAATTGCACCCAGTCTTGTAGTCATAGTTTCCTTAAAGGACAATAGTCGGTCCTCTGATTTCTCCAGCTTAGCTCACCTTATTCGTTTTTACCCCTCCAGTGTTAGGAGGTTCCAGTCTGTACAATACTCAATAATATCTTTGCTCCACCCCTCACAGCTGCTTTAATGCCTTCTGATTTCTTAGGTGGAGGTGGTGTACACAGGCATTTAATGGTAAACTTAGAGCCCGCGTTATTTTCTTGTACCAACAGTAGAGGCACATCTGTGACACAGGGATTAGCTCTTTTCCCACTGCTATTAAGTCTTTCCCCATACACCTTATGCGGGGGCAGTGCATTGATAGAGATAAGATTGTCTCCAGTTGTACTGGTGGTGGGCCTCAGATTTACTCTAATTGCCTTTTTTTGCATTGTGTAGCTGCTGAGCCACAACATCAATTCCATGTTCAATAGCCTCCAAGGCAGGAGTTAAAAAGTTGGATATAGAGTTTGGTATAGAATGGTCCTTAGGAGGGGGTAGCAAAGCTTACCACTTATCCATGGTGGCTAGTGCTTCATGTGGTCTATGAGATGGATGGAATTAAGCCACAAGTCCAGGAGACCGGTTGCAAGAGGAATGGCCCAGCCTCCTTTGTAGTCTGAAGGGTACATAAGGGTCTGCCTCCTAGCCCACTATTGACCCGGGCTTCGCCTGGGCACGTACTACACACTTCCCATGCTGTGGGTTCTCCAGGCTGCCTTTGAGCACCCTTGAGCTTCTCCTCATTGCTCCCCCTCCTCCTTAGCCCCTGGAAGATTCTGGGCACTGTGGTCAGGGCCCTCACAAGGTTAGGGCTGATGGCAGCGTTGATTCTGTCCCGTGCTGTGGGTTCCTCTGCTCTTTTTAAGCACACTTGAGCATTTCCTCGTTGCTCCCACTTAGCCCCTGGATAATTCTGGGAGCTATAGTCAGGGGCCACAAAATATTAGGGCTGATGATGGCGATGAATCGGGCCGACGCTCTGGGTTCCTGGGCTGCTTTTGAACGTCCTCCAGTGTCTCTTTGTTGCTCCTGCGCCTTAGCCCATGAAGAATTCTGTACTCTGTATTTCGGGAGCACACAAGATCAGGGATGATGTCGGCAATGAATGCATCCCTCGCCGCAGGTTCCTGGGCTGCTTTTGAGCACCCGTGAGCATCTCCTTGTTGCTTGCCCTCCTCCTTTGTCACTATATTATTCTGGGTGATGTAGTCAGGGCCTATACAAGATCAGGGCTGATGATGGGGAAAAATGCGTCCCGCACTGCAGATCCTGGGATGCTTTTGAGCACCCTCGAGCATCTCCTCATTGCTTCTCCTCCTCCTTAGCCCATGGAGGATCCTGGGTGCTGTATTTAGGGCCCACTCAAGATCAGGGATGGTGGTAATGATGACTGCATCATGTTTTGTGGGTTACCGGGCAGCTTTTCAGCATCCTCAAGAGTCTCCTCGCTGCTAGCCCTCCTTCTTACCCCCTTGAGGATTCTAGGTGCTGTAGTCAGGGCTGATGGCAGCAATGAATGTGTCCTACACCATGGGTTCCCAGGCTGTTTGTAAGCACCCAGCATCTCTTAGGTGCTCTCCATCCTCCTAATCCCCTGGAGGATTCTGGGCACTGTACTCAGGGCCCACAGAGCATAAAATCTTCTAAATCTTTGATTTTCCTCCTGAAAGAGAGTGAGAGAGAGAAAGAGCTAAAATGTACGTTTATTGCAACAAATGTCCATAAAACTCTTGTACAAACAAATAAGATGCAATTCATAGACATTAAAAGCAAATAAAATCATTCATATCAGGTGGAACCAAAATTGCTATATACAGATCATCAAGTGCCAGCTATTGACCATTAAAACTTGTGTTTAAAAAAAATAACGTAAAAAATGGGCTATCCTCACTGCCACATAAAAAAGCACATTCAGCAAAAAAGCAGTTGCTTCAAATCTAGACCATAACTGATGTTTCAAGAAGTTAGATTTTAAAAATGTAATACAAGCAATTTTATAAATTTGACAATCAATTATGACATGGCATATTGAACAATTCATTTGTAAAAAGCACTGGCAGAAACCATTTTTACTCCGCACATTTTTATACCAATTGTCCGAGAGAAAATTAAATTACACCCACGTCTAAATTTGAGAATCTTCATGCGCATCTTGCACTCAGGTAACTAAGTAAGGTATTGGAAAACATTCCGGTGGCTTCGTGTTTAGTGAAAAACTGATATAAGTTTCTTCAACAAGTAGACAATATGCAATTTATGGGCCAATTCAAGGGCTGACTCTTTCAGTGATTGTTTATTTGGGAACAGTACCTACATTTCTATGGTTCCCATAATTTTAGCAGCATGGGCTAAATTTCATTAAACCTTCAAGCATAACCCTAGCTCACTTCCTTTCACTGACAAGAATTTCATCATCATGAAAGACAGATTTCTCCCGAGGGATACTCATTTTAAAGTGGAGTAGAAAATCTGACAGTGGATAGCCACGGACAGGGAAGTATTGGAGGATCTGAGTCTATGATTGGCTGGAGTTTGGGACATTTTTAATCAAGGCAATTGCCTGGATGGGCCAGATGGACTGAGTGAGGGGTGGTGGGTGGCATACTTGTCATTCTTTAGTGCCCATAGTGACAAAGCATGACACTGGCAGTCCCCAGACATGGCGCTTCATAGTAGTTGGAAAGCGGAGGGGAAGACTTGGGCCACAGCAGAGGGGGCCGTATTATATATGGAAGAACTGAGAGAAATCCGTAGAAAGCCTCTGTCTGAGCTATGGATGGAAGTCCTCACTGCTTTTGCGGAATCCGAGGACTAAATGCTCCCATGATGCCTAATATAGTTACCACATAGGCATGCCTGCTTTGGATCCTTGTGTGGATAAAATGTTGCTGCTACCACCTGGCAGATTATTTTTCAGGAGGTATTGATACATATACACTGAATCAGGTATTCGCTACACACGACTTGACATTGCTGGTGAGAGGACAATTAGCGTTAACGCCTAGACAGTGATTTATGGGCAGTGAAGTGTTCTGTCAATATGACATGTTGTTGGAATAGGATTAGTATGTTACTTTCAATGGCTTGTTAATGCTCTGTTTCTGACTATGGTGCATGTGTGCATGTATGCTTCCATACAGTATTGCTACACGTAATTACTTGAACTTCTTATAACATGAAAAATTAAATAAAAATACATCGTTAAAAAAATGTCACATTATGGCTGGCCATCCAGACAAAATCAGCACTGTTGGTATCATATATTGGGCCAAAAGGGGCCTGCTGACAAGATGGGTTATCAGTATTATTAGTAGTGGCTGAAACGCTGATGACAATTTTTCAGTCAGTAATATTTTGGTGGCGAGATAGACACTCACCAGCCCTAGGGGTGCGAACAACTTCCTCCCTAGTTGGTGGTGGGCCTAAACCACAATCTATGTTTGTCAAGATGCACATTTATTGTTGAATGGTATTGGGTAAGCTGAGAAAAAAGGGTACTCTTAACCTATTGCTCAGGCTGAGATGAGTGGGGCAGGAACAACCCTAGGCCTGTAAAAGAACCCCAGAGGGACTTCCTCAGTCATGTCATAGTTCATTACATTAGAGTTAAATCTGGAGAGGATGTTTCTTACAATATACTCCTGTCTGAAATTAACACCAATGCAGTCAATGGTATCTGGTTTAAGACGATTTTCTAATCATGCTGTTGTGCAAGCTTTTAAAATATCATTATGAAGTATGGTTCTGTCCCACAGTTGTCTTTCCACTTTGTCCGCTCTAAATGGTGGTACACCCCTTAAGACTATACCATAGGGGGTAGCTTTAGGTGGGATGTGGATGGGCATCAACGACTCTACAATGAGCAAGAGATCCATGGACAGGAGTGGCATTACAGAGAGGCAAGGTCATTACAGAAGCATCAGTAGCCTCAGGGCCCCCAATAACAGGTTTTTTTGTATGAGACATCTAGTCCTCATGTGTTGATGTTGATGCCTCCTTGACAGGTGGTGGAGGCCATACAGCCTGGACTTAGAACTTGTCCCTGAATTAAGCCTTCAATTGCACCCAGTCTTGTAGTCATAGTTTCCTTAAAGGACAATAGTCGGTCCTCTGATTTCTCCAGCTTAGCGCACCTTATTCGTTTTTACCCCTCCAGCGTTAGGAGGTTCCAGTCTGTACGATACTCAATAATATCTTTGCTCCACCCCGCACAGCTGCTTTAGTGCCTTCTGATTTCTTAGGTGGAGGTGGTGTACACAGGCATTTAATGCTAAACTTAGAGCCTGCGTTATTTTCTTGTACCAACAGTAGAGGCACATCTGTGACACAGGGATTAGCTCTTTTCCCACTGCTATTAAGTCTTTCCCCATACACCTTATGCGGGGGCAGTGCATTGATAGAGTTAAGATTGTCTCCAGTTGTACTGGTGGTGGGCCTCTGTTTTACTCTAATTGCCTTTTTTTGCATTGTGTAGCTGCTGAGCCACAACATCAATTCCATGTTCAATAGCCTCCATGACAGGAGTTAAAAAGTTGGATATAGAGTTTGGTAAAGAATGGTCCTTAGGAGGGGGTAGCAAAGCTTACCACTTATCCATGGTGGCTAGTGCTTCATGTGGTCTATGAGATGGATGGAATTAAGCCACAAGTCCAGGAGACCGGTTGCAAGAGGAATGGCCCAGCCTCCTTTGTAGTCTGAAGGGTACAAAAGGGTCTGCCTCCTAGCCCACTATTGACCCGGGCTTCGCCTGGGCACCTACTACACACTTCCCATGCTGTGGGTTCTCCAGGCTGCCTTTGAGCACCCTTGAGCTTCTCCTCATTGTTTTCCCTCCTCCTTAGCCCCTGGAAGATTCTGGGCACTGTGGTCAGGGCCCTCACAAGGTCAGGGCTGATGGCAGCATTGATTCTGTCCCGTGCAGTGGGTTCCTCTGCTCTTTTTAAGCACACTTGAGCATTTCGCGTTGCTCCCACTTAGCCCCTGGATAATTCTGGGAGCTATAGTCAGGGCCCACAAAATATTAGGGCTGATGATGGCGATGAATCCGGCCGACGCTCTGGGTTCCTGGGCTGCTTTTGAACGTCCTCCAGTGTCTCTTTGTTGCTCCTCCGCCTTAGCCCATGAAGAATTCTGTACTCTGTATTTCGGGAGCACACAAGATCAGGGATGATGTCGGCAATGAATGCATCCCTCGCTACAGGTTCCTGGGCTGCTTTTGAGCATCCGTGAGCATCTCCTTGTTGCTTGCCCTCCTCCTTTGTCACTATATTATTCTGGGTGCTGTAGTCAGGGCCTACACAAGATCAGGGCTGATGATGGGGAAAAATGCGTCCCGCACTGCAGATCCTGGGATGCTTTTGAGCACCCTCGAGCATCTCCTCATTGCTTCTCCTCCTCCTTAGCCCATGGAGGATCCTGGGTGCTGTATTTAGGGCCCACTCAAGATCAGGGATGGTGGTAATGATGAATGCATCATGTTTTGTGGGTTACCGGGCAGCTTTTCAGCATCCTCAAGAGTCTCCTCGCTGCTAGCCCTCCTTCTTACCCCCTTGAGGATTCTAGGTGCTGTAGTCAGGGCTAATGGCAGCAATGAATGTGTCCTACACCATGGGTTCCCAGGCTGTTTGTAAGCACCCAGCATCTCTTAGGTGCTCTCCATCCTCCTAATCCCCTGGAGGATTCTGGGCACTGTACTCAGGGCCCACAGAGCCTAAAATCTTCTAAATCTTTGATTTTCCTCCTGAAAGAGAGTGAGAGAGAGAAAGAGCTAAAATGTACGTTTATTGCAACAAATGTCCACAAAACCCTTGTACAAACAAATAAGATGCAATTCATAGACATTAAAAGCAAATAAAATCATTCATATCAGGTGGAACCAAAATTGCTATATACAGATCATCAAGTGCCAGCTATTGACCATTAAAACTTGTGTTTAAAAAAAATAACGTAAAAAATGGGCTATCCTCACTGCCACATAAAAAGGCACATTCAGCAAAAAAGCAGTTGCTTCAAATCTAGACCCTAACTGATGTTTCTAGAATTTAGATTTTAAAAATGTAATACAAGCAATTTTATAAATTTGACAATCAATTATGACATGGCATATTGAACAATTCATTTGTAAAAAGCAGTGGCAGAAACCATTTTTACTCCGCACATTTTTATACCAATTGTCTGAGAGAAAATTAAATTACACCCACGTCTAAATTTGAGAATCTTCATGCGCATCTTGCACTCAGGTAACTAAGTAAGGTATTGGAAAACATTCCGGTGGCTTAGTGTTTAGTGAAAAACTGATATAAGTTTCTTCAACAAGTAGACGATATGCAATTTATGGGCCAATTCAAGGGCTGACTCTTTCAGTGATTGTTTATTTGGGAACAGTACCTACATTTCTATGGTTCCCATAATTTTAGCAGCATGGGCTAAATTTCATTAATCCTTCAAGCATAACCCTAGCTCACTTCCTTTCACTGACAAGAATTTCATCATCACGAAAGACAGATTTCTCCTGAGGGATACTCATTTTAAAGTGGAGTAGAAAATCTGACAGTGGATAGCCACGGACAGGGAAGTATTGGAGGATCTGAGTCTGTGATTGGCTGGAGTTTGGGACATTTTTAATCAAGGCAATTGCCTGGATGGGCCAGATGGACCGAGTGAGGGGTGGTGGGTGGCAAACTTGGCATTCTTTAGTGCCCATAGTGACAAAGCATGACACTGGCAGTCCCCAGACACTGCGCTTCATAGTAGTTGGAAAGCGGAGGGGAAGACTTGGGCCACAGCGGAGGGGGCCGTATTATATATGGAAGAACTGAGAGAAATCCGTAGAAGGCCTCTGTCTGAGCTATGGATGGAAGTCCTCACTGCTTTTGCGGAATCCGAGGACTAAATGCTCCCATGATGCCTAATATAGTTACCACATAGGCATGCCTGCTTTGGATCCTTGTGTGGATAAAATGTTGCTGCTACCACCTGGCAGATTATTTTTCAGGAGGTATTGATACATATACACTGAATCATGTATTCGCTACACACGACTTGACATTGCTGGTGAGAGGGCAATTAGCGTTAACGCCTAGACAGTGATTTATGGGCAGTGAAGTGTTCTGTCAATAAGACATGTTGTTGGAATAGGATTAGTATGTTACTTTCAATGGCTTGTTAATGCTCTGTTTCTGACTATGGTGCATGTGTGCATGTATGCTTCCATACAGTATTGCTACACGTTATTACTTGAACTTCTTATAACATGAAAAATTAAAAATACATCGTTAAAAAAATGTCACATTATGACTGGCCATCCAGACAAAATCAGCACTGTTGGTATCATATATTGGGCCAAAAGGGGCCTGCTGACAAGATGGGTTATCAGTATTATTAGTAGTGGCTGAAACGCTGATGACAATTTTTCAGTCAGTAATATTTTGGTGGCGAGATAGACACTCACCAGCCCTAGGGGTGCGAACAACTTCCTCCATAGTTGGTGGTGGGCCTAAACCACAATCTATGTTTGTCAAGATGCACATTTATTGTTGAATGGTATTGGGTAAGCTGAGAAAAAAGGGTACTCTTAACCTATTGCTCAGGCTGAAGTGAGTGGGGCAGGAACAACCCTAGGCCTGTAAAGAACCCCAGAGGGACTTCCTCAGTCATGTCATAGTTCATTACATTAGAGTTAAATCTGGAGAGGATGTTTCTTACAATATACTCCTGTCTGAAATTAACACCAATGCAGTCAATAGTATCTGGTTTAAGACGATTTTCTAATCATGCTGTTGTGCAAGCTTTTAAAATATCATTATGAAGTGTGGTTCTGTCCCACAGTTGTCTTTCCACTTTGTCCGCTCTAAATGGTGGTACACCCCTTAAGACTATACCATAGGGCGTAGCTTCAGGTGGGATGTGGATGGGCATCAACGACTCTACAATGAGCAAGAGATCCATGGACAGGAGAGGCATTACAGAGAGGCAAGGTCATTACAGAAGCATCAGTAGCCTCAGGGCCCCCAATAACAGGTTTTTTGTATGACACATCTAGTCCTCATGTGTTGATGTTGATGCCTCCTTGACAGGTGGTGGAGGCCATACAGCCTGGACTTAGAACTTGTCCCCGAATTAAGCCTTCAATTGCACCCAGTCTTGTAGTCATAGTTTCCTTAAAGGACAATAGTCGGTCCTCTGATTTCTCCAGCTTAGCGCACCTTATTCGTTTTTACCCCTCCAGTGTTAGGAGGTTCCAGTCTGTACAATACTCAATAATATCTTTGTTCCACCCCGCACAGCTGCTTTAGTGCCTTCTGATTTCTTCGGTGGAGGTGGTGTACACAAGCATTTAATGCTAAACTTAGAGCCCGCGTTATTTTCTTGTACCAACAGTAGAGGCACATCTGTGACACAGGGATTAGCTCTTTTCCCACTGCTATTAAGTCTTTCCCCATACACCTTATGCGGGGGCAGTGCATTGATAGAGTTAAGATTGTCTCCAGTTGTACTGGTGGTGGGCCTCTGTTTTACTCTAATTGCCTTTTTTTGCATTGTGTAGCTGCTGAGCCACAACATCAATTCCATGTTCAATAGCCTCCATGGCAGGAGTTAAAAAGTTGGATATAGAGTTTGGTAAAGAATGGTCCTTAGGAGGGGGTAGCAAAGCTTACCACTTATCCATGGTGGCTAGTGCTTCATGTGGTCTATGAGATGGATGGAATTAAGCCACAAGTCCAGGAGACCGGTTGCAAGAGGAATGGCCCAGCCTCCTTTGTAGTCTGAAGGGTACATAAGGGTCTGCCTCCTAGCCCACTATTGACCCGGGCTTCGCCTGGGTACGTACTACACACTTCCCATGCTGTGGGTTCTCTAGGCTGCCTTTGAGCACCCTTGAGCTTCTCCTCATTGCTTTCCCTCCTCCCTAGCCCCTGGAAGATTCTGGGCACTGTGGTCAGGGCCCTCACAAGGTCAGGGCTGATGGCAGCATTGATTCTGTCCCGTGCTGTGGGTTCCTCTGCTCTTTTTAAGCACACTTGAGCATTTCCTCGTTGCTCCCACTTAGCCCCTGGATAATTCTGGGAGCTATAGTCAGGGCCCATAAAATATTAGGGCTGATGATGGCGATGAATCCGGCCGAGGCTCTGGGTTCCTGGGCTGCTTTTGAAAGTCCTCCAGTGTCTCTTTGTTGCTCCTCCGCCTTAGCCCATGAAGAATTCTGTACTCTGTATTTCGGGAGCACACAAGATCAGGGATGATGTCGGCAATGAATGCATCCTTCGCCGCAGGTTCCTGGGCTGCTTTTGAGCACCCGTGAGCATCTCCTTGTTGCTTGCCCTCCTCCTTTGTCACTATATTATTCTGGGTGCTGTAGTCAGGGCCTACACAAGATCAGGGCTGATGATGGAGAAAAATGCATCCCGCACCGCAGATCCTGGGATGCTTTTGAGCACCCTCGAGCATCTCCTCATTGCTTCTCGTCCTCCTTAGCCCATGGAGGATCCTGGGTGCTGTATTTAGGGCCCACTCAAGATCAGGGATGGTGGTAATGATGAATGCATCATGTTTTGTGGGTTACCGGGCAGCTTTTCAGCATCCTCAAGAGTCTCCTCGCTGCAAGCCCTCCTTCTTACCCCCTTGAGGATTCTAGGTGCTGTAGTCAGGGCTAATGGCAGCAATGAATGTGTCCTACACCATGGGTTCCCAGGCTGTTTGTAAGCACCCAGAATCTCTTAGGTGCTCTCCATCCTCCTAATCCCCTGGAGGATTCTGGGCACTGTACTCAGGGCCCATAGAGCTTAAAATCTTCTAAATCTTTGATTTTCCTCCTGAAAGAGAGTGAGAGAGAGAAAGAGCTAAAATGTACGTTTATTGCAACAAATGTCCATAAAACTCTTGTACAAACAAATAAGATGCAATTCATAGACATTAAAAGCAAATAAAATCATTCATATCAGGTGGAACCAAAATTGCTATATACAGATCATCAAGTGCCAGCTATTGACCATTAAAACTTGTGTTTAAAAAAAATAACGTAAAAAATGGGCTATCCTCACTGCCACATAAAAAAGCACATTCAGCAAAAAAGCAGTTGCTTCAAATCTAGACCATAACTGATGTTTCAAGAATATAGATTTAAAAAATGTAATACAAGCAATTTTATAAATTTGACAATCAATTATGACATGGCATATTGAACAATTCATTTGTAAAAAGCACTGGCAGAAACCCTTTTTACTCCGCACATTTTTATACCAATTGTCCGAGAGAAAATTAAATTACACCCACGTCTAAATTTGAGAATCTTCATGCGCATCTTGCACTCAGGTAACTAAGTAAGGTATTGGAAAACATTCCGGTGGCTTCGTGTTTAGTGAAAAACTGATATAAGTTTCTTCAACAAGTAGACGATATGCAATTTATGGGCCAATTCAAGGGCTGACTCTTTCAGTGATTGTTTATTTGGGAACAGTACCTACATTTCTATGGTTCCCATAATTTTAGCAGCATGGGCTAAATGTCATTAATCCTTCAAGCATAACCCTAGCTCACTTCCTTTCACTGACAAGAATTTCATCATCACGAAAGACAGATTTCTCCTGAGGGATACTCATTTTAAAGTGGAGTCGAAAATCTGACAGTGGATAGCCACGGACAGGGAAGTATTGGAGGATCTGAGTCTGTGATTGGCTGGAGTTTGGGACATTTTTAATCAAGGCAATTGCGTGAGGGGTGGTGGGTGGCATATTTGGCATTCTTTAGTGCCCATAGTGACAAAGCATGACACTGGCAGTCCCCAGACACGGCGCTTCATAGTAGTTGGAAAGCGGAGGGGAAGACTTGGGCCACAGCGGAGGGGGCCGTATTATATATGGAAGAACTGAGAGAAATCCGTAGAAAGCCTCTGTCTGAGCTATGGATGGAAGTCCTCACTGCTTTTGCGGAATCCGAGGACTAAATGCTCCCATGATGCCTAATATAGTTACCACATAGGCATGCCTGCTTTGGATCCTTGTGTGGATAAAATGTTGCTGCTACCACCTGGCAAATTATTTTTCAGGAGGTATTGATACATATACACTGAATCATGTATTCGCTACACACGACTTGACATTGCTGGTGAGAGGACAATTAGCGTTAACGCCTAGACAGTGATTTATGGCAAGTGAAGTGTTCTGTCAATATGACATGTTGTTGGAATAGGATTAGTATGTTACTTTCAATGGCTTGTTAATGCTCTGTTTCTGACTATGGTGCATGTGTGCATGTATGCTTCCATACAGTATTGCTACACGTTATTACTTGAACTTCTTATAACATGAAAAATTAAATAAAAATACATTGTTAAAAAAATGTCACATTATGACTGGCCATCCAGACAAAATCAGCACTGTTGGTATCATATATTGGGCCAAAAGGGCCCTGCTGACAAGATGGGTTATCAGTATTATTAGTAGTGGCTGAAACGCTGATGACAATTTTTCAGTCAGTAATATTTTGGTGGCGAGATAGACACTCACCAGCCCTAGGGGTGCGAACAACTTCCTCCCTAGTTGGTGGTGGGCCTAAACCACAATCTATGTTTGTCAAGATGCACATTTATTGTTGAATGGTATTGGGTAAGCTGAGAAAAAAGGGTACTCTTAACCTACTGCTCAGGCTGAAGTGAGTGGGGCAGGAACAAACCTAGGCCTGTAAAAGAACCCCAGAGGGACTTCCTCAGTCATGTCATAGTTCATTACATTAGCGTTAAATCTGGAGAGGATGTTTCTTACAATATACTCCTGTCTGAAATTAACACAAATGCAGTCAATAGTATCTGGTTTAAGACGATTTTCTAATCATGCTGTTGTGCACGCTTTTAAAATATCATTATGAAGTGTGATTCTGTCCTACAGTTGTCTTTCCACTTTGTCCGCTCTAAATGGTGGTACACCCCTTAAGACTATACCATAGGGCGTAGCTTCAGGTGGGATGTGGATGGGCATCAACGACTCTACAATGAGCAAGAGATCCATGGACAGGAGAGGCATTAGAGAGAGGCAAGGTCATTACAGAAGCATCAGTAGCCTCAGGGCCCCCAATAACAGGTTTTTTGTATGAGACATCTAGTCCTCATGTGTTGATGTTGATGCCTCCTTGACAGGTGGTGGAGGCCATACAGCCTGGACTTAGAACTTGTCCCCGAATTAAGCCTTCAATTGCACCCAGTCTTGTAGTCATAGTTTCCTTAAAGAACAATAGTCGGGCCTCTGATTTCTCCAGCTTGGCGCACCTTATTCGTTTTACCCCTCCATCGTTAGGAGGTTCCAGTCTGTACGATACTCAATAATATCTTTGCTCCACCCGCACAGCTGCTTTAGTGCCTTCTGATTTCTTAGGTGGAGGTGGTGTACACAGGCATTTAATGCTAAACTTAGAGCCCGCGTTATTTTCTTGTACCAACAGTAGAGGCACATCTGTGACATAGGGATTAGCTCTTTTCCCACCGCTATTAAGTCTTTCCCCATACACCTTATGCGGGGGCAGTGCATTGATAGAGTTAAGATTGTCTCCAGTTGTACTGGTGGTGGGCCTCTGTTTTACTCTAATTGCCTTTTTTTGCATTGTGTAGCTGCTGAGCCACAACATCAATTCCATGTTCAATAGCCTCCATGGCAGGAGTTAAAAAGTTGGATATAGAGTTTGGTAAAGAATGGTCCTTAGGAGGGGGTAGCAAAGCTTACCACTTATCCATGGTGGCTAGTGCTTCATGTGGTCTATGAGATGGATGGAATTAAGCCACAAGTCCAGGAGACCGGTTGCAAGAGGAATGGCCCAGCCTCCTTTGTAGTCTGAAGGGTACATAAGGGTCTGCCTCCTAGCCCACTATTGACCCGGGCTTCGCCTGGGCACGTACTACACACTTCCCATGCTGTGGGTTCTCCAGGCTGCCTTTGAGCACCCTTGAGCTTCTCCTCATTGCTTTCCCTCCTCCTTAGCCCCTGGAAGATTCTGGGCACTGTGGTCAGGGCCCTCACAAGGTCAGGGCTGATGGCAGCATTGATTCTGTCCCGTGCTGTGGGTTCCTCTGCTCTTTTTAAGCACACTTGAGCATTTCCTCGTTGCTCCCACTTAGCCCCTGGATAATTCTGGGAGCTATAGTCAGGGCCCACAAAATATTAGGGCTGATGATGGCGATGAATCCGGCCGACGCTCTGGGTTCCTGGGCTGCTTTTGAACGTCCTCCAGTGTCTCTTTGTTGCTCCTCCGCCTTAGCCCATGAAGAATTCTGTACTCTGTATTTCGGGAGCACACAAGATCAGGGATGATGTCGGCAATGAATGCATCCCTCGTCGCAGGTTCCTGGGCTGCTTTTGAGCACCCGTGAGCATCTCCTTGTTGCTTGCCCTCCTCCTTTGTCACTATATTATTCTGGGTGCTGTAGTCAGGGCCTACACAAGATCAGGGCTGATGATGGGGAAAAATGCGTCCCGCACTGCAGATCCTGGGATGCTTTTGAGCACCCTCAAGCATCTCCTCATTGCTTCTCCTCCTCCTTAGCCCATGGAGGATCCTGGGTGCTGTATTTAGGGCCCACTCAAGATCAGGGATGGTGGTAATGATGAATGCATCATGTTTTGTGGGTTACCGGGCAGCTTTTCAGCATCCTCAAGAGTCTCCTCGCTGCTAGCCCTCCTTCTTACCCCCTTGAGGATTCTAGGTGCTGTAGTCGGGGCTAATGGCAGCAATGAATGTGTCCTACACCATGGGTTCCCAGGCTGTTTGTAAGCACCCAGCATCTCTTAGGTGCTCTCCATCCTCCTAATCCCCTGGAGGATTCTGGGCACTGTACTCAGGGCCCACAGAGCTTAAAATCTTCTAAATCTTTGATTTTCCTCCTGAAAGAGAGTGAGAGAGAGAAAGAGCTAAAATGTACGTTTATTGCAACAAATGTCCATACAACTCTTGTACAAACAAATAAGATGCAATTCATAGACATTAAAAGCAAATAAAATCATTCATATCAGGTGGAACCAAAATTGCTATATACAGATCATCAAGTGCCAGCTATTGACCATTAAAACTTGTGTTTAAAAAAAATAACGTAAAAAATGGGCTATCCTCACTGTCACATAAAAAAGCACATTCAGCAAAAAAGCAGTTGCTTCAAATCTAGACCCTAACTGATGTTTCTAGAATATAGATTTTAAAAATGTAATACAAGCAATTTTATAAATTTGACAATCAATTATGACATGGCATATTGAACAATTCATTTGTAAAAAGCAGTGGCAGAAACCATTTTTACTCCGCGCATTTTTATACCAATTGTCCGAGAGAAAATTAAATTACACCCACGTCTAAATTTGAGAATCTTCATGCGCATCTTGCACTCAGGTAACTAAGTAAGGTATTGGAAAACTTTCCGGTGGCTTAGTGTTTAGTGAAAAACTGATATAAGTTTCTTCAACAAGTAGACGATATGCAATTTATGGGCCAATTCAAGGGCTGACTCTTTCAGTGATTGTTTATTTGGGAACAGTACCTACATTTCTATGGTTCCCATAATTTTAGCAGCATGGGCTAAATTTCGTTAATCCTTCAAGCATAACCCTAGCTCACTTCCTTTCACTGACAAGAATTTCATCATCACGAAAGACAGATTTCTCCCGAGGGATACTCATTTGAAAGTGGAGTAGAAAATCTGACAGTGGATAGCCACGGACAGGGAAGTATTGGAGGATCTGAGTCTGTGATTGGCTGGAGTTTGGGACATTTTTAATCAAGGCAATTGCCTGGATGGGCCAGATGGACTGAGTGAGGGGTGGTGGGTGGCATACTTGGCATTCTTTAGTGCCCATAGTGACAAAGCATGACACTGGCAGTCCCCAGACACGGCGCTTCATAGTAGTTGGAAAGCGGAGGGGAAGACTGGGGCCACAGCGGAGGGGGCCGTATTATATATGGAAGAACTGAGAGAAATCCGTAGAAAGCCTCTGTCTGAGCTATCGATGGAAGTCCTCACTGCTTTTGCGGAATCCGAGGACTAAATGCTCCCATGATGCCTAATATAGTTACCACATAGGCATGCCTGCTTTGGATCCTTCTGTGGATAAAATGTTGCTGCTACCACCTGGCAAATTATTTTTCAGGAGGTATTGATACATATACACTGAATCATGTATTCGCTACACACGACTTGACATTGCTGGTGAGAGGACAATTAGCGTTAACGCCTAGACAGTGATTTATGGGCAGTGAAGTGTTCTGTCAATATGACATGTTATTGGAATAGGATTAGTATGTTACTTTCAATGGCTTGTTAATGCTCTGTTTCTGACTATGGTGCATGTGTGCATGTATGCTTCCATACAGTATTGCTACACGTTATTACTTGAACTTCTTATAACATGAAAAATTAAATAAAAATACATTGTTAAAAAAATGTCACATTATGACTGGCCATCCAGACAAAATCAGCACTGTTGGTATCATATATTGGGCCAAAAGGGCCCTGCTGACAAGATGGGTTATCAGTATTATTAGTAGTGTCTGAAACGCTGATGACAATTTTTCAGTCAGTAATATTTTGGTGGCGAGATAGACACTCACCAGCCCTAGGGGTGCGAACAACTTCCTCCCTAGTTGGTGGTGGGCCTAAACCACAATCTATGTTTGTCAAGATGCACATTTATTGTTGAATGGTATTGGGTAAGCTGAGAAAAAAGGGTACTCTTAACCTATTGCTCAGGCTGAAGTGAGTGGGGCAGGAACAAACCTAGGCCTGTAAAAGAACCCCAGAGGGACTTCCTCAGTCACGTCATAGTTCATTACATTAGAGTTAAATCTGGAGAGGATGTTTCTTACAATATACTCCTGTCTGAAATTAACACCAATGCAGTCAATAGTATCTGGTTTAGGACGATTTTCTAATCATGCTGTTGTGCAAGCTTTTAAAATATCATTATGAAGTGTTGTTCTGTCCCACAGTTGTCTTTCCACTTTGTCCGCTCTAAATGGTGGTACACCCCTTAAGACTATACCATAGGGCATAGCTTCAGGTGGGATGTGGATGGGCATCAACGACTCTACAATGAGCAAGAGATCCATGGACAGGAGAGGCATTACAGAGAGGCAAGGTCATTACAGAAGCATCAGTAGCCTCAGGGCCCCCAATAACAGGTTTTTTGTATGAGACATCTAGTCCTCATGTGTTGATGTTGATGCCTCCTTGACAGGTGGTGGAGGCCATACAGCCTGGACTTAGAACTTGTCCCCGAATTAAGCCTTCAATTGCACCCAGTCTTGTAGTCATAGTTTCCTTAAAGGACAATAGTCGGTCCTCTGATTTCTCCAGCTTAGCGCACCTTATTCGTTTTTACCCCTCCATCGTTAGGAGGTTCCAGTCTGTACGATACTCAATAATATCTTTGCTCCACCCCGCACAGCTGCTTTAGTGCCTTCTGATTTCTTAGGTGGAGGTGGTGTACACAGGCATTTAATGCTAAACTTAGAGCCCGCGTTATTTTCTTGTACCAACAGTAGAGGCACATCTGTGACACAGGGATTAGCTCTTTTCCCACTGCTATTAAGTCTTTCCCCATACACCTTATGCGGGGGAAGTGCATTGATAGAGTTAAGATTGTCTCCAGTTGTACTGGTGGTGGGCCTCTGTTTTACTCTAATTGCCTTTTTTTGCATTGTGTAGCTGCTGAGCCACAACATCAATTCCATGTTCAATAGCCTCCATGGCAGGAGTTAAAAAGTTGGATATAGAGTTTGGTAAAGAATGGTCCTTAGGAGGGGGTAGCAAAGCTTACCACTTATCCATGGTGGCTAGTGCTTCATGTGGTCTATGAGATGGATGGAATTAAGCCACAAGCCCAGGAGACCGGTTGCAAGAGGAATGGCCCAGCCTCCTTTGTAGTCTGAAGGGTACATAAGGGTCTGCCTCCTAGCCCACTATTGACCCGGGCTTCGTCTGGGCACGTACTACACACTTCCCATGCTGTGGGTTTTCCAGGCTGCCTTTGAGCACCCTTGAGCTTCTCCTCATTGCTCCCCCTCCTCCTTAGCCCCTGGAAGATTCTGGGCACTGTGGTCAGGGCCCTCACAAGGTCAGGGCTGATGGCAGCATTGATTCTGTCCCGTGCTGTGGGTTCCTCTGCTCTTTTTAAGCACACTTGAGCATTTCCTCGTTGCTCCCACTTAGCCCCTGGATAATTCTGGAAGCTATAGTCAGGGCCCGCAAAATATTAGGGCTGATGATGGCAATGAATCCGGCCGACGCTCTGGGTTCCTGGGCTGCTTTTGAACGTCCTCCAGTGTCTCTTTGTTGCTCCTCCGCCTTAGCCCATGAAGAATTCTGTACTCTGTATTTCGGGAGCACACAAGATCAGGGATGATGTCGGCAATGAATGCATCCCTCGCCGCAGGTTCCTGGGCTGCTTTTGAGCACCCGTGAGCATCTCCTTGTTGCTTGCCCTCCTCCTTTGTCACTATATTATTCTGGGTGCTGTAGTCAGGGCCTACACAAGATCAGGGCTGATGATGGGGAAGAATGCGTCCCGCACTGCAGATCCTAGGATGCTTTTGAGCACCCTTGAGCATCTCCTCATTGCTTCTCCTCCTCCTTAGCCCATGGAGGATCCTGGGTGCTGTATTTAGGGCCCACTCAAGATCAGGGATGGTGGTAATGATGAATGCGTCATGTTTTGTGGGTTACCGGGCAGCTTTTCAGCATCCTCAAGAGTCTCCACGCTGCTAGCCCTCCTTCTTACCCCCTTGAGGATTCTAGGTGCTGTAGTCAGGGCTAATGGCAGCAATGAATGTGTCCTACACCATGGGTTCCCAGGCTGTTTGTAAGCACCCAGCATCTCTTAGGTGCTCTCCATCCTCCTAATCCCCTGGAGGATTCTGGGCACTGTACTCAGGGCCCACAGAGCCTAAAATCTTCTAAATCTTTGATTTTCCTCCTGAAAGAGAGTGAGAGAGAGAAAGAGCTAAAATGTACGTTTATTGCAACAAATGTCCATAAAACTCTTGTACAAACAAATAAGATGCAATTCATAGACATTAAAAGCAAATAAAATCATTCATATCAGGTGGAACCAAAATTGCTATATACAGATCATCAAGTGCCAGCTATTGACCATTAAAACTTGTGTTTAAAAAAATAACGTAAAAAATGGGCTATCCTCACTGCCACATAAAAAGGCACATTCAGCAAAAAAGCAGTTGCTTCAAATCTAGACCCTAACTGATGTTTCTAGAATATAGATTTTAAAAATGTAATACAAGCAATTTTATAAATTTGACAATCAATTATGACATGGCATATTGAACAATTCATTTGTAAAAAGCAGTGGCAGAAACCATTTTTACTCCGCGCATTTTTATACCAATTGTCCGAGAGAAAATTAAATTACACCCACGTCCAAATTTGAGAATCTTCATGCGCATCTTGCACTCAGGTAACTAAGTAAGGTATTGGAAAACATTCCGGTGGCTTAGTGTTTAGTGAAAAACTGATATACGTTTCTTCAACAAGGAGATGATATGCAATTTATGGGCCAATTCAAGGGCTGACTCTTTCAGTGATTGTTTATTTGGGAACAGTACCTACATTTCTATGGTTCCCATAATTTTAGCAGCATGGGCTAAATTTCATTAATCCTTCAAGCATAACCCTAGCTCACTTCCTTTCACTGACAAGAATTTCATCATCACGAAAGACAGATTTCTCCCGAGGGATACTCATTTTAAAGTGGAGTAGAAAATCTGACAGTGGATAGCCACGGACAGGGAAGTATTGGAGGATCTGAGTCTGTGATTGGCTGGAGTTTGGGACATTTTTAATCAAGGCAATTGCCTGGATGGGCCAGATGGACTGAGTGAGGGGTGGTGGGTGGCATACTTGGCATTCTTTAGTGCCCATAGTGACAAAGCATGACACTGGCAGTCTCCAGACACGGCGCTTCATAGTAGTTGGAAAGCGGAGGTGAAGACTTGGGCCACAGCGGAGGGGGCCGTATTATATATGGAAGAACTGAGAGAAATCCGTAGAAAGCCTCTGTCTGAGCTATGGATGGAAGTCCTCACTGCTTTTGCGGAATCCGAGGACTAAATGCTCCCATGATGCCTAATATAGTTACCACATAGGCATGCCTGCTTTGGATCCTTGTGTGGATAAAATGTTGCTGCTACCACCTGGCAGATTATTTTTCAGGAGGTATTGATACATATACACTGAATCATGTATTCGCTACACACGACTTGACATTGCTGGTGAGAGGACAATTAGCGTTAACGCCTAGACAGTGATTTATGGGCAGTGAAGTGTTCTGTCAATATGACATGTTGTTGGAATAGGATTAGTATGTTACTTTCAATGGCTTGTTAATGCTCTGTTTCTGACTATGGTGCATGTGTGCATGTATGCTTCCATACAGTATTGCTAAACGTTATTACTTGAACTTCTTATAACATGAAAAATTAAATAAAAATACATTGTTAAAAAAATGTCACATTATGACTGGCCATCCAGACAAAATCAGCACTGTTGGTATCATATATTGGGCCAAAAGGGGCCTGCTGACAAGATGGGTTATCAGTATTATTAGTAGTGGCTGAAACGCTGATGACAATTTTTCAGTCAGTAATATTTTGGTGGCGAGATAGACACTCACCAGCCCTAGGGGTGCGAACAACTTCCTCCCTAGTTGGTGGTGGGCCTAAACCACAATCTATGTTTGTCAAGATGCACATTTATTGTTGAATGGTATTGGGTAAGCTGAGAAAAAAGGGTACTCTTAACCTATTGCTCAGGCTGAAGTGAGTGGGGCAGGAACAACCCTAGGCCTGTAAAAGAACCCCAGAGGGACTTCCTCAAACATGTCATAGTTCATTACATTAGAGTTAAATCTGGAGAGGAAGTTTCTTACAATATACTCCTGTCTGAAATTAACACCAATGCAGTCAATAGTATCTGGTTTAAGACGATTTTCTAATCATGCTGTTGTGCAAGCTTTTAAAATATCATTATGAAGTGTGGTTCTGTCCCACAGTTGTCTTTCCACTTTGTCCGCTCTAAATGGTGGTACACCCCTTAAGACTATACCATAGGGCGTAGCTTCAGGTGGGATGTGGATGGGCATCAACGACTCTACAATGAGCAAGAGATCCATGGACAGGAGAGGCATTACAGAGAGGCAAGGTCATTACAGAAGCATCAGTAGCCTCAGGGCCCCCAATAACAGGTTTTTTGTATGAGACATCTAGTCCTCATGTGTTGATGTTGATGCCTCCTTGACAGGTGGTGGAGGCCATACAGCCTGGACTTAGAACTTGTCCCCGAATTAAGCCTTCAACTGCACCCAGTCTTGTAGTCATAGTTTCCTTAAAGGACAATAGTCGGTCCTCTGATTTCTCCAGCTTAGCGCACCTTATTCGTTTTTACCCCTCCAGTGTTAGGATGTTCCAGTCTGTACAATACTCAATAATATCTTTGCTCCACCCCGCACAGCTGCTTTAGTGCCTTCTGATTTCTTAGGTGGAGGTGGTGTACACAGGCATTTAATGGTAAACTTAGAGCCCGCGTTATTTTCTTGTACCAACAGTAGAGGCACATCTGTGACACAGGGATTAGCTCTTTTCCCACTGCTATTAAGTTTTTCCCCATACACCTTATGCGGGGGAAGTGCATTGATAGAGTTAAGATTGTCTCCAGTTGTACTGGTGGTGGGCCTCTGATTTACTCTAATTGCCTTTTTTTGCATTGTGTAGCTGCTGAGCCACAACATCAATTCCATGTTCAATAGCCTCCATGGCAGGAGTTAAAAAGTTGGATATAGAGTTTGGTAAAGAATGGTCCTTAGGAGGGGGTAGCAAAGCTTACCACTTATCCATGGTGGCTAGTGCTTCATGTGGTCTATGAGATGGATGGAATTAAGCCACAAGCCAAGGAGACCGGTTGCAAGAGGAATGGCCCAGCCTCCTTTGTAGTCTGAAGGGTACATAAGGGTCTGCCTCCTAGCCCACTATTGACCCGGGCTTCGTCTGGGCACGTACTACACACTTCTCATGCTGTGGGTTTTCCAGGCTGCCTTTGAGCACCCTTGAGCTTCTCCTCATTGCTCCCCCTCCTCCTTAGCCCCTGGAAGATTCTGGGCACTGTGGTCAGGGCCCTCACAAGGTCAGGGCTGATGGCAGCATTGATTCTGTCCCGTGCTGTGGGTTCCTCTGCTCTTTTTAAGCACACTTGAGCATTTCCTCGTTGCTCCCACTTAGCCCCTGGATAATTCTGGAAGCTATAGTCAGGGCCCGCAAAATATTAGGGCTGATGATGGCAATGAATCCGGCCGACGCTCTGGGTTCCTGGGCTGCTTTTGAACGTCCTCCAGTGTCTCTTTGTTGCTCCTCCGCCTTAGCCCATGCAGAATTCTGTACTCTGTATTTCGGGAGCACACAAGATCAGGGATGATGTCGGCAATGAATGCATCCCTCGCCGCAGGTTCCTGGGCTGCTTTTGAGCACCCGTGAGCATCTCCTTGTTGCTTGCCCTCCTCCTTTGTCACTATATTATTCTGGGTGCTGTAGTCAGGGCCTACACAAGATCAGGGCTGATGATGGGGAAAAATGCGTCCCGCACTGCAGATCCTGGGATGCTTTTGAGCACCCTTGAGCATCTCCTCATTGCTTCTCCTCCTCCTTAGCCCATGGAGGATCCTGGGTGCTGTATTTAGGGCCCACTCAAGATCAGGGATGGTGGTAATGATGAATGCATCATGTTTTGTGGGTTACCGGGCAGCTTTTCAGCATCCTCAAGAGTCTCCTTGCTGCTAGCCCTCCTTCTTACCCCCTTGAGGATTCTAGGTGCTGTAGTCAGGGCTAATGGCAGCAATGAATGTGTCCTACACCATGGGTTCCCAGGCTGTTTGTAAGCACCCAGCATCTCTTAGGTGCTCTCCATCCTCCTAATCCCCTGGAGGATTCTGGGCACTGTACTCAGGGCCCACAGAGCTTAAAATCTTCTAAATCTTTGATTTTACTCCTGAAAGAGAGTGAGAGAGAGAAAGAGCTAAAATGTACGTTTATTGTAACAAATGTCCATAAAACTCTTGTACAAACAAATAAGATGCAATTCATAGACATTAAAAGCAAATAAAATCATTCATATCAGGTGGAACCAAAATTGCTATATACAGATCATCAAGTGCCAGCTATTGACCATTAAAACTTGTGTTTAAAAAAAATAACGTAAAAAATGGGCTATCCTCACTGCCACATAAAAAAGCACATTCAGCAAAAAAGCAGTTGCTTCAAATCTAGACCCTAACTGATGTTTCTAGAATATAGATTTTAAAAATGTAATACAAGCCATTTTATAAATTTGACAATCAATTATGACATGGCATATTGAACAATTCATTTGTAAAAAGCAGTGGCAGAAACCATTTGTACTCCACGCATTTTTATACCAATTGTCCGAGAGAAAATTAAATTACACCCACGTCTAAATTTGAGAATCTTCATGCGCATCTTGCACTCAGGTAACTAAGTAAGGTATTGGAAAACATTCCGGTGGCTTAGTGTTTAGTGAAAAACTGATATAAGTTTCTTCAACAAGGAGACAATATGCAATTTATGGGCCAATTCAAGGGCTGACTCTTTCAGTGATTGTTTATTTGGGAACAGTACCTACATTTCTATGGTTCCCATAATTTTAGCAGCATGGGCTAAATTTCATTAATCCTTCAAGCATAACCCTAGCTCACTTCCTTTCACTGACAAGAATTTCATCATCACGAAAGACAGATTTCTCCAGAGGGATACTCATTTTAAAGTGGAGTAGAAAATCTGACAGTGGATAGCCACGGACAGGGAAGTATTGGAGGATCTGAGTCTGTGATTGGCTGGAGTTTGGGACATTTTTAATCAAGGCAATTCCCTGGATGGGCCAGATGGACTGAGTGAGGGGTGGTGGGTGGCATACTTGGCATTCTTTAGTGCCCATAGTGACAAAGCATGACACTGGCAGTCCCCAGACACGGCGCTTCATAGTAGTTGGAAAGCGGAGGGGAAGACTTGGGCCACAGCGGGGGGGCCGTATTATATATGGAAGAACTGAGAGAAATCCGTAGAAAGCCTCTGTCTGAGCTATGGATGGAAGTCCTCACTGCTTTTGCGGAATCCGAGGACTAAATGCTCCCATGATGCCTAATATAGTTACCACATAGGCATGCCTGCTTTGGATCCTTGTGTGGATAAAATGTTGCTGCTACCACCTGGCAGATTATTTTTCAGGAGGTATTGATACATATACACTGAATCATGTATTCGCTACACACGACTTGACATTGCTGGTGAGAGGACAATTAGCGTTAACGCCTAGACATTGATTTATGGGCAGTGAAGTGTTCTGTCAATATGACATGTTGTTGGAATAGGATTAGTATGTTACTTTCAATGGCTTGTTAATGCTCTGTTTCTGACTATGGTGCATGTGTGCATGTATGCTTCCATACAGTATTGCTACACGTTATTACTTGAACTTCTTATAACATGAAAAATTAAATAAAAATACATTGTTAAAAAAATGTCACATTATGACTGGCCATCCAGACAAAATCAGCACTGTTGGTATCATATATTGGGCCAAAAGGGCCCTGCTGACAAGATGGGTTATCAGTATTATTAGTAGTGTCTGAAACGCTGATGACAATTTTTCAGTCAGTAATATTTTGGTGGCGAGATAGACACTCACCAGCCCTAGGGGTGCGAACAACTTCCTCCCTAGTTGGTGGTGGGCCTAAACCACAATCTATGTTTGTCAAGATGCACATTTATTGTTGAATGGTATTGGGTAAGCTGAGAAAAAAGGGTACTCTTAACCTATTGCTCAGGCTGAAGTGAGTGGGGCAGGAACAAACCTAGGCCTGTAAAAGAACCCCAGAGGGACTTCCTCAGTCATGTCATAGTTCATTACATTAGAGTTAAATCTGGAGAGGATGTTTCTTACAATATACTCCTGTCTGAAATTAACACCAATGCAGTCAATAGTATCTGGTTTAAGACGATTTTCTAATCATGCTGTTGTGCAAGCTTTTAAAATATCATTATGAAGTGTGGTTCTGTCCTACTGTTGTCTTTCCACTTTGTCCGCTCTAAATGGTGGTACACCCCTTAAGACTATACCATAGGGCGTAGCTTCAGGTGGGATGTGGATGGGCATCAACGACTCTACAATGAGCAAGAGATCCATGGACAGGAGAGGCATTACAGAGAGGCAAGGTCATTACAGAAGCATCAGTAGCCTCAGGGCCCCCAATAACAGGTTTTTTGTATGAGACATCTAGTCCTCATGTGTTGATGTTGATGCCTCCTTGACAGGTGGTGGAGGCCATTCAGCCTGGACTTAGAACTTGTCCCCGAATTAAGCCTTCAATTGCACCCAGTCTTGTAGTCATAGTTTCCTTAAAGAACAATAGTCGGTCCTCTGATTTCTCCAGCTTAGCGCACCTTATTCGTTTTTACCCCTCCATCGTTAGGAGGTTCCAGTCTGTACGATACTCAATAATATCTTTGCTCCACCCGCACAGCCGCTTTAGTGCCTTCTGATTTCTTAGGTGGAGGTGGTGTACACAGGCATTTAATGCTAAACTTAGAGCCCGCGTTATTTTCTTGTACCAACAGTAGAGGCACATCTGTGACACAGGGATTAGCTCTTTTCCCACTGCTATTAAGTCTTTCCCCATACACCTTATGCGGGGGCAGTGCATTGATAGAGTTAAGATTGTCTCCTGTTGTACTGGTGGTGGGCCTCTGTTTTACTCTAATTGCCTTTTTTTGCATTGTGTAGCTGCTGAGCCACAACATCATGGCAGGAGTTAAAAAGTTGGATATAGAGTTTGGTAAAGAATGGTCCTTAGGAGGGGGTAGCAAAGCTTACCACTTATCCATGGTGGCTAGTGCTTCATGTGGTCTATGAGATGGATGGAATTAAGCCAAAAGTCCAGGAGACCGGTTGCAAGAGGAATGGCCCAGCCTCCTTTGTAGTCTGAAGGGTACATAAGGGTCTGCCTCCTAGCCTACTATTGACCCGGGCTTCGCCTGGGCACGTACTACACACTTCCCATGCTGTGGGTTCTCCAGGCTGCCTTTGAGCACCCTTGAGCTTCTCCTCCTTGCTCCCCCTCCTCCTTAGCCCCTGGAAGATTCTGGGCACTGTGGTCAGGGCCCTCACAAGGTCACGGCTGATGGCAGCATTGATTCTGTCCCCTGCTGTGGGTTCCTCTGCTCTTTTTAAGCACACTTGAGCATTTCCTCGTTGCTCCCACTTAGCCCCTGGATAATTCTGGGAGCTATAGTCAGGGCCCACAAAATATTAGGGCTGATGATGGCGATGAATCCGGCCGACGCTCTGGGTTCCTGGGCTGCTTTTGAACGTCCTCCAGTGTCTCTTTGTTGCTCCTCCGCCTTAGCCCATGAAGAATTCTGTACTCTGTATTTCGGGAGCACACAAGATCAGGGATGATGTCGGCAATTAATGCATCCCTCGTCGCAGGTTCCTGGGCTGCCTTTGAGCACCCTTGAGCTTCTCCTCATTGCTTTCCCTCCTCCTTAGCCCCTGGAAGATTCTGGGCACTGTGGTCAGGGCCCTCACAAGGTCAGGGCTGATGGCAGCATTGATTCTGTCCCGTGCTGTGGGTTCTTCTGCTCTTTTTAAGTTTTTAAGCACACTTGAGCATTTCCTTGTTGCTCCCACTTAGCCCCTGGATAATTCTGGGAGCTATAGTCAGGGCCCACAAAATATTAGGGCTGATGATGGCGATGAATCCGGCCGACGCTCTGGGTTCCTGGGCTGCTTTTGAACGTCCTCCAGTGTCTCTTTGTTGCTCCTCCGCCTTAGCCCATGAAGAATTCTGTACTCTGTATTTCGGGAGCACACAAGATCAGGGATGATGTCGGCAATTAATGCATCCCTCGTCGCAGGTTCCTGGGCTGCTTTTGAGCACCCGTGAGCATCTCCTTGTTGCTTGCCCTCCTCCTTTGTCACTATATTATTCTGGGTGCTGTAGTCAGGGCCTACACAAGATCAGGGTTGATGATGGGGAAAAATGCGTCCCGCACTGCAGATCCTGGGATGCTTTTGAGCACCCTCGAGCATCTCCTCATTGCTTCTCCTCCTCCTTAGCCCATGGAGGATCCTGGGTGCTGTATTTAGGGCCCACTCAAGATCAGGGATGGTGGTAATGATGAATGCATCATGTTTTGTGGGTTACCGGGCAGCTTTTCAGCATCCTCAAGAGTCTCCTCGCTGCTAGCCCTCCTTCTTACCCCCTTGAGGATTCTAGGTGCTGTAGTCAGGGCTAATGGCAGCAATGAATGTGTCCTACACCATGGGTTCCCAGGCTGTTTGTAAGCACCCAGCATCTCTTAGGTGCTCTCCATCCTCCTAATCCCCTGGAGGATTCTGGGCACTGTACTCAGGGCCCACAGAGCTTAAAATCTTCTAAATCTTTGATTTTCCTCCTGAAAGAGAGTGAGAGAGAGAAAGAGCTAAAATGTACGTTTATTGCAACAAATGTCCATAAAACTCTTGTACAAACAAATAAGATGCAATTCATAGACATTAAAAGCAAATAAAATCATTCATATCAGGTGGAACCAAAATTGCTATATACAGATCATCAAGTGCCAGCTATTGACCATTAAAACTTGTGTTTAAAAAAAATAACGTAAAAAATGGGCTATCCTCACTGCCACATAAAAAAGCACATTCAGCAAAAAAGCAGTTGCTTCAAATCTAGACCCTAACTGATGTTTCTAGAATATAGATTTAAAAAATGTAATACAAGCAATTTTATAAATTTGACAATCAATTATGACATGGCATATTGAACAATTCATTTGTAAAAAGCAGTGGCAGAAACCATTTTTACTCCGCGCATTTTTATACCAATTGTCCGAGAGAAAATTAAATTACACCCACGTCTAAATTTGAGAATCTTCATGCGCATCTTGCACTCAGGTAACTAAGTAAGGTATTGGAAAACATTCCGGTGGCTTAGTGTTTAGTGAAAAACTGATATAAGTTTCTTCAACAAGTAGACGATATGCAATTTATGGGCCAATTCAAGGGCTGACTCTTTCAGTGATTGTTTATTTGGGAACAGTACCTACATTTCTATGGTTCCCATAATTTTAGCAGCATGGGCTAAATTTCATTAATCCTTCAAGCATAACCCTAGCTCACTTCCTTTCACTGACAAGAATTTCATCATCACGAAAGACAGATTTCTCCCGAGGGATACTCATTTTAAAGTGGAGTAGAAAATCTGACAGTGGATAGCCACGGACAGGGAAGTATTGGAGGATCTGAGTCTGTGATTGGCTGGAGTTTGGGACATTTTTAATCAAGGCAGTTGCCTGGATGGGCCAGATGGACTGAGTGAGGGGTGGTGGGTGGCATACTTGGCATTCTTTAGTGCCCATAGTGACAAAGCATGACACTGGCAGTCCCCAGACACGGCGCTTCATAGTAGTTGGAAAGCGGAGGGGAAGACTTGGGCCACAGCGGAGGGGGCCGTATTATATATGGAAGAACTGAGAGAAATCCGTAGAAAGCCTCTGTCTGAGCTATGGATGGAAGTCCTCACTGCTTTTGCGGAATCCGAGGACTAAATGCTCCCATGATGCCTAATATAGTTACCACATAGGCATGCCTGCTTTGGATCCTTGTGTGGATAAAATGTTGCTGCTACCACCTGGCAGATTATTTTTCAGGAGGTATTGATACATATACACTGAATCATGTATTCGCTACACACGACTTGACATTGCTGGTGAGAGGACAATTAGCGTTAACGCCTAGACAGTGATTTATGGGCAGTGAAGTGTTCTGTCAATATGACATGTTGTTGGAATAGGATTAGTATGTTACTTTCAATGGCTTGTTAATGCTCTGTTTCCGACTATGGTGCATGTGTGCATGTATGCTTCCATACAGTATTGCTACACGTTATTACTTGAACTTCTTATAACATGAAAAATTAAATAAAAATACATTGTTAAAAAAATGTCACATTATGACTGGCCATCCAGACAAAATCAGCACTGTTGGTATCATATATTGGGCCAAAAGGGGCCTGCTGACAAGATGGGTTATCAGTATTATTAGTAGTGGCTGAAACGCTGATGACAATTTTTCAGTCAGTAATATTTTGGTGGCGAGATAGACACTCACCAGCCCTAGGGGTGCGAACAACTTCCTCCCTAGTTGGTGGTGGGCCTAAACCACAATCTATGTTTGTCAAGATGCACATTTATTGTTGAATGGTATTGGGTAAGCTGAGAAAAAAGGGTACTCTTAACCTATTGCTCAGGCTGAAGTGAGTGGGGCAGGAACAACCCTAGGCCTGTAAAAAAACCCCAGAGGGACTTCCTCAATCATGCCATAGTTCATTACATTAGTGTTAAATCTGGAGAGGATGTTTCTTACAATATACTCCTGTCTGAAAGTAACACCAATGCAGTCAATAGTATCTGGTTTAAGACGATTTTCTAATCATGCTGTTGTGCAAGCTTTTAAAATATCATTATGAAGTGTGGTTCTGTCCCACAGTTGTCTTTCCACTTTGTCCACTCTAAATGGTGGTAGACCCCTTAAGACTATACCATAGGGCGTAGCTTCAGGTGGGATGTGTATGGGCATCAACGACTCTACAATGAGCAAGAGATCCATGGACAGGAGAGGCATTACAGAGAGGCAAGGTCATTACAGAAGCATCAGTAGCCTCAGGGCCCCCAATAACAGGTTTTTTGTATGAGACATCTAGTCCTCATGTGTTGATGTTGATGCCTCCTTGACAGGTGGTGGAGGCCATACAGCCTGGACTTAGAACTTGTCCCCAAATTAAGCCTTCAACTGCACCCAGTCTTGTAGTCATAGTTTCCTTAAAGGACAATAGTCGGTCCTCTGATTTCTCCAGCTTGGCGCACCTTATTCGTTTTTACCCCTCCAGTGTTAGGAGGTTCCAGTCTGTACAATACTCAATAATATCTTTGCTCCACCCCGCACAGCTGCTTTAGTGCCTTCTGATTTCTTAGGTGGAGGTGGTGTACACAGGCATTTAATGGTAAACTTAGAGCCCGCGTTATTTTCTTGTACCAACAGTAGAGGCACATCTGTGACACAGGGATTAGCTCTTTTCCCACTGCTATTAAGTTTTTCCCCATACACCTTATGCGGGGGAAGTGCATTGATAGAGTTAAGATTGTCTCCAGTTGTACTGGTGGTGGGCCTCTGATTTACTCTAATTGCCTTTTTTTGCATTGTGTAGCTGCTGAGCCACAACATCAATTCCATGTTCAATAGCCTCCATGGCAGGAGTTAAAAAGTTGGATATAGAGTTTGGTAGAGAATGGTCCTTAGGAGGGGGTAGCAAAGCTTACCACTTATCCATGGTGGCTAGTGCTTCATGTGGTCTATGAGATGGATGGAATTAAGCCACAAGTCCAGGAGACCGGTTGCAAGAGGAATGGCCCAGCCTCCTTTGTAGTCTGAAGGGTACATAAGGGTCTGCCTCCTAGCCCACTATTGACCCGGGCTTCGCCTGGGCACGTACTACACACTTCCCATGCTGTGGGTTCTCCAGGCTGCCTTTGAGCACCCTTGAGCTTCTCCTCATTGCTCCCCCTCCTCCTTAGCCCCTGGAAGATTCTGGGCACTGTGGTCAGGGCCCTCACAAGGTCAGGGCTGATGGCAGCATTGATTCTGTCCCGTGCTGTGGGTTCCTCTGCTCTTTTTAAGCACACTTGAGCATTTCCTCGTTGCTCCCACTTAGCCCCTGGATAATTCTGGAAGCTATAGTCAGGGCCCGCAAAATATTAGGGCTGATGATGGCAATGAATCCGGCCGACGCTCTGGGTTCCTGGGCTGCTTTTGAACGTCCTCCAGTGTCTCTTTGTTGCTCCTCCGCCTTAGCCCATGAAGAATTCTGTACTCTGTATTTCGGGAGCACACAAGATCAGGGATGATGTCGGCAATGAATGCATCCCTCGCCGCAGGTTCCTGGGCTGCTTTTGAGCACCCGTGAGCATCTCCTTGTTGCTTGCCCTCCTCCTTTGTCACTATATTATTCTGGGTGCTGTAGTCAGGGCCTACACAAGATCAGGGCTGTTGATGGGGAAGAATGCGTCCCGCACTGCAGATCCTAGGATGCTTTTGAGCACCCTTGAGCATCTCCTCATTGCTTCTCCTCCTCCTTAGCCCATGGAGGATCCTGGGTGCTGTATTTAGGGCCCACTCAAGATCAGGGATGGTGGTAATGATGAATGCGTCATGTTTTGTGGGTTACCGGGCAGCTTTTCAGCATCCTCAAGAGTCTCCACGCTGCTAGCCCTCCTTCTTACCCCCTTGAGGATTCTAGGTGCTGTAGTCAGGGCTAATGGCAGCAATGAATGTGTCCTACACCATGGGTTCCCAGGCTGTTTGTAAGCACCCAGCATCTCTTAGGTGCTCTCCATCCTCCTAATCCCCTGGTGGATTCTGGGCACTGTACTCAGGGCCCACAGAGCTTAAAATCTTCTAAATCTTTGATTTTCCTCCTGAAAGAGAGTGAGAGAGAGGAAGAGCTAAAATGTACGTTTATTGCAACAAATGTCCATAAAACTCTTGTACAAACAAATAAGATGCAATTCATAGACATTAAAAGCAAATAAAATCATTCATATCAGGTGGAACCAAAATTGTTATATACAGATCATCAAGTGCCAGCTATTGACCATTAAAACTTGTGTTTAAAAAAAATAACGTAAAAAATGGGCTATCCTCACTGCCACATAAGAAAGCACATTCAGCAAAAAAGCAGTTCCTTTAAATCTAATAACAGGTTTTTTGTATGAGACATCTAGTCCTCATGTGTTGATGTTGATGCCTCCTTGACAGGTGGTGGAGGCCATACAGCCTGGACTTCGAACTTGTCCCCAAATTAAGCCTTCAATTGCACCCAGTCTTGTAGTCATAGTTTCCTTAAAGGACAATAGTCGGTCCTCTGATTTCTCCAGCTTAGCGCACCTTATTTGTTTTTACCCCTCCAGTGTTAGGAGGTTCCAGTCTGTACAATACTCAATAATATCTTTGCTCCACCCCGCACAACTGCTTTAGTGCCTTCTGATTTCTTAGGTGGAGGTGGTGTACACAGGCATTTAATGCTAAACTTAGAGCCCGCGTTATTTTCTTGTACCAACAGTAGAGGCACATCTGTGACACAGGGATTAGCTCTTTTCCCACTGCTATTAAGTCTTTCCCCATACACCTTATGCGGGGGCAGTGCATTGATAGAGTTAAGATTGTCTCCAGTTGTACTGGTGGTGGGCCTCTGTTTTACTCTAATTGCCTTTTTTTGCATTGTGTAGCTGCTGAGCCACAACATCAATTCCATGTTCAATAGCCTCCATGGCAGGAGTTAAAAAGTTGGATATAGAGTTTGGTAAAGAATGGTCCTTAGGAGGGGGTAGCAAAGCTTACCACTTATCCATGGTGGCTAGTGCTTCATGTGGTCTATGAGATGGATGGAATTAAGCCACAAGTCCAGGAGACCGGTTGCAAGAGGAATGGCCCAGCCTCCTTTGTAGTCTGAAGGGTACATAAGGGTCTACCTCCTAGCCCACTATTGACCCGGGCTTCGTCTGGGCACGTACTACACACTTCCCATGCTGTGGGTTCTCCAGGCTGCCTTTGAGCACCCTTGAGCTTCTCCTCATTGCTCCCCCTCCTCCTTCGCCCCTGGAAGATTCTGGTCACTGTGGTCAGGGCCCTCACAAGGTCAGGGCTGATGGCAGCATTGATTCTGTCCCGTGCTGTGGGTTCCTCTGCTCTTTTTAAGCACACTTGAGCATTTCCTCGTTGCTCCCACTTAGCCCCTGGATAATTCTGGAAGCTATAGTCAGGGCCCGCAAAATATTAGGGCTGATGATGGCAATGAATCCGGCCGACGCTCTGGGTTCCTGGGCTGCTTTTGAACGTCCTCCAGTGTCTCTTTGTTGCTCCTCCGCCTTAGCCCATGCAGAATTCTGTACTCTGTATTTCGGGAGCACACAAGATCAGGGACGATGTCGGCAATGAATGCATCCCTCGCCGCAGGTTCCTGGGCTGCTTTTGAGCACCCGTGAGCATCTCCTTGTTGCTTGCCCTCCTCCTTTGTCACTATATTATTCTGGGTGCTGTAGTCAGGGCCTACACAAGATCAGGGCTGATGATGGGGAAGAATGCGTCCCGCACTGCAGATCCTAGGATGCTTTTGAGCACCCTTGAGCATCTCCTCATTGCTTCTCCTCCTCCTTAGCCCATGGAGGATCCTGGGTGCTGTATTTAGGGCCCACTCAAGATCAGGGATGGTGGTAATGATGAATGCGTCATGTTTTGTGGGTTACCGGGCAGCTTTTCAGCATCCTCAAGAGTCTCCTCGCTGCTAGCCCTCCTTCTTACCCCCTTGAGGATTCTAGGTGCTGTAGTCAGGGCTAATGGCAGCAATGAATGTGTCCTACACCATGGGTTCACAGGCTGTTTGTAAGCACCCAGCATTTCTTAGGTGCTCTCCATCCTCCTAATCCCCTGGTGGATTCTGGGCACTGTACTCAGGGCCCACAGAGCTTAAAATCTTCTAAATCTTTGATTTTCCTCCTGAAAGAGAGTGAGAGAGAGAAAGAGCTAAAATGTACGTTTATTGCAACAAATGTCCATAAAACTCTTGTGAAGACAAATAAGATGCAATTCATAGACATTAAAAGCAAATAAAATCATTCATATCAGGTGGAACCAAAATTGCTATATACAGATCATCAAGTGCCAGCTATTGACCATTAAAACTTGTGTTTAAAAAAAATAACGTAAAAAATGGGCTATCCTTACTGCCACATAAAAAAGCACATTCAGCAAAAAAGCAGTTCCTTTAAATCTAATAACAGGTATTTTGTATGAGACATCTAGTCCTCATGTGTTGATGTTGATGCCTCCTTGACAGGTGGTGGAGGCCATACAGCCTGGACTTCGAACTTGTCCCCGAATTAAGCCTTCAATTGCACCCAGTCTTGTAGTCATAGTTTCCTTAAAGGACAATAGTCGGTCCTCTGATTTCTCCAGCTTAGCGCACCTTATTTGTTTTTACCCCTCCAATGTTAGGAGGTTCCAGTCTGTACAATACTCAATAATATCTTTGCTCCACCCCGCACAACTGCTTTAGTGCCTTCTGATTTCTTAGGTGGAGGTGGTGTACACAGGCATTTAATGGTAAACTTAGAGCCCGCGTTATTTTCTTGTACCAACAGTAGAGGCACATCTGTGACACAGGATTAGCTCTTTTCCCACTGCTATTAAGTCTTTCCCCATACACCTTATGCGGGGGCAGTGCATTGATAGAGTTAAGATTGTCTCCAGTTGTACTGGTGGTGGGCCTCTGTTTTACTCTAATTGCCTTTTTTTGCATTGTGTAGCTGCTGAGCCACAACATCAATTCCATGTTCAATAGCCTCCATGGCAGGAGTTAAAAAGTTGGATATAGAGTTTGGTAAAGAATGGTCCTTAGGAGGGGGTAGCAAAGCTTACCACTTATCCATGGTGGCTAGTGCTTCATGTGGTCTATGAGATGGATGGAATTAAGCCACAAGTCCAGGAGACCGGTTGCAAGAGGAATGGCCCAGCCTCCTTTGTAGTCTGAAGGGTACATAAGGGTCTGCCTCCTAGCCTACTATTGACCCGGGCTTCGCCTGGGCACGTACTACACACTTCCCATGCTGTGGGTTCTCCAGGCTGCCTTTGAGCACCCTTGAGCTTCTCCTCATTGCTCCCCCTCCTCCTTAGCCCCTGGAAGATTCTGGGCACTGTGGTCAGGGCCCTCACAAGGTCACGGCTGATGGCAGCATTGATTCTGTCCCGTGCTGTGGGTTCCTCTGCTCTTTTTAAGCACACTTGAGCATTTCCTCGTTGCTCCCACTTAGCCCCTGGATAATTCTGGGAGCTATAGTCAGGGCCCACAAAATATTAGGGCTGATGATGGCGATGAATCCGGCCGACGCTCTGGGTTCCTGGGCTGCTTTTGAACGTCCTCCAGTGTCTCTTTGTTGCTCCTCCGCCTTAGCCCATGCAGAATTCTGTACTCTGTATTTCGGGAGCACACAAGATCAGGGATGATGTCGGCAATGAATGCATCCCTCGCTGCAGGTTCCTGGGCTGCTTTTGAGCACCTGTGAGCATCTCCTTGTTGCTTGCCCTCCTCCTTTGTCACTATATTATTCTGGGTGCTGTAGTCAGGGCCTACACAAGATCAGGGCTGATGATGGGGAAAAATGTGTTCCGCACTGCAGATCCTGGGATGCTTTTGAGCACCCTTGAGCATCTCCTCATTGCTTCTCCTCCTCCTTAGCCCATGGAGGATCCTGGGTGCTGTATTTAGGGCCCACTCAAGATCAGGGATGGTGGTAATGATGAATGCGTCATGTTTTGTGGGTTACCGGGCAGCTTTTCAGCATCCTCAAGAGTCTCCTCGCTGCTAGCCCTCCTTCTTACCCCCTTGAGGATTCTAGGTGCTGTAGTCAGGGCTAATGGCAGCAATGAATGTGTCCTACACCATGGGTTCACAGGCTGTTTGTAAGCACCCAGCATCTCTTAGGTGCTCTCCATCCTCCTAATCCCCTGGTGGATTCTGGGCACTGTACTCAGGGCCCACAGAGCTTAAAATCTTCTAAATCTTTGATTTTCCTCCTGAAAGAGAGTGAGAGAGAAAAAGAGCTAAAATGTACGTTTATTGCAACAAATGTCCATAAAACTCTTGTACAAACAAATAAGATGCAATTCATAGACATTAAAAGCAAATAAAATCATTCATATCAGGTGGAACCAAAATTGCTATATACAGATCATCAAGTGCCAGCTATTGACCATTAAAACTTGTGTTTAAAAAAAATAACGTAAAAAATGGGCTATCCTCACTGCCACATAAAAAAGCACATTCAGCAAAAAAGCAGTTCCTTTAAATCTAATAACAGGTTTTTTGTATGAGACATCTAGTCCTCATGTGTTGATGTTGATGCCTCCTTGACAGGTGGTGGAGGCCATACAGCCTGGACTTCGAACTTGTCCCCGAATTAAGCCTTCAATTGCACCCAGTCTTGTAGTCATAGTTTCCTTAAAGGACAATAGTCGGTCCTCTGATTTCTCCAGCTTAGCGCACCTTATTTGTTTTTACCCCTCCAGTGTTAGGAGGTTCCAGTCTGTACAATACTCAATAATATCTTTGCTCCACCCCGCACAACTGCTTTAGTGCCTTCTGATTTCTTAGGTGGAGGTGGTGTACACAGGCATTTAATGCTAAACTTAGAGCCCGCGTTATTTTCTTGTACCAACAGTAGAGGCACATCTGTGACACAGGGATTAGCTCTTTTCCCACTGCTATTAAGTCTTTCCCCATACACCTTATGCGGGGGCAGTGCATTGATAGAGTTAAGATTGTCTCCAGTTGTACTGGTGGTGGGCCTCTGTTTTACTCTAATTGCCTTTTTTTGCATTGTGTAGCTGCTGAGCCACAACATCAATTCCATGTTCAATAGCCTCCATGGCAGGAGTTAAAAAGTTGGATATAGAGTTTGGTAAAGAATGGTCCTTAGGTGGGGGTAGCAAAGCTTACCACTTATCCATGGTGGCTAGTGCTTCATGTGGTCTATGAGATGGATGGAATTAAGCCACAAGTCCAGGAGACCGGTTGCAAGAGGAATGGCCCAGCCTCCTTTGTAGTCTGAAGGGTACATAAGGGTCTACCTCCTAGCCCACTATTGACCCGAGCTTCGTCTGGGCACGTACTACACACTTCCATGCTGTGGGTTCTCCAGGCTGCCTTTGAGCACCCTTGAGCTTCTCCTCATTGCTCCCCCTCCTCCTTAGCCCCTGGAAGATTCTGGGCACTGTGGTCAGGGCCCTCACAAGGTCAGGGCTGATGGCAGCATTGATTCTGTCCCGTGCTGTGGGTTCCTCTGCTCTTTTTAAGCACACTTGAGCCTTTCCTCGTTGCTGCCACTTAGCCCCTGGATAATTCTGGAAGCTATAGTCAGGGCTCGCAAAATATTAGGGCTGATGATGGCAATGAATCCGGCCGACGCTCTGGGTTCCTGGGCTGCTTTTGAACGTCCTCCAGTGTCTCTTTGTTGCTCCTCCGCCTTAGCCCATGCAGAATTCTGTACTCTGTATTTCGGGAGCACACAAGATCAGGGACGATGTCGGCAATGAATGCATCCCTCGCCGCAGGTTCCTGGGCTGCTTTTGAGCACCCGTGAGCATCTCCTTGTTGCTTGCCCTCCTCCTTTGTCACTATATTATTCTGGGTGCTGTAGTCAGGGCCTACACAAGATCAGGGCTGATGATGGGGAAGAATGCGTCCCGCACTGCAGATCCTAGGATGCTTTTGAGCACCCTTGAGCATCTCCTCATTGCTTCTCCTCCTCCTTAGCCCATGGAGGATCCTGGGTGCTGTATTTAGGGCCCACTCAAGATCAGGGATGGTGGTAATGATGAATGCGTCATGTTTTGTGGGTTACCGGGCAGCTTTTCAGCATCCTCAAGAGTCTCCTCGCTGCTAGCCCTCCTTCTTACCCCCTTGAGGATTCTAGGTGCTGTAGTCAGGGCTAATGGCAGCAATGAATGTGTCCTACACCATGGGTTCACAGGCTGTTTGTAAGCACCCAGCATTTCTTAGGTGCTCTCCATCCTCCTAATCCCCTGGTGGATTCTGGGCACTGTACTCAGGGCCCACAGAGCTTAAAATCTTCTAAATCTTTGATTTTCCTCCTGAAAGAGAGTGAGAGAGAAAAAGAGCTAAAATGTACGTTTATTGCAACAAATGTCCATAAAACTCTTGTGCAGACAAATAAGATGCAATTCATAGACATTAAAAGCAAATAAAATCATTCATATCAGGTGGAACCAAAATTGCTATATACAGATCATCAAGTGCCAGCTATTGACCATTAAAACTTGTGTTTAAAAAAAATAACGTAAAAAATGGGCTATCCTCACTGCCACATAAAAAAGCACATTCAGCAAAAAAGCAGTTCCTTTAAATCTAATAACAGGTTTTTTGTATGAGACATCTAGTCCTCATGTGTTGATGTTGATGCCTCCTTGACAGGTGGTGGAGGCCATACAGCCTGGACTTCGAACTTGTCCCCGAATTAAGCCTTCAATTGCACCCAGTCTTGTAGTCATAGTTTCCTTAAAGGACAATAGTCGGTCCTCTGATTTCTCCAGCTTAGCGCACCTTATTTGTTTTTACCCCTCCAGTGTTAGGAGGTTCCAGTCTGTACAATACTCAATAATATCTTTGCTCCACCCCGCACAACTGCTTTAGTGCCTTCTGATTTCTTAGGTGGAGGTGGTGTACACAGGCATTTAATGGTAAACTTAGAGCCCGCGTTATTTTCTTGTACCAACAGTAGAGGCACATCTGTGACACAGGGATTAGCTCTTTTCCCACTGCTATTAAGTCTTTCCCCATACACCTTATGCGGGGGCAGTGCATTGATAGAGTTAAGATTGTCTCCAGTTGTACTGGTGGTGGGCCTCTGTTTTACTCTAATTGCCTTTTTTTGCATTGTGTAGCTGCTGAGCCACAACATCAATTCCATGTTCAATAGCCTCCATGGCAGGAGTTAAAAAGTTGGATATAGAGTTTGGTAAAGAATGGTCCTTAGGAGGGGGTAGCAAAGCTTACCACTTATCCATGGTGGCTAGTGCTTCATGTGGTCTATGAGATGGATGGAATTAAGCCACAAGTCCAGGAGACCGGTTGCAAGAGGAATGGCCCAGCCTCCTTTGTAGTCTGAAGGGTACATAAGGGTCTACCTCCTAGCCCACTATTGACCCGGGCTTCGTCTGGGCACGTACTACACACTTCCCATGCTGTGGGTTCTCCAGGCTGCCTTTGAGCACCCTTGAGCTTCTCCTCATTGCTCCCCCTCCTCCTTAGCCCCTGGAAGATTCTGGGCACTGTGGTCAGGGCCCTCACAAGGTCAGGGCTGATGGCAGCATTGATTCTGTCCCGTGCTGTGGGTTCCTCTGCTCTTTTTAAGCACACTTGAGCATTTCCTCGTTGCTCCCACTTAGCCCCTGGATAATTCTGGGAGCTATAGTCAGGGCCCACAAAATATTAGGGCTGATGATGGCGATGAATCCGGCCGACGCTCTGGGTTCCTGGGCTGCTTTTGAACGTCCTCCAGTGTCTCTTTGTTGCTCCTCCGCCTTAGCCCATGCAGAATTCTGTACTCTGTATTTCGGGAGCACACAAGATCAGGGATGATGTCGGCAATGAATGCATCCCTCGCTGCAGGTTCCTGGGCTGCTTTTGAGCACCTGTGAGCATCTCCTTGTTGCTTGCCCTCCTCCTTTGTCACTATATTATTCTGGGTGCTGTAGTCAGGGCCTACACAAGATCAGGGCTGATGATGGGGAAAAATGTGTTCCGCACTGCAGATCCTGGGATGCTTTTGAGCACCCTTGAGCATCTCCTCATTGCTTCTCCTCCTCCTTAGCCCATGGAGGATCCTGGGTGCTGTATTTAGGGCCCACTCAAGATCAGGGATGGTGGTAATGATGAATGCGTCATGTTTTGTGGGTTACCGGGCAGCTTTTCAGCATCCTCAAGAGTCTCCTCGCTGCTAGCCCTCCTTCTTACCCCCTTGAGGATTCTAGGTGCTGTAGTCAGGGCTAATGGCAGCAATGAATGTGTCCTACACCATGGGTTCACAGGCTGTTTGTAAGCACCCAGCATCTCTTAGGTGCTCTCCATCCTCCTAATCCCCTGGTGGATTCTGGGCACTGTACTCAGGGACCACAGAGCTTAAAATCTTCTAAATCTTTGATTTTCCTCCTGAAAGAGAGTGAGAGAGAAAAAGAGCTAAAATGTACGTTTATTGCAACAAATGTCCATAAAACTCTTGTACAAACAAATAAGATGCAATTCATAGACATTAAAAGCAAATAAAATCATTCATATCAGGTGGAACCAAAATTGCTATATACAGATCATCAAGTGCCAGCTATTGACCATTAAAACTTGTGTTTAAAAAAAATAACGTAAAAAATGGGCTATCCTCACTGCCACATAAAAAAGCAAATTCAGCAAAAAAGCAGTTCCTTTAAATCTAATAACAGGTTTTTTGTATGAGACATCTAGTCCTCATGTGTTGATGTTGATGCCTCCTTGACAGGTGGTGGAGGCCATACAGCCTGGACTTCGAACTTGTCCCCGAATTAAGCCTTCAATTGCACCCAGTCTTGTAGTCATAGTTTCCTTAAAGGACAATAGTCGGTCCTCTGATTTCTCCAGCTTAGCGCACCTTATTTGTTTTTACCCCTCCAGTGTTAGGAGGTTCCAGTCTGTACAATACTCAATAATATCTTTGCTCCACCCCGCACAACTGCTTTAGTGCCTTCTGATTTCTTAGGTGGAGGTGGTGTACACAGGCATTTAATGGTAAACTTAGAGCCCGCGTTATTTTCTTGTACCAACAGTAGAGGCACATCTGTGACACAGGGATTAGCTCTTTTCCCACTGCTATTAAGTCATTCCCCATACACCTTATGCGGGGGCAGTGCATTGATAGAGTTAAGATTGTCTCCAGTTGTACTGGTGGTGGGCCTCTGTTTTACTCTAATTGCCTTTTTTTGCATTGTGTAGCTGCTGAGCCACAACATCAATTCCATGTTCAATAGCCTCCATGGCAGGAGTTAAAAAGTTGGATATAGAGTTTGGTAAAGAATGGTCCTTCGGAGGGGGTAGCAAAGCTTACCACTTATCCATGGTGGCTAGTGCTTCATGTGGTCTATGAGATGGATGGAATTAAGCCACAAGTCCAGGAGACCGGTTGCAAGAGGAATGGCCCAGCCTCCTTTGTAGTCTGAAGGGTACATAAGGGTCTACCTCCTAGCCCACTATTGACCCGGGCTTCGTCTGGGCACGTACTACACACTTCCCATGCTGTGGGTTCTCCAGGCTGCCTTTGAGCACCCTTGAGCTTCTCCTCATTGCTCCCCCTCCTCCTTAGCCCCTGGAAGATTCTGGGCACTGTGGTCAGGGCCCTCACAAGGTCAGGGCTGATGGCAGCATTGATTCTGTCCCGTGCTGTGGGTTCCTCTGCTCTTTTTAAGCACACTTGAGCATTTCCTCGTTGCTCCCACTTAGCCCCTGGATAATTCTGGGAGCTATAGTCAGGGCCCACAAAATATTAGGGCTGATGATGGCGATGAATCCGGCCGACGCTCTGGGTTCCTGGGCTGCTTTTGAACGTCCTCCAGTGTCTCTTTGTTGCTCCTCCGCCTTAGCCCATGCAGAATTCTGTACTCTGTATTTCGGGAGCACACAAGATCAGGGATGATGTCGGCAATGAATGCATCCCTCGCCGCAGGTTCCTGGGCTGCTTTTGAGCACCTGTGAGCATCTCCTTGTTGCTTGCCCTCCTCCTTTGTCACTATATTATTCTGGGTGCTGTAGTCAGGGCCTACACAAGATCAGGGCTGATGATGGGGAAAAATGTGTTCCGCACTGCAGATCCTGGGATGCTTTTGAGCACCCTTGAGCATCTCCTCATTGCTTCTCCTCCTCCTTAGCCCATGGAGGATCCTGGGTGCTGTATTTAGGGCCCACTCAAGATCAGGGATGGTGGTAATGATGAATGCGTCATGTTTTGTGGGTTACCGGGCAGCTTTTCCGCATCCTCAAGAGTCTCCTCGCTGCTAGCCCTCCTTCTTACCCCCTTGAGGATTCTAGGTGCTGTAGTCAGGGCTAATGGCAGCAATGAATGTGTCCTACACCATGGGTTCACAGGCTGTTTGTAAGCACCCAGCATCTCTTAGGTGCTCTCCATCCTCCTAATCCCCTGGTGGATTCTGGGCACTGTACTCAGGGACCACAGAGCTTAAAATCTTCTAAATCTTTGATTTTCCTCCTGAAAGAGAGTGAGAGAGAAAAAGAGCTAAAATGTACGTTTATTGCAACAAATGTCCATAAAACTCTTGTACAAACAAATAAGATGCAATTCATAGACATTAAAAGCAAATAAAATCTTTCATATCAGGTGGAACCAAAATTGCTATATACAGATCATCAAGTGCCAGCTATTGACCATTAAAACTTGTGTTTAAAAAAAATAACGTAAAAAATGGGCTATCCTCACTGCCACATAAAAAAGCAAATTCAGCAAAAAAGCAGTTCCTTTAAATCTAATAACAGGTTTTTTGTATGAGACATCTAGTCCTCATGTGTTGATGTTGATGCCTCCTTGACAGGTGGTGGAGGCCATACAGCCTGGACTTCGAACTTGTCCCCGAATTAAGCCTTCAATTGCACCCAGTCTTGTAGTCATAGTTTCCTTAAAGGACAATAGTCGGTCCTCTGATTTCTCCAGCTTAGCGCACCTTATTTGTTTTTACCCCTCCAGTGTTAGGAGGTTCCAGTCTGTACAATACTCAATAATATCTTTGCTCCACCCCGCACAACTGCTTTAGTGCCTTCTGATTTCTTAGGTGGAGGTGGTGTACACAGGCATTTAATGCTAAACTTAGAGCCCGCGTTATTTTCTTGTACCAACAGTAGAGGCACATCTGTGACACAGGGATTAGCTCTTTTCCCACTGCTATTAAGTCTTTCCCCATACACCTTATGCGGGGGCAGTGCATTGATAGAGTTAAGATTGTCTCCAGTTGTACTGGTGGTGGGCCTCTGTTTTACTCTAATTGCCTTTTTTTGCATTGTGTAGCTGCTGAGCCACAACATCAATTCCATGTTCAATAGCCTCCATGGCAGGAGTTAAAAAGTTGGATATAGAGTTTGGTAAAGAATGGTCCTTAGGTGGGGGTAGCAAAGCTTACCACTTATCCATGGTGGCTAGTGCTTCATGTGGTCTATGAGATGGATGGAATTAAGCCACAAGTCCAGGAGACCGGTTGCAAGAGGAATGGCCCAGCCTCCTTTGTAGTCTGAAGGGTACATAAGGGTCTACCTCCTAGCCCACTATTGACCCGAGCTTCGTCTGGGCACGTACTACACACTTCCATGCTGTGGGTTCTCCAGGCTGCCTTTGAGCACCCTTGAGCTTCTCCTCATTGCTCCCCCTCCTCCTTAGCCCCTGGAAGATTCTGGGCACTGTGGTCAGGGCCCTCACAAGGTCAGGGCTGATGGCAGCATTGATTCTGTCCCGTGCTGTGGGTTCCTCTGCTCTTTTTAAGCACACTTGAGCCTTTCCTCGTTGCTCCCACTTAGCCCCTGGATAATTCTGGAAGCTATAGTCAGGGCCCGCAAAATATTAGGGCTGATGATGGCAATGAATCCGGCCGACGCTCTGGGTTCCTGGGCTGCTTTTGAACGTCCTCCAGTGTCTCTTTGTTGCTCCTCCGCCTTAGCCCATGCAGAATTCTGTACTCTGTATTTCGGGAGCACACAAGATCAGGGACGATGTCGGCAATGAATGCATCCCTCGCCGCAGGTTCCTGGGCTGCTTTTGAGCACCCGTGAGCATCTCCTTGTTGCTTGCCCTCCTCCTTTGTCACTATATTATTCTGGGTGCTGTAGTCAGGGCCTACACAAGATCAGGGCTGATGATGGGGAAGAATGCGTCCCGCACTGCAGATCCTAGGATGCTTTTGAGCACCCTTGAGCATCTCCTCATTGCTTCTCCTCCTCCTTAGCCCATGGAGGATCCTGGGTGCTGTATTTAGGGCCCACTCAAGATCAGGGATGGTGGTAATGATGAATGCGTCATGTTTTGTGGGTTACCGGGCAGCTTTTCAGCATCCTCAAGAGTCTCCTCGCTGCTAGCCCTCCTTCTTACCCCCTTGAGGATTCTAGGTGCTGTAGTCAGGGCTAATGGCAGCAATGAATGTGTCCTACACCATGGGTTCACAGGCTGTTTGTAAGCACCCAGCATTTCTTAGGTGCTCTCCATCCTCCTAATCCCCTGGTGGATTCTGGGCACTGTACTCAGGGCCCACAGAGCTTAAAATCTTCTAAATCTTTGATTTTCCTCCTGAAAGAGAGTGAGAGAGAGAAAGAGCTAAAATGTACGTTTATTGCAACAAATGTCCATAAAACTCTTGTGAAGACAAATAAGATGCAATTCATAGACATTAAAAGCAAATAAAATCATTCATATCAGGTGGAACCAAAATTGCTATATACAGATCATCAAGTGCCAGCTATTGACCATTAAAACTTGTGTTTAAAAAAAATAACGTAAAAAATGGGCTATCCTCACTGCCACATAAAAAAGCACATTCAGCAAAAAAGCAGTTCCTTTAAATCTAATAACAGGTATTTTGTATGAGACATCTAGTCCTCATGTGTTGATGTTGATGCCTCCTTGACAGGTGGTGGAGGCCATACAGCCTGGACTTCGAACTTGTCCCCGAATTAAGCCTTCAATTGCACCCAGTCTTGTAGTCATAGTTTCCTTAAAGGACAATAGTCGGTCCTCTGATTTCTCCAGCTTAGCGCACCTTATTTGTTTTTACCCCTCCAATGTTAGGAGGTTCCAGTCTGTACAATACTCAATAATATCTTTGCTCCACCCCGCACAACTGCTTTAGTGCCTTCTGATTTCTTAGGTGGAGGTGGTGTACACAGGCATTTAATGGTAAACTTAGAGCCCGCGTTATTTTCTTGTACCAACAGTAGAGGCACATCTGTGACACAGGATTAGCTCTTTTCCCACTGCTATTAAGTCTTTCCCCATACACCTTATGCGGGGGCAGTGCATTGATAGAGTTAAGATTGTCTCCAGTTGTACTGGTGGTGGGCCTCTGTTTTACTCTAATTGCCTTTTTTTGCATTGTGTAGCTGCTGAGCCACAACATCAATTCCATGTTCAATAGCCTCCATGGCAGGAGTTAAAAAGTTGGATATAGAGTTTGGTAAAGAATGGTCCTTAGGAGGGGGTAGCAAAGCTTACCACTTATCCATGGTGGCTAGTGCTTCATGTGGTCTATGAGATGGATGGAATTAAGCCACAAGTCCAGGAGACCGGTTGCAAGAGGAATGGCCCAGCCTCCTTTGTAGTCTGAAGGGTACATAAGGGTCTACCTCCTAGCCCACTATTGACCCGGGCTTCGTCTGGGCACGTACTACACACTTCCCATGCTGTGGGTTCTCCAGGCTGCCTTTGAGCACCCTTGAGCTTCTCCTCATTGCTCCCCCTCCTCCTTAGCCCCTGGAAGATTCTGGGCACTGTGGTCAGGGCCCTCACAAGGTCAGGGCTGATGGCAGCATTGATTCTGTCCCGTGCTGTGGGTTCCTCTGCTCTTTTTAAGCACACTTGAGCATTTCCTCGTTGCTCCCACTTAGCCCCTGGATAATTCTGGGAGCTATAGTCAGGGCCCACAAAATATTAGGGCTGATGATGGCGATGAATCCGGCCGACGCTCTGGGTTCCTGGGCTGCTTTTGAACGTCCTCCAGTGTCTCTTTGTTGCTCCTCCGCCTTAGCCCATGCAGAATTCTGTACTCTGTATTTCGGGAGCACACAAGATCAGGGATGATGTCGGCAATGAATGCATCCCTCGCCGCAGGTTCCTGGGCTGCTTTTGAGCACCTGTGAGCATCTCCTTGTTGCTTGCCCTCCTCCTTTGTCACTATATTATTCTGGGTGCTGTAGTCAGGGCCTACACAAGATCAGGGCTGATGATGGGGAAAAATGTGTTCCGCACTGCAGATCCTGGGATGCTTTTGAGCACCCTTGAGCATCTCCTCATTGCTTCTCCTCCTCCTTAGCCCATGGAGGATCCTGGGTGCTGTATTTAGGGCCCACTCAAGATCAGGGATGGTGGTAATGATGAATGCGTCATGTTTTGTGGGTTACCGGGCAGCTTTTCCGCATCCTCAAGAGTCTCCTCGCTGCTAGCCCTCCTTCTTACCCCCTTGAGGATTCTAGGTGCTGTAGTCAGGGCTAATGGCAGCAATGAATGTGTCCTACACCATGGGTTCACAGGCTGTTTGTAAGCACCCAGCATCTCTTAGGTGCTCTCCATCCTCCTAATCCCCTGGTGGATTCTGGGCACTGTACTCAGGGGCCACAGAGCTTAAAATCTTCTAAATCTTTGATTTTCCTCCTGAAAGAGAGTGAGAGAGAAAAAGAGCTAAAATGTACGTTTATTGCAACAAATGTCCATAAAACTCTTGTACAAACAAATAAGATGCAATTCATAGACATTAAAAGCAAATAAAATCATTCATATCAGGTGGAACCAAAATTGCTATATACAGATCATCAAGTGCCAGCTATTGACCATTAAAACTTGTGTTTAAAAAAAATAACGTAAAAAATGGGCTATCCTCACTGCCACATAAAAAAGCAAATTCAGCAAAAAAGCAGTTCCTTTAAATCTAATAACAGGTTTTTTGTATGAGACATCTAGTCCTCATGTGTTGATGTTGATGCCTCCTTGACAGGTGGTGGAGGCCATACAGCCTGGACTTCGAACTTGTCCCCGAATTAAGCCTTCAATTGCACCCAGTCTTGTAGTCATAGTTTCCTTAAAGGACAATAGTCGGTCCTCTGATTTCTCCAGCTTAGCGCACCTTATTTGTTTTTACCCCTCCAGTGTTAGGAGGTTCCAGTCTGTACAATACTCAATAATATCTTTGCTCCACCCCGCACAACTGCTTTAGTGCCTTCTGATTTCTTAGGTGGAGGTGGTGTACACAGGCATTTAATGCTAAACTTAGAGCCCGCGTTATTTTCTTGTACCAACAGTAGAGGCACATCTGTGACACAGGGATTAGCTCTTTTCCCACTGCTATTAAGTCTTTCCCCATACACCTTATGCGGGGGCAGTGCATTGATAGAGTTAAGATTGTCTCCAGTTGTACTGGTGGTGGGCCTCTGTTTTACTCTAATTGCCTTTTTTTGCATTGTGTAGCTGCTGAGCCACAACATCAATTCCATGTTCAATAGCCTCCATGGCAGGAGTTAAAAAGTTGGATATAGAGTTTGGTAAAGAATGGTCCTTAGGAGGGGGTAGCAAAGCTTACCACTTATCCATGGTGGCTAGTGCTTCATGTGGTCTATGAGATGGATGGAATTAAGCCACAAGTCCAGGAGACCGGTTGCAAGAGGAATGGCCCAGCCTCCTTTGTAGTCTGAAGGGTACATAAGGGTCTACCTCCTAGCCCACTATTGACCCGGGCTTCGTCTGGGCACGTACTACACACTTCCCATGCTGTGGGTTCTCCAGGCTGCCTTTGAGCACCCTTGAGCTTCTCCTCATTGCTCCCCCTCCTCCTTCGCCCCTGGAAGATTCTGGTCACTGTGGTCAGGGCCCTCACAAGGTCAGGGCTGATGGCAGCATTGATTCTGTCCCGTGCTGTGGGTTCCTCTGCTCTTTTTAAGCACACTTGAGCATTTCCTCGTTGCTCCCACTTAGCCCCTGGATAATTCTGGAAGCTATAGTCAGGGCCCGCAAAATATTAGGGCTGATGATGGCAATGAATCCGGCCGACGCTCTGGGTTCCTGGGCTGCTTTTGAACGTCCTCCAGTGTCTCTTTGTTGCTCCTCCGCCTTAGCCCATGCAGAATTCTGTACTCTGTATTTTGGGAGCACACAAGATCAGGGACGATGTCGGCAATGAATGCATCCCTCGCCGCAGGTTCCTGGGCTGCTTTTGAGCACCCGTGAGCATCTCCTTGTTGCTTGCCCTCCTCCTTTGTCACTATATTATTCTGGGTGCTGTAGTCAGGGCCTACACAAGATCAGGGCTGATGATGGGGAAGAATGCGTCCCGCACTGCAGATCCTAGGATGCTTTTGAGCACCCTTGAGCATCTCCTCATTGCTTCTCCTCCTCCTTAGCCCATGGAGGATCCTGGGTGCTGTATTTAGGGCCCACTCAAGATCAGGGATGGTGGTAATGATGAATGCGTCATGTTTTGTGGGTTACCGGGCAGCTTTTCAGCATCCTCAAGAGTCTCCTCGCTGCTAGCCCTCCTTCTTACCCCCTTGAGGATTCTAGGTGCTGTAGTCAGGGCTAATGGCAGCAATGAATGTGTCCTACACCATGGGTTCACAGGCTGTTTGTAAGCACCCAGCATTTCTTAGGTGCTCTCCATCCTCCTAATCCCCTGGTGGATTCTGGGCACTGTACTCAGGGCCCACAGAGCTTAAAATCTTCTAAATCTTTGATTTTCCTCCTGAAAGAGAGTGAGAGAGAGAAAGAGCTAAAATGTACGTTTATTGCAACAAATGTCCATAAAACTCTTGTGAAGACAAATAAGATGCAATTCATAGACATTAAAAGCAAATAAAATCATTCATATCAGGTGGAACCAAAATTGCTATATACAGATCATCAAGTGCCAGCTATTGACCATTAAAACTTGTGTTTAAAAAAAATAACGTAAAAAATGGGCTATCCTCACTGCCACATAAAAAAGCACATTCAGCAAAAAAGCAGTTCCTTTAAATCTAATAACAGGTATTTTGTATGAGACATCTAGTCCTCATGTGTTGATGTTGATGCCTCCTTGACAGGTGGTGGAGGCCATACAGCCTGGACTTCGAACTTGTCCCCGAATTAAGCCTTCAATTGCACCCAGTCTTGTAGTCATAGTTTCCTTAAAGGACAATAGTCGGTCCTCTGATTTCTCCAGCTTAGCGCACCTTATTTGTTTTTACCCCTCCAATGTTAGGAGGTTCCAGTCTGTACAATACTCAATAATATCTTTGCTCCACCCCGCACAACTGCTTTAGTGCCTTCTGATTTCTTAGGTGGAGGTGGTGTACACAGGCATTTAATGCTAAACTTAGAGCCCGCGTTATTTTCTTGTACCAACAGTAGAGGCACATCTGTGACACAGGATTAGCTCTTTTCCCACTGCTATTAAGTCTTTCCCCATACACCTTATGCGGGGGCAGTGCATTGATAGAGTTAAGATTGTCTCCAGTTGTACTGGTGGTGGGCCTCTGTTTTACTCTAATTGCCTTTTTTTGCATTGTGTAGCTGCTGAGCCACAACATCAATTCCATGTTCAATAGCCTCCATGGCAGGAGTTAAAAAGTTGGATATAGAGTTTGGTAAAGAATGGTCCTTAGGAGGGGGTAGCAAAGCTTACCACTTATCCATGGTGGCTAGTGCTTCATGTGGTCTATGAGATGGATGGAATTAAGCCAAAAGTCCAGGAGACCGGTTGCAAGAGGAATGGCCCAGCCTCCTTTGTAGTCTGAAGGGTACATAAGGGTCTGCCTCCTAGCCTACTATTGACCCGGGCTTCGCCTGGGCACGTACTACACACTTCCCATGCTGTGGGTTCTCCAGGCTGCCTTTGAGCACCCTTGAGCTTCTCCTCATTGCTCCCCCTCCTCCTTAGCCCCTGGAAGATTCTGGGCACTGTGGTCAGGGCCCTCACAAGGTCACGGCTGATGGCAGCATTGATTCTGTCCCCTGCTGTGGGTTCCTCTGCTCTTTTTAAGCACACTTGAGCATTTCCTCGTTGCTCCCACTTAGCCCCTGGATAATTCTGGGAGCTATAGTCAGGGCCCACAAAATATTAGGGCTGATGATGGCGATGAATCCGGCCGACGCTCTGGGTTCCTGGGCTGCTTTTGAACGTCCTCCAATGTCTCTTTGTTGCTCCTCCGCCTTAGCCCATGCAGAATTCTGTACTCTGTATTTCGGGAGCACACAAGATCAGGGATGATGTCGGCAATGAATGCATCCCTCGCTGCAGGTTCCTGGGCTGCTTTTGAGCACCTGTGAGCATCTCCTTGTTGCTTGCCCTCCTCCTTTGTCACTATATTATTCTGGGTGCTGTAGTCAGGGCCTACACAAGATCAGGGCTGATGATGGGGAAAAATGTGTTCCGCACTGCAGATCCTGGGATGCTTTTGAGCACCCTTGAGCATCTCCTCATTGCTTCTCCTCCTCCTTAGCCCATGGAGGATCCTGGGTGCTGTATTTAGGGCCCACTCAAGATCAGGGATGGTGGTAATGATGAATGCGTCATGTTTTGTGGGTTACCGGGGAGCTTTTCAGCATCCTCAAGAGTCTCCTCGCTGCTAGCCCTCCTTCTTACCCCCTTGAGGATTCTAGGTGCTGTAGTCAGGGCTAATGGCAGCAATGAATGTGTCCTACACCATGGGTTCACAGGCTGTTTGTAAGCACCCAACATCTCTTAGGTGCTCTCCATCCTCCTAATCCCCTGGTGGATTCTGGGCACTGTACTCAGGGCCCACAGAGCTTAAAATCTTCTAAATCTTTGATTTTCCTCCTGAAAGAGAGTGAGAGAGAAAAAGAGCTAAAATGTACGTTTATTGCAACAAATGTCCATAAAACTCTTGTACAAACAAATAAGATGCAATTCATAGACATTAAAAGCAAATAAAATCATTCATATCAGGTGGAACCAAAATTGCTATATACAGATCATCAAGTGCCAGCTATTGACCATTAAAACTTGTGTTTAAAAAAAATAACGTAAAAAATGGGCTATCCTCACTGCCACATAAAAAAGCACATTCAGCAAAAAAGCAGTTCCTTTAAATCTAATAACAGGTTTTTTGTATGAGACATCTAGTCCTCATGTGTTGATGTTGATGCCTCCTTGACAGGTGGTGGAGGCCATACAGCCTGGACTTCGAACTTGTCCCCGAATTAAGCCTTCAATTGCACCCAGTCTTGTAGTCATAGTTTCCTTAAAGGACAATAGTCGGTCCTCTGATTTCTCCAGCTTAGCGCACCTTATTTGTTTTTACCCCTCCAGTGTTAGGAGGTTCCACTCTGTACAATACTCAATAATATCTTTGCTCCACCCCGCACAACTGCTTTAGTGCCTTCTGATTTCTTAGGTGGAGGTGGTGTACACAGGCATTTAATGCTAAACTTAGAGCCCGCGTTATTTTCTTGTACCAACAGTAGAGGCACATCTGTGACACAGGGATTAGCTCTTTTCCCACTGCTATTAAGTCTTTCCCCATACACCTTATGCGGGGGCAGTGCATTGATAGAGTTAAGATTGTCTCCAGTTGTACTGGTGGTGGGCCTCTGTTTTACTCTAATTGCCTTTTTTTGCATTGTGTAGCTGCTGAGCCACAACATCAATTCCATGTTCAATAGCCTCCATGGCAGGAGTTAAAAAGTTGGATATAGAGTTTGGTAAAGAATGGTCCTTAGGTGGGGGTAGCAAAGCTTACCACTTATCCATGGTGGCTAGTGCTTCATGTGGTCTATGAGATGGATGGAATTAAGCCACAAGTCCAGGAGACCGGTTGCAAGAGGAATGGCCCAGCCTCCTTTGTAGTCTGAAGGGTACATAAGGGTCTACCTCCTAGCCCACTATTGACCCGAGCTTCGTCTGGGCACGTACTACACACTTCCATGCTGTGGGTTCTCCAGGCTGCCTTTGAGCACCCTTGAGCTTCTCCTCATTGCTCCCCCTCCTCCTTAGCCCCTGGAAGATTCTGGGCACTGTGGTCAGGGCCCTCACAAGGTCAGGGCTGATGGCAGCATTGATTCTGTCCCGTGCTGTGGGTTCCTCTGCTCTTTTTAAGCACACTTGAGCCTTTCCTCGTTGCTCCCACTTAGCCCCTGGATAATTCTGGAAGCTATAGTCAGGGCCCGCAAAATATTAGGGCTGATGATGGCAATGAATCCGGCCGACGCTCTGGGTTCCTGGGCTGCTTTTGAACGTCCTCCAGTGTCTCTTTGTTGCTCCTCCGCCTTAGCCCATGCAGAATTCTGTACTCTGTATTTCGGGAGCACACAAGATCAGGGACGATGTCGGCAATGAATGCATCCCTCGCCGCAGGTTCCTGGGCTGCTTTTGAGCACCCGTGAGCATCTCCTTGTTGCTTGCCCTCCTCCTTTGTCACTATATTATTCTGGGTGCTGTAGTCAGGGCCTACACAAGATCAGGGCTGATGATGGGGAAGGATGCGTCCCGCACTGCAGATCCTAGGATGCTTTTGAGCACCCTTGAGCATCTCCTCATTGCTTCTCCTCCTCCTTAGCCCATGGAGGATCCTGGGTGCTGTATTTAGGGCCCACTCAAGATCAGGGATGGTGGTAATGATGAATGCGTCATGTTTTGTGGGTTACCGGGCAGCTTTTCAGCATCCTCAAGAGTCTCCTCGCTGCTAGCCCTCCTTCTTACCCCCTTGAGGATTCTAGGTGCTGTAGTCAGGGCTAATGGCAGCAATGAATGTGTCCTACACCATGGGTTCACAGGCTGTTTGTAAGCACCCAGCATTTCTTAGGTGCTCTCCATCCTCCTAATCCCCTGGTGGATTCTGGGCACTGTACTCAGGGCCCACAGAGCTTAAAATCTTCTAAATCTTTGATTTTCCTCCTGAAAGAGAGTGAGAGAGAGAAAGAGCTAAAATGTACGTTTATTGCAACAAATGTCCATAAAACTCTTGTGAAGACAAATAAGATGCAATTCATAGACATTAAAAGCAAATAAAATCATTCATATCAGGTGGAACCAAAATTGCTATATACAGATCATCAAGTGCCAGCTATTGACCATTAAAACTTGTGTTTAAAAAAAATAACGTAAAAAATGGGCTATCCTCACTGCCACATAAAAAAGCACATTCAGCAAAAAAGCAGTTCCTTTAAATCTAATAACAGGTATTTTGTATGAGACATCTAGTCCTCATGTGTTGATGTTGATGCCTCCTTGACAGGTGGTGGAGGCCATACAGCCTGGACTTCGAACTTGTCCCCGAATTAAGCCTTCAATTGCACCCAGTCTTGTAGTCATAGTTTCCTTAAAGGACAATAGTCGGTCCTCTGATTTCTCCAGCTTAGCGCACCTTATTTGTTTTTACCCCTCCAATGTTAGGAGGTTCCAGTCTGTACAATACTCAATAATATCTTTGCTCCACCCCGCACAACTGCTTTAGTGCCTTCTGATTTCTTAGGTGGAGGTGGTGTACACAGGCATTTAATGGTAAACTTAGAGCCCGCGTTATTTTCTTGTACCAACAGTAGAGGCACATCTGTGACACAGGATTAGCTCTTTTCCCACTGCTATTAAGTCTTTCCCCATACACCTTATGCGGGGGCAGTGCATTGATAGAGTTAAGATTGTCTCCAGTTGTACTGGTGGTGGGCCTCTGTTTTACTCTAATTGCCTTTTTTTGCATTGTGTAGCTGCTGAGCCACAACATCAATTCCATGTTCAATAGCCTCCATGGCAGGAGTTAAAAAGTTGGATATAGAGTTTGGTAAAGAATGGTCCTTAGGAGGGGGTAGCAAAGCTTACCACTTATCCATGGTGGCTAGTGCTTCATGTGGTCTATGAGATGGATGGAATTAAGCCACAAGTCCAGGAGACCGGTTGCAAGAGGAATGGCCCAGCCTCCTTTGTAGTCTGAAGGGTACATAAGGGTCTGCCTCCTAGCCTACTATTGACCCGGGCTTCGCCTGGGCACGTACTACACACTTCCCATGCTGTGGGTTCTCCAGGCTGCCTTTGAGCACCCTTGAGCTTCTCCTCATTGCTCCCCCTCCTCCTTAGCCCCTGGAAGATTCTGGGCACTGTGGTCAGGGCCCTCACAAGGTCACGGCTGATGGCAGCATTGATTCTGTCCCCTGCTGTGGGTTCCTCTGCTCTTTTTAAGCACACTTGAGCATTTCCTCGTTGCTCCCACTTAGCCCCTGGATAATTCTGGGAGCTATAGTCAGGGCCCACAAAATATTAGGGCTGATGATGGCGATGAATCCGGCCGACGCTCTGGGTTCCTGGGCTGCTTTTGAACGTCCTCCAATGTCTCTTTGTTGCTCCTCCGCCTTAGCCCATGCAGAATTCTGTACTCTGTATTTCGGGAGCACACAAGATCAGGGATGATGTCGGCAATGAATGCATCCCTCGCTGCAGGTTCCTGGGCTGCTTTTGAGCACCTGTGAGCATCTCCTTGTTGCTTGCCCTCCTCCTTTGTCACTATATTATTCTGGGTGCTGTAGTCAGGGCCTACACAAGATCAGGGCTGATGATGGGGAAAAATGTGTTCCGCACTGCAGATCCTGGGATGCTTTTGAGCACCCTTGAGCATCTCCTCATTGCTTCTCCTCCTCCTTAGCCCATGGAGGATCCTGGGTGCTGTATTTAGGGCCCACTCAAGATCAGGGATGGTGGTAATGATGAATGCGTCATGTTTTGTGGGTTACCGGGGAGCTTTTCAGCATCCTCAAGAGTCTCCTCGCTGCTAGCCCTCCTTCTTACCCCCTTGAGGATTCTAGGTGCTGTAGTCAGGGCTAATGGCAGCAATGAATGTGTCCTACACCATGGGTTCACAGGCTGTTTGTAAGCACCCAGCATCTCTTAGGTGCTCTCCATCCTCCTAATCCCCTGGTGGATTCTGGGCACTGTACTCAGGGCCCACAGAGCTTAAAATCTTCTAAATCTTTGATTTTCCTCCTGAAAGAGAGTGAGAGAGAAAAAGAGCTAAAATGTACGTTTATTGCAACAAATGTCCATAAAACTCTTGTACAAACAAATAAGATGCAATTCATAGACATTAAAAGCAAATAAAATCATTCATATCAGGTGGAACCAAAATTGCTATATACAGATCATCAAGTGCCAGCTATTGACCATTAAAACTTGTGTTTAAAAAAAATAACGTAAAAAATTGGCTATCCTCACTGCCACATAAAAAAGCACATTCAGCAAAAAAGCAGTTCCTTTAAATCTAATAACAGGTTTTTTGTATGAGACATCTAGTCCTCATGTGTTGATGTTGATGCCTCCTTGACAGGTGGTGGAGGCCATACAGCCTGGACTTCGAACTTGTCCCCGAATTAAGCCTTCAATTGCACCCAGTCTTGTAGTCATAGTTTCCTTAAAGGACAATAGTCGGTCCTCTGATTTCTCCAGCTTAGCGCACCTTATTTGTTTTTACCCCTCCAGTGTTAGGAGGTTCCACTCTGTACAATACTCAATAATATCTTTGCTCCACCCCGCACAACTGCTTTAGTGCCTTCTGATTTCTTAGGTGGAGGTGGTGTACACAGGCATTTAATGCTAAACTTAGAGCCCGCGTTATTTTCTTGTACCAACAGTAGAGGCACATCTGTGACACAGGGATTAGCTCTTTTCCCACTGCTATTAAGTCTTTCCCCATACACCTTATGCGGGGGCAGTGCATTGATAGAGTTAAGATTGTCTCCAGTTGTACTGGTGGTGGGCCTCTGTTTTACTCTAATTGCCTTTTTTTGCATTGTGTAGCTGCTGAGCCACAACATCAATTCCATGTTCAATAGCCTCCATGGCAGGAGTTAAAAAGTTGGATATAGAGTTTGGTAAAGAATGGTCCTTAGGTGGGGGTAGCAAAGCTTACCACTTATCCATGGTGGCTAGTGCTTCATGTGGTCTATGAGATGGATGGAATTAAGCCACAAGTCCAGGAGACCGGTTGCAAGAGGAATGGCCCAGCCTCCTTTGTAGTCTGAAGGGTACATAAGGGTCTACCTCCTAGCCCACTATTGACCCGAGCTTCGTCTGGGCACGTACTACACACTTCCATGCTGTGGGTTCTCCAGGCTGCCTTTGAGCACCCTTGAGCTTCTCCTCATTGCTCCCCCTCCTCCTTAGCCCCTGGAAGATTCTGGGCACTGTGGTCAGGGCCCTCACAAGGTCAGGGCTGATGGCAGCATTGATTCTGTCCCGTGCTGTGGGTTCCTCTGCTCTTTTTAAGCACACTTGAGCCTTTCCTCGTTGCTCCCACTTAGCCCCTGGATAATTCTGGAAGCTATAGTCAGGGCCCGCAAAATATTAGGGCTGATGATGGCAATGAATCCGGCCGACGCTCTGGGTTCCTGGGCTGCTTTTGAACGTCCTCCAGTGTCTCTTTGTTGCTCCTCCGCCTTAGCCCATGCAGAATTCTGTACTCTGTATTTCGGGAGCACACAAGATCAGGGACGATGTCGGCAATGAATGCATCCCTCGCCGCAGGTTCCTGGGCTGCTTTTGAGCACCCGTGAGCATCTCCTTGTTGCTTGCCCTCCTCCTTTGTCACTATATTATTCTGGGTGCTGTAGTCAGGGCCTACACAAGATCAGGGCTGATGATGGGGAAGGATGCGTCCCGCACTGCAGATCCTAGGATGCTTTTGAGCACCCTTGAGCATCTCCTCATTGCTTCTCCTCCTCCTTAGCCCATGGAGGATCCTGGGTGCTGTATTTAGGGCCCACTCAAGATCAGGGATGGTGGTAATGATGAATGCGTCATGTTTTGTGGGTTACCGGGCAGCTTTTCAGCATCCTCAAGAGTCTCCTCGCTGCTAGCCCTCCTTCTTACCCCCTTGAGGATTCTAGGTGCTGTAGTCAGGGCTAATGGCAGCAATGAATGTGTCCTACACCATGGGTTCACAGGCTGTTTGTAAGCACCCAGCATTTCTTAGGTGCTCTCCATCCTCCTAATCCCCTGGTGGATTCTGGGCACTGTACTCAGGGCCCACAGAGCTTAAAATCTTCTAAATCTTTGATTTTCCTCCTGAAAGAGAGTGAGAGAGAGAAAGAGCTAAAATGTACGTTTATTGCAACAAATGTCCATAAAACTCTTGTGAAGACAAATAAGATGCAATTCATAGACATTAAAAGCAAATAAAATCATTCATATCAGGTGGAACCAAAATTGCTATATACAGATCATCAAGTGCCAGCTATTGACCATTAAAACTTGTGTTTAAAAAAAATAACGTAAAAAATGGGCTATCCTCACTGCCACATAAAAAAGCACATTCAGCAAAAAAGCAGTTCCTTTAAATCTAATAACAGGTATTTTGTATGAGACATCTAGTCCTCATGTGTTGATGTTGATGCCTCCTTGACAGGTGGTGGAGGCCATACAGCCTGGACTTCGAACTTGTCCCCGAATTAAGCCTTCAATTGCACCCAGTCTTGTAGTCATAGTTTCCTTAAAGGACAATAGTCGGTCCTCTGATTTCTCCAGCTTAGCGCACCTTATTTGTTTTTACCCCTCCAATGTTAGGAGGTTCCAGTCTGTACAATACTCAATAATATCTTTGCTCCACCCCGCACAACTGCTTTAGTGCCTTCTGATTTCTTAGGTGGAGGTGGTGTACACAGGCATTTAATGGTAAACTTAGAGCCCGCGTTATTTTCTTGTACCAACAGTAGAGGCACATCTGTGACACAGGATTAGCTCTTTTCCCACTGCTATTAAGTCTTTCCCCATACACCTTATGCGGGGGCAGTGCATTGATAGAGTTAAGATTGTCTCCAGTTGTACTGGTGGTGGGCCTCTGTTTTACTCTAATTGCCTTTTTTTGCATTGTGTAGCTGCTGAGCCACAACATCAATTCCATGTTCAATAGCCTCCATGGCAGGAGTTAAAAAGTTGGATATAGAGTTTGGTAAAGAATGGTCCTTAGGAGGGGGTAGCAAAGCTTACCACTTATCCATGGTGGCTAGTGCTTCATGTGGTCTATGAGATGGATGGAATTAAGCCACAAGTCCAGGAGACCGGTTGCAAGAGGAATGGCCCAGCCTCCTTTGTAGTCTGAAGGGTACATAAGGGTCTGCCTCCTAGCCTACTATTGACCCGGGCTTCGCCTGGGCACGTACTACACACTTCCCATGCTGTGGGTTCTCCAGGCTGCCTTTGAGCACCCTTGAGCTTCTCCTCATTGCTCCCCCTCCTCCTTAGCCCCTGGAAGATTCTGGGCACTGTGGTCAGGGCCCTCACAAGGTCACGGCTGATGGCAGCATTGATTCTGTCCCCTGCTGTGGGTTCCTCTGCTCTTTTTAAGCACACTTGAGCATTTCCTCGTTGCTCCCACTTAGCCCCTGGATAATTCTGGGAGCTATAGTCAGGGCCCACAAAATATTAGGGCTGATGATGGCGATGAATCCGGCCGACGCTCTGGGTTCCTGGGCTGCTTTTGAACGTCCTCCAATGTCTCTTTGTTGCTCCTCCGCCTTAGCCCATGCAGAATTCTGTACTCTGTATTTCGGGAGCACACAAGATCAGGGATGATGTCGGCAATGAATGCATCCCTCGCTGCAGGTTCCTGGGCTGCTTTTGAGCACCTGTGAGCATCTCCTTGTTGCTTGCCCTCCTCCTTTGTCACTATATTATTCTGGGTGCTGTAGTCAGGGCCTACACAAGATCAGGGCTGATGATGGGGAAAAATGTGTTCCGCACTGCAGATCCTGGGATGCTTTTGAGCACCCTTGAGCATCTCCTCATTGCTTCTCCTCCTCCTTAGCCCATGGAGGATCCTGGGTGCTGTATTTAGGGCCCACTCAAGATCAGGGATGGTGGTAATGATGAATGCGTCATGTTTTGTGGGTTACCGGGGAGCTTTTCAGCATCCTCAAGAGTCTCCTCGCTGCTAGCCCTCCTTCTTACCCCCTTGAGGATTCTAGGTGCTGTAGTCAGGGCTAATGGCAGCAATGAATGTGTCCTACACCATGGGTTCACAGGCTGTTTGTAAGCACCCAGCATCTCTTAGGTGCTCTCCATCCTCCTAATCCCCTGGTGGATTCTGGGCACTGTACTCAGGGCCCACAGAGCTTAAAATCTTCTAAATCTTTGATTTTCCTCCTGAAAGAGAGTGAGAGAGAAAAAGAGCTAAAATGTACGTTTATTGCAACAAATGTCCATAAAACTCTTGTACAAACAAATAAGATGCAATTCATAGACATTAAAAGCAAATAAAATCATTCATATCAGGTGGAACCAAAATTGCTATATACAGATCATCAAGTGCCAGCTATTGACCATTAAAACTTGTGTTTAAAAAAAATAACGTAAAAAATGGGCTATCCTCACTGCCACATAAAAAAGCACATTCAGCAAAAAAGCAGTTCCTTTAAATCTAATAACAGGTTTTTTGTATGAGACATCTAGTCCTCATGTGTTGATGTTGATGCCTCCTTGACAGGTGGTGGAGGCCATACAGCCTGGACTTCGAACTTGTCCCCGAATTAAGCCTTCAATTGCACCCAGTCTTGTAGTCATAGTTTCCTTAAAGGACAATAGTCGGTCCTCTGATTTCTCCAGCTTAGCGCACCTTATTTGTTTTTACCCCTCCAGTGTTAGGAGGTTCCAGTCTGTACAATACTCAATAATATCTTTGCTCCACCCCGCACAACTGCTTTAGTGCCTTCTGATTTCTTAGGTGGAGGTGGTGTACACAGGCATTTAATGCTAAACTTAGAGCCCGCGTTATTTTCTTGTACCAACAGTAGAGGCACATCTGTGACACAGGGATTAGCTCTTTTCCCACTGCTATTAAGTCTTTCCCCATACACCTTATGCGGGGGCAGTGCATTGATAGAGTTAAGATTGTCTCCAGTTGTACTGGTGGTGGGCCTCTGTTTTACTCTAATTGCCTTTTTTTGCATTGTGTAGCTGCTGAGCCACAACATCAATTCCATGTTCAATAGCCTCCATGGCAGGAGTTAAAAAGTTGGATATAGAGTTTGGTAAAGAATGGTCCTTAGGTGGGGGTAGCAAAGCTTACCACTTATCCATGGTGGCTAGTGCTTCATGTGGTCTATGAGATGGATGGAATTAAGCCACAAGTCCAGGAGACCGGTTGCAAGAGGAATGGCCCAGCCTCCTTTGTAGTCTGAAGGGTACATAAGGGTCTACCTCCTAGCCCACTATTGACCCGAGCTTCGTCTGGGCACGTACTACACACTTCCATGCTGTGGGTTCTCCAGGCTGCCTTTGAGCACCCTTGAGCTTCTCCTCATTGCTCCCCCTCCTCCTTAGCTCCTGGAAGATTCTGGGCACTGTGGTCAGGGCCCTCACAAGGTCAGGGCTGATGGCAGCATTGATTCTGTCCCGTGCTGTGGGTTCCTCTGCTCTTTTTAAGCACACTTGAGCCTTTCCTCGTTGCTCCCACTTAGCCCCTGGATAATTCTGGAAGCTATAGTCAGGGCCCGCAAAATATTAGGGCTGATGATGGCAATGAATCCGGCCGACGCTCTGGGTTCCTGGGCTGCTTTTGAACGTCCTCCAGTGTCTCTTTGTTGCTCCTCCGCCTTAGCCCATGCAGAATTCTGTACTCTGTATTTCGGGAGCACACAAGATCAGGGACGATGTCGGCAATGAATGCATCCCTCGCCGCAGGTTCCTGGGCTGCTTTTGAGCACCCGTGAGCATCTCCTTGTTGCTTGCCCTCCTCCTTTGTCACTATATTATTCTGGGTGCTGTAGTCAGGGCCTACACAAGATCAGGGCTGATGATGGGGAAGAATGCGTCCCGCACTGCAGATCCTAGGATGCTTTTGAGCACCCTTGAGCATCTCCTCATTGCTTCTCCTCCTCCTTAGCCCATGGAGGATCCTGGGTGCTGTATTTAGGGCCCACTCAAGATCAGGGATGGTGGTAATGATGAATGCGTCATGTTTTGTGGGTTACCGGGCAGCTTTTCAGCATCCTCAAGAGTCTCCTCGCTGCTAGCCCTCCTTCTTACCCCCTTGAGGATTCTAGGTGCTGTAGTCAGGGCTAATGGCAGCAATGAATGTGTCCTACACCATGGGTTCACAGGCTGTTTGTAAGCACCCAGCATTTCTTAGGTGCTCTCCATCCTCCTAATCCCCTGGTGGATTCTGGGCACTGTACTCAGGGCCCACAGAGCTTAAAATCTTCTAAATCTTTGATTTTCCTCCTGAAAAAGAGTGAGAGAGAGAAAGAGCTAAAATGTACGTTTATTGCAACAAATGTCCATAAAACTCTTGTGCAGACAAATAAGATGCAATTCATAGACATTAAAAGCAAATAAAATCATTCATATCAGGTGGAACCAAAATTGCTATATACAGATCATCAAGTGCCAGCTATTGACCATTAAAACTTGTGTTTAAAAAAAATAACGTAAAAAATGGGCTATCCTCACTGCCACATAAAAAAGCACATTCAGCAAAAAAGCAGTTCCTTTAAATCTAATAACAGGTTTTTTGTATGAGACATCTAGTCCTCATGTGTTGATGTTGATGCCTCCTTGACAGGTGGTGGAGGCCATACAGCCTGGACTTCGAACTTGTCCCCGAATTAAGCCTTCAATTGCACCCAGTCTTGTAGTCATAGTTTCCTTAAAGGACAATAGTCGGTCCTCTGATTTCTCCAGCTTAGCGCACCTTATTTGTTTTTACCCCTCCAGTGTTAGGAGGTTCCAGTCTGTACAATACTCAATAATATCTTTGCTCCACCCCGCACAACTGCTTTAGTGCCTTCTGATTTCTTAGGTGGAGGTGGTGTACACAGGCATTTAATGGTAAACTTAGAGCCCGCGTTATTTTCTTGTACCAACAGTAGAGGCACATCTGTGACACAGGGATTAGCTCTTTTCCCACTGCTATTAAGTCTTTCCCCATACACCTTATGCGGGGGCAGTGCATTGATAGAGTTAAGATTGTCTCCAGTTGTACTGGTGGTGGGCCTCTGTTTTACTCTAATTGCCTTTTTTTGCATTGTGTAGCTGCTGAGCCACAACATCAATTCCATGTTCAATAGCCTCCATGGCAGGAGTTAAAAAGTTGGATATAGTGTTTGGTAAAGAATGGTCCTTCGGAGGGGGTAGCAAAGCTTACCACTTATCCATGGTGGCTAGTGCTTCATGTGGTCTATGAGATGGATGGAATTAAGCCACAAGTCCAGGAGACCGGTTGCAAGAGGAATGGCCCAGCCTCCTTTGTAGTCTGAAGGGTACATAAGGGTCTACCTCCTAGCCCACTATTGACCCGGGCTTCGTCTGGGCACGTACTACACACTTCCCATGCTGTGGGTTCTCCAGGCTGCCTTTGAGCACCCTTGAGCTTCTCCTCATTGCTCCCCCTCCTCCTTAGCCCCTGGAAGATTCTGGGCACTGTGGTCAGGGCCCTCACAAGGTCAGGGCTGATGGCAGCATTGATTCTGTCCCGTGCTGTGGGTTCCTCTGCTCTTTTTAAGCACACTTGAGCATTTCCTCGTTGCTCCCACTTAGCCCCTGGATAATTCTGGGAGCTATAGTCAGGGCCCACAAAATATTAGGGCTGATGATGGCGATGAATCCGGCCGACGCTCTGGGTTCCTGGGCTGCTTTTGAACGTCCTCCAGTGTCTCTTTGTTGCTCCTCCGCCTTAGCCCATGCAGAATTCTGTACTCTGTATTTCGGGAGCACACAAGATCAGGGATGATGTCGGCAATGAATGCATCCCTCGCCGCAGGTTCCTGGGCTGCTTTTGAGCACCTGTGAGCATCTCCTTGTTGCTTGCCATCCTCCTTTGTCACTATATTATTCTGGGTGCTGTAGTCAGGGCCTACACAAGATCAGGGCTGATGATGGGGAAAAATGTGTTCCGCACTGCAGATCCTGGGATGCTTTTGAGCACCCTTGAGCATCTCCTCATTGCTTCTCCTCCTCCTTAGCCCATGGAGGATCCTGGGTGCTGTATTTAGGGCCCACTCAAGATCAGGGATGGTGGTAATGATGAATGCGTCATGTTTTGTGGGTTACCGGGCAGCTTTTCCGCATCCTCAAGAGTCTCCTCGCTGCTAGCCCTCCTTCTTACCCCCTTGAGGATTCTAGGTGCTGTAGTCAGGGCTAATGGCAGCAATGAATGTGTCCTACACCATGGGTTCACAGGCTGTTTGTAAGCACCCAGCATCTCTTAGGTGCTCTCCATCCTCCTAATCCCCTGGTGGATTCTGGGCACTGTACTCAGGGACCACAGAGCTTAAAATCTTCTAAATCTTTGATTTTCCTCCTGAAAGAGAGTGAGAGAGAAATGGAGCTAAAATGTACGTTTATTGCAACAAATGTCCATAAAACTCTTGTACAAACAAATAAGATGCAATTCATAGACATTAAAAGCAAATAAAATCATTCATATCAGGTGGAACCAAAATTGCTATATACAGATCATCAAGTGCCAGCTATTGACCATTAAAACTTGTGTTTAAAAAAAATAACGTAAAAAATGGGCTATCCTCACTGCCACATAAAAAAGCACATTCAGCAAAAAAGCAGTTCCTTTAAATCTAATAACAGGTTTTTTGTATGAGACATCTAGTCCTCATGTGTTGATGTTGATGCCTCCTTGACAGGTGGTGGAGGCCATACAGCCTGGACTTCGAACTTGTCCCCGAATTAAGCCTTCAATTGCACCCAGTCTTGTAGTCATAGTTTCCTTAAAGGACAATAGTCGGTCCTCTGATTTCTCCAGCTTAGCGCACCTTATTTGTTTTTACCCCTCCAGTGTTAGGAGGTTCCAGTCTGTACAATACTCAATAATATCTTTGCTCCACCCCGCACAACTGCTTTAGTGCCTTCTGATTTCTTAGGTGGAGGTGGTGTACACAGGCATTTAATGGTAAACTTAGAGCCCGCGTTATTTTCTTGTACCAACAGTAGAGGCACATCTGTGACACAGGGATTAGCTCTTTTCCCACTGCTATTAAGTCATTCCCCATACACCTTATGCGGGGGCAGTGCATTGATAGAGTTAAGATTGTCTCCAGTTGTACTGGTGGTGGGCCTCTGTTTTACTCTAATTGCCTTTTTTTGCATTGTGTAGCTGCTGAGCCACAACATCAATTCCATGTTCAATAGCCTCCATGGCAGGAGTTAAAAAGTTGGATATAGAGTTTGGTAAAGAATGGTCCTTCGGAGGGGGTAGCAAAGCTTACCACTTATCCATGGTGGCTAGTGCTTCATGTGGTCTATGAGATGGATGGAATTAAGCCACAAGTCCAGGAGACCGGTTGCAAGAGGAATGGCCCAGCCTCCTTTGTAGTCTGAAGGGTACATAAGGGTCTACCTCCTAGCCCACTATTGACCCGGGCTTCGTCTGGGCACGTACTACACACTTCCCATGCTGTGGGTTCTCCAGGCTGCCTTTGAGCACCCTTGAGCTTCTCCTCATTGCTCCCCCTCCTCCTTAGCCCCTGGAAGATTCTGGGCACTGTGGTCAGGGCCCTCACAAGGTCAGGGCTGATGGCAGCATTGATTCTGTCCCGTGCTGTGGGTTCCTCTGCTCTTTTTAAGCACACTTGAGCATTTCCTCGTTGCTCCCACTTAGCCCCTGGATAATTCTGGGAGCTATAGTCAGGGCCCACAAAATATTAGGGCTGATGATGGCGATGAATCCGGCCGACGCTCTGGGTTCCTGGGCTGCTTTTGAACGTCCTCCAGTGTCTCTTTGTTGCTCCTCCGCCTTAGCCCATGCAGAATTCTGTACTCTGTATTTCGGGAGCACACAAGATCAGGGATGATGTCGGCAATGAATGCATCCCTCGCCGCAGGTTCCTGGGCTGCTTTTGAGCACCTGTGAGCATCTCCTTGTTGCTTGCCCTCCTCCTTTGTCACTATATTATTCTGGGTGCTGTAGTCAGGGCCTACACAAGATCAGGGCTGATGATGGGGAAAAATGTGTTCCGCACTGCAGATCCTGGGATGCTTTTGAGCACCCTTGAGCATCTCCTCATTGCTTCTCCTCCTCCTTAGCCCATGGAGGATCCTGGGTGCTGTATTTAGGGCCCACTCAAGATCAGGGATGGTGGTAATGATGAATGCGTCATGTTTTGTGGGTTACCGGGCAGCTTTTCCGCATCCTCAAGAGTCTCCTCGCTGCTAGCCCTCCTTCTTACCCCCTTGAGGATTCTAGGTGCTGTAGTCAGGGCTAATGGCAGCAATGAATGTGTCCTACACCATGGGTTCACAGGCTGTTTGTAAGCACCCAGCATCTCTTAGGTGCTCTCCATCCTCCTAATCCCCTGGTGGATTCTGGGCACTGTACTCAGGGGCCACAGAGCTTAAAATCTTCTAAATCTTTGATTTTCCTCCTGAAAGAGAGTGAGAGAGAAAAAGAGCTAAAATGTACGTTTATTGCAACAAATGTCCATAAAACTCTTGTAAAAACAAATAAGATGCAATTCATAGACATTAAAAGCAAATAAAATCATTCATATCAGGTGGAACCAAAATTGCTATATACAGATCATCAAGTGCCAGCTATTGACCATTAAAACTTGTGTTTAAAAAAAATAACGTAAAAAATGGGCTATCCTCACTGCCACATAAAAAAGCACATTCAGCAAAAAAGCAGTTCCTTTAAATCTAATAACAGGTTTTTTGTATGAGACATCTAGTCCTCATGTGTTGATGTTGATGCCTCCTTGACAGGTGGTGGAGGCCATACAGCCTGGACTTCGAACTTGTCCCCGAATTAAGCCTTCAATTGCACCCAGTCTTGTAGTCATAGTTTCCTTAAAGGACAATAGTCGGTCCTCTGATTTCTCCAGCTTAGCGCACCTTATTTGTTTTTACCCCTCCAGTGTTAGGAGGTTCCAGTCTGTACAATACTCAATAATATCTTTGCTCCACCCCGCACAACTGCTTTAGTGCCTTCTGATTTCTTAGGTGGAGGTGGTGTACACAGGCATTTAATGGTAAACTTAGAGCCCGCGTTATTTTCTTGTACCAACAGTAGAGGCACATCTGTGACACAGGGATTAGCTCTTTTCCCACTGCTATTAAGTCTTTCCCCATACACCTTATGTGGGGGCAGTGCATTGATAGAGTTAAGATTGTCTCCAGTTGTACTGGTGGTGGGCCTCTGTTTTACTCTAATTGCCTTTTTTTGCATTGTGTAGCTGCTGAGCCACAACATCAATTCCATGTTCAATAGCCTCCATGGCAGGAGTTAAAAAGTTGGATATAGAGTTTGGTAAAGAATGGTCCTTAGGAGGGGGTAGCAAAGCTTACCACTTATCCATGGTGGCTAGTGCTTCATGTGGTCTATGAGATGGATGGAATTAAGCCACAAGTCCAGGAGACCGGTTGCAAGAGGAATGGCCCAGCCTCCTTTGTAGTCTGAAGGGTACATAAGGGTCTACCTCCTAGCCCACTATTGACCCGAGCTTCGTCTGGGCACGTACTACACACTTCCCATGCTGTGGGTTCTCCAGGCTGCCTTTGAGCACCCTTGAGCTTCTCCTCATTGCTCCCCCTCCTCCTTAGCCCCTGGAAGATTCTGGGCACTGTGGTCAGGGCCCTCACAAGGTCAGGGCTGATGGCAGCATTGATTCTGTCCCGTGCTGTGGGTTCCTCTGCTCTTTTTAAGCACACTTGAGCCTTTCCTCGTTGCTCCCACTTAGCCCCTGGATAATTCTGGAAGCTATAGTCAGGGCCCGCAAAATATTAGGGCTGATGATGGCAATGAATCCGGCCGACGCTCTGGGTTCCTGGGCTGCTTTTGAACGTCCTCCAGTGTCTCTTTGTTGCTCCTCCGCCTTAGCCCATGCAGAATTCTGTACTCTGTATTTCGGGAGCACACAAGATCAGGGACGATGTCGGCAATGAATGCATCCCTCGCCGCAGGTTCCTGGGCTGCTTTTGAGCACCCGTGAGCATCTCCTTGTTGCTTGCCCTCCTCCTTTGTCACTTTATTATTCTGGGTGCTGTAGTCAGGGCCTACACAAGATCAGGGCTGATGATGGGGAAGAATGCGTCCCGCACTGCAGATCCTAGGATGCTTTTGAGCACCCTTGAGCATCTCCTCATTGCTTCTCCTCCTCCTTAGCCCATGGAGGATCCTGGGTGCTGTATTTAGGGCCCACTCAAGATCAGGGATGGTGGTAATGATGAATGCGTCATGTTTTGTGGGTTACCGGGCAGCTTTTCAGCATCCTCAAGAGTCTCCTCGCTGCTAGCCCTCCTTCTTACCCCCTTGAGGATTCTAGGTGCTGTAGTCAGGGCTAATGGCAGCAATGAATGTGTCCTACACCATGGGTTCACAGGCTGTTTGTAAGCACCCAGCATTTCTTAGGTGCTCTCCATCCTCCTAATCCCCTGGTGGATTCTGGGCACTGTACTCAGGGCCCACAGAGCTTAAAATCTTCTAAATCTTTGATTTTCCTCCTGAAAGAGAGTGAGAGAGAGAAAGAGCTAAAATGTACGTTTATTGCAACAAATGTCCATAAAACTCTTGTGCAGACAAATAAGATGCAATTCATAGACCTTAAAAGCAAATAAAATCATTCATATCAGGTGGAACCAAAATTGCTATATACAGATCATCAAGTGCCAGCTATTGACCATTAAAACTTGTGTTTAAAAAAAATAACGTAAAAAATGGGCTATCCTCACTGCCACATAAAAAAGCAAATTCAGCAAAAAAGCAGTTCCTTTAAATCTAATAACAGGTTTTTTGTATGAGACATCTAGTCCTCATGTGTTGATGTTGATGCCTCCTTGACAGGTGGTGGAGGCCATACAGCCTGGACTTCGAACTTGTCCCCGAATTAAGCCTTCAATTGCACCCAGTCTTGTAGTCATAGTTTCCTTAAAGGACAATAGTCGGTCCTCTGATTTCTCCAGCTTAGCGCACCTTATTTGTTTTTACCCCTCCAGTGTTAGGAGGTTCCAGTCTGTACAATACTCAATAATATCTTTGCTCCACCCCGCACAACTGCTTTAGTGCCTTCTGATTTCTTAGGTGGAGGTGGTGTACACAGGCATTTAATGCTAAACTTAGAGCCCGCGTTATTTTCTTGTACCAACAGTAGAGGCACATCTGTGACACAGGGATTAGCTCTTTTCCCACTGCTATTAAGTCTTTCCCCATACACCTTATGCGGGGGCAGTGCATTGATAGAGTTAAGATTGTCTCCAGTTGTACTGGTGGTGGGCCTCTGTTTTACTCTAATTGCCTTTTTTTGCATTGTGTAGCTGCTGAGCCACAACATCAATTCCATGTTCAATAGCCTCCATGGCAGGAGTTAAAAAGTTGGATATAGAGTTTGGTAAAGAATGGTCCTTAGGAGGGGGTAGCAAAGCTTACCACTTATCCATGGTGGCTAGTGCTTCATGTGGTCTATGAGATGGATGGAATTAAGCCACAAGTCCAGGAGACCGGTTGCAAGAGGAATGGCCCAGCCTCCTTTGTAGTCTGAAGGGTACATAAGGGTCTACCTCCTAGCCCACTATTGACCCGAGCTTCGTCTGGGCACGTACTACACACTTCCCATGCTGTGGGTTCTCCAGGCTGCCTTTGAGCACCCTTGAGCTTCTCCTCATTGCTCCCCCTCCTCCTTAGCCCCTGGAAGATTCTGGGCACTGTGGTCAGGGCCCTCACAAGGTCAGGGCTGATGGCAGCATTGATTCTGTCCCGTGCTGTGGGTTCCTCTGCTCTTTTTAAGCACACTTGAGCCTTTCCTCGTTGCTCCCACTTAGCCCCTGGATAATTCTGGAAGCTATAGTCAGGGCCCGCAAAATATTAGGGCTGATGATGGCAATGAATCCGGCCGACGCTCTGGGTTCCTGGGCTGCTTTTGAACGTCCTCCAGTGTCTCTTTGTTGCTCCTCCGCCTTAGCCCATGCAGAATTCTGTACTCTGTATTTCGGGAGCACACAAGATCAGGGATGATGTCGGCAATGAATGCATCCCTCGCCGCAGGTTCCTGGGCTGCTTTTGAGCACCTGTGAGCATCTCCTTGTTGCTTGCCCTCCTCCTTTGTCACTATATTATTCTGGGTGCTGTAGTCAGGGCCTACACAAGATCAGGGCTGATGATGGGGAAAAATGTGTTCCGCACTGCAGATCCTGGGATGCTTTTGAGCACCCTTGAGCATCTCCTCATTGCTTCTCCTCCTCCTTAGCCCATGGAGGATCCTGGGTGCTGTATTTAGGGCCCACTCAAGATCAGGGATGGTGGTAATGATGAATGCGTCATGTTTTGTGGGTTACCGGGCAGCTTTTCCGCATCCTCAAGAGTCTCCTCGCTGCTAGCCCTCCTTCTTACCCCCTTGAGGATTCTAGGTGCTGTAGTCAGGGCTAATGGCAGCAATGAATGTGTCCTACACCATGGGTTCACAGGCTGTTTGTAAGCACCCAGCATCTCTTAGGTGCTCTCCATCCTCCTAATCCCCTGGTGGATTCTGGGCACTGTACTCAGGGGCCACAGAGCTTAAAATCTTCTAAATCTTTGATTTTCCTCCTGAAAGAGAGTGAGAGAGAGAAAGAGCTAAAATGTACGTTTATTGCAACAAATGTCCATAAAACTCTTGTGAAGACAAATAAGATGCAATTCATAGACATTAAAAGCAAATAAAATCATTCATATCAGGTGGAACCAAAATTGCTATATACAGATCATCAAGTGCCAGCTATTGACCATTAAAACTTGTGTTTAAAAAAAATAACGTAAAAAATGGGCTATCCTCACTGCCACATAAAAAAGCACATTCAGCAAAAAAGCAGTTCCTTTAAATCTAATAACAGGTATTTTGTATGAGACATCTAGTCCTCATGTGTTGATGTTGATGCCTCCTTGACAGGTGGTGGAGGCCATACAGCCTGGACTTCGAACTTGTCCCCGAATTAAGCCTTCAATTGCACCCAGTCTTGTAGTCATAGTTTCCTTAAAGGACAATAGTCGGTCCTCTGATTTCTCCAGCTTAGCGCACCTTATTTGTTTTTACCCCTCCAATGTTAGGAGGTTCCAGTCTGTACAATACTCAATAATATCTTTGCTCCACCCCGCACAACTGCTTTAGTGCCTTCTGATTTCTTAGGTGGAGGTGGTGTACACAGGCATTTAATGGTAAACTTAGAGCCCGCGTTATTTTCTTGTACCAACAGTAGAGGCACATCTGTGACACAGGATTAGCTCTTTTCCCACTGCTATTAAGTCTTTCCCCATACACCTTATGCGGGGGCAGTGCATTGATAGAGTTAAGATTGTCTCCAGTTGTACTGGTGGTGGGCCTCTGTTTTACTCTAATTGCCTTTTTTTGCATTGTGTAGCTGCTGAGCCACAACATCAATTCCATGTTCAATAGCCTCCATGGCAGGAGTTAAAAAGTTGGATATAGAGTTTGGTAAAGAATGGTCCTTAGGAGGGGGTAGCAAAGCTTACCACTTATCCATGGTGGCTAGTGCTTCATGTGGTCTATGAGATGGATGGAATTAAGCCAAAAGTCCAGGAGACCGGTTGCAAGAGGAATGGCCCAGCCTCCTTTGTAGTCTGAAGGGTACATAAGGGTCTGCCTCCTAGCCTACTATTGACCCGGGCTTCGCCTGGGCACGTACTACACACTTCCCATGCTGTGGGTTCTCCAGGCTGCCTTTGAGCACCCTTGAGCTTCTCCTCATTGCTCCCCCTCCTCCTTAGCCCCTGGAAGATTCTGGGCACTGTGGTCAGGGCCCTCACAAGGTCACGGCTGATGGCAGCATTGATTCTGTCCCCTGCTGTGGGTTCCTCTGCTCTTTTTAAGCACACTTGAGCATTTCCTCGTTGCTCCCACTTAGCCCCTGGATAATTCTGGGAGCTATAGTCAGGGCCCACAAAATATTAGGGCTGATGATGGCGATGAATCCGGCCGACGCTCTGGGTTCCTGGGCTGCTTTTGAACGTCCTCCAATGTCTCTTTGTTGCTCCTCCGCCTTAGCCCATGCAGAATTCTGTACTCTGTATTTCGGGAGCACACAAGATCAGGGATGATGTCGGCAATGAATGCATCCCTCGCTGCAGGTTCCTGGGCTGCTTTTGAGCACCTGTGAGCATCTCCTTGTTGCTTGCCCTCCTCCTTTGTCACTATATTATTCTGGGTGCTGTAGTCAGGGCCTACACAAGATCAGGGCTGATGATGGGGAAAAATGTGTTCCGCACTGCAGATCCTGGGATGCTTTTGAGCACCCTTGAGCATCTCCTCATTGCTTCTCCTCCTCCTTAGCCCATGGAGGATCCTGGGTGCTGTATTTAGGGCCCACTCAAGATCAGGGATGGTGGTAATGATGAATGCGTCATGTTTTGTGGGTTACCGGGGAGCTTTTCAGCATCCTCAAGAGTCTCCTCGCTGCTAGCCCTCCTTCTTACCCCCTTGAGGATTCTAGGTGCTGTAGTCAGGGCTAATGGCAGCAATGAATGTGTCCTACACCATGGGTTCACAGGCTGTTTGTAAGCACCCAGCATCTCTTAGGTGCTCTCCATCCTCCTAATCCCCTGGTGGATTCTGGGCACTGTACTCAGGGCCCACAGAGCTTAAAATCTTCTAAATCTTTGATTTTCCTCCTGAAAGAGAGTGAGAGAGAAAAAGAGCTAAAATGTACGTTTATTGCAACAAATGTCCATAAAACTCTTGTACAAACAAATAAGATGCAATTCATAGACATTAAAAGCAAATAAAATCATTCATATCAGGTGGAACCAAAATTGCTATATACAGAACATCAAGTGCCAGCTATTGACCATTAAAACTTGTGTTTAAAAAAAATAACGTAAAAAATGGGCTATCCTCACTGCCACATAAAAAAGCACATTCAGCAAAAAAGCAGTTCCTTTAAATCTAATAACAGGTTTTTTGTATGAGACATCTAGTCCTCATGTGTTGATGTTGATGCCTCCTTGACAGGTGCTGGAGGCCATACAGCCTGGACTTCGAACTTGTCCCCGAATTAAGCCTTCAATTGCACCCAGTATTGTAGTCATAGTTTCCTTAAAGGACAATAGTCGGTCCTCTGATTTCTCCAGCTTAGCGCACCTTATTTGTTTTTACCCCTCCAGTGTTAGGAGGTTCCAGTCTGTACAATACTCAATAATATCTTTGCTCCACCCCGCACAACTGCTTTAGTGCCTTCTGATTTCTTAGGTGGAGGTGGTGTACACAGGCATTTAATGCTAAACTTAGAGCCCGCGTTATTTTCTTGTACCAACAGTAGAGGCACATCTGTGACACAGGGATTAGCTCTTTTCCCACTGCTATTAAGTCTTTCCCCATACACCTTATGCGGGGGCAGTGCATTGATAGAGTTAAGATTGTCTCCAGTTGTACTGGTGGTGGGCCTCTGTTTTACTCTAATTGCCTTTTTTTGCATTGTGTAGCTGCTGAGCCACAACATCAATTCCATGTTCAATAGCCTCCATGGCAGGAGTTAAAAAGTTGGATATAGAGTTTGGTAAAGAATGGTCCTTAGGTGGGGGTAGCAAAGCTTACCACTTATCCATGGTGGCTAGTGCTTCATGTGGTCTATGAGATGGATGGAATTAAGCCACAAGTCCAGGAGACCGGTTGCAAGAGGAATGGCCCAGCCTCCTTTGTAGTCTGAAGGGTACATAAGGGTCTACCTCCTAGCCCACTATTGACCCGAGCTTCGTCTGGGCACGTACTACACACTTCCATGCTGTGGGTTCTCCAGGCTGCCTTTGAGCACCCTTGAGCTTCTCCTCATTGCTCCCCCTCCTCCTTAGCCCCTGGAAGATTCTGGGCACTGTGGTCAGGGCCCTCACAAGGTCAGGGCTGATGGCAGCATTGATTCTGTCCCGTGCTGTGGGTTCCTCTGCTCTTTTTAAGCACACTTGAGCCTTTCCTCGTTGCTCCAACTTAGCCCCTGGATAATTCTGGAAGCTATAGTCAGGGCCCGCAAAATATTAGGGCTGATGATGGCAATGAATCCGGCCGACGCTCTGGGTTCCTGGGCTGCTTTTGAACGTCCTCCAGTGTCTCTTTGTTGCTCCTCCGCCTTAGCCCATGCAGAATTCTGTACTCTGTATTTCGGGAGCACACAAGATCAGGGACGATGTCGGCAATGAATGCATCCCTCGCCGCAGGTTCCTGGGCTGCTTTTGAGCACCCGTGAGCATCTCCTTGTTGCTTGCCCTCCTCCTTTGTCACTATATTATTCTGGGTGCTGTAGTCAGGGCCTACACAAGATCAGGGCTGATGATGGGGAAGAATGCGTCCCGCACTGCAGATCCTAGGATGCTTTTGAGCACCCTTGAGCATCTCCTCATTGCTTCTCCTCCTCCTTAGCCCATGGAGGATCCTGGGTGCTGTATTTAGGGCCCACTCAAGATCAGGGATGGTGGTAATGATGAATGCGTCATGTTTTGTGGGTTACGGGGCAGCTTTTCAGCATCCTCAAGAGTCTCCTCGCTGCTAGCCCTCCTTCTTACCCCCTTGAGGATTCTAGGTGCTGTAGTCAGGGCTAATGGCAGCAATGAATGTGTCCTACACCATGGGTTCACAGGCTGTTTGTAAGCACCCAGCATTTCTTAGGTGCTCTCCATCCTCCTAATCCCCTGGTGGATTCTGGGCACTGTACTCAGGGCCCACAGAGCTTAAAATCTTCTAAATCTTTGATTTTCCTCCTGAAAGAGAGTGAGAGAGAGAAAGAGCTAAAATGTACGTTTATTGCAACAAATGTCCATAAAACTCTTGTGAAGACAAATAAGATGCAATTCATAGACATTAAAAGCAAATAAAATCATTCATATCAGGTGGAACCAAAATTGCTATATACAGATCATCAAGTGCCAGCTATTGACCATTAAAACTTGTGTTTAAAAAAAATAACGTAAAAAATGGGCTATCCTCACTGCCACATAAAAAAGCACATTCAGCAAAAACGCAGTTCCTTTAAATCTAATAACAGGTATTTTGTATGAGACATCTAGTCCTCATGTGTTGATGTTGATGCCTCCTTGACAGGTGGTGGAGGCCATACAGCCTGGACTTCGAACTTGTCCCCGAATTAAGCCTTCAATTGCACCCAGTCTTGTAGTCATAGTTTCCTTAAAGGACAATAGTCGGTCCTCTGATTTCTCCAGCTTAGCGCACCTTATTTGTTTTTACCCCTCCAATGTTAGGAGGTTCCAGTCTGTACAATACTCAATAATATCTTTGCTCCACCCCGCACAACTGCTTTAGTGCCTTCTGATTTCTTAGGTGGAGGTGGTGTACACAGGCATTTAATGGTAAACTTAGAGCCCGCGTTATTTTCTTGTACCAACAGTAGAGGCACATCTGTGACACAGGATTAGCTCTTTTCCCACTGCTATTAAGTCTTTCCCCATACACCTTATGCGGGGGCAGTGCATTGATAGAGTTAAGATTGTCTCCAGTTGTACTGGTGGTGGGCCTCTGTTTTACTCTAATTGCCTTTTTTTGCATTGTGTAGCTGCTGAGCCACAACATCAATTCCATGTTCAATAGCCTCCATGGCAGGAGTTAAAAAGTTGGATATAGAGTTTGGTAAAGAATGGTCCTTAGGAGGGGGTAGCAAAGCTTACCACTTATCCATGGTGGCTAGTGCTTCATGTGGTCTATGAGATGGATGGAATTAAGCCACAAGTCCAGGAGACCGGTTGCAAGAGGAATGGCCCAGCCTCCTTTGTAGTCTGAAGGGTACATAAGGGTCTGCCTCCTAGCCTACTATTGACCCGGGCTTCGCCTGGGCACGTACTACACACTTCCCATGCTGTGGGTTCTCCAGGCTGCCTTTGAGCACCCTTGAGCTTCTCCTCATTGCTCCCCCTCCTCCTTAGCCCCTGGAAGATTCTGGGCACTGTGGTCAGGGCCCTCACAAGGTCACGGCTGATGGCAGCATTGATTCTGTCCCCTGCTGTGGGTTCCTCTGCTCTTTTTAAGCACACTTGAGCATTTCCTCGTTGCTCCCACTTAGCCCCTGGATAATTCTGGGAGCTATAGTCAGGGCCCACAAAATATTAGGGCTGATGATGGCGATGAATCCGGCCGACGCTCTGGGTTCCTGGGCTGCTTTTGAACGTCCTCCAATGTCTCTTTGTTGCTCCTCCGCCTTAGCCCATGCAGAATTCTGTACTCTGTATTTCGGGAGCACACAAGATCAGGGATGATGTCGGCAATGAATGCATCCCTCGCTGCAGGTTCCTGGGCTGCTTTTGAGCACCTGTGAGCATCTCCTTGTTGCTTGCCCTCCTCCTTTGTCACTATATTATTCTGGGTGCTGTAGTCAGGGCCTACACAAGATCAGGGCTGATGATGGGGAAAAATGTGTTCCGCACTGCAGATCCTGGGATGCTTTTGAGCACCCTTGAGCATCTCCTCATTGCTTCTCCTCCTCCTTAGCCCATGGAGGATCCTGGGTGCTGTATTTAGGGCCCACTCAAGATCAGGGATGGTGGTAATGATGAATGCGTCATGTTTTGTGGGTTACCGGGGAGCTTTTCAGCATCCTCAAGAGTCTCCTCGCTGCTAGCCCTCCTTCTTACCCCCTTGAGGATTCTAGGTGCTGTAGTCAGGGCTAATGGCAGCAATGAATGTGTCCTACACCATGGGTTCACAGGCTGTTTGTAAGCACCCAGCATCTCTTAGGTGCTCTCCATCCTCCTAATCCCCTGGTGGATTCTGGGCACTGTACTCAGGGCCCACAGAGCTTAAAATCTTCTAAATCTTTGATTTTCCTCCTGAAAGAGAGTGAGAGAGAAAAAGAGCTAAAATGTACGTTTATTGCAACAAATGTCCATAAAACTCTTGTACAAACAAATAAGATGCAATTCATAGACATTAAAAGCAAATAAAATCATTCATATCAGGTGGAACCAAAATTGCTATATACAGATCATCAAGTGCCAGCTATTGACCATTAAAACTTGTGTTTAAAAAAAATAACGTAAAAAATGGGCTATCCTCACTGCCACATAAAAAAGCACATTCAGCAAAAAAGCAGTTCCTTTAAATCTAATAACAGGTTTTTTGTATGAGACATCTAGTCCTCATGTGTTGATGTTGATGCCTCCTTGACAGGTGGTGGAGGCCATACAGCCTGGACTTCGAACTTGTCCCCGAATTAAGCCTTCAATTGCACCCAGTCTTGTAGTCATAGTTTCCTTAAAGGACAATAGTCGGTCCTCTGATTTCTCCAGCTTAGCGCACCTTATTTGTTTTTACCCCTCCAGTGTTAGGAGGTTCCAGTCTGTACAATACTCAATAATATCTTTGCTCCACCCCGCACAACTGCTTTAGTGCCTTCTGATTTCTTAGGTGGAGGTGGTGTACACAGGCATTTAATGCTAAACTTAGAGCCCGCGTTATTTTCTTGTACCAACAGTAGAGGCACATCTGTGACACAGGGATTAGCTCTTTTCCCACTGCTATTAAGTCTTTCCCCATACACCTTATGCGGGGGCAGTGCATTGATAGAGTTAAGATTGTCTCCAGTTGTACTGGTGGTGGGCCTCTGTTTTACTCTAATTGCCTTTTTTTGCATTGTGTAGCTGCTGAGCCACAACATCAATTCCATGTTCAATAGCCTCCATGGCAGGAGTTAAAAAGTTGGATATAGAGTTTGGTAAAGAATGGTCCTTAGGTGGGGGTAGCAAAGCTTACCACTTATCCATGGTGGCTAGTGCTTCATGTGGTCTATGAGATGGATGGAATTAAGCCACAAGTCCAGGAGACCGGTTGCAAGAGGAATGGCCCAGCCTCCTTTGTAGTCTGAAGGGTACATAAGGGTCTACCTCCTAGCCCACTATTGACCCGAGCTTCGTCTGGGCACGTACTACACACTTCCATGCTGTGGGTTCTCCAGGCTGCCTTTGAGCACCCTTGAGCTTCTCCTCATTGCTCCCCCTCCTCCTTAGCCCCTGGAAGATTCTGGGCACTGTGGTCAGGGCCCTCACAAGGTCAGGGCTGATGGCAGCATTGATTCTGTCCCGTGCTGTGGGTTCCTCTGCTCTTTTTAAGCACACTTGAGCCTTTCCTCGTTGCTCCCACTTAGCCCCTGGATAATTCTGGAAGCTATAGTCAGGGCCCGCAAAATATTAGGGCTGATGATGGCAATGAATCCGGCCTACGCTCTGGGTTCCTGGGCTGCTTTTGAACGTCCTCCAGTGTCTCTTTGTTGCTCCTCCGCCTTAGCCCATGCAGAATTCTGTACTCTGTATTTCGGGAGCACACAAGATCAGGGACGATGTCGGCAATGAATGCATCCCTCGCCGCAGGTTCCTGGGCTGCTTTTGAGCACCCGTGAGCATCTCCTTGTTGCTTGCCCTCCTCCTTTGTCACTATATTATTCTGGGTGCTGTAGTCAGGGCCTACACAAGATCAGGGCTGATGATGGGGAAGAATGCGTCCCGCACTGCAGATCCTAGGATGCTTTTGAGCACCCTTGAGCATCTCCTCATTGCTTCTCCTCCTCCTTAGCCCATGGAGGATCCTGGGTGCTGTATTTAGGGCCCACTCAAGATCAGGGATGGTGGTAATGATGAATGCGTCATGTTTTGTGGGTTACCGGGCAGCTTTTCAGCATCCTCAAGAGTCTCCTCGCTGCTAGCCCTCCTTCTTACCCCCTTGAGGATTCTAGGTGCTGTAGTCAGGGCTAATGGCAGCAATGAATGTGTCCTACACCATGGGTTCACAGGCTGTTTGTAAGCACCCAGCATTTCTTAGGTGCTCTCCATCCTCCTAATCCCCTGGTGGATTCTGGGCACTGTACTCAGGGCCCACAGAGCTTAAAATCTTCTAAATCTTTGATTTTCCTCCTGAAAGAGAGTGAGAGAGAGAAAGAGCTAAAATGTACGTTTATTGCAACAAATGTCCATAAAACTCTTGTGAAGACAAATAAGATGCAATTCATAGACATTAAAAGCAAATAAAATCATTCATATCAGGTGGAACCAAAATTGCTATATACAGATCATCAAGTGCCAGCTATTGACCATTAAAACTTGTGTTTAAAAAAAATAACGTAAAAAATGGGCTATCCTCACTGCCACATAAAAAAGCACATTCAGCAAAAAAGCAGTTCCTTTAAATCTAATAACAGGTATTTTGTATGAGACATCTAGTCCTCATGTGTTGATGTTGATGCCTCCTTGACAGGTGGTGGAGGCCATACAGCCTGGACTTCGAACTTGTCCCCGAATTAAGCCTTCAATTGCACCCAGTCTTGTAGTCATAGTTTCCTTAAAGGACAATAGTCGGTCCTCTGATTTCTCCAGCTTAGCGCACCTTATTTGTTTTTACCCCTCCAATGTTAGGAGGTTCCAGTCTGTACAATACTCAATAATATCTTTGCTCCACCCCGCACAACTGCTTTAGTGCCTTCTGATTTCTTAGGTGGAGGTGGTGTACACAGGCATTTAATGGTAAACTTAGAGCCCGCGTTATTTTCTTGTACCAACAGTAGAGGCACATCTGTGACACAGGATTAGCTCTTTTCCCACTGCTATTAAGTCTTTCCCCATACACCTTATGCGGGGGCAGTGCATTGATAGAGTTAAGATTGTCTCCAGTTGTACTGGTGGTGGGCCTCTGTTTTACTCTAATTGCCTTTTTTTGCATTGTGTAGCTGCTGAGCCACAACATCAATTCCATGTTCAATAGCCTCCATGGCAGGAGTTAAAAAGTTGGATATAGAGTTTGGTAAAGAATGGTCCTTAGGAGGGGGTAGCAAAGCTTACCACTTATCCATGGTGGCTAGTGCTTCATGTGGTCTATGAGATGGATGGAATTAAGCCACAAGTCCAGGAGACCGGTTGCAAGAGGAATGGCCCAGCCTCCTTTGTAGTCTGAAGGGTACATAAGGGTCTGCCTCCTAGCCTACTATTGACCCGGGCTTCGCCTGGGCACGTACTACACACTTCCCATGCTGTGGGTTCTCCAGGCTGCCTTTGAGCACCCTTGAGCTTCTCCTCATTGCTCCCCCTCCTCCTTAGCCCCTGGAAGATTCTGGGCACTGTGGTCAGGGCCCTCACAAGGTCACGGCTGATGGCAGCATTGATTCTGTCCCCTGCTGTGGGTTCCTCTGCTCTTTTTAAGCACACTTGAGCATTTCCTCGTTGCTCCCACTTAGCCCCTGGATAATTCTGGGAGCTATAGTCAGGGCCCACAAAATATTAGGGCTGATGATGGCGATGAATCCGGCCGACGCTCTGGGTTCCTGGGCTGCTTTTGAACGTCCTCCAATGTCTCTTTGTTGCTCCTCCGCCTTAGCCCATGCAGAATTCTGTACTCTGTATTTCGGGAGCACACAAGATCAGGGATGATGTCGGCAATGAATGCATCCCTCGCTGCAGGTTCCTGGGCTGCTTTTGAGCACCTGTGAGCATCTCCTTGTTGCTTGCCCTCCTCCTTTGTCACTATATTATTCTGGGTGCTGTAGTCAGGGCCTACACAAGATCAGGGCTGATGATGGGGAAAAATGTGTTCCGCACTGCAGATCCTGGGATGCTTTTGAGCACCCTTGAGCATCTCCTCATTGCTTCTCCTCCTCCTTAGCCCATGGAGGATCCTGGGTGCTGTATTTAGGGCCCACTCAAGATCAGGGATGGTGGTAATGATGAATGCGTCATGTTTTGTGGGTTACCGGGGAGCTTTTCAGCATCCTCAAGAGTCTCCTCGCTGCTAGCCCTCCTTCTTACCCCCTTGAGGATTCTAGGTGCTGTAGTCAGGGCTAATGGCAGCAATGAATGTGTCCTACACCATGGGTTCACAGGCTGTTTGTAAGCACCCAGCATCTCTTAGGTGCTCTCCATCCTCCTAATCCCCTGGTGGATTCTGGGCACTGTACTCAGGGCCCACAGAGCTTAAAATCTTCTAAATCTTTGATTTTCCTCCTGAAAGAGAGTGAGAGAGAAAAAGAGCTAAAATGTACGTTTATTGCAACAAATGTCCATAAAACTCTTGTACAAACAAATAAGATGCAATTCATAGACATTAAAAGCAAATAAAATCATTCATATCAGGTGGAACCAAAATTGCTATATACAGATCATCAAGTGCCAGCTATTGACCATTAAAACTTGTGTTTAAAAAAAATAACGTAAAAAATGGGCTATCCTCACTGCCACATAAAAAAGCACATTCAGCAAAAAAGCAGTTCCTTTAAATCTAATAACAGGTTTTTTGTATGAGACATCTAGTCCTCATGTGTTGATGTTGATGCCTCCTTGACAGGTGGTGGAGGCCATACAGCCTGGACTTCGAACTTGTCCCCGAATTAAGCCTTCAATTGCACCCAGTCTTGTAGTCATAGTTTCCTTAAAGGACAATAGTCGGTCCTCTGATTTCTCCAGCTTAGCGCACCTTATTTGTTTTTACCCCTCCAGTGTTAGGAGGTTCCAGTCTGTACAATACTCAATAATATCTTTGCTCCACCCCGCACAACTGCTTTAGTGCCTTCTGATTTCTTAGGTGGAGGTGGTGTACACAGGCATTTAATGCTAAACTTAGAGCCCGCGTTATTTTCTTGTACCAACAGTAGAGGCACATCTGTGACACAGGGATTAGCTCTTTTCCCACTGCTATTAAGTCTTTCCCCATACACCTTATGCGGGGGCAGTGCATTGATAGAGTTAAGATTGTCTCCAGTTGTACTGGTGGTGGGCCTCTGTTTTACTCTAATTGCCTTTTTTTGCATTGTGTAGCTGCTGAGCCACAACATCAATTCCATGTTCAATAGCCTCCATGGCAGGAGTTAAAAAGTTGGATATAGAGTTTGGTAAAGAATGGTCCTTAGGTGGGGGTAGCAAAGCTTACCACTTATCCATGGTGGCTAGTGCTTCATGTGGTCTATGAGATGGATGGAATTAAGCCACAAGTCCAGGAGACCGGTTGCAAGAGGAATGGCCCAGCCTCCTTTGTAGTCTGAAGGGTACATAAGGGTCTACCTCCTAGCCCACTATTGACCCGAGCTTCGTCTGGGCACGTACTACACACTTCCATGCTGTGGGTTCTCCAGGCTGCCTTTGAGCACCCTTGAGCTTCTCCTCATTGCTCCCCCTCCTCCTTAGCCCCTGGAAGATTCTGGGCACTGTGGTCAGGGCCCTCACAAGGTCAGGGCTGATGGCAGCATTGATTCTGTCCCGTGCTGTGGGTTCCTCTGCTCTTTTTAAGCACACTTGAGCCTTTCCTCGTTGCTCCCACTTAGCCCCTGGATAATTCTGGAAGCTATAGTCAGGGCCCGCAAAATATTAGGGCTGATGATGGCAATGAATCCGGCCGACGCTCTGGGTTCCTGGGCTGCTTTTGAACATCCTCCAGTGTCTCTTTGTTGCTCCTCCGCCTTAGCCCATGCAGAATTCTGTACTCTGTATTTCGGGAGCACACAAGATCAGGGACGATGTCGGCAATGAATGCATCCCTCGCCGCAGGTTCCTGGGCTGCTTTTGAGCACCCGTGAGCATCTCCTTGTTGCTTGCCCTCCTCCTTTGTCACTATATTATTCTGGGTGCTGTAGTCAGGGCCTACACAAGATCAGGGCTGATGATGGGGAAGAATGCGTCCCGCACTGCAGATCCTAGGATGCTTTTGAGCACCCTTGAGCATCTCCTCATTGCTTCTCCTCCTCCTTAGCCCATGGAGGATCCTGGGTGCTGTATTTAGGGCCCACTCAAGATCAGGGATGGTGGTAATGATGAATGCGTCATGTTTTGTGGGTTACCGGGCAGCTTTTCAGCATCCTCAAGAGTCTCCTCGCTGCTAGCCCTCCTTCTTACCCCCTTGAGGATTCTAGGTGCTGTAGTCAGGGCTAATGGCAGCAATGAATGTGTCCTACACCATGGGTTCACAGGCTGTTTGTAAGCACCCAGCATTTCTTAGGTGCTCTCCATCCTCCTAATCCCCTGGTGGATTCTGGGCACTGTACTCAGGGCCCACAGAGCTTAAAATCTTCTAAATCTTTGATTTTCCTCCTGAAAGAGAGTGAGAGAGAGAAAGAGCTAAAATGTACGTTTATTGCAACAAATGTCCATAAAACTCTTGTGCAGACAAATAAGATGCAATTCATAGACATTAAAAGCAAATAAAATCATTCATATCAGGTGGAACCAAAATTGCTATATACAGATCATCAAGTGCCAGCTATTGACCATTAAAACTTGTGTTTAAAAAAAATAACGTAAAAAATGGGCTATCCTCACTGCCACATAAAAAAGCACATTCAGCAAAAAAGCAGTTCCTTTAAATCTAATAACAGGTTTTTTGTATGAGACATCTAGTCCTCATGTGTTGATGTTGATGCCTCCTTGACAGGTGGTGGAGGCCATACAGCCTGGACTTCGAACTTGTCCCCGAATTAAGCCTTCAATTGCACCCAGTCTTGTAGTCATAGTTTCCTTAAAGGACAATAGTCGGTCCTCTGATTTCTCCAGCTTAGCGCACCTTATTTGTTTTTACCCCTCCAGTGTTAGGAGGTTCCAGTCTGTACAATACTCAATAATATCTTTGCTCCACCCCGCACAACTGCTTTAGTGCCTTCTGATTTCTTAGGTGGAGGTGGTGTACACAGGCATTTAATGGTAAACTTAGAGCCCGCGTTATTTTCTTGTACCAACAGTAGAGGCACATCTGTGACACAGGGATTAGCTCTTTTCCCACTGCTATTAAGTCTTTCCCCATACACCTTATGCGGGGGCAGTGCATTGATAGAGTTAAGATTGTCTCCAGTTGTACTGGTGGTGGGCCTCTGTTTTACTCTAATTGCCTTTTTTTGCATTGTGTAGCTGCTGAGCCACAACATCAATTCCATGTTCAATAGCCTCCATGGCAGGAGTTAAAAAGTTGGATATAGTGTTTGGTAAAGAATGGTCCTTCGGAGGGGGTAGCAAAGCTTACCACTTATCCATGGTGGCTAGTGCTTCATGTGGTCTATGAGATGGATGGAATTAAGCCACAAGTCCAGGAGACCGGTTGCAAGAGGAATGGCCCAGCCTCCTTTGTAGTCTGAAGGGTACATAAGGGTCTACCTCCTAGCCCACTATTGACCCGGGCTTCGTCTGGGCACGTACTACACACTTCCCATGCTGTGGGTTCTCCAGGCTGCCTTTGAGCACCCTTGAGCTTCTCCTCATTGCTCCCCCTCCTCCTTAGCCCCTGGAAGATTCTGGGCACTGTGGTCAGGGCCCTCACAAGGTCAGGGCTGATGGCAGCATTGATTCTGTCCCGTGCTGTGGGTTCCTCTGCTCTTTTTAAGCACACTTGAGCATTTCCTCGTTGCTCCCACTTAGCCCCTGGATAATTCTGGGAGCTATAGTCAGGGCCCACAAAATATTAGGGCTGATGATGGCGATGAATCCGGCCGACGCTCTGGGTTCCTGGGCTGCTTTTGAACGTCCTCCAGTGTCTCTTTGTTGCTCCTCCGCCTTAGCCCATGCAGAATTCTGTACTCTGTATTTCGGGAGCACACAAGATCAGGGATGATGTCGGCAATGAATGCATCCCTCGCCGCAGGTTCCTGGGCTGCTTTTGAGCACCTGTGAGCATCTCCTTGTTGCTTGCCATCCTCCTTTGTCACTATATTATTCTGGGTGCTGTAGTCAGGGCCTACACAAGATCAGGGCTGATGATGGGGAAAAATGTGTTCCGCACTGCAGATCCTGGGATGCTTTTGAGCACCCTTGAGCATCTCCTCATTGCTTCTCCTCCTCCTTAGCCCATGGAGGATCCTGGGTGCTGTATTTAGGGCCCACTCAAGATCAGGGATGGTGGTAATGATGAATGCGTCATGTTTTGTGGGTTACCGGGCAGCTTTTCCGCATCCTCAAGAGTCTCCTCGCTGCTAGCCCTCCTTCTTACCCCCTTGAGGATTCTAGGTGCTGTAGTCAGGGCTAATGGCAGCAATGAATGTGTCCTACACCATGGGTTCACAGGCTGTTTGTAAGCACCCAGCATCTCTTAGGTGCTCTCCATCCTCCTAATCCCCTGGTGGATTCTGGGCACTGTACTCAGGGACCACAGAGCTTAAAATCTTCTAAATCTTTGATTTTCCTCCTGAAAGAGAGTGAGAGAGAAATGGAGCTAAAATGTACGTTTATTGCAACAAATGTCCATAAAACTCTTGTACAAACAAATAAGATGCAATTCATAGACATTAAAAGCAAATAAAATCATTCATATCAGGTGGAACCAAAATTGCTATATACAGATCATCAAGTGCCAGCTATTGACCATTAAAACTTGTGTTTAAAAAAAATAACGTAAAAAATGGGCTATCCTCACTGCCACATAAAAAAGCACATTCAGCAAAAAAGCAGTTCCTTTAAATCTAATAACAGGTTTTTTGTATGAGACATCTAGTCCTCATGTGTTGATGTTGATGCCTCCTTGACAGGTGGTGGAGGCCATACAGCCTGGACTTCGAACTTGTCCCCGAATTAAGCCTTCAATTGCACCCAGTCTTGTAGTCATAGTTTCCTTAAAGGACAATAGTCGGTCCTCTGATTTCTCCAGCTTAGCGCACCTTATTTGTTTTTACCCCTCCAGTGTTAGGAGGTTCCAGTCTGTACAATACTCAATAATATCTTTGCTCCACCCCGCACAACTGCTTTAGTGCCTTCTGATTTCTTAGGTGGAGGTGGTGTACACAGGCATTTAATGGTAAACTTAGAGCCCGCGTTATTTTCTTGTACCAACAGTAGAGGCACATCTGTGACACAGGGATTAGCTCTTTTCCCACTGCTATTAAGTCATTCCCCATACACCTTATGCGGGGGCAGTGCATTGATAGAGTTAAGATTGTCTCCAGTTGTACTGGTGGTGGGCCTCTGTTTTACTCTAATTGCCTTTTTTTGCATTGTGTAGCTGCTGAGCCACAACATCAATTCCATGTTCAATAGCCTCCATGGCAGGAGTTAAAAAGTTGGATATAGAGTTTGGTAAAGAATGGTCCTTCGGAGGGGGTAGCAAAGCTTACCACTTATCCATGGTGGCTAGTGCTTCATGTGGTCTATGAGATGGATGGAATTAAGCCACAAGTCCAGGAGACCGGTTGCAAGAGGAATGGCCCAGCCTCCTTTGTAGTCTGAAGGGTACATAAGGGTCTACCTCCTAGCCCACTATTGACCCGGGCTTCGTCTGGGCACGTACTACACACTTCCCATGCTGTGGGTTCTCCAGGCTGCCTTTGAGCACCCTTGAGCTTCTCCTCATTGCTCCCCCTCCTCCTTAGCCCCTGGAAGATTCTGGGCACTGTGGTCAGGGCCCTCACAAGGTCAGGGCTGATGGCAGCATTGATTCTGTCCCGTGCTGTGGGTTCCTCTGCTCTTTTTAAGCACACTTGAGCATTTCCTCGTTGCTCCCACTTAGCCCCTGGATAATTCTGGGAGCTATAGTCAGGGCCCACAAAATATTAGGGCTGATGATGGCGATGAATCCGGCCGACGCTCTGGGTTCCTGGGCTGCTTTTGAACGTCCTCCAGTGTCTCTTTGTTGCTCCTCCGCCTTAGCCCATGCAGAATTCTGTACTCTGTATTTCGGGAGCACACAAGATCAGGGATGATGTCGGCAATGAATGCATCCCTCGCCGCAGGTTCCTGGGCTGCTTTTGAGCACCTGTGAGCATCTCCTTGTTGCTTGCCCTCCTCCTTTGTCACTATATTATTCTGGGTGCTGTAGTCAGGGCCTACACAAGATCAGGGCTGATGATGGGGAAAAATGTGTTCCGCACTGCAGATCCTGGGATGCTTTTGAGCACCCTTGAGCATCTCCTCATTGCTTCTCCTCCTCCTTAGCCCATGGAGGATCCTGGGTGCTGTATTTAGGGCCCACTCAAGATCAGGGATGGTGGTAATGATGAATGCGTCATGTTTTGTGGGTTACCGGGCAGCTTTTCCGCATCCTCAAGAGTCTCCTCGCTGCTAGCCCTCCTTCTTACCCCCTTGAGGATTCTAGGTGCTGTAGTCAGGGCTAATGGCAGCAATGAATGTGTCCTACACCATGGGTTCACAGGCTGTTTGTAAGCACCCAGCATCTCTTAGGTGCTCTCCATCCTCCTAATCCCCTGGTGGATTCTGGGCACTGTACTCAGGGGCCACAGAGCTTAAAATCTTCTAAATCTTTGATTTTCCTCCTGAAAGAGAGTGAGAGAGAAAAAGAGCTAAAATGTACGTTTATTGCAACAAATGTCCATAAAACTCTTGTACAAACAAATAAGATGCAATTCATAGACATTAAAAGCAAATAAAATCATTCATATCAGGTGGAACCAAAATTGCTATATACAGATCATCAAGTGCCAGCTATTGACCATTAAAACTTGTGTTTAAAAAAAATAACGTAAAAAATGGGCTATCCTCACTGCCACATAAAAAAGCACATTCAGCAAAAAAGCAGTTCCTTTAAATCTAATAACAGGTTTTTTGTATGAGACATCTAGTCCTCATGTGTTGATGTTGATGCCTCCTTGACAGGTGGTGGAGGCCATACAGCCTGGACTTCGAACTTGTCCCCGAATTAAGCCTTCAATTGCACCCAGTCTTGTAGTCATAGTTTCCTTAAAGGACAATAGTCGGTCCTCTGATTTCTCCAGCTTAGCGCACCTTATTTGTTTTTACCCCTCCAGTGTTAGGAGGTTCCAGTCTGTACAATACTCAATAATATCTTTGCTCCACCCCGCACAACTGCTTTAGTGCCTTCTGATTTCTTAGGTGGAGGTGGTGTACACAGGCATTTAATGGTAAACTTAGAGCCCGCGTTATTTTCTTGTACCAACAGTAGAGGCACATCTGTGACACAGGGATTAGCTCTTTTCCCACTGCTATTAAGTCTTTCCCCATACACCTTATGCGGGGGCAGTGCATTGATAGAGTTAAGATTGTCTCCAGTTGTACTGGTGGTGGGCCTCTGTTTTACTCTAATTGCCTTTTTTTGCATTGTGTAGCTGCTGAGCCACAACATCAATTCCATGTTCAATAGCCTCCATGGCAGGAGTTAAAAAGTTGGATATAGAGTTTGGTAAAGAATGGTCCTTCGGAGGGGGTAGCAAAGCTTACCACTTATCCATGGTGGCTAGTGCTTCATGTGGTCTATGAGATGGATGGAATTAAGCCACAAGTCCAGGAGACCGGTTGCAAGAGGAATGGCCCAGCCTCCTTTGTAGTCTGAAGGGTACATAAGGGTCTACCTCCTAGCCCACTATTGACCCGGGCTTCGTCTGGGCACGTACTACACACTTCCCATGCTGTGGGTTCTCCAGGCTGCCTTTGAGCACCCTTGAGCTTCTCCTCATTGCTCCCCCTCCTCCTTAGCCCCTGGAAGATTCTGGGCACTGTGGTCAGGGCCCTCACAAGGTCAGGGCTGATGGCAGCATTGATTCTGTCCCGTGCTGTGGGTTCCTCTGCTCTTTTTAAGCACACTTGAGCATTTCCTCGTTGCTCCCACTTAGCCCCTGGATAATTCTGGGAGCTATAGTCAGGGCCCACAAAATATTAGGGCTGATGATGGCGATGAATCCGGCCGACGCTCTGGGTTCCTGGGCTGCTTTTGAACGTCCTCCAGTGTCTCTTTGTTGCTCCTCCGCCTTAGCCCATGCAGAATTCTGTACTCTGTATTTCGGGAGCACACAAGATCAGGGATGATGTCGGCAATGAATGCATCCCTCGCCGCAGGTTCCTGGGCTGCTTTTGAGCACCTGTGAGCATCTCCTTGTTGCTTGCCCTCCTCCTTTGTCACTATATTATTATGGGTGCTGTAGTCAGGGCCTACACAAGATCAGGGCTGATGATGGGGAAAAATGTGTTCCGCACTGCAGATCCTGGGATGCTTTTGAGCACCCTTGAGCATCTCCTCATTGCTTCTCCTCCTCCTTAGCCCATGGAGGATCCTGGGTGCTGTATTTAGGGCCCACTCAAGATCAGGGATGGTGGTAATGATGAATGCGTCATGTTTTGTGGGTTACCGGGCAGCTTTTCCGCATCCTCAAGAGTCTCCTCGCTGCTAGCCCTCCTTCTTACCCCCTTGAGGATTCTAGGTGCTGTAGTCAGGGCTAATGGCAGCAATGAATGTGTCCTACACCATGGGTTCACAGGCTGTTTGTAAGCACCCAGCATCTCTTAGGTGCTCTCCATCCTCCTAATCCCCTGGTGGATTCTGGGCACTGTACTCAGGGGCCACAGAGCTTAAAATCTTCTAAATCTTTGATTTTCCTCCTGAAAGAGAGTGAGAGAGAAAAAGAGCTAAAATGTACGTTTATTGCAACAAATGTCCATAAAACTCTTGTAAAAACAAATAAGATGCAATTCATAGACATTAAAAGCAAATAAAATCATTCATATCAGGTGGAACCAAAATTGCTATATACAGATCATCAAGTGCCAGCTATTGACCATTAAAACTTGTGTTTAAAAAAAATAACGTAAAAAATGGGCTATCCTCACTGCCACATAAAAAAGCACATTCAGCAAAAAAGCAGTTCCTTTAAATCTAATAACAGGTTTTTTGTATGAGACATCTAGTCCTCATGTGTTGATGTTGATGCCTCCTTGACAGGTGGTGGAGGCCATACAGCCTGGACTTCGAACTTGTCCCCGAATTAAGCCTTCAATTGCACCCAGTCTTGTAGTCATAGTTTCCTTAAAGGACAATAGTCGGTCCTCTGATTTCTCCAGCTTAGCGCACCTTATTTGTTTTTACCCCTCCAGTGTTAGGAGGTTCCAGTCTGTACAATACTCAATAATATCTTTGCTCCACCCCGCACAACTGCTTTAGTGCCTTCTGATTTCTTAGGTGGAGGTGGTGTACACAGGCATTTAATGGTAAACTTAGAGCCCGCGTTATTTTCTTGTACCAACAGTAGAGGCACATCTGTGACACAGGGATTAGCTCTTTTCCCACTGCTATTAAGTCTTTCCCCATACACCTTATGTGGGGGCAGTGCATTGATAGAGTTAAGATTGTCTCCAGTTGTACTGGTGGTGGGCCTCTGTTTTACTCTAATTGCCTTTTTTTGCATTGTGTAGCTGCTGAGCCACAACATCAATTCCATGTTCAATAGCCTCCATGGCAGGAGTTAAAAAGTTGGATATAGAGTTTGGTAAAGAATGGTCCTTAGGAGGGGGTAGCAAAGCTTACCACTTATCCATGGTGGCTAGTGCTTCATGTGGTCTATGAGATGGATGGAATTAAGCCACAAGTCCAGGAGACCGGTTGCAAGAGGAATGGCCCAGCCTCCTTTGTAGTCTGAAGGGTACATAAGGGTCTACCTCCTAGCCCACTATTGACCCGAGCTTCGTCTGGGCACGTACTACACACTTCCCATGCTGTGGGTTCTCCAGGCTGCCTTTGAGCACCCTTGAGCTTCTCCTCATTGCTCCCCCTCCTCCTTAGCCCCTGGAAGATTCTGGGCACTGTGGTCAGGGCCCTCACAAGGTCAGGGCTGATGGCAGCATTGATTCTGTCCCGTGCTGTGGGTTCCTCTGCTCTTTTTAAGCACACTTGAGCCTTTCCTCGTTGCTCCCACTTAGCCCCTGGATAATTCTGGAAGCTATAGTCAGGGCCCGCAAAATATTAGGGCTGATGATGGCAATGAATCCGGCCGACGCTCTGGGTTCCTGGGCTGCTTTTGAACGTCCTCCAGTGTCTCTTTGTTGCTCCTCCGCCTTAGCCCATGCAGAATTCTGTACTCTGTATTTCGGGAGCACACAAGATCAGGGACGATGTCGGCAATGAATGCATCCCTCGCCGCAGGTTCCTGGGCTGCTTTTGAGCACCCGTGAGCATCTCCTTGTTGCTTGCCCTCCTCCTTTGTCACTTTATTATTCTGGGTGCTGTAGTCAGGGCCTACACAAGATCAGGGCTGATGATGGGGAAGAATGCGTCCCGCACTGCAGATCCTAGGATGCTTTTGAGCACCCTTGAGCATCTCCTCATTGCTTCTCCTCCTCCTTAGCCCATGGAGGATCCTGGGTGCTGTATTTAGGGCCCACTCAAGATCAGGGATGGTGGTAATGATGAATGCGTCATGTTTTGTGGGTTACCGGGCAGCTTTTCAGCATCCTCAAGAGTCTCCTCGCTGCTAGCCCTCCTTCTTACCCCCTTGAGGATTCTAGGTGCTGTAGTCAGGGCTAATGGCAGCAATGAATGTGTCCTACACCATGGGTTCACAGGCTGTTTGTAAGCACCCAGCATTTCTTAGGTGCTCTCCATCCTCCTAATCCCCTGGTGGATTCTGGGCACTGTACTCAGGGCCCACAGAGCTTAAAATCTTCTAAATCTTTGATTTTCCTCCTGAAAGAGAGTGAGAGAGAGAAAGAGCTAAAATGTACGTTTATTGCAACAAATGTCCATAAAACTCTTGTGCAGACAAATAAGATGCAATTCATAGACCTTAAAAGCAAATAAAATCATTCATATCAGGTGGAACCAAAATTGCTATATACAGATCATCAAGTGCCAGCTATTGACCATTAAAACTTGTGTTTAAAAAAAATAACGTAAAAAATGGGCTATCCTCACTGCCACATAAAAATGCACATTCAGCAAAAAAGCAGTTCCTTTAAATCTAATAACAGGTTTTTTGTATGAGACATCTAGTCCTCATGTGTTGATGTTGATGCCTCCTTGACAGGTGGTGGAGGCCATACAGCCTGGACTTCGAACTTGTCCCCGAATTAAGCCTTCAATTGCACCCAGTCTTGTAGTCATAGCTTCCTTAAAGGACAATAGTCGGTCCTCTGATTTCTCCAGCTTAGCGCACCTTATTTGTTTTTACCCCTCCAGTGTTAGGAGGTTCCAGTCTGTACAATACTCAATAATATCTTTGCTCCACCCCGCACAACTGCTTTAGTGCCTTCTGATTTCTTAGGTGGAGGTGGTGTACACAGGCATTTAATGGTAAACTTAGAGCCCGCGTTATTTTCTTGTACCAACAGTAGAGGCACATCTGTGACACAGGGATTAGCTCTTTTCCCACTGCTATTAAGTCTTTCCCCATACACCTTATGCGGGGGCAGTGCATTGATAGAGTTAAGATTGTCTCCAGTTGTACTGGTGGTGGGCCTCTGTTTTACTCTAATTGCCTTTTTTTGCATTGTGTAGCTGCTGAGCCACAACATCAATTCCATGTTCAATAGCCTCCATGGCAGGAGTTAAAAAGTTGGATATAGAGTTTGGTAAAGAATGGTCCTTAGGAGGGGGTAGCAAAGCTTACCACTTATCCATGGTGGCTAGTGCTTCATGTGGTCTATGAGATGGATGGAATTAAGCCACAAGTCCAGGAGACCGGTTGCAAGAGGAATGGCCCAGCCTCCTTTGTAGTCTGAAGGGTACATAAGGGTCTACCTCCTAGCCCACTATTGACCCGAGCTTCGTCTGGGCACGTACTACACACTTCCCATGCTGTGGGTTCTCCAGGCTGCCTTTGAGCACCCTTGAGCTTCTCCTCATTGCTCCCCCTCCTCCTTAGCCCCTGGAAGATTCTGGGCACTGTGGTCAGGGCCCTCACAAGGTCAGGGCTGATGGCAGCATTGATTCTGTCCCGTGCTGTGGGTTCCTCTGCTCTTTTTAAGCACACTTGAGCCTTTCCTCGTTGCTCCCACTTAGCCCCTGGATAATTCTGGAAGCTATAGTCAGGGCCCGCAAAATATTAGGGCTGATGATGGCAATGAATCCGGCCGACGCTCTGGGTTCCTGGGCTGCTTTTGAACGTCCTCCAGTGTCTCTTTGTTGCTCCTCCGCCTTAGCCCATGCAGAATTCTGTACTCTGTATTTCGGGAGCACACAAGATCAGGGACGATGTCGGCAATGAATGCATCCCTCGCCGCAGGTTCCTGGGCTGCTTTTGAGCACCCGTGAGCATCTCCTTGTTGCTTGCCCTCCTCCTTTGTCACTTTATTATTCTGGGTGCTGTAGTCAGGGCCTACACAAGATCAGGGCTGATGATGGGGAAGAATGCGTCCCGCACTGCAGATCCTAGGATGCTTTTGAGCACCCTTGAGCATCTCCTCATTGCTTCTCCTCCTCCTTAGCCCATGGAGGATCCTGGGTGCTGTATTTAGGGCCCACTCAAGATCAGGGATGGTGGTAATGATGAATGCGTCATGTTTTGTGGGTTACCGGGCAGCTTTTCAGCATCCTCAAGAGTCTCCTCGCTGCTAGCCCTCCTTCTTACCCCCTTGAGGATTCTAGGTGCTGTAGTCAGGGCTAATGGCAGCAATGAATGTGTCCTACACCATGGGTTCACAGGCTGTTTGTAAGCACCCAGCATTTCTTAGGTGCTCTCCATCCTCCTAATCCCCTGGTGGATTCTGGGCACTGTACTCAGGGCCCACAGAGCTTAAAATCTTCTAAATCTTTGATTTTCCTCCTGAAAGAGAGTGAGAGAGAGAAAGAGCTAAAATGTACGTTTATTGCAACAAATGTCCATAAAACTCTTGTGCAGACAAATAAGATGCAATTCATAGACCTTAAAAGCAAATAAAATCATTCATATCAGGTGGAACCAAAATTGCTATATACAGATCATCAAGTGCCAGCTATTGACCATTAAAACTTGTGTTTAAAAAAAATAACGTAAAAAATGGGCTATCCTCACTGCCACATAAAAATGCACATTCAGCAAAAAAGCAGTTCCTTTAAATCTAATAACAGGTTTTTTGTATGAGACATCTAGTCCTCATGTGTTGATGTTGATGCCTCCTTGACAGGTGGTGGAGGCCATACAGCCTGGACTTCGAACTTGTCCCCGAATTAAGCCTTCAATTGCACCCAGTCTTGTAGTCATAGCTTCCTTAAAGGACAATAGTCGGTCCTCTGATTTCTCCAGCTTAGCGCACCTTATTTGTTTTTACCCCTCCAGTGTTAGGAGGTTCCAGTCTGTACAATACTCAATAATATCTTTGCTCCACCCCGCACAACTGCTTTAGTGCCTTCTGATTTCTTAGGTGGAGGTGGTGTACACAGGCATTTAATGGTAAACTTAGAGCCCGCGTTATTTTCTTGTACCAACAGTAGAGGCACATCTGTGACACAGGGATTAGCTCTTTTCCCACTGCTATTAAGTCTTTCCCCATACACCTTATGCGGGGGCAGTGCATTGATAGAGTTAAGATTGTCTCCAGTTGTTCTGGTGGTGGGCCTCTGTTTTACTCTAATTGCCTTTTTTTGCATTGTGTAGCTGCTGAGCCACAACATCAATTCCATGTTCAATAGCCTCCATGGCAGGAGTTAAAAAGTTGGATATAGAGTTTGGTAAAGAATGGTCCTTCGGAGGGGGTAGCAAAGCTTACCACTTATCCATGGTGGCTAGTGCTTCATGTGGTCTATGAGATGGATGGAATTAAGCCACAAGTCCAGGAGACCGGTTGCAAGAGGAATGGCCCAGCCTCCTTTGTAGTCTGAAGGGTACATAAGGGTCTACCTCCTAGCCCACTATTGACCCGGGCTTCGTCTGGGCACGTACTACACACTTCCCATGCTGTGGGTTCTCCAGGCTGCCTTTGAGCACCCTTGAGCTTCTCCTCATTGCTCCCCCTCCTCCTTAGCCCCTGGAAAATTCTGGGCACTGTGGTCAGGGCCCTCACAAGGTCAGGGCTGATGGCAGCATTGATTCTGTCCCGTGCTGTGGGTTCCTCTGCTCTTTTTAAGCACACTTGAGCATTTCCTCGTTGCTCCCACTTAGCCCCTGGATAATTCTGGGAGCTGTAGTCAGGGCCCACAAAATATTAGGGCTGATGATGGTGATGAATCCGGCCGACGCTCTGGGTTCCTGGGCTGCTTTTGAACGTCCTCCAGTGTCTCTTTGTTGCTCCTCCGCCTTAGCCCATGCAGAATTCTGTACTCTGTATTTCGGGAGCACACAAGATCAGGGATGATGTCGGCAATGAATGCATCCCTCGCCGCAGGTTCCTGGGCTGCTTTTGAGCACCTGTGAGCATCTCCTTGTTGCTTGCCCTCCTCCTTTGTCACTATATTATTCTGGGTGCTGTAGTCAGGGCCTACACAAGATCAGGGCTGATGATGGGGAAAAATGTGTTCCGCACTGCAGATCCTGGGATGCTTTTGAGCACCCTTGAGCATCTCCTCATTGCTTCTCCTCCTCCTTAGCCCATGGAGGATCCTGGGTGCTGTATTTAGGGCCCACTCAAGATCAGGGATGGTGGTAATGATGAATGCGTCATGTTTTGTGGGTTACCGGGCAGCTTTTCCACATCCTCAAGAGTCTCCTCGCTGCTAGCCCTCCTTCTTACCCCCTTGAGGATTCTAGGTGCTGTAGTAAGGGCTAATGGCAGCAATGAATGTGTCCTACACCATGGGTTCACAGGCTGTTTGTAAGCACCCAGCATCTCTTAGGTGCTCTCCATCCTCCTAATCCCCTGGTGGATTCTGGGCACTGTACTCAGGGCCCACAGAGCTTAAAATCTTCTAAATCTTTGATTTTCCTCCTGAAAGAGAGTGAGAGAGAAAAAGAGCTAAAATGTACGTTTATTGCAACAAATGTCCATAAAACTCTTGTACAAACAAATAAGATGCAATTCATAGACATTAAAAGCAAATAAAATCATTCATATCAGGTGGAACCAAAATTGCTATATACAGATCATCAAGTGCCAGCTATTGACCATTAAAACTTGTGTTTAAAAAAAATAACGTAAAAAATGGGCTATCCTCACTGCCACATAAAAAAGCACATTCAGCAAAAAAGCAGTTCCTTTAAATCTAATAACAGGTTTTTTGTATGAGACATCTAGTCCTCATGTGTTGATGTTGATGCCTCCTTGACAGGTGGTGGAGGCCATACAGCCTGGACTTCGAACTTGTCCCCGAATTAAGCCTTCAATTGCACCCAGTCTTGTAGTCATAGTTTCCTTAAAGGACAATAGTCGGTCCTCTGATTTCTCCAGCTTAGCGCACCTTATTTGTTTTTACCCCTCCAGTGTTAGGAGGTTCCAGTCTGTACAATACTCAATAATATCTGTGCTCCACCCCGCACAACTACTTTAGTGCCTTCTGATTTCTTAGGTGGAGGTGGTGTACACAGGCATTTAATGGTAAACTTAGAGCCTGCGTTATTTTCTTGTACCAACAGTAGAGGCACATCTGTGACACAGGGATTAGCTCTTTTCCCACTGCTATTAAGTCTTTCCCCATACACCTTATGCGGGGGCAGTGCATTGATAGAGTTAAGATTGTCTCCAGTTGTACTGGTGGTGGGCCTCTGTTTTACTCTAATTGCCTTTTTTTGCATTGTGTAGCTGCTGAGCCACAACATCAATTCCATGTTCAATAGCCTCCATGGCAGGAGTTAAAAAGTTGGATATAGAGTTTGGTAAAGAATGGTCCTTAGGAGGGGGTAGCAAAGCTTACCACTTATCCATGGTGGCTAGTGCTTCATGTGGTCTATGAGATGGATGGAATTAAGCCACAAGTCCAGGAGACCGGTTGCAAGAGGAATGGCCCAGCCTCCTTTGTAGTCTGAAGGGTACATAAGGGTCTACCTCCTAGCCCACTATTGACCCGGGCTTCGTCTGGGCACGTACTACACACTTCCCATGCTGTGGGTTCTCCGGCTGCCTTTGAGCACCCTTGAGCTTCTCCTCATTGCTCCCCCTCCTCCTTAGCCCCTGGAAGATTCTGGGCACTGTGGTCAGGGCCCTCACAAGGTCAGGGCTGATGGCAGCATTGATTCTGTCCCGTGCTGTGGGTTCCTCTGCTCTTTTTAAGCACACTTGAGCATTTCCTCGTTGCTCCCACTTAGCCCCTGGATAATTCTGGAAGCTATAGTCAGGGCCCGCAAAATATTAGGGCTGATGATGGCAATGAATCCGGCCGACGCTCTGGGTTCCTGGGCTGCTTTTGAACGTCCTCCAGTGTCTCTTTGTTGCTCCTCCGCCTTAGCCCATGCAGAATTCTGTACTCTGTATTTCGGGAGCACACAAGATCAGGGATGATGTCGGCAATGAATGCATCCCTCGCCGCAGGTTCCTGGGCTGCTTTTGAGCACCCGTGAGCATCTCCTTGTTGCTTGCCCTCCTCCTTTGTCACTATATTATTCTGGGTGCTGTAGTCAGGGCCTACACAAGATCAGGGCTGATGATGGGGAAGAATGCGTCCCGCACTGCAGATCCTAGGATGTTTTTGAGCACCCTTGAGCATCTCCTCATTGCTTCTCCTCCTCCTTAGCCCATGGAGGATCCTGGGTGCTGTATTTAGGGCCCACTCAAGATCAGGGATGGTGGTAATGATGAATGCGTCATGTTTTGTGGGTTACCGGGCAGCTTTTCAGCATCCTCAAGAGTCTCCTCGCTGCTAGCCCTCCTTCTTATCCCCTTGAGGATTCTAGGTGCTGTAGTCAGGGCTAATGGCAGCAATGAATGTGTCCTACACCATGGGTTCACAGGCTGTTTGTAAGCACCCCGCATCTCTTAGGTGCTCTCCATCCTCCTAATCCCCTGGTGGATTCTGGGCACTGTACTCAGGGCCCACAGAGCTTAAAATCTTCTAAATCTTTGCTTTTCCTCCTGAAAGAGAGTGAGAGAGAGAAAGAGCTAAAATGTACGTTTATTGCAACAAATGTCCATAAAACTCTTGTACAAACAAATAAGATGCAATTCATAGACATTAAAAGCAAATAAAATCATTCATATCAGGTGGAACCAAAATTGCTATATACAGATCATCAAGTGCCAGCTATTGACCATTAAAACTTGTGTTTAAAAAAAATAGCGTAAAAAATGGGCTATCCTCACTGCCACATAAAAAAGCACATTCAGCAAAAAAGCAGTTGCTTCAAATCTAGACCATAAATGATGTTTCAAGAATATAGATTTTAAAAATGTAATACAAGCAATTTCATAAATTTGACAATCAATTATGACATGGCATATTGAACAATTCATTTGTAAAAAGCACTGGCAGAGAAACCATTTTTACTCCGCACATTTTTATACCAATTGTCCGAGAGAAAATTAAATTACACCCACGTCTAAATTTGAGAATCTTCATGCGCATCTTGCACTCAGGTAACTAAGTAAGGTATTGGAAAACATTCCGGTGGCTTAGAGTGTTTAGTGAAAAACTGATATAAGTTTCTTCAACAAGTAGACGATATGCAATTTATGGGCCAATTCAAGGGCTGACTCTTTCAGTGATTGTTTATTTGGGAACAGTACCTACATTTCTATGGTTCCCATAATTTTAGCAGCATGGGCTAAATTTCATTAATCCTTCAAGCATAACCCTAGCTCACTTCCTTTCAGTGACAAGAATTTCATCATCACGAAAGACAGATTTCTCCTGAGGGATACTCATTTTAAAGTGGAGTAGAAAATCTGACAGTGGATAGCCACGGACAGGGAAGTATTGGAGGATCGGAGTCTGTGATTGGCTGGAGTTTGGGACATTTTTAATCAAGTGAATAGGATGCAAAAGTGGTTACACATTTTTATATTATTGCATGTAAAAGTACATTGCTTTGTTATTGTTGACAGAAGGTGGCCAGCCTGACATTGGAGGATAGTTCAAGTTTGGGAATTTATGAAAGATCCAATGTTGAAGAATAGAGACATTTCTCCACAGAACTTCTCCATGGGAAGTGGAGTGCAAAACGGCCCGACACTGGACCTGCTGAGCTGGCTTTTGGAAACATCTAACTGCGCTTACCGTTTGTTGCTTGCTTGCATGCCTTATATTGTTTTGCGGCTAATGTACAGTCAAAAGGGGTGCACACAAATGTCATCCAGTTAAGAGATGATGAAGAAATACAAAAGTGGTTAGATAGGTAGGACTGGAGAGAGTCCGAAGAACAGCAATGAGTATGTGTGTGAATCTATGGTGTAAAGTGAGTGGGCTCTAGAAATAGTGTGGCAGCAAGGAAGAAAGAAAATAGTTTCAATGAAAGAAAGGGAGTAGAAGCTTGCATGTGGGTTCAATCTGCTTCCATATTTAACCACTTACATAAAAAAGGGACATGGGCACTCCTTTTTTGATTGCAGTACGATAGGCAGAAGTATCAGGACCTGGAGCATAGACCCTTGAAGTATGAGTGTGTGAGTGAAAGAGACCCTATGATCGAGCTGCCCTGACCTCTTCACCAGACCCTTTGGGTGCTGACAGAAGGTGTATTGAATGCATAGAGATCTGTGGGTGTGAGTGCTCAATATCTGCCACCCTCTCTACACAAGTTCAGTTAGAAGTTACAATAACTGAAGGGACACCTTTCCCATTTTGATTTCTTTTCACATATCCCTTTCCAGGGATAAGCTGTAGGAACATGGTCTATAGACACTCTTCCCCCTATCTGAGTGTGAGTGAATTGTTAGAAACAGTGATGGAGGCATACCAACAAAATGGCAAACACACGTGCAAATATTAATGAGAGTGGGTGGGACTTGCTAATGACAACAGGAAGAAGTCCTTTCCAAAACCTGATACCGTCAAAACAGAAAGATTAGCTAATGTACAGAAGAGACTGAGGGTTCCCAAAAATAGGATAGATGACAAACAGTGGCTACTCTTAATACAATGGTATGAGGAGTCTCACACATGCAAATATGAATCCCAAGTTTGAAGTACGTATTTCAAGAGAAGTTAGAGACAGAGATACGGACTGTGCTCCAGTTGTCCCACTTCTTCAATATCTCTTCGAATAGATCACTAAACCACAAATGAAGAAAAAAAAGGTGAGGACATATTGGGGTAGGATTTGTAGGACATGTGGCACATGCCTACTAATGGGGTTCGGGGTGCCGCTAATGATGTTCCTGGAAACAGACGAGTGCCTGTGAGTCACAGTGCCTGGAGCAAAAGGAGATAACACATAAGTGAGCACTTTGATATGATTGGCTACCACTATAGCAACCAGATCACATGTTGATTCCACTACTGCATATCGGTCTAATGTATGCACACATTCCGCTCCAGGGCATAGAGTCTGATAAGAACAAGACCTCAGTAATACCTTAAAAAGCTTGGGGCAGGCTGAGGGTCGACTGTCTAGAAGTTGTCCCTCAATCCAAGTGATGCAGACAATGATAATCCTTATTCTTTTACTTTCTCACCTTGAGGGACTTCCCCGCACCCAAGTGGCCTATATCCCTTGCCCCCCTATGGGGGACGGTACAATACCAGCTCATCCTGTTCCTGGTCTCCCACCCACACCCACCATCAGGGATGGAAAGGGAATCGCTTCGCCTTCCACCCCTGACCCCCTCCTGCTCCTGCCCCCAATGATGTCTGATAACGTCAGCGCACAATTTCTCTTCCGACCGGGAGGTGGGGGCAGGCAGAGGCATGAAAGGAAAGGAAAGACCTTTCGTTTCCTTTCATGCCTCTGTAAGCATTTCTGCAGCCCCATCGTTAAGCGAATGGGCTGCAGAAATGCCCACTAAGCACCAGGGCATTTTTATTTTTTAAAATGTATGTGTGTTTATGAATAAGGGGAGTGGCCCCTTTGCCAAGGGCCGCTCCCTAGTGGGGGGGGGGGGGCATTTAATTATTTGGCCTTTTCAGATTGGCCTATTTTATTTAAGCCGATCTGTCCCCAGGGGGGCAGAACCCACTAGACACCAGGGATCTTTTTAAAAAAAAATGTACATTTGGGGAGCGACCCCTTAGGGAATGGTCGCTCCCATGGGGGCAAATGTCTTTTTTTTTTATAAAGAGCTTTTATTGGTTTTATGAAAAACAATAAAATGAAAATACAGGTAACATGGCACCAACTGGTACCTTGAGACGGTCACAACATTGACCCCGATGGGCTCCATAGACAATGGTTACACAAAATTAATAGTATGCAGCATGAACTCAACTCAATAAAAGAGGAAGAAGGAGGTAAGGAGTAGAGGAGAGAACCCTCCCGCGGCTCGTAACTGGAGGTGACACCACCCACCGAGCCGGGTCGCCCCAGACATGCTAAGTGCACCACGTGGCCTCCCATTTCCCCCACACTTTATTGTATTTATTCGGGCAAACCTGGCTTCATATACAAGTTTTTCGCGCTGTGCACACCAATCTACACCACGTCTCCATTTGGCCAGTGCAGGAGGCACCCCGGCCTTCCAATCCACCATAATATCTCTCTTGGCCACCAGGCAGGCCACTCCCAGGAAGACTCGATCCGCTCTTCCCAGCCCCACTTACCCCATAGCCCCCAGCAATAGTGGCAGAGGAGCTGTTTCCACCTCAGTTTGCAGGACCTCCAAGACCTCCCTCATGTCCGCCCTCCAGTAAGTCATTATGTGTGGGCAAGCCCATACCATGTGGAAAAAAACAGCGTCTGGGCACGAACATCGGGGACAGTCAGCCGTGGGCCAGAGGCCCGCTCTAAAGAGCCTTGTGGGTGTGAGATATGCTGTATGCAAGTAGAGGGTCTGTAGCAGTCGGAATCGGGATGCCATGGTTAGGGTCTGGGGGGCCATTAACGCCTCCCTCCAGTCGTCCTCTTCCATAGGACCCACCCATTCCTCCCACTTCCGGCGAAGCCCCTCAAGTGGGCAGGTAGTATTAGCGTTCAGAGATTGATAGATTTGAGAGACTCCACCCTTGCCCAGGTTCCCCATCAGTACTTTCGCCTCCATGGGACTGTATTCTGGTATATTTTCTCCTGTTCAGATATGTACTAGCAGGGCGTGACAAAGCTGTAGGTACTTGTGAAATTGGGTCCTATTTAGTGAATAGAGTCCCTGGAGCTCCTCAAAGGATCGCATGTGTGACCCCCCCCCCCCCAAACAACGCCCAGTGTGGAGATCCCAATGCCATCCCATCTCTGGAATCCCTCCAGTTCTGAGACCTCTGCCAGCTGTTTCCCCTGCCATAGTGGGGTATGCTGGGTGAGACGGCCCCACCAACCTGACACTCTCTGGGCCGCATGCCAACCCATCAAGACCACCTTAGTCACCTCTGGGGCGACCCGGGGAACCGGACAACCATATAGTGCGTTGAAGACCCCGGGGTAGCCCATTGTTTGGAGCTCCAGTCTGTATGCAGGGTCTGTCTAGCCTCCTCCCAGCCAATCATTAATCACAAGCAGGTGCATTACAAGGTGATAGTAGTAGATATTGGACATTCCCAACCCTCCGTCGTAAACATCTCTTTGGCAAGTAATAAGGGCCAGTCTGGGACGGGTGCTGTGCCATAAAAACTGACGCGCCACCATGTCCATCTCCCTGAGCCATTTCTGGGGAACTGGGTGTGGAAAGCTCTGTAGTAAGTAGAGGAGCTTGGGGAGAATCATCATTTTGTAAAGCGCTATTCTACCAAGCAGATTAAGGGGTAGGTTCCACCAATGCTGGAGGTCATCTTTGATTTTCCTAGTAAGTGGAGCGACATTTAGTTCCCACGCTAGTTCTGGTAGCAGGGCTATGTGCACACCTAGATACTTAAAACTATTACGTCGAATTGGGATGTTTTATTGCAACTCAACACATTCTCTGGAGGGATGCAGGGGAACCAATAAAGATTTGCCAGGGTTCAGGGTCAGGCCGAGGCCTCTGATAAAAGAACTAGGATTTGCAAAATTCGTCCACGTATAGTGCCACACAATGCTCCGGTCCCGCAGGCCACGACCAACCCTCAATCAGGGGGTCCTCTTGCAATAGTTTCCCCAAGGGTTCTATCGCGAGTGCAAAGAGCAACGGGGACAGTGGGCATCCCTGACGAGTGCCCCGACGGATGGGGAACGGGTCAGAGATCACTCTGTTTACTTGGACTCAAGCGGTCGGGTTGGAGTAGAGTAGCCTCAAGAGGCCACGGAATTTGGGTCCGAGTCCGTTACTTAGCAGGACTCGATCCAGGTAGGACCAGTCAACGGTATCAAAGCCTTTCTCGAAGTCGAGCAAGAAAAGAGCCAAAGGAGACCGGGTCAGGGCCCCATGGTGTACCAGGGCTACGTGCAGTCGCCAAATGCAGTGTCTGGTGCTTCGTGAGGGCATAAATCTGCATTGGTCAGGGTGTACCAAAGAGGTGAGTGCCTCGTTTAGCCTAGAGGCAAGAATAGTCGATAGCACCTTAATCTCGGTGTTCAAGAGAGAGATGGGTCGATACGCCGAGCAGTTCCGGGACGGAGGTTGGGTCTTGGGGATCACCGCGATTGTGGCTTGGTCGATCCCAGAAGGGAAACAGCCTTTTATCTCTGCTTCTCATACATATTGAGCAGATGGGGGCCCAGGATGTCGCCGCATCTACCACAGAGCTCTGCCAGGAAGCCATCTGGGCCGGGCGTCTTACCCGATGACAATTTGGCTATCGCATCCGTGATCTCTGCAAGGCTTATGGCCTCGTCCAGGCCTTCTCTGGTCACCTGCGAGATCTTGGGAAGGACAATGTCATTTAGGAGAGGGGACTCCCTTTCAGCCAGTGGCCGGAGACTCTCTGCATATAACTGTGCGTAATAGGAGACAAAGCTCTTTGCGATATCGCTGTATGTCTTAGCAAGTGTTCCTGACTCGTCAGTGATCTCGGAGATAACTCTGTCAGCTAGTGGTCGAGTGGCCAGCCAATGTAGGAGTTTTCCGTTCTTGTCTCCCCAGCCGTACACTTGGGCTGCCGACGCTCTCCAAGCATGCTTCGCGGATTCCAGCACTAAGGTGGTCATTCTAACCCTGGCGGTAAAAACCGCCAGGGCGACTGACCGCGGTTGCACCGCCAACAGGCTGGCGGTGCACCGCTGGGCATTCTGACCGCGGCGGTTCAGCCGCAGTCAGAAGCGAAAAGTCGGCGGTGTACCGCCGACTTTCCGCTGCCCGTCAGAGTCCTCCGCGCTCCGCCGCCATGGGGATTCTGACACCCCCTACCGCCATCCTGTTCATGGCGGTTCGCCCGCCATGAACAGGATGGCGGTAGGGGGTGCCGCGGGGCCCCTGGGGGCCCCTGCCGTGCCCATGCCAATGGCATGGGCACGGCAGGGGCCCCCGTAAGAGGGCCCCAAAAAGTATTTCAGTGTCTGCCTAGCAGACACTGAAATACGCGACAGGTGCAACTGCACCCGTCGCACCTTCCCACTCCGCCGGCTCAATTCTGAGCCGGCATCCTAGTGGGAAGGTTGATTTGCCCTGGGCTGGCGGGCGGTCTTTTGGCGGCCGCCCGCCAGCCCAGGGCAAATGTCAGAATCACCGCCGCGGTCTTTCGACCGCGGTGCGGTGTTCTGACGGCGGTACCTTGGTGGACGGCCTCCGCCGTCCGCCAAGGTCAGAATGACCGCCTAAATGTCTAATCTCTTCCCTGACCATGGTGAGTTGCCTCAAACTGGAGGCTGATGCTGATGCGGATACTGCGTGTCGGCACTCAAGCCGCAACTCCCTGGCCTCCAGCTCCGACACTCGTGAGTTGCGAGCTCGTTCCCATATACGAAGGAGATGTTTAGAGTGTCCCCCAAGAGTAGCCTTACATGCAGCCCAGACTATGCCCGGAGACCGCATCGATCCTAGGTTTTGCTCAAAGTACTGGTTGAGATGGTCTCTGACCTCGAGGGTGTACTCGCCGTCCAGGAGGTACCATGCGTTCAGGCGCCACATTGGACGCCGGGCAGGGTCTGCACCACCCAGCCTGACCTGTAATGGCGAGTGGTATGAAACCCCATGGGGTAGTATCTCCGCCCCAGTGACACTAGTGATATCTAGCGCAGGCATCAACACAAGATCAATTCTAGAATGCGTCTAATGGGCTGCTGATGTGTCTGTATATTGTTGCATCCTGGGGTGCCAGGTTCTCCAAACCTCGCATAGGCCAAGGCTCTCAGCCCAGCTACTCAAGCTTGACGCCCGACTAGACCGGCTGGTGGATATAGTCCCTGAAACATCCAGCCTGGGATCCAGGACGGAGTTGAAATCTCCTCCTATTAGTGTAGCTCCCTAGGAAAGGCTCGCCAGCACCTGGCGGAGTGAAAGTAAGAAGTTGTCAAGCCCGGTTGGGGCAGCGTAGGCACACACAAGGTTAAACAGTAACCCGTGGAGTGACCCGGTCACCACCACGAATCTTCCTTGCGGGTCGGACCGCGCGGCTGTAGCCACCATGGGTGGCGAGCGGTGGAGTAGAATAGCCACCCCCTGGAGCCCCTTGAGAATCCTGCGTGATAAACCATGTCATATCCTCCTCGCGCCAGCATAGGGCATTTAGTGCCAAGCAGGTGGGTCTCCTGTAGCAAGACCACTGAGACCACCGGAGAAGGGTGCTAAATACTGCGGACCTCTTGATCTTATCTAGAAGGCCGTTCACATTCCATGAAAGGACCTGCTTCAGTGAGGGCCACGCGTGCAGTGTGTCGGTGTATTGGAGTGTCGAGTACCCGTCAGTGGGCCCAGGGACGACCGTCTCAAACAAGGAAATGTATTACAAAAGCGATAAAGGAAACTTATTGAAACAACATTACTTAACCCCACTGTAAACTTCTCACCCCCCCAACCTCCCCCCACCCCATACTTCTACCCGGGAAGCATCTGTCGGCCAACTACCCAACCAAAACAACACAGCCAGATGGACTGTCATTGGAGTGGAGTGGTGGACCCCCTCCATTCAATCGGATCATTTGCAATCAATAGACGGAAGCTGAAGCCATAAGTGGTGAGTGGGAAACAAAACATTGAGCTGTGGGTAAGGCCCTGCTCCAGTCCGCACATGCTAGCGCCGGGCGTCGTTGTCATTCCCAGTCTATCACGGATTAGACCTTGTTGTGGTTGTCAGCCGAATGCAGGGGACTGGCTTAGGCGGTCACCATCCAACATCTGTGTCGGGCCACGGGCCTCCGGAGCACCCGCGGGATCTCCACCCCCTGGGAGTCAGATCTTGATCCCATGTCCTCGTCTATAGGGTTGTCGGGCCCCCCGTCTCCCACGTCGAGACCTGGTGGGCCTTCGGCCTCTTCGCGTGCCCGTTCGGGAGACGGGACCGCGTCCCGGGGAGCCCCCCGCCGGTCCAAGAGGGCCCCTCCGGTTCCCAATGCCCTCCTCTATCAGCCAGTCCCATGCCTCCTCAGGCGACTCAAAGAAGTAGGCTTTTCCGGCCATGAGGACTTTTAGGCGTGCGGGAAAGAGGAGCATGTATGAAAGTTGCATCGCCCTAAGTTTTTGCTTGACTTGTTCGTATGACCGACGTCGAGTTTGGACCTCACGAGTATAGTCTGGGAATACTAAAATTTTATGGCTATCCCAGTGAAGGTCGGTGGAGCGCCTGGCTTCCTTGACGATGTTGTCCCGGTCCTTGAAGTTTAGAAAATGTGCGATCATTGGCCTTTTAGGGCCACCCGGAGGGGGCTGTGGTGCCAGGCCCCTGTGCACACGCTCGATTGCAAACCAGGGTGAAAGAGTTTGCTCCTGCATCCAGGACCTGATCCAGCGCTCCAGGAACTCAGGGGCCTTATTATCTTCTGTTCCCTCCGGAAATCCAATGAGGCACAAGTTGTTACGCCTGGAGCGGTTTTCAGCATCTTCAGCGTGATGGTGTAATTCTCCTGTTCTGGTTTGCAGTTGGGCTCCTTTGGTCCTGAGATCAGCCAGATCATCCTCAGTCCGGGAGACGCGGCCCTCTACTTCAGTGATTTGGCCTACTGCGTTTCTGAGATCTTGCCTTATGAGGCTCATATCCTCTCGCACTTCCCCAATCTTGGTCTCCACGGCCAGTTGCGATGTCTGAATTGCCTGAAGGATAGCGTTCACTCCGTCTGGGGTGGGAGCCCCGGAGGCCGTGTCTCTGTCACACCGGGAGGCCGCTGGCATGGTAAATTGATCAATCTCCTGTTGGGAAGCCGATGGCTGCCTGGTCCCTCTGTCCTTTCCCATGACTCCACGAGGAGTCAGGCTGGGCATCTATTGTGCCACATAGTGTGCGCAACTGGGCTTTGGCTACGCCGTGGCTCCTTACATTGACCGACTCCCAGAGGGGATCTCTCTCGGAGGGAACCCTGTGTCAACCAGGCAACCACAAGGGAGGCTGCTAACCGGTGAGTCTGTGCAGCGGGCCACCAGCTGCAGGGTCCGAACTCCAGCTCGTCAGGACGGCACCACCCAGCGAGGCGTCAGGGCCTCGAACAGTCCCCCCGAGGTCCAGGGGGCGACCGATCTTGCCCCATCCAGCCCGCAGGCAAGTTCCTCAGGCCGGCTCAGTTGGGTGCCCCTCACTCACAGAAACTGCAGCAAGTGTTTGCTCCTCCAATTGGGTCTATTGAAGCAGGGCCTGCACACCTGTTGTTACTTGTGGCTTGAATTCACGGGTAGCCAGTCCGCTGCCACACCTCGCCCACGCTGTTCCGGTGCGTCAGTGTTCCTCTCGGCCCCCCAGGGACCTGGCAGGGCTTCTTACAGCCCACTAGTTATTATCTTGTGGTGCCCGGTCATCTTCCCATGGGCCCTTCGTGCCCGTGCATGTCAAACCAGCCATCTGTCGCCCGTCACCGGAACAGGCAGGGCCAGCTCGCTCCTTTCTATTCCTCTGCTTCCTGGAGGGGCACCGCACCTCAGTCCACACGGCTCGGACTGATCCCCCGCCCGGGGGGGGGGGGTGCCACCTCCTCACGCCTGGGCCAAAATGCAGCCCATCCCCTGAGTCCAAGGGACAGGCCCGCGGCCGTCTGGCTACCTTCTCCCCAGCACTGTCCGGCAGCGGGGGCCCAAGGCCTCTCACGGCCCAACGTTGTCCTGTGGCGCCCGGCTGTACTCCCGCGGGCCCCATGCACCTGTGCGTCAGGCCGGTCAGCCGCCGCCCAGCTCCACAACAGGCAGGGCCTGATCGTTCCTCCTCACCTCCTTCACTGCCCTGGGGTGCCGCACCTCCGTCTACGTGGCTCGGGAGACTCTTCGCCCTGGGGGCCACAGCCTCCACTCGTCCCGATCCCGGCTCCGGCCGGCCCCAGGAGTTCAAGGGACCAGACCGCGGCCGTCAGGGCTCCCTCTCCCAGCCGCCTCCACCACTAAATCGCCGGGCCCATGTGTAGCCCCCTCACTGCCTCTCCTTTCTGGCGCACCCAGCTCGGGAATCAGCACCGCGGCTCGGGCGCGATAGGTGGCTCCGGCCACTGCCGCCATCTTAGCCGCCAAGTCAGCTCGGTCTTTTGTAAGCACCCGGACACCGCAGCGCAGCACCCCACAGCTCGCCGGGGTCACCACTGGTCAGGGAGGCCGCAGGGGCAGCCGAGGACACGGAGCAGAAACAGGGATGGCAGCTTCCTCAGGCGGATGACGGAGCGGTCTGGAGCACTCTCAGAGTGCGACCGCCATCTTGATGCCCGAAGCCACGCCCCCGGCAAATTTATTTTAGGCCATTTCTGCTCACCTTAGGGGCAGATCGGCCTATTTTTATTAGGCCCATCTGCTCCCGGGGGGGGCAGAAAACACTTAGGCACCAAGGATTGGTGTGTCTGTGAATGTATGTTTTGTTTGGGGGGAAGCCCCTTGGGCAAGGGTCGCTCCTCATGGGGGCACATTACTGTTGGCCATTTCTGCCCCCCTTGGGGCAGATCAGCCTATTTTTGTAAGGCCCATCTGCCCCCAGGGGGGCAGAAAACCCACCAGAGACCAGGGAAGATTTTTTTTTTAAAAAGAGGTTGGGGGTGTGGCCATACACCCACCCCAAATAAATGGGGACAAAGTTGTTAGATGGGGCAATTACCCCTGATCCACTCCCGGGGAAGTAGAAAGCCTACTAGATGACAGAGAAGTATAAAGAGATTGTGGGGTGGTGGCTACAAACCAGTATGGGCATGGTTATGCCCCCACCCCAACTGAGGGGAGTAACAGTGTTTCAGCTCTCCCCTGCACACTAAAACATCTTATCCCACTGCAAGCAAGAGGACATTTGATTATTTTGTGTTTTGGTTTTACATTTGAGCCATGAGAGCTTGTCTAACTCTCAAACTCGTCCCATTTGGAATGGCGAATGCTGCACGTTTTGGTCTTTGGGACGCTGCCATGTAGAACATTTTTCGAGAGCTGGACACATCTGAAACCTAACCATCTGGGTGAGTTCAGTGTGGTGTGCTTCACATGCACCCTGCACCATTTTTTTACCCACAATGATCTGCAAACATTCAACTTTGCTCGAAATCACACATTTTTCCCACAATTTTGTGATGGAACATTCCGGAATCTGCAGGAATCCACAAAATTCCTACCATCCAGCTTTGTTGCATCTATACCGATAAGAATCCTGCCCTACTTGTCAGTCCAAAAACAGTTTTTTGAAACTGCCCTTTTGGACCCGCTGCGGTTCCCCCTTATTTTTGGCATGTTTTTGGCTCTTCCCTGTCACAGGCACTTGGCCCACCTACACAAGTGAGGTATCATTTTTACCAGGAGACTGAGGGGATTGATGGGTGGTAGGAAACTTGACCCACTGTGGTGATCCCACATAGAAATGTGGGAAAAATTTGATTTTTTAGCTAAATTTAAGGTTTGCTGAGGACTCTGGGTAAGAAAGCACTGGGAGATCCACACAAGTCACACCTCCCTGGACTCCCTTGGGTGTTTAGTTTTCAGAAATGTTTGGGTTCAGAAGGTTTCCCTAGTCGGCGTCTGAGCCCAGGACCAAAAACTCAGTTGCTCCCCCTCAAAAACAGGTCATTTTGTATTTGATATGCCCACCTAGTGTTTTGGGGCATTTCCTGTTGCGGACACCAGACCTATCCACACAAGTGAGGTACCATTTTTATTGGGAGACCTGGGGGAAAGCTGGGTAGACGGAAGTTTGTGGCTCCCCTCAGATTCCAGAACTTTGCAGCACCAAAATGTGAGGAAAAAGTGTTGGGGGCAAATCGTGAGGTTTGCTAAGGATTCTGGGCAACAGAACGTGGTGAGAGCACCACAGGTTATCCCATCCTGGGCTCCCCGAGGTGTCTAGTTTTCAGAAATGTCCAGGTTTGCTAGGTTTTCCTAGGTGCCGGCTGATCTAGAGGCCAAAATCCACAGCTAGGCACTTCGCTAAATAACAGGTCAGTTTTCTTTGGGAAAATATGTTTCAACATTGTGTTTTGGGACATCTCCTGTTGCGGGCACTAGGCCTACCCACACAAGTGAGGTACCATTTATATTGGGAGACTTGGAGGAATGCTGGGTGGAAGGAAATTTGTGGCTCCTCTCAGATTCCAGAACTTTCTGTCACCGAAATGTGAGGAAAAAGTGTTTTTTGCCAAATAACAGAACCTGGTGAGAGCCCCACAAGTCACCCCATCTTGGATTCCCCTAGGTGTCTAGTTTTAAAAAATGCCCAGGTTTGGTAGGTTTCCTAGGTCCTGGCTGAGCTAGAGGTCAAAATCCACAGCTAGGCTCTTTGCAAAAAACAGGTTTGTTTACTTTGGGAAAATGTGATGTGTCCATGTTGCGTTTTGGGGTGTTTCCTCTCGCGGGCACTTGGCCTACCCACACATGTGAGGTACGATTTTTATCAGGAGACTTTGGGGAATGCTGGGTGGAAGGAAATGTGTGGCTCCTCTTGGATTCCAGAACTTTCTATTGCCGTAATGTGAGGAAAAAGTGTTTTGTTGCCAAATTTTGAGGCTTGCAAATGATTCTGGGTAACATAACCTGGCGAGAGCCCCACAAGTCACCCCATCCTGGATTTCCCTAGGAGTCTAGTTTTAAAAAATGCACAGGTTTGGTAGGTTTCCCCAGCTGCCGGCTGAACTAGAGGCCAAAATGACAGCTAGGCATTTTGCAAAACACACGTCAGATTTCAATGTAAAAATGTGATGTGTCCATGTTGCATTTCGTGTTGCGGGCACCAGGCATACCCTCACAAGTGAGGTATCATTTTTATTGGGAGACTTGGGGGAACACAGAATGGCAGAGCAAGTGTTATTGCCCCATGTCTTTCTCTACATTTTTCCCTTCCAAACGTAAGACAGTGTGTAAAAAAGACATCTATTTGAGAAATGCCCTGTAATTCACATGCTAGTATGTGGACTCCAGAATTCAGAGATGTGCTAATAATCATTGTTTCTCAATACCTTATCTTTTGCCCATTTTGTAAATACAAAGGTTTCCTTGATACCTATTTTTCACTCTTTATATTTTACCAAATTAATTGCTGTATACCTGGTATACAATGACAACCCATTGCAAGGTGCAGCTCATTTATTGGCTCTGGGTGCCTAGGGTTCTTGAGGAACCTACAAGTCCTATATATCCCCACAACCAGATGAGTCCAGCAGATGTAACAGTATATTGCTTTTCAAAATCTGACATTGCAGGAAAAAGTTACAGAGTAAAAACGTGGAGAAAAATGGCTGTTTTTTTACCTCAATTTCAATAGTTTTTTTATTTTTTTATTTCATCTGTTATTTTCTGTAAGAAAATCTTTTGGGATCTACACAAATGACCCCTTGTTGAATTCAGAATTATGTCTACTTTTCAGAAATGTTTAGCTGTCCGGGGTCTAGCACAGGTTTCACACCCATTTGTGTTACCAACTGGAAGGAGGCTACAAGCACAAAATATAGTAAAAATTGGGTATGTCACGGTAAAATGCCAAAATTGTGTTGAAAATGTGGTTTTGTGATTCAAGTCTGTCTGAAAGCTGGAAAGATGGTGATTTTAGCACTGCAAACCCTTTTTTGATGCCATTTTCAGAGAAAATAACACAAGCTTTCTTCTGCAGCCCTTGTTCCCCATGTTTTTGAAAAAAAACTACATTTTTTCTGTATGTTGGGTAATTTCTTAGTCTCCTCCAGGGTAACCCACAAACTCTGGGAACCTCCAGAATCCCTATGATGTTGGAAACAAAGTACGCAAATTTGACGCGGGTAACTTATGTGGACAAAACGTTGTGCGGGCCTAAACGAGTACTGCCCCAATTAGTCAAAAAAAGGCCTTGCACCTGAGGGGGAATAGGCCTGGCAGCGAAGGGGTTAAAACAATCTCGCAATAATGTAGAAAATCCCACTGAGTTCCAAAAAGTGCTACAGAGTGTATTTATGGTGTAGAGGCCCAATTAGGCAACTGTGAATCAGTTATTATGATTGGTGATACGAGCGAAGTGAGAAAAATATTGGTGGAGAAAGCATCATGGTAAAGAGTAGCCCCTGTGAATGACGAGGTATTAAGTACTGTGAAGGATACACTGTTGAATGCGATTGCAGAGGTGTGTCCAGTGAAAACCGATTTGAATAAGATTTTGAATTGTAAAGAAAATAAAGGTGAGTCGCTGGATGATTATTTGGACAGACTTAAGGATGTGCTTGAAAGGCATAGTCCGACCGACAGAGATGGCTCAAGCAGCTATAGGTTCTGCTTTTGAACCGTAATTATTACGAAATGTTAAGCATCACCCAACAACGATATTTTTTGAATGGCAGGCAAAGAAATTAGCTGACATGGTAACAGACACCAATCACTACATAGTTTCACATGAGAAAAGGAAAAAAAATGCAGATTTGAAATTGATAGTTTGGAAATCACAAACGTTGCAGAGCATTTAAAGGAGTAGGAAGAACATCCCCTCAAAGGGGGATGGCAAAGAAGGGCAGGGAGGCGGGTGAATTGGGAGAGGGGACAGCAGGGGCTGAGGAGAGGCCCTAGGAGTAGCAGGCCCTTGATTTGCTTGTGGTCAGCTGGGATATTAGAAATAAAATGTTTCCATTACTACATTTAATGCACCAAGATTTCTTGGCCAATCTGGTTAGCATCAAATTTCTCAATTTCCTTACCCTGAATTCTAGGACAGCCAGATAAGTTATGGTAATTGTATTTATATAATGCTTACTACCCCTGACGAGGCATTGAATTGTTTTTTCGGCGAGCAGCACACTGTTCCAGAACCCAAACAGATTAGAGGTGGGTTAGTATACATAAATATGAGTACTCTATTAGTTTAGGGAGGTTTGATTTCATTTGAGCAGAGGAGTCTGTTAGTTGGATTGAATAGAATAATGGAGGGATAGAGGAAGGAGGAATCCATAAGTGTTAATTGGGAGATCATAGTAGTAATATGAGGTTTGGAATGAGTAACGGAGAGATGGAGGAGGGAACAGTCTGGAGAAAGGGATTAGGGAGATCATAGTAGTACAATGGGGTTTGTGATGAGTCAGGGGAGAATTTAGTTGGCTTATTTGGGAGATCATAGTAGTAAACTGAGGTTTGGGGTGAGCTAGATGGGGTAGAGGAGGGAAAAGTCTAGGAAAGGTTATTTTGGAGACCATAGTAGTAGAATGGTTTTGGGATGTGTCAGACAGGGGAGATAGAGGGTTGATTGATAGAGGTTTAGGGTGATGGTGAGACAGAGTAAAGCTTTCATAAGAGTAATTTATTTCCTCATGTATAGTAGGACTAAAGTAATAAATATAAAGATACATGATTACATAGTAAGGGAATATATGTGTAAGGAATATAATGTATTGAAATTTAAGTGGTATCAAATAAATACAGACTTTCAAGATTTGCACTATTTGTAGTTAAATTATTTGTGTATTTTTATAACATTATTTTATCTTTCCTCAATATTTCACTGGTGAAGTTCTTGTAGATAAATAGTTAAGATAATATTTACCTACTGTGATAGATAAAATAAAAAATCATAAGCATCTCATCAAACAACTTATATAGAAATTATGCAATGCCCTATGAACATGTTAATCATAGCATTATATATAAATACATACATATAAATATATATATATATACACACACACACCCACACACACATGTATACACCTACACATACATACATATATACATTCAGCGGCAAGTAAAATATATATTTGTTAAAACAGGCCTAAAGAGTATGTATATATTTTAAGGTAAAATAGTTATTATACCTATTTGTATAAATACACATATCTAGATATAAGCATATAATCCAATTATAAATGTTTACATATACAGGGATATGCAGTCCATTGCTGTTTGAGTATGGTGGTTATGAAGGAAGGAGCCAACTCTTGAGTGGTTTTCTGAAGATAAGATTGTTATCCATGGACCTTATATTTGTGGGTAATGAATTCCATAGTTTGGCCGCTTGACCAGAGAAACATGTACCACCTGTTGTATTTTTCTTGTATGGTGGTGTTGTGAGGCGGGCTGCCAATCTTGAGCAGAGGTTTTTTGTTGAATATATTTGGTGGTTTTATTCCTGATGAAATGTGGTCCTACTCATGTATTGCATTGTGGGTGATATAAAGCAGCTTAAAGGTGTATCTTCTGGAAAACAATAACCAATGTAGGGCCCTCCAGGCAGGGGAGATGTGGGCTTATGGCTTTACATGTAGGGGTAGTCTGGCAGGCGAGTTCTGAATGCGTTGTAGTTTTTTCATAGTAGATAGAGATGATCCATGGTAGAGGCCATAGGCGTAATCCAGCTTAGATAGTACAAGAGAAAAAGTAGCCTGCACCTTGTGTGGAAATCTGAGATGGGGCAATATGCGTCACAGAGTTTTCTTAGTGATGGAGCTTGATCTTGCTAATTTGTCCACTTGAGCATTCATTGTTAACTTGGAGCCCATGGTAATTCTGAGGTTTTTAACTTCCTTAGATACTTTAGGATGTGGTCCCAGATCGTCAGGCGCAGAGTGGATCATAATTTTTCCAATCGCTACATTCCTGTTTCGGAAGCATTCAGTTTGAGATGGCTCTATGTCATCCACTGATCAACGGCTATTAGGCAACTGAAGATTTGTGAGTTTACAATGTATTTAGGGCATTCCAGTTTAAGGAGTATTTTTGTGTCATCTTCATACCTGTAGCATGTGAGTTGAAATTATTGATCATTACTGGTAATGACATCACGTAGATGTTGAAAAACATGGGTGAGATGATTGAGCCTTGAGGGACTCCTGCTTTTGTGAAGTAGGTTTTGGATGAGAAAGGGGGAGTATGAATGACATTTGTTCTGTTTTGAAGGTAGGATGTGATCCAATGAAGAGCAGTTCCCTCTATGCTGGCTTCGTATAGTCTTTGTATTAGGGTGTCATGGTCAGTTGTGTTAAGGGCAGCTGGAAGGTCCAGGAGAAGCAGTGCAGCAGCTCCTTTGCAGTCTATTGTGTTTTAAAGATCATCCCAGATGGCGATGAGGGTAGATTCTGTGCCTCTTCCTGGGTGGAATCCAGTTTGGTAGTCTGAAAGTATGGAGTTAACTTCAGTGAACTGTGACATCTGGGCAAAAGCTGCTCTTTCTATCAGTTTGCCAACAAACGTTCTATCTGTAATCGGCCTGTAGTTGTTGGAGTCATGTGGGTCCAGGTTTGTTTCCTTTAATAATGGGTATATGTATGCCTTTTTAAGTTCTCCAGAAAAGATTCCTGTCATTAAAGAATTATTGATGATTTTCCTTACTGGTGTGGCAGCAGAGGCAGGTAAAAGAATGTCCTTGAAGATATGTGGTGGACAAGGGTCAGAAGGGCAGCAGGAAGGCCTGCTTGCTTTGATTAGATCCCTAAATTCACTTTGTGATATTTGTTTGAAGCGGTGCAGAGTCTGGGTTGGCTTACTCTAAGAGGGGATTTTTGGAAATGGATTGGTGCTGGTGGTTTTCCTTTGGTTTAAATAGGAGTCCAATGTGTCTGCCTTGGTTGGGTAACAATTTGCCAATTTGTTTGTGAATTCTTGAGTAATGGGATGAGTTCCTTCCATGCAGTTTGGTTTTTGAAATTTGTTGAGAATTGTATACAATTCTTTTTTTGCAGATATAGCATTTTGAATTCTGTCTGATAGAACTTTATTTTGCTTTTTTGATTGAAAATTTCTAAATTTGTTAAGTTTGTGTAGGTGACGTTTGTCTTTAATGTTGTTTTTTTTTTTTTTTTTTTTTTTTTTTTTTACACATGCTTTATTCGATCAGTCAATCATCAAAGCGAAAATACAATAATAATAAATAAGGATAAAACCAGTAATAATAAAAATATTATATTATAAAACATAAATAGAAATTGTGGAACATAGGTTACTGAGCATACTATAATTAAAAGAATTCTCAGGACACATAATACACATAATACGATTTCAGCCCCTTTCCTATAATCCTTGTAAGAGTAAGAGAATAAAGAATAAAAGTAAGGCTCTAATTAAGACACAGTCTTTGCAATGGAATTTCGTATTCGCCATGCTACTAATAAATATTTACTGACAGCAAGTATTAAAACCGTGGAATGATGACTTTTTAAAATCCTCAAAGCAGAGGCACAATCTCTTATCCCCATATCGCGGCAGATATGACAGATCCACTTAGACCTGGGAAGAGAATAAGCAGGGCAAAAAAACATGAAATGCTCAATCGTTTCTGGTTTTGCGTCACAGGCTGGGCATGTACTTGTATCTGTTTTTGTACCCCATCTGCACATCAATGTCTTCAATGGCAGCGACCCGAAACGGAATCTGGCATATAAGCTTTTGCCAAGAATGTCAGGTATATTGTCTAGATAGGGTTCAAATTGAGGATACCATTTAAAATCTGTAAAATGATTTGTTAAAGTGCCATGAGTTCTATGAGTAATATGATCGTTATATACATGGGACCAATATATGCGTTTTAGCGCAATAGAATGAGCCTTTTCTAATTTATGGGGTTCCTCCCAAAAGTGGCTTAGGCCGAGTTTGTTAAACCAACTGGATACATGTTTGACCCAGGGAATAGAAGTTGAATTGGGGCACATAAGCAGGTCGTGGAGTGAGGACTTATAAACGTCTAGTTCGGGGTTGGTCCATAGTCGTATCCAATATAATAATGGTCTTAGGATGATCAGATCGGCTATGCGTCTCAGGCCTAAGTCTAAGAACAGAGGTAGCAGTGGAGTACTAGGAGGACAAGCACACAGAGACCTCGCAAAACTATTCTCACTAATAGTGAGCCTGTTACAGTCAGAAAAACCCCAAACCTCTGCTCCGTATGCGGCAGCGCCCTGTGCTCTGGCGATGTAGATCTTAATTGCCGGGGAGACGGTTTTTGCTGTCGTGCCCCTGTAAAAGCGCAGGATTGAAGCCGCACCATGCTGCAAACGACCCTCACTTTTATTAATCTGTTCTCCCCAATTTAAATTGGCAGCAATCCTTACACCCAGGTAATCGATGGAGGATACTTTATCCAGGAGGTTCCCTTCTAGGTGGATAGTGCATTTCTTCCGCACTCCTGAGCGGAACGCCATTAGCTTGGTCTTTTTATGGTTTAGCTCTAGGCCGTAGTCACAACAGAAGGAGTTAAATCTGTTGATAAGAATTTGAAGGCCCATGGGGGATTTAGAAATAAGAAGAGAGTCATCGGCAAAGAGAAGGATTGGAACTTTTTGAGCGCATAGGGTGGGGGCAGCATTCTGGCACGTCATTAAAACCTGTACAACCTCGTTAATAAAAATAGAAAATAAAAATGGTGCCAATACACAACCCTGGCGAACACCCCTATTTATGGGGATTTTGTCCGTTAATTCGCCTAGGTTCCCCCATCTCACCTGCGCATATGTATCCTCATGCAACCGCTTTAGAAGTTGGATTAAATTGGCCGGAGTCCCTATTTTTTGTAACACTTCCCACAACTTTTCCCTCGGGACCAAGTCAAATGCTGATCTCAGGTCGACAAAGGCAATGTATAATGGTTGTTTGGCAAGAGCTGTGTACTTCCAGTACAGAATGGCCAGTCTAAAAACCTGGTCCACTGTACTGGTCTTTGGGCGAAAACCAGCTTGGAGAGGGGAAAGAATATTCTGGTCTTTGGCCCAATTGGTTAATCTACCTAGGAGTTGTTTGGCAAATATTTTTTGGATGTTGTCAATTAAACTGATTGGTCTATAATTTGTCGGAAGGTTGGCGTCACCCTTTTTATGGATGGGGATAATTTCTGCTCCCTTCCATGTCATGGGGATCTGCCCCCCTTCGGCAATTTTATTAGAGAGTGTATTGGTATATCAATGTTGTTTGTTTTGAGCCAAGTTCATTGCAGCTTTCTAGTTTGTTGTTTTATCTTTTTTAGTTCTGTATTTCTCCAAGGAGCTTGTTAAATTTTGTCCTGTTTTGTTTTTCTGAGTAGTATTAGGATATCGAAAGCTTCCTGTACCCACTTGTACAGTTTTTTAACATAATTAATTGTGTCTACACCTGTGTTGGCTATTAGTTGTGTTTCTAAGTGTTCAAAATTGAGTTTGTTCCATGGTCGATAGGTGGATATATGTAAGGTGGTCTTGGGTGTGTTGATTTGTGGTGTTTTATTTTGGAAAGTTACCAAATGGTGGTCTGACCGTGTGGCTGGTGTGATGCTTTGAATGGTTACTAGGTCTGGGTTTGCAAAAATGACATCTAGGATGTATCCAACGATGGGTGTGAAATTGTGTACAATCTCATGTAGGTTCACTGTAACTTGCCAGTGATCATAGCTTTTGGATGGGCCATAATGGGTTTGTCAAACCAATTGTATGTCCCCAAGAATGCACAGGTTAGAGTATAGTGTCATAAGGTTTGACACTGTGTCTAGAAATGCATCTGGTAATTTTGAATTGCTAGGTGGTGGCCTGTAAAAGAGGAGGAAGTTACAGAAGAAAGTTGGTGTTGTTTCTGGTGATGAGGGCCTGCAGGTAGATGATGTCTGTTTTGCTGAGATTTATTGCTTCTTTGAATATAACAGCTAGTCCACTTCCTATTTTGCCTGTACGGTTTTGTGTGATGGTTTGATGGCCTGGAGGAACAGCTTCATGCAATACTGGGGACATGTCACCTCCCAACCATGATTCAGTTATGAAGAGTAATTCAGGTTGTGTGTCAGTGAGTAGGTCGTGAATATGGTGCTTGTGTTTAGAGAGAGAATGAGCATTTATGAGTAGGCAGTTTAGAGATTGTGTTTTGGTGGTAGTGTAATTTTGTTCTGTTTCAGTGTGATCAGTATATTTTGAACTTGTAGCAATGGTGTCATTTGTGCTGATATTAACTGTATGAGGGTTACAATAGTGTTTTTTTCTATATTGTATTCCTCATCCAGCAGGCTCAGAAGGCATTTTGTTGGGTCTGTGTGTGTTGGTGATGGTGGTTGCGAATGACAACGTGAGTTGTGTTTTTTTTTCTTAAGAGTAGCCTTGTTGTGTAATAAATATAGGAATGCAAAATTGTGAAGAGTGGCATGCTGTTTATTTTGTTTGCATCTATTTAGGGTGGGAGGAGTATGGGTTAGGAATGGTGGTGGAGCATGTGGGTCATTTTCTAAGCCTCGAAATTGTGCAGTGGATGAGAGGCGGTTGAATGAATGTTGCTGTGTTGGGGTGTTTGTGGTGGATGTTGGTGAAGATTGAGAATTTAGGAATGAAGTTTGTGCAGGATTTCAATTATTTGTGTAGTCATGAGGGTGGGAGTGGGTGTGATGGGAAGAATGATGAAAGTGTGTGTTATTTTGATGTGCTGGTGTGTTTTGTTTTTGTGGATTAGTGAGAGGAGATATTGATGTAGTGGTTTTCTGTGAAGGATTTGTATGTGAGTTACGAATGGTGAGTGGTATTTGAATAGTACAGGGGTGATATATTTTGGAGAAGAGTGTGTGTGGTGTGTAAGAGAGGATGGACAAGAATTATGAGTGTTTGTGTTAGATTTGATCACTGGAAGAGGTAATATGTGTTGTAGAGCGGAGTGTCAGGATTGTATGGTTGTGTGTAATTGGTAAAAAGAGGAGGAGGGTGTTAGTGAATGGTATGATGGAATGCTGAGTATAGGTTTCGTCATGATAAAAAGGGGTCTGTTAGGAGGAAGTAGAGGATAGAGCTGGTGTTTTATATGAATGGGGAGTCTGTATCTGGTTGCAATAAAATTATGTATAATGTGGCTTTGTGTGGTGTTGGTGACGTGTGGAAGTGTTAGTGGTATAGGATAGAGTTGTGTTTTGTATGTGTTGTGGTAGAATTGTGTATAGGTGTGGTTTGTAGTGTTTGTAAGTGGTGGCTGAGACACTGAAATCTGCATGAGGTTTGTTTCTGGTGTATGAGTAGAACTCCTTTGCTGATATTGTGTTTGGATGTTGGTAGATATTAAGCTAGTGATTGAAATATTGGGCAGCATCTCTGGCCCTAGACCGGACCCGGCCTGAACAGGCTCAAACAGGCAGTCGCCCGTGTCCTCTCCTCCCTCAGCCTTGACACCAAAGCTGAGACAGCCAAAACCTTATGCCTAATTAGCCCTATTGGCCAATGGAACCCAAGCCTTAACCCTAACCAATCAGAATGCTAACCCTAAACCCTAGAGCCAATGGGATACCTGGCCCTATTAACCAATCACAGCCATAGCCCTAACAGCCAATCAAAACCTAAGTCCAAAAGGAACCCTAGCCCTACTAACCAATCAGAACCCTAGTCCTGATGGCCAATCAGGACTGTAACCTTAAACCCTTAAACCCTTATTCCAGTGGAAAACCCTAGCCCTAGTAGCCAATCAGAACCCCAGTCCTGACAGCCAATCAGAACTGTAACCCTAAAACCTTAGTCCAGTGGAAAACTATCCCTAGTAGAAATTCAGAGCCCTAGTCCGGACAGCCAGTCAGAACTGTGACCCTAAACCCTTAGTTCAGTGGAAACCCCTAGCCCTAGAGGCCAAACAGAACCTGAGCCTGAACAGCCAGTCAGAACTGTAAACCTAAACTCTTAATCCAATGGAGATACTAGCCCTAGCACCCAATCACAGCAACAGATGCAACAACCAATAGAAACTTATATAAGGGGCAAGTGACCTTAAGCTCAGGCTGCTGGGGCAGGGGAAGGGAGGTGCTCCTCTATTCATAATCTCCTTGGATACAGACAGGCACAATCCACACTTTCAAGCTACCTGAGTCTACTTTTTAGGTAAGGGACAATTTTGGAACCTCAGAAATACTGTTTTTCACACTTAAACTAATCACATTTTCAAGCCCAAAACAAGTGCTGCATACACTTTCCATACACAGTTTAAACCGCAGAGCAGATTAAACAGTCTTCTAAACACACTTTCTTATTAGCGCACTCATTTAATTAGCTTGTCATTTTGAAGGAAATACCAATTGCTGACAACAAACATTATAATAATAGGGCTCACTTATCGTCTAAGTACGAAAGTCACTCTTTAGTATGTTTATCACGTTTTAATGGAGATCAACAGCAGCACAAAAAAAGAGAAAATAACATTTTTTTCCAAAGTAGAATAGAAATTCATGGGGCAAATTGCACCAACCAATAAAAAATAGGGATGTGACACTACTGTTACTACTACACTGATGGGGTTCACTCATGCAGCCAGTAACATTAAAACTTCAACAGTGGTCCTGCATTCAGGCTGTCAGATCTCCCCATGGAAGGTCGCTAGTTCTTTTGTCTAAAGGAAGTAAGCATTACAATGATATGTTGGCAGGATGAGCTGGAGTCCCCAAATGCAGTGCAAGTTTGGGGGGGTCAAATTGATGACTTGCATCAGTCAGCACAGGAGTAATGTACAAATTGCATCAATATATTTTGTCTGACCACTATAGGTACCCAGTGATTTCTGCCTCATTTCTGAAGCATCTTTTTTGCTGTTTACTGGTGATCACAATAGCTTTTAAATTAATGCCACGCTGTCAAGCCTTGAGTAACAAAGATTCTACACCAGGAACACAAGAAGAAATAAGATACTTACCTGTAACTTTAGTTCTCCAGTAATAGAAGCTATCATATATTCACATGCTTGAATACTTACCCGTCGGTGAGATGGGAGTCCCCGGTGGAATGTACAACCTAGGCCTGAAAATGTACATATACAATACATGGCCTAGGCCTCAATTGAATAACCTATCACAGTCATTTTGTCAAATAGACCCAAACTCAAACTTGAACCAATCAGATTGCATCACCCCATAGAACCTCCTGTGAGGAGCTGCTTTCCCTCAGATTTTCAGAGCATAAGTGCTGTAACAATGAAGAACACTGAGAAAAGAGAGAAGGTGATCTCATCCGGGGAGGTGGGTGGGTTACACATGAATCTATGAATGCTTCCAATATTGCAGAACTAAAATTACAGGTAAGTAACTTATTTCTAACTCCAGTATTGGAACTTTCATAGATTCACATGTTTGAATAAGACTAGCAAGCAGTAACCAGCACATTTTCTGTATTAAAAAAACACTGTTTACCATATAATAAAAATACCATCTGCATTAGAACAAGTAAATGCAAAGCAATAAAAGCTAACACACCCAAACATAAATCTATATGCATAAGAGGTACATTAGCATTGAACAGAAAATGTGATATTATAGTAGGAGTGGATGGTGGGAAAAGAAGCAGCTCAGGACTGCTTGACCCACCGCTGCACCTCGAAACGTCTCAGCATCCAAACATTAATGCTTCCTGAAGGCGTGTGTTATTCTCCACGTCACTGCTCGGCAGATGTCCGGCAAGGACACACCAGAGAAGAGCGCACAGGATGTAGAGAAAGCCCTAGTGGAATGCGCACGTACTCTGGCGTCAAGGGGTCGACCAGCCCTTTGATGGCAAAAGGCTATTGCGCTTGAAATCCATCTAGAAATAGTCTGTTTATTGACAGAATGCCCTCTTCTGGGTGCACTAAATGCAACAAAGAGTTGATTTGATTTCCGTATTGAAGACGTTCGCTGCAGATCGAACTTAAGGCATCTTTTGACATCGAGAGAATGAAGCGATCTTTCTGCTCCCGTCTGAGGCTGTGGAAAGAAAGCCTTCAGCACCACTGGCTCATTAATATGAAAGTCTGATGGAACCTTGGGGGTAAATTTAGGATTTGCTCGCAGGATGACCTTATCGCCAGCAAATTTCAGAAAGGGTTCTTGGATGGTAAATGCTTGAATTTCGCTGACTCAACAAGCAGATTTTAAGGCCAAGAGAAGCGCTACCTTCTAGGTGAGGTATTTGATGTCTGATGTATGAATGGGCTCAAATGGTTCCTTCATTAGCTGACCCAGGACTGTATTTAGCTGCCAAGCTGGAGGCGGTGCTCTGACTGGAGGAAAAGACCGGAACAGACTTTTCATGAATTGCCTGATGAACCTATGAGACCAGAGGGATGGCCACTTAGAAAGTCGTCTATATCTGGAGATAGCTGCCAAGTGAACTTTAATAGATGCATGGGCAAGACCAGAGCGCGCCAGATGAAGAAGATAAGGTAAAACCTGCTCTGGAGCAGATGTAAGCAGGTGAATGCCATTAGAAATACACCATAAGCAGAATTGGTTCCATTTAATTTGTATGTTTTACTAGTGCTATCAGCACGTGCTTTAGCAAGAACAGTCTTGCAGTCGCTAGGAATATTTAAATGGCCAAATTAATTGAATTCAGGGGCATGCACATAATCTGAGAGACTTGGGCTCCGGATGCCTCACTTTAGCAATTAGGAGTATCTGGCCTAGCAGTTCGGGCTGGACTGTTCCCATGAGGAACAGGGTCAAGACTGATTTGCATATGGCTGGGTTCAAACTGGGGTGGCATGGTGAGCAAAATAATGGATGGATTAAACCCAGATCTGTGACTGGGGGTGAATGTTTGATTGGTTCTGCATTCCGTCCATCCAGTTACGCTATCCCACAGTGTTGTGTTTTGCTTTGCTTTTGCCGCCCTAAGTGCGCCGGGTATGCCCAGACGTGGGTCCCGGGCTCACTGTGCCACTGGATTCAAGCTAGCCTGGCTGATGAGGGGTGAAACCCTGAAACCGGTCCCAGGATGCTTGTTTCCGGTCCAGGGAGAACCTGGCCTAGCAATTCGGGCTGGACTGTTCCCATGAGGAATAGGGTCAAGACTGATTTGCATATGGCTGGGTTCAAACTGAGGTGTCATGGTGAGCAAAATAATGGATGGATTAAACCCAGATCTGTGACTGGTGGTGAATGTTTGATTGGTTCTGCATTCCGTCCATCCAGTTACGCTATCCCACAGTGTTGTGTTTTGCTTTGCTTTTGCCGCCCTAAGCGCGCCGGGTATGCCCAGACGTGGGTCCCGGGCTCACTGTGCCACTGGATTCAAGCTAGCCTGGCAGATGAGGGGTGAAACCCTGAAACCGGTCCCAGGATGCTTGTTTCCGCTCCAGGGAGAACCTGGCGTAGCAGTTCGGGCTGGACTGTTCCCATGAGGAACAGGGTCAAGACTGATTTGCATATGGCTGGGTTCAAACTGGGGTGGCATGGTGAGCAAAATAATGGATGGATTAAACCCAGATCTGTGACTGGGGGTGAATGTTTGATTGGTTCTGCATTCCGTCCATCCAGTTAGGCTATCCCACAGTGTTGTGTTTTGCTTTGCTTTTGCCACCCTAAGTGCGCCGGGTATGCCCAGACGTGGGTCCCGGGCTCACTGTGCCACTGGATTCAAGCTAGCCTGGCTGATGAGGGGTGAAACCTTGAAACCGGTCCCAGGATGCTTGTTTCCGGTCCAGGGAGAACCTGGCCTAGCAGTTCGGGCTGGACTGTTCCCATGAGGAACAGGGTCAAGACTGATTTGCATATGGCTGGGTTCAAACTGGGGTGGCATGGTGAGCAAAATAATGGATGGATTAAACCCAGATCTGTGACTGGGGGTGAATGTTTGATTGGTTCTGCATTACGTCCATCCAGTTACGCTATCCCACAGTGTTGTGTTTTGCTTTGCAATTAGGAGTATCTGACATGGCTCTGACTTGATCTTGCTGATGACCCGCGAAAGTAGAGGTATTGGAGGAAAAGCGTAAGCATAAACCTCTGACCATGCTATTGAAAGGGCATTTCTCCACGACCCTGGTAGGTGATGCCAGCTTTCATAAAACTGGCATTTCGCATTCTGGGACGTCGCAAACAGGTCCAGATTTGGTTGTCAACATCTGAGGAATATTGCGTCCAGAGTCCACTGATTCAACTTCCATTCATGCGAAGATGTGCTGAGCCTGCTTAGCGAGTCTGCTGTGGTGTTACTCACTTCTGGAAGCTGTCCTACTCTTATGTACACTGAGTGTTGAATGCACCAGGTCCAAATGGCCTACACTTCCCTGGACAGCAGACGAGACTGAGTACCTCCTTGCTTGCTGACGTAGTGCATGGTGGTCGTATTGTCCGTTCAGACCAGGACCGATGAGCCTCGGATTCGTGGCAGGAAAGCCTGCAGTGCCAGGTACACAGCCCTGAGCTCAAGGAGGTTGATGTGAAGAGCAGCATGAGAAGGGTGCCACCTGCCTATCACTTGGATGTCTTGTAGACATGCACCCCATCCGACCATTGAAGCATCCGTTGATATGGTAAACGGAGGGACTTGAGCTAAGAATCCTAAGCCCCTGGAGATGTTTGCCGGTGTTGTCCACCAATAGAGGGAATCAAAGTTCCTGTTATCTGTATGATGTCCCCGAAGGAACCTTGCATCTGTTTGCATTGTTTGTCGAGCTCCTCTTGTAAGGGGGCGCATCCGAAGACAACAGTGGGGAATTAGATTGATACAGGAGGACATCATCCCCAGTAATGACTTGAACTTTCGAACTGAAAGGGACTTTCTTTTCTGAACTGCGCCTGCTAGATTGATGAGTTTGAGTTGTCTTTCCTCCTCTGGGAACGCCTTTGTTTGAGTCGTGTCCAGTATAGCACCCAGGAAAACTATTCTTCTGGTAGGCTGAAGATGGGACTTCTCTCAATTGAGAGTGAGACCTAACTGTTTGAACAAGCGTAAGGTCATCTTGAGAGAGTAACGTAGAGACTGGATGTCGGAAGTCTTCAGTAACCAGTCGTCCAGCTATGGGAATATTTGGAGTCTGTAGCACCTTAGATACGCTGCAACAGGGGTAAGGCACTTTGTAAAAAATCCGGGGACCGGATTTGAGTCCAAAAGGTAGCACTTTGAATTGAAAGTGCCGGCCGGCTACCATAAATATTAAGAATTTCCTGTGCTTCTGGTGAATGGGTATGTGGAAGTAGGCATCCTGCAGGTCTAGAGAAGCCATAAAATCTCCTCTGTTGAGAAGCTGCAAAACATCCTTCAATGTTACTATGCAAAAGGACTGCGTCTTCAAGTATTTGTTGAGCTCCCTCAGATCCAGGATGGGTCTCCACAGGTGCGATTGCTTCCTGATTAGGAAGAAGCGGGAATAAAAGCCTCTTCCTTTTTGAGAATAAGGTACAGCCTCTATTGCTCCTTTGGATAACATGACATCTATTTCCAGGAGTATAAGATGTAAATGCTGTTGATGTACCCGGGAAGGCTGAGTCTCGGGGGGCATGCAAGTGAACTCTAGCAGATGACCATAAGTTATTATGTCCAGAACCCACATATCATTTGTAATCTGACGCCAACGTTGTAGGTGATGTCTCAAGGAAGGAGAGGCAGCCGGCCCTAGGAGGTTGTCATTGCCTGTGGGAGGTGCCTTTGGGTTGTCTCCCTGACTTTCCTCTGGGAGGAGGTTTGCTGTATGCCGCCACTGGAGGCTGTGTCTGATGATACTGGGGTCTGGAAGATTAGAAGATTAGAAATGTGAGGGATAAGCTGGGTACCTGAATGACTGGTAACCACCCCGAAAAGGAGACTGTCCCCTACCCCTGGCTCCTTGAAAGTGAAGATCATCTACGGAGTGAGAAATGTCCGACCATAGCTGCCTATCATATCTTCCCAGGAGCGCCAGGGAGTTTGCAGCGCGCACCACAATGGCAGACATGGAAGAAAATCTTTTTCCATTGTTGTCAAGGCGCCTACCATCCTTGTCTGGGGATGCAGATAGAGGTGCCAAAGGGTTTCTAGAGCGCCGCTGGGCAGCCTGAGAAACCACTGAGGCCGGTTTCGAATGTCCCACCAGGCAAGCAGGGGCGTCATCTGTCGCTTTATATTTCTTATCTAACTTTGGCAATACAACTGGCACCGTAGCAGGGTTACGTATAATTTTAAATCCCTGATTCCACACGTGGTGTTTAACAGGGATTGCTCTGACCACCTTCCTATGCGGTTCTTTAAAGTTGTATAAGAAGCAATCCTGTTGTGTGGATGTCACTTGCAGCCACCTTCTCTAATAAATTATGAAAAGAACCAATATCCTCTGGAGGGAACTCAACAGAAGTTGGCTCCGGTGAAGGGGGTGCTGGGAGTACAAAGTCATCCCACTCATCCTGCTCTGAAAGTACTTCCCCTTCTTCAGCCGCTTCGTCTGATGAAGCCTGGGCTTGTGGATTCAAGAAGGAATCTGTGGAGGGAGTAGCAGGGAGAACTGGTAGAGGTACTGGAGTAGATGGTGCCGTAACCACTGGAATAGGATCTGTTGCAGACTGTGGATGGAAGCACTCCCTATAATCCGCCAGCATGGCCTGGAGGTCAGAAACCAGACCAGAAGGTAAGCACACCATTCCCTGTTGTTGCTGCTGTGGGACTGGATCATAGTATTGTTAATCATAATAGTAGTCGTCATCAGAGTACTCCTGACATTTTACATGTAACTGAGACGGACTCATGGCTACTCCAAATACTGCGTCCTCTTCTGATTCATCATCATCATGATCGCCATCCAAAAAGGGAGATGGCGAAAGTCTTGACACCTTACTTGGTGATGTGACAGATGGTGTTAGATGAGTCTTTGAAAGTCTCTTTAGAGGAGTATGCTCTGCAGAGTGGTACAGAGGTAACGACGATGGTCTTCGCCACTTTGCTGGAATCATTTTGACTGTCAACGACAAAAAACCTGGTGGCGTCAACGGTCGTATCAACGATATCGTAGTCACTGGAAACATCAGCGACAACGTAATCGGCGACGAGAGTACAGTTGACGCAAGTGTCATAGACGGAGGTGTCGTCAGAAGCGTCATAAACGGAGGCATCGTCAATAGAGGCACTGCCAACGGGAGCATCAACGTGATATCAATCATTGGCGGGAGGGTCGTCGACGAGTATGGCGTTGACAAAATGGGCCGTCTTGTCGATGAGGATGATAGTGTAGTCGGCGAGGATTTGGCGGCCGCTGCCATCGACATTGATAGAGTGACTATTACAGGCGTCACTGAGAAACAGTCGTCAACGAGAGTACCGTCGACGATGGCGCCGTCGACGGTGCAGAACTTGGTTTCTTGAACTTGTGTAGAACCTTCAAAGGTGGAGTAGCCGGTTCAGAAACAGTCTTTTTGGAGGATTTTCCGAGGTATTCTGACCCCTTGTGAATGCCTGTCCTCTTTTTCTGTGGCGAGCTGTGACTTTTTGATAAGGTCCCAGCTGATTTCTGTGCATTTTCTTGGGTGGTTCTTGAACATCTGAGCCTTCCTTCTTTCTTTTCTAAGATTTTTTAGGAGCAGAGATAGAGGAAGAGGCACTATCCTCATCAGAGGCTGAGTGGCCAGCCTTATCTTTTTGGAGCCACAAAAGCAGATGACCCTCTCTGTCCTTCAAAGTCTTTGTAGAGAATTTTCTACATATCTTGCAGTCCTTTTTTATGGCTGGGATATAAGTAGTAAATGCATTCCTCATGTGGATCATCCACATATACTCTTTTCTTCAAACAAGAGGCACAGGAACTAAAAAGGCCCTTTCTTGGTTTCTCTGACATGGCAGACAGTTTGAAGCACCAGAGAAGAAAAGAAATGTCCAAAATCCAGGTAGTAGTTTTCTGAGAGAAAGATTTTGAGCAGAGCTCAAAGGAGACTCCTCAGCACGACGTGCGCTGGAAAATCTGAGGGAAGGCAGCTCTTTACAGGAGGTTCTATGGGGTGAGGCAATCTGATTGGTTCAAGTTTGAGTATGGGTCTATTTGACAAAATGACTGTGATTGGTTATTCAATTGACCCCCTAGGCCATGTATTGTATAAGTACATTTTCAGGCCTAGGTTGCATATTCCACTGGGGATTCCCAACTCGATGACAGGGAAGTATTCAAGCATGTGAATCTATGAAAGTTCCAATACCGCAGTAATTGAACGTTATATAGTATTCATATAAATTCCCAAGAAAACACTATAGTGCATGGGTTCACTAAGCAAATCTGATGAATCGGTTGTGCCTTTGTTCCAGGCTTTCCAGGTTTTACGACTGGATAAAGGCAAGCCTAAGAGGCCGCAAGGATGATGTCAGTTGACATTTCACGAAAAGAACTACGAAATCATGCTCTTTAAATTACGGAGAGAGTACCTACTGTGTTTAAATAGACATCAATAGAATGCAACCTATCAGAGAGTTAGATGCTCAGGCATAATTCCCTGCCCTTACACCTCTGCATCTCCATGCACACTGGCTTTGCTTCAGCAGAATAAGCCTGCACCTTTAGGATTGGGCATCTTAACAATTATTTGGAAGCAGTTGGAACACTGAGAGATAAGACTTTCCCCAAGACTTGGTGTTAGCAAGTCCTAGAGAGAGCTGACAAATATCCCTTCCAACAGCAACATACTTAATCAAAGAGAGAAAACAGTTCAGCATCATCACAGGCTAAATACAAAAATACCACTACCCTAGACACCAAAACAGTGTACAATCAGATACACAAACTGCCAGCACAAAGAGCATGCAGCTCATTAGTTGTTCTAGACTCCATATCAAGCTAGCTTGGATTTTTTTAAAAAACTTTATTTATTGACATTTTATCAGTTGGTGTTACATACATATCATCATCACAGGATAAACATTCTTGGTCGCAGAGCACTGCCAGGATGAGATATCTGCAGCCGAAGGGGTACCATGCATATTAAAAGCTTACAATGGAACTTAACGTTGGTGCTAGCTCCATACCCCACAAATTTGTTCCTGTGTCCCATGTCTTTGGCACCTCCTGTGAGACCCGATCCCTAGCATCCTGCGCGCTGCAACCACTATATTAGTATGTCCATTACTCTCAAATACCTAAAACATTGAACAATGCGCTAGTTGGGCAAGCTAACTCAGGTGTGGGGCTCAGGGCATGGGAGGGGTACTGTCCAGCTGGGTGCGCTACATGCCTTTTCTAGTTGCTGTCCCACCTCGCCGCCTCCCTGCCAACCACCCATCATGCTACCTTATCCGATGGCTCAGCTTATTGCGCTCCAGTTTCATAGTGCCTCAACTCCTCAGAGCTATGCTCTCACTCATTCTCCATTCAGAGGTTCACCCCCAGTCCCCTCCGCCTGTCGCTGTGATGGTTCCCATCCCCTGTACCAGAGACCATGCTCGCTATATTCTCACTCCCCACCTGATTCTTCAAGCTAGTCCCTTGGTCTCGTATCTGCTCTTCCCATGCACCAGTATCTCCATCCAAAGCGAAGCAATAGTGCGCTAGAGAATCCCACGTGCTTCCTCTTGCCTCAGCGCCTGTAACTCAGCCCACGCCCGCGCCCATGCTGTCAAGTCGCGTCTCCAGTCCCTTATCTGAGGGCTCCTAGGCGACTTCCAATGCATGGCAATGTGGCACTTAAAGAGCGCCAGTGCCAGGTCCAGAAATCTACTGCCAACCTTCTTGGCCTCAAGCTCAGACCAGTAAACAGAAAGAGTGGTCCAGTTCCATACCTACATCCAGCATATCTCCCAAGTTATCCAGTACCTCCCGACAACACCTCCGAATTTCAGGGCAGTGCCATACCATATGGTCCAAATCAGAATCCAACGTGCCACATTTGGGACAGGCCCTAGGGTCGCCCCCATATATTACCCAAATCCTATGTGGGGTGAGATACGTTCTATTAACGTAATTATGTTGTATATATCTGAGTCAGGTGTTCCGTGAAACTCGTTGCGGGAATGCTAGAACCCTCCGCCATTCCATGTCTGTCAGGTCTCTGCCCACTGTTCCATCCCACTTCACCCTAAGAGTCTGGAGAGATTCCAATGTGCACTCGAGCTTGGCTCTGTAAAGCTTAGTTACAAGGTGAGCCTTTCGGCCCATTGTTAGTAAGAGGTGAAGGATCCCGTGGGCTTCTGGCTCCGCCTTTACTGTACCCCAGAGTTCACGTACATAATAGATCAGGGTTTGATATTGTAGAAATTGCCCTCTCGGAACGCCCCTCTCCTCCGTCATGTTTACGAAAAGGTTCGCATCACCCCATTGTGGAAGAAGTCACCCAGCGATTCTACCCCAGCCTGACCCAGGCCCCAATTTGGGATCCCAGCACCGGCTGATCTGCGGTTCCCCAGGGCATCGCCGACAGTGGTATCGCCGGGGAGTATGTCACCGTTGTTCCTGTACGATGCAAACATTTCTTCCAGCAGGAGAAAGCCACCGACAGCAAGACATTTTTCTCAGGAAGCACTATCCGATGACTTCGTCACTCAGCATTCGTGCTATTATTAAGTCATAACCCGTTTCGCCACTAGCAGTGACTCTGTCCAATCTACTCTTCCCCGCGCAACATCTAGCGAGCAATTGGAGTTGGCACAACAAATAATAGAGCTCGAAGTCAGGGGCTCCCAATCCCCCCCTCAGTCACAGGGCAGCAGAGGATGGGCAGCCCAGTTCGCCTACATCCCCCATCCCAAATGAGCTCCCAAAGCAGCGTATTCAATTCTTTAAACCATCTCAATGGGATAATTACTGGAAGATTGGTGAAATAGTACAGGAGGCGGGGCAGCATAATCATTTTAGCCAGAGATATCCTGGCCATCATGGAAAGTTTAAGGGAGCGCCAAAATCCCACGACGCCCGCAATGAGCGGAGCATCTTACCGAGGTTACCCTCCCGAAAGTCCCTTAAATCATGGAGCACCTGAATGCCCAGGTACTTAAAAGTGCGTGGGGCCCACCCAAAGTCTGCGGTGCAAGCAAGGGGCAGTGGCACTCCCGCCATCCACGGGAAGATATATGTCTTACTTCTGTTCAACTGAAGGCCAGATTGGCCTCCAAATTCCTCTAGAAGCGCAAACGCCCAAGGCAGGCCAGTCACCCCTTCCCGCAGATATATGAGTATATCGTCTGCATAGAGAGAAATGTTATGTTCCGTTAGGCCCCACTTCACTCCCCTACCCCCTCATTCCATGCAAAACCATGCTGCCAGTAGTTCAATGGCAAGGGCAAACAGCAGTGGGGACGGCGGGCAGCCCTGCCTAGTACCTCTAAACATGGGATAAGTTGATGAGACCATCCGGCCCGTCTTCACCCTCGCAACCGGTCTACAGTACAGTAGGTCGACCCATGGCACCCAGCCCTCACCTAGACCCATCTGAAGCATCACAGCTCTCAGGTAATCCCACCGTACCGAGTCGAATGCCTTCTCAAAATCTACTGATAATAACACTGCCCCCATCAGTCTGTCTTCCTTCAGCATGTGCAGCAGCGAGAACAAACGCCTAAGGTTGAGGGATGTATTGCGTGTCGGCATGAACCCGTTTTGGTTGTCGTGTATTAAACTAGAAATATGCTGAAGTAGCCGATTGGCCAGAATCTTACTAAGTATTTTAAAGTTGCAGTTCAGCATTGAGAGTGGCAGGAAGTCTGTTACCGACGCCTCCCTGGACTCCGATTCAGACAGAGAGATCACCAATGCCTCCCCTCATGGATTCAGGCAGAACACCCCTCTGGAGTGCTTCCGCATATATTTCAACCAACATGGGAGCCAAAATGCTCGTATACTTCTTATAAAACTCCATGGGGAGGCCATCTGTGCCGGGCGTCTTGCCTGCTGACAACTGTGAGATGGCGTCCTTGACTTCTTCTAACGTTACTGGCCTGCCCAGTGGGTCCCTATCTTCTAATGCCAGTGTTCTTAGCGGCAATGAATACAAACGGTTACCCATCGTTTCCGGTAAGCCCATTTCAGGCTGCGTATAAAGGGAGGTATAGTAAGTCATAAAGGTGCTATTTATGTCAGCTGGGCTATGTACCCAATTCCCCCCCCCCTTACAACACCCCCCCTTGGGTCTCACTAACTGTAGGAAGTTGGCTCTGTATATACTATCTCAAAGTTAGAGGTAGTGTGCACAGAGTCCAAGGGTTCCCCTTAGAGGTAAGATAGTGGCAAAATTAGATAATTCTAATGCTCTATTTTGTGGTAGTGTGGTCGAGCAGTAGGCTTATCAGAGGGTAGTGTTAAGCATTTGTTGTACACACACAGGCAATAAATGATGAACACACACTCAAAGACTTAACTTCCAGGCCAATAGTTTTTATATAGAAAAATATATTTTCTTAATTTATTTTTAGAACCACAAGTTCAAGATTTGAAGTAAATACATAAAATGCATGGTACTCCACTCAGGTAAGTTAGTAACTTTGAATTAGAGCAATAACATATACAGTTTTTGTTTTAATGGCAATAAGCTATTTTAAAAGTGGACACTGAAAAAATCAACAGTTCCTGGGGGAGGTAAGTAATGGTTAGTTTGTCAGGTAAGTAAAGCACTTACAAGTCTCAGTTCCTGGGCATAGGCAGCCCACCGTTGGGGGTTCAAGGCAACCCCAAAGTTACCACACCAGCAGCTCAGGGCCGGTCAGGTGCCCAAAGCACATAGGCGCCTATGGAGAACAGGGGTGCTCCGGTTCCAGTCTGCCAGCAGGTAGGTACTTGCGTCCTCGGGAGGGCAGACCAGGGGGGTTTTGTAGAGCACTGGCGGGGACACAAGTAGGCACACAAAACACACCCTCAGCGGCACAGGGGCGGCCGGGTGCAGTGTGCAAAGCAGGCATCGGGTTTTGTATAGGAAACAGTGGAGGGACCCGGGGGTCACTCTAATGGTGCAGGCGTGGCACTGGGGGGCTTCTTGGGCAAGCCACCATCTGGACTAGGCAGAGGGTCACCTGGTGGTCACTCCTGCACTGAGGTATGGTTCCTTCTGGTCCTGGGGGCTGCAGGTGCAGTGCTTGGTCCAGGCGTCGGGTCCTTTGTTACAGGCAGTCACGGTCAGGGGGAGCCTCTGGATTCTCTCTGCATGCGCCGCTGTTGAGGTCCAGGGGAGTCGTCTCGGGCTACTCACGAGGTCGCAGTTGCCTGGAGTCACCCCTGTGGTGTTGGTTCTCTGGAGCTCGATCCAAGGGCATCGGGTGCAGAGGATGAAGTCTCACGCTTCCGGCGGGAAGAGTGAGTTCTTTAGAAGTTGCTTCTTTGTTGCAAAGATGTTGCTGTTGTTGAGCAGAGCCGCTGCTCATGGGAGTTTCTTGGTCCTTAGGTTCAGGGCAGTCCTCTGCAGCTTCAGAGGTCGCTGGTCCCTGTTGGATGCATTGCTGTTGCAGGTGTTTGAGTCAGAAGACAGGCTGGTAGGGCTGGGGCAAAGCGGTTGTCATCTTCCGTCGTCTCTGCAGGGCTTTCAGGTCAGCAGTCCTTCTGGTTTCAGGTTACAGGAATCTGATTTCCTGGGTTCTGGGGTGCCCCTAAATAATAAATTTAGGGGTGTGTTTAGGTCTGTGAGGGCAGTAGCCAATGGCTACTGTCCTGGAGGGTGGTTACACCCTCTTTGTGCCTCCTCTCTGAGGGGGGGACAGCCCTAATCCTATTGAGGGAATCCTCCAAAACTAAGATGGAGGATTTCTAAAGTCAGGGGTCATCTCAGCTCAGGGCACCTTAGGGGCTATCTTGACTGATGGTTGACTCCTCCTTGTTTTTCTAATTATCTCCTCCAGCCTTGCCGCAAAAGTAGGGGCAGTGGCCGGAGGGGCGGGCATCTCCACTAGCTGGGATGCCCCGTGGCACTGTAACAAGGGGTGAGAAGCCCCTCCACCCAGTACAGGCTTTGTTCCTGGCCACAGAGTGACAAAGGCACTCTCCCCATGTGGCCAGCAACTCGTCTGGTTGTGCAGGCTGGCAGAAACTGGTCAGCCTAACACTAGAAGTCGGATTGGTATTAAGGGGGCATCTCTAAGATGCCCTCTGGGTGCATTTCACAATAAATTCCACACTGGCATCAGTGTGCATTTACCGTGCTGAGAAGTTTGATACCAAACTTCCCAGATTTCAGTGTAGCCATTATGGAACTATGGAGTTTATGTTTTACAAACACCCAGACCATATACTCTTATGGCTACCCTTACACTGTATAAGGTTTTGCTTAGACGCTGTAGGGGCATAGTGCTCATGCCCTCACCTGTGGTATAGTGCACCCTGCCTTAGGGCTGTAAGGCCTGCTAGAGGGGTGACTTACCTATGCTGCAGTGTGAGGTTGGCATGGCACTTTGAGGGGAGTGCCATGTCGACTTAGTCATTTTCTCCCCACCAGCACACACAAGCTGTGAGGCAGTTTGCATGTGCTGAGTGAGGGGTCCCTAGGGTGGCATAAGACATGCTGCAGCCCTTAGACACCTTCCCTGGCATCAGGTCCCTTGGTACCAGGGGCACCATTTACAAGGGACGTATCTGAGTGCCAAGGCTGTACCAATTGTGGAAGCAAGGGTATGGTTTTAGGGAGAGAACACTGGTAGTGGGGGGGGGGGCTGGTTAGCAGGGTCCCAGCACACTTTCAATCATAACTTGGCATCAGCAAAAGGCAAAAAGTCAGGGGGTAACCATGCCAAGGAGGCATTTCCTTACACAACCCACCCCCCAAACGAAAGAGGATGAGACTAACCTTTCCCAAGAGAGTCTTCATTGTCTAAGTGGAAGAACCTGGAAAGGCCATCAGCATTGGCATGGGCAGTCCCAGGTCTGTGTTCCACTACAAAGTCCATTCCCTGTAGGGATATGGACCACCTCAACAGTTTAGGGTCCATCCTCCAACTTCTACTACCCAGACCCAATCCCCTCTACCACACCCTATCCCAAGCACACCTTCAGACCAGCATGCACACAAATCAACACACAAAAGTGGCTCAGGAAAACATAAGCACCACACATCATCACTAGGCACTCACACAAGCACCATACCCATGCAAACATGCCAACATCCACTTCCTCCACTGTGTCCCCCTACTCCTCTTCGTCTTCCTCCCTCCAAGTAGTGTCTCCACTCACACCTGCATGCACTCCATCATCAGCCACTACCTCCATCGCAAGCACGCCCATCACAACACACCCCTCATGAGCAGTCAACACCCCCACAACAATGCACACATCCCACTTTTTATCAGAAAGAAAATTACCAAATACATCCAACAAAGAACCCTCCGCTCCAGACTGGCACCCCGCCTTAGAACACCACCATACAAGAAAAAGACTGTAGGTGGTACATCCTTCTCGTCCAAGCAGCCAAACTATGGAATTCATTACCCCCAACTATAAGAGCCACAGATAACTTTTTTGTCTTCAGAAAACTACTCAAGAGTTGGCTCTTTCCTTCATAACCACCATTTTCAAACAACTATGAACTGCATATGCCTATGTGGATAAATATTTTTTCAGATTATATGTATATTTCTATTTATTTATAGTTTATTTGGAAAATATGTATTGCTACTGTCATAACAATAAAATACACACACACTCTTTTAAACCTGTCTGACTAAGTATTTTGTTCCCATGATTCTAATTATGTATTGTGTGTGTATTCATGTGTGTGTGTGTGTGTGTGTGTGTGTATAAATATATATATATATGTGTGTATGTATGTGTATATGTTGTTTCTGTGCTTGGCATGTTCGTGGATCATTGCATGGCTCCTGGTTTTTGGGTTATTATACTAGATATCTATGAATTTCTGCTCTCATCTTATCACACTTATCTACTCATCACTCTTATGTCATGTCTCTATCAAACTATCCTCCATTCTCACTCTGACTCATCCCAAATCCCTTCTACCACTTTCATCTCCTAAATATCTCTGCCTAAGCCCTTCCCTCCACATCTAACTCACCAAACCTCACTCTACCTCTGTGACCTCCCACACAACCCTACTAAATTCTCCTGCATTCATCTCACCCTGCTACTATGCTCTCCCTAACCCTTCCACATACTCTTCCCCCTCTGCCCCCCTTTATTCATCCCAAGCCTTTGGGTTGAGTAAATGAGGGATATACTCCCAATTAACACTTCTGGATTTCTTTCCTCCTCCACCCCTCCATTACTCCAGTCAATCTAACAAACAAACTCTCATATCCGCGGCTTAAACTAACTCATAATAATACTAAAACTGTACTCATTATTAAATGATACTAATCCATCACTAATTCTTGTTGGGTTCCGGAGTAGCGTGCTACTCATCGAAAAGCGCTTTGACACCTCGTCAGGGGTAGTAAGCGCTATATAAATACGATTACAATACAATACAATACAATGTGTCCTCTCCGAGTGTGTCTGTGAGCCCTCCTCCCAAAGTACACAAACGCAGGCACACACCTACTCAACAGCCATCCACCTCACAACAGCATTCAGCCCATGCACCTTCACCCAAACTCAGCACACGTACACCTCCTACAACCACTACCTCTTCCTCCACTCCCAAACCCCCTCCATCAGTGTGTCTAAAAAACTTTTCCTGGCTAACATTGACCTCTTCCCTACGCCTCCCCCCCAGTCCTTCCCCTAGGGCCAGGGTGTCAAGATCCCAGGCCAGCACCTCAGCCACCAACTCGGCGTCCGCTGTGGTACCTGCAAGTCCCAGGGAATCAAAGGGGGCACCCGTCAGGCTGGCAGTGTGCCACCGAACAATGCAAGGTACCAACCGATTCCTCCACCTGCCAAGGTGAAGAAGGGGCCAGCATGCAACACGGACAAGACGCACGACCCACCCAGCAAGTTCTCATACAAAAAAACAAGAGTATAGTGCCAAGGGCCCAGCAGCATCTGCCAAGGTGGGGAAGGGAAAAAATTATCACCATTAGTCCTGACAGCCCAGCAACCTGTACAGCGGAAAGCACCGTCGCAAGCACTGCCACCTGTACCGCCATCTGCACCGCACCTTGCATTGCCACTTCCACAACAACAGTCAGCAGCATCATCCCCAGTGGGCAGCCATCCGAGGCTGCTGGAGACGGCCTGGTGTCTCCCTCCACTACTACCAGCACCTGCACCATGGGAAGCACCGGCAGCATCTCCGCCGCAGACACCGCCGCAGGCACCGCCACCTGCACCGCCATATGCACAGCCACATGCCCAGCCGGTGCCACCACACCGGACATCAGCAGCATCCCCAGTGGGCAGCCGTCCAAGGCTGCAGGAGACGACCTGGACCCTGCACCCACCACTTGAAGCACCATCACCCGCACTGGCCCTACCAGCAGTTTGCAGCCTAAGTCGCCGCAGGATGGAGTCTGTCTCTGTCTCCATGGAGTATCATGCTACCTGTTCCCTGCACATCTCGTGCCTCAGACAACCAGGTGAGGGAATGTGAACTGCCACACCATTACTGGGACAAGGCCCCCTCCAGAACCAGTGGAGATATGCATCAACTCCCCCTATCCTTGGCAGGATGAAGCAGACTGGGCACAAGGCCCCCTCCAGAACCAGTGGAGAAATGCATCTACTCCCCCTGTTCTTGGCAGGATGAAGCAGACTGGGCACAAGACCCCCTCCAGAACCAGTGGAACATGTCACCCACTTGAGAGACTGTGGCTTTGCACTCCCCAGGACCAAGCAGTGGGCAAACCACCCACTTGAGAGACTGTAGCTTTGCACTCCCCAGGACCAAGCAGTGGGCAAACCACCCACTTGAGAGACTTGAGAGACTGTGGCTTTGCACTCCCCAGGACTAAGCAGTGGGCAACCCACCCACTTGAGAGACTTGAGAGACTCTGGCATTGCACTTCCCAGGACCAAGCAGTGGGCAAACCACCCACTTGAGAGACTTGAGACTCTGGCTTTGCACTCCCCAGGGCCAAGCAGTGGGCAGCCCACCCACTTGAGAGACTTGAGAGACTGTGGCTTTGCACTCCCCAGGACCAAGCAGTAGGCAAACCACCCACTTGAGAGACCTGAGACTTTGGCTTTGCACTCCCCAGGACCAAGCAGTGGGCAAACCACCCACTTGAGAGACTGTGGCTTTGCACTCCCCAGGACTTCGCTGTGGGCATATTGCCCCCTCGAGGAGCAGTGGTGTAGTACCATCTTCCGGCTGAGGTGACCCCTCCTCCCCCTCCCCCTGAGGTGCCTGTGTGTTTTCGACCTGATTCCCCTGCAGTGTTTTCTCTGTTTTGAGGCAGGAGTCAAGTGTGGGTGTCGCCCATGTTTTTTTTGGCCCACTGTCCATGGACATTTGCAAAGGACAGTGTACGGCCCTCTGTACATATTGTAAATATTTGTATACGCTTTTGTTTACCATCGTTAACCTTATCTGCATTTTCTAAATATCACTGATTTAACTCAATTCCTTTTGTCCTTGCATTCTTCCAGGGGGTTACGGGGTGTAAATGTAATATTCCTGCATGTGTTTGTGTGCATGGTGTTGTGGGTGAGGGTGGGGGTGTTGCATGTGTGTGTCACTCTATTTTTCACCCCTCCTCCCCTGTGTGCTAGGTGCAGTACTCACTGTGGTCGTCGCCGCCGCCTTCTTTGATATTCCTGGTGTATTAGCAGATACACCAGCATCGGCAGGACCTGTAGTTCGGGCTCCATGGCATCCTGGTTCGTTGAGTGTCGAAAGGTGAGTGGTTCCCCGTCAGTGTAGTGTTTCCGCCGTGCTTTTGATGTCATTGAGACCGCCCAGGAAAAGCTGTCAGATTGGTGCCTTTTAATAGCGTGGGCGGTATATTGTCTTCCGCCTGCCTGTTGGCGGTGATTGCTGTGGTGTTTGTTGCTACCACCATGGCGGTCGGTGTGTTAAAGTGGCTGTCTATGTTGGCGGTTTCCGCCGTGGTCGTGATCCCATTTTTTTTTACCGCTGCCTGTTGGTGGCATTACCGCCGCTTTATCACCGACAGCCAGGGTTGTAATGAGGGCCATAGCTTGCTTCAGGGTGTCAGAGGCCTTTTGACAGTCCACGGTCCAGTTCACTTTCTTGGAGGTAAGTTCTGTGATGGGTGTCACTACTGATCCATAACCCTTCACAAACCTCTTATAGTACCCAGTCAAGCCAAGGAATGCCCTGACTTGAGTCTGGGTTTTTGGAGTTACCCAGTCCAGAATAGTCTGAATCTTGGGTTGTTGGAGTGGTTGAACTTGGCCTCCACCTACAAGGTGTCCCAGGTAAACCACAGTACCTGCCCTATCTGATGTTTAGATGCCTTGATAGAGAGGCATGCTGCTTGCAGGGCCTGCAAAACCTTTTTCAGGTGGACCAGGTGATCCTGCCAGTTGGAGCTAAAGACAGCAATATCATCAAGATAATCTGTACTAAAGGACTCCAAGCAAGCAAGGACTTGACTCACCAACCTTCGGAAGGTGGCAGGGGCATTTTTTAAGCCAAAGGGCCTCACAGTAAACTGGTAGTGCCCATCAGGTGTAGAGAATGCTGTTTCTCTGTTGCTCCAGGTGCCATTTTTATTTGCCAGTACCCTGCTGTTAAGTCAAAGGTACTTAAGTATTTGGCAGCACCTAATTTATATATGAGCTCATCTTCCCTTGGAATGAGGTGAGCATCTGTCTTGGTGACAGAGTTAAGCCCTCTGTAGTTCACACAAAACCTCATCTCTCTCTTGCCATCTTGGCAACCAAGACCACTGGGCTAGCCCAGGGACTGTCAGAGTGCTCAATCACTCCCAACTCCACCATCTTGTGGACTTACACTTTGATGCTTTCCTTAACTTGGTCAGACTGTCTAAATATTTTGTTTTTGACAGGCATGCTGTCTCCTGTGTCCACATCATGGGTACATGGGAACACAGGTGTGTCTGACCACGGGTTAAAGAAAAGAGCTCAGAAAACTGCTGGAGGACTTGCCTGCAGTCAGCCTGCCGTTGGCCAGAGAGGGTGTCTGAATAGATCACTCCATCTACTGAGCCATCTTTAGGGTCAGTGGAGAGGAGATCAGGGAGAGGTTCACTCTCTGCTTCCTGGTTCTCATTTGTAACCATTAACATGTTTACATCTGCCCTATCATGAAAGAGTTTGAGGCGGTTCACATGGATCACTCTCTTGGGGTCCTTCTAGTGCCTAGGTCCACCAGGTAGGTGACCTGACTCTTTTTCTCAAGAACTGGGTAAGGGCCACTCCATCTGTCCTGAAGTGCCCTTGGAGCCACAGGCTTCAGAACCCAGACTTTCTGCCCTGACTGAAACTTAACCATAGCAGCCTTTTGGTCATACCACATCGTCTGGAGCTGTTGGCTGGCCTCAAGGTTTTTGCTTGCCTTTTCCATGTACTCTGCCATCCTGGAACGTATGACTAGTACATAGTCCACCACATCTTGTTTAGGCTCATGGAGAGGTCTCTCCCAGCCTTCTTTTACAAGAGCTAGTGGACCCCGAACAGGATGGCCAAACAGAAGTTCAAAGGGGGAAAACCCTACTCCCTTTTGAGGCACCTCTCTGTAGGCGAAAAGCAGGCATGGCAAGAGGACATCCCATCTCCTTTTGAGTTTTTCAGGGAGCCCCATGATCATGCCCTTCACTGTCTTGTTAAATCTCTCAACAAGACCATTGGTTTGTGGATGGTATGGTGTGGTGAATTTATAAGTCACCCCACACTCATTCCACATGTGTTTTAGGTAAATGGACATGAAGTTGGTACCTCTGTCAGAAACCACCTCCTTAGGAAATCCCACTCTGGTAAAAATACCAATGAGTGCTTTGGCTACTGCAGGGGCAGTAGTGGACCTAAGGGGAATTGTTTCAGGGTACCTAGTAGCATGATCCACTACTACTAGGATATACTGGTTCCCTGATGCTGTTGGAGGTTCAAGTGGACTCACTATATCCACTCCCACTCTTTCAAAGGGGACCCCCACCACTGGAAGTGGAATGAGGGGGGCCTTTGGATGGCCACCTGTCTTGCCACTGGCTTAACAGGTGACACAGGAGGTGCAAAACTCCTTTACCTTCTGGGACATATTGGGCCAATAGAAATGGTTGACTAACCTCTCCCATGTCCTGGTTTGTCCCAAATGCCCAGCAAGGGGAATGTCATGGGCTAAGGTCATACTGAACTCCCTAAACTCCTGAGGCACTACCACTCTCCTAGTGGCACCAGGTTTGGGATCTCTTGCCTCAGTGCAAAGGAGTCCATCTTCCCAATAGACCCTGGGAGTTCCACTGACATTTCCTTTTTCTTACCCAGCTGCTTGCTGTCTTAGGCATTCAAGAGAGGGACATGTTTCTTGCCCCTTACACAGCTGTTCCCTTGTGGGTCCCCCTGGGCTCAAGAGCTCACCCTGGTAAGGTCCCAGCTCCATGGACTCAGTTCCATCAGAGGATGGTACGTCTTCCTGGGAAGAGAGGTTCTGTTTCTTGTGCTGTGTTGAAGCTGGTTCCCCAGTCTTATTTCCTTTTCTCTTGGAAGGTTGGGCCATTATTCCAGACTCCAACACTTCTTTTTCACCCTGAGCCCTGCACTGTGCCCTTGTTTTGACACACAACAGTTCAGGGATACCCAGCATGGCTGCATGGGTTTTGAGCTCTACCTCGGCCCATGCTGGGGACTCCAGATCATTTCCAAGATGACATTCTACTGGTATAGCAGAAGAGACTACCACCTGTTTCAGGCCAGCGACCCCTCCCCGTTCTAAAGTTACCATTGCCATGGGATGGACTTTAGTCTGATTGTCAGCATTGCTGACTGGATAGGTCTGTCCAGCCAGGTACTGTCCTGTGGAAACCAGTTTGTCTGTCACCTGTATCCCTCAGGGCTTCTACTCTAGTCCCACTGATAAAGAGCTGATTCCTGTATTTTTGCATGTTAGGCGGCCAGGCAGCAAGTGTGGCTAGGTCCACCCCACCCTCAGAGACTAATGTAGCTTCAGTGTGAACCCTGATTTCCTCTGGGCACACTGTTGATCCCACCTGGAGACTGGCTATTCCAGTGTTAACTGGAGTAGTAGTTGTGGGACTTTTCTTGGGACAGGCCTTGCCTCCAGTTTGGTGTCCATGCTGAGTATCAATGCAACACCAGGCCTTTTTGGGATCAACGCTTTTACCCTTATACCCAAATGAGGATTGTGAAGAGGCTTTGGACCCACCATCCTGATCAGGTTTTTGGGGCCCGTAGAAGACTCTTTACTTTTTCCCTTAGATGTCTCAACACTCTTCCCCTGGGGAGGCTTTGTGACCCCTATCTTTTGGTCACCCCCTGTGGAAGTCTTGGTCACCCTAGTCTTGACCCAATGATCTGCCTTCTTTCCCAATTCTTGTAGAGAAATTGGACCTAGGTCTACCAGATGCCGATGCAGTTTGTCATTGAAACAATTACTTAAAAGATGTTCCTTCATAAACAAGTTATACAGGCCATCATAATCATTTACACCTACACCACTGCCATTTATCCAACCATCTAGTGTTTTGACTGAGAAGTCAACAAAATCAACCCAGGTCTGGCTCAAGGATTTATGAGCCCCCCTGAACCTAATCCTGTACTCCTCAGTTGAGAATCCAAAGCCCTCAATCAGGGTAGCTTTCATGGGGTCATAGGATTCTGCATCTTTACCAGAGAGTGTGAGGAGTCTGTCCCTACACTTTCCAGTGAACATTTCCCAAAGGAGAGCACCCCAGTGAGATTTGTTCACTTTTCTGGTTGCACAAGCCTTCTCAAAAGCTGTGAACCACCTGGTGATATCATCACCATCTTCATATTTTGTTACAATTCCTTTGGGGATTGTTAGGATGCCAGTATTCTCTCTGACCCTATTTATGTTGCTGCCACCATTGATGGGAGCTAAACCCATCTCCTGTCTTTCCCTCTCTATGGCTAGGAGCTGTCTCTCCAAGCCAATCTTTTGGCCATCCTGGCTGACAGGAGGTCATCTTCATTGAGGCTGCCCTCAATGCTTCCAGAGTTACTGGTCTCCCCGGTGGAAGAACCAGTTTATCTGGCTATCACTTGTGGAGTCAGGGTTTGAGGGACCCTGGTCTCCCTAATTAGGCCAGGAGGGAGGGAGTCATCCACCTGGTCACTAATTTCTCCCTCTGTAGAATTATCTTCAGAGGGGTGGTCCTTTCAAACTCTGCCAAAAACTCCTGGAGCTTAACTTTGGTAGGATTGGACCCAGCCTTCATATTTTTTAGCTTACAGGGTGTCCTTAACTCTGACATCACTAGATGCAGGTAAGGGGTGAGGTTCAGTTCCACCACCATCTCATCTGTGCTAGACATTACGGTGGTCATTACAACCCTGGCGGTCGGTGTTAAAGCGGCGCTAAAACTGCCAAAAATATTGGAATTACGACCGTGGCGGAAACCGCCAACAAAGACAGCCACTTTAACACTCCGACCGCCACGGCGGTACAAACAGACAGCGCAGCGTTCACTGCCAACAGACAGACGGAGGACAATGTACCGCCCACAGTATCACAACCTACCAATCCGCCACCTTTTCCGGGGCGGATCCACCGCGAACAAAAACACGGCGGAAACTGGACTTCGAAGGGAAAACGCTCACCTGTACACACCCCACAAGGAACCAGGACGCCATGAAGCCAGAGCTTCACATTTTCCCAGCCTTTATCTTCTTGCTCCTCTACCAGGAGTATGAACGCCGGCGGCGAAGACCACGGTGAATACTGCACCTACGACACAGGGGAGGGAAAAAACAGGAACACACACACGCAACACGCAACACCCCCACCCTCACCCACTAAAACACACACACAAGTACATGTTGATACATCACAGTTACAGCCCCCAAATCCCCCGGAAGAATGCAAAGACAAAAGGAAATTAGTGTAACCATTGTAATCTATTAAAATCCAGTACGCAAAAATATATATACACTATTAACAGATATATACACCAAGAATAGAAGTCCAGGCATTGCTCCATTTAAGTCCGTGGAACACTGGGCCTACACTGCATGATCGAGGCCCATACAAGGTACCCGAACATGACGGAGAGAACGCTGCAGGGGCATCAAATAGAAATAAAACAGGCATCTCAGGGGGAAGGGAAAGGAGGGGCACCTCAGCCGGTTGAGTGCGCAATGCCAAATCCACGAGGGGGCCACATGCCCACTGTTCAATCCTGGGGAGTGCAAAGCCACAGTCTCTCAAGTCTCTACAGTGGGTGGTTTGCCCACTGTTCAATCCTGGGGAGTGCAAAGCCACAGTCTCTCAAGTCTCTACAGTGGGTGGTTTGCCCACTGTTCAATCCTGGGGAGTGCAAAGCCACAGTCTCTCTAGTCTCTACAGTGGGTGGTTTGTCCATTGTTCAATCCTGGGGAGTGCAAAGACACAGTCTCTCAAGTGGATAACAGTCTCCACTGATTCTGGAGGGGGCTTGGTGCCCAGAGTGCTTCATCCTGTCAAAGACTGAGGTAGTGGATGCCTGTCTCCACTGGTTCTGGAGGGGGCTTTGTGCCCAGAGTGCTTCATCCTGCCAAGGACTGAGGTAGTGGATGTAAATCTCCACTGGTTCTGGAGGGGGCTTTGTGCCCAGAGTGCTTCATCCTGCCAAGGACTGAGGTAGTGGATGCCTGTCTCCACTGGTTCTGGAGGGGGCTTTGTGCCCAGAGTGCTTCATCCTGTCAAGGACTGAGGTAGTGGATGTGATACTCCACTGGTTCTGGAGGGGGCTTTGTGCCCAGAGTGCTTCATCCTGTCAAGGACTGAGGTAGTGGATGTGATACTCCACTGGTTCTGGAGGGGGCTTTGTGCCCAGAGTGCTTCATCCTGCCAAGGACTGAGGTAATGGATGCCTTTCTCCACTGGTTCTGGGGGGGCTTTGTGCCCAGTGTGCTTCATCCTGCCAAGGATTGGGTGAGTGGATGCGTGTCTCCACTGGTTCTGGAGGGGGCTTGGTGCCCAGAGTGCTTCTTCCTGCTCGTGGCGGACTCAGTAGCGTCAGTGCTCTTAGCACTCATGGGCCAGCGGTGCTTGTGGCGGCGGTGTCCTGTTCAGCGGTCCTTTGCAGCGGTGCTTGTGGCGGCGGTGTCCTTTGCAGCGGTGCTTGTGGCGGCGGTGTCCTGTTCAGCGGTGCTTGTGGCGGTGGTGTCCTTGGCAGCGGTATCCTTTGCAGCGGTGCTTGTGGCGGCGGTGTCCTTTGCAGCGGTGCTTGTGGCGGCGTTGTCCTGTTCAGCGGTGCTTGTGGCTGAGGTGTCCTTTGCAGCAGTGCTTGTGGCGGCGGTATCCTTGGCAGCGACTCAGCTGCTGACGGTCCTGTCTGGGCCTGTGGGGCTGCTGCTGGCGGTCACCTCCTGGCCAGCGGGGCTGGTGCTGGCGGTCCTGTCTGGGCCTGCGGGGCTGTTGCTGGCGGTCCTGTCTGGGCCAGCAGGGCTGGTGCTGGCAGTCCTGTCTGGGCCAGCGGGGCTGGTACTGACAGTCCTGTCTGGGCCAGCGGGGCTGGTGCTGGCGGTCTTGTCTGGGCCAGCAGGCTGCTGCTGGCGGTCACCTCCTGCGCAGCGGGGCTGATGGCAGTCACCTCCTGGGCTGCGGGGCTGATGGCGGTCGCCTCCTGGGCAGCGGGGGTGATGGCGGTCACCTTCTGGGCAGCGGGCTGATGGCGGTCTTCTTCGCCGTGCCGATCTTCACAGACTTGCCGGGTTTCTTGTGCCCCTTCCCCACTTTGGAAGATGTTGCAGCTGACTCCACACTCCCACCTGTACCCCTGGGAGTGGCTTTGGTGGCTGGTGTCTTCCCCCTCTCCCGCCGGGCACTGGCCAACTTTTGATGCTTGACAGGTGGGGGACTGTCCATGCTGTGGCTCCTTGCCACACTGGCTGCCCTGCTGCCTGGTGCACTTCAGAATCCGGTGACTACTGGCACCACTGATCCCGCCGATGTGGCTGAGGTGCTAGGTTGGGGCCTGGAGAGTCGGGCCCTAGGAGACTGACGGGGTGGGGCAGGTGAGGGAAAGAGGTCAAGGGTGGACAGGAAAAGTTTCTTGGGAACACTGGGACGGGTAGCTGGAGGGGGTTTGGGAGTGGAGGAAGAGGTTGTGGTTGTAGGAGCTGTACGTTTGGTGACTTTGGGTGAAGGTGCATGCGCTGGAGGCTGTCATGAGGTGGATGGCTGTTGGGTGGGTGTGTGCCTGCGTTTCTGTACCTTGGGAGGTGGCGTCACAGACACACTGGGAGAGGACACAGGGGATGTGTGAATGGTAGTGGGGGTGGTGACTGCACGTGAGCGGGTGTGGTGGTGTGTGTGCTGGTGATGGAAGTAGTGGCTGTAGATGTAGTGCATGCAGGTGTGAGTGGAGACGAGACTGGGAGGGAGGAAGGAGACGAGGAGGAGGGGGACACAGTGGAGGCAGTGGATGTTGCGATGTCTGCATGTGTGTGATGTTTGTGTGAGTGCCTGTGGGATGTGTGGTGTTTATGTTTGCCTGAGCTTCCTTTGTGTGTTGGGGTGTGTGCATGCTGGTCTGATGGTGTGCTTGGGGGAGGCTGAGGTACAGGGGTGTGGGTCTGGGGGGAGGAATTTCGAGGGGGGAGGCTAGAGACAGGGACAATGGCTGCCATCAGTGCTGAGGCCAGAGTCTGAAAAGCTTGCTGAAGTGCTGCCTGACCAGAATAAATGCCCTCCAGGAATGCATTGGTTTGTTGCAGCTGCCTCGCTACACCCTGGATGGCATTCAAAATGGTAGACGGCCCAACAATGAGGGACCTGAGGAGGTCAATGCCCTCCTCACTGAGGGCAGCAGGGGTGACTGGGGCAGGGCCTGAGGTGCCTGGGGCGAAGGAGATGCCCACCCTTTTGGGTGAGCGGGCACGGGGCAAAGGCTGAGGGGCTGCTGGGAGGGCGGTGCTGGAAGGGGGGGTGGCGGCTGTAGATGGGGGGGCACAGACGGGCCCGCCACCACAAGGGAGCTCCCATCAGAGGACGAGTCCGTATCATTGGTGTCAGCTCCTGTCCCCGCCGTGGAGCTCCCCTCGCCCTCCGTCCCATTGGTGAAATCAGACTCCATAGTGTCACCCTCCAGGGCCATGTGGGATGCAGCTCCCTCCTGCTCCGGTGCCACTGCTCCTCCACCTGATGATGCTAATACACTCAAGAACAGGGAGACCACAAAAATGGGGGGGAACGACAGAAGAAAAACATGTTGAGTGCATGCATTACCGCTACCGTTGGCGGACACGACAGACACAGAAACCCCCTGCACTACGCCGCGCACTTGGGGTCCACTATGCAATCCCTGGAACATGGCCTACAAGGCTATGGCCAACATCTGCACACATGGATGTCACAGGAGCCTGAATAGGTGTAGTTGGCACTGTACCCAGGTGGGGTGGGGTGCCACAGGGCCTGCCTGAAAAAGGGGACCTAACTATGGAGCGACGGGCACCCCTCCCACGTTGGGAGGCCATCCTCAGCTGGGCCACCGCCGTCTTCTTGCTCCAGCGGCGAATGTCCTCCCATCTCTTACGGCAGAGGGTGCTCCATCTTTGATAGACCCCCAGGGTCTGGACGTCCTTGGCGATGGCACGCCAAATATCCTTCTTCTGGTGGGCGCTGACCTACAGGAATTGTACAGGGGAAAAAGAGAAGTTATTACCACAGTCATTGGCCTGCATCCCTACCCTTGCCATGTGGCACATGCACTCACCGTCGTTTCATGCATGCCTCATTCTCCCCCCCCCTCTCTTTCATCCACCCCACTCCACACAGGCATAGCCCATACAGCATGCTCCCAGTGTACTTGCCTGTTTGTCTCGAGGACCGTAGAGTAGCGTATACTGGGGGAGGACCCCATCCACGAGTTTCTCCAACAGCTCCGATGTGAAGGCAGGGGCCCTTTCCCCAGACGCACGAGCCATTGTCTCTTCCAGACTGAGGTCACAGCAGCACTTGCAGTGTAGGTCCTCTCCTTTCGAAGATCAGGTATTGAGTGATTGAACAGATAGAAAATGGCGGTCACGTCCGCGGCGGTGCGTACCGTCACCACCGGCATACATCGTCATTGGCTTCTGGGACCCATAGGGTCCAATGTTAACCAATGCAGAATCGCGCGCGGTCTTCGACCGCCTACCGCCACGGTGTACAACGCCAGCGCAGTTACCTCATATCCCATTGTCCCACTTTACAGGTCAGGCAGCCGCCATTTCAGGGGCCCACATGGCTCTATTTTTAACTGCATCACACATACCTAGGCCTTGCCTCAACACTCATACATGCTAATTTCGGATTATGAATCGTGTTCTGTGTAAGCTGTGTGTACGTACCTCTGAGTTGCTTGACTCTGTGCTCGCTGTTGTCCTTCATAGGCACCATCCGCTGGGACATGTGAGGAGATGGTGGCATCCTCCGGTGTACAGACCGCTGGTGGACCTGTCGACAATGGAGGAAAGACATGTAATCATCACCTACAGGCTTGATCATGCCACAATCCTGGAACTGTGTGCCCAGTTGGAGCCAGACCTGATGTCAGCTATCCGCCATCCCACAGGAATCCCCCCTCAAGTGCAGGTGCTGTCAGTACTCCATTTCCTTGCAAGTGGGTCTTTTCAAACAACAGTGGCCATAGCATTAGGGATGTCCCAGCCTATGTTTTCATAACGTGTTGTCTAGAGTGTTGTCTGCCCTGCTGAAACACATGCGGAGCTACATCGTTTTCCCTCAGGTGGAGGATTTGCCTACAGTGAAAGGTGACTTCTATGCCCTGGGACATATCCCCAGCATCATATGTGCCATTGATGGGACACATGTGGCCTTGGTCCCCCCTGCAGGAGTGAGCAGGAGTACAGAAACCAGAAGAGTTATCATTCGATGAATGTGCAGATGGTGTGTTTGGCAGACCAGTACATCTCCCATGTGAATGCCAAATTCCCTGGCCCAGTGCATGACTGTGTGTGCGTTTTTAGGTGAGCACCTGGAACCAAATCAGTGGGAATAGTTGTCTGGGTATATCCCTACAGGTTAGTGTGTGTCTAACAGTTGTCCCTCGCCTTTTTCAGGTGGCTCTGGTTACCCCAACCTGTCATGGCTACTGACCCCAGTGAGGAATCCCAGGACAAGGGCAGAGGAAAGGTACAATGAGGCCCACGGACGAACTAGGAGGATTATAGAGAGGATCTTCTGCCTCCTGAAGTACAGGTTCAGGTGCCTCCATATGACAGGTGGTTCCCTATTCTACTCACCAAAGAAGGTATGCCAGATCATTGTGGCCTGCTGTATGCTTCACAACTTAGCTTTGCGATGACAGGTGCCTTTTCTGCAGGAGGATGGTCCAGTTGGAGGAGTTGTGGCAACTGTGGAGCCTGTGGACAGTGAAGACGAGGAAGCAGAAGAAGAGGACATCGACAACAGGAACTCAGTTATGCTGCAATACTTCCAGTGAGACACAGGTAAGAAGACAAACCTGCCTACTACATGTAGTTTAACACTACTACCTCTCTACTGTCTGTCCTTTTCACCCAGTGTATGGTCACTGAGTTTTCACTTTCCCCTATGATTTCACAGATGTGGGTCCCACTGTGTGACATCTGTTTTGTTTCCTCGCGGACTAGAGCTGTGTGACATAGGTATGTTGACATTACAATTGAAAGAGCATTTTGCCATTGTAATTGCTAATACACTATTTCAAAATCACAGACAGACTCCAGATTGTTTTGTGCTTTAAGGATGTTTATTTTAGTGCTCAATATTGGAGAATGCTGTAAAATGTTGAGGGGTGATGGTGGAGGAATGTCCATGGCAGAGTCCAGTCTATTTGTTTCACAGGTGCATTGTCCAAAGGGGCATAAGAAGTGGAGCTGGGGCAGTTTGAGGATAGACAGGGTGACAAGGTGGGACAAAAGGATGACATTCAGGGCGGTCTCATTTCTTGGCGGGGGTCTTGGCATCGTTCTCTGTCTTTGTCCTGGATCTCAGGGACCGTTTGCAGGGTGGTTCTCCATCTGCAGGGGGTGGGGTGCTGGTGTGGTGGTCCTGTGGCGGTGCCTCCTGTCCACTAGCGCCGGCGGAGGTGGCGGGCAGTTCATCGTCCAGGCTAGTGTCAGGGGCCCCTTGTTGTGCCACAGTGTCTCTCCTGGTGTTAAGGACTTCCTTCAGCACCCCTATGATGGTGCCCAGGGTGGAATTGATGGATATGAGTTCCTCCCTGAAGCCCAAATACTGTTCCTCCTGCAGTCGCTGGGTCTCCTGAAACTTGGCCAGTACCATTGCCTCCTGGGAATGATGGTATGCTCCCATGATGTTGGAGAAGGCCTCGTGGAGAGTGGGTTCCCTGGGCCTGTCCTCCCCCTCTCGCACAGCAGCCCTCCCAGTTCCCCTGTGTTCCTGGGTCTCCGTCCCCTGAACGGTGTGCCCACTACCACTGCCCTAAGGTCCCTATTGTTGTTGGGGTGGTGGGTTAGCCTGGGTTCCCTGTAGTGGTGGACACACTGCTGATTGACGTGTCCTGGGGACAGAGGTATGGGCCCGCTGGGTGGGTGCTGTGCTGGTGTTTCCAGAGGGGGGAAGCTCTGTGGTGGCCTGTGACTGTGTGAGGGGAACCAACTGTCCCGAGGTCACATATGGGCCGGGCTGGTCATCTAGATCCAGTTGGACAGAGCTGCTGTCATCACTGTGGGCCTCTTCTGTTGGTGGTGTGGACATGTGTGGACCCTCCTGTGGGCGACGTTGGGTAGGGGTCCTGCAAGGGTGTAAAAGCATGTTTATTGCATCTGTGTGTACCATGGTGTGCAATGGGTGGGTGACCGTGTACCCCAGTGCTTGCATTCTTGTGTGGGACCTTGTGTGATGATGGTTTACGGGGGTGTATGGGTATGTGCCGTGGCCATGCTTTGGTGTTGCATGCAGGGCTTGGTGTTGGGATGTGTGGTTTTTTGATAGTGGGACATGTGTGAGGAGCTGGAGTGATGGGGGTGAGGGCGAGGGTGAGTGTATGTGATAGCATGCAAGTAGGGTGGGGGATAAGGTAGTTAAGGTTTGACTTACCAGAGTCCATTCCTCCAGCTACTCCCTCGAGGCCCTCAGGAAGCAGAATTGCCAAGACTTGCTCCTCCCATGTTGTTAGTTGTGGGGAGGAGGTGGGAGTCCGCCGCCAGTCCTCTCTACCGCAAGGTGGTGTCTGGATACCACGGAATGCACCTTCCTGCGTAGGTCGTTCCACCTCTTCCTGATGTCATCCCTATTTCTTGGGTGCTGTCCCACTGCGTTGACCCTGTCCACTATTCTGCGCCATAGCTCCATCTTCCTAGCAATGGAGGTGTGTTGCACCTGTGATCCGAATAGCTGTAGCTCTACCCGGATGATTTCCTCCACCATGACCCTGAGCTCCTCCTCAGAGAACCTGGGGTGTCTTTGCCGTGCCATGGGGTGGTGTGGGTGATATGTGGGGAAAGTATGTTGTGATATGTGCGGTGATATTTAGTGGTGTGTTGTGTGGGGTGCGTGGATGTTATGTGGGTGATGGTGTTGTGTGCCTGTGGATGTTTGTTTGTAGATTGTAGTGTCTCTCTCTGGCCTTCTTTCGGGATTATGGTCGTAGGGGTTTGTGGGTGATGTGAGTGTGTGTTTTATATTGTATTGGGTGTGCGGGAGTGGTGTATGTATGTGTATCAGGTGTGTGTATTTGAAATTGTCCAATGTGGCTGTGTTTTGTAAATGTGTGTTTAATTTTAGCACAGTGGTGTGTACCGCCAGCAGAATACCGCGGTTGAAAGACCGCTGCGTGGATTCGTGGGTCGTGATAGTGTGGGCGTATTCCTGTTGGCGTGACGGTGGAGGTTTTGTTATCGCACTGACCTTTGGTGTGGCGGACTTGTGTGGGTGTCTCGATTTTGGCGTATTCCGAGCAGTGGGTCATAATGACCGTGGCGGAATTCCGCGGCCGCAGCGGTGTGATGGCGGTCTTCTGCACAGCGGTAAGCGGCTTTTACCGCCAATGTTGTAATGACCCCCTATTTCTCTAAAAGTTGGGATTACTTTTTAAGAATCTAAAAACTACTTCTAGAACTTAAATCCAAACTTTTACAAACTTTTAAACTCTTAAACTCTAAAAGAAATGCTAACAGGGACTTACACAAGTCTCTAGCAGAACTTTTAAAAATTTAGAAAAACAGCTCCAATTTCAAAAATCAGTTTCTAATGACAATTTTTGGTTGTGATTGGCTGAGTAGTCCAGCAAATGCAAAGTCTTAGACCCCCACCGCTGATCCACCAATGTAGGAAGTTGGCTCTGCATATACTAACTCAAAGTAAAAGGTAGTGTGCACAGAGTCCAAGGGTTCCACTTAGAGGTAAGATAGTGGCAAAATTAGATAATTCGAATGCTCTATTTTGTGGTAGTGTGGTCGAGTAGTAGGCTTATCAGAGGGCAGTGTTAAGCATTTGTTCTACGCACACAGGCAATAAATGAGGAACACACAGCCAAAGACTTAACTCCAGGCCAATAGTTTTTATATAGAAAAATATATTTTCTTAATTTATTTTTAAAACCACAAGTTCAAGATTTGAAGTAAATACATAAAATGCAAGGTACTCTAGCCAGGTAAGTTAGGAACTTTGAATGAGAGCAATAACATATACAGTTTTTGTTAAAATGGCAATAAGCTATTTTAAAAGTAGAAACAGTGCAAAAATCAACAGTTCCTGGGGGAGGTAAGTAATGGTGAGTTTGTCCGGTAAGTAAAGTACTTACAAGTCTGAGTTCCTGGACAGGGGCAGCCCACTGTTGGGAGTTCAAGGCAACCCCAAAGTTACCATACCAGCAGCTCAGGGCCGGTCAGGTGCAGAGGGCAAAGAGGTACCCAAAACACATAGGTGCCTATGGAGAACAGGGGTGCTCCGGTTCCAGTCTGCCAGCAGGTAAGTACCTACGTCCTCGGGGGCAGACCAGGGAGGTTTTGTAGAGCACTGGGGGGGACACAAGTAGCACACAAAGCACACCCTCAGCGGCACAGGGGCGGCCGGGTGCAGTGTGCAAAGCAGGCGTCAGGATTTTTATAGGAAATAATGGAAGGACCCGGGGGCCACTCTAGGGGTGCAGGCAGGGCACAGGGGGGCTTCTCGGGCAAGCCACCATCTGGGCTGGGCAGAGGATCGCCTGGGGGTCACTCCTGCACAGAGGTTCGGTTCCTTCAGGTCCTGGGGGCTGCGGGTGCAGTGCTTGGTCTAGGCGTCGGGTCCCTTGTTACAGGCAGTCGCGGTCAGGGGGATCGTCCCGGGCTACTCACGAGGTCGTTGTCACCTGGGAGTCGTCCTTGTGGTGTTGGTTCTCTGGAGCTCGAGCCGGGGGCATCGGGTGCAGAGGGTGAAGTCTCACGCTTCCGCCGGGAACAGTGAGTCAGTGAGTTCTTTAGAAGTTGCTTCTTTGTTGCAAAGATGTTGCTGTTGTTGAGCAGAGCCACTGCTCACAGGAATTTCTTGGTCCTTAGGTTCAGGGCAGTCCTCTGCAGCTTCAGAGGTCGCTGGTCCCTATTGGATGTGTCGCTGTTGCAGGTTTTTGAGTCAGGAGACAGGCTGGTAGGGCTGGTGCCAAAGCAGTTGTCGTCGTCCGTCGTCTCTGCAGGGCTTTCAGGTCAGCAGTCCTTCTTCTTGTTTCAGGTTGCAGGAATCTGATTTCCTGGGTTCTGGGGTGCCCCTAAATACTGAATTTAGGGGTGTGTTTAGGTCTAGGAGGGCAGTAGCCAATGGCTACTGTCCTGGAGGGTGGCTATACCCTCTTTATGCCTCCTCCCTTAGGGGAGGTGGGCACATCCCTAATCCTGTTGGGGGAATTCTTCAAAACTAAGATGTAGGGTTTCTAAAGGCAGGGGTCACCTCAGGGGTTGTCCTGACTGGTGGGTGACTCCTCCTTGTTTTTCTAATTATCTCCTCCAGCCTTGCCGCCAAAAGTGGGGGGAGTGGCCGGAGTGGTGGGCATCTCCAATAGCAGGTGTTAAAGGTACTGCAGGGGGAAGTGAGACGCACCTCCACCCAGTACAGGCTTTGTTCCTGGCCACAGAGTGACAAAGGCACTCTCCCCATGTGGTCAGAAACTGGTCAGACTAACACTAAAAGTCAGATTGGTATTCAGGGGGCATCTCTAAGATGCCCTCTGGCTGCATTTTACAATAAATTCCACACTGGCATCAGTGTGCATTCATTGTGCTGAGAAGTTTGATACCAAACTTCCCAGATTTCAGTGTAGCCATTATGGAACTGTGGAGTTTGTGTTTGACAAACTCCCAGACCATATACTCTTATGGCTACCCTACACTTGCAATGTCTAAGGTTTTGCTTAGACACTGTAGGGGCACAGTGCTCATGCACATATGCCCTCACCTGTGGTATAGTGCACCCTGCCTTAGGGCTGTAAGGCCTGCTAGAGGGGTGACTTACCTATGCCACAGACAGAGTGAGGTTGGCATGGCACTCTAAGGGGAGTGCCATGTCGACTTAGTCATTTTCTCCCCACCAGCACACACAAGCTGTGAGGCAGTGTGCATGTGCTGAGTGAGGGGTCCCCAGGGTGGCATAATACATGCTGCAGCCCTTAGAGACCTTCTCTGGCATCAGGGCCATTGGTACCAGGGGTACCATTTACAAAGGATTTATCTGAGTGCCAGGGCTGTGCCAATTGTGGAAGCAAAGGTACAGTTTAGGGAAAGAACATAGGTGCTGGGGCCTGGGTAGCAGGGTCCCAGCACACTTTCAATCATAACTTGGCATCAGCAAAAGGCAAAAAGTCAGGGGTTAACCATGCCAAGGAGGCATTTCCTTACACTAACCATGTCAACATTCTTCCAGACCTGACCTCTTCTGCATGTATGGAAGCCAAGTACCTCTGTAAACTGTGACATCGTAGCTGTTCCTCTGTCAGTGCGTGAGATTTGTTTGCCTCGGTTCGCCTGTGCCGTGCTGTCGGGTCTGAACTCCCACCCCTCTCTTCGTCATGAATAACCTTTTCTAACCGGATAAGCTCTTGCTCCAGGGTCCGTTTTAACCCCACAGTCTGCTGCCATGCAATGTCCCCTAGTAGCGACCTTAAGAGTTTCCCATTCCACCCTTCTGGATTTGGGGACCCCTTGTTGATTTCAATATGGTCCATAAGATAGGACCGAAGTGCTTCCCTGTATGCCGGGCCGTCTAGGGCAGCTGGCCCCAGTCTTCACATTGGGATAGGTGGTCTGGTCTCTGCTTGCCGCCACAAGTAGTGGGTTGTGGTCAGACAGGGTACGGCCCAAGTACTTAGAGTGTACTATTTCGTGGGCTATGTTCCCTGTGCATACTACCCTGTCTATTCTGGTAGGCACCTGGTGCAGACCTGAATAGTAGGAATAGTCTCTATCTCCTGGGTGCTGATTCCGCCACACATCTTCCAGGCCCCAACACTGCATCCAATCACACAGGCCTTTAGCTATTTTATGCGATATCGCACCTGCCAGCGGGGGAAGGGAGCAGTCCAAATCCGTGTCTAGCATGCCTTTAAAGTCCCCCCCGATTATCAGCTTTCCCCCCCATTTGTCTGGTAAGTCAGCTCGAGATACGCTGCATGAAAGGGATCTGGTCCTGGTTAGGAGCATATATACTACTTAACACCACTGATCTCCCGTGCAACCTGCCTTTCACTATCACAAACCTACCCTCCTGGTCCACATCTGACGTTGATACCTCGAATGAGACCCCCACCCTGATCAAAACCAGTGCGTCCCGTGCAAACGCGGAATACGTGGTGGCAAACACTTGACCTCTCCATCTACGCTTGAGCCAGTCAACTTCTTTAGAAGTAAGGTGGGTCTCCTGTAGTAAAGCCACATGCACTCCCCTTCTTTTCTAGTATGACAAGACTCTATGCCTTTTGGTCAGCGTCCCCGTTCCTCGAATGTTCCAAGTCAACAAATTTTCATCCACCATTCTAGCATAGCAGTGTCCGGATGAGCCTTCAGCCCTACCCACAGCCCGGCCCGCCATTCCCATCCCTCATCCCCCCAAGCACCAATGACCATGTCTGACAAAGAAATCTTAGCCCCTTGCGCATATCTAAAAATATTTAACTGCAAATCCCAACTCCCTGTCCCACGGCGCCTCTCCAACTGTATGTCGCCCAAATAATGGTGCAATAGCACAACCAAAAGAACAAGTCCTTCTGTGTTCTCGCCATAAACAACTCGGTGGCCGAGAAACCAGTGGGTGGGGGTCCGTGGCCGTCAGGGCCTCACATTAAAGACGACAACCTCACCTCTGGGCCACAGCAGGCAAGTCTATTTCAACCCAGTTCAGCAGCAGTCTGAGGAGTCACCCTGTTGGCCCACCCAGAGCAGCACGAGCCCACCGACAACGAGTTGGAGGCACGGTCCGAGTCCCTCTCACTTCCCTCCACAAGGGAATCTGTGCCCCTCATGGAGGCCACAGCCTCCAGAGCTGCCTTCCTCGCGGATTCCTTCTGAATTGGCACCACATCAGTCTATGCTCGCTGCGCAGCCTTCTTGGTCCTCTGCGTCCCCGGCGGCTCATGTGGTCCGTTTTGGTTCGGGAGCCCCCCCCCTGGCTGTGGGAGACTCCAACCACTCCCAAGCCTCGTCCTGGGATTGGAAAAAGGTGGTTTGGCCCTCGGAAATCACCCTCAGTCTGGCTAGAAACAGAAGGGAGTACTGGATACCCTCTTCCCGAAGCGCTCTTTTGACCGCAATGTAGGAGGCTCGCCTGTTCTGCACTTCCACTGTGAAGTCTGGGTATAAAGTCACCTCTCCATTTGCCACTTTAAAGGGTCTGGCCTCCCTGGCCCTTCGCAGGAGTATGTCTCTGTCCATATAGTGCAACAGTTTTGCCACCACCACCCATGGGGGCCTCCCCGGTGCCAGGGGTCTCGATGGCACCCGGTGCGCCCGCTCCAGCGCGAAGAAGGGGGTAAGCTTCTCTGGGGCCACATCAGAGCGCAGCCACCCCTCCAGAAAGGACGCGATGGCTGTGCCCTCTGCGCCTTCTGGAAGCCTGATAATTCTCACGTTATTTCTTTGGCTGTGGCCTTCTGCCTCCTCTATTCTACGTTCCAGCTGCTGGATCCAGTCTGTCAACTGCAGGACTGTGGTTGCAAGTTCCCCCTGCATCGGAGTGAGTTCTGCCTGAACGGTCTCAGTCTCCTGGACCCTCTCGGCTAACTTTTGGTGGTCCACTCCTAGTAGGTCCAATTCAACTGACACTTGGCCAATGTCACGCTGGAACGTAGTCTTGGTGTCCTTTATCGCCCCCAAGATTTTATCTAGTGTGGCCTGCATGAGGGGCTGCACAGTATCATGTGGTCCCCTGGTTTAGGCCACCCAAGGTTTTGCGGGCTTGCCCCTAGACCGGCCCTTTGAGGTCATCCGGTCCATTGAGCCAGTGTGCCAAGGGCCTTCGTGCTGCAATACAACTCAGTCCCACCAAGTTAAGCCCATTGTCAAGGGTGACTCTGATATGGCCACCACTCCAGTTGCGTCGTTCAGGCTATTTAGTGGGCACCCAGGGCCATGCCGCTGTTGTCCAGTATGTGCTCGCTGCCTCCTCACTTACTTAGCAGATGTCCAGTCCTGGTTCTTCCTGTGGAGCCTGGCAACTTCCCTCACTCGCCTGGCCCTCTCTGCTGTTGTGCCATTGCAGTCTGCCCCTTTCGTGAGGCCAGCCCGATGCTGTGTCCTAACTAGGCGCTGCCCTGGGGGCGCCCCCTCCCGTTGTCCGACAAGGTCTGTCAGCTTTGCTCTGTGTCAACAGGGTGCCCAGCCGGCCAGGGCTGCCACCATCTCCCACCGCTCCCCGTCAGCTCTCAGCCAGTCGGGAACAGGCCCTCACCTCACCGCACCTGTATGGCACGCCTTCCGTCGATGTAAACAGCGATCGCCGCCTGCCTCGACCTCCAGCCAGTCGCCTGGGCCCGTATGCCGCTCCGACCCCGACTCACGTGTGTGCCGCCTCCGGGCTGAGCGCTCCTGCCCCGCAGGCCTCCTCACAGTCTGCGCCACTGTTTTTCTGCGATGCGCGATTGCCGCGTTAGTCGCTCCCAGGGGCCAAGAGACAGTCCCCAGCCACTACAATGATCGTCCGATCCGCGATCTCCACCTCCGACCCCAGGTGGGACACTTTAAAAAGGAGAAATTAGAGGCCCGGATGGAGCTTCGATTTACGCGTCCGCCATGTTGGCCAGGCTAGCCACTCCCCCGAGCTAGCTTGGATAATGTATAATATCAGGGCAGTGGTATTCTATTTCTCCCTCTGCAATCACTGCTTGGGCCAAACTCCTAAATTGGTGCTGGTGAAAAGAAATCTCAAGCTTGTCTGGTACAGAGGCCAACAGGTTTTGCACATTGCTGGAATTGCAGAATAGATTATAGGAAAACATCTACCCCTCAGCACAGATCTAGCTCATGTGTTTACACTATTTAGTGCCAAGGACAGACAGACTTCTGAAGCAAGGCTGGTCTGAAGTTATGAATGTGTTATGTACACCATATTCCCAGTAGATCCAAAGGGCCCATGTGTAAATTGTGTTATTGAAGGTAAAGGTATCACATACCTTATTCACACAGGCACCTGCCACTCGACTCTCAAACCCTCCAAATTTTCTTCCTTGTCTTTCTCAGACATGTTCATAGACACAGTCAGTATTTCCAACCTGTGAGTTTGCCAGTGTATTACTGATCCCTTGTCAGTTTCTTTAGGACCTATCAGTGATAATCTTTACTTTTTGAACAACCGAACTTCCCCAACAAATTTGATAGGCAGGGACATTTTGTGCAAGCTCAGCTACACTGTGTTTGTAAACAGGAAGGGGAATAAAATACTAAAACAGAAAGAGAATAATGTACCTGCACTGAGGGCTTAAGTTACCTAGAGACATTAGAACGTTTTGCCAAGTAACCTGATTTAATAAAATTGCTTTCATATGTACTGTAAACATTGTGACTCATCGGGGCTAGCATTGTGCCAACTATCGTCTTGATGGAACCTGTAAAGGTGGAGGTAGACCTTCAGAAGAACTCACCTGGCATACCACCTCAACCACTAATACCTGAGATGGAAGAAGGAATTTGCTTTGTGACAGCAGACTTGATTCAACAAGGGGTTATAGCAACTATTGTTACTCTGAATAGGCATGTTAAGAAAGCCAACATGTACAAGTACGTCCAGGACCTTAGGGCTATTATAATAATGCGGTTGTCCCAAGGTTCCCAGTCGTCCCCAACCCCACCACCATCTTTTCTTGTATCCTTGCAACAGCCCAATGGTTCACTGTGATTGACATATGTTCTGCCTTCTTGGCTATGAGTTAACATATTTTGTAACTGGGACATGCCTCATCAATGAAGATGTCGTAATTGCTGGTTAGGCTACATGCATTGTATATCAAATTGTGGAGAACTGCCATTTAGCAACTGTGAAATAGGCTCAAGCACCAGGACTAAAGACTCTTATTTCAGCTTGAATCCTAACTTAGGAAAAGAACGTTACTCTATGCCCAGACTCAAAGTATGCATTTGGAGTGGCATGCACCTGTTGACTCCTCTGGACGCAAGGAGGTTTCCCAACCCCAGCTGGAACTCCAAATAAGAATGAGCAATATGTTCAAACCTTTTAAATGCCTTACAGTTAAAAAAGGTGTCAGTGGTGAAGTATGTTCCCATCCAGCACCCTCATGATGATGTTTCAAGGGGGCATGCTCTGTCCAACTCAGCTGGTAAGAATGCCACATTGCCTAAAACTGCTGATGTTACAATGTATGTTATGAGAACTGATCTATTTCCTGTACTAACATTAAAAGATTTGTCTCGAGGGGAAGTGGCCTGGACGGGTACTCAAGATTGCATGCCTTGCCTGAGCTCTTGAGCCGAGCCAGGGCTCCCAGACGTACCCATTATCGCTGTGTTGAGGTCATGAATCGGGAAGTGAGTGTTCGCCCGTCGAGTGCAGATCAGCGGGTTGAGTGGGGCAGCTAGACGGGCAGCGGTGGTGAGCATAACTATTGCTGCACCAAAGGGCCGAAAGCTGTGGCAAGTCCAAGATGACTTCAACAGCAAGGGGCCGGTACTCAGTGATGCTTGACCGTCACCCCTCGCAGATTTGAGGCCAAGGCTGCGAGGTCACCTTGCTGTGCCTGCACTGCCGGGGGGGCCTACAGAGATCCTGCATCACAGCATTGCTTGCAGGAGCTACACATGTCTCCTGGGTGACTGATAAACCCCCGCACGTCTGCCATTAGCCTGCAACTGGTATTTGGCTGATTTTTGGGTCTATTGTGATGGTTTCCCTTGCAGACATCGGCCATCCTTGCCATTCACTGACAGCAGATTTTTAGTAGGGGGGCACTCCCTTTATGGCACCCCTGAGGCCCTCCACTATAAAGTACATGTTAGCTGCTGCAAAATCTTCTAAGAGCTCTGGTGGCCCCAAGACCAAGTAGGAGGCACCGCATGGCGATGGCATTTCCATACAAATGTTACACCTCCCTGCGACGAAGGAACACATACAATCCTCCTTCCTGGAAATGAGGAAAGACATTGTGGCTATGAATGTGAACTTCACCAAGGCGATCACAGAACATAATTAGTCAGTGAAGGGAGTCAAACCCCATATGGACCTGTTGGAGGCAATGGTGGTACATAACGACCAGGTTTAGGATGCTTTGGGCATGGTGGCGTCAGCATTAGAGGGCCAATTACAGCTCCTGTGCAATGCGCTGGAAGACTATGAGAACTTTTTACTGCAATACCATACAGATTAGAGGAGTAAGTGCCAGCATCCCGAACTCTGAACTGGAATAGTATGTGTAGGTATTGTTCTGTCACATCATTTAGGATGGCAGGGATTTTACCCTTGACTGCAAACATCGAGTGTTCACCTCAAATCATCAGTGAAATCAGCTAGTTCCAGATGTTCTAACTAGAGTAAATTTTACCAGTTTAAGGAGGATATTCTGAAAACAGCTCGGAAGTAGGACTCCATCACCTTCAGGGGCAACACTCTTACCCTCTTCCAAGACATCCCATTCCAGACACTGGCCAAGCACCGATATTTCAAGGAGGTACTGACCTATTTACATTACAAGAAAATCCTGTACCATCTGGGGTTTCTACTTCACCTACTCTTCACCATGGAGAACAAGTGAGTCACCACACTTACACCAGATGAGACTTGAGCCTTGCAACATATGAATCCCTTAGCTGAAAGTCACAGTGCATTGATGAGGGTCCCTGGCCCTACTGGGGAAGACCGATGTCATTGGGCATTGTTGAAGGCAACTCGAAGGACCGACAACAAAGCATTTCGCTGACATCACCAGCACAGAGACGTGCTACTTTCGAATAGTGAATGACTGCTCTTTAGCTGTTGGTTGCTTTGAGCTCACAGATCTGCCCGGCGGTCCCTGGTTGGCGGGCCTGCTGGGCTCCATAGGAAGTCTAGACGGGCCACTGTGTTCACCCAGTTGGTGGTGGTGGCAGCAGCCAGACTCAAGTGGCCTGATTGTTGTATTCCAGGTTTATTCATCATGGTAAGCAAGTGGGACCCCAGAGTACCCTTGCAAGCTGCTCCCTTTATTTTGGCTGATGTACACCTCTTGGCCACCCTTCTGGGTCTTTCCTACAAGGCACAGTTTTGGTTTTAATAATATTGCCCAGTTTTGTTCTTCAGTTACTATTCCTTCCCCACTCACTGTTCCAGGGAATACACCACATCTTATATCATGTTAGCTTGGGACACTGAGGCCCTCATTCTGACCCTGGCGGTCAAAGACCGCCAGGGCGGAGGACCGCGGGAGCACCGCCGACAGGCCGGCGGTGCTCCAATGGGGATTCCGACCGCGGCGGTAAAGCCGCGGTCGGACCGGCAACACTGGCGGTCTCCCGCCAGTGTACCGCCGCCCCATTGAATCCTCCAAGGCGGCGCAGCTTGCTGCGCCGCCGAGGGGATTCCGACCCCCCCTACCGCCATCCAGATCCCGGCGGTCCGACCGCCGGGAACCGGATGGCGGTAGGGGGGGTCGCGGGGCCCCTGAGGGCCCCTGCAGTGCCCATGCCACTGGCATGGGCATTCCAGGGGCCCCCGTAAGAGGGCCCCTAAATGTATTTCACTGTCTGCTGCGCAGACAGTGAAATACGCGACGGGTGCAACTGCACCCGTCGCACAGCTTCCACTCCGCCGGCTCGATTCCGAGCCGGCTTCATCGTGGAAGCCTCTTTCCCGCTGGGCTGGCGGGCGGCCTGAAGGCGACCGCCCGCCAGCCCAGCGGGAAAGTCAGAATTACCGCCGCGGTCTTTCGACCGCGGAACGGTAACCTGACGGCGGGAATGGAAAGGTCAGAATGAGGGCCTGAGTGCCCTAAGGGTGATGGGAACCATGTCACAAGGGTTGGGACCTATTCCACACCTTCCCAGCATCAGAACAATAATGCCCCCTCTTGATTCGATGGAACATTATCTTAATATATTTTCATCGAACGTTTGGGTTCTCAATTTGCCAATGAAATAGAAGGCACTCTTAAAGTGGCTTTACACATAAGAAGTGCTGGTGACTCACCTCAAGATGCCTGATACTAAGAGAATCCACTCGTACTGGTACCTCGTCCACACTCCTGGCCCCACCAAAATCAAAGGGGTGCCATCTTAACTAGGTAGGACTTGCCCTTAATTATAGATGCATTATATATGGACAGGGGTGGTAGTGTGATGGGCTTGAGAGCTAGATTGGGTTCCTGGTAGACCACGCGCCTTTCTATTTACAGTGCAAATGACAACAAAGAAGAGTTTATAGCTCCCTGCTCCCATCTTTTGCAAACTTCATTGGAGGGGAACCAATCTCCAGGGATTTTCAACACAGTACAGGACAATACTCTGGACCACTCTGTGGCCCGCTACAACTCGTATCCAATTCCACTAGCCCTGATTCAGGGTATTACGGACCTACATTTGCTAGATATTTGGAGAGTGACCCACACTGGAGAGAGAGATTACACCCACTACTCCAATGTCTACAAAACCCACATGTGGATCAATTATTTTTTGTTGCCGCCTTGCTCTAACCTTGCATTTTATCAGCATCCATAGGCACCTAAATCCTGTCAGACCATGCCCTGGTGTTTCTACTGTTAGATGCACGAACCCCTCTGTAGCGCACGACTCCGAGATGGTCTATTAAAAAGATAGCATTCTACGGGACTCAGTGCAAGAGTCTCTGCAGTATTACTTCAAGGAGAATGACACCAGAGTGGTGCCTTATGTCACTAAGTGGGATGCAGCTAAGGCGGTCCTGTGAGACGAACTCATAAAGTATACATCCACCATTGTCAAATTAGCCAAAGCCAAAAAGGAGAATCTTGAGGTCTGCCTCTTGTAGCTCGAGACCCAACACAAGGTGATGAGCTTTCATAGGGTCTACATGGAACTGTGGAGGGTTCAAGGAGAGCTTGAATAGCTTTACCTTACTGACATCACATGGAAACTACTATACCTAACTCCATAATACAGAAATATTATGAAAAAGGGGACAAAGTCTATAGATTATTGGCATACACTCTGTGACAGAAGCAGATTAGAAACCATATTTTTTGAGCTGTATAATGGCACACCTGACATTCTCCATTTCTTCAAGAGTTACAATGCAGCATTATACCAGGGCCATCCTTCCCCGGTGTCCACTCGGGAACCATATCTGCACGATTTTCTCCTTCCCCACATAGACCACACACAACTTTAGGATCTGGAGGAACCTTTCAGCCCTGACAAGGGGGGTCATTCTGACCTCGGCGGTAAAAGCCGCTTACCGCCGGTCAGATGTCCGCCACAATACCGCCGCGGCCGCGGTCAGCCGCTACGGACATTCTGACCCACAACTGCAAAACCTCCAAAAATCCGACCTCCACTGCAGTCCGCCACATCAGCGGCCAGTGGTAAACTGGAGATGACCAAACCTCCACCGCCACGCCAACAGAAATACGCCCATCCCATTATGACCTGCAAATCCATGCGGCGGTCATTCAACCGCGGTAGTCCATTGGCGGTACACACCGCCGCGGTCAAAATACACACACCTTTACAAACCCCTACCACATTGGACAATTTGAAAGGCACACACCTGAAACACATACACACACCACTCCCACACATCCAATACCATATAAAACACACACCCACATCACCCACAAACCCCTACTAACAAAAACCAGAGACGAAGGAGAGAGAGACACATCAGAGAATAGAGAGCCAGACACACAGAGGCACACCACAACATCACACACACCACATAGAAGCACAAAGCACCACACACCAACACACACCTCATCACATACACCACCCCACACCTCATACACACCACCCCATGGCACCACAAAGGCACCCACGCTTTTCGGACCAAGAACTCAGGGTCATGGTGGAGGAAATTATAAGAGTCGAACCCCAGCTCTTCGGCTCACAGGTGCAGCACACCACGATAGCTAGGAAGGCAGAGCTATGGCAGCGGATCGTGGACAGGGTCAACGCGGTGGGACAGCATCCCAGAAATAGGGACGACATCCGCAAACGATGGAACGACCTACGGGGGAAGGTGCGATCGATGGTCTCGCGACACAACATCGCAGTGCAGAAGACTGGCGGGGGACCCCCACCCACTCCACCCGAATTCACAGCATGGGAGCAAGAGGTACTAAACATCCTGCATCCTGATGGCCTCGCTGAAGTATCCGGAGGAATGGACTCTGGTAAGTACAAGCCCAACCACTTCACCCCCCCCCCCCAGCATGCTAACCCCCACCCCCACCCTCACCCCCAACCCCCCAGCACACATCCTCCCTGAGAATATCTCTCCAGCACAACCCACCCAACATCAACCCATGTATGCCATCCCCAAACTATGGACACCCATCACCTAAGCATGACCACTGCACATACCCATCCCCCCCCCCCACAAAACACCCTCACAACACCTCCCCCAAGGGAATGCCAGCACTGGGGGACAAGGGCACCCATAAAACGCAAGCTAATGCACACACAGAAACAATAACCATACCCTCTTACCCCATGCAGGACCCGAACGACAACACACCGGTCAGGAGGGACCAGAAATGTCCATCCCACCCCCGGAACAGGCCCCTAGTGATGACAGCAGCTCTGTCGACCTGGACCCTGATGACCAGCCCGGACCATCGGGGACCTCTGGACAGTCGGTTCCCCTCACCCAGACACAGGCCACTGCAGACCCAACCCCCTCTGGGAACAACAGCACAGCTCCCACCCAGCGGGCCCATGCCTCTGTCTCTAGGACAGGTCAAGCAGCGGTGTGTCTACCACTACAGGGCACCCAGGGTAACCCACCACCCCAACAACAACAGGGACCTGGGGGCAGTGGGAGTGGGCACACCGTCCAGGGGACAGAGGCCCAGGGAAACAGGGCAACTCGGAGGGCTGCTGTGCGACAGGGGGGGGAGGAGAGGCCCAGGGAACCCACTCTCCAAGAGGCCCTCACCACCATCATGGCAGCCTACCACCACTCACAAGAGACGATGGCGACGGTACTGGCCAGGTTCCAGGAGATCCAGGCACAGCAGGAGGAACGCTACATGGGGTTCAGCGACCAACTCACCAACATCTCAACCGCTATGGGGAGCATAGTCCAGGCCCTGAACCGTATAGAGGACACGTTTCGGGACCATGTGGCATCACACAGGGCCCCTGTCACTAGCCAGGAACAGCCTACCACCTCCGCCGGCGCTAGTGGACAGGAGGCCCCACCACAACGACAGCCCACCAGAACCCCACCTCCTGCTGAACAACAACCACCCCGCAAGAGGAGCCTGAGATCCAAAAAATCGACAGAGTAGGATGTCAAGACCCCCGCCAGCATCACATACCCCCTGAAGTCTTCACACTGTTCCACATTGCCACCCTGTCAAACCTTGAACTGCCCCTGCTCCATCCTGCCACAGGCATATGGACAATGCACCTGTCAGACTGAGAACTGGACTCTGCCATGGACATTACTCCACCCCCACCCATCACTGTTTCACTATCATGTACCAATATCTATGCACTAATAATAAATCACTCATTGCACTGAAATCAATCAGGACTCAGCCTGTCTTATTTACAAATGTATGACACATTACATATCAATTACGTATTTTTAACATTGTGATGAACACATACCGAGGTAACTTAGCATTAGTCCATGGGCCAACCAAGCAGAGGTCACGCAGTGTCTCATACAGCACTGAAAAGGGAAGGGAAAATCAAACATCATGTTTAAAGTTCTGGGGGGAAATAGACAAAGTTGAGATGCAGGAGGCTTTCAGGAAATGTAAAATGGCATGGGTGATTCTTACCTGTGTGCTACTGAAAATACTGTTCTATTACTCTGTCCCTGTTGTCTGTGTCGTCCTCTGAGTCTTCCTCCTCTTCACTCTCCGCAGGCTCCACAGCTGCTTCAACACCACCATCTGCACCATCCTCCTGCAGGAAAGGAACCTGACGTCGCAATGCCAGATTGTGAAGCATACAGCAGGCCACGATGATATGGCACACCTTCTTTGGTGAGTACATCAGGGATCCCCCTGTCATATGCAGGCACCTAAACCTGGCCTTCAGGAGGCCAAAGGTCCTTTCTATGATCCTCCTAGTTCGCCCATGGGCCTCATTGTACCGTTCCTCTGCCCTGGTCCGGGGATTCCTCACTGGGGTCAGTAGCCAAGGAAGGTTGGGGTAACCAGAGTCACCAATTAGCCACACACGGTGTCTCTGTAGCTGCTCCATCACATAGGGGATGCTGCTATTTCGCATAACATACGCGTCATGCACTGACCCTGGGAACTTGGCATTTACATGGGAGATGTACTGGTCAGCCAAACAGACCACCTGGACATTCATCGAATGATAATTTTTCCTGTTTCTGTACACCTGCTCATCGTCTTTTGGGGGTACCAAAGCCACATGGGTCCCATCAATGGCACCAATGATGTTGGGGATATGTCCAAGGGCATAGAAATCACCCTTCACTGTAGGCAAATCACCCTCCTCTGGGAAAATGATGTAGCTCCGCATGAGTTTCATCAGGGCAGACAACACTCTGCTCAAAATCTTTGAAAACATAGGCTGAGACATTCCAGATGACATGGCCACTGTTGTCTGGAATGACCCACTTGCCAAAAAATGGAGGACTGACAGAACCTGCACCAGAGGGGGAATCCCTGTGGGTTGGCGGATGGGGGACATCAGGGCTGGCTCCAGCTGGGCACACAGTTCATGGATAGTGGCTCGGTCAAGTCTGTATCAAAGTATTATATGGCGTTCTTCCATTGACGACAGGTCCACCAGCGGTCGGTACACGCGAGGATTCGTCCTTCTCCTCGCAAGTCCCAGCGGACGGTGCCTAGGAAGGACAACATGGAGCACAGAGTCAGGCAAACCACAGGTACGTACAGACAGCTTGCACAGTTAAAGAATGGCAATGGGTTGAAAGGCGTGTATGTGTGGCAATGCAAGGCCTAGGCCTGTGTGTCGCAGTCAAAATTAAGCCATGTAGGCCCTTGAAATGGCGGCTGCCTGACCTGTGAAGTGGGACAATGGGATGTGATGTCAATGCGCTGGCGGGGCACACCGTGGCGGTAGGCGGTCGAAGACCGCTATACGAAGCCGCATTGGTTAACATTGAAGCTTATGGGTTTCAGGAGCCAATGACGATGTGCGCCGGCGGTCGCGGTACGCACCGCCGCGGTACGCACCGCCGCGGGCGTGACCGCCATTTCCTAGCTGATTGATCACTCAAGACCTGATCATCCACAGGAGAGGACCTATACTGCAAGTGCTGCTGTGACCTCGGTCTGGAAGTGACAATGGCTGCTGCAACTGGGGAAAGGGCCCCTGCCTTCACGTCTGAAGAGTTGGAGAAGCTCGTGGATGGGGTCCTCCCCCAGTATGCGCTACTCTACGGTCCTCCAGACCAACAGGTGAGTACACCGGGTGCACATGGAATGGGCTATGCCTGTGTGGATTGGGGTGGATGTAAGTTGGTGGGGTGGGGGCCGAATGAGGAGTGCAACGCACGACAGATGAGAGCATGTGCCATATGGCAAAGTTGGTGGGGGGGGGCCAATCACATCTAACATGCAGGTCATTGATGATTTTTTCCTTTCCACCCTGTACATGTCAAATAGGTCAGCGCCCATCAGAAAGTCGAGATTTGGCGTGCCATCGCCAAGGAAGTCCGGAACTTGGGGGTCCACAACAGACGGGGCACCCACTGCCGCAAGAGGTGGGAGGACATCCGCCCCATCAAAGGAGCGTAAGGGCAGCAGGAGCGCGGAGCAGGTGGACCCCACATGTCACATCCCAGCTGTGAAGGAGGACACCAAAACGTCACGGTCCGAGGGCGACTGAGCAGGGAGTCCAGCACAGGTCTGGCTCCCTTGACCTACTGGATGAGCACCGCTGAACAGGGCCCGCCGTGCAGAAGAGCACCGCTGAACAGGGCCCCGCCGTGAAGATAGGCACCGCTGAACAGGGCCCGCCGTGCAGAAGAGCACCGCTGAACAGGGCCCCGCCGTGAAGATAGGCACCGCTGAACAGGGCCCACCGTGCAGAAGAGCACCGCTGAACAGGGCCCCGCCGTGAAGATAGGCACCGCTGAACAGGGCCCGCCGTGCAGAAGAGCACCGCTGAACAGGCCCCCGCCGTGAAGATAGGCACCGCTGAACAGGGCCCCGCCGTGCAGAAGAGCACCGCTGAACTGGGCCCTTCATCTCAAGCACCGCTCCGCTGGGCACCGCCGTCTCAAGCACCGCTCCGCTGGGCCCTTCATCTCAAGCACCGCTCCGCTGGGCACTGCCGTCTCAAGCACCGCTCCGCTGGGCCCTTCATCTCAAGCACCGCTCCGCTGGGCCCTTCCTGTCAAGCACCGCTCCGCTGGGCACCGCCGTCTCAAGCACCGCTCCTCTGGGCCCTTCATCTCAAGCACCGCTCTGCTGGGCCCTTCATCTCAAGCACCGCTCCGCTGGGCCCTTCCTGTCAAGCACCGCTCCGCTGGGCACCGCCATCTCAAGCACCGCTGAACTGGGCCCTTCATCTCAAGCACCGCTCCGCTGGGCAATGCCGTCTCAAGCACCGCTCCGCTGGGCCCTTCATCTCAAGCACCGCTCCGCTGGGCACCGCCGTCTCAAGCACCGATCCGCTGGGCCCTTCATCACAAGCACCGCTCCGCTGGGCACCGCCGTCTCAAGCACCGCTCCGCTGGGCCCTTCATCTCAAGCACCGCTCCGCTGGGCACCGCCGTCTCAAGCACCGCTGAACTGGGCCCTTCATCTCAAGCACCGCTCCGCTGGGCACCGCCATCTCAAGCACCGCTCCGCTGGGCCCTTCATCTCAAGCACCGCTCCGCTGGGCACCGCCGTCTCAAGCACCGCTCTGCTGGGCACCGCCGTCTCAAGCACTGTTTATGGTTCACTGTGCCCACCATGCCTCCTCCTTGACCAGTGGAGACTGTCATCCACCTGATGGACTGTGGCTTTGCACTCCCCAGGATGGTACAGTGGGCAGCCCACCCACTGTAGAGACATTGAGAGACTGTGGCTTTGCACTCCCCAGGATGGTACAGTGGGCAGCCCACCCACTGTAGAGACATTGAGAGACTGTGGCTTTGCACTCCCCAGGATGGTCCAGTGGGCAGCCCACCCACTGTAGAGACATTGAGAGACTGTGGCTTTGCACTCCCCAGGATGGTACAGTGGGCAGCCCACCCACTGTAGAGACATTGAGAGACTGTGGCTTTGCACTCCCCAGGATGGTACAGTGGGCATGGTGGCTCCTCGTGGATCTGGCGTCGTGGACTCATGTGGCTGTGGTGCCCCCCCCTTCCCTTCCCCCTGAGGTGCCTGTAGTTTTTACATCTGATGCCCCTGCAGTGTTCTCTCCAAAGGACTCAGGTCTCCTGTGTGGGCTTTGCCCTTGTTTCTTAAAACTTTGGCCCACGGACTTAATAAATTCGTAGGATGTGCAGGACTTGTTACTTCAGTTATACACTGATGTGTATATAATTTGTTTTACTGTCCGTTGGCAGAATTCCACCGAGTCTACAGTGAGACTGCTATTGAAACAGAGCCTGTTCCTGCTGCAGGAGGCAGGGAAGGACTCCGTCTACCCCTCCACCACCCCAAGGGGCAAGTTGTTCACCTTCTGCTGACTGAGAGACAGACCATAGCCCATACTTGTAGGAACCTTTGTCTACTGGGCCTTTCGCTGTGGTGGTCCAAGGTGTGGGACATCTATGCCATGGAACATTTGACCTTTACAGTCACAGAATCACATCGGACACATTACAGAGAACCCACTTGGAGGTCTTTTGTCATCAGGCAACGGGTCTGAGGGGGTGGGGATGGGTCTTTCAAAAGTACTACTAAGTGCTGAGGAGCTACTTACTGGATTTCCTAGAGTTGTGTTTTGATACTGTTGCCTTGAAACATTGTATGCTGCATTAACCACTGATGGGATGGTATTTGGAAAATTCTCCCGATGTGCTTGCATTGCTTCAACTTTAGTGCTGTGATTACCTTGGAACTTCCTCCCCTTCCATTCTTCAACATTTTCAATAAAGATATGTTTAAAAAAATATTTTGTCTCAATTGCAGTAGCAAGCCTCTGATAATGAAAAACAGTTCTTCATCAAGCAGCAATACAAAAGAGACCTTGAGTGGTCTAGAAAGTCAGCACTAAGTGTGTGGTTGAACCAAAATGTGTATTCCCCAACCTAGCCAGGTTGTATCATGGAGCAGCCCACATTGGTAAGGACAGTATGATATGTGCTGCTGGAACCCATTGGTGTGTATCCTTCTTTTTTTTCATAGCCCAGAGTTACTGCCACTCCATCTTGGAAAGGGATCAAGGTCACCCACAGTGCTCCTCTGCCCCCTAGAGCCCTTTATGCACATCCAGATAGATTTTACACAGATGCCTAAATATGCAAATTACTTTTATGTTCTTTTCGCCATGTGCATTTTTTTAAGGTGGGTGTAAGCGTGCTTCTGTGTTCATGCAGATGCCATCACTGTAGCCAGGTGATTACTCAAAGATTTTATCCCTCCGTTCATGGTACAGTATTAGGTCACTAGTGACCACGGAATACACTTAGGGCCAGATGTACGACCATATGTTTTGCGACTCGCAATTTGCGACTCCTTTGCAAGTCTCAAATTGCGAGTTGCAAAACCAAATGCGCAACAGTGCCAATGACACTGTCTACGATTCCCAATGGGGTTGCAAATTACCTACCTCATTAATATTCATAAGGTAGGTCACAATTTGCGACCCCATTGGGATTGTCTGCACTCACAGAGATGGTTGCCTGCTGGGGATATGTTAAAGGATGAAGCTGATTTTTTAAAAATTTTTATTATTTTTTAATTTTTTAAATGCAGCCCATTTTCCATAAAGGAAAACAGGATGCATTTCAAACCAAACAATGTTTTTTAAATTTTTTCAGAGCCGGCAGTGGTCCACTGCCTGCTGTGAAAAAATATTTTTGCATCCATTCAAAAAGGGGAAGGGGTCCCGTGGGGACCCTTTCCCATTTGCGAATGGGTAACCAACAATTTGAAATTGGTGGTAACTGTGATTGTTTTACGCCCCCAATTGCGGTCACAAAACAATCATACACCCCCCTGCAACTCTCAATTAGGAAGGGACGCCCTAGGGATGCCTCTTCCTAATTGCAAGTCGCAAATCCCTATTTTGTGAGTCAGTAATTGCGACCAACTTGCAAAATAGAGATGGTACATCATACCAGCCCATTTTGCAGTCACAAATTGTGTTTTTCGTTGTTAGCGACCACATTAGGCTGTCTTACCCTGGGCCCTTAATATCCTCAGTAGTGCAGGCAGTTTGCAAGGTCCTAGAAGGCAATCAGCATTTCCATTGTGCCTATCACTAGGCCTGGGAGGGATTTTTAATTCCTCTTGCGGAGTTAGGGGAATTTTAACACGGAGTTCTGACCAATTTCTGCCATTAGCTGTTTGGCAAATCGTTTTCCTGTTTAAGCAATGCGACAATGGGAACAACATATTGCTGCAGCAAGCAAGCTGGCAAACTCAAGCACAATTTGGTGTTCCTTAGTGTGATCTTTGGTCAATAGGGAGCCTTCTGGCATGATTTTTCCAATGTGGGTGGTTGCAGTAAGAGGGTTGGTTCTTGGGTAATTTCTACTTGAGAAGCAGCATAAACAACTCAAATTACTTATTTTAGTAGGTATTTTCACTGCCTGTGCTAAATCGCAGCGCAAGCAGTGCAAAGTGTATTTTCCGTCCGTTGGCAGAATTCCACCGAATCTCACATAGTTTTAAAGTAACTCTGTAGAATTCCACAGAGAGAAATTCTCCAAGTTCCATGCACCGCTACCTATGTCCAATAGACTACAGTCAAAGAGGATAGAAGCAATGGCACTGTAATGAACAAGGTAACAAAGATATGTTCCTAAACATTGAAATGCTCTTATGCCCTTTGTAAGGAAATGCCTCCTTAGCATGGTTACTCCCTGACTTTTTGCCTTTGCTGATGCTAAGTTATGATTTGAAAGTGTGCTGGGACCCTGCTAACCAGGCCCCAGCAACAGTGTTCTTTCCCTCAACTGTACCTTTGTCTGCACAAGTTGGCACAACCCTGGCCCTCAGATAAGTCCCTTGTAACTGGTACCCCTGGCACCAAGGGCCCTGATGCCAGGAAAGGTCTCTGAGGGCTGCAGCATGTCTTATGTCACCCTAAGGACCCCTCACTCAGCACATACACACTGCTTCACAGCTTGTGTGTGCTGGTGGGGAGAAAATGACTAAGTCGACATGGCACTCCCCTCAGAGTGCCATGCCAACCTCACACTGCCAGTGGTATAGGTAAGTCACCCCTCTAGCAGGCCTTACAGCCCTAAGGCAGGGTGCACTATACCACATGTGAGGGCATATGTGCATGAGCACTATGCCCCTACAGTGTCTAAGCAAAACCTTAGACATTGTAAGTGGCAGGGTAGCCATAAGACTATATGGTCTGGGATTCTGTCAAACACGAACTCCACAGCACTATAATGGCTACACTGAAAACTGGGAAGTTTGGTATCAAACTTCTCAGCACAATAAATGCACACTGATGCCAGTGTGCACTTTACTAAAAAATACACCCAGAGGGCATCTTAGAGATGCCCCCTGAAAACATACCCGACTTCCAGTGTGGGCTGACTAGCTTTTGCCAGCCTGCCACACACTAGACATGTTGCTGGCCACATGGGGAGAGTGCCTTTGTCACTCTGTGGCCAGGAACAAAGCCTGTACTGGGTAGAGGTGCTTCTCACCTCCCCCTGCAGGAACTGTAACACCTGGTGGTGAGCCTCAAAGGCTCACTCCCTTTGTTACAGCGCCACAGGGCATCCCAGCTAGAGGAGATGCCCGCCCCTCCGGCCCCTGCCCACACTTTTGGCAGCAAGGCTGGAGGAGATAATGAGGAAAACAAGGAGAAGACACCCACCAGTCAGGACAGCCCTTAAGGTGTCCTGAGCTGAGATGACTCTTACTTTTAGAAATCCTCCATCTTGAGAAGGAGGATTCCCCCAAAAGGATTAGGGATGTGCCCCCCTCCCCACAGGGAGGAGGCACAAAGAGGGTGTAGCCACACTCACGGACAGTAGCCATTGGCTACTGCCCTCCCATACCTAAACACACCCTTAAATCCAGTATTTAGGGCCCCCCAGAACCAAGGAAGATAGATTCCTGCAACCTAAAGAAGAAGAAGGACTGCTGTCCTGAAGCCCTGCAGTGAAGACGGAGACGACAACTGATTTAGCCCCAGCCCCACCGGCCTGTCTCCCTACTTCGACGAAAAACTGCAACAGCAACGCATCCAACAGGGACGAGCAACCTCTGAAGCCTCAGAGGACTGCCCTGCATCTAAAGGACCAAGAAACTCCAGAGAACAGCGGCCCTGTTCAATAAACTGCAACTTTCTGCAACAAAGAAGCAACTTTAAAGACCCCACGTTTCCCGCCGGAAGCGTGAGACTTTCCACTCTGCACCCGACTCCCACAGCTCGACCTGCGGAAAACTAACACCTCAGGGAGATATGCCCGGCGACTGCGAGTCCGTGAGTAACCAGAGTTGACCCCCCTGAACCCCCACAGCGACGCCAGCAGAGGAAATCCAGAGGCTCCCCCTGACCGCGACTGACTGTAACAAGGGACCCGCCGCCTGGAACCAACACTGCACCCGCAGCCCCCAGGACCTGAAGGATCCGAACTCCAGTGCAGGAGCGACCCCCAGGCGACCCTCTGCCTAGCCCAGGTGGTGGCTACCCCGAGGAGCCCCCCGTGCCTGCCTGCATCGTTGAAGAGACCCCCGGGTCTCCCCATTGCTTTCAATACAAAACCTGACGCCTGTTTGCACTCTGCACCCGGCCGCCCCTGTGCCGCTAAGGGTGTACTTTCTGTGCCTGCTTCTGTCCCCCCCCGGTGCCCTACAAAACCTCCCTGGTCTGCCCTCCAAGGACACGGGTACTTACCTGCTGGCAGACTGGAACCGGGGCACCCCTGTTTCCATTGAAGCCTATATGTTTTGGGCACCTCTTTGACCTCTGCACCTGACCTGCCCTGAGCTGCTGGTGTGGTGACTTTGGGGTTGCCTTGAACCCCCAAAGGTGGGCTACCTTAGACTCAACTTTGAACCCTGTAAGTGTTTTACTTACCTGTGAACTTAATAATTACTTACCTCCCTCAGGAACTGTTGATTTTTGCAGTGTCCACTTTTAAAATAGCTTATTGCCATTTTTGTCAAAACTGTACATGCTATTGTGATTATTCAAAGTTCCTAGAATACCTGAGTGAAATAACCTTCATTTGAAGTATTACTTGTAAATCTTGAACCTGTGGTTCATAAAATAAACTAAGAAAATATATTTTTCTATATAAAAACCTATTGGACTGGAGTAAGTCTTTGAGTGTGTGTTCCTCATTTATTGCCTGTGTGTGTACAACAAATGCTTAACACTACCCTCTGATAAGCTTACTGCTCAACCACACTACCACAAAATCGAGCATTAGAATTATCTCTTTTTGCCACTATCTTACCTCTAAGGGGAACCCTTGGACTCTGTGCACACTATTTCTTACTTTGAAATAGTATATACAGAGCCAACTTCCTATACCCTTCCATTAGTATTACTGTCCTACAGAGTGATCCCTTCCCAGAAGATGAATTGAGCCCATTTGGAATAATCGTGGGCCAACTGGGGGATCGGAGCGAGCATCTTGGGCTTTCACATGCTGCTTGCCCCATTTGCCTCATACTTCTATGTCTCTACTGCCAAGATGGATTTACAGTTGAATGATGATGCAGTCTTAAAACATTACAAGACTGCAGAAAGCTTGTACAATATCTTTACAGTTTCTGTTCTCTGGTGCAAGTAACTTTACCTGGCTGCCTGAACAAGGCCTGCCATTCTCTCTAGCTCTGCAACTGAGCCTACATTCAGGTGTACCAGAGGAAAACTCTACTATAACCTGGCTTCCGTGGACCCTGTGAGATCCTGCTCACCACAAACACACCTGTCAAATGTTGCAGTCTTGTGATTTGGATCCACTCCTCAGACTACAAACAGGTTTCTAAAGCTGCTTCAGGGCCCCTCATACCTGGCCATGGGTATTTTACCAAAGTTGTTCCTGCTGCGGCCCAGCCTTCTGCCAATGGGACAAGTTCTTCATGTTCATCTTCATTGCCTGTTCCACCACCACCATGTGAGGATGCCTTTGCAACCTCTTGTTGCTACTACCTCCATCATAGTCAGGCAGGATAGTAATAGAACAGTTAGATGCCCATGCAAAAATGCTGGTTCAAAATAGAGTGGCATTGAATTGTCTTTTAGAGGCTAAAGGAGTGGTCTGTGCCATTGTAAGGACTTGAGGTCATATGTACAAAGCCATTATGCATTTCCCAGTAGTGCAAATCACTATTTCAGGTTGTTTGGAAATGCAAAACGGTGTATACGTATGCACGAAAGCCATTATTAATGGTACATTTTTAATTTTCCATTATGTTGAAGTTGCATTTTTTGTATTTTGAAATGTGAAATCACAAATTAGGTTTACCAAATAGCGATTCGCTAACATTATGTACAAAAGATTTCCTAATTTGGATTAGTCACAAAACTTCCATTAAGGAAATACAAATACCATCACTGTATTACAGGTGGTAATCATGTGGAAACTATAAAAAGTCATCTAAAATTCATCTATCTTTTTCAAAACAGCGACTCTGTATGTCTTAGTGAGGAAGATGAGGATTTTAGTTGGTAGGCTGAGAAGGAGACAGGAGAGGATATTTAGGGTGAGTATTACCCTGTTTGAACAGACTGAGGAGGAGATTTATGAGAAGTATAGACTGAGTAGAGAGGTAATCTTGAATTTAATTGCTGAGTTACACCGTCAGCTATAAACCCCAACAGTCAGAAGCATTGCGGTTCCACCACATGTGCTGGTATTGTGTTCTCTACTCATTTTAGCTTCTGGCAGGTGCCAGGGAGTTATTGCAGTAGCAGTGGGGTGTCACAAAGTGCATTTTCACAGCTTTTTGGACATCCTGGTGGGCAAATACTTCCCAAGACATACAATACACAAAGCTAATGTTTTATCGGGTAGCACAGTTTCCAAACATTATTGGTTGTGTTGATAATACACATACTGCCAGATGCTCCTCCCTCTGCAAATGGATTCATTTATAGAAACAGAAAAAACACCCATTCACTAAACGTTCAGGTAGTGTGTGATGCCACATGCATCGCAACTGACCTTGTAGCCAGATTCCCAGGCAGCACACATGACTCCTTTATGTTCCGCCACAGTGGAATAAATAACCACCTGTCTCAAGGTGATTTTGGTGATGGTTTTTTACTTTGTAAGAGTATTACAAACTTAATTCATACAGCGTTCAATAGCATGTTTGTAAAATAATGTTTCTCTTTCTTATTCTCTTTAAGGAGACAGTGCGTATGCCTTGTGCCCTTGGATGCCAACACCATACTTGAATCCAAGAACCAGAAGTGAAAGGCAGTACAACATGGCACATAAAACAATGCAATGAATAATTGAATAGACTTTTGGAATACTGAAATCATGTTTCAGTTCATAAGACTGGTGGGACAATATTTTACAGACAAGAGACCTGTTGCAAAATCATTGGCACATGTGGTATTCTTCCCAACTTAGCCACGAGAAGGGGGCTTCGCATCAGTTCGATTTCCAAATAGGAAATGTCTTAATTGTGATTACAAACTTGACTAAATTACTATTAGTAGAATATTTATAATAGTAGTTTCCATTAAATCGCTATTTGGAAATTGCAGAGACACTTTCATATATGTAACCCTTAATGTTGTACTCATCTTCCCAACACTTCTCTGCAGGTAGACATTAAAGAAAGTGTAAAGAAACTACATGAGCTGCAAACGGGTTAGAGGAAGTCTTTGGTTCCTGGTGAATAAAATATTTGAATCAATTATTCAGATTATTTTGATAGTTGATATATATATATATATATATATATATATATATATATATACACTTTTAAGATTGCTGATTCTAAGGATGATAAGGAAGCTGACAATGAAGATGTAAAAGGGGAAGTGATGAGGCTCTTTTTTTATGGAAGTGTTGTTAAAAAAAAGAAATACATTTTTCCTGTATTGAAAAAAGGGGGTGGGGGTGTGAAACCCTAATTATTTATTCTCACTTTGTGGGGGGTGCGGCTAAGCACCGCAGGGTGGCAGACACACAGTTGGAAGGCTACCAACCAGACCACTTGAATCCTTCAATGATCAGAGTCTGGATCAGCCCTTTCTATGTATCCATCCCCCCAGGAACCGCCTCTGAAGCTACTGCACAAGGGATGAGTCCCTCGCGAAGCATGATCCATGGCAGGAGCGATTTTAGGGATAGACTGATCGCCTACTGAGTCTAGGGCCTGCTGGTTGGATCCATGTGGCCTGGGATTGGAGCTAGGCTCCTGCCTCTAACCCTGACAAACTGTTGCAGGTAGCAGGAGGCGGGGCCCTCCTTTAGGATAAGGTGCCCTTGCCACCACCTTTGTGCCAGCACCTCATGGTTTTGCTGTCAGATCCGAGCCCTGGGGTAGGAGAGGGAGGGGTTCCTGCTCTCACCCACTCCACCTAGGATGAACTGCTGTTGTCGCTCGCTATGGGCTCCTATGTAGCCACTCTGGTGCTGGTGCACACATCAGGCCCCTCGATTAGGTCTGTGCCGCTCTTACATTGCCTGCAGCCCTGCTAGGCCCCCACACAGGCTGGCCTTTAAAGACTATGGGCCTGATTACGACCTTGGCGGAGGTGATTCCTCCATCCCAAGTGTGACAGGGATCCTGCCAGCCATTTTACAAGTTCCATTATATCCTATGGAACTTGTAATACGGCGGGCTATACGTCACATTTGGGATGGAGGAATCCACTCAGCCAAGGAAGTAATCTGGCCCATATGTCCTTGGTCTGCAGCACTTTACTTTATCATCGCCTCCTTGATCGCCACTGCAACAATCAAATCCTCTATCCCACCTGCAAAGGTACCCATGTAAATGCCACTCTATACATCATCAAAATAAAAAGATACTCTTCTGTATACTCCCAGTGCCCCATTAACCAAAACTCTTCCCCAATCCCAGAATACCGTGCAACATAAAAGTGCACAACACTTCAGAATTCAATGACCCAGGCAACTGAACACAATCAACACAGTGTTCTGTACTACAGCAAAGTGCATAGGCAAGATTGAAACTAACCTTAACACGTGTTCCAGCTATCTTACTGAGACAGGTATTTGCAGAAAAAGCTGTTGTGAAGCTGCAGGGAATAACCTCAACAATTATGCACTTATTCCACACAGAATAAGAGCAGCTGTGGAGTGCCACAGGGCTCTTCTCTGAGCCCCACTTTATTTAACATTCATATGTCTCCACTAGCAAAGATAGTGGAGCCATGTGGCCTTTCACTGATGACACCCAGCTGGTGGTTTTATTCTCTACTAACCATAACTCGCATGAGTCATCACTCTCGCCCTGCCTATGGGCAGTGTCGGAATGGATGTATGAATGTAAACTTAAGCTAAATGGAGGCAAGACAGAGGTTATGATCTTAGGCTATTGTTCTTGGCCAGATCTTAATTCCCCTCTGTTTCACTCGGGACATATCAAGAACCTAGGTGTTTGGCTTGATCCATGGCTGACCATGGATCATCAGGCTAAGAAAAGTTCCTCCACTTGCTTTGGTACATTCAGACACCTAAGAAAGGTGTTCAAAATACTTCCACCCATTGCAAAGAGACTCATCATCCAGGCACTCATTTCCCATTTAGATTATGGCAATGCCTTGTATCTCGGTGCCCCGAAATATGTGAAAAAGAAGCTGCAGGTGGTACAGAACACCGCTTCTTGCCTCCTCTTTGATGTACCTAGGCATGATTCTGCCAAATAGGCTCTTTCCTCTTTGCATTGGCTCCCAGTGAAACAACAAATGTAGTTTAAAACCTTGTGTTGTATCCACAGAGCACTACATAACAAGGGCTCCCCTTTTCTACGGGCCCTTGCCTCTTTCCATAAACCCTCCAGACATCTTAAGTCCTCGTCGGCTGCATTTGCCTCAATCCCCCTAATAAAAAAATCTAAATGGGGCGGAAGCTCTATGGCTTATCTCGATGCCAAGTTGTGGAATTCTCTGCCTCTTGGTTTACGACAAACCAGCCATGAACTCTCCTTCCGTCGCTCACTTAAAACGTGGCTGTTTTAATTCTTTCCCTCAGTTTGTGTCTTCAAGGTCTCTGTATAGTGCTGGGAGGCCTTTGGGTAGCCATGAGCTTTAGAGTTCAACATAACATAACAAGATGGGAGGACAGCTTAGGCTCCAGCAGCCTTAGCTCAGAAATCAAATACTACAGAAAGCAAGAGAAGACGCCCAAATGTCACACAACAAACACAAGAACTCAAATAAGTCATAAGGAAGGGGACAAGTCACATCTCCCTTACAGGTATACTGGTATTCCCTAACAACAAACAACACTGCCATAGCTGGCTCGGTTCAGGTGGAGGGCTTCAAGGCTTCACCCCCTCACCTGCATAGAAATCTGAAGAGTAGCCCATTACATGGCTCACATAGGTCAGGTGGGAGTTTCCAAGATCTGTGCCCTCCCTATGAAGTGGCACCAAAAATAACCAATGTCCAGCAACAAATCACATCTCCCATACTTCCCTGAGACTGGTAGGGATTTTCCCTGTGAAAACCTACAATCACAGTCATTAATTTGCCTTAAAACTCTAAATCCCCAAGAGGCCAAGGAACTGGTGAATGCTGTGGTATTAAACGTGGTAGTATAACTAAAGAGGTGAGTTGAAAACAAAACTAGGGCTCTTAGGGCCACTGCAATACATAGTTGCACATCTTGGCATCTTCCGTGTACATTCAAATGTACTACATGCTTCATACAAACCATCATAAGCAGCATTATGTTCAGATTTTAATAAAAATATAAATTCTAGGTAATGTGGACCCAAATGTGTTACAGTTACTGCAGATTGTTTATAATGATGATCTAGACACTTTACAAATGTAAGTTTAATTGGTCAACCTCAACTGTTGGTTGCTGTAGTAGGGCATTTTAAATGGTGAAATTGTTACCCATATGAAATAAACATCCCATTTTTATGGACTTGGACAAGGGTTAATAAGTGGTCAAACAAAGCTGGATAAAATAATTATTCTTAGTCAAGGTTTTTTTCAAAATTAACACATGTTCATATCACGCTTGTCCCAAAGCTGCGGTTATTTCAAGAGGGCACTCACAAGAATAATCACAAACATGTTGCCCCTGATTTTAGGTCCAGTGTCTGTCATTCTAAACCACCTCTTAGTGAGACCCCAGCCACATGTTAAAATGAAATGCACTAAACGTTTCTGAAGAGCTGTGTTTAGGTCTATCAAGAGCAAAGACATTTTGATATTTTGATACTGTTATTTGTTTAATATACTTACTCATAGCAGTTTTCAGAAATCTCTCTTAATCCACTGGTCTGTCAGTGTGTCCTTCACAGTTTTGTTTTTCCCATCACACTATACTGCATGGGGCACGGGGCCAGCCCACTTCCACTGTTTGCTTACGTTTTCGTGAGTGAAGGAATTCTTCTCCTGCACAATGTGCTCTTACATACAAAAAGTAGATCCCTGACCCTGGGAGCGGGCGGGTGGGGGACCAGGATGCGGGAATCTAGGGGAGGGCTCTGGTGCGGTCATGGCCTGGACAACGGTCATGTCAGACATGCAAATCCGAGATCCAGCATCCAAGGCCATGGCAGTGTAATTTATCCTGTGTCCACCACCTCCCCACCACCGTGATACAGGCGTAGATTCAAGGGGCAGGGAGTTTGGGGTGTTACATCCCCCTAAGAAATCAAATTTCTGATAAATAGTTGGGTGCAGGTGTATTCAGTCGGGTATTATGAGATGTATGTTGGATTTCAGCAGCAGTTTTTACACACAAAGACAAAAACACATACACATGCACTGTCACTCTCCACTTGGAAAAACCTAAAAAATATTGGATATTTTAACATATAGGCCCTCCTTATGACCCTGGCGGACGGTGATAAAGTGGCACTAATACCGCCAACAGGATGGCGGTGACTACCTCTAAATTATGACCATGGCAGTGATATCCCCGAAAGACAGCTAATGTACCACACCGACCTCCAGGGCAGAAACAACAGGTACCACGGCAGTAGCCGCCTACAGCCAGGCCAAAGACAATGTACTGCCCACCATATTTTGACCCTTCAATCTGCCACCTTTTCCGTGGTGGTACCAATGCCATCAAAAGCCTGGCGGAAACAGAGCACAAAAGTCAAAGGACTCACCATTGGAGACACAGGGAAGAACCACACTGCCATGGAACCAGAACTGCAAGTTTTCCTGATGATCTTCCACGTCATGTCCCACCTGGAACACCAACTCCGGCGAAGACGACGACAGTGAGTACAGACGCCTAGCACACAAGGGAGGATGGGAGGAAAACGAGAGTGACACACACACACACACACACACAACACACACCCGACACACACACACCATACACACAACCAGCTGCACAAGAAAATCTATTTTTCCCCGAAAATTGGCAGAATAATGCAAGGACAACAGGAATTGACTAAAGTGATTGTAATAAGATCAACATCGAAATAAATAAGTTGATTTGGCAATGAAACATATGTACACATGTATAAAAAAGGGACCCAGCCCAGTCCATAGTTCACAGGGCCCACATGGCCACAGGGCAAAGTCCATGGCCCCACTCGATTCCTACCCCAATATGGATAGAACACTGCAGGGGCATCAGTGGCAAATAGGCAGGCACCTCAGGGGGAGGGGGCTGGGGCACCTCAGCCAGATGCGGAAACAAGACCACTGGTTCTGGAGGGGGGCTAACATGCCCTGTGCTTGGTCCTGGGGAGTGTGAGGCCACAGTCTCACAAGTGGGTGTCTTGCCCACTGGTTCTGGAGGGGGCAACATGACCTGTGCTTGGCCCTGGGGAGTGCTAGGCCACAATCTCACAAGTGGGTATCTTGCCCACTGGTTCTGGAGGGGCAGCATGCCCATTGCTTTGTCCTGGGGAGTGCAAGGCCACAGTCTCTGGAGTGGGTGACTTGCACACTGGTTATAGAGGGGGCAGGCCGCACAGCAGCCCATAGAGGCTGGACTATATGGCGTCCACCAGCAGTGACGGTTGCACTGTGGTGGTGGTTGTGGGAAGCTCCTGCTTGGCCCCTGCACCCTCCGATGGCTGCAATGTGGTGGTGGTTGTGGGAGGCTCATTCTCAGCCCCTGCACCCTCTGATGGCTGCACTGTGGTGGTGGTTGTGGGAGGCTCCTGCTCAGCCTCTGCACCCTTCGATGGCTGCACTGTGGTGGTGGTGGTGGTTGTGGGCGGCTCCTGCTCAGCCCCTGCACTCTCTGATGGCTGCACAACCTTGGCTGGTGGTGGGGGCTCCGTGACAGCTGCTGGTGCAGACTCCTTCTCCTCCTTGGTGGCTGGTGCAGGCTCCCTCCCCTTCTTTGTGGCTGGTGCAGGCTCCTTCCCCTTCAGTATTTGTGGCCTGGAATCCTTTCTACTACAAGTAGGTGCTGCTATCACTGGGCCCGTGGACTGTTTGGCTGAGGTACTTGCTGGGTCCTTGCTACCCTGTCCATACGTGCAGGACGGGGTGGTAGGGGTAGGGAAGAGGTCAGTCTGGGAGAGGAAAAGCTTTTTAGGGGCATTGGGGTGGGAAGAGGGAGGAGTAATGGGAGTGGTTGTTGGAGTTGTTTGTCTGCTGGATTTGGGTGCCGGTGCATGGGCTGTATGCTGTTGAGAGGTGGATGGCTGTTGGGTGTCTGAGTGATTGCATTTGTGTACTTTAGGGGGGGACAGACATGATGGAAGAGTACAAAGGGGACGTGTGCATGGATGTTGTGGAGGTGTCTGCCAGTGAGGTGTGTGTTCTGCTTGGTGTGATGATGATACGGGTAGTGGATGATGATGTAGTGCATGCAGGTGTGAGTGTGGACTAACTGGGGGGGAGGGGGAGGGGGGAGGGGAGACAGTTGAAATAGTAGATGTTGTTGTGTCTGCAACTGGATGGGGTTTATGTGAGTACCTGTGGGGTGAAGTGTGGTGCTTGTGTTTGCCTGTGACACTCTTGGGTGTTGTTTTGTGTGCATGCTTGTCTGCCTGTGTGCTTGGGATGGGTTGGGGTTGAGTAGAATGGGACTGGGAAGTGAACTTTGGAGGGAGGATGGTAGAAACAGACACAATGGATGCCATCAGAGAGGAGGCCAGAGCCTGGATCAATCTCTTTTGGGCCACCAATCCACCGTGAATGCCCCCCAGGAATGCATTAGATTGCTACATCTGGGCTGCCAGCCCCTGGATGGTATTCACAATGGATGGATGGATCTCAGGCGGTCAATAGCCTCCTCACTCAGGGCAGCAGGGCTCACTGGAGCAGAGCCTGAGGTGCCTGGGGCGAGGAGCTGCCCACCCTCGGGGGTGAGCGGGCACAGGAAGTCACTGAGGGGCTGCTGGGAGGGCGGTACTAGTATGGGGGTGGCAGCTGTACCTACAGCTGGGGTGGTCACAGAGTTGTCTGCCACCACCAGGGAGCTCCCATCGGAGGAGGTATCTGAGTCTGTATTGTCCCCTCCAGTCTCCGCCGTGGTGCTCATCTCGCCCTCCGTCCCACTGGTGCCCTCAGCGTCGGTGGACTCTGCCTCCAGGGTCCTGTGGGATGAATCTCCCTCTGTCACTGGTGCCTCTGCTCCTCCGACAGATTATGCTAATGCACATAAGGACAGGATGAGAAAACAAAAAAGGGGGGAGAGAGACAAAGGATATACTGGGCAATGACTGCACTAACACCACTGTTGAGGTACACAGCACCCTCACACACAGAGAACAGGCCTACACACTATGCATTGCACTACCAGTGAAATTGATGCTCAACAAGGAATGAGGAGGGGTACACACCGCCAACTGCAGCACACCTTGGACCCATGCAGCCCTGACCAGTAGTGTATGCTAACAAGCTAGGAAAGCAGAATTTCCCCTTCAGACCCTTAGCCACCAGAGGACCTACACTGCTATGTCTGGCCTGGCCTAGGGGCACCCACTGACATACAACCATCACTCAGATACCACCCCTCCAGCTGTGAGCTTCAATGATGGTCACTGTACTCACCCCCTTGTGGCTGCTGTGATGCCCCCAAGCGCCCATCCAGCTCAGGATAGGCCACCGCCAGTATGCTGGCCATCAGGGGGGTCAGGGTCCGACGGGCACCTCTTTCTCGTTGGGAGGCCATCCTGAACTGGGCCTCTGTGGTCTTCCATGCCCAGCGTCTCAGGTCCTCCCACCGTTTGCGACAGTGGGTGCTCTGTCTGTCATAGACCCCCAGGGTCCGCACCTCCTTGGCAATGGCACACCATATATCCTCCTTTTGATGGGTGCTGACCTGTAGAGGCAATACAGACAGGAGAACACCATTAGACAAACAGTCCAGCCAGTAACACAAATAGCCTACCATACCTGTTTCCATCACCATTGGCACACATTTAGCCCAGCACACAACATGTACACCGCCAAGAGGACATCCACCCACCCCCATGCATTGATGCCACATGCATCGTGTCCACAGTGTACTCACCTGTTGGTCTGGAAGCCCATACAGCAGTCCGTACTGGGGTAGGACCCCATCCACCAGTCGCTCCAACTCCTCAGAAGTGAAGGCTGGGGCCCTTTCCCCGGTCAAAACGGCCATGATAGGTTCCAAACACAGGTCATGCAGTGTAGGTCCTCTCCTATGGAAAGTCAGGAAACAAGTGATGAATATGACAGAAAATAGCAGTCACATCCATGGCGGTGCATAGCGTTATCGCTGGCATAGATCACCATTGGCCACTGTACACCATAGGGCCCAATTATAACAAATGAGGAGTTGCACGGCGGTTCAAGACCGCCTACCGCCACGGCACACAACGTCAGCGCCATTACCTCACTTCCACCTGTCCCTCCACACAGGACAGGCGGACGCCATTTCAAGGTGGGGGGAACAGATCTATGGATTAATGCTGCATCACAGGATGAATAGTCACGTACTTGACAAATTACACTGTCACATAACATGTTTGCACAATGCGGACCTCTGTTGTGGCACCATTGTGCAGTTTGTGACAGCCTCCTCACTCTTTTTTCCCTTAGATACCTACCGCTGCAGATGAATAGGAGATGGAGACATACCCCAGTGTACTGGTGGACCTGGCTACACTGGAGGACAGGCACATTATACTCACCTATAGACTGGACAGGGCCACAATCACAGAGCTGTGTGCCCAATTGGAGCCTGACCTGATATCTGCTATCCGTCAGCTCATTGGGATCCCCCTCTTGTGCAAGTGCTATAAGTTCTCCATTTCCTAGCAACTGGTTCTTTCCAGGTGACAGTGGGCTTGGCAGCAGGAATGTCACAGCCAATGTTCTCAATAGGGCTGACAAGAGTGTTGTCTGCCCTGATAAAACACATGTGCAGCTCCATTGCATTCCCCCAGGTTGAGGATTTGGCCACTGTGAAGTGGCATATCCCCACTATAATTGGTGCTATTGACAATACACATGTAGCATTTGTACCCCCCTGCCAGAATGAACAGGTGTTCAGGAACTGTAAGTGTTTCCACTCCATGAATGTGCAGATGGTGTGCTTGGTGGACCAGTACATCTCCCACGTCAATGCTAAGTATCTTGGGTCGGTGCATCATGCATTTGTCCTGAGGAATAGCAGCATCCCAAATGTGATGTCCCAACTACAGAAGCACAGGGTGTGACTAATAGGTGAGCCCTGGTTCCCACCCAGTATATGTTGGTGTATGCCTATGGTGTTGACCATATAGGATAGTGTGTGGCTAAATGCTGCACCTCAATATTTGCAGGTGACTCGGGTTACCCAAACCTATCATGGCTTCCAACCCCTGTGAGGAATGCCAGGACAAGGGCAGAACAACATTATAATGAGGCACGTGGGTGAACCAGAAGGCTCATAGAAAGGACCTTTGGCCTCTCAGGTTCTGGTGCCTCCATCTGACAGATGGATCCCTGTGCTACTCACCCAAGAAGGTCTGCCAGATAGTAGTGGCATTCTGCATGTTGCACAACCTGGCCCTCAGACACCATGTACCTTTTCTGCAGGAGTAGGAGACTGGAGATGCCCCTATAGCAGCAGTGGACCCTGTGGACAGTGAGGATGAGGAGGCAGAGGATGAGGATGTGGACAACAGAACATCTGTGATCGGTCAGTACTTCTAATGACACACAGGTCAGAAAGTACAACTTTACATTTTAATGACTGTGGTTGTATTCTGTGTGGCATTGGCATGCTGGTATTTCCCACTTCTTGGCCCACTTACTGTTACCTCTGGGTATTCATTTTGCAGATGATGGTGATTTGATAAATGCTCCTGGTCTGATCACAACAGCCAGCTACAGGTCATTAGTTCTATGCTCATTCTACGTACAGTTCATTTGCAATGGTTGCATCTGTTTCAATCAATACATATTTGAAATACATGACATACTCAAACTCAATTTTTATCAAAGGGTGTTTATTGTAGTGCTAATATATAGAGGGGAAAGTGCAGTGGGATGGGGTGATGATGGAGAAAAGTCCAGGGTATTTGGTCCAGTCTGTTTGTAGCACAGGGGCACTGTCCAAGGGGACATAAGAAGGGAAGCAATGGCAGTTCAAGGTGGACAAGGTAACTGAGTGGGACACAAGGGGGACAATCAGGAAAGTCTAATTTCCTGGTGGGGGTCTTGGCAAGTGTCTCTGGCTTCTGGCTGGATCGCATGGAACCTTTGTGGGGTCGTTCCCCTTCTGCAGGGGGAGGGGTGCTGGTGGCCTGTTGGTCCTGTAGTGGGGCCTCCTGGCCACTAGCGGCAGCGGAAGTGGAGGGCTGTTCAGATGAATGGCTAGTGGCAGAGGGCCCTTGGTGTGACACTGCCTTCCTCATAACGTTGGCCATGTCTGCCAACACCACTGCTATGGAGATCAGGGTGTTGTGGATGGCCTGCAAGTCCTCCCTGATCCCCTGATACAGTCCCTCCTGCAGCCACCTGTTCTCCTGCACATTGTCTAGGATCTGGCCCATCGTGTCCTGGGAATGTTGGTAGGCTCCCAGGATCTCAGAGAGTGCCTCCTGGAGAGTTGGTTCCCTGCTCCTGTCCTCGCAGTGGTGCACAGCAGTCCTCCCAGTGTCACTGTTGGCCTGTGCCTCTGTTCCCTGAACGATGTGCCCACTGCCACTGACCCCAGGTCCCTGATTGTCTTGTGTGTGAGGTGTAGCCTGGGGTCCCTGTACAGGTGGGCACACTGCTCATAGACGTGTCCTAGGGACAGAGGTTTGGGGATGCTGGGTGGCTGCTGTAATGCTGGTTCCTGATGGGGGAGGCTCTGTGGTGGTCTGTGAGTGGGCTTGGGTGACCGGCTGTCCAGTGGTCCCTGATGGGCCAGGTAGATCGTCCAGATCCTGAAGACCAGAGTTATTGTCATCACTGTGGGCCTCTTCTGTTGGGGTACTGGATAGCGATGGCACCTCCTCTCCACTGACATTGGCTGGGGTACCTGTGGGGATGTAAATGATGTATTATGCTTCATGTGTATGACATATTGTACATCCCTGGCTTCCCCTCTATGGTTGGTGTTGCCCTGCCAGCGTTTACTTGTGTATGTTGGTGTATGATGGGATTGTTAGTTTCCCTATGCTGTGCACACTTTAGTGATGAGTGTCCATTCAGGGCAGTGAGGGGTGTTCATGCATTGGTACAGCATGCAGGGCCTGGCATTGGGATTTGTGCTATGTGATGGTGGAGTGTGTGGGATGGAGTGGAGTGATGGGAGTGAGGGTATGTGATGGCATGCAGGTATGGGGGGTTATAATTGTTGAAAGTTGACTTATGTCAACACCAGAGCAATACGCGCTCTATTGGTGACAAAAATGCAAAAACCCAGCACTCTCAAAACAAAGTAATTTATGCATTGTGCTGATATGTTGTGGTTTAACCTTTTGCATTGCAGAGTTCAATCCTGAAAACTTATTTTTAATATACTTACAAATACTGTTCCTTTGCAATGTATTGCTGCAGGTTTTCAGAGTGTGTTAGGGTGTGGCCCCTTTCCAGGGCCTTCCAGAGACTTTCCCTGCAACATGCCTGGGCATGGTTCTGGGCTGGGCCAAGACTCTATAAAAGAGAACCAGCCCAACTCCCAGTGCTCACTATTCAGAGGTCCCCGTGCAGAGCAGCAGCTTCTTCCTGAGCTCCTGTCCCGGCGGCCTATTTGGATCTTCCAGTCTTCTGCCCTAATCCTTCATTGGTGATCATTGTTCCAGGCGGTAAGACGGTGGTTGGACTGTCCCAACACCGTTCTTAGAATTTTCATATTCTTGGTTCAAATTCTTAAATGAGTAACAGATTACTTGCGCGCTACCATTTCTTGACATTTACATGGTAGTTTACAAATAGGCAAGATGCGCTATTTATTTCATAAAGGTTTGACTTTGTTATTCATTGCGCGCTACCATTTCTTGACATTTACATGGTGGCTTAAGAATCGGCAAGACGCGCAATTCGTTTTATGTTGTTTAAACATTGTTGTCCATTGCGTGCTACTATTTCTTGACATTTACGTGATGTTTTATGAATTGGCAAGACGCACAACTCATTTCATGAGCCTTTAACTTTGTTGTTCATTGTGTGCTACCATTTCTTGACATTTTACATGGTGGCTTAAGAATCGGCAAAAGAAGCACGATTCGTTTCATTGTACTTTGATCTTGTTATTTATTGTGAGCTGTTACTCCTTTACATTTACATCGTGTTTTACAGTTGAAATAGTAGATGTTGTTGTGTCTGCAACAGGATGGGGTTTATGTGAGTACCTGTGCGTTGAAGTGTGGTGCTTGTGTTTGCCTGTGACACTCTTGGGTGTTGTTTTGTGTGCATGCTTGTCTGCCTGTGTGCTTGGGATGGGTTGGGGTTGAGTAGAATGGGACTGGGAAGTGAACTTTGGAGGGAGGATGGTAGAAACAGACACAATGGATGCCATCAGAGAGGAGGCCAGAGCCTGGATCAATCTCTTTTGGACCACCAATCCACCGTGAATGCCCCCCAGGAATGCATTAGATTGCTACATCTGGGCTGCCAGCCCCTGGATGGTATTCACAATGGATGGATGGATCTCAGGCGGTCAATAGCCTCCTCACTCAGGGCAGCAGGGCTCACTGGAGCAGAGCCTGAGGTGCCTGGGGCGAGGAGCTGCCCACCCTCGGGGGTGAGCGGGCACAGGAAGTCACTGAGGGGCTGCTGGGAGGGCGGTACTAGTATGGGGGTGGCAGCTGTACCTACAGCTGGGGTGGTCACAGAGTTGTCTGCCACCACCAGGGAGCTCCCATCGGAGGAGGTATCTGAGTCTGTATTGTCCCCTCCAGTCTCCGCCGTGGTGCTCATCTCGCCCTCCGTCCCACTGGTGCCCTCAGCGTCGGTGGACTCTGCCTCCAGGGTCCTGTGGGATGAATCTCCCTCTGTCACTGGTGCCTCTGCTCCTCCGACAGATTATGCTAATGCACATAAGGACAGGATGAGAAAACAAAAAAGGGGGGAGAGAGACAAAGGATATACTGGGCAATGACTGCACTAACACCACTGTTGAGGTACACAGCACCCTCACACACAGAGAACAGGCCTACACACTATGCATTGCACTACCAGTGAAATTGATGCTCAACAAGGAATGAGGAGGGGTACACACCGCCAACTGCAGCACACCTGGGACCCATGCAGCCCTGACCAGTAGTGTATGCTAACAAGCTAGGAAAGCAGAATTTCCCCTTCAGACCCTTAGCCACCAGAGGACCTACACTGCTATGTCTGGCCTGGCCTAGGGGCACCCACTGACATACAACCATCACTCAGATACCACCCCTCCAGCTGTGAGCTTCAATGATGGTCACTGTACTCACCCCCTTGTGGCTGCTGTGATGCCCCCAAGCGCCCATCCAGCTCAGGATAGGCCACCGCCAGTATGCTGGCCATCAGGGGGGTCAGGGTCCGACGGGCACCTCTTTCTCGTTGGGAGGCCATCCTGAACTGGGCCTCTGTGGTCTTCCATGCCCAGCGTCTCAGGTCCTCCCACCGTTTGCGACAGTGGGTGCTCTGTCTGTCATAGACCCCCAGGGTCCGCACCTCCTTGGCAATGGCACACCATATATCCTCCTTTTGATGGGTGCTGACCTGTAGAGGCAATACAGACAGGAGAACACCATTAGACAAACAGTCCAGCCAGTAACACAAATAGCCTACATACCTGTTTCCATCACCATTGGCACACATTTAGCCCAGCACACAACATGTACACCGCCAAGAGGACATCCACCCACCCCCATGCATTGATGCCACATGCATCGTGTCCACAGTGTACTCACCTGTTGGTCTGGAAGCCCATACAGCAGTCCGTACTGGGGTAGGACCCCATCCACCAGTCGCTCCAACTCCTCAGAAGTGAAGGCTGGGGCCCTTTCCCCGGTCAAAAGGGCCATGATAGGTTCCAAACACAGGTCATGCAGTGTAGGTCCTCTCCTATGGAAAGTCAGGAAACAAGTGATGAATATGACAGAAAATAGCAGTCACATCCATGGCGGTGCATAGCGTTATCGCTGGCATAGATCACCATTGGCCACTGTACACCATAGGGCCCAATTATAACAAATGAGGAGTTGCACGGCGGTTCAAGACCGCCTACCGCCACGGCACACAACGTCAGCGCCATTACCTCACTTCCACCTGTCCCTCCACACAGGACAGGCGGACGCCATTTCAAGGTGGGGGGAACAGATCTATGGATTAATGCTGCATCACAGGATGAATAGTCACGTACTTGACAAATTACACTGTCACATAACATGTTTGCACAATGCGGACCTCTGTTGTGGCACCATTGTGCAGTTTGTGACAGCCTCCTCACTCTTTTTTCCCTTAGATACCTACCGCTGCAGATGAATAGGAGATGGAGACATACCCCAGTGTACTGGTGGACCTGGCTACACTGGAGGACAGGCACATAATACTCACCTATAGACTGGACAGGGCCACAATCACAGAGCTGTGTGCCCAATTGGAGCCTGACCTGATATCTGCTATCCGTCAGCTCATTGGGATCCCCCTCTTGTGCAAGTGCTATAAGTTCTCCATTTCCTAGCAACTGGTTCTTTCCAGGTGACAGTGGGCTTGGCAGCAGGAATGTCACAGCCAATGTTCTCAATAGGGCTGACAAGAGTGTTGTCTGCCCTGATAAAACACATGTGCAGCTCCATTGCATTCCCCCAGGTTGAGGATTTGGCCACTGTGAAGTGGCATATCCCCACTATAATTGGTGCTATTGACAATACACATGTAGCATTTGTACCCCCCTGCCAGAATGAACAGGTGTTCAGGAACTGTAAGTGTTTCCACTCCATGAATGTGCAGATGGTGTGCTTGGTGGACCAGTACATCTCCCACGTCAATGCTAAGTATCTTGGGTCGGTGCATCATGCATTTGTCCTGAGGAATAGCAGCATCCCAAATGTGATGTCCCAACTACAGAAGCACAGGGTGTGACTAATAGGTGAGCCCTGGTTCCCACCCAGTATATGTTGGTGTATGCCTATGGTGTTGACCATATAGGATAGTGTGTGGCTAAATGCTGCACCTCAATATTTGCAGGTGACTCGGGTTACCCAAACCTATCATGGCTTCCAACCCCTGTGAGGAATGCCAGGACAAGGGCAGAACAACATTATAATGAGGCACGTGGGTGAACCAGAAGGCTCATAGAAAGGACCTTTGGCCTCTCAGGTTCTGGTGCCTCCATCTGACAGATGGATCCCTGTGCTACTCACCCAAGAAGGTCTGCCAGATAGTAGTGGCATTCTGCATGTTGCACAACCTGGCCCTCAGACACCATGTACCTTTTCTGCAGGAGTAGGAGACTGGAGATGCCCCTATAGCAGCAGTGGACCCTGTGGACAGTGAGGATGAGGAGGCAGAGGATGAGGATGTGGACAACAGAACATCTGTGATCGGTCAGTACTTCTAATGACACACAGGTCAGAAAGTACAACTTTACATTTTAATGACTGTGGTTGTATTCTGTGTGGCATTGGCATGCTGGTATTTCCCACTTCTTGGCCCACTTACTGTTACCTCTGGGTATTCATTTTGCAGATGATGGTGATTTGATAAATGCTCCTGGTCTGATCACAACAGCCAGCTACAGGTCATTAGTTCTATGCTCATTCTACGTACAGTTCATTTGTAATGGTTGCATCTGTTTCAATCAATACATATTTGAAATACATGACATACTCAAACTCAATTTTTATCAAAGGGTGTTTATTGTAGTGCTAATATATAGAGGGGAAAGTGCAGTGAGATGGGGTGATGATGGAGAAAAGTCCAGGGTATTTGGTCCAGTCTGTTTGTAGCACAGGGGCACTGTCCAAGGGGACATAAGAAGGGAAGCAATGGCAGTTCAAGGTGGACAAGGTAACTGAGTGGGACACAAGGGGGACAATCAGGAAAGTCTAATTTCCTGGTGGGGGTCTTGGCAAGTGTCTCTGGCTTCTGGCTGGATCGCATGGAACCTTTGTGGGGTCGTTCCCCTTCTGCAGGGGGAGGGGTGCTGGTGGCCTGTTGGTCCTGTAGTGGGGCCTCCTGGCCACTAGCGGCAGCGGAAGTGGAGGGCTGTTCAGATGAATGGCTAGTGGCAGAGGCCCCTTGGTGTGACACTGCCTTCCTCATAACGTTGGCCATGTCTGCCAACACCACTGCTATGGAGATCAGGGTGTTGTGGATGGCCTGCAAGTCCTCCCTGATCCCCTGATACAGTCCCTCCTGCAGCCACCTGTTCTCCTGCACATTGTCTAGGATCTGGCCCATCGTGTCCTGGGAATGTTGGTAGGCTCCCAGGATCTCAGAGAGTGCCTCCTGGAGAGTTGGTTCCCTGCTCCTGTCCTCGCAGTGGTGCACAGCAGTCCTCCCAGTGTCACTGTTGGCCTGTGCCTCTGTTCCCTGAACGATGTGCCCACTGCCACTGACCCCAGGTCCCTGATTGTCTTGTGTGTGAGGTGTAGCCTGGGGTCCCTGTACAGGTGGGCACACTGCTCATAGACGTGTCCTAGGGACAGAGGTTTGGGGATGCTGGGTGGCTGCTGTAATGCTGGTTCCTGATGGGGGAGGCTCTGTGGTGGTCTGTGAGTGGGCTTGGGTGACCGGCTGTCCAGTGGTCCCTGATGGGCCAGGTAGATCGTCCAGATCCTGAAGACCAGAGTTATTGTCATCAATGTGGGCCTCTTCTGTTGGGGTACTGGATAGCGATGGCACCTCCTCTCCACTGACATTGGCTGGGGTACCTGTGGGGATGTAAATGATGTATTATGCTTCATGTGTATGACATATTGTACATCCCTGGCTTCCCCTCTATGGTTGGTGTTGCCCTGCCAGCGTTTACTTGTGTATGTTGGTGTATGATGGGATTGTTAGTTTCCCTATGCTGTGCACACTTTAGTGATGAGTGTCCATTCAGGGCAGTGAGGGGTGTTCATGCATTGGTACAGCATGCAGGGCCTGGCATTGGGATTTGTGCTATGTGATGGTGGAGTGTGTGGGATGGAGTGGAGTGATGGGAGTGAGGGTATGTGATGGCATGCAGGTATGGGGGGTTATAATTGTTGAAAGTTGACTTATGTCAACACCAGAGCAATACGCGCTCTATTGGTGACAAAAATGCAAAAACCCAGCACTCTCAAAACAAAGTAATTTATGCATTGTGCTGATATGTTGTGGTTTAACCTTTTGCATTGCAGAGTTCAATCCTGAAAACTTATTTTTAATATACTTACAAATACTGTTCCTTTGCAATGTATTGCTGCAGGTTTTCAGAGTGTGTTAGGGTGTGGCCCCTTTCCAGAGCCTTCCAGAGACTTTCCCTGCAACATGCCTGGGCATGGTTCTGGGCTGGGCCAAGACTCTATAAAAGAGAACCAGCCCAACTCCCAGTGCTCACTATTCAGAGGTCCCCGTGCAGAGCAGCAGCTTCTTCCTGAGCTCCTGTCCCGGCGGCCTATTTGGATCTTCCAGTCTTCTGCCCTAATCCTTCATTGGTGATCATTGTTCCAGGCGGTAAGACGGTGGTTGGACTGTCCCAACACCGTTCTTAGAATTTTCATATTCTTGGTTCAAATTCTTAAATGAGTAACAGATTACTTGCGCGCTACCATTTCTTGACATTTACATGGTAGTTTACAAATAGGCAAGATGCGCTATTTATTTCATAAAGGTTTGACTTTGTTATTCATTGCGCGCTACCATTTCTTGACATTTACATGGTGGCTTAAGAATCGGCAAGACGCGCAATTCGTTTTATGTTGTTTAAACATTGTTGTCCATTGCGTGCTACTATTTCTTGACATTTACGTGATGTTTTACGAATTGGCAAGACGCACAACTCATTTCATGAGCATTTAACTTTGTTGTTCATTGTGTGCTACCATTTCTTGACATTTTACATGGTGGCTTAAGAATCGGCAAAAGAAGCACGATTCGTTTCATTGTACTTTGATCTTGTTATTTATTGTGAGCTGTTACTCCTTTACATTTACATCGTGTTTTACGAATCGGCAAGACGCGCGATTCGATTAATGATGATTTGACTTTGATATTCATTGCGTGCTACCATTTCTTGGTATTTTACATGGTAACACTCGAATTGGCAAGACGCACGATTCTCTCCTCGAGTTTAATTCATGTTGTTTATTGTATGCTACTATTCTAAGATATTTATTATGTAATATTCGAGTTGACAAGTTATGTGATTTGTTTCCTGAATCCATATTGTGTTATTCATGGTGCACAATCCTTTAATGGTGTTTAATATATCTATATATATATATATATATCTGCAATATGCACAATTTGTGTTGAAACATTTTAAGAGTACACAGAAGGCCAGAGTTTCTAGATGCAATATTGTATGGTCCTAGTATACATTCTCAAAACAGGATTTATATGACTGGTTTAAAATGTAGTCAGAATGTTTTTTCTGATTCTCATGTAAAGGAAAGTACTTGAATGAGAAAGTTTTCATTTAATTCATCTTGATTCCCCTACAGGTATCCGGCCATCTTGAAACTTAGTCATTTTAAACTTAACTCTTAGATTGTTCATGTTTTCAGAGTGACTAGGCTTAGAATCATAGTCTAGTATTGATTTCAGGAGATATAATTTTCATATTGTGTGTTCTAACCTTTTTCTTACTACAGGTCTCCTTCCCAGCTGTTCCCTTCCTAATCCCCTCTTCCCCTCTTGGACTCTCTCAGTCTCTGTGATTTATCTATCAGAGTCTTGGAGCTGTTCAGTGGTGGACGTGTTGGGAACGTGCACAGACCCCGAGGATCTGGTGACTCTGACAACTTACCAGAGTCAAGTCCTCCTCTGACTCTGGCCAGGCCCTCAGGATGCAGTATTGCCAAGACTTGCTCCTCCCATGCTGTGAGTTGTGGGGGAGGAGGTGGGGTCCTCCACCAGTCCACTGTTTTGCAAGCTGTTGTCTTGCTGCTATGAAACATACCTTCCTCTGTAGGTCGTTCCACCTCCTCATGATGTCGTCCCTTGTTCTTGGGTGCTGTCCCACGGTGTTGACACTGTCCACGATTCACCGCCATAGCTCCATCTTCCTGGCTATTGATATTTGCTGCACCTTGCTCCAAACAGCTGTGGCTCTACCCTGACGATTTCCTCCACTGTGACCCTTAACTCCTCCTCAGTAAAATGGGGATGCCATGGGTGTTGTGTGATATGTATTGGTGAGGGTGTGTTGGGTAATGTGTTAGGGTGTGAGATGTGGAGTGTGTGAGGGGTGTATGGGTGTGAGTGGTGTGTGGCTCTAGTTGTCTCAGTTGTGTTGGTGTCAGTCTGGTGTCTGTGATTTGTATTCATAAGGGGTTGCCGGTAATGTGGGTGTGTGTTTCATAATGGTGTGGGTGTGGTGTGTGTATGGGTGTCAGGTGTGTGTAGTTTTAATTGTCCAATGTGGTGTTGTTTTGTCTGTGGGTGTCCATTGTGAACGCAGCGGTATGTACTGCCAATGGCATAACGGTGTGGGTTTGGGACCGCCACTTTAGCAATGACCTTTGGTCTGGCGGATTTGTGTATGTGGCTGTATTCTGTCGGATTGGTGTGTGTGTAACATAATATGGTGAATGGATATCCGCCACCGTGGCGGTAAGTTGGCGGCTGTCAGTGTGGCGGTAAGCAGGGTTTACCACCAGTGTCATAATGAGGGCCAGTGTGTTTTCTCTCTTAGTACTCCTACAAATCTGCATTCATCTCCCTTTCCATTGCCTCTCTCATGCAAACCTGCTTGTTATATAATATATTTAAACATTCTGGCCCTCATTACAACCCTGGTGGTCGGTGTTAAAGTGGCGGTAATACCGTCAACAGGCCGGCGGTAAAAAAAATTGAATCACGACCATGGCAGAAACCGCCAACACAGACAGCCACTTTAACACTCTGACCGCCACAGTGGTAGAAATAAACACCGCAGCGGTAACCGCCAACAGACAGGCGGAAGACAATGTACCACCCACTGTATTACAAGGCACCAATCCGCTAGCTTTTCTGGGGCAGTACCAACGCCATCAAAAGCACGGCGGAAACAGTACTTCGAATGGAAACCACTCACCTCTCGACACCCAACGAGGAACCAGGACGCCATGGAGCCCCAGTTACAGGTGCAACCAATGTTGGTTTACCTCCTCTTCTACCAGGAGCAGCAAAGACGGCCGCGACAACCACGGTGAGTACTGCACCTAGCACACGGGGGAAGAGAGTGACACACACACGTAATTCCCCCACCCTCAACACCATACACACAAATACATGCAGCAACATTACATATACACCCCGTAACCCTCTGGAAGAAAGCAAGGACAAAACGAAATGGTTGTAACAAGTGTAATCATCTAAAATTCAGATATGGAAACAGGTCTGTAACAGATCAGTATATACAAATATGTACAGCAACTACACAAGTCCAGATAGTGTTCCATTCATTGTCTGAGGACCAGTGGTCCCAAAATGCATGGGCGAAGCCCACACATGATACCTGCCTCTAAACGGAGAGAACACTGCTGGGACATTAGGTCGAAAAAAACCAGCCACCTCAGGGAGAAGGGGAGGGAGGTTTACCTCAGCCGGATGATGGGACGACGCCACTGCTCCACAAGGGGGCTCCATGCCCACTGTTTGGTCCTGGGGAGTGCAAAGCCACAGTCTCACAAGTCTCTCAAGTGGGTGGGTTGCCCACTGTTTGGTCCTGGGCAGTGCAAAGCCACAGTCTCACAAGTTTCTCAAGTGGGTGGTTTGCCCACTGTTTGGTCCTGGGGAGTGCAAAGCCACAGTCTCTCTAGTGGATCATTTTCTCCACTGGTTCTGGAGGGAGCTTAGTGCCCAGAGTGCTTCATCCTGCCAAGGACTGGGTGAGTGGATGCTGTTCTCCACTGGTTCTGGAGGGGGCTTAGTGTCCAGAGTGCTTCATCCTGCCAAGGACCGGGTGAGTGGATGCTGTTCTCCACTGGTTCTGGAGGGGGCTTAGTGCCCAGTGTGCTTCACATGGTGTGTGGCAGTTCCCATTCCCAATGTTACAGGACTTGCAGGGACAACAGTGCTGGAGGATTTCATGGCTGAGGTGCTGGGCTGGGATCTGGACATCCTGGCCCTAGGGGAAGGACGGGGGAGGGGGAGGTGTAGGGAAGAGGTCATGGTTAGCGAGGAAATGTTTTTTAGACACACTGGGACGGGAAGATTCAGGGGGTTTGGGAGTGGAGGAAGAGGTAGTGGTTGTAGGAGATGTACATCTGCTGAATTTGGGTGAGGGTGCATGGGCTGAAGGCTGTTGTGAGGTGGATGACTGTTGAGTGGGTGTGTGCCGGCGTTTGTGTAGTTTGGGAGAAGGGCTCACAGACACACTGGGAAAGGACACAGGGGACGTGTGAGTGGTAGTGGGGGTGGTGATTGCATGTGAGCGGTGTGTGGTGATGGGCGTGCTGGTGATGGAGGTAGTGGCTGAGGATTTAGTGCATGCAGGTGTGAGTGGAGACGGGCCTGGGAGGGAGGAGGAGGATGTGGAGGAGGGGGACACAGTGGAGGAAGTAGATGTAGGTGTGTCTGCATGGGTATGGTGCTTATGTGAGTGCCTGTGGGATGTGTGGTGCTTATGTTTGCCATGTCCACTCTTGTGTGTTGATGAGTGTGCATGCTGGTCTGATGGTGTGCTTGGGATAGGCTGAGGTACAGGGGATTGGGTCTGGGTAGTGGAAGTTGGAGGGGGGAGGCTGGACACAGGGACAATGGCTGCCATCAGTGCTGAGGCCAGAGCCTGAAATGCTCTCTGTTGGGCTGCCACGCCAGAATGAATGCTCTCCAGGTATGCATTTGCTTGCTGCAAATGTCTCTCGACACCATAGAAGGCATTCAAAATGGTTGATTGCCCAACAGTGAGGGATCTCAGGAGGTCAATAGCCTCCTCACTGAGGGCAGCAGGGATGACTGGGGCAGGGACTGAGGTGCCTGGGGCAAAGGAGAAGCCTACCCTCCTGGGTGAGCGGGCACGGGAAACTCGATGATTGGCTGCTGGGAGGGCGGTGCTGGGAGGGGGGGTGGCGGCTGTACCTGTTGTTGCGTGGGCACAGAGGGACCCCCCACCGCAAGGGAGCTCCCATCAGAGGAGTCGCAGCTTTCACTGGTGTCTCCTCCTGTCCCTGTCGTGGAGCTCCCCTCGCCCTCCGTCCCACTGGTGCCTTCAGACTCCATACATTCACCCTCCAGGGCCATGTGGGTTGCAGCTCCCTCCTGCTTTAGTGCCACTGCTCCTCCGCCAGATGATGCTAATGCACACAAGGACAGGGTGACAAAACAAAAAGGGGGGAAAAACAGAGGAGAGACATGGTCAATGCCTGCAGCAACACCACCGTTGGCGGACACAACACACAGGGAGCAGCCCTATGCACTGGGCCATGCACTAACAGTTCAGGGCAAAATCATATGCCCATGGTGGACTGTGCCTATACCCATTTGATGCACACCTGGAACCCACAGGAGCCTGACTAGGTGTAGAGGGCCACTACCACTTTTGGGTTTGGACTGGCACTGAGCCTGCCTAACAATGGATTTACCCTGGCATGCTTGCCCTGCCCTTTGGGAACCGACAGCCCTCTTTCCACACCCAGAAATCTCATAATGCGCGTGGAGTCAGCTGCATGAGACAGTACTCACCCCCTTGTGGCTGCTGTGATGCCCTCAAGCGCCCATCCAACTCCGGATATGCCACCGCCAGGATCCAGTACATCCGGGGGGTCATGGTGCAATGGGCAACCCTTCCACGTTGGAAGGCCATCCCCAGCTGGGCCTCCGCCGTCTTCTTGGTCCAGCGGCGCAGGTCCTCACATCTTTTGCGGCAGTGGGTGCTCCGTCTATGCTAGACCCCCAGGGTCCGCACTTCCTTGGCGATGGCATGCCAAATACTCTTCTTCTGGTGGGTGCTGACCTAGAGGAAATGTAAAGTAGGAATGGATTTTACTCCCCCGTCCGGTCCATCTCACTCATTGGCCACAACCACCCACCCTGGCCCACAAACACATACACTGACCATCCTCACTCCATACATTCATGTCCCATCCATCATGCTCACAGTGTACTCACCTGTTTGTCTGGTGGACTGTAGAGTTGCTTGTACTGGGGGAGTACCCCATCCACCAGTTTGTCCAACTTCTCCGCAGTGAAGGCAGGGGCCTTTTCCCCAGACACTGTAGCCATTGTCGCTTCCAGACTCAGGTCATAGCAGGACTTGCAGTGTAGGTCCTCCCCTGTTGAAGGTCAGGTATCAAGTGAGTGAACAGATAGAAAATGGCGGTCACGTCCGCGGCGTGCATACCATCACCGCTGGCGTACATCGTCATTGGCTCCTGGAACCCATAGAGCCCAATGATAACCAATGCGGAATTGCGCCGCGGTCTTCGTCCGCCTACCGCGACCGTGTACAACGCCAGCGCAGTTACCTCATTTCCCCTTGTCCCTGCTTACAGGTCAGACAGCCGCCATTTCAGGTGGCCACATGGCAGGCCAACTAACTGCATCACAGCAGTTATGTGCAGCAATACGGACCTACAGCACTAAACACAGATTACATCACAGTTGTTCTAAACACCCTTGTGAAACCTATGTGGTGTATGATCCTCTGCTCACCCTTCTCCTCCATAGGCCACGTCTGCTGGGGCAGATGATGAGATGGCATCATCCTCCGGTATACAGTCCCCTTTTGGACCAGTTGACAATGGAAGACAGACACATCATCATCACCTACAGACTTGATCGTGCCACAATCCATGAACTGTGTGCCCAGTTGAAGCCATACCTGATGTCAGCTATCCGCCATCACACAGGAATCCCCCTCTAGTGCAGGTCCTGTCAGTACTCCATTTCCTGGCCAGTGGGTCCTTTCAAACAACAGTGGCCATGGCATCAGGGATTTCACAGCCACCGTTCTCTAACGTGTTGTCCAGAGTGTTGTCTGCCCTGCAGAAACACATGCACAGCTACATCGGTTTTCCCCAGGTGGAGGATTTGCCCACAGTGAAAGGTAACCTCTATGCCCTGGGACATATCCCCAACATCATTAGTGGCATTGATGGTACACATGTGGCATTTGTCCCCCCCCTGCAGAATTGAACAGGTGTACAGAAACCGAAAAAGCTACCATTCTCTGAATGTGCAGTTGGTGTGTTTGGCAGACCAGTACATCTCCCATGTGAATTCCAAGCATCCTGGCTCAGTGCATGACACTTACATTATGTGATGGGGCAACTCCAGAGGCACCGTGTGTGGCTAATAGATGAGCCCAAGGTCCCAACACTGATTACATAGGTGTATGGCTATGGTAGAGTCCCTAATGGTTGGTGTATGTCTCACAGTTGTCCATCTATATTTGCAGGTGACTCTGGTTACCCCAACCTGTCATGGTTACTGACCCCAGTGAGGAATCCTAGGACCAGGGCAGGGGAACACTACAATGAGGCACATGGGCAGACTAGGAGGATAATTGAGCGTACTTTCGGCCTCCTGAAGGCCAGGTTCCGGTGCCTCCATCTGACAGGTGGCTCCCTATACTACTCACAGAAGAAGGTGTGCCAGATAATTGTGGCATGCTGTATGGTGCACAACCTGGCTTTGCGATGCCAGGTGCCTTTTCTGCAGGAGGGTGGGCCTGATGTTGGTCTTGTGGCAGCTGTGGAGCCTGTGGACAGTGAAGAAGAGGAGGCAGAAGAAGAAGATATTGACAACCAAAACAACATCATCATGCAATACTTCCAGTGAGACACAGGTAAGAGACTGGCACTGCTCCTCTCATATCATACTACTGTAGGACATTGCATGATTCTGCCTTTCTTCCTCTGTGTATGGACCCTGACAGTTCACTTTGGCTTTCCATTTTACAGATCTGTGTACCACTTTCTGCCTTCGGCTATGTTTACTGCTGCTCAGCAAATGTCTAACATGAACATTGGCATTGATATTTTTCTAAAAGTTTGCAATAACTCATTTGTGAAAGTACAGGCTGACTCCAGATTGATTTGTGAATCCAGGGTGTTTATTTCTGTGCTAATAAGTGGAGGGGGCTGTGCAATGGGCTGGTTTGATGGTGGAGGAATGCCCATGGTGGACACAAGTCTATTGGCATCACAGGTGCATTGTCCAAGGGGGCATAGGAAGTGGAGTAATGGCAGTTCAAGGTTGTCAGGGTGACATAGTGGGACAGAAGGGTGACAATCAGCAGAGTCTTATTTCCTGGTGGGGGTATTGGCAATGTTCTCTGTCTTGTGCCTGGATCACAGGGACAGTTTGTGGGGTGGTATTCCTTCTGCATGGGGTGGGGTGCTAGTGGCCTGTTGGTCCTGTGGCGGGACCTCCTGTCCACTAGCGCCGGCGGAGGTGGAGGGCTGTTCATCGGTTGGGCTAGTGTCAGGGGCCTGTTGGTGTGCCACTGTGTCCCTCTTGGTGTTGGCCATGCATGCCAGCACCCCTGCAATGGTGATCCGGGTGTTGTGAATGGACTTCAAGTCCTCCCTGATCCCCAGGTAGTGTTCCTTCTGCAGCCGCTGGGTCTCCTGAAACTTGGCCAGTACCGTGCCCATGGCTCCTAGGAATGATGGTATGCTCCCATGATGGTTGAGAGTGCCTCGTGGAGAGTGGGTTCCCTGGGGCCTGTCTTCCCCCTGTTGCACAGCAGTCCTCCCAGCTTCCCTGTTATCCTGTGCATCTGTCCCCTGAACCGTGTGCCCACTGCCACTGACCCCCAGGTCCCTGATTGTCTTGGGTTAGTGGGGTTTCCTGGGATTCCTGTAGTGGTGGACACACTGCTGATTGACATGTCCTGGGGACAGTGGCATGGGCCCGCTGGGTGGGTGCTACGGGGGTGTTTCCTGAGGAAGGAGGTTCAGTGGTGGTTTGTGGCAGTGGCAGGGGAACTGACTGTCCCGAGGTCCCTGATGGGCAGGGCTGGTCATCTTGATCCAGGCGTGCAGAGCTGCTGTCATCGCTGTGGGCCTCTTCTGTGGGGGGTCTGGATATGTCTGGCACCTCCTGTCCGGTGACGTTGGGTAGGGGTCCTGTTGGGGGGTAAATGCATAGTTATTGTATCTGTGTGTGCCCTCTTGTCCAATGTGTGAGTTAACCTCTACTTCTATGGTTGGCTTATTGTCTTTGGCCTTGTTTGAATGTTAATTTTGGGGCCTGGGTGAGTGTCTGTACTGGACATGCTTTGGTGATGGGTGTCCATGCATTGGTGTGACATGCAGGCCTTGGGATGTGTGGGTTGTGATAATGGGGTATCTGTGGGGTGTTGGGGTGATGGGTGTGAGGGTGGGGGGGGGAGTTTGTGATGGCATGCAGGTAGGGTGGGAGGATATAGTAGTAAAGATTTGCCTTACCAGAGTCCAGTCCTCCTGCTACTCCTGCGAGGCCCTCAGGATGCATGATTGCCAAGACTTGCTCCTCCCATGTTGTTAGTTGCGGGGGAGGAGGTGGGGGTCCACCGCCAATCCTCTGTACTGCTACCTGGTGTATGGATATCACTGAACACACCTTCCTCCGTAGGTCGTTCCACCTCTTCCTGATGTCATCCCGTGTTCTTGGATGCTGTCCCACTGCGTTGACCCTTTCGACAATTCTCTGCCATAGCTCCATCTTCCTTGCAATGGAGGTCTGCTGCACCTGTGATCCGAATAGCTGTGGCTCTACCCGAATGGTTTCCTCCACCATGACCCTGAGCTCCTCCTCAGAAAACCTGGGGTGTCGTTGAGGTGCCATGATGTGGTGTGGGTGATGTGTGAGGTGCTGTCTGTTGTAATGTGTGGGGGGATGTGTTGGGGTGTGTTGTTTGAGGTGCTTGGATGTTGTATGAGTGATGGTGTTGTGTGCCTGTGGATGCTGGTGTTGTGTTTTCTCTTCTCTCTCCCTGGGCTTCTTCCAAACAGGTCATTGTAAGGGGTTGTGTGTAATGTGGGTGTGTGTTTTATAGTGGTGTGAGTTTGTGGGTGTGGTGTGTGTATGTTTGTCAGGTGTGTGTATTTTGAATTGTCCAATGTGGTTGTGTTTTGTAAGTGTGTGTGTGTATTTTGAGTGTGGCAGTGTGTACTGCCAATGGATTACTGCGGTTGAATGACCGCCACGTTGATTCGTGGGTCGTGATAGTATGGGCGTAGTTCTGTTGGCGTGGCGGTGTAGGTTTTGGTATTACCAGTTTATCACTGATCTTTGGTGTGGTGGACTTGTGTGGGTGTCTGTATTGTGGCGGATTACGAGATGTGGGTCGTAATGCCTGTAGCGGATGTCCGCCACGGTATCTTGACGGCCATCAGCGCGGCAGTAAGAGGGATTCACCACCAGGGTTGTAATGAGGGCCTCTATGCCAGTGTGATTGTAGGAAAATCTCAAATTCACCCCGCAATCATACTAAACAAGCTACGCCCCTGGTTACAGGTTGTGTTGCGGGGACAGCGGTGGACCCTGTATGCATCAGCAGTAGTACCTCCTTGGGTCTTGGAGGCAGGATGTGAGAGCAGAAGGGCTGTCAAGGAGGAGCTAAAGATGGCTACTGTTGTGTTGGAGGCCCCAGGCTCACAGGTGAATGTTATAATGGCGCAGCTACCCGGACTAGCGCTGTAGTGATTAGGGCTGGAAATACAGACTCAGACCACAAGATATTGGATGGCTGGTCTGCACATGTGGGTCACCCTATGTTTCTCTCTGGACCATGCCTGGCAGCCTCCAGTATTTATGATCAACAACTCACATGATAACAGGGTCAGTCCAATGCTGGACAAAGTAAAAGGGGAGCAACATGAACCCCCTAGATGGTTAAACTTATTTTAAGACTCTCACTCCAGTTACGTCTCTGAATTGACACAACATTTGTTTCCAAATTAAAACAAAACGAACAAAAAAAGTGATGCTTACATATACACTTGGAGCACCAGCGTGGGCTGACGCATAGCACACAACTCAAACAGTTCTCTATAATCATGGTTGGTTACACCTGACTAAGAGAAAATAGGGAAAAGTCCTCCTGATTTCATCATTCCTGGACTTGTGAGAAATAAAGTCATCACACTAGATGATTTTTCATCCTCATGGACATCAAAGGATTAGACCCAGTTCATACTTGGTGAGGGTGGTTGATCTGCATTTCGCTCTGTCTGATCTCATGGCTCCAAGATTGATCCACTATCAATGCAGGTGGGCTAGATCCCCGGTAACCAGACACTGGCAGCAAGGGTGAGGTGCTTCCCGCCCTCTGATGATGAATCCTGCTCACCTCTCTTAGGATCATCACCATTCGTATACTCAGAACGGTGGAAACTTGGGTAGAACGTCTTGAACATCAATATGTTCCTTATGATTTCTTTTGTCCCATGACGGGCAGTGATCATGGTACCTTCACGATGTACGATGGTTCAGGGGGTCATTCGAACGACAATCTGAACTTGCTTCCTGGGGACCAATCTTTGATGAGTACCAAATTGCTGGCTTTAAGGGTAGATACTTTAGCTCACCTGAGGCGGCTGGCTTTGCCATTTGATTTCTTCCTCCTATAGTATACTTGGTGGTCATCAACATGATCAGGAGTCCAGAAACTGTGGTGAGGAATTTAATCTGTGGCTGCTCGTCTCACGGATAGGTGTCCAGGTGCTCATCTTGTAGTAGAATGTGGTGTCTGGCAGTAAAGTTACGCAAAAAAGGAATAAATGGCCAACTCTGGAGCTTGCTGGCATGCAGAGGCAATTCTAATGACTTTATATAAAGTCTTCATAAACTTTTCTACCTCTCTGTTCACTTGGGGCCAGCATGGAGTGATCCTTTTGTGAGAGATGCCACGCAACGTCAGGTATGAAGTTATCTCTCAACCTTGAAAGGGGGTCCATTGTCCTTCCTTAGTTCTTTGATCAATCCATGGGTAGCCATGATTTTTTCAATTTTGGGAATTGCCTCACTGGCACTTAGAAAGCAGAGTACTTCCACTTCCAGGTGTTTTGGATAACCGCCTATCAGGACCATGGTGTGTCTTCCATTGGGGAGACTTCCAGACTGACGGACACCCATGGTTGTCATGGCCCCCTTTCCATCTCTGGCATACTGGGCTCACCTGAAGGTTAGCACCAAATGCATGACCTTACTAACGCCTCAACCTGCTCATCCATTAAGGTGAACCACACTTTGGTCCTTAGCCAGTTCTTTAATTTTTGCCATGCCCTGGTGCCCAGCAAGGACAAGCTGAACAACAAAATCAGTGAGGCTGGAGGAGATGACTAAACTATTTCCTCTCAGGAGGCACCCATCAATGTCAGCACTCAACCCCTGACAAACAGGATAAAGGCTCTCCATGAAGGGTCTAGCTTCAGGGGTAAGCAGAGTCCATTGGTTCTTGAGAACATGCCATTGAGTGGTTCTTACAGCTTCTAGCACTTTTTTTGGAGGCATTCATCCTGGCTCAGGGCTTGATGAAAGGGACGAGACTGGTCTGCAACGTTCCTCGCTTACTCTTCTGTTTCATCTGCCTCATCTACTTCTGTAATGGCGGCATGAGGGTGCTGAGATAAGTAGTCTGCCAGGTTGTGGGATATGGGGCGATAGTCCACTTGTCAGTTATACTCCTGAAGGTGGAGCATCCACTTTTCAATCTGCGAGGGCGGCTTTGATGCAGTTCCTTTAAAGAGGGGCGTATGATCAGTTGTGACAGTGAATGGATTGCCGTAGACATAGAGATGAAAGTGTTGATACCCCCAGTGAATGACAATCGCCTCTTTTTCTATCTAAAAGTGTCTCTGTTCCGTTGTTATAAGAGACCGGCTTGCATACGCAACTGGGGTCTATTCTTCATCAGCCTGTCAATGCATCAGTACAGCACCTAGCCCCTTTAGACCTGCATCCACTGCTATGGTGGTCTCTCTTCATGGACCAAAGTAAGAAAGTAAGAGTTGTGTCTGCTGACAGGGTGTCTTTAGTAGTCTGGAAAGCTGCTTCTTGCTCCAGGCCCCAGGACAATGGAGCTGAAGACTTGATGAGGTCTTGCAGGGGTTGAGTCAAGATCATGAGGTCCATGATGAAACACCCTCAGTTGTTGACCATTCCCAAAAAGCAGCAGACCTCTGTTACTGTCATTGGGGGAGGCGCTTCTTTAATGTCCGAACCTTGTCAGGTCAGGGTCCACTCTTTCTTCTTAGACTACGTAACCAAAGAAATGGAGCTTCTGCTTCAGAAATTTGCATTTGCTGCGATGGAGAGTAAGGCCAGAGTCTTGGATCCTTTGAAGTTCATTCCTTGGGCTCAGGTTATGTTCAGGTATGGTCTTGGCATGTATCAGAATGTTGTTGCTGATATTGATGACTTCTGCAAGGTCAGCTAGGAGATTGTGTATTTCATTCTGGAACACCTCTGTGGCACTCAAAATGCCAAAATTAAATCTCTTTAAATGGCATATGCCCACATGTGTTGAAAAAGTTGTGATACACCAGTCCTCTTCTGCGAGGACAAGCTGGTGGTGGCTTGACCACATATCCATCCTAGAGAACAGGCTCACCCCACTCAGCTCACTAATCAACTAATCTATGGTGGGGGTTAGATTGCATTCCGTTTTAATGGCAACGTTGGGCAAACGCATGGCAACACATATTCGTGCTTCACCGGGCTTTCTGGCCACTACAATTGGAGACAGCCAGTGTGTGGTCCCCATCACCATCTCAGTTATACCTACAGCCTCAAGCTTGTCGAGCTCCTTTTCTATCTGATGTCAAGATGAAAGACAATTTGTCTATGCCGAGGGCCACAGGTTGTACCGACTTATCTATGTACAATTTTATCTCCTTGTCTCTCAGCAAGCTGATGCCCTCAAACATGTTTGGGAATTCCTCAAGGATGTTGGTTATGGCCTCCAAAAACGATAGTCACTATGCCCAGGACTTCTGTGGCCCAGCAACCCTATAGCATACCATGGCTGTCTTTTACGACATAAACTTGTGGATTGACTGAATGAGATCCATACGTTATAGTTATTTGGAATTTCCCTCACATGGCGAGTGGTCTGCTTTGGCCATAAGTGAATACTTTGATCTTGGCTGGGCTTAGACATGGAGGTGGCTCTAGGGCCTGGTAGGTGTCTGAGGACATTATGTTGATGGACGCTCCTCTGTCCACAACTGCAAGTGTTGGGTGAGCTCCTACATATATCTGGCACTGAGGCAGACAATGTGTTGTCTGTGCTGCCATACGGATGGTGAAAATGGAACAAATGGTGTGTCCTTCATTGTCATCATCATCCATGTCACTGCTTCTTCTTTGTACCTCCAGGGTGGCATTCACAGTAGTGTGGGGGGGACGTGGCCTTTGCTTGATCGGACCACTTTCATGAAATGGTTAAGTTTTCCACACCCTACACATCTCTTCCCTCTCGCAGGGCATTCCGTCGTGCTTTGGGTTGGGCCCCCACAACAGCTACACATTCTGGGGGTTGTGCTCATCTCCTTGGCTTATTCCTGCTGAGCGTAGGTGCAACTGCGTTGACTGGCTCAACTTTTATTTTACGTTTCTGTAGGGTGGCTTCCATGTGAGATGCTCAAGCCTTTGATAGCTCTTTTGTCCACCCCATCATTAGAATGTCAGCCAGAGAACACCCTGATTCTTCTAGAAACCGTGCACGCAATTACGTTGATACACATCCTTGAACTATTTGTCCTCTTATCTGCTCATTTTCATTGGCGAAACCACACGTGCTGGCTAATTCTTTCAGCCTCATATAGAAAGTGAGAATGGACTAATCTGCCTGTTGTCTAGCTTGGCAAAACACAAACCTTTTTGTCTTTGTTCACCATTGGCTCGATATAGGCATTAAGATCTGAAGTGAGGTCAGGTGTTTTTTGGGGGTAGCCTCTGTGATCATTTTGGAAATCCTGTGTATGTCTTTGCCTCCTAAATGTAGGGTCATGGCTCTTTTCTGGGCATTTTCCACTGTGTTGGCCTCAAAGAAGAACAGCGATCTCTCGCCCAGTCTTTCCAACTGGGAGCCTGTGCTGACAGGGCAACTTCAATGATAAAAGGCTATATTGAAGGTATGGTGGCCATGGTATAGTGACTTGAATCGGGTCAGACCGGACTCCTTTGTATTGTGTGCAGGCAGTTAGCTGTTGTATGGTAGTCTCAACTATTTTCACTTGTTGCAAAATCTGAGGGCTATGTGGTGGTGACATTGAGTCTTGGCAGCACCAGCAGTTGCTACAAACTATTGTCTGCAGGGTTTTTTTGTATGGCTCAGTGCACAGGTGTTTGATAACAGTGGAAGCACTGTTTAACTTCCTACTGCTCCTGCTTTGACTTTGTGTATATGTAGGCCGACTGGAAAGCATATATTAGCAGTCACTCTTCCCCTTGCAACATGGCTTATACGCAAGCAGTAATGGAGCCTGACAGCAGGGGGGCTCTCTCGCCTCTTTTAATGCATGCACGTTGCTGGGTGCCAAAGGCAATTCTCCCGCTCAATTTCAGCCGCAGGGGAGGGGACTCACTCAGCTTTTCCTGAGCGCCGGCAGTCTGGAAAACGTCTCGCTTTGCTGCACAGACAGATCTGGTGGGCTCAGATTGCTGGATAGGGTGCACTGCGTGGTGAGAAGGTGTCAATTCTACACATGTGGCATGAGCACCGCACACCTGCAGGAGTGGCACACGGCCACCACAGCACTTCAAACAAGGTAAGCGACACCCTTGTCGCTAGTGTTGTGTTGGGGCCCAGGAGGTTCCAGGGTGCGCAAAGGCTCACAGGTGAGTGTTATAATGGTGCAGCTACCTGAATCTCCTACATGGTCAAACCTATTGTAAGACTCACTCTCCAGTTACATCACTGAAGCAACAGTACAGGCTACCACTCCAAGCGATTCGAGGAACTGACAGACTGCCAGAGTTGGATGGCGGGCTTGACTGCTGGACACTGCCTGATGAAGGGGAAACACTGCCATCAGAGCAGATTTTCTAGCCAGACTTATGGCGGTGAAAGGCTCAACAGTTGTGGATAACTCCCTGTGATACACACCAGCACAGATCTCTCTCCCTGCACCGTGGTGGATTAGAAGCTCTGGGGTGGACCACAGAGTAGAGTGAGTCTGAGCCCTGAGTGCCTGATTTCTCAGAGATGTATTATCAGCCAGTGCTCTGCCTCAAGAATCTGGCAGAGGATACACTAGAGGAATGCTGTAAGGTGATATCAAAATGGGTGGACAATCTTCTGTGACAAAAAGGTACTCAGCAGAAATGCCTTCAATTCAGTAATGTTTTAGATTGGCTGGCGGGAGACAGGCAACACAATATTGAACAAATCTAGAAAAAGCCCAGTGGGCGCAGTGGGGCCTGCCAGAACGCTGTTAGGAGGAAAGACAAAGTGAGGTGCTGTAATATTGTTGAGTGAGATTGTAGTTTCCCACAGGCAATTCCACCCCTGAACACTGTGGGTGACCTGGAGGAGGGTGATACATAAAGCAACTGTGCAGAGATGTTGGAGATACACATATTTATTCATTTGAACTGGTGTAAGACGAATGCAGCGTATGTACCTGTTAGACCTGACAGCCTTAGGGTGGTCTCCCCCCCCCAACTTTTTACCTACCTCTTCCATTCTCTGACCTTTGTGTTGCTGGTATTAGGACTCTGTGCACTGTACCACTGCTAGCCAGTGCTGAAGTGCTTGCACTGTCTCCCGTAAACCTGGTAACATTGGCTTATCCCCAATTGTCATATTAATTGTTCTTATCAGTTCCTGGTAATGTGTACTACATGTGCTTGTAAATTAAATGCTACTTTGTGGGACTGCAGTGCTCATTGTTCCACCAACTTAAATACTCCTTTAACCATGTCTGAGGCCTGTCACTGCAGAGTCTGTGTGTAGGAAAATGCCCTTGTTGGCTTGGTTACTGGCCCCCCCACACATTTTGCCTGATATTGATGCCAACTTTGATTGAAAGGGTGCTCGGATACTGCTTACCAGGCCCCAGCACCAGTGTTCTTTCCCAAAATCTGTACCCTTGTTTACCCAATTGGCACACCCCTGGCACCCAGATAAGTCCCTTGTAAAAGGTACCCATGGCACCAAGGGCCCTGTGGCCAGGGAAGGTCCCCAAGGACTGCATCATGTATTATGCCAACCTGGGGGACCCCTCAGCAAGAACATGCACACTGCCCTTGCACCTTGTGTATGCTGGCGGGGAGAAAAAGGAAGAGTCGACATGATACCCCTCTCAGGGTGCCATGCCCACAAACCACTGCCTGTGGCATAGGTAAGTCACCCCTCTAGCAGGCCTTACAGCCCTAAGGCAGGGTGTACTATACCACAGGTGAGGGCATATGTGCATGAGCACTATGCCCCTACAGTGTCTAAGTCCATTCTCAGACATTTTAAGTGCAGTATAGCCATATTGAGTATATGGTCTGGGACTTTGTCATTACGAACTCCACAGCTCCATAATGGCTTCACTGAATACTGAAAAGTTTGGTAACTTCTCAGCATTATAAACCCACACTGATGAAAGTGTTGGATTTTTTGAGCCATGCACTCATAGGGCATCTTTGAGATGCCCCCTGTATTTTACCCAATTCTTTGGCGCAGGACTGGCTGGCCTGTGCCAGCCTGCCACTAAGAGACGAGTTTCTGGCCACATGGGATAAGAGCCTTTGTCCTCTCACACCTCCCCCCTGCATGAAATGTAACACCTGGCGGTGAGCCTCAAAGGCTCAGGCCTCTTGTTACAGGGCCCAGGGCACCCCAGCTAGTGAAGTTGCCCGCACCCCGGATAAAGCCCCACTTTTGGCGGCAAGTCCAGCAGGAAATTTAGGGAAAGCAGAAAGGAGTGACTATCCCTAAGGTGTCCAGAGCTGGGGTGAGCCCCCTCCCTGCGGAAGCCTCCACCTTAGTTTGGAGGACAGGGTGTCCAATAGGGTTAGGTTTGTGCCCCCCTCCCGAAAGGGAGTGGACACAGGAAGTGTGTAACTACCCTCAGGGTCAGTAGCCATTGGCTACTTCCCTCTGACCCCTGTAATGCCCTTAAATCCAAGATTTAAGAGCTCCCCTGAATCCAAGTCGTCCGATTCCTGGTGACCTCAGAAGAAGGAAGAAGAAGGACTGCTAAGCTGAAACCCCAGCAGAGAAGGAGGAAGACAAAAACGGACTTGGTCCCAGCCCTACCCGCCTGTCTCCTGCTTCAAAAGCCCTGCAAAAGAAGGTGATTCGTCCTGTGGGTCCAGCGACGTCTGCCAAGCTTCCAGAGGACTGCCTGCATCACAGGGGACCAATATCTCCAGTGAACAGCGGTCCTTTCTAAGAAGAACCTACATATAAGGACTCCGGAGCATCTCCAGATACGTGAGTCCTGACCACTCTGCACCCGATGCCCACAGCCTGTGTCCAGGTGGCCAAACTGACTAGCAAGGATCCCCAGGTGATTCTGAGCAAGTGCCCACCCGGGGTTGACCTCTCCTGTCCCACACGATGATGCCTGCAGTGTGAATCCAGATGACCACCCTGACAGCGAAAGCTCCAGATGAAGATATATCCGACACCAAAATGTACACTGCACCCACAGCCCCTAGGCCTTGGAGAACCCGACCTCTGGTGCAGCAACGTTCAGCAGGTGGCCCTCCTACTTGCCCAGCCTGTGGTTTTCCAGAACTGACCCCCCTGGACCCAGCCTGCAGCATCTAAGTGACCCCAGGGGTCCCATCAAAGGAAAGCATTGGGTGCCTGACACTCAGTTTGCACCCGGCACCCAACCGCCCCTGCGCCGCTGAGGGTGTGAGATTGGTGCCTACTTGTGGCCCCCCTGGTGCTCCTCTAAACACCCCAGGTCTGCCCTCTGAAAACGCGGGTACTTACCTGCCAGCAGATCTGAAACCGAGTGCCCAGAATCTCCATAGGAGCCCATGTTAAACTTGCCTCATCTTTGTCCTCTGCACCTGGCGGGCCAGGTGTTGCTGATGGTGGGTGTTTGGGGTTAACTTGAACCCCAACCAGTGGACTTCCTAACCCCCAGAGACTGGAACTGTACGTGTTGCAAAACGTACTAACTTTTCTTCCCCCCAGGAACTGTTCTGAAAATTGCAGTGTGAACTTTTAAAACAGGTTATTGCTATTTATTGAAAAACTGTACAACTTACCAATTCCAATCAAAGTGGTATTGATACATATTTCAAATATTTATTTATGTACTTACCTGAAACTTGAATCTTGTGGTTCTAGAAATAAATTAACCAAATATTTATGTTTGCTATATAAAAACAACTGGACTGGAGTTAAGTAATTGAGTGTGTGCTTCTTCTATTGTCTGTGTGTGTATACAACAAACACCTTGCACTACCCTCTGATAAGCCTAACTGCTCGACCACACTACCACAAAAGAGAGCATTAGCATTATCTACTTTAGCCTCTGTTCAGCCTCTGCGGAACCTATGGACTCTGTGCACACTTTGGGGGTCATTACAACCCTGTCGGTCTTCGACGGCCAGGGCTGTTTTGGAGGAAGCACCGCCAACAGGAAGTGCCGCGGTCGCACCCTGGGAACAGTGGTTTCTCGCCACATTGGTCCCGGCGGTTTAAATCCCCCAGGGCAGCGCTGCTTGCAGCGCTGCCCAGGTGATTACGAGTCTCACTCCCGTCAGCCTTTTCATGTTGGTAAGAACCGCCATGAAAAGGCTGGCGGAAAGCGGAGTCGTGGGGCCCCCTGTCACGGCCCCATGGAGCTTTTCACTGTCTGCTAAGCAGACAGTGAAAAGCGCGACGGGTGCAACTGCACCCGTCACACAGCCGCAACACCGGCGGCTCCATTTGGAGCCAGCTCCCGTGTTGCGGCCGAGATCCCCGCTGGGCCAGGTTTCCACCCGCTAGCCCAGCGAGGATCTCATAATAGACCCCGTGGGCATGCGGCCGCATTGGCGGCCGCCCGGTGGTTCAACCTTGGTGGGCGGCGGTTGCCGCTCACTATGGTTGTAATGAGGGCCTATATCTTATTTTGATATAGTATTTACAGAGCCAGCTTCCTACACTGTGTGTGCAGTTTTACACTGCCATGCCAAACTGGCAAAAATAACCCTTTTTACCCAATCTTTCCCTTTATATACAACACCCCTAAGGTAGACCCAGGACAACCCAGACGGTAGCATACAATGTATTTAAAAGTCAGGACATGTAGTTTTAAGTTTTACATGTCTAGTGGTGAAAAACTCCCAAAGTCATTTTTCACTACAGGAAGCCTATTTCTTCCATAGGATAACATTGGGATTACCTTTTCACATTTTATAAGTGTAATTCTGTAAGATGCTGGCTCTCTACATGGTGCACTAAAAAGAAGTACACTGTGCAGAGAGTCCAGTGGATCCCCAGTTGCTTGACAGAGGCAAAAGTAGATAATACTAACAGTCTTGTTTGTGGTAGTGTGGTCGAGCAGATAGGCTTATCAGAGGGCAGTGCAAAGCATTTGTTGTACTCAGAGACAATAAATGAGACACACACTCAAAGAATAAATCCGAGACCAATTTAGAAAAATAACACTTCTTTTTATATATGCTTTGAAATCAAAAACTTTGTATAAGAGTAAGTACTGCTTTCATTATTATTTCTTACATTTAAGTACAGAGTTCAAACCTGTGCACCCTTACGCACAATGCAATTCTATGGAAGGAAGGAAGGAAGAGTCAATAAGGCATAAAGGTAAGTACAGTCAGTTTCAGGCATTCATCTTCTGGGTTTAGAGATTTAGAGGCCAAAGGCCCAAAATACTACCAGCAGTTTGTCAGGAGCTCCCCAAATTGGACCAGCGGCAGGATGCTTGTGAAGTTGTAGCTGGACGCGTTGCGGAGAAGAGGGGCCTTTGGAAACAAAGTGGGATTTGGGGACAGGTCTGAGAGCTCCCAAATCAGGGCTTGGGTCAGAAGGGGCCTTAAAGTAAGAGGGCACAGCCAGTTCCGTGTATCTGGGCCGGGCAGCTCATATGCAGAGTGGATTGGACGGCTGGGCTCTTTGTGCAAAGATGCTCTTTGTGGTTAGGGGCTAACAGCTGGCAGGGGTGGGCTGCTCATGAACTAGTCTCAGTGGTGCTGATGTCCCTCAATGGCAGCTTGGTCCTGGGGGAGTGGGAATCCAGAGTGGGCTCTCAGTCTTGGTGCTTGGTGCAGGCCTTCTGGTACCCGGGGACTGGTGCTTCACAGCTCCAGTTGTTTCTGATATTGTCAGACTCAATGGGGAGACCGTCCTGGTCTTCCAGAGCACTGGTACTCCCACCTGGTCATATGCAGCATCAGTCGGGGCTGGGGAGCTGTAATGGGTTGGACCTGACTCTGTTTTTCGTGCCTGCGGACTGAAGTGAATTAGCTCCTCTACTCCCAGGGAGGCTTTGGTAGTTCCCCAGCTTTTCAGGAAGAATCACTCTGTTGTGATTGTCAAGAGAGGTGCGGGCAGGCAGGGTTTCACAACAAGTCCCAGCTCTCCTGCTGTTCTCACCAGGCAGTGATTCTTCCTTGTCCTTCTTCTCTTGATCCATCGAATCATAGTTCTTGGGTTCAGAGGTGCCACCTAAATACTCAATTTAGGTAGGTTAAGTGGAGCGCGATGTAGCAGCCAATGGGTTCCCTACCTTTAGGGTGACTACACCCTCTATATGACCACTTCCACTGGGAAGTGGACATAGCCCTGACCCTAGAATGCTAATCCTGTCCAAAACAAGATGGGGGAATTTGAAAAGTGGTGTCCACATTAGGTGGTCCATCTTAGGGGTGGGACTGGCATGATGTGGGCACATCTACTAGTCTTACAAATTTTCCCGCCTGTCTTACCGTCAAGACGTGGGGTCAGGACAGGGGGGTGGTCTTCACTATCTGGAGAAACCTGTGTTGCATAACAAAGGTGGCTAGTCCTTTGAAGCGTCCCGGCCTGGAATATCCCTCCTGCCTGGAAGCGGTGATAACACCTCTGCTCAGAGCAGGCTTTGTCCCTGACATCTGAGAGCGCTGCCTCTCATCTCAGGCAGTCAGAAATCTGTCTGGGGTGGCTGTGCTGATTTTGACCAGTTAGTTAACACACTAGCAGTCGGTTAGGTTTTCAGTGGGCACCTCTAAGGTGCCCTCTGGGTGCATGTATTAATAAAACCATCACTGGATTCAGTGTGGGCTTATTAGTAGGAGATGTTTGACACCAAGCATCCCTACATTCAGAGAAGCCATAATATAGCTGGGGAACTCGTATTGACCAGTGTCCAGCACATGTATCTAAAATGGCTTCTCTGCCCACTTACTATGTCTAAGAATCGACCCATCGCAGCAGACTTGTATCGCCACCGCATCCCGCATCTTGGGTTCAACGCATCACCTTCGGAAAAGCCACTGTGCAACACTTCTCCCAGCACCAGCTCCTCGCAGCTCTTTGAGATGGCAGCCTCAACAAAGATGTGGAAACTCCGCATCACAGCTTCTCAGCTACTCACAAACAATGCATTGCTTCTACTGCGCAATAAGTCCTTGACACCTACCTTCGCGTAGCAAGCTCCCATCAGCAGGATCCTCAGATTGGATGCATAAGGACCTCAAACCACAGCCTTGCTGCATCTGATAACTGAAGTATCACCTCAGCTGCACAAGGCTTTGGTGCAGATTCATGCAATGCTCTGCAACCAAGATTTAAGGTACTTTGGTTCAGCAGACCTAAATGGATCCATGTAGCTGGCCTGTGCTCCATCGCAGTTGACCTGAACTTTTGACTTTGCCCCTGTCCGGTGCAACCAGAAATCCCCATTAGCACTTTTTGCGTATTGGCTCTAGTTTTACTTATAACTTTGAAAATCAATGTCTCCGGTTCTACGGATTGGACTTTTGCCATTTTGGTCTTGTTTTATTTATTGAATTCTGATCTATTTTTCTAACCTGGTGTGATTTTTTTTTGTGTGGCGTTTTCAATGTTTTACTGTTTGAAGTATTGCACACATACTTCAACATTGCCTTTAAGTTAAGCCTCAGTTCTCTTTGCCAGGCCACCAGAGGGTTTGTCTGTGCCTTACCCTGACTAGGACTGTGATTGCGGCTTGATCGGGGCTTACACCCAAGTCAGCCAACAACCCAATTTCTAACAGTACTGGTAAGATAATGAGGTTTCATGGAATCCAGTTGAAGTGCAGGAACACACCGTTGTGGTGGCACGCAGTGAAATGGTACATCACAAATATTCTAAACTCCTGATAATACACAACACCCTGGTAATACAGAGGACCCTATCACTGTGAACAGCCAGGACAGAAGTGCAAAGACATGATCCTCAAAGGTCATATAGAGAAAATTATTTCAGCGATATGAGAAACCAAAGTTCTTCTGGAACTAAACATCGACACAGCGGCTATAGAGGTTGTAGTGGTCAAGGTTGACCATAGGAAATTGGGAGAATGAGTAACAGAAACAGAATCCACGCTGGTGGCTGTGCAAGACGGTATACAAACTTTACAAAAAGTGGTAAATTACCTGATGGAATAGCTGGGTGATTCCAGGTGCAACAATGTGTGCCTGGTGGGAATCCCTGAATACAATGAGGGGTTGAGTGATCAATCAATCAATCAATCAGGGATTTATAGAGTGCGCTACTCACCTGGTAGGGTCTCAAGGCACTGGGGGGGGGGAGAGCTAGTGGTCAAAGAGCCAAGTCTTGAGGTGTGTCCTGAATGATAGAAGGTCTTGGGTCAGGCGGAGGTGGAGCGGTAGGGAGTTCCAGGTGTTTGCGGCAAGCTGAGAGAATGATCTTCCTCCAGTGGTTGTGCGACAGATGCGAGGAACATAGGCGAAGGAGCGGTTGGCGGAGCGAAGGTTGCAGGTGGGGGTGTGAAAGGTGAGTCTGTCGTTGAGGTGGGCGGGACCTGTGTTGTGGAGGGCCTTGTGTGCGTGGATGAGGATTTTGAAGGTGATCCTCTTTGATACTGGTAGCCAGTGTAGGTCTCTGAGGTGGGGTGAGATGTGATCGCAGCGTGGGATGTCTAGAATGAGGCGGGCGGATGCGTTCTGGATTCTTTGCAGCTTTGTTTGGCGTTTGTTTGTTATTCCTGCATATAGGGCGTTTCCGTAGTCCAATCGGCTACTGACCAAGGCGTGTGTGACGGTTTTCCTGGTTTCGACGGGAATCCATTTGAAGATTTTGCAGACCAGGCGGAGGGTGTTGTAGCAGGAAGAGGAGATGGCATTGACCTGCTGAGTCATGCTGAGTGTGGAATCCAAGATGAAGCCCAAGTTGCGTGCGTGCGTGGGTGGTGGGTGAGGGTGCAGATCCTAGGGAGGTGGGCCACCAGGAGTCCTGAGCTGTTCATTGAAGAATGGCTTCTAACGGAAGAATGGCTTCTAACAATGGTCTTAAAAGGGAAATTCTCAAAACTCTTTACAGTCTAAAGAGCTCATAGAGTCCCTGGTAGACCACAAGTACTGGGAACCCCACCCTGGCCCATCGATTCAAGATTCCTGAATTTTCATGATAGTGACAATATATTGCTGATAGCACATGCACATGGGCCATGGCAGTTGAGGTGAGAAAAGTCAATGTGTTCCTGGATTATACTAACACAGCAAAGAAGGGGAAGTTTCCTAGCTGTTAGCAAGCATTTATTAAATCTGACATATGCCTTATTTTTTCCCCATAAAACTACCCATCATCCTGCAAGATGTATCACATTTCTTCACCTCAGCTGTGGCAGTTTGGGAGTGGCTATGGTCACATGGATATTCAGTATCATCAAACCATGAAAGGAAGGTGTCATCAGGATGGCAGAAAAAGAGATAAAAAAAGTATGAGGGCTACCCCCATTAAGGGCCAGCGAGTGGTGGAGAGGCTAAAGGTGGATGTACATCAGCATTATTCTTTGAGAAGCACAAACAGATGGGCATCTCTTGAAATTGGGTTGGAGGAGAATAGGGGCCATAATACCAGTTACGGCGCTGACGATGAGGAAGATGTACTACTAGTGCTCATAACAATGTTTTCTAACATTATTGCCAAGTAGTTGTAAGTATACTAGGTGTAAGCATGAGAATTTAGTAGTGGTGCTGCAGTGGAGAGGTTCTGAGAATTTTAGTAAGCTGGTGAACTCTGGGGCTACGCCCATGCTGAAACAAAACTGCAGCAGCAATAGAGACTGTTAGTAAGTTTGATGGTTGAAACAGGAGGGTGACAGAATTCTCAAGCATTGTGGTGGGGGGCAGTTTTGGGCCACATGCATGAGGCAGTAGGGTGGTGGGCCATGTTTGCGGTGAAGGGAATTGAGAATGGCAAAGATAGGCAGACATGGGTAGCATGCAGGTTGTGGGTGGGGGGAATGTTGGAGGGTGTTGGATGAGGAGTGACACAAAGGGCCTTGCGGTCCCTGGTACAAGCCTCAAGATACTTTCCTGAAATGTGAATGGATTGGGTAGTAGATTAAAAAGGGGAGTGATTATGAGATACCTTGCAAGGCAAGACCCTGAAATTTGAGTTGTTTGGAGAGAGAATATGTACAGTCATCACACCGATGGTTAGCCAAATTATGTACAGTCACCACACCCACTGTTAGCCAGTCATATACAGGCCTTGAAAAACCTATTCACCCACTTGCTATGGCGGGTCATATTTTATCAGGTTGAGTTATTTTTAGGACCTACTCGCCTCCTCTGGTGAGTTGACAAAGAACAGGTGTTTTGTTCAGTCAGAATTAAAGGAGCAATGTAGAGATCTTTAAATATTGTTATTGTGTCACATTTGCTCTGAGTTCAGAGACACAGGTCAAAAGTTTGTCTTCTACAATTAATTTTCCTTTTGACTGCAGAGTTTCAGGATTTTGTAAGGGAAACTCTCTTACCTGCTGTACTGAGTGTAAAATGAAAAACTGTAGGGTGTCAGTTTGTTTTCCTAACACAGCATTTAAATAACTAAGTAACATGTGCAAACATTTCAAAATATATTTCAGGAGTTGTGAATGCCCATTTTTTGTTTGTTCTTCTGTGTGATGAACAAATATTTTAATAAGATGAAAACAAATCAGAACACTTTACTTGGTGATGTGCAAAGGATAAATATGTTTTCTGAAACCTAATTTGCACAGATTATTGTTAATACACTATATAGTTTTCTCCAGTAGAGCTGCAAGTTAGTAGGAAGGTTTTTGGACATTTCTTGGAAATTTACTGTTTGTAATTGAGTGTGCTCCGCATCATACTTTAGTAAATTATTTATTAAAAGTCAGTGTTTTAACATAAACTGAGAAACAGTCCTTCCCTGATGGCAATTCTGTTAGTAAATTAGGAGGCAAGTAATGGATCGTTTGTCCCTTATATTTGCGCTAGATTCTTATTATACATGGAACAAATGTTTAGTCTATTTAAGAAGACAAAAGAGTTTTTTTTTGTTGTACAGCAGAAATGCTGAGCTCACATATTTGGAGTTGCACTCATATGTGAGAATGAAGAAAAGGTGACTCTGTAAACTAAAATATTGGCCTAGGATCAAACAATTTGAGACCCGTTTAGGTGTTTAGTACATTACAATTAAGTCAAATAGATTCTTCAAGGTACTCAACCTGCAGGTCTAGTACAATTTGTATGATTGTTCTAGGCATGATATAGGATTAGCCCAGGAACATTATGGAAGGCTTATGGTTGGGGAAGAATGGGTCAAATATAAAGCAAAGCAGCTTAGTCTATATGAGTTGGAGCATAAGGTGGTAAGTTATTGGCATGGCTGGCATGAAGAGAAGAAGGTTAAATGGTGCATCTACTTCGTTTTTACCAAAGAAAGCAAAAGAGCAGACTGCGAAGAAGACTACCTGGAGTTCTGCTTCCATTTTGGGCAAACTGTACACTTCACAATTCAGTGTAATTTTAGAGGAATTGATCAGCCTTGTAAATGAAAAATCCCTGCCCTTACAATGCATGACAAATTGCTCCTAGAAAGAGACGTAGGGGAGAGGGTGCTTACAGAGAAATACCCCAGGACCCAATGGCTTGCTACCAAAATTTGTAAATGTGTTGGGGAGAACCATTGGTGAACTGGGTATGGCAGGATGCTTTGATCCGAGGTGTTCAGTGGGACACTGATTTAGAGGAGATGATCTCGATTTATGCAGACAGTATTTTGCTATATCTGGAAAACCCAGATAGGTCAGTCCCTAGAATTTTAGACATTCTGGAGATCTTTTGTGCCTACTCTTGGGGACACCTTAATTGGTATAAGTCGGTGGCATCCCCACTTACAGAATAATCAGCATTTTCTGGATGTACCTTGACAGAATCCTAAAAGAATATAGAACGGCTGCGGACACTGGCGACAGCTAACTTTGTCATTAATGGGAAGAGCAGTCCCATACGATATGATGACTCTAGCTAAGTTTTTATATATATTACAAAAGAGACCATTTGAAATCCCAAATGGTTATTTTGCATGGTTGACAAGATGACCCAATTACTGGTGAGGAATGGGGGGGCCTCTACGACAGTCTTAAACACACTGACAAGGAATCCTCCCAAATTTAAAGTTGTATTACTGGGCAACCCAGCTACAGATGATCAATGAGTGGGCAACTGCCTTACAGCAGGATTGCCTACCTCACCCTGACATCCATTGTGAAAATATGGAGTAGCACGGTACAGACTGGGTTGAAGGGATATATTTACATTGACAGCACTTCTATCGGACAGCTCTAGTCAAAGATCTACAGGTCATTGAGGGACACCAGAAGTATAATCTTCTGGGTATTTCCAAGTTGGAAGCTCAGTGGGGCACACATGGGATGACACCATTCCCTGAACTGTGGGATCAATATGAAATTGTGGAGCCTCAATATTTGTGGTATATGCAAATGAAACGTATTCTTCTTAAATATAAAGAGAAGCTGTGTGAGCTGGCAGAGGAAATCCCATTGGAATACTACCAGCTTGGAACACCCTTGAATTACCAGACCTATACTACCTTGCTTAATAATAGTCAGGTGCAACTGGCAAGACTGAGGAATAAACAGGGAATAGGACCTGGGAACACTGGAGGGCGAGGAGTGGAGTGAGGCTTGCAGATATTCATGGGAGGTGCCTGTTTGGTCCAACTGAATATAATACATATGGCATTTTACACAAGAACTAGATTATATAACATGGGGAGAATAGAAAACAATTACTACCCGAGGAGCTGTAAACAGCAAGAGATGCTAATACATACCATTTGGGGGTGCCAGTGAGCTCAGAGATACTGGGAGGGTGTGCAACAAAGGATCGAACTAACTAATGGGTAATCATTAGAATGTTCCCCTGAACCAGTGATCCTGTTTATATAGGGGGAGCAGTGTAGCCATGGTTTTGTGATTAGGCACGGGATAGTCTGCCACTTAATATTTGAAAGACCACCTCAAAAAACTGGAAGGCTCATTCATAACCCATTCATAATCGATTTGCACCTTCTATGCAATGTAATGGTGAAACATGATGCTTTTCTTGATGGACCTGGAATTGTGACTGTGATGCATTCATCTATAAAATTAATTTAAATGTTTTAAAACACAGTTGTCACCTTAAAATGGCATACAGTACTAGACTGATTGTCTTTGCTAATGCTTGCTGTTAATGGAAAGACGTGAGCATACCTGCTGCGTAATGTGTTTCTTTTCTCCAAAATGTAATCAACACTGCCACGTACTTTCAGTGGCCTTGGTTAATATCCATCTGAATAATTATCCTTTTTTGAGGATTTGTAAATTTTATGTAAAACCACGAAGATTTGTTGTATTCATTATAACAATGTGCTGACAGCCATAGATCAAGTGCAATAACCTACTGATTTATGTCACCAATTTACTTTCATATTTGCTATTATAGGTAGAAAAGATTCCTGTTGTATACCATTTTTTACCCTGATTTTTGGCAATCCGGGTTTTTAGAATAGGTTCTTGACAGAGGGTTCCCTTTATCCACCACTCATCAGTGGAGCAAAAACGTACAAAGCAATGAAGTTTACAATCTCGTACGAAATAAATGTTCCACTACAGAAGTGAGAGTGCTAGTTGAAAACCAACAATATTTAATTAATTGAACTTTTTCTGCGAGGGTACACTGTTTGAAGTTGCTAATGTTTTATGATTATGTACTAATGATCCGTTGCTCCAATTCTAGAAACTTTTTGTGAGATTTTGATTCAGACCAACAAAATCCCAATTTAGCAACTTTGTGAATATGCTCCAAAAACAATTTACAATTTTTACTGCTAGGAAGTCCACTGTTTCATTGATTTGTTTAGAAAAAAAATACAGGTTCAAGTTAGAGGAAGTGTATATGCTTTTTAAAGAACGTCTTGTCAAACTTTGTTCACCCAAACACACATTTTTAACAATTTAGTGCTTAGGCTCATCATTGCAAGTAGGTTCTTAATATTGATTTGGGCAACAGCTGGAGCTTCTGCTCAAATCGCTGTGACTCTACATGCAGTATTACTGTAGGCGAAATTACCGCTGGTGCCTCCAGGGACTACTACACTAGGTCAAACGTAATGCAATATGTTCCATCAGAAGGCCCAGAATTTCGGAATACCACTAGGAGACAGCTGCTGTAACACGCATTTCTGTATGGAATAGCACATTTCTTAGAGGGAATATGTTGGATTATTTCTAAATATTGGTAATACAGCAATTAGTGCACCAATCGTGATGTGGAGCTCAGTGAACATATACTAGATGCAATCGCTGACGTATTATGTGTGATTATATATGAGTATTACATCACTCTACCTTTTTCTAATTTCCAGTACTAGGCAGGAGGGGAAGTACTGCTAAAGATAGGCACTGGGCTGGGCATTGAATAATTGTATTGTTGAGTGATTATTGAGCTTTGAGCATGAGCCTTCCCCCCTGCACATTACCATCCTGAGGAGCCTGCCATCACTACAGCAGAGACTCAAGCGCAGAACAGGGTGTTTTGGGCCTCTCTGCTGAGTCGCAGTAGGATGAACTCAGGACACCAGAGACAAATAATCTCAGCCCACCCAGTTAAACACAGTTAAAGTTATGCAGCCCAGCTTGCCCCGTTGCCCTCCACCACTCCTGGTAGAACCCCATATCTCCACTACAGCAGTGTTTAAGGCATTCCTTGAGTTGTGTGTCCATTATTCTTTGCAATATGAATATTTTAGTATACCTCTGTTCACATCCTCATCTTATCAACGATCATGCAGAACCTGCTGCTAGCATACCAGTACTCTTTCCATCTCTTTCTTTATATGAACAACTTGTGTGTTTTTCTGACAAACTAAATAAATTGACAGTTGACGCTCATAATACTCCTGTTGACTGCCAATCTTGTCTCAATAGAATCACTCATAATTTTATCTAGCTACTACCATTCATACAAAATGATACAACCATGACTTATGACCATTTCTCCCTCCCACCTGAAAATGACTTGTTGGTTTTCATTCAAAAGTTCCACCCACAGGTTTCTCCTCAGATGTGTGTCCATCCAAATATTTTCCTCAACTGGCCCTTTTTATAATCTCTGAGATCAGACAAATGTTATCCTATTCTTCAAGGTCTCCCTCAATGCTGGAAAGAGGCCATGGCACCTTGACTCAACGATTCCCTCCAATTTTAGGCCAATTGGTACTCTACAATTTCTATTCAAGTTCTAAATTAATGTGATAAGTTGCAGTGTGCAATTTTAGCAAAGTTTCCACTTTGTTGCGTTTAGTCTCCTGTTTGCATAAGGGGTCCTGTCGCTGAGACAGCTTTCTGTCCTCATGACTCCCAAGAAAAGATGCAAAAGAGGCCTGCTTTGGAAGGCGGTGTCGCCCCCTCTGCAGGAAGCCACACAGGTGTTGGCCCAAAAGGCGAGCTCCAAAGGAGAACCTGCCCTTAAGGGCAAATGGGTAACACTTGGGAGGAGGACTGCTCCTTTGTTCAGGCAGACAGGCTCATACTTGAGAAAGTAGAGGGAAAACCAGTAGCCCCACTGTTTTGTCAGGGGCATGTAGCCCCATTAGTGGCCACACATTTGGTCCAGGGTAGGGAGCTCCACATGCCTGGAGAGGGGTCCTGTCATGTTGGAAGTGGGCAGAATGGTGCATCATGGGATGAACAGATTCCACACTTCACACGAAGTGGTCATCAGGTCGGAGGGAAACTCGCAGCCCACTGGCTACCAATCACATGCAACCCTGAGGGCATTTTCTGAAGCTTAATTATGGCATTCCAGGCAACACAAACTCAGATCTTGACTGGACAGGAAGAACGCCTGAAAGAAAGACTGCCATCCTGCAATGTGGAACAGGCAAAGGCTTTCTAGCAGACAAAGTGCATTAGGTCATGGGCCTGCTTGGTATTCTCCCTCCCATGGTTCACTGCTGAGGTCATTGGAGAAGCTAATATCTGCCACAAGCTAAGATGGCCATAGCCCTGTAAGTTACTGAAAGTTGTCCCCAAACCAATAAAGAGACAGCACAACTTCCTGTTTTCTGGCTTATAAAAAGGAATGACTACTTTTACCCTTTGCTTCACAATGCGTCACAGTGCTTCAAGTAGCTGTCCGAGGATTCCTTGCTCCTGGAATACTTTCTGAACCTTTGTCTGTTTCCCTTTTTCTTATTTCTCTGCATTTCAGTAGTCCTCTACTTTCTGCCTTGCTTTTTCTGTTTCATTGTTCAAGATGGCGTCTCCAGCTTCAATCCGTCTTGCTTATCTCCAGGTCACTGCTTGGCATTTTCTCGGGTGAAGTCATTTCAGCTTTCTGAAGCCTTTGTGGACCTGTTTTTTTTAGGTTTTTGCCCATTGAGCTTTTTTTCTTCTTGAGGATATTTCTAGAAGGCTAGGTGCTTTCCTGGTCAGTGGTGCCTTATTTCTTGCATGCTAAGTCAGTGAAGAATGGGCTGTTGAGGCCAAGAAATAGCTTAAGAAACCAAACTAGTCATCAAGACTATGACAATCAAAAGTCCGTTTTTATCATTTGAAAATGCGTTGTCAGATTACTATCTTTCTTAACTCAAAACATGAAACCAAAGCGGTCAATGCCACTATTCGATCTTAGTTGGATTATGGCAATGCAGCTCTTCTGGCTGCTCCTAAAAAAGTATATTTTACAAATGATACACAGCTCAGAGGGTCGCCTCATTTGCAGATTCACGAGGTTTGAACCTGTCTCCAATGCAATTAAATTCCTTTATTGGCTGCCTATCCATTCCATAATACTTGTCGTACAATTAACTAAAGTATATGATGCCATATTTGGGAATTTCCCTGCTCTTTGGACCAACAGATTCTCCTGACATAGACCCCAGAAAGCACTAAGATTGTCACCACAATTTTTTTTTTACTTATCCCCGAATCACGCACCATCAGATACAGGGATAGAACATTCTCCACTGCTGCTCCACTGTGTCACTTAGTCCAATAGTCTCACCTATTTGAATGGTTTGATCTTCTGCGACTCACCACTACTGACTCCAGAGGGACATTAGTCTCATCTTCATGTAACATTGCACAGTTCCCAGTGAGGGTAAACTTATTTAAAGTATCTACCATGAATATGAGCAACAACCCCTATCTTTCACACATTTCTCCGCTTACAAGTCTATCATTTGCACTGCTAAAAGTTCACCATGACATGATTGTAAAATAATCTCCATACATAAAGTAGAGCACTGTTAGACCTGGCATCCTTGACGTGGGTCCCCCTATCCTTTTTTTGCCTCTGCTTCTTATATTTTTGACTGTGTGCTGGATTTCATTTTTGCTGGTTTTTGTTACTCTGGGCACTTTACCACTGCTGACTAGTGCTAAAGAGCTAGTGCTTCCTGTGTAAATTGTGATTATGATTTGTTATCCCTGATTGGCATATTTGATTTACTAGTAAGTCCTACTGAAGTGCACTAGAGGTGCCCAGGGTCTGTAAATCAAAAGCTTCTAGTGGGCCTACAGCACTGATACCCACATAAGTAGCCCTGTAAACATGTCTCAGACCAGCCACTGCAGTGTCTGTGTGTGCAGTTTTCCACCAGTTCGACCTGGCAAGTGTACCCACTTGACAGGCCCAAACCTTCCCTTTTACTACATGTAAGTCACCCCTAAGGTGGGCCCATGGGCAGGGTGCAGTGACTTTAAAAGGTAGGACATGTGCTGGTGTGTTTTACATGCTTGGATAGTGAAATACTGCCATGTTTGTGTTTCACTATTGCACGACCTAGCTCTCCCATAGGTTCACATGGGGATTGCCTTTAACCTTTTAAGTGCAGTTTCTCATTGGGAGCAGATTGAGAAATGGAGTCTGGGGTCTCTGAACTCACAATTGAAAAATACATCTTTTGGTAAAGTTGTTTTTTAGACTGTGAGTTTGACAATGCCACTTTAGGAAAGTGGGCATTTTCTAGCTGAACCATTCTGTGCCTCTACTTGGCTGCTAAATTCACGTCTGGGTCAGATTGACAACTGAGCTGTTTGTGAATTCACTCTAGACAGTAACACAAAGGAAGATGAGGTGTGCCCTGCATATCCTGATTAGTCTTCCTGGGCTAGAGTGGGAGGTAGAAGCTGTCACCTGCACCTGAAGTGGCTGTGTCTGTTCCCTCACAATACAGTCTTTAGACTAGAGTGTGGCTCGGGCAGGGCAAGGAAGAGGCAGGGTCTTGTGCACTACAAAGACTTTCCTTTGAAGTTTGCCTTCTTCAAAGGCAGAAATGAATGTAACTAGTGCACCTAAAACCCCAGACTTTTAGAACACTTCTGGATCAATCGGAACCTCTGCCAAGGAGAAGAGCTGTGATGAGGAGTACTACCCCTTTGCCGTGTGTGCTTTGCTGGGTTGGCCTGCAGTTGCTGTTTCTGCCTTAGAAAGGACAAAGACTGGACTTTGTTGTGTATTCTGCTTGTGAAGATTCTCCAAGGCCTTAGAATGAGGTTGCTTCCTGTTAAGAAGTATCAGGGACATCAAAGACTTCATCTGCCAGCACCTGGACTCTCTTGTTAAGACGCCCTGACTTGCCAAGTGGTGCCACATCCAGTTCCTGGGCCCCTGGAAGGAGAAGCTGGCAGAACCTGAGTGAAAATCCACCCACCGGAGCTGAGTGGGAGAAAACACCGTGGCTGAAAAATCAATGCAGCGTCGGTGAAATTGACGCATCGCCAGCTTAGCGAAGGTTCATTGTTGCTGTGTGTCCTGATTTTCTGAGCGTCGCCCCTGGAGGTCAAAATCTTCAACATCACCACACAGACCCGAGGCTGCCTGTCCAGAAATCGACGCATCCCTTCCTTGCGACAAAAAAATAAACGCATTGCTTACCCGGTGGAGAAAGAATCAATGCACAGCCTCACTTGCGAGTAAGGAATCGATACATTGCTTGCTTTTCCGATGCGCACTTGCCCCTCTGGCAGTTACTATGGGCTAAAACAAAGCATCCATTGATTGTTATAGATTAAAACTCTTTTTACTTTAAAAATGTGTATCTTTTCTTGTTTATGTTGGATTTTTGTTGTTTTGGTCTTGTTTGATTTAGATAAATTTGGGTATTTTTCTATACACTAAACTGGTGTGTAGTCCTTTTAGTGGTGTTTTCACTGTGTTCCTGTATGTGTTTGTGCAACTACTTTACACATTGCCTCTGAGGTAAGCCTGACTGCTTGTCAAGCTACCGAGAGGGTGAGCAGGGGTTATCTAAGCTGTGCATCTCCCTTACCCTGACTAGAGTGAGGGTCCCTACTTGGACAGGGTGTTAACTGACTGCCAACTAGAGACCCAATTTCTAACAAGCACCAAGATTCTTCCCATACAGATAACATAAAAAAACACACTCTACTAACCATGCAAAACAAATGGGGACGCAGGGAGATGCAAAACGTAGAATGAGATTTACCACCTTGCTTGGCCCTGTGTGGCTTTGTAAATCAGTGCAAGTAGCTGTGTTGCGTTACTCTGCCCCTGGGAGGCATTTCATGGGTGGAGCGTCATGGTTGCCATGCATCCACCCATGGATTTTGGCACATTCCCAGATTTACCATCAGTGGTAAACCTGGGGGGTGTATCAAAATGCTTCACCTTCCCAGGGGAGATGTAACAATGAGAAATATCTTTATTTCGCCTCATTTTCCTCTTTCTGTGTGTGCTGCGTACTACATGAGGAAAACGACTCAAAGGATTGCTTTTGTGGAGGAAGGTGCCCCTTTCTGCACAAAAACAATCCTGTCTGCAATGCAGGCACCCTTACACAATGGTGCAAGACTGTCTGTGTTAGCCCTCGGCAACACACAGTGCGCTAGCACAAGGAGCAGACAGGAATGTGCCATAAAATGTTAAATATGGTGCATTTATGCCCTCTCCCAGCCACGTAAACCAGTGCTAGAAGATATCACTGGATTGTGTGCATCGCAAAGAAACAAGTGTGCCCAAGAGATGGTATAGTGCAGGAGAAATAGCGCGAGCGATTGCATATTTAAATGCTTAGGATATGCATGTGCCTGCAGGAAAGTAGATCTCCAAGGAAATAGCACTTGATGTCGCAAGAGCACACTGGGAAGTGGTACAGTACAGGAGATTGGAGACTGCATATGTTTGAATGCATGTGGGTGCAGGAGTATGTGTGTGCTTGTGAAATACACAATCCACGGAAGTCACTGGGGTTCATTCTGGGAGACCTAGGCCTTGCTGGAGGAGCAGAGAGAGGTGGAATTTTTCCCCAGGCTGATTGGTGGGTTGCTGCTTTTCTGAGAGCTGTTTGGGGCACACTTAGAAGGAAGGAAGTAGTTGTCTCTTCAGTGCACTTCAATGGTAACGCTTTCATTCTGAAAAGAGGCCACTGGCCAAAGGGGCCTGCGCAAATCGGAGGCAGGAAATAGGGTTGATAAGAGAATCTTAAAGAGTAGGGCCGGGGCTCTTTAGTAACCTTTTGAAGCACATATTACTGAGGCTGACGTTCAAGTGCGAACCTCTAATCACTCCTGCGCTTGTGTTTGAGGCCATTAAGAATGAAGACTATCCTGCTCTGATAGACTACCCTCTGGAGGAAGAGCACAACAGAGCAGTGGGCACTTCAAAGTGAGCTACTCCCAGATCACAAATTTCAAATTCAGAGACACTAAATCACAAGTGTGTCTGGAAATGGATTATAACAAAGGGAGTTTGAGACTTCAAGTCATCAAACTAAAGCTGTGCATCAGCATGGAGAAGCTTAGCATGAGCTTTGCCTGTTGTAACCAGAACTGGGGATTACAGGGCTGCCAGTCTCCAATGCTGGGTGAAAGTACATCACCCAGGATGTTCAAGAACACTTTCCTGCAACCTGCAGCACCAGCTTCTGTCCTACCCAAGACCAGTGGTCCCTGTAAGTTGAAGGAGATCACTTGGAGGGAGCTAGGTCTAGTATGGATCCTGTTAGAATGACAGGGTGCGATTCCGGTCCATCAGGATCACCGCACCGATCAGTGAGCCTCTTGCTAAGTGGGTGCCATGGTGAAGAATAAGGATTACTGCCCTTGGTGCTGCACAGTGAGAGACAAAGGGTCACTACCCAATACGGAGCCATGAACTGCAGGCCCTTCACCTTGTTTGCGACGTCTGCAATCCTCGTATGCCAAGTGGAGGGAAACAAGGAAGAGAGAAGGCCATCACCCTGTATGTGCTACAGTGACCCTACCTGCATGTCAGGAGGAAGGTGCAATGAAAAAGAATAAGAGCCATCACCCTGCCCCAATGTGAAGTGGTGATACCATCATGGGCCATGACCCATCAAGAGTCAGAGCAAAAACTTCAACTCCCCTGTCCAGGAGCATTGGAGATCTCATTGGCAGCACTGGAAGAGTTCCATGGACAGCAGTCGTCATGACATCAGCTTCCTGATGTATGAACACCATTGGGTGGCTGAGGGCTGCAAGGGGACTATGAACTGCCATTCCGTGAGAGCCGGTAAGAATGTAGAATGAACTACTCAGTCCTGTGGGAACTTGATCTGAATTAACACTCTTCAGCGCGGGGCTTTGGGGGACTGTGGGATCTTGCCAAAGAGCCCCATAGAACTTGAGACTCAAATGCATTAGCAGGGCCTAACTTGGATGTTAACACTAATGAATTGGAAATAACAATCAGACATGATCAGCCAGAAATGGGCAAGTAGAACTGGAATGCTAACCCAGGTAATGCTAGTGGGCTTGCATCAAGAAGGCTGTGTATATTTTTTGCAATGTGCTGTATCATAGTTTGTGTTGGTATTAGACTGGACAGTCATTTATTGAGGTTGCAGGATTGGGGTTGCTGGATTATTTTGAGTTGTACGTGTCAGACCTGACAGCGTTAGGGTGGTCTTCTCCAAACCTTTTGCCTGCTTCCCACCATTCTTCTGATCCTGTTTTTGCTGGTTCTAGGATTCTGCACACTATACCATTGCTGGGCAGTGCTAAAGTGCATGTGCTCCCTCCCCTAAACATGGTAACATTGGCTCCTACCCAAATGGCATATTTAATTTATCTGCAGGTCGATTGTAAAGTGCATTAGAGGTGCCCAGGGCCTATAAATTAAGTGCTACTAGTGGGCCTGGAGCATTGATTGTGCCACCCACATACGTAGCCCCTTAACCATGTCTCAGGCCTCCCATTGCAAGACGTATGTGTGTAGATTCACTGCCACTTTGACTTGGCATTTAAAACTATTACCAAGCCTTAAACTCCCCTTTTTCTACATATAAGCCACCCCTAAGGTAGGCCCTAGGTAACCCATAGGGCAGTGTGCTATGTAAGTAAAAGGCAGTAAATGTACTTATGTATTTTATGTGTCCTGGTAGTGAAAAACTCACAAAAAATGTTTTTCACTACTGTGAGGCCTGCTCTTCTCATAGACCAGCATTAGAACTGCCCTTATACACTTTTAAGTGGCAGATCTCATCTGAAATAAGTAGCTCTGTCATGTTTAGTATAGCCAGAATGGTAATGAAAAACCCTACTTAGTGGTGAAGTTGGATTTAACATTACAATTTTAGAAATGCCACTTTTAGAACGTGGAAATTTCTCTGCACTGACTGCTTTCTGTGCCTTACAGCCTGTCTCCAATCCACATCTGGGCTGTGCTGATTGACAGCTCGCCTTGTGCATTCCACCCAGCCAGCCATAAACACAGGACAGTCAGTCACATCTACATTCATCTGCATACTGAATGGGTCTCCCTGGGCAGGAAGGGTGCAGGGGCACTCACTTACGCTTCAAAGGCCAGTGGCCTGACCCCACACAAATGACTGCTAACCCCCCACAGAGATTCAGACAGACAGGGCTGGGTTGAAAAGGGGACCTTGTGCACTTCAAAATCACTCTTTGAAGTGTTCCACTTCAAAGGCGTTTTTTGGTATATCTACTGGGTCTCTGACCACAACAAATCAGACACTTCTGGATCTACAACAGGACTCTGTTAGAGGGATTGCCTGGCTGTCCAAAGCACTCATCTGGACTGCTTTGCTGGAAGGACTGCTACCCTGCTTGTTGCCCTGTTACATGCTGGCCACTGCCTCTGCTGAAAGGACTCTGCCTTCCCCATAAGTGTGCTCCAAGGGCTTGGATTGAGTTTACCTCCTGTTTTGAAGTCTCACAGCCACAAAGCAAGGACTTCACCAAAGAGACGAAAATCCCTGTGCATTGGAAAATAGACAACACCTGCAGAAATTGCTGCAGCACCTGCATTGCGGCTGAATAATCGTGCATCTCCTATCAGATCAACGCAGCCCCTGCTCCTTCTTACCAGTGCATCAAGGATTTTTAACTCATCTTCCCTGAGCTTCAAAATATCTTAGCATCTCAGTGAAAAACTAAGGCTGCACTCCTGGAAATGGACACATCACTGTGCAGTGGGGAAAGAAACGTCTGTGTCGAGCAAAATCAGACTAAGCTCCTTATTTTTCAACACATCTCCTCTGCAGCCCCCATGCGTCGTTATTTCTGATTCATCTCAGATACTGTGTGTTACAAGGATACAATCACTGATTCTTAAGGATTAAGAACTCCTTCAAACCTTTAGAAAGTAATATCTTGACTTCTGCATATTGGATTTTTGTTGTTTTGGTCTTATTTTAGTCAGATAAATATCTGTTTTCCTAAACTGATGTGGTGTACTTTTTGTGGTGTTTTCACTTTGTTAAAGTATGAATTATTGCACAAATACTTTACACATTTCCTTCTAAGTTAAGCCTGCAAGCTCTGTCCAAAGCTACCAGAGGGGGCACACAGGATAATTTAGGTTGTGTAGTGACTTACCCTGACCAGGACTGCGGTCCCTACTTGGACAAGGGTGTTTACTTCTGCCAACTGGGGACCCGATTTCTTACAGTAAGTGTGTGCTCAACTTACACCTACCTCCTCTTCAAGAAGCCTTGGACTGCTCATCCTGTGCTACCACTGAGAGTGAAGAGCCGAAGGAGTACTTGGCGCCTGTTGCTCAGAACCCATAGTAGGTCGGGTCCTGGGACAACAAGAGTAAAAGGCATTCTGACAATTGGTGGCAGCGGTGGGATGCCTAACAATTAGGAGTCCATTGTGTTGGTGTGACATTGGGTATTTCCAATTAATACAAGCAACAGACTAAGGGGGTCATTCCGACCCAGGCGGTCCATGACCGCCAGGGCCGGGGACCACGGAAGCACCGCCAACAGGCTGGCGGTGCTTCCAGGGCCATTCTGACTGCGGCGGTAAAGCCGCGGTCAGAAAAGGGGAACCAGCGGTTTCCCGCCGGTTTTCCCCTGGCCCAGGGAATCAGCGCCGCCATGGGGATTCCGACCCCCTTCCCGCCAGCCTGTTTCTGGCGGTTTCCACCACCAGAAACAGGATGGCGGGAACGGGTGTCGTGGGGCCCCTGGGGGCCCATAAAGATTTTCACTGTCTGCTTTGCCACTGCACCCGTCGCACCCCTGCAACTCCGCCGGCTTCCTTGTTGCAGGGTCTTTCCCGCTGGGCCGGCAGGTGCCCTTTTGGCGGTCGCCCGCTGGCCCAGCGGGAAAGTCGAAATGACGCCCGCGGTCTTTTGACCGCGGAGCGGTCTTTCGACGGGGGAACTTTGGCGGGCGGCCTCCGCCGCCTGCCAAAGTTGGAATGACCCCCTAAGTCCAGTTTCACATACAAAGGCTGCACACTTGAATAATAGAAAACACAGTTTTGGAATAAACATCAGCACTATGTCTATAGATCAGATGAAGGATATATGTAACGACAGGGGTGGAGGGTTTCCAGAAACAGTGACAGAGAGGTTCTTGCTGATTTCAGTAAAGACCAGTTTGAGATACTTGGTGAACGGGAAGAGGCTGTAATACACTCAAGGGATTGAACCATATTATGAACCCAGGAGTAGAGCGCTCTGGTGTCAGGCTCATGGGCCCCCTCAGGACATATCTTTTTCAGACACATGCAGAGTGTATCCCTTATTGTACTTTCCAGCACTCCCCAATACACTCACACCCACTTTCATTTATACAATACCTCAGTTGTGGACACCACCTCCAGTTTCTAAGGTACCACTGTCACCAGTTCTGTCGGTAAATACCTTGGATTTTTTTAGCTCTGCAGAGACCCTGAGCTTGTAGTTGGCTCACAAGAAAGCTAAACTTGAGCAAAAAGAGAAGGCCATAGAGTTAGAGAGGGAGAAGCTGAGACTAGCCCACCAGGAACAAGAGGAGCGTAGGCGGGAGAGATAGGACCAATGGGTCCAGGATCCAAAGTTATGGGAAAGGAAAGAGAAACAGAAGGGCAGAGAAACTGGGAGAGTGGAATGAGAAACAATAGAAAACAAAAATAAAACTGAAGAAAGAAAAGATATCCCTTGAGAGAGAGAAATTTAGGATGGCAGCCATGAAAACTCCATCTGGGATGAGTAACTCTATCTCCAGTTCTAGCCAGATTGTGACCAATGTTCCAAGACATATTGTACATGTGTATGTTGAAGGTCAGGACATTTTGGAATGGTTTGTGAGCTTTGAGATTGTTTGTAAGGTGCAGATCATGAGTGACATGTCTAAGGCCACTGCCTTAATAGGGTGTTTCCCATTGGAAGGGGCAATCGTCATTGGAAGGGTGGTTGTGGCAGATCAGATGGTCTATGAGCAGATGAAGGAAGCTGTGATCAAGAAGTCTGGGATGAAGCCAGTGCAGTACCTTCAAAGGTTCAAGGAATGCTAGAGAGAGGATGGTGTTCTATTTGAGACATGGGTTCATGGAGTACTCCATGACAGGAATAATAGGGTGAGAGGGATGGAGGCCATGGATTCCTAGTCCAATTGATGGTGACAGAGTGATTCCAAGAGGAGTGTTCCACCCCCATTTAGGAAATACCTGTCAGATGATACACAGGAGGGTCCAGGGGAACCTGCAGTGTTGGTTGACAAGTGATTAGCTAACATGGTGAATAAGGGGAACAAACAACACAATTCTAAACCAAAGGGTGGACGAGTTCTCTCCAGTTAACCTCAGGGTAAGGGCCGGGGTAATTCCCATTTGACCCGAGGACAGCCCAGGAACAATTAGAATGGTAATGGCATGTCCACTAAGTAGAACCAGTAGAAGGGAAGAAAGGGAATTTCTTCTAGGTCCTTGGTGGTGACTTGCTACAATTGCCAAGAGACTAGCAGGTAAAAGACCCTGTACAAGCTGCACCTGAGATCGCAAATATGCTTAATGTGGGTGAGGGGACCCAGGAGGGTCTGGCTATGCTCAACTTAGTGAATATGGACATCTGGAAAAGGGACTCAGATGCTCCCAGGCACATTCATCCTAATACAATAGGAGTTGTGCAGGAAGTTAGTATCAACAGTAGGAAAGTGCCTGTTCTGAGGGATACTGGAGACTTTGGCATAATGGTTGAGAGGAAGCATCATAAGCCTGAGGAGGTTCTTCCTGGGACCCAGGATACATGTTTGGTATCCAGTGGAAAGATCATGGAGTACCTGCTTGCTAGGGTTGAGATTAAGCTCAAAGGCAATGGGGCAGCCATGGTTAATGTCGGGGTAGGAGAAAAGCAAAGTTACTAGTTATCTGTTGGGCATTAAACTGATTGCTCTTGGCTTGGTGCCTGGACCAGAAGCCTTTATGATTTGGACCACCTCAGCTGTTGACCAGAAAACAGGCTGCAATGGAGGCTCTGGAGGAAACTGGAAACATTCCCGACTTGCAGGGACTGGGAAAAGGTAGTCTGTAGGAAGGGGAGACTCCAGGAAGCACTAACCTAGGAAGTCATCGCGTCTGCTTCAGAGAGAGGGGAGGATGAGGCTGCTGAACTGGACGAAATGCTGGAGTCTAGTTCACTTCTAGACATACAGGGTTTGCAACCTGCTTGGGGCCTAGCCTGGATGAATTCTGCCAGGCACAGAAAGAGTGCCCTCTGCCTGTGGGACTTCGGAAGGAAGCCCAAGAACAGGTCACCAATGGAGTGACTAGGAAGCAATATGTTGGCTGGGAGGATAGCCTAATACACAGCGAGTGGTGAATCCTCAGCCAGGATCTAGCAAGAGGCTAGTGGTTCAATTGGTACACAGGAACTTCCTGTTGCCACTGGCCAATAAAGTACCCTTTGCAGGTGTGAGAAAAGGCCTCTTTTTGACATGGTTATCCCCCACAATTTGCCTGCTGTATGATGTAGCCTAGAAAATTGTAGTGTCCTTGGTCCCTGCTCACCAGGCTCCGTGGTCCAGAGCTCTTTCTCTAAAACTGTTGTGATGCATTGGCACAATTAGATATACCTTTAGCTACCACTATAGGTCCCTAGTAAAAGGTACTTAGATACCTAGGGCATGGGGCACTAGGGGTAGGTACCTGAAGGCAGCAGCACTGATTGTGTCATCCTCTAGGGCCATGCATCCAGATGCACCCAGCACTGCCATTGCAAGCCTAAAACACAAACTCGACCTGGCACACTGCCTGTGTGCCCTGTCCTCCATTCACTGCTTACCATATAGGTAAGTCACCCCTCTGGCAGGCCTTTTAGCCCTGAGGCAGGGTGTACTAAACTGCATGTGAGGGTAGCTGCATGAGCAATATGCCCCCAATGTGTCCTTGTCCAAACTGGGACATAGTGACTGATCAGAGCAACCATTTGAAAATACATGTGCTGGACACTGGTCAGTACGAGTTTCACAGCAACAAAATGACCCCTCTGAACCCTGGGATGTTTGGTATCAAACAACTCAGAATGATAAATCCACACTGGTGCCAGTGTTGCATGTAGTATAAAAGGTAGCAAGGGGTCACCTTAGAGCTGCCCCCTGCAAAAGCTAACTACCCTGGCATGGTTGCTGACTGGTTCTATCCAGCCTGCCACCTCCAGACATCCAATCTACAAACCTTGGAGAGAGATCCTTCTCTCTGGTTTGCAGAACAAGTCCCTTCCTGGGTGGAGGTGCCAACACCCCCTCCCTCAGGAATGTGCACTGGCCTGGTGGCGAGTTTCAAAGAGCTAACCGCCTTGAAACTTGACCCAGAGGCCTGCTGCTAGCGGCCGATGATAACACCCATGCAAGCCCCCACTTTTGGCAGGAACAACGGCGGAAACTCAAACAAAGAGTATGAGGAGTGGCCCCACCTGGCATGCACCACCCCTAAGGTGTTGCGTGGGAGGTGGGTACTCCATTTCATTTCCTCCATCTTGGATGGAAGGAAAATAGCCAATCAAGGATAGGGAAGTGACCCTTCCCACAGGAAGTGGTCACTTTAGTGGGTATAGCCACCCAAAGGTAGATGACCCATTGGTCACTACCAGGTTCTACCTAAAACGCCCACTAAATACAGTATTTATTGGGCATCCCTAGACCAGGAATTCAGATTCAATGGACAAAAGAAGACCAGCACCAAGAAGATCCAAGGCACGAGAACTGTGGACCTGCTGCAACAAAGAAAAGGTACTAAGCCCTGCCAGCTGCACCCATGACCCGAAAATCGCCAATGAGGATCTGCTGGACAACCGGAAAAACTCTAAAGAACCACAGAGGACCTCCAGGCTTCAAAAATCGCCATAAAAGTCCCTCAAGAGTGGAGGTACCACTATTCAACAGCAAGAAACCAGCAAGCCAGTGAGGGTCACTTCACTGACCAGCTGCTAACTCCTGAACCGGACACTGGAGCTGGATCAAGCTATACTCTGACAACCGCGAGGACAAACCCTGCTAGTGTGCCAAGTGTGGTGGCACTGTGCCCTCCAGTGGTCAAACCATGCCAATACCCTGGGTATTGGTCAGCTACCAATGGACACCAGCCCACCCAGGGCTGAAAAGGGACCAGGAGGAAGCCCCAGTCGGGTGACTTCAGGAAGACCCTGGACGTCCCTCCAGGATGCCCCAATTATCCTGCAAACAACCCTGGCACCAACTTACCTCCTGCTCCAGAGGGCATTCTTACACGCAGCTCCTCGCTCACCAATTCGCTCTGCACCCAGCTGCCCTGTTTCCTGCACCATAGAATCTGCTGTGCCCTAAAGATTCCCACCCCTTGTGACCTCGACACTCCAAGGGGACCCCAAGGAACCACCTTTAAACTCACTTGTGCAGAGCTTTTTAAAGTGGTCCCCAACAGTGGCCCTGCACCAGCTCCAGAGACTTTCTACCGCTGGTCATGCCAGAACCAGGAGCTGCCCGAACTTCTCCAGCTGTCACAGTGTGCCCACCGATGACCACAACCAACCTGCAAAAGAAGAACTTGGTAAACCAACTGTACGATTTCATATGTATTTTTTAAAGGTGATCCTCCATCGAGTTCTATGGTGCTTAGTTACGCACAAAAAGACTATTTTTATTACACTTTAAAAATTAATATCTCAAAAAGTACTTAACCAATTTTGATAATCTAGGTCTTAACAATTACATAAACTTAAGAAGTAACTTTATAAATTGGTTCTCAAGTTATTCCTTTGAGTCTGTGAGTTGCAAAGTTGATAATGTGAGTATCAACTACTCAACCACACAGCCTTCAAAAACGCCAGCGACAGACATCACCAACTCATTTGGGCCACCAAAAGAACCGCCTTCAAAGACCGAATCAACAACAATGCACACAGCCACAAGGAGCTCTTAAACGTCGTGAAGGAACCCTCCAACCCCAGCTCCAATGACATCCCACCATCCCAAGACCTCTGCGATTCCCTAGCTCCTACTTCCACAGCAAGATTGTAGACATCCACAACAGCTTCAGCACCCAGACCCCCCCGGCAACCACCAACACCACAGATTCACCTCAGACCAACCTCCTGCTCTCCTGGACCCCCGTCAATGAAAACAACACCATCGAAATCCTGAACACCATCCACTCCAGGTCTCCATCTGACCCCTGCCCTCACCACATCCTCAACAAAGCAAGCTCCGTCATCACACTCTAACTACGGAAGATCATCAACAGCTCCTTCGAGTCCACCACAGCTGGAAACACGCTGAGATCAACGCCCTCCTCAAAAAACCCAAGGCGGACCCAGAGGACCTCAAGAACTTCTGGCCTATCTCCCTGCTCCCCTTCCCTGCAAAGTCATCAAGAAGACCGTCAACAGACAACTAACCCTCTTCCTAGAGGAGAACCGCACCCTGGACCCTTCCCAATCCAGATTCTGCAGCAACCAAAGCACCAAAACCGTCCTCATCGCCGCCACCAATGACATCAGAACCATACTGGACAGCGGTGAAACGGCGGCTTTCCTGGACCTATCGGCTGCGTTCAACACCGTCTACCACCACACCCAACGCTCACGCCTCAGCAATGTTGGAATCCGCGACAGAGCCCTGGACTGGGTCACCTCATTTCTCACCGGCAGAATTCAGAGAGTCCACCTCCCCCGTTCCACTTGGAGGCCACCTAAATCATCTGCGGCGTACCCCAGGGTTCGTCCCTCCGCCCGACCCTCTTCAACGACTACATGGCATCGTTCACTAAAATCGCCCAATGCCACAACCTCACCACCATCTCATACGCCAACCACACCCAGCTGATCCTCTCCCTCACCAAGGACTCTGCCAAAACCTACCTCCACGAAGGAATGAAGGCCATTGCTGAATGGATGAAAAACAGCTGCCTCAAACTCAATTCCGACAAGACGGAAGTCCTCATCTTCGGCTCCACCTCCTTGGATGACTCCTGGTGGCCTATTACTTTCGGAACCGCTCCAACTCCCACCGACCACGCACGCAACCTAGGATTCATCCTGGACCCCTCATTTTTCATGACCCAGGAAGTCAATGCCATCTCCTCCTCCTGCTTCAACACCCTCCACATGCTCCGAAAGATCTACAAATGGATACCCACCGAAACCAGAAGAACATTCACTCAAGCCCTTGTAAGCAGCAAACTGGACTATGGCAATGACCTCTACGCAGGAACCACGGCCAAACTCCAGAAGAGGCTGCAACGCATCCAGAATGCCTCTGCAAGCCTTATCCTGGACATCCCCTGCCACTGCCACATCACAAACCACCTGAAAAACCTGCACTGGCTCACAGTCAACAAGAGAATCACCTTCAAACTCCTCACCCACGCTTACAAAGCACTGCACAACACCGGACCAGGATACCTCAAAAGACGACTCTCCTTCTGCACCCTGACCTGGCATCTCCGCTCTGCCGACCTCGCCCTCGCAACAGTCCCTCGCGTCCGCAGAACTACAAACGGCTGTAGATCATTCTCGCACATAGAACATGGAAACACTCTTCCCACCCACCTGTGCCAGACCAAAGACCTCCTTACCTTCAGGAAACTTCTCAAGACCTGGCTGTTCAGGCAGTAGCAGCACCTCACACCTTCACCTTCTCCCCCCTCCCCTACTCAGCGCCTTGAGACCCTCACTGGTGAGTAGAGCACTTTACAAATCCCTGATTGATTGATTGATTGATTGAGTACAACAAATGCTTTGCACTTCTCCAAGATTGGTCTAACTGCTCGACCAAGCTACCTTAAAAATGAGAGCATTAGGGGATCTAGTTTTTACCCCTGTAAACCAACGTGTGGTTGCATGGACTCCCTGCACAGTGTGCCTAGCTTTGCACACTACATGGAGAGCCAGCCTCCTACAGAAGGACACTTGGGCAGTAGTAAAACAGCCCCACATGCCAGGTAAGCGAAAAGTCAGGAGGGAGGACAAAGGCACTGTTAGTGCTTCTACAGGTAATGGGTGCTCCTCCTGAGCAGGTGGGAATAGAAATAGTTGGTCCATTTGACTCCCCCACCGACAGTCAGGCAACAAGTACATCTTGATTGTGGTGGATCACGCCACTGAGGCTCATGACTGCATGGGTGGTACCTAAAGCTTTCCTATGGATTTTTTCTATGGCTCGATTTCCAAGAACGTAATCTCAGACCAAGGAACCAATTTCATCTAATTTTACATGAAAGAGGGGTGGGAGCAAGCTACCACCCACAAGCTAATGGTTGGCTGGTTTGCAGGAGTGGTTCAACAAAGCATTGAAAAGCACAATAGGACCTCTGCCAGAGAACCTTAGGAGGTAGTGAAAACGTCTCCTGACATATCTCTTGTTTGCTTACTGTGGGATTTCACAGATGGGTGTAGGGATCAGTCCCTTTGAGGTTCTGTGTGGGCAGTCAGTTCAGGATCCACTCACCTCAGTAAGGAAAGTATGGAAAAGAACCTCAGAGTCTCCACAGAAGGAAATGGTGGGCTATGTAATTGGTCTCAGTATGGTGATGGCACAATACATGAGTCCAGCAAAGGAAACCTTTGTGCTAGCCAAGCAGTGGTACGAACAGAAAGTTGTGCTAACTGAATATCAGGAAGGTCAGAAGGTGCTGGTGCTAAAGCCTGTTTGTCCTAGGCCTTTGGAGGAGAATTGGTGTGGGCCATACAAGGTAGTTCAGAAAGGGACTAAGGTAAACTACTTGGTGGACACGGATGCAAGTGAATAGGCAGAAGCCACGTCTCCAGGGAGACTACACAGTGAATATCATGGCTATTGCAGAGGAAGTTGAGGACAGACAATGAGCCTCTTTCTGACTTGCTGCATGGTGTCATGAATGAGGGCATGGTGCAAGGGGTGCAGTTAGTCTTTAAGTTAATGTTGGAGCAGCAGAGAGAGCATACAGAGGTGTTGGGATAGTTTTCCAGCCTCTTCCTGCTGACTCCAGGGTTGACATCTATCTATGTGCATTGTACAGACACTGGGAATAGTCTGTCAGCGAAGAGCAGCATGTACAGAATGTCCATGCTCTTCTCGCTGACTCCAGGGTTGACATTTATCAGTGTGTATCGCACAGACCCTGGAAACAGTCTGCCAGTGAAGGGCAGAATGTACAGAATGTTTAACTGGGTTTAAGGATGCATTAATGTGGAGGTTTCCAAGATGTTCGACCTGGGAGTCATTAACAGATGTTATAGCCTGTGGTCCAGCCCTGTAGTGGTAAGGCCAAAGCATGGATTTACTGGCATGCAGTTTTGTGTGAAGTACAGAGCCCTGAATGAGGTGACAGACAGACAACCATCCAATCCAAACAGCAGATGAGCTAGTGGACAGGTTAGGTGCTGCAAAGTTGTTCAGCATCTTTGATCTGACCATTGGATACCGGCAGATTACCTTAGCATCTGGTGCCAAGGAGAAGAGTATATGTTCTGTGCCAGAAGTGCTGTGTCAGTTTAGGGTGATGCCCTTTGGTTTGAAGAAAGAATCTGCCACTTTCAGTGCCTGGAGAACCATGTTATCGCAGGGCTGGAGGAGTTCTGTGTGGCTTACCTAGATGGCATTGTGTTGTTTAGCAACTTATGAGAAAACCACCTGAGACACCTAGGACATGTGTTGGCCAGGACACAGAAGGCCAAACTGACCATATAGGAAACTTAGGTGGTCATTCTGACCCTGGCGGTCTTTGACCGCCAGGGCGGAGGACCGCGGGAGCACCGCCGACAGGCCGGCGGTGCTCCAATGGGGCTTTACCGCCGCGGTCGGACCGGCACCACTGGCGGGGTCCCGCCAGTGTACCGCGGCCCCATTGAATCCTCTGCGGCGGCGGATTCCGACCCCCCCTACCGCCATCCAGATCCCGGCGGTCGGACCGCCGAGATCCGGATGGCGGTAGGGGGGGTCGCGGGGCCCCTGGGGGCCCCTGCAGTGCCCATGCCACTGGCATGGGCATTGCAGGGGCCCCCGTAAGAGGGCCCCTACATGTATTTCACTGTCTGCTGCGCAGACAGTGAAATACGCGACGGGTGCAACTGCACCCGTCGCACAGCTTCCACTCCGCCGGCTCGATTCCGAGCCGGCTTCATCGTGGAAGCCTCTTTCCCGCTGGGCTGGCTGGCGGTCTGAAGGCGACCGCCCGCCAGCCCAGCGGGAAAGTCAGAATTACCGCCGCGGTCTTTCGACCGCGGAACGGTAACCTGACGGCGGGACTTTGGCGGGCGGCCTCCGCCGCCCGCCAAGGTCAGAATGAGGGCCTAAGTGTCAGGGGCAGACCTCTGTAGTTTACCTTGGGAATGAGGTGGTGAATGGGAAGAGCCACCCATTGGGTGCCAAGATTCAGTCTGCCATAGAGTGGGATGTGCCTACTACCCAGACTGAACTGAGGGCCTTTCTAGGATGGACATAAATTACAGGAACTTTATGGCAAGCTATGGAAGTATTGATGTCCCATTGACTGCTTTGACCTCCAAGAGGCAGCCAAGAAAAGTGATCTTGGCTGAGGAGTATCTAAAGACATTTGCAGAAGCGAAAAAGGCACCATGTAAGGCTCCTGTACTGAAGGCACCTGACAAAATTCAGCCTTTGACTATACAGATGTCTTTTACGAAGGTGTTAGAGCAGTGTTAGCTCAATGATAGAGCACATCCATTAGCATTTAGTAGTAGGAGGTTACTACCCAGAGAACAGATCTGGACAGGTGTTGAGATGGAGTGTTTTGTAATAGAGTGGGGCCTTCGTAAGTTCTGCCTGTAACTGTTTGTCACTACAGTAGTACAAACGGATCATAAGCCAGTAAAGTGGTGGATGGCTATGAAGGGAGAGAATCACAAGTTGTTGAGATGGCTTCTCTCTCTACAACGTGTAGATTTTATGGTGGTGCATAGGGCTGATTCGAACAACAGGAATGCTGGTGGACTTTCCAGACGGTTTCACCGATCTAACTCCCCATCCTCTCCAGCTTAGGAGCTGGTCAGGGAAGTCTGATCAGGCGGTGCATTTGATGGTGCGGGGACGCCATTTTTTGCGTGCACTGGACATAGGCCACTACCTATGTCCAGCTACATAAGGGTGATTCCAAACCTAGACATGTGTGTATCAAACATGTCAGAATCATACCCCAATACTGTTGTCAGTATTGGAAGCATGATTCCATGCACTCTGGGGGCTCCTGAGAGGACCCCCAGCATTGCTCCTACCAGCCTTCTGGGATTTTCTGGGCAGCCCAAGCTGCTGCCACCCCTCAGACAGGTTTCTGCCCTCCTGCTGCTTGAACAGCTCAAGCCCAGGAAGGTAGAACAAAGGATTTTCTTTGGGAGAGGGGGGTAACACCCTCTCCCTGTGAAAATAGGTGTTACATTGCTTGGGAGAGGTAGCCTCCTCAAGCCAATGGTATACTTTGAAGGGCAAATTTGGTGCCCTCTGAGGATAAACCAGTCTACACCAGTTCAGGGACCTCCAGTCCCTGCTCTGGTGCGAAACTGGACAATGGAAAGGGGAGTAACCACTCACCTGCCCATCACCACCTCAGGGGTGGTGCCCAGAGCTTCTCCAGAGGGTCCCTGGGTTCTCCAATCTATAATCCAAGGTAAGAAGGGAACTCTGGGAGCATCTGAGTGGCCAGGACAGGCACGTGACGTCAGGGCCCCCTCCTGATGGGTGGTCATTTGGTTAGGTGACCAATCCCCCTTCCAGGGCTATTTAGGGTCTCTCTCTTGGGTGGGTCCGCAGATTCGGCTTGCAAGATTCCAGCAGGACTCCTCTGCAACCTCTACTTCAACTTCTAGCCACTGGAACCACGACTGGACCCTCCAGGAACCGTCAATCTGCATCCACGATGAAAACTCTGCTTGCAACATTGTTTCCAATTTATTTATTCCATTGGACAATTTGAATAACACACACCTGACACCCATACACACACCACACCCACACCACTATATAACACACACCCATATTACCCACAACCCCTTACGAATACAAACCATTAGCACGAAACAGACACCACGACTACAGACAAAACCAGAGCCACACACCACGTACACCTATACACCATCCACGCACCCCACATCACACACCCCAACAAATCACCCTACACACCCTCAGCTACACAACTCACACAACACCCATGGCACCACAAAGACACCCAAGATTCTCAGAGGAGGAGCTAAGGGTCATGGTGGAGGAGATCATCAGGGTAGAGCCACAGCTATTTGGACCACAGGTGCAGCAGATATCCATTGCTAGGAAGATTTGGCTATGGCGGAAGATAGTGGACAGGGTCAACGCTGCGGGAAGGCACCCCAGAACAAGGGACGACATCAGAAGCGGGGGATCGACCTACCGGGGAAGGTGTGGTCCATTGAAGCAAGACACCAGCTCGCTGTACAGGGGACTCGCGGTGGACTCCCACCTCCTCCCCCACAACTAACAACATGGGAGGAGCAAGTCTTGGCAATCATGCATCTTGAGGACCTGGCCGGAGTAGCAGGAGGACTGGATTCTGGTCAGTCAACTCTATACTACTACTACCCCCCTACCTGCATGCCATTACATACCGTCACTCTCACTCCCATCACTCCACCACCTCCGACACCCCCCACCATCACATATCACTCATCCCAATGACAAGCTCTGCATGCACCATCAATGCATGGACACTATTCACAGACCTTCATGGACACCTATCACTAAAGCATGCACACTACAGAGAACTAATCATCCCACCATACACCAACGTACACAAGTGAAAGCTGCCAGGGCAAATACAAACAAAGAGGGCAACCTACCAATGCACAATATGCCACACACAGAAATAATAACACTGCATTTACATCCCCACAGGTACCCCAGCCAATGTCAGCGGCAAAGAGGTGCCAGCACTATCCAGTCCCCCCACAGAAGAGGCCCACAGTGATGACAGCAACTCTGGTCGCCTGGATGATCAACCTGGCCCATCAGGGACCTCTGGACAGCCGGTTACGCAGGCACAGTCACACACACCACAGAGCCTCCCCCATCTGGAAACACCACCACAGCACCCACCCAGCGTACCTATACCTCTGTCCCCAGGACACGTCAATCAGCAGTGTGTCCACCACTACAGGGACCCCAGGGCACACCTCATACACAAGACAATCAGGGACCTGGGGTCAGTGGCAGTGGGCACAGGGTTCAGGGGTCAGAGGCACAGGACAACAGGGAAACTGGGAGGAGTGCTGTGCACCAGGGGGAGGACAGGCCCAGGGAACCGTCTCGCCAGGAGGCACTTGCAGAGATCCTGGGAGCATACCAACATTCCCAGGATACGCTGGGCCAGATCCTGGACAATGTGCAGGAGAACAGGTGGCTGCAGGAGGGAGAGTACTAGGGGATCAGGGAGGACTTGCAGGCCATCAACACCACACTGGTCTCCATTGCAGGGGTACTGGCAGAAATGGCCAACATTATGAGGGAGGCAGGCACACAACAGTGGTCCCCTGCCACTTCCCAGACATCTGAACTGCCTTCCACCTCCACTGCCGCTAGTGGACAGGAGGCCCCGCCACAGGTCCAACAGGCCACCAGCACCCCTCCCCCTGCAGAAGGAGAACCACCCCGTAAACATTCCCTGCGATCCAGGCAGAAGTCAGAGACTATTGCCAGGACCCCTGCCAAGAAATGAGACTCTCCTGATTGTCACCCTTCTGTCCCACTCTGTCACCCTGTCCACCTTGAACTGCCATTGCTCCCCTTCCTATGTCCCCTTGGGCAATGCACCTGTGCTACAAATAGACTGGAATAATACCCTGGACTTTCCTCCATCATCAACCCATCCCAATGCACTTGCCCCTCTTCTTCTTAGCACTTCAATAAACACCCTTGTAAAAAAAAAACAAGTAGGAAGTATCTCACATGTTTTAAGTATGTATTCGTTAAATGAGGTTCAAACATTGCAATTGAACAGTACAGTACTGTTCACATAGTAAAGACCTATAGTTGGCTGCAGTGATCACACCAGGAGCGATAGTGGGGCACCAACATCTGCAAAATGAGTTGCCAAAGGGTGCAGTGAGTGAGCATAGAAGTGGGAAATAACAGCATGGAAGTGCCAAAGATAATTGAAAAAATGACAATAAAATGTGAAGTAACACTGTCTTACCTGTGTGTCATTGGAGGTATTGTTGAATCACTGCAGTTCTGTTGTCCTCATCCTCATCCTCTGCCTCCTCATCCTCACTGTCCACAGGGTCCACTGCTGCCACACAGCCATCTCCAGCCTCCTCCTCCTGCAGAAAAGGCACATGGCGTCTCAAGGCAAGGTTGTGCAACATGCAGCATGCCACGATTATCTGTCAGACCTTCTTGGGTGAGTAACACAGGAATGCCCCAGTTAGATGGAGGCACCTGAACCTGGCCTTCAGAAGGACAAAGATACGTTCGATAATCCTTCTTGTTCGCCCATGTGCCTCATTGTAACGTTCTTCTGCCTTTGTCCTGGCATTCCTCACAGGGGTCAGTAGCCATGGTAAGTTGGGGTAACCAGAGGCACCTGCAAATATCGAGGGACAACATTTAGGCACACACTATCCTATATGGCCCACAACATACCCATACACCAACATCTACTGGCCGGGAACCAGGGCTCACCTATTAGCCACACCCGATGCCTTTGTAGTTTGGCCATCACATTTGGGAAGCTGCTATTCCTCAGGATAAAGGCATCATGCACAGACCATGGGTACTGAGCATTGACATGGGAGATGTACTGGTCCGACAAGCACACCATCTGGACATTCAAGGAGTGAAAACTCTTTTGATTTCTGAACACCTGTTCATTTTGTTGGAGGGAGGGACAAATGCAATATGTGTTCCATCAATTGCCCCAATTATATTGGGGATCTGTCCCATTGCATAGAAGTCAGCCTTCACTGTGGCCAAATCCTCCACCTGGGGGAAAACAATGTAGCTGCATATGTGTTTAATCAGGGCAGACAACACTCTTGCCAGCACTATTGAGAACATTGGCTGTGACAATCCTGCTGCCAAGCCCACTGTCACTTGGAAAGAACCAGTTGCCAGGAAATGGAGCACAGATAGGACTTGCAAAAGAGGGGAGATCCCAGTGGGGTGACGGATAGCAGATATCAGGTCAGGCTCCAATTGGGCACGCAGCTCCGTGATTGTGGCCCTGTCAGGTCTATAGATGAGGATAATGTACCTGTCCTCCATTGTTGCCAACTCCACCAGGGGTCTGTACACAGGGGTATGTCTCCATCTCCTATTCATCCACATCAGTTGCAGTCTAAGGGGCAAAAGAGTGAGGAGCCGGTCACAAACTGAACATTGGAGTTATTACAGTACAATGTATGATGTTAATTTGTAATGTATAAGTGGCATTTGTCCTGTATGTCCTATTTTGAACTGTGACCCAGTTATTAACCAGGGATTTCCCCCTCCCCTCAAATGGCATTTGCCTGTCCTTGTGTCGAGGGACAGATCGAAGTGAGGTAATTCCGCGCCGTTGCAGGAGGCAGTCGGGAACCGCCGTGCAACTCCTCATTGGTTATTATTGGGCCCTATGTGGTACAGTGGCCAATGGTGCTATATGCCGGCGGAGACAGTATGCACCGCCGCGGACGTGACCACCATTTTCTATCTGATCCCTCACTTCCTTCCTGACCTTCAACAGGAGAGGACCTACACTGCATTTGCTGCTCTGACCTGTGTCTGGAACCTACCCAGGCTCGTGTGACTGGGGAAAGGGCCTCTGCCTTCACCTCGGCACTTGAAGCGACTGGTGGATGGGGTCCTACCCCAGTACAGACTGCTGTATGGGTCTCCAGACCAACAGGTGAGTACACTGTGAGTACAATGCATGTGGCATGAATGCATGGAATGGTGTGTGTGAAGGCCTCATGTAGGGGGGGTGGGTGGATGTCCCCTGGGCGGTGTGCAGCTTGTGTGCTGGGCCCTGTGTGTGCAAATGGACATGTGAAGCAGTATGGTGGGCCATAAGTGTAACAGGCAGGACCGTCTGACTGATACAATTTCCGGTGTGTATTTCTCTGCAGGTCAGAGACCATCAAAAGAAGGGTATATGGCGTGCCATCACCAAGGAAGTGCGGACTCAGTGATTCTGTGGCAGGCGGAGCACCCACTGTCGGAAACTGTAGGAGCACCACAGACGCTGGGCACAGAAGACGGCAGAGGCCCAGCTGGGTATGGCCTCCCAACGAGGAAGGGGTGCTCATTGAACCCTGACCCCCCTGATGGCCCTGACCTATCAGGAGCTGGATGGACGCTTGAGGGCATCACAGCAGCCACAAGGGGGTGAGTACAGTGCCCATCATCACTACTTACGCATTGTAGGGGGGTACCCCGGTGGGGGATGTGTGTCAGTGGGTGCCCCTAGGCCAGGCCTGAAATTGCAGAGTAGGTTCCATGGTGGGCAGGGTTCTAAAGTGATAATCCTGCTACCTAGCTTATAGGCATCCCCAACTGGTCAGGGCTGTGTGGGTCCAAGATGTGCTGCATTTGGTGGTATATGCACCTCCCCATGCCTTGGTGGCTAGCAAAATAACTGGTAGTTCAATGCATAGTGCATAGGGCTGTTCCCTATGTGTGAGGGTGCTGTGTACGCCAACAGTGGTGTTGATGCAGCCATTGACCAAGTGTATCCTTTGTCTCTTCCCCCCCTTTTTGTTTTGTCATCCTGTCCTTATGTGGATTAGCATCATCTGGTGGAGGAGCAGAGGCACCGAGGACGGAGGGAGCTCCATCCCACAGGACCCAGGAGGCAGAGTCCATTGACGGTGAGGGCACCAGTGGGACAGAGGGCGAGGGGAGCACCAGGGCGGAGACTGGAGGGGACAGTTCGGACACAGATACCTCCTCCGATGGAAGCTTCCTGGTGGTGGTGGATACTTCTGTGACCACTCCAGCTACAGGTACAGCCACCACCCCCAAACCAGCACCTCCCTCCCAGCAGCCCCTCATTGAGTTGCCCGTGCCCGCTCACCCAGGAGGGTGGGCATCTCCTTTGCCCCAGGCACCTCAGGCCCTGCCCAAGTTAGCCCTGCTGCCCTGAGTGAGGAGGCTATTGACCTCCTGAGATCCATCTCTGTAGGGCAGTCAACCATTGTGAATGCCATTCAGGGGCTGGCAGCCCAAATGCAACAGACAACTGCATTCCTGGAGGGCATTCACACTGGCTTGGTGGCCCAACAGAGATCAATCCAGACTCTGGCCTCTTCTCTGATGGCAGCCATTGTCCCTGTTTTCCCCCTCCCCCCTCCAACCTCTTCTTCCCAATCCCATTACCCCAACCCCAACCTATTCCAAGCACTCAGGCAGACGAGCATGCACACAAGACAACACACAGTAGTGGCACAGGCAAACACAAGCACCACACATCATCCCACAGGCACTCACACAAACACCATCCAGATGCAGACATACCAACATCCACAGTGTCCCCCTCCATCTCCACCTGCCTCCCAGTTCGGTCTTCACTCACACCTGCATGCACTACACCATCATACACTACCAGCATCACCACCACACCTAGCAGAACACTCACCTCACAAAAGCTTCCAGCCCATGCACCTGCACCCAAACACAGCAGACAGACACCTCCAACAACCACTCCCTCTTCGTCCACTCCCAAACCTTCTCCCTCTTCCCGCCCCAATGTCCCTAAGAAGTTTTTCCTCTCCACCATTGACCTCTTCCCTACCCCTCCCTCCATCCTTCACGTCTGGCCAGGGTGACAAAAACCCAGGCAAGCACCTCAGCCACCCAGTCCACGGGCCCAGTAGTCTCCACACCCACTTGTGGTGGGAAAGGATCCAAGGCACCGGCCAGCCTCAAACAAAGTGTGCCTGCCCCAGCTGCTGCCTGGAAGGGCAAGGAGCCTGTCCCAAGTGCTGCCAGGAAGGGCAAGGAGCCTGCCCCAAGTGCTGGCCGGAAGGGCAGGGTGCTTGCCCCAAGTGGTGCCAGGAAGGGCAAGGGGCCTGCACCAGCAGGCAGGAAGGACAAGGGGCCTGGTGCAGGGACTCAGACGGAGCCCCCACCACCAACCATGGTTGTACAACCATCCAAGGCTGCGGGGGATGGGCGGGAGCCTCACCCCACCACCAGCAGTGGGCAGCCATCCGAGGCTGCAGGGGTTGGGCTGGAGCCTGCCCCTACCACCACCACCAGCACCACCACTGAGCAGCCTTCACCAACGGCGGACGGTATGTAGTCCTGCCTCCATGGGCTGCTGTGTGGCCTGCCTCCTGCAAATCCTGTGGGTATGACACCCAGCTGAGAGACTGTGACCTTTCACTCCCCAGGAACAAGAGCACAGGGCACAATACCCCCTCCAGAACCAGTGGAGAATTACATCCACTACCTCAGTCCTTGGCAGGATGAAGCACTCTGGGCACCATGCCCCCTCCAGAACCAGTGGAGTATCACATCCACTACCTCAGTCCTTGGCAGGATGAAGCACTCTCGGCACCAGGCCCCCTCCAGAACCAGTGGAGTATCACATCCACTACCTAAGTCCTTGCCAGGAAGAAGCACTCTGGGGACCAGGCCCCCTCCAGAACCAGTGGAGCCTGTTATCCACTTGAGAGACTGTGGTTTTGCACTCCCCAGGATAAAGCAGTGGGCAAACCACCCACTGGAGAGACTTGAGAGACTGTGGCTTTGCACTTCCCAGAATAAAGCAGTGGGCAAAGCACCCACTGGAGAGACTTGAGAGGCTGTGGTTTTGCACTCCCCAGGATAAAGCAGTGGGCAACCCACCCACTGGAGAGACTTGAGAGACTGTGGCTTTGCATTCCCCAGGATAAAGCAGTGGGCAAACCACCCACTGGAGAGACTTGAGAGACTGTGGCTTTGCACTCCCCAGGATATAGCAATGGGCATGGAGCCCCCTCATACAGCAGTGGCGTTGTGCGTTCATCAGGCTGAGGTGCCCCCCACCCCCTTCCCCTGAGGTGCCTGTATATTTTCGGTGTGATGCCCCAGCTATGTTCTCACCGTTTCGAGTCAGGTATCATGTGTGAGCTTCGCCCATGTATTTTGGGCCCAGTGGTCCACAGACAATGATTGGTACACTACCCGGACTTGTGTAGTTGGTGTACATATTTGTATATACTGAATTTTGACTTTTGACTAATGGATTTTTAATGATTACAATTGTTACAATCATTTCCTTTTGTCCTTGCATTCTTCCAGGCAGTGGGGGGGTCGTATATGTAATGTTGATGCATGTATTTGTGTGTATGTTGTTGGGTGTGAGGGTGAGGGTGGGGGTGTTGCATATGTGTGTCACTCTCTTTCCTACCCCCCTCCCCTGTGTTGTAGGTGCAGTACTCCCTGTAGTCGCCGCCGCTGGTACTCCTGGTAGAAGAGGAGGTAAACCCACATAGGTAACACCTGAGGTTCGGGCTCCATGGAATCCTGGTTCCTCGTTGGGTGTCGAGGCGTGAGTGGCTTCCCTTCTGTGTACTGTTTCCGCTGTGCTTTTGATAGCATCGGTTACGCCCCGGAAAAGGTAGCGGATAGGCATCTTGAAATACGGTGGGCGGTACTTTGTCTTCCGCCTGTCTGTTGGCGGTTACCGCCGCAATGTTTGTTTCTACCGCCGTGGCGGTCGGAGTGTTAAAGTGGCTGTCTATGTTGGCTGTTTCCGCCACAGTCGTAATCCCATTTTGTTTCCAGCCGGCCTGTATGCGGTATTACCGCCGCTTTAACACTGGCCTCCAGGGTTGTAATGAGGGCCTAACTGTTTTATTATAAAAACATCTCTGTCCCTGGCATCTTAGAGGGGGTTCCAGCCAGATGACTACTACTGCATGCTGTCTGACTTCGCTACAGCTGCTTGCTGAGTCTGCCGATTCCCTGGCCTACATGGGGATGGTGTCTCAATAGACAACAGGCTTCTCCACTACTGTCATACTCAGGTATGGGGGATGATGTCTTCATGGGAGGTCCTGAAGGGTGGTTTAGAGCTTATCCTGCAGTGCTGTAACATAGAACATTAGTGGCATAGGCAGGAATCACACACCCTATATAGTGACAGTATGGTGGGACTTTTCTTTTTTTATTCTTGTCCTCATAATGCTACCATTGAGCACCAGCTGGATTACTGCCACCTCATGTGCTTGTGGTTGAACTCGTTATCACGTCCCTCTAGGCCATGGGATGGGATGAATTTCCCAGCCTAACTGAGTCAGAGGCAACTAATAATCGGACAAAGGAACACATATCAAGCATATCAAAACTTCAGCAATTCCCAAAACCTTTCCCAATTCCCCTTTGCTTCTCTCCTTTCTACTTCCTTGAAAAAAAGTACAAATCTTTTCCATGCATGCTAAGTGGGAGACGAAGATTGTGCCCAACTCCTACAGATTTCTCTCCTTGCAAGTAGTACCAAATAAAACACCAGGCCTCAATGGTGCTGATTGGAAATGAGGCAGTCTGCTTTCTGAGGCGCTATCCCAAACAAGATCAGATAGGGGCTCACCTCCATAACAGTGCCCAAGGAGCGAGAAATAGTCTTACCCTCCGCTGTCCAAAATTCCTCCAATTTCGGGCAGGAGGCAAACATGTGCACATCTTCTGCCTCAATGCAGCCACACCACTTACATATGCAGGTTGCACTGCCTCTTATCTTTGCCAGTTTATGGGGCATCCAATACGATCTGTGCACAGTGAAAAAATTGTTTCTTCTTAGTGCAGAAGGCTTAACTGCTGAATATAAAGTAGCAAAGGATACTTGCCATAAGTCCTCCAGCTCCTCATCCGGCAAGTATCCCCTCCACCCGACATGTAATGATTGCATCGAATCCTCCACTGCTAACAGAATATGCTGGTACCACAGTGCCACTTCCTTCTTTAAGGCCCCTTGCATCTGGAGGTCTAATTCCAATTGACTTGGTTCAAGGCCCACACACCCCTGATTCTTAAGCTACCCGTTCACCTGATAGGTCTTGAAGCTACATACAGTCCCCTCTTTCTTGTTACTTCAAAACTCTCACATTAACCTTTGCCTATGGTAAACCAACAGCCCCCATCTAGTAACCCCGCTTTGTTTTAAAGGTACAGCTAGACTATCCAGTAAACACTCACGGGTCCAGGTGAGTCCCAGACAGGGGATACCCTACTATAAAACCCGATACCTAGTAGGGATCTAATTTCATACCAGGTGGTAGCTGCTGCCCGCAAATATTTCAGCCTGACTTTCTTAAAGAATTTTGGTATCCCAAATTTATAGGAGAAACCTTCCTTTGGTAAACCTGCAAGCATTGCTCCAAACATAACCCCCAATGGCAACTCATCCGGATTTAATAAGAGCATCCTATTATTCTTCAGCTGGAAAGCCCAACAATAGAACTGCAGATCCGGGAGGGCCAGTCCTCCTAAGCCAACCCTCCTCCTCAATTTTTTCCAAGATAAGCGTATACCTTTGCTGGCCCAGATAAAATAGGTTATCTTCCCTTGCAGTTTTGAAATGGCTTTTTGTATCAAAGGTTAAGGGGATATTCCCAAACAAAAAGGTGATTTTTGGCAGGAAGGACATCTGCACTAAATTGATCCGCCCATACATAGTGAATGGAAAATGACTCTTTTAACAAAACTCGTACCTCGCTATCCATCTTCTCCAAGTTTATATCTGCCATTTTCCCAAATCCTGACATATTTATGACCAAATACTTCATCTCAGAAACCCTTCTTGGATCTCCACTATTAAAATTCCAGGTCATTATTTCTGTTTTATCGTTGTTTATCTCATAACCGCCAAGCTTTGAAAAAAACCCTGGCTACTCTCCTAAGATTCAGAAGGGTGAAGGTAACATTAGAGGTATATACTATCAGATCATCTGCATATAAGGCGATTTTCCTGGAAAAATCACCTACCACAAAAGGCCTTATCTGCTCATTTAATCTTAAACTCTCCTCAAAAGGCTCAATATAAAGGTCGAAGAGAACAGGTTAAAGGGGACAACCTTGGCGTGCCCCTCTTTCTATTTTCACTTCTGAGAATAAGCTACCATTCACCAAAATCTTTGCGGATGGCGCACTGTAAATCCTCGCCAACACATTTATCAGAGATTTGCCTATCCCAAAGTGGGCTAATACCACCAAAATGTATTGCCAATTCACATGGTCAAACGCCTTGGCAGCATCCACCGTCACAACTGCTAGTGGTAAATCCAAAGTTGTGGCCAGATCAATGGAACCAATCAAAGTGTGATTCCTCATATTCCTACCGAACAGGAACCCTCATTGATCTTGATGTACCAAGTGCCCTACTAATTTACTTAAACATGCTGCTAAATTGCTAGAGAAATCTTTATAGTCACAATTAAGTAACGAGATTGGGCAGTAAGATTGACATTGTAGGGGATTCTTACCCGGCTTCAGTATTAATGAGATAACGGCTTTGTTCCATGATCTCGGAATTGGATCACCTTCTAACAATATAGCGTTAAACAGCTCCACCCAGACTGGGATAATCACCTCCTCCATCACGGAGTAAAGTTCATAAGGAATCCCATCAGGTCTTCCTGCTTTTCCTTTCTTCGCCTTTCTAATCGCCGACAAAATCTCACTACCAGTAATGTCCAAGCACAAACACTGTACCTGCTCACTAAATAGTTTCGGAAGATATTTCTGCCTAAGCCAAGCTTCTACTGTCTCTGTATCTACCCCCAGATGTTCTCTATATAACTCCTGGAAGAAAGTTTTAAAAGTGGCTTTTATCTTAGAATTATCTTCAGCAACCAACCCTGGTCTCCAACCATGATCTTCTTAATGTTATTCTGGTGCGTTTCCAATCTAGATTTCCAGGCCAGCAACTACCTCCAGCTTTCCCCATATATTATATCAGGGGCTCTACTGTCTTCCCATTGCTGTGACACTTTTTCCTCCATCCTAACCCTGAACTCTAGCTGCAGATCCTGCACATCCTCCAACATTTTCACCCTTCCTGCCTCATATAATATGTTGGTTTTTAACACCTCTTCCATTCTCGCTATCTTCCCCTCCATTTGAGACTGTTGTAATTTCTCCTGCCTTACCCAATGTGCTGCTAAACTATTTATTGCCCCCCTGGACCAGGCCTTATACATATCCCATATCACATGTTTTGGAGCAGTTAACTGATTCCAGGAAAAAAACTTCTTAGACTGTTGTAATATCTTAGCATCTAACCCTGCCTGTAACAACATCCTTCTGTCGGCCGTCCACCTCCTTTCTTCCCATACTTTCTTCTGATCAATATTTAAGAACAGGGCAGGGCGGTCCGATAAATGGGTTGGGAGGTGTTCTAGTTTCATAACTCACTCCATCTTCTTTCTTTCAATAAAGAAATAATCAAGCCTTGAGAAATGCCCATTCTTTTTACTGTGGAAAGTATATTCCCTACAATTCCCTTTTGTTCACCGTAAAACATCACATAAATCAAAATTTTCCATCATATCCAACAAATCAGCTCTAATCTTCGGGGAACTAATTTGTATCCTCTCTGAGGAACTATCTAGGGTGTTATCCAGTAAAACATTAAAGTCCCCACCCTAAATAATAGGGCCTTTGGAATGAAGAAGATTTGTAAAGAGCTGAGACAACGGGGTGATTTAATCTACATTTGGTCCATAGTAACTTAATAAAGTGTACAAGGAGTCATTAACCTTTATTTCTGCAACTGTTCATCACCCTCCTTCATCCACCTTATATCAAACTAAGTTCGCCACTGATTTTACCTTGATTACCAGGGTAACTCCTTTAGTACAATGTACTTGATCCGCTGCTACTATACTCTCCACCCATCTCTGCTTTAAAAAAAGATCCCTACATTCCTGTCTCAGGAGGTGCGTTTCTTGGAGCAAAATATTTTGAGCATTGATTTCTTTTAGATGTTGTAAAACCATTTGCTACCTTTTAGCCACATGTAGCTTATTTACATTCTAAGAGAGAATCGCCGAAGTTTTCATCATACTTATCTCACCTAAACCCATTCCTTCCGTTCCTCCCATTCCTGTTCCTCCCATGACCCACAGCCTATGTGTCTAGTTTATGCTTCACTCTGGTTACTTAACACTTGACTGGTCTCCACCACAAGTGCCCCCCGTAGAAACCCTCCCTACTAAATTGCTAGGCATTTCCTAATGCCTGTTCCACCCTACCCTAAAGAAAAACCAACAACACTCATTCTCACTTTTTAGTTTCCGCTTGGGTGCTCCCCCTCTTTATCTGAGCAATAAAATCATCTACATCTGCTGGTTCAGAGAGGTTATGCATCTTATTTTGCCACATGACCTTCACAATGGCTGGGAACCTAAGTTGTGCCATAGCTCCCAACTTCTTTAAATCCTCCAATCTATTTCCCCGATCTCACAGGTCTATCAGCTGTCTCTTTAGAAATATCAGATCTAATCCTGAAGGTTACCCCTAATGCTTGCAATGAATCTGCTTTCAGGGCTAGCCCCAATATTTTTTCTTTCACAATATGAGAGAAAATTCACTAAAATCTTCAGAGGATTTTTTCGCCCAGGGTGTTGTTTAAAAGGGACTCTATGGACTTACTGAGGTTATGCCTCAGGTATGTCCATCAAACTATCTTGAGGGAAAGAGTTCTTCAACAAATTGATTACAAATATTTTAACATCCGCCTCTTCCATCCCTTCTTTTACACACAGGATTCTGACATTATTTCTTCTAGCATTATTTTCAATTCTTTCCTGACTTGCAAATAAGTCTTTTTCGCTCAACTTGAAGCACATCAACTCCCGGGAATTTTCTTGCACCACAGTTTGAAGGTCCTGAAACCCATCTTCCAAATCCTGTGTATGCAGAGTTAAGGTTTGTATCTTAGCTTCTAAGCTAGAGCAGGTAGCCTGAATATCTTTCTGGTTTTCCTCTGAGGTTGTAAAAAGCTCTTTAATCTCTTGGGTTAGTTGAACGAACGCCTGCTGAACCAGATCCCATCCATTATGTCTGCCATTCCGTGTATCTGCATCCTCCACCACCAACGTCTCATACTGCACACTACTCTCTCCCGTGAGAACCCCCATTTCGACTGAATTGGTATTGTCTACAGCCAAACCTGCAAATTTATTATGCATTGTCAGCATTGTTGTCACTGGAAGTCTGAAGCGGAGAATGACTACTCAGAGTTAGTTCTCCTAACTTCCATGTTTCTCGATTCGTAAGAGTCATTTCCTTCTGCCCTGCCCTCACTGGTGAGGCCACTTATATCAGTTTGTATTTCAAAGTAAATTTTTGGAGAGGGTGTAATTCTCTGAGGGTTTTAAGGCGAAAGGGTCTGTTTCTCAATTGGAGGGGCCCCTGCCACTGTTTTTGCTGAATAATGTTTAGAGTGAGGGGCTTTAACTGAAGAATTCCTTGGCTGAGATTTAACTATTCTAACAGGCACGCTTACTTTCATTTGTTTTGGGCCAACACTATCTTTTCTGCCAACCCCCTGATTGTTGCGGGCCTTAAAGTATATCTGTCAACACAATCCTCTACAGATTTAGTTCTTCCCTGCTTCTTATAAAGTACACTTTTAACATGTTGGGAACCTAAGCTAGCCCCTGCACCAGGGCCCAGCTCACCATCAAGCTGCCGTCCATCATCCTCCATTAACAAATGCTGCCTGCAGACTTTAACCATTGCAACCCTCTTCTTCAATTCATCTCCTCTATCCCAGCACTTATCCTCCTTTCGGCTCAAAAGTTCTGCCTTGTGCTGGCTCTACCACCGCTTCCCTTGACGTGACCTCCAACCCAGCAGCCTCCCTTGAGCAGCACCCAGAGTGCGCCAGCCGGCACAGCCCAGCACTGATCCTCCACAGCCACCATCCACCACCCGCACTTCCGCCCTGACCAACATCGGTAAGTTTGAAGGGGGGGGGGCCCTATATTGCTGCGCCACTCACAAGGTGAGGTGAGCGGTGCAACGGATTTCACCCGTGGTGAGGTTTTTCCTCAGGGGGGATCTCCGAACGGCGGCTAACCGGCCATCATGTTTCCACGCCCTCAGTCTGTTCCCTGTACGTCAATTTCTTCCAAAATTCCAATTTCATCCACTTTCCTTGTGTTTCACTTTTCATGTCACCCTTCTGCTTCTAATACGTTTTATCATCCTAATTATTGCATTGATTCAATACATCTTATTGAACAGGTCCCTGCTTCTGTTTGTCTTTGCATGTGCCAGACGAATGTAACTGTGAGAAAAGGATGAGATCTGATCCACCACAATTTCCCTGAGAAGTCTCAATGTCATGTGCCCGGTTGCCGCAAATCATCACTGCTCTTGGGCAGAGGTGAGGTGCTGCTAGCTGACCAGAAACGGATTAGACCAACATTTGTCACATGCTGAGGGATTGAGCTCAGTTCCCCATCATTCAGGTGATGCTGCCGCCCAAATCAAGCAGCTTCATTGGTACAATGAGAGCAAAAGCAACATGGTGCCGCCAACGTTTGTTCAGGCACTGTTTTTCACATCTCCCTGAGTATCTCTGTCTCACTACGTGCTAAAGGCACCTCAATACTATATACGGAGACACCTGTGGTATTGAGGATTTCCTCCTTAGCTAGATAGGTAGTACCTATTTGCTGCTGTAGGTTGTTCGAGCTTGAACCTTAAAAGGAAAATCCTCATTGAGTGTCCCTAACTCTGAACAGGTACATTTACCATGGAGAACCCTGGATGGTAATTGCAGTAAACATGCGACTTCCCCTCACTGCTCATTTATTAGCTAATGTCTTACAGCTCAGGGAGGTCCTGTTACATTTGTAGTTGAGGCTCATCCAGCCTATACAGTAGAACAGAAACATTTTATTCTTGGGTCAATTTTCCAGCAGCTAATAAGAACACTAACACATTTCATCATTTTACACCTGCTAATATACCTGCATAATACAGAGCATATGCATATTTAGAGATACCTCTATCCTTTCAAGACCACCATAACTGGCTTGATGGCACCCTACCCCACACAATTCTTCATGTTAGGTTAGGTCCTCTGAGTAACAATGGTCCTACATGGCCTTTATTGGCTACTACACACCTCACCTTGATGTAGACACCTTTGCTGCAGCCAAGGTTTGCCATCTATACATTGAGCTTACAGCAATATATAGACTCTTAGTAGTTTGTAATACAAACATTAAATACTAACCCAGTACGTGCTGCTCCAGCACAACCGAATGCTGTCACACCAGGCATTAACCCCGCAACTGTACATTCAATAATGGTTAAGGTACCTGCCAAACGGTAAGACATTTTATTTTGGTTAGCTCAAAAAATAAATGCACTGGAGGCAGTATTTTCCCATACAGGACCTCAAGATAAACATAGATTTCTCATTATGTGCTTGCCATTTGGGACGGTTCCCGCAGTAGATAAATACAACACTTGGGGTCTGGTATTTGCCACTCTCTATACTACAGCATATGATACACCAACACTTGCCAATAGTCAGGAAGTGTTCAAATAAATTCAAGATGAATACAGGGATGCCCCTGCTATAGATTGGGGGATACAATTAATGGGCAATTATGACATTGTGTCTTCAATAATATGAAGTAGACTTAAAGGGGAATAAGTAGCATTAGCAGTGCGCATGTGGTGCCAGGATGTTCCTGTACAGGATCAAAAACGAGCTGCCAAAGGTTATCGCAGGGACCTCATCTATTATTGGTCGGGATAGTCTGGTAGTCACACCTAGTAAATCCAATAAGGATTCTACAAAGCAAGCACCTGAGGGTTAAAAAAATAACGCTGGCTAAACAAAATAAAAACCTAAAAAAGAAAGGGTAGGATCTCTGCTTTCAGAGTAGCCTCATAACCCCTATAATCTTAGAAATAGAGAATATATAAAAACTAATTATAAATATCATTCTCGATCATTCAGGACTCAACGGATAAACACAGTGAGAGAGGTGGGCAGTCAGAGCAGTGAACTGAGTACATGAAACCGAGAAATAAGTCACAACGCTCATCAGAAGTTTCTATCAAGAAAGAAGAGAAACTTCCCCAACAAAAACCTCTATTTGAAAAGAAGTTGGCAGTGAATTTTGTACGAAATGCCACTCAGGGTGAGAGCTTTACTGAAGAACAGGAAGTGGGTCCAGGCCCTGTTAGACTGCACGGTAAAGGTCACAATAGTTCGCCGGAATCTTCAAGAGGATCTGGAGGTGTGTTGTAGCACTTCCAAGAGCCTGATTGTAGTAAGGTGCTGTTGCATGCAACATTCACACTTATTTGTGTATATTCATTACATCCTTGTAGGAAGTTGGCTCTGTATATACTATTTCAAAGTAAGAAATAGTGTGCACAGAGTACAAGGGTTCCCCTTAGAGGTAAGATAGTTGCAAAAAGAGATAATTCTAATGCTCTATTTTGTGGTAGTGTGGTCGAGCAGTAGGCTTATCAGAGGATAGTGTTAAGCATTTGTTGTACACATACAGGTAATAAATGAGGAACACACACTCAAAGACAATTCCAGGCCAATAGGTTTTTATATAGAAAAATATATTTTCTTAGTTTATTTTAAGAACCACAGGTTCAAGATTTACAAACAATACTTTAAATGAAAGGTATTTCACTCAGGTATTTTAGGAACTTTGAATAATCACAATTGCATGTACAGTTTTGACAAAAATGGCAATAAGCTATTTTAAAAGTGGACACAGTGCAAAAATCACCAGTTCCTGGGGGAGGTAAGTAATTGTTACGTTCACAGGTAAGTAAAACACTTACAGGGTTCAAAGTTGGGTCCAAGGTATCCCACCGTTGGGGGTTCAAGGCAAACCCAAAGTTACCACACCAGCAGCTCAGGGCCGGTCAGGTGCAGAGGTCAAAGTGGTGCACATAGGCTTCAATGGAAATAGGGGTGCCCCAGTTCCAGTCTGCCAGCAGGTAAGTACCCGCGACTTCAGAGGGCAGACCAGGTTTTTTTTTTAGTAGGGCACTGGGGGGGGGGGGGCGGGGGGCACAAGCAGGCAGAGAAAGTACACCCTCCGCGGCACAGGGGCGGCCAGGTGCAGAGTGCCAATAGGCATCAGGTTTTCAATAGGAATCAATGGGGAGACCCGGGGGTCTCTTCAACGATGCAGACAGGCACAGGGGGGGCTCCTCAGGGTAGCCACCACCTGGGCTAGCAGAGGGTCGCCTGGGGGTCGCTCCTGCACTGGAGTTCGGTTCCTTCAGGTCCTGGGGGCTGCGGGTGCAGTGTGATTTACAGGCATCGGGTTCCTTGAAGCAGGCAGTCGCGGTCAGGGGAAGCCTCTGGATTTCCTCTGCAGGCGTCGCTGTGGGGGTTCAGGGGGGGTCAACTCTGGCTACTCACTGGCTCGCAGTCGCCGGGGAGTCCTCCCTGTAGTGTTAGTTTTCTGCAGGTCAAGCCAGGGGCGTCAGGTGCAGAGTGGAAAATCTCACACTTCCGGCGGGAAACGTGTGGTCTTTAAAAGTTGCTTCTTTGTTTCCAAAAGTTGCAGTTTCTTGAACAGGGCTGCTGTTCTCGGGAGCTTCTTGGTGCTTTAGATTCAGGTAGTCCTCTGAGGCTTCAGAGGTCGCTGGACCCTGTGGGATGCGTCGCTGTTGCAATTTTCTTCGAAGTAGGGAGACAGGCCGGTGGGGCTGGGGCTGGGGCCAAATCAGTTGTCGTCTCCGTCTTCACTGCAGGGCTTCAGGTCAGCAGTCCTTCTTCTTCTTTAGGTTGCAGGAATCTATCTTCCTCGGTTCTGGAAGCCCCTAAATACTCAATTTAGGGGTGTGTTTATGTCTGGGAGGGCAGTAGCTAATGGCTACTGGCCCTGAGGGTGGCTACACCCTCTTTGTGCCTCCTCCCTGTGGGGAGGGGGGCACATTCCTAATCCTATTGGGGGAATCCTCCTTCTACTAATGGAGGATTTCTAAAAATAAGAGTCACCTCAGCTCAGGACACCTTAGGGGCTGTCCTGACTGGGGGGGTGACTCCTCCTTGTTGTTCTCATTATCTCCTCCAGCCTTGCCGCCAAAAGTGGGGGCAGTGGCCGGAGGGGTGGGCATCTCCACTAGCTGGGATGCCCTGTGGCGCTGTAACAAAGGGGTGAGCCTTTGAGGCTCACCACCAGGTGTTACAGTTCCTGCAGGGGGAGGTGAGAAGCAACTCCAACCAGTACAGGCTTTGTTCCTGGCCACAGAGTGACAAAGGCACTCTCCCCATGTGGCCAGCAACATGTCTGGTGTGTGGCAGACTGGCAAAAACTAGTCAGCCCACACTGGAAGTCGGGTATGTTTTCAGGGGGCCTCTCTAAGATGCCCTCTGGGTGTATTTTTACAATAAAGTGCACACTGGCATCAGTGTGCATTTATGGTGCTGAAAAGTTTGATGTTTTCAGTGTAGCCATTATGGTGCTGTGGAGTTCGTGTTTGACAGACTCCCAGACCATATACTCTTATGGCTAACCTGCATTTACAATGTCTAAGGTTTTGCTTAGACACTGTAGGGGCATAGTGCTCATGCACCTATGCCCTCACCTGTGGTATAGTGCACACTGCCTTAGGGCTGTACGGCCCGCTAGAGGGCTGACTTTTTTATACCCTAGGCAGTGTGAGGTTGGCTGGGCACTTTGAGGGGAGTGCCATGTCAACTTAGTCATTTTCTCCCCACCAGCACACACAAGCTGACAAGCAGTGTGTATGTGCTGAGTGAGGGGTCCCCAGGGTGGCGTAAGACATGCTGCAGCCCTTAGAGACCTTCCCTGGCATCAGGGCCCTTGGTACCAGGGGTACCAGTTATAAGGGACTTACCTGGGTGCCAGAGTTGTGCCAATTGTGGAGACAGAGGTACAGTTTAGGGAAAGAACACTGGTGCTGGGGCCTGGTTAGCAGGGTCCCAGCACACTTTCAAATCATAACTTGGCATCAGCAAAGGCAAAAAGTCAGTGGGTAACCATGCCAAGGTGGCATTTCCTTACGATCCTTGAATATCAAGTTTGCAATAATCAGTGCTTGTTAAATGTCTCATTTATTATAACCAATGCTTTCTGATTATGCACATTGTATCCCAGCTGCTAAACGTGTGCCAACTGTAGCTGCAAAAATGTGCTTTTCACAATGTGATCTGTATTGAACATGTACCACAATCCGGAGGATAATTGCTCATTTCCTTAACAAGCAACCACCTGCCTTTCCACCAGCTCCAACTGTAACTGCCAAAACACATGTGCTCTTCGCAATGCAATCTGTATTGAACACGTGCCACAATCAGGAGGACAATTGCTAATTTCCTTATCAAGCAATCAACTTCAAAAAGGTACATATGAACATTTGATTGTTTAAGGACGCTTGGGAGTCTGAGGCCTTGCTTGGCTTCGTACCTATTGCTCTGCTCACATGTTTCCAGTCAAGTCAAGTTCCTTGTCCTCCAGCCTGTCTCTAGTCAAGTTCCAGTGCAAATCAAGTTCCTTATCCTCCTGTCGAGTTCCAGTGTTCCTTGTTCTCCGACCAGCTCCCAGTTGAGTCCCAGCATTTCTCATCCTACAGACAGCCTCCAGTCGAGTACCAGTGTTCCTTGTCCTCCGATTGGCTTCCTGCGGAATTTCAGCTCTCCCTTTTCATCTTATGCCAACTATCCCATATTTTCTGTAAAAGGGAGAAAAAAATAATTCTTCTTAAATTTTCAAGCAAGTAATTTAATTTCAAGGTAAAGAAAGACTAATCCCCGAAATGAAACAAAACAGAGCTCTGTCTTTTAAATACTTTATGACAATAAGAACTAGCATGATATAGATGGAATCCAAAATACCGCTAAACAGACATTAAAGAAAGACATATTTCCTGTAACAAGCACTCCCCTGAGAATTAGGAGATTGGAGCAAGTTTACCAAAAAGATTACGCCAGAACACAAAGAAGCCCTTAGCCAAGTTGATTGTTTTTGAGTTTGGACATTGCTTCAGAGATTCTGAAAGTATTGTAAAAAGGGGAAGAGACTTATTCAGCCTTATGGAAACATATGCACAATGTGTCAACAATGTATAATTTTGCAATAGTTTATGCCAGTTGAATGAATTAATGAAGTCATTCTTTTGCAGCCCATAATCCTAAAAACTAAGAACCCAGTATTTTGAGAAATCAGAAGTCCTGACGCCCAATAAAACACACAGTCCAGGGTCCAGCAGTCCTATTCTGTAGTCCACAAAGCAGAAGCTGGTACTTTCTCTTTTTCTCTTCCCAAAACCCCCTTCCTCTTGAGGACTTGCGAGATGGCAGTGTACTCCTCATCGCTGCCACATTAGTCCTCACCGGGATTTAGAAATTGTCATTACTCCATCGGAATGCCTGGAATTTAGGTGAGTGGCTCGCACAGAACGAGGTGATAGCAAAAAATGAGTTTTTATAAGTTAAGATGCAGACATGCGCATCTTCACACCCTATAGGATGTATAAGTGGAAAATGCAATTAGAAGGAGACATTCAGAGCACAATTGATGCTATCGTTAGGGATTGTGCAACTACCATTTATGATATTTTATTGGCCGAAAAAGATTAGGCACCAGAATTTTTCTGTAATCACCCAAAATGGGGAAGAGTTAATTGAACCATCTTTCTCTCCATTCGTTCCCGTAAAGCTCAGGGAGGCTTGCGCTATTGATTGGGCGTTGGTGCAGGTACCCTCTCTGTATCATAACCATGTATCATGGGATAAAGATTCTCCCTACCATTTAATACCACTTAGGTCCCAACCACAACCCCAATATCCAATCAAACATGAAGCTAAAGTACCTGCAGTTAGAATACCAGGGTTTAATTAAACCTCACGTTTCACCAATGAATAACCTGTTGTACCCTGTAGCTAAACCGGACCATTCATATAGACTAGTCTTAGAATACAGACATTTAAATAGTCATATATGAACATTTCCTATTGAAAATGCACAGAGTACAGCACTTATTAACAATATAGTGCGCAAAAAATACAAAACAACTTTAGATATTTCCAACAGTTTATTCTGCCAAAATAAAATGCCTGAAAGTAGGGACTTAACAAGTTTTAGCGCTTAAGACTCGCACAACAAGTATTGCAGACTCCCACAAGAGCATAAAAACAGTCCAGGATTGTTTTCAGTTTGTGTTACTTCAATTTTACATGGCATTGCCTTGAGGCATTGTCCTACGCTAGGGTTCTTCAAACTGGGGGTTTCAAGTGATCCCGGGGGGGCTTCAAGTGATCCTGGGGGTGGCACCAGGCTCTGGCCAAAAGAAGCATTTTGGTAATAACAGGGCTTTGTTTTAAGCTGAAAAAAATGGCCAGCAATAAACCACTCTGTCATGGGCCATCACTAACATGTTTTGGATTTTATATCCAAGCTAGGATTATGTATTGAAAGGGAAGAGACTTCAAATACTCTTCAAAACCCCCCCCCCCACCTCTAATAATCATACTATGAATACTTTTACACATTAGTAAGGCCTGCCTGACCAGAACAGCATGTTTAAGATCATGTATTTGATTGCATTTTTAAAACAGTAACATAGCCTAACTGCAATGTGTAAATAAGTTTAGACATATTTAAACATTGGCAATTTAATAAAATATTTGTGAAATATTCAAGGGGGGGCATATGGCTTTTCCACTGGGGGCGGCATTAAAAACTTTGAAGACCACTGTCCTATGTAGATGATGTCTACTTTACAGATGATAATCTTGTTCAACACATAAAACGAGTAAGCCGCATTGTTGTGGGATTTGCCAAATTAGGCTACCAATGTAATTTTTTTTTATGGGTCAAATCTGTTTATTACATTTTAAATTATAAAACATTGCACATATACCGCATCACAGTATTGCCAAAAGGCACGTAATTAGCTTATGCCATGTGAAACAATAAAAAGAAGATAAAGGGGGTCATTCTGACCCTGGCGGTCCGAGACCGCCAGAGCCATAATGACTGAAAGCACCACCAACAGGCTGGCGGTGCTTTCATCCCTATTCTGACCGCGGCGGTAAAGCAGCGGTCGCACTGCCGGGGCCGGCGGTTTTCCGCCATTTCTGCCCCTGCGGCGATAATCCGCCAGGGCATCACTGCTTGCAGCGCTGCCCTGGGGATTATGACCCCCTTACCGCCAGCCTGTTTCTGGCGGTTTTCACCGCCAGGAAGAGGCTGGCGGTAATGGGTGTCCTGGGGCCCCTGCACTGCCCATGCCACTGGCATGGGCAGTGCAGGGGCCCCCTAACAGGTCCCCGGCCAGCTTTTCACTGTCTGCATAGCAGACAGTGAAAAGCGCGACGGGTGCAACTGCACCCGTCGCACGGCCGCAACACCGCCGGCTCCATTCGGAGCCGGCTCCTGTGTTGCGGCCTCATTCCCGCTGGGCCGGCGGGCGCAAGCTTGGTTTGCGCCCGCCGGCCCAGCGGGAATGTCGGAATGGGGGCCGCATGAGTGCGGCCGCATTGGCGGCCGCATGGCGGTTTCCGCCTGGCGGGCAGAGGTAGCCGCCCGCCAAGGTCGGAATGACCCCCAAAATGTTTAACACAACTATGTTTCCCCACTGCTGGTTGACAATGCAATAATCAAACGATCGCAGGCTGTATTACCGTGTAGATCTAGTCCAGAATAAACATCCCCTCTTAAACGACCTCCCCAGTAATCAATTAAAATTCAGAACCCTCAGATAAAGTGGACATGTCAGTTCTGAAAACTCCTCAGATAGGATACGTAAAAACGGTTGCCACAGTTCCCTAAAGTCCCCACTCCGCTGCTGTGAAGTCAGGGTAAGCTTTTCCATAGCGAGGATAAACCAGAGCTTGTGCAGCCAAAAGACTGTTGACAGAATCTGCCCTGTCCCCCACACTGATAGCAACAGCTGAACCGCAGCATTCAAGGCTAAGGCCATCTGCCGGCCCTTCAAAGATCTGATCGGAAAGGTGAGCAGATTGGGGAGACCCAGCAAAATATACGCAGGAAATCTAGGGATCTGAGTGTCAAAGGCCCTGTCCACAGTGTCCATTATGTCCTTCCAGTACCGGTGTAGTTTGGGACAATGCCATAGTAAGTGCACTAGCGAACCCCCACACCCCTACCCCCTCCAGCAGAGACTAGATTTGTTATGATTCCAAGCATGGATCCTATTCGGGGTGTAATACCAGGCGGAGGCTACTTTATAGGCTGTCTCTGTACCTGCTGAGTTATAAGCTGTGTGGTGCGCCCTATAAAAAACACTCTCCCACTCATCTTCCGATAGCTCCCTCCCTAATTCCTTCTCCCATCTCAATTGACCCGTAGTCTTGGTTGGGCGGACCTCCCCGCAAGAGGACATAGAGTTCAGAAACCACACGCTTATCACCCTTTTTCAATAGAATACATTTTTCAAACGGGGTTAACGGCCTATAAATTAATATCCTATTGGCTGGAAGCAGGGCCTTGTGTCTTATTTGATAGTACATCATCCTGTCCGCCTCGGTTAGACCATATTGCTCCCTCAGCTGGTCAAAGGGGATAACCCCCTGTTCATCAAATAAGTATCCCACCCTTTTGCAGCCCCCCTCGTACCACCGATGCAGTGCTTCAGGCTGTAGGCCAGGGCCAAAATCGGAGTTCGTGCCCAGTGGGGTCATTGGGGATGAGAAGGTCGTCAAACCCGCCCTGGTGGCCACCCGATCCCACACTCTCATCGTAACCTCCGTAACCGGTGATAAATACAACCCCTGCGCCCGATGAAAGTGCCTGAGCCAGGGTTCCTTCCATATGTGAGAGCCAACCACTGCCTGGTCCATGAAGCACCAATGCTTCTCAGAAGACTGTCGGCTCCTTTCCAAAAGGAAATGCAACTATACTGCCTGAAAGTATCGAAGGAGGCAGGGGACCGCCAGCCCTCCCTCTCTCTTAGGACGATATAAAACCTGCTGTGATATCCGCGACTCCTTCCCCTCCCATATAAATCTTAAGACCGCTGTTTGGAGGGACGCTATCGTTCGCGGGGGGTTCCAGCGAGAGCGCCTGGAACAGATAAATTATAAGTGGTAAGATGGTAATTTTCACCGCCGCAACCCTGCCCAGCCAAGACAGTTTAGGCCTCCCCATGACTCCAAGTCGCACTGCACCTCTCGCGTTAGTTTTGAATAGTTCAACTTCGCTGTACTGGCGACTGTGGAGCCCAGCTCAATCCCCAAATATGGGAGCCCGGAAGAAGACCATGTAACATGGAAATGGGCCTTCAGGTCCCTTTCATGCTCCGCAGTGATAAACCTGCCCAAAGCCTGCGATTTAAGCATGTTCATTCGGAATCCCGAGACCTGCCCAAATTCCTCTATAACCCCCATTAGCGCCGGTAGTGAGGTCGTGGGCCCTGCCAAAGTAAGAATAACGTCGTCCGCGTATAGCGAAATGAGATGCTCATCCCCCCAAACCTCAAACCCGTTATCTGAGGGTGATCCCTGACCCTCTGCGCCAGTGGCTCCATGTAAAGCGCAAACAGGAGGGGCGAAAGCAGACACCCCTGTCTGGTACCTCTTTGGACGGCGAATGGCAAAGAGAGCGTCCCGTTAACCCGGACCGCTGCCCAGCGTCAATAGACAGGAAGAGCGCCGCCCTATGGGAACGTTCAGTTTTGTCCAAGAGATGGAGCAATCGCTTGGTATTATCGCTGCACTGTCTGTGAAGTATAAATCCCGACTGGTCGGGGTCCACAAGCCCCGGCATATAATAATTGAGACAGTGTGCCAGAATGCCAGTAAACAGTTTGGCATCGATATTGAGGAGGGAGATCAGCCTATACGAGGTGCATTCCTCTGGGTCCTTTCCCGGTTTCGGGATAACAACGATAGTAGCGTCTAACATACTAGGAGAGAGCGCACCCGTTTGCCGAAAGGAGTTAAAAAGTCACACAAGAACGGGAACAAGTTCCACACAGAAGGATTTATAAAAAAGCGCAGAGAAACCATCTGGGCCAGGTGACTTCCCGGTCTGCAACAGAGAAATCGCAGATATAACTTCTTCAGCCCTTATGGGCTGGTCTAACAAGGCTGAATCTGTCGCAGACAAAGGAGTAATGGCTATGTCCTCTAAGAAGAGTTCTGGTGATAAGTCACTGGGCTTCTCAGCCATGTACAGATTTCAATAGAATTCCGCAAAAGCCTGCGCTATTCAGTCGCTCGTGCGCGCCTCTGCCCTCAAGGGGAGTCGTACCATCTTTATCAGTGACGCTGCACGCTGTGCTCTCAACCTATGTGCCAGTAACTTGCCGCACTTATTACTTCCTACATAATACTTTTTTTTTAGACGGACTACCGCATACTCTGCCCTGTCCCAGTCCAACCTCCTCAGCTGCTTTCGGACCTTCTCGAGCTCTCTCCATACTCTAGGAGCACCGGTGTGTTTATGTGAGCGCTCTAACACCCTCACTCGCTGTTCCAAGTCCCCCCTGAGTCGAGTCCTCGCCTTATTGTCCCTAGAAGAAAGCGACATCACCTCCTCCCTCACGACAGCCTTCAATTCCTCCCACAGAGTTGCAATGCTTGTTGTCCCGTTGTCGTTAAAGCTAAGGTAATCTATTGTTGCCTTTCGGATCGCCTCTACCGTTGCACCGTTCCGAAGCATCGAGTCCCTAAATCGCCATCCCGACGGACTGACCCTCTCCATGTCCACGTGAATCTCAACCGTTACCGGAGCATGATCCGACAAGGCCCGCGGCTCAATCGCCGAGTCGCTAACCCTGGGGAGAAGCACCTGGTATGCCGATGAATAAAAGGAGTAGTCCATCAACGTGGGGTGCTCACTTCTCCACACATCCACCAGACCACACTCACTCAGCCACTGCCGCCCTGCTTCATGACAAAGACCCAGTCTGACCATACCGTGGCCTGAGCGATCCAGGTCCCCATCCATCACCAAATTAAAATCACCCCCCAGCAACACAGCGCCATTAGGGGATTGGAGCAGCGGAGTCAGAGACTGTCTCAAAAAGGCTTCTTGTTGGGAATTGGGAGCGCATAGGGAAGCGATCGTGAAGGAGAAACCCCCCAGTCGAATCCTCATGGCCAAGAGCCTCCTCGGAACCTCATGCAATTTAGATATCACTTCCACCGGGAATGAGCGTGATAAAAGTATCACCACCCCAGCATGCTTTGACGGTAGCGAGGACCAAAACTGCCTGGGAAACCACTTAGAGCACATACGGTAGATATCTTTAAAGACAAGGTGCGTCTCCTGCAGAAGACATACATGACTCCCGGATCTCTCTAAGGCTGAGAGGATGGCTAGCCTCTTGGTAGGGTTATTTAGCCCCCTAACATTTAAGCTTATAAATTTGATGGTCATAGCCTTTATTAAAAAAACAAGCAGAGAAGACAAAAAAGCAACATAGGACTACCACCCACAATATTATCTAGACCGCCTAGAATACTCAGGCCTGAGGATGCCTTCTCAAAGAACCAGCATTGCAGGGAAATCCAACAACAAACAACCAAAAAGCACAACAGGTGCCTATGACACAAGAGTCCTCGATCGTCCATCAACACGAAGTAAAGACTCCAAGGGGCAATATATCCCACCATATCAGTGACTCGGTCCATTTCCCCCGCCGCCCCAACCCTCTGCGACAATCAGCATAATATTAAGGCTGCGGCCTGCAGTAATCCCGGGCGCCCCCGGGCGTCCAAACTAGGCTGAAGTACCAGCGGCCACGCTGTTCAAAGCGGCCTTTCTCTCCGATCTCAGCTCCGAGGCCGTCGGGCGGTGCAGCTTCCTTTTCTTTTCTTTTCTCCGCCACCTAGGAGGGCCCCCCGCTGAAAGAGCCACCCCTTCGTTCGCCTCCTGGCCTACATCCTCAAGGCCCAGGACACGGCCAGCCTCCATAACGGATTTCACCTGTCGAAGCTGTTCCTTCCAGCGAAAGACCAGGCGGAACGTATGGCCCCAGGAGTAGGACACATTGTGCGCCCTCAAATGATCCGTGATCGGCCTGAACTCTCTCCGTCTCTGCAAAGTCCGCACAGATAGATCATGAAAGAGCTGGAGTTCATGCCCACGAAAGGGTACACTCTGGAGGTTGCGGGCCCGCTGTAGAGTCTTTTCTTTAAGGACAAAATTGTGGAGAGAGGCTAAAATGTCTGGGGGGCGATCTCCGTGGGCCCCAGCGCGCCCAACTCGGTGCACCCGGACCAGGACTACCTCCTGTGTCTCTTCTGTGCCAAGCAAGGAGCAAAACAAATCCACCACGTAGCCCCCAATGTCCCCATTTTCAGCGCCAACCGGGGCCCCTCGTATACGAATATGTTGTCTCCTCTAGCAATTTTCCAAGTCCTCGATCGCCATCTGAAGAAGATCCTATTGCTCTCAGAGGCGGACTACTTCCTGTTGCAGGCCCACGACCTCTGCACCTTGAGGGATCTCACTATCCTCTAGCTGCGATACACGTTCACCCAAGGAGGTAACCTCTCCTCGTATCTCCTTCATTTCCGGTGCAATGTCCCTTCGCAGCTCTTGGATATTACCCCGGAGCGACTCAAACGGGGAGGTCAGAAAGCCCTTCTTGACAGAAGAACTCTCCTCTGGATCCGTCTCAACCCGACTCTCCAAGGCCCTCGTCTCAGATAAGTCCTCCGACACAGTCCCAGGTGTAAGGCGCGCCCCTGCCAACATATCCCTCACTGAGCGCTCACGTTCGGACTTTGATGTCGCCATTGTGCGCAGGCCTAATCACACCTCACCGGCTCAGCTCCGCAGGTCCTCCAAGTTCACTTTCCGAGGCCGATCAGTATGCGCCACTCTGTCCAGACCCGCGCCCAGGTCCAGCTCCCCGCCGCCTCCACTTACAGTGGTCCGCTCCGTGCGCCTTTTTGCAAAACTGCAGGGCCAAGCTATTTAAAAGTTCAGATGCTGGAGTAAGACCACCGGGGGGCCAGGTAGCTGGGCCCCCTCTCTCCACTGGGGCCCCGCACCTCACCGGTCCCGCCCCACGGCGCCAGGGCGAGGAAGCCCCATCAGCAGCCCCCAGTCCAACAGGGCATCCAGGAGCACCCCTCTCCCCTCAGGCACTCCAACCGCCAAGTGCCAGGTCCCACACTGATCTCCAGATAGTAAGGGGCCCAGGGTGAGCCCCCGGCCCTCAATCCCTGGCGCCACGTTTGCAGGGGCTGCCGAGGGAAAGACCTGTCCCGCGGCCCAGGCCGTGGCTCGCGCCACTCCGTGGCCACGCCCCAACTCCCGGGCCGAGCCCCGCTCCTCCCGCGGGAGCGGCGCAGCTTGACCCCAACCGGCGCCGAGAAGCCTGGGACACCCGGGGGAGCCCCGCAGCGTAGGGAAAGCCTCCAGGCTTCCCCCAGGCCAGCCGCGAGGCAATTTCTCGGGTCGAGGCGGCGGAGCGCAATTAGGAACATCCTAGCGCTCCGCCATCTTGGGCACGCCTTTAATTTTTTTTTAAACTAGCCTTCCTTAGTGTCCTATTTTTGGGATACAAATTATCAGATGACGGCAAGGGCCTAGCTCCCTACTTTCTAGAAAAGTGCACCCAATTGCAACCATTGAACACCATCAAAAAGCTCCAGTCATTGTTGGGCTTTTTAAACTTTGGCAGAACTTACATTCCAGATTATGCACAATGCATTAAACCATTATATCACTTAATACATCCTGACTTTTCAAGTAAATATTGGACAGTCTAACACACCCGTTCTTAGAGCATTGCAGCAAGACATGCTTTCAGCTAACACTTACACACAAAGGACAACAAAGCACATTTGGTTATCGCTGGTGCCATTGGTTTCATCTATGTAATGTTCAATGAGGGTGATACTGTCCCTATAGCATACAAATCACATCTGTGTTCCACAGCTGACCAATGCTTTGCTCCCTTAGAAACAAATCTGACTGCGGTACATTAAAGAGAGACCTCTGGCCCAGTGGAAACACATTATTGTTGTATCTCCGATCCCAGCATCTCTAGGCTGTCACAAAAGCCAATGTTCCTAGCACCAACGCACTACAACCACGTTGGATTCAATGGACAGCGTCTCTGACAGCCACTGATGTTGATTATGTTTTCAACCCTAAATTACAAACTCAAGAATTTCTCCAATATAAACTAGAATACACAGTTCCAGCAAACACTGTGGTCCTCATTACGACCTTCGCGGTCTAATGACCGCCAGGGTCTCTGTGGCGGTCAGACCGCCGCCAATGTGGTCTGCTACAATGTGGACTGCTACATTATAACCGCGGTGGTAGCGCCGCAGTTTGACTGCCAGCACCGCCAGTTTTCATCTCCATGACGGTCTGGTGGTGCTGGCAGTCCTAATCCACTTGGGGAGCGCTGCAAGCAGTACTGCCCTGGGGATTACGACCCCCTTCTCCACCAGCTGTTTCATGGCGGTAACCCCACCATGACAGGCTGGCGGAGACTGGCTACAGTGTGCCCCGGGGGGGCCCTGCACTGCAAATGCACTTGCCCATGCACTTGGTGAGCCCTGTCGCGATGTTCATTGCCTGCTTAGCAGTACAGCATTGCCGCCGGATCTATTACGAGCCAGAGACAATACTGTAGGGCATTTTCCACCTGGTAAAAACTGAATTTCCGCCCGCTGACCCAGCAGGAAGATCGTAATGGTCCCGGTGGCGAAGCAGCACAATGGTGGCAACCTACCTGTTGGAACTTCAGCAAACGGGCTTTTCCATCCACCGAAGTCATAATGAGGGCCTTTGTCTATTGAGCAATATCATACAATCATTTACACTGATGGTTCAACCGAACCAGCAATAGGCACTAAACATCAATACTCTGCCACCTGCGCGGTTGTAAGTGGCTACATGAAGGATGGTGAATTCCATCCACAACATACTTACGTGCATGACCTCAGGGGACTGCACACTTCAATTAGCTGAGCTCAAGGGTCTGTGGATGGCACTAGAAGACGGTTCCAGGACAATTAACATTAATAGTCTGTGATTTGTATTGGTGTGTCCAGTCCTTCATTGAATACATGCATTACTGGCCTCAGAATGGATTCAGAGGTTTGAACGGTAACACCATCAAACACAGACTACTGTGGGGGAAAGTAGTGGATCTAAAAGAAATGCTTCCCAATGTCCATGTTTTCCATACATTGGGGCATCAATGTCTTGGAATACACATTACATGTAATACCCTGGCTGATGAAGAGGCCAAATCAGCATTAGCTATGGCTTCTGTTGCTGCAATAACTCGTTCACGGACGAGGTTGGATGATGAAACATTGGCAGCTGTGAATGCTTCGGCTGAAAGCAAGCCCATGCCAAAGGCATATCCTGACAAATATTTCTACTGTATATCTAACCTAAATACTGCCCTACTAATATTAACAGGGGTGGATGATCATGTGATCCCCAACAAAGATCTGAGTTGATTAAAAGAGCGCATGAGGGAGTTGCTTCTGTCCATGCTGGTGTGGTGGCTACTATTTCACTATTACAATCACATTAATGGTGACCAGGTCTATACGAATAGACCAAACAGTATGTTCTTTGCTGTGACACCTGTCAGCAAATAAAAGGATCCACAGTTAAACGGCCACCACAGACACCTCTTCTAATTCCCAACAAACCTATACAATGTGTGTACCTGGGCCATTGTAGTTCCTTGACACACACCTGATAGGGCATACAAATACATCTTAGTTGCTGCCGACTTATGCTCCATATGTCTATGGGTATGACCACAATGCTCAGCTAACGCTCAAACTGTTAATAAAGATTTGCAAGTCTTTATCGGCACATATGCAGTTGCGCCTTTCCACTCGGACCAGGACCCTGCTTTTGCCTCAAGGGCGTTCAGGGACACCTTGACTTCATTAGCGGTCTAACTGTACTGTTCGTCTCAGGACTTAAAGCAGTTCTGTGACAACAACGCATCTGCCAGTACACCTCCTTAGGAATAAGGGATGCACCAATAACACCTACGGGCTGGATTTCAAAAGATGGGGATGTAGTGCATGAAAAGATTGCTGTGAAAAAAGGAGTTAGGTCCTTCTTATCATGCACTGGTTCCAGTCCTGGGAATACACAGTACCAGAACTGTTTTTCTAACGTCGCTGTCTGCTTCTAAAGAAAACCGTTTTGTCTCCACCAACAATGTCAAGTTACACCACATGGCCAATCCTACTCAGCAGACATAGAGTTCTCCTGGGTAGTCCCCCAACTCCCTCTCGCTACAGACCAGGATGTTCCTCTACAAGTTTTGAACAGCAACCCTAACACTTCCCTGACCTTGGGGAGGGGGGAAGATGATCTTTCCTTAGTACCACTAACTTCTTCTGCAATAAGAAATGTCCACAAAAATGAGCAATTGTTCTCAAATTCAACTCAAACAGATGGAATTCTTTACTATGATCCACCAAGGGAGACTTCTGCCAGCTCTCCTCTTTCAAACACGGCTCCAGTTTTTGTACGAACTGCTTTTAAATATTTTGTCGACGTCAATGACACTTTCACCAACTCATCTGCCTCTTCTGCAACAAAATTGTCACGAGCATGTAAGCTGATAAATTGGCTCAAAATTAACTATTTCATTCGTCCATGGAACTATCTGTGGCTCTTATCAACTGTACTAGCCTTCCTTCTTTGGATTGGGTTTATCATCATCTTTTTCTTATTAATACATGGTCATTACCTTACTGAACGCTCTGCAGTTAAACTGGTGGATAATGCTCTAAAACCACATTTTTACTCCTATAAGGTCCATCGTGATTTGTCCTTTGTGAACATTTCAGTTTATACCAATTCCTAATGGGATTATTTGGGATAAAGTATCTTTTGGGATATTGGGCCCGACGGAGGTTATTCAAATTCCATATGTGTTTAAACTTTCAATGAATGATGTAATAACACCTGGAGTTGTTTCTGATTATTGGGATATAAAAACAGTTGATTCTATGTTATTTGAACTAGAGCATTTTACTGTATTTGAAAGTGAAGATGTTTATCAATAAAAATAAACTTATGGAGATCTGTTCTGTTATAGTTATTATGAACATCATTTCATTCATAGAGCAAATACCCCAAAGACTATTTTTAATTACACACAGTGGAAACACTGAGTCCGCCAGTGGGAAGTTCTAAAACCTATTCTGAAAAGTTTGCATATTGTTCTGGGCACAATGTGAAAAATGCTGAGTCATAATATTCTAAATTGCCTATATTGGAAATGCACAATGTTTCATTGACTGATACAAAATTAATTTACTCTAATTCCTTTGTTTACCGGTTGGCTATATTAAGCCATGAATATTTGCTGAAGTCGATTGACTCAAACAGTATATGGGAAACTAAAAATTGGCAAATAATGGGAAAGGAAGCTTTATTTATAGCATGCTGGATACCTGTACAAATTATATTTTTAAATGAAACTGTACAACAGACAAGTTGTTTTGGCTTGGCAAAAATTAAGGAATTGAATGCGCCCAGTATCCCTGCTCCTGCTAAATTCTATAAATGGCAAAATACATTAATGCAACTGAAGATCTGCTCGATGGGTGGGTCCAAAATCGAACCTTTATCACTTTCATGTGGCGGGTGGTTATTGTGGCCAGTGGACACAAATGGTTATCATGCGCATTTTGTAAACAAGTAGACCAGACCCTTGCTATGTGTCATCAGAACATTCGGGTATATTAACAACATACAGTGTAGGGAAATTATGCAAGCAATGGAAGCTTTCCCAACAAGAAGCCACTGCCCGGTTTAAGCAACTAGATCAGGAAAATTTACAGAAAGCATTAGCCTTTGTAGATAATGGGATTAACACCTTCTACGAACGCATATACATGTTGGACAACATTGTTTCTTTTGCAATAGACATTGTACAAAGTGACATGTCATTTCTACAACATTGACAGAGCCAGCTTAGGTGCATTATGCAGTTAGGATGGACACTTCAAACATTGCGGATTCTGGCAACACATTAGCACAAGGGACATTTTTTCAGCATTTAATTTGATCCAACAGCAACAAATAATGACTAAGAAGAAAATGACTTATGTTATGCTGAACATCAAAAAGTTAAAAAATTTGCCTTTTACTGTGGCCGAAATTCCATCTGCTGAATGGTTAATGCATGGGGTTATCAATCTGCCTATTTCAACACTGCAATTCACGGCTTGCTTAACACACATTCCAGTTGGCAGATATGAAAGGCTAGGAGATAGCTACATCCATGAAGTGTGGGATGTACCCTTTTCACACAAATGTCTCAATGGCATCAAAGAGGCCTTTCTTAGCGGTAGTGAATGCAAGACTTCTGTGAGCCAACCAATGGTTTGTAAGCAGATGTCCTTGCACGGGGCATGCAATGCTTCAGCAGTAAATTTAGCTTGCTATCTGACTGGAGTTCCAGTCCCCTTAATTAGACCAGCGTTCCAGTTGCTCTCTAATGGAAGCGATGTGCTTCTTAATAGTGAGAGCTGTTGCAGAATGCAAGCCGGAATTGCTTATGTAGTCTTGGTCTCCCAAATTGTCACTTATTCCGGTATCATACTTTTCCCCCCAAGCAACAGTAGTAGACATTTGGCCTCGCATTGCTACTTCAAATGTGAATTTTGACAAGTTAAGCACACTAAAATCTCTATTGTTGCAAAAACATGTGGTGATGGCATCTGCATGCAAGACCTATGCGCTGCAAGTGGCAAGGTCATCTACAGAGAATACAAACTTTCCAAGACACTTTGGTGAACTCATGGGACTGATTTTTAATGCATCCAGTACTACATGGATTGTACATTTCAGGCTGTTGGTTCTGATTTCGTCAGCACTTTCTCCTTTATTTGTGGCATAATACCTTCAGCCAGAAACTCAATATTTTTGAGTATTTTCGGGGGATTTCCACTTACTTTGGCTATAATTTCCAATGTTTTTTATTTCCAATGGCTGTCCCATCGCAACAAGGACTAATGGCGATTCCACCAGCGCAACTGTGTCGTGAACGCATGATGCAATATTTCGGAGCACCACTCCTGGAAGAACTAGAGAGCAGATGGTCTCTGTCATTTAGACCAGTTTTGGATTGCTTGCAGCCCGTGTTTCGGGACCTCTGGTGCCTTTTCAAATGTGCATTGGAAGTTTGTCTTTCTATGTGACGCTTACTTTCATTGAACACTGATCTGTTGAGGTTCTCACTGAGGGCTCATTACCAGACAAGCGCATTGAGGATGCATTTGCTACTAGAAGCCATTTATGTGAACTGCCCTTTGTGGTTTATGTGGCTCTTGCCTCAACATCTGGCACAACTCGGAGTGCCAAAAAGACGTAGATTGCAGTGTCCGGGCATCCCCAGCCCCGATCGGAATCCCAAGCCTCGCGGAGCTCCAACACTAGGCAGCCATCTTCGTCCGTGGCCAGACCGCGCCCCCCGGTGTTGTGAGTCTTGATATCTGAAAGTGGCGTGCAGCTTAATCATTTTATGGAATATGTATTAATATACAGTAGTTGTTGCTCGAATGAGAATGTACCTAAAGAAACAAGAGACAAGAGGCATCTGGCAAAACAGGAAACAGTTCTTTAATTAAACATTACAGCCCGGAAGCAGTTACAGCACCGGAGTTTGAGGACTGTCTCTCACTGTACATTGAGTTGAGGCACATTTAATACAATTCTCTGGGTGGAGTAAAGTCATAAAAACATTCCTTCCTTGGTGAAAAAATGCAAACAGTTGTCAAGGAGTCACAGATACAATTTCAGATAGGGAATGCAGGTGGGCCTGGACCTGGTGTTGACACAGTGTGGGCCAGCAAGTGTGGGTCCAGATGTCCAGCCTGAGGGGTGTGTGATCATTGCATGCGCTGTGAGTGTGCGTTGTCCTGATTGGCTAAATGTACTTAACCACATGTGGCATCCCTCTGGCCATGTGTGCTTTATTGGGGCCATTCTCCTGGATCTATTGTAATGTTGTTACCTATCTGTGTCATTGCATCTAAGTTTTCCGGTTAGTGCATTTGGCTGTCAGCTAACCCCACCTGTGTCCTGTCTGTCATTAACCTTCAGGCCTGGGTCGCAGAGCCTGTCTGACCACATACCTACGTATTGTGGCTGACAGAGAGTTCATGATGGGGTGTCAGGATACTTCAATTCGATTTCCTCAGAAGCAGAAGATAACTCCTCGGTCCCGACCCGAGCTACTCACAACGAATATTAATCCTTCGTGCTGAGTACCCCGGAGGGGGAAAGGGGAATGGGATAGTAGAGAGACTGCCACAGAGATGATGAACACCAGTACTCAGTCTGCCTCTTCACATCTAAGATTGGATACAGCACCTGCAAGAGTCACAGTCGCAATTACTAGGGACATACAACATCAGTTTTTCACTTTCTACTCTCAACACTTAATTCTCTTTAATTCTATTATTTCTTCACTCACCCTGAGTTCTCTGTAGCCTTGCTTCTCTCTATAAATGATAGCTCTTCTTAAAAAAATGCTTATTACTGATTCTGGAAGAACTTCTCAACCTTTGTTAGAGATTGGTTTAATGTTGCTATATATATATATATATATATATAGTTGGTGATAATGTGTTCTTCAAATCAGCTGATGTTATTTAATTTCTCCTGTCTTATTGTGACTTCTGTCAATACTTGTATTTGTAAATGCTTGTTTATTAAAGTTTGTTTCTCCTTTCTTACTTCGACATTTGTTGATAACTTGTATTTGTAAATGCTTGTTTATTACAGTTAGTTTCTCCTTCCTTACTTCGACATCTGTCGATAACTTGTAGTTGTAAATGCTTGTTTATTTAAGTTTGTTTCTCTTTTAAACTCTATTTTGGTTTATTACCATTGAATTTGTAAATGCTTATTTGTTAACAGTTCTTTTCTCCTTTAAACTTGGCCTTCTTTTTTCACCTTGACATTTGTAAATACTTGCTCTTTTAAAGTTCTTTTTTTCTTTGACTTTAATATCTTAAACAAGAACCTTGTAAACATAAGGTTAATTCATACATTAACTCTGTAGCCTTGCCGACTCCCACGGAAACGGTCTACTATCAAACTCTTCGAATAAACCTTGACAATATTTATCTGTTTTCTGTAATATAATCTTCAAATGTAATTTTACCTCACAGGAGTTTCTGTTCTGAAGTGCGCTCTCTCTCCACACAGCTGATTCCTGTCAGACCTCAGTTGAAGTGCAAGGCTTCCAGCTGGAGAGCTCGTAACCTAGCAACCAACCGATTGCAAGACTAGAACTGTAACTCACAGCAGCCATCTTGGATCTTCTCTTCTTGATTCTTCCTTTGAAATAAGCGCAAGATTACTCTGCAAACCTTCTTCCAGTTTGGGCTTTGCTGTCTCCACTGAGGATATCTCTTTGCTTTTCTCATGCACTTCTTTGATTTGACTTGGCAAGTTTGTGTGGTCATGACAGTACTCCCCCTTAAGGAACAGTTCTCCAATTTAGGTTTGCTTGGGTAGGTTCTATGAAAGTTTCTCACTAATCTTGAAGCATGTACATTGTCGTGCGGCTCCCAGGATCGTTCCTCTGGACCATAACCTTTCCAATCAATTAGATAATAAAGCTGGCCATTACGGATTTTGGAATCTAAGATTTGATTGACCTCATACTCTTCTGCAGAGCTAATCTGGATAGAAATTGGAGGGGAGTTTTAACGTAAATTTGGAGGACTGTTCTTTAACAAGGAGACATGGAAAACAGGATGTATCTTTAGATGAGCTGGCAACTGCAATTTAACTGCCACTGGATTGATCATCTTGTCAACTTTGAATGGGCCTATAAATCGTGGCTGAAATTTGCGATTTCCTTTGAGACGTAAATGACGAGTGGATAACCAAACTTTCTCTCCTTTCGAATAAATGGGGCTCTCTCTTCTTTTTCTATCAGCCTGAGTCTTATATGAGTCTTTTGCTTGAATTATGTTTTTTCTAGCCCTAACTAACGTGGTCTGCAAATCCCTCACCATCTCTTCTACTGCAGGCACTGAATCATCTGTCTACCATGGTTCAGATAAAAGGGGGTGTACCCAGTGGTGGAATGAACAGCATTATTGTAAGCAAATTCAGCTGCCCACATCAACTCGGGCCATTCCTTCTCTTTATCGAATAAATTGAGTCTCAAATACTGTTCTAACTCTTGATTCACTCTCTCTGTTTGCCCATCGGTTTCAGGATGGTAACTGGTAGAGTAACGAGAATCAATTCCTAATCTTTTACTAAAGGCCTTCCAAAAGCGAGAAACAAATTGGGACCCCCTGTCTGAAACTAGAATTTTTGGGATACCATGGGCGCGTACTATGTGTTGTGTAAACAACTGTGCAACCTGTGGGGCTCGAGGGATTTCTTTCAAAGGAATGAAATGCGCCATTTTAGTGAAAGTGTCTACAAAAACTAGGATAGTGTTAAAACCTTGGCTACTAGGGAGGTCCACTATAAGATCCATAGTAACAGTATGCCAGGCATGGGGTGCAGTGGGCAAAGGTCTTAACAGACCTTGTGAAGCTGTTCTATTTGATTTCCCTCTTTGACATTTGTCACAAGTTGACACATATTGTCTTATCTGAGTTTTCATTTTTGGCCACCAAAATTCTCGTTGTATTAGATTTTGAGTCTTTTGAATTCCTTTGTGTCCAGCCAATTGATCGTCATGATAAGCCTGAAGAATGTTTTCTTGCAGCTCCACAGTCGGAACATACAGTGCACCTTTAAAGTATGGCAAACCTTTTTTGATTTCTCTTCCTTGGCCTTCTTTGGACCACTTCAGCATTCCTTCGAATGTTAAGTTTTCTTGAATTTCTTTGGTTAAATTTTCATACAATATGGCAGATATGAACTTCTCTTGTGGAATAATCAATTCTTTTTCTGGAGGCTCTTTAACTGCACCGGTATCAATTCGAGATAGAGCATCTGCCTTCCCATTTACTTTTCCTGGTCTGAAAGCGATAACAAAATCAAAGTCTGCAAAATATAGGGACCAACGCAGTTGTCTAGCTGTTAGAGTTCGAGCTGATTTTAAAAACTGTAAATTTCGGTGGTCCGTGTAAACGGTCACTTTATGCTTAGCTCCCAAAATGTAATGCCTCCACTCACGAAACGTTTCTTTGACTGCCAATAGCTCCTTATCCGCAATTGAATAATTTATCTCTGGTGGTGTTAATTTTTTAGAGAAATAGGCCACTGGATGTAATTGACCTGTATCTTTATGACGCTGGGAAAGGATACCTCCTATGGCAACATCTGAAGCATCTGCCTCTACATAATATGGCTCATCTGGATTGGGGTGGAGCAAGATTGGAGCTGAGACGAAGGAATTCTTCAAAAAATTAAAAGCATTTTCAGCTTCTTTTGTCCACTCAAACTTCACTCCTTTCTTCAACAATCGAGTAATGGGTGTAACTGTTTGAGAAAAATTGGATATGAATCTTCGATAAAAATTAGCGAACCCCAAGAAACTGTGGATCTCTTTGACATTGCAAGGAGAAGGCCAATGTTGCACTGTCTTTATCTTGGCAGGATCCATACTAACTCCTTCTGGTGACAAAATGAATCCTAAGAACTCAACTCGTTCCACATGAAATGCACACTTCTCCAATTTTACATAGAGATGGTTTTCTTGCAACCTTGTGAGGATGGATCGAACATGGGAAATGTGCTCCTGTAGATTGTCGGAAAAGATTAAAATGTCATCTATATAAACCACGGCAATCCGGTCGAGGAATTCTCGTAATATATCATTAACGAAATGCTGGAAGGCAGCGGGAGCATTGCATAACCCATAAGGCATCACTTGATATTCAAATAATCCGTATCGAGTCCGAAAAGCGGTTTTCCAGTCATCCCCTGAAGCCACTCGAATCAAATGATATGCTCCTCGCAGGTACAATTTGGTGTAGATTCTAGCATTCTTTACTTGATCTAATAAAACTGACACTAAAGGCAGTGGGTATCGATTCTTGATGGTAACCTGATTGAGGGCTCGATAATCAATGCAAGTTCGAAGACTCCCATCCTTCTTTGGTATGAAAAATAGTGGGGATGACACTGGAGATTCAGAAGGACAAATAAAACCATTAGCAAGATATTGATCCAAATACTCCTTTAAATGTTGATTCTCTGCTTCGGTCAATGCAAATATTCTGCTACATGGCAATATCGCACCTGGCTCCAGTTCAATTTTGCAGTCGTAGGGTCGATGTGGTGGCAATTTCTCAGCCTCCTTTTCATCAAAAACGGCGACTAAATCCTCATATTCTCTTGGGATTTCTGCTGTCTTTAGTGCACAGATCACTGAAGAGTGTGATGATAAACAGGCCGCTTGGGACTTGGTGGACACTTCCACTCCATCATGAAAGCAATTCTCTTTGCAGTAAGAGGAATTCATCTCGATCGTTCTTTTACTCCAATCAATTTGTGGATTATGTTCTGTAAACCAGGGCAGACCCAAAATGAGTTGAAATTGTGGAGCATCTATCAAATTAAAGATTATCTGCTCCTGATATCCACCAAAACCTTGCATCTGAATTGGTTCGGTCCCATGGGAAATGGGTCCTGAAGAAAGATTGGTTCCATCCACAGCTCTTACTACTTCCAAAGTAGATTTCTTGATAAATCGAATACCCATTTTACGAGCGTATTTGATATCACAGAAGTTGCCCGTAGCTCCAGAGTCTATCATAACTGAGATCCCTTGAATTTCCTTCTCAAGGGTCTTAACTGATACTGTTTGTACCAAATGTGGCGCTGCGGTTTGTAAGGTATTCGCCACTCGTTGATCTAAAGGAGTTGTCTTGGGTTCTGCTTTCATCAGGGCAACTCCCTCTACTGATGAAGCTGGCCTTTTCCCGACTGAAGAGCTTTGGGTTTCTTGGGACAGTTTTTAACAAAATGCCCAGATGCACCGCAATATAAACATAGTTGATTCACTCTTCTTTTCTCTTTTTCTTCCTTAGATAAAGGACCTCGGATGGAACCAATTTGCATTGGTTCTTCTATCGTTATCCCTTCTCCGGCTCTCGTATGATCATTTCTTACACAATCAATTCTCAGGGGGAATGGTCGATACTCTCTTCTCTTTTCTGCTCTTTGTTCAGTTAACCGGTGGTCAATCTGTAACACAAGATCAATTAACTCCGAAATTTCGGTGGGTCTATTTGGAACTTGTGCTAAGGCATCTTTCAATTCATCTCTCAGTCCACGATAAAATATGGCGGCTCTTTTTGACTCCGGCCAGGCAGTCTCTACAATGAGTTTATTGAAATGAGCCAGATAGGCTACTAGATCTTTATTACCTTGCCTGATTTCCAGTAGTTCATTGTCAGTGGCTTGAGCTGCAGTTCACTGATCAAATATTCTTAAGAACTCTTCCTTGAAATTTTGGAAATTATATAAAACAGGATCATTTCTGGAAATTATTGGCATGGACCATGCGGCCGCATCTCCTGTCAGATAAGACAATATAAATGCCACTTTGGACTGGTCTTCGGAAAAAATGACTGGTCTACATAAAAAATGCAATGAGCATTGGGTCAGAAAAATCTGCGCCTTATTTGGATCCCCACTGAAGCGCTCGGGTTGAGCCAAAGGAATAATAGGGGAAACTGCATGAATTACTTGAGTGGATATACCTGCAGACTGTGAAGGGCTAGGGATTTGTGAAAACACAGATTCATTTGATTTAGCGGTGTTCCCTAACTCATTTATTCGCTGTTTTATTTGGACTGTTTCTTCTATGGTGCTATTTAATTGTTTCTGTAACCCTTCCAAAACGGCGGCTAATGCTTTTATATCAATTCCCTCTGCCATTCTGCTCAGGAGGAAATCTGTTTTTTCCCTAAAATTAGGGTGATGGCACTTCAATCTGTCAGGATACTTCAATTTGATTTCCTCAGAAGCAGAAGATAACTCCTCAGTCCCGACCGGAGCTACTCACAACGAATATTAATCCTTCGTGCTGAGTACCCCGGAGGGGGAAAGGGGAATGGGATGGTAGAGAGACTGCCACAGAGATGATGAACGCCAGTACTCAGTCTGCCTCTTCACATCTAAGATTGGATACAGCACCTGCAAGAGTCACAGTCGCAATTACTAGGGACATACAACATCAGTTTTTCACTTTCTACTCTCAACACTTAATTCTCTTTAATTCTATTATTTCTTCACTCACCCTGAGTTCTCTGTAGCCTTGCTTCTCTCTATAAATGATAGCTCTTCTTAAAAAAATGCTTATTACTGATTCTGGAAGAACTTCTCAACCTTTGTTAGAGATTGGTTTTATGTTGCTATATATATATATATATATAGTTGGTGATAATGCGTTCTTCAAATTAGATGATGTTATTTAATTTCTCCTGTCTTATTGTGACTTCTGTCAATACTTGTATTTGTAAATGCTTGTTTATTAAAGTTTGTTTCTCCTTTCTTACTTCGACATTTGTTGATAACTTGTATTTGTAAATGCTTGTTTATTACAGTTAGTTTCTCCTTCCTTACTTCGACATCTGTCGATAACTTGTAGTTGTAAATGCTTGTTTATTTAAGTTTGTTTCTCTTTTAAACTCTATTTTGGTTTATTACCATTGAATTTGTAAATGCTTATTTGTTAACAGTTCTTTTCTCCTTTAAACTTGGCCTTTGTTTTTCACCTTGACATTTGTAAATACTTGCTCTTTTAAAGTTCGTTTTTTCTTTGACTTTAATATCTTAAACAAGAACCTTGTAAACATAAGGTTAATTCATACATTAACTCTGTAGCCTTGCCGACTCCCACGGGAACGGTCTACTATCAAACTCTTCGAATAAACCTTGACAATATTTATCTGTTTTCTGTAATATAATCTTCAAATGTAATTTTACCTCACAGGAGTTTCTGTTCTGAAGCGCGCTCTCTCTCCACACAGCTGATTCCTGTCAGACCTCAGTTGAAGTGCAAGGCTTCCAGCTGGAGAGCTCCTAACCTAGCAACCAACCGATTGCAAGACTAGAACTGTAACTAACCTTCAGGACTCACAGCGGCCATCTTGGATCTTCTCTTCTTGATTCTTCCTTTGAAATAAGCGCAAGATTACTCTGCAAACCTTCTTCCAGTTGGGCTTTGCTGTCTCCACTGAGGATATCTCTTTGCTTTTCTCATGCACTTCTTTGATTTGACTTGGCAAGTTTGTGTGGTCATGACATGGGGGAATCTAACAGAGGTGATGCAACTTTGTACTTAAAAATGTATTGTTCATGTATAAAGGTGTCTTGTTGCTGTGTGCAACATCATTGATTAATCCGATATCAACACTCCCCCTTCTAGTTGAATTTTTAACTACACCATCAAATCCATAAATCATGACAGTCACAGTGTTGGCACTTTGTTGTCCCACCTCCCTCTCTACCTGTACTGTACCAATTTGGGGACGGAGTTTTTACAGCAGGAAACCCCCAATGGTTGGAAACCACACAAAAACAGTAAAATAACAAAAACGGACAGCAATGACATACACGACTGGTCAGCCACCGAGGAAACCACTAGAACCAGTTTGTGTACCGCTCCTGCTCAGGAGTACGTCCCTCTTCACGCATGTCCTGTAGTCGGCTCAGTGGTTGAATGGCAAGTGTCAAAGTTTCATTGCCCATGGCATTGCCAGGTATGAAAGTACAGCAGGATGCACCAATATTGATGCACACCCCTCCCTCCATTGCAGTCATCAAGTCCAAGGCATACCAATGTCGCATCACCTTGAGGGGGATGGCGCTAACTTCTTCCTTTATTGCATTAAGGCCGAGCTCAGTACTGTTCATCATTCTGAGCATTTTCCACCATGTTATTTGCAACCGGCAGTGATACATGGGCTTCAGTGAATATTCTTAACTCCTCATGAATGTCCTTGTATTGAGCCCAGACAAAATAATCAGCAGTTCTTTTCCTTCAAGCCTGATACAACAGTGTTGTTTTCTTCCTCAGTAGGTGTTGGTACATTTCAGACAGATCTTCTCTAGGGATGAGCATGGTTGGAGTGTGTATTGTGATGAGGGAGCAGAAGCCACGCCACCGAGGGATGAGCTGGGTGTATGAGAATGCGCTCCACTGCCTGCAGGTGTCCATCAGCGTGGAGGTGCCAATTGCATGACCAGAATATGCAGTGCCCAGTGGAATGGTTCCTTTGGCTCTCAAACATAAGGAATACATTGCACGTTTCAGTGCAATTGGGTTGCCTCTTCCCTTCTATCCACATGTACTTGTCTATCACAATGTCCCGTATCTCCTGACATGCGGTGTCTACCCTGTTGTTTAACCCTGCCCCACGAGTCCCGTTTCCGTCTATGTCATCGAGGTGAACAGCCCTACACTGAAACACCATGGGGGTTATTACAACTTTGGAGGAGGTGTTAATCCGTCCCAAAAGTGACGGTAATGTGACGGATATACCACCAGCCGTATTATGAGTTCCATAGGATATAATGGACTCGTAATACAGCTGGTGGTATATCCGTCACTTTACCGTCACTTTTGGGACGGATTAACACCTCCTCCAAAGTTGTAATAACCCCCTATGGGGGTCATTACAACATTGGTTGTAAAAGCCGCTTACCGCCGTATAGAAGACTGCCAATACACCGCCGCCGCGGAGGGAGACCTCCACAGCTATTATGTGTTGGAAAATGGGTTATTGGTAGGGCAGGTAGGTACCTACACCTAGCAACAAGCCACTAACCTCCACATAGGTACAGTTAGGTCTCAGTAAATTAATCCCAGCTCAACCCTTGGTAGCTTGGCAACGAGCGTCAAGGCTTAACTTAGGAGACAAAGTGTAAAGCATTCAAATATCACAAAACAGTAATTAAATAAAACACAGGAAACAGTTTAAAAATCCAAAACCAATTTATAAAAATAGTTTATATTTTTATCTTTAAAATGACACAAAAACGATTAAAATCGGTTCAGGGGAACCGGAGATATGAATTTTTAAAGAATTATTACTTTTCTAGCGCTTAGAAACAAAAAGCGCCAATCGGGTCATCTGGTTGCACCTCGACCGGGGCAAAGTCAAACTTTCAGGCCGACCGCGATGGAGCCCTGCTCGGCTACACGTCGCGGGAGGCCTCGGTTAAAAAGTTACCTTCTGACTTAGTCTTTATTTTGAAGTTTTTCTTCACCGGGACGAACCTGCCAGTTGAATCCGACCTCCTGGAGCCCTTGTCCGGATACGCGATGTGGGTTTCCTCGGTGGAGACTTTTACCTTCGGACTTAGTCGTTTTTTCGAGATGAAAATCCTTCGACCGGGGTAAACCTGGATCTTGATCCGACGTCCATGGAGCCCTTCTCGGATACGATGGCTGGGAGGTCCCGGTCAACTTTTTACCTTCGGACTTAGTCTCTTTTTTGGATGTTTTTCTTTACCGGGACGAACCACGAAGTCAGGCCGGGTCGCGGTTGAGGCAAGCCGGCTAGAATTTCCGCGGCGGGTCGGTCCCTCTCTGGAGCTTTTTTCCAAAAATTCTCAAATCTTTTCCAAACTTCTGGGGCTTCACCCAGATGTTCTTTTAAGGTTCTTTTGGGGTCCACAGCTCACCCCAAGGGTCCAGAAGTTCTGTGATGGTCCTTGGGGGGTGCGGACTTCAACTCCCAGAATGCACCTGGCGCAAACTCCTTTTTGGCCACTGGACAGTGGTCAGCTGGTCGCTTTCTTCAGGAGTTGGTGCAGGGGACTCTGGTTAGCAATTTTTCACCTGTAGCAAACAGGGAGTCCCTCCTTGAACCAGTTGAAGCCAGGCAAAGTCCTTCTTGTGGTGAAGCCCAAGTGTGCAGCTGGTGCAGTCCTTCTGAGTGCAGGTTCCAGGTGCAGGCCAGGGGTCCAACAGGGCAGTCCTTCTTCTTCTTTAGTTCCTTTCTTGTTGAATTCTGGAGGGGATCTGAGGTGTGGGTGCAGGTCTGCCAGTTTTATCCTTGCTCCTGGGTGAAAAGCAGGGGGGCCCTGGTTCTCCAATCAGGGACAGGGTCGTCCCCCTGTGATGACCACTTCCTGGGAAGTGTGGCAAAAATCCATCCCAGAAGGCAACAGTCTCTAAAAATCCAACATGGATGAATCTGATTTTTGGAGGTTACATCTGGCTGAGCCCACCCACTGGTGTGGCTAAAAATCATAAACACACCCCTCTCCTGCCCTCTCCTAATCTAATCAAGGGGGCACCTAATTGTCTGGGGTTGCAGGATGTGGGGGTGTTGCTGGGTGCTGCAAATGTCCTTCTCTGCCTTTGAAGACCAGTTTGTCAGCCCTCCCCCTTCCTGCCTCACCATCTGCTGAGGGGAGATTCTCTCCCCCAAGCACATTCCTTTGTGTGAAGCCAGGCCACTTCACACCTAAACAAGGCAGCCTGGCAGAAGCTGCTGCAGGCTGGCCAATCAGAGCACAGCAGCAAAAACAATGCAGAGCTGAAATTGGCAACTTTTTAGGTAAAGTCTAAACTTTTTACCTGAACAAGTTATATTAAATCCCACAACTGGAAGTTGTGGGATTTATTACAACAATCAATTTGATACCAAATTCTTGGTATGTAACATTTAAGGAGACTTTAAAATTTAAAATAAAGTCTGCCCATTCTAGCCTATGAAGGCCATTTACTTCAATGAGGGAAACACGAATTTGGCTGTTTTTACCTCACCAGGGCTTATAAATCTATTTTTATAAAGTCCCTGCTTATAGTTACATGGCACCCAGCCCTAGGGGCACATAGGGCACACCTTAGGGGTGACTTATATGTAAAAATAAGGTAGTTTAAGACTTTGGAAGTACCTTTAATTCCAAAGTCGAATTTGCATGTAACTTTAATTTAAAAGCAGCCAGCAAGGCAGGCCTGCCTTTAAAATGACACTGGGCACCTCAGCAGTGCACCTAGGTGTGCACCACCTATGCTGTGGTCCCTAAACCTACATGCCCTACCATATACTAGGGACTTATAGGTAGGTTAACTTAGCCAATTATAATTAGCCTAATTTGCATATCCATTTTACACAGAGCACAGGCCCTGGGACTGGTTAGCAGTACCCAGGGCACCATCAGAGTCAGGAAAACACCAGCAAAAAGTGGAAAATGGGGGCAAAAAGTTATGGGGCCTCTGCAATCAGCCCTGTTTTCTCACATTATGACACACATCACGGAATCCTCCGAAATTCAGACACCCACACAAGTCCGCCACACCAAAGGTCAGCGATAAATATGCGGAAACAAATCCTCCACCTCCACGGCAACAGAAACACGCCCATGCTATTACGACCCACGAATCCACGCAGCGGTCTTTCAACCGCGGTATTCCATTGGCGGTTCACACCGCCGCGCTCAAAATACACACACATCTCCAAAACACCGCCACATTGGACAACTCCAAATACACACACCTGATACACATACACACACCACTCCCACACACCCAACACTATATAAAACACACACCCACATCACCCTCAAACCCCTACGACCACAAATTAGAGACGAAGGCCAGAGAGAGACAGCACAGAATAGATAACACCATCACACAGAGGCACACTACACCATCACCCACACAACATCCACGCACAAAACACCACATACCACTACACTCACCACACTCATCAACACATACACCACCCCACACATCACACACAACACCCCATGTCACGCCAAAGACACCCCCGCTTCTCCAATGAGGAGATCAGGGTCATGGTGGAGGAAATCATCAGGGTAGAGCCACAGCTATTTGGCTCACAGGTACAGTACACATCCATAGCCAGGAAGATGGAGCTATGGCAAAGAATAGTTGACAGGGTCAACGCTGTGGGACAGCACCCAAGAAATAGGGAGGACATCAGGAAGAGGTGGAACGACCTACGGGGGAAGGTGCGTTCCACGGTATCCAGGCACCACATCGCGGTACAGCGGACTGGCGGCGGATCCCCACTTCCTCCCCAACAACTAACAACATGGGAGGAGCAAGTCTTGTCCATCTTGCATCCATGGTAAGTCAAATCTTCACTATCCTATCCCCCACCCTACCTGCATGCTATCACACACCCCCACCCTCACACCCTCCCCTATCACCCTAACTCCTCACTAATCTACCCATAACACCAACCACCCATCCCAACCCCAAGACCTGCATGACACAACTAAGCATGGACACCCATCACTAAAGCATGCCCACTGCACAGACCCACAACACCCCCCAACCATCACCACACAAGCCCCCACACAGGAATGCCTGCACTGGGGTTCACGCACACCCAAACATTGCACACCATGAAACACACACATGCAATAATCATGTACTTATACCCCCGCAGGAACCCGAAGGAACGTCACCACACCAGAGGGTCCAGACAACACCACTCCACCCCCAGAAGAGGCCCACAGTGACGACAGCAGCTCTGCCCTACTGGATCTTGATGACCAGCCCGGACCATCGTGGGCCTCAGGACAGTCGATTCCCCTTGCCCAGCCACAGCCCAACACCGAGCTTCCACCCTCTGGTAACCCCAGCACAGCACCCACCCAGCGGGCCCATACCTCCCTACCCAGGACAGGTCAATCAGCGGTGTGTCCACTACTACAGGGCACCCAGGGTAACCCACCACCCCAACAACAAGAGGGACCTGGGGGCAGTGGTAGTGGGCACACGGTCCAGGGGACGGAGGCACAGGAACACCGGGGAACTGGGAGGGCTGCTGTGCGACAGAGGGAGGACAGGCCAAGGGAACCCACTCTCCACAAGGTCCTATCCTCCATCATGGGAGCATACCACCACTCCCAGGAGACGATGGCAACGGTCCTGGACAAGTTGCAGGAGACCCTGCGTCTGCAGGAGGAGCAGTATTTGGGGTTCAGGGAGGAGATCAGGACCACCGCCTGCGCCCTGGGCACCATCATAGGGGTGCTAACGGACATTCAAAAGACCTTGAGGGACACCATGACACTCCAAGGGGCACCTGACACTAGCCAGGACGATGAAATGCCCACCACCTCCGCCGGCGCTAGTGGACAGGACGCCTCGCCACAGGACCACCACACCAGCACTCCACCCCCTGCAGACGGACAACCACCACGAAAGCTGGCCCTGAGATCCAGGAACAGGACAGAGCAAGATGGCAAGACCCCTGCCAGGAAATAAGACCACCCTGATTGTCCCCCCACTGTCCCACTTTGTTACCCTGTCCAGATTGGAACTGCCCCAGCTCCACTTCCAATGGCCAGATGTGCAATGTACCTGTGAGACTAATAGACAGGACTCTGCCATGGACATTCTTCCACCATGACCTCTCCCCATTTCACAACCCCCCTATATTTTTATGCACTTCAATAAACACCCTTGAAACCTCAATAATATTGGAGTCAGTCAATGATTGTGAACTTTGTATTGTCAATTACAGTGTTAAAAAAGGTTACCCATTGGAAGGTCAACATACCAATGTCACACATCACAAGCCTTTCAAGGGTGCAAGCTGTTGACAAGTAGGTTACCACATTACTGAAACTGAAATGGAAGGCGACAACTCAGTTACCAAATAGGGAGTGAAATGTAGGTAGAGGATAGAGGTAGACGTGTGAAATGTAATATAATGTGAAACATGAAATTGTACTCACCTGTGTCTCATTGAAAATATTGCTGTATGACTGACTCCCTGTTGTCGTTTCCATCTTCATCAGCTTCCTCCTCATCACTGTCCACAGGCTCCACAGGCTCACCCGCTGCAACAACACCGTCATCTGGATCAGCCTCCTGCAGAAAAGGCACCTGGCGTCGCAATGCCAAGTTATGGAGCATGGAGCAGGCGATGATGATGTCGCACACCTTCTTCAGTGAGTAGAAGAGGGACCCACCTGTCATATGGAGGCACCTGAACCTGGCCTTCAGGAGGCTGAAGGTACGCTCGATCACCCTCCTAGTCCGCCCATGGGCCTCATTGTACCGTTCCTCTGCCCTGGTCCTGGGATTCCTCACTGGGGTCAGTAGCCAGGACAGGTTGGGGTACCAGAGTCCCCCATTAGCCATACACGGTGCCTCTGGAGTTCACCCATCATATCAGGGATGCTGCTATTCCGCAGGATGTAGGCATCATGCACTGAGCCAGGGAACATTGCATTTACCTGCGAGATGTACTGGTCTGCCAAACAGACCATCTGGACATTCATCAAATGATAACTTTTCCTGTTCCTGTACACCTGTTCATTCCTGCGGGGGGGGCCAGAGCTACATGGGTCCCATCAATGGCACCTATGACGTTGGGGATATGTCCAAGGGCATAGAAGTCACCTTTCACTGTAGGCAAATCCGCCACCTCAGGGAAAATGATGTATCTCCTTAGGTGTTTCAGCAGGGCAGACAACACTCTGGACAACACGTTGGGAAACATAGGCTGGGACATCCCTGATGCCATGGCCACTGTTGTCTGAAAAGACCCACTTGCAAAGAAATGGAGCACTGACATCACCTGCACGTCAGGGTGGATTCCAGTCGGATGGCGAATTGGTGACATTAGGTCTGGCTCACACAGGATACATAGTTCCCGGATTGTGGCACAGTCAAACCGGTAGGTGACGATGACATGTCGCTCTTCTATTGTCAACAGGTCCACCAGCGGTCGGTACACCGGCGGATTCCGCCATCTTCCAATATGTCCCAACTGACGGTGCCAATGAAGGGCAACAGCGAAAAAACTGTCAGCATTCCTCCAGGTATGTACCCACAGTCACACACAAGACTACACCAGACAATTAACCCATCCGGGAAAGGTTTTGAGTGTAGGCATCGGTATGTGTGACGCAGTAGTAATTGAAGCCATGTGGGCCCCTGAAATGGCGACTGCCTGACCTCTAAACTGGGACAATGGAATTGTGGGGTAACTGCGCTGGTGTTGGACACCGTCGTGGTAGGCGGTCGTAGAGCGCGGCGCAATGCTGCATTGGTTAGCATTGGACTCTATGGGTCCCAGAAGCCAATGAACAGGTGGAGGTACAGCGGCACCGGAGCACGAGGGAGCTGCATCCCACATGGCCATGGAGGGCCACACCACAGACTCTGAATTCACCAGTGGGACGGAGGGCGAGGGGAGCTTCACGTCGGCCACAGGATCACCAAACAGCGACACGGACTCGTCTGCCGATGGGAGCTCCCCTGTGGTGGCGGCACCATCTGTGCGCCCCACTTCTACAGGTACAGCCGCCACCTCCCCTACCAGCACCGCCCTCCCAGCAGCCCCTCAGCGTTCGCCCCGTGCCCGCTCACCCAGGAGGGTGGGCATGACCTTCGCCCCAGGCACCTCAGGCCCTGCCCCAGTCACCCCTGCTGCCCTCAGTGAGGAGGCCATACACCTTCACAGGTCACTCACTGTTGGGCAGTCTACCATTGTGAATGCCATCTAGGGTGTAGAACGAGAGTTGAAACACTGTAATGCATTCCTGGAAGGCATTCATTCTGGTCAGGCTGTCCTTCTGCGAACCCAGCAATCTCTGGCCTCAGCACTGATGGCAGCTATTGTCCCTGTGTCCAGCCTAGCCCCTCCAACTTCCTCCACCCAGACCCAATCCCCTGTACCCCAGCCCATCCCAAGCACACCTACAGACCAGCATGCACACAAGTCAACACACACACAAGTAGCTCAAGCAAACATAGGCACCACACACACCACAGGCACTCACACAAGCATCAGACCCATACAGACACAGCAACATCCACTGTCTCCAGTGTGTCCCACTCCTCCTCTTCTCCCTCCTCCCTCCCAGTGTTGTCTACACACACACCTGCATGCACCACATCTACAGGCACTAGGACTCGCAGCAGGACACCCAGCACCACAAGCCGCTCACCTGCACTCACCACCTCCACTGCCATATACACGTCCCCTGTGTCCTCTCCCAGTGTGTCTGTGACGCCCCCTCCCAAAGTACACAAACGCCAGCAATCACTCACCCAACATCCATCCACCTCACGACAGCCTCCAGTACCTGCACCTGCACCCAAAACAGCTAAAGTGACACCTCCTACAACCACCTTCTCTTCCTCCACTCCCAGAGCCCCTCCAGCTACCCATCCCAGTGTACGTCAGAAACTGTCCCTATGTCAAATTGACCTTTTTGCCCCCCCCACCCACCCCAATTCATCAGTCCAGTCATAGCGCCTCAGCCAAAAAGCCTCCAGTACCAGTGGTGCGTGTACCAGGTTTTTGGAGTGCCCCGTCCACCAGGGCAGGCAGTAGGACCCGGAGCCAAGGCACTGTCAGCCCACCCCCTGTAAAGGCTCCGAAATTGGAGAGTGGACGACGGGACCGTGTCAAGACTCCTGGTGGGACAAACAGTGAAATGGGATCCAAGGCGATTGGTGAGTCATCTGTAACTCAAAAGAAGGTGGGGAAGGTATTGAGGAAGTCTCCCCAACCTGTTGTGAGTGTCACGGCGGAGAAGTGCGCCATCATTTCCGGCGGTCCAGACACAACCGCCAGCACCGTCGTCACTGGTCCAGAGACCACCGCCAGAGTCATAGCCCAGGAGGGCCCAAGTTGGTGCGGCGCGAGCCGAATGTTCGGCACAAGCCGGGTGTTCGGCTGGGGCCGCACAGCGCGTTTCTACAACGCGGCGCGCCCCCAGCCTTTCATGCACTTTTCGAGGCCCCAGGCATTGCATGGGGCCTCGCTCTATCGTTTTCCACCGCCTTGCTGGGGTCTCCTGACCCCCTTTACCTGTTCTTCTTTCTTCCTTCTTGTCCTCTTTCTTTTCTTCTTTCTGGGGTCTTTTTGTTGTACTTTTTTTATGTCTTCTTCCCTTCCCAGGTTACCTTTCTCTTCCCAGCATTCATTGTTCCCTATTCTCTATGGTTTCTATTCTGTTTTGTTCTATGTACCTCTCCCTGTCTAATATGGTGTCCTTTTACTTCCTGTGGGTCACTTCCTGTCTTTTGGTATATAAGGGCTGTGTTTTCTTCATTTCCTTGCGCTGCAACACTTTCTGCTCAGTTATTGTCTTCGCTCCTGATTTCCTCCCCTTTTGGTTCTGGATTTCAGCATTCTGTGTTTCCTGACCTTTGCTCCTTTTGGATTCCTGTTTGTTTGTTCTTGTTTTTTCCAGGAATCTTCCTGTTTGGAGGTTTTTCCCCTTTTTCTAAGGGGTTTTTTCCCTCTGGCGCTATTTTCTGAAGGGCACGGTCTGTTCTTGGCGTCTCCATTGCCTACAGCACCGTGGCTACCAGAAAGAGTCGCCCCTTTTTGGGCCAAAGTCGAACATTGAAGATCCACGCCACCAGATCTGCAAATTCCAGGCGCAAGCAGCACGTGAGTCGTGACAGATTGCAGCGCCCAACCATTCCGACGTCCTCAAACACCATGGATGACTCAGTGGCGGCTGCTGCAGATCCGGAACAATCTCTTCTGACCACGATTCAGCAACAAGCTCAGGAATTGCTACAACTACGCAATGAAAATGCTGCGTTACGACAGGCTTTGGCTCTCCGCACCAGTGATGTTCCAACTATCTCCGCTTCCACCCCTTGTTTCTCTGGTGAACCAACCAAGCTTCGCGAGTTCCTGGATGCATTAACAGTGTACTTCGCCTTCCGACCTACCCAATTCTCCCACGACAGGACCAATGTGGGTTATCTTATCAGTGCCTTATCCGGTCCAGCCTTGGCCTGGGCAACCCCGATGGTGTCCTCCAACGACCCGGTATTGTCGGACTATTCCACCTTTGTGAGTCGCTTCAAACAGATGTTTAGCCGTCCTGGATTGGAAGCCTCTGCTGAAGAAGCCCTATGTGACATCCAACAAGGCTCGCAAGACGTCCTGCAATACATAACCCGTTTTCGTCAGCTGGCGGCAGAGACCACTTGGGTGGAACGTACTCTGGTAACTTTATTTCGTAGAGGACTCAAAGAAGAAATAAAGGATGAACTAGTACATTCTACCAGAGCAGAAGAGCTTCGTGGCCTGATGGATCAAGCACTGTCCATCGAATATCGTCTTCAGGAACGTAGATCGGAAAAGAAAAGGAGTAGAGGGTTTTCCCAGCCAAGTAGCTCACGAGCTTGCCTACAGCGTTCCGAGGAACCTCGCACTCCTGCTAGAGACATCGAAGGGGAATCCATGCAGGTGGATACTACCCGAGGTCCGCTCTCTGCTAGTGAACGAGAAGACAGACGCAAGAGAGGGTTGTGCCTGTACTGTGGTTCTGCTGGTCACATGCTTCGTACCTGTCCTGTACGTCCGCCCTGGCCTTCGGGAAACGCCACCTCCCGTCCTCTGTAAGAAGGGAGGGGACGGGATCTACAGCTATACCTTCCATCAGCTCCTTTAATGACAATACAACCGCCTTGTTCATTTTTCCTGTCCTGTTACAACTTCCTGACGGTCGTCAAGAAAATACTATGGCATTACTAGATTGTGGTGCTAGTGGTATATACATGGACAAGACGTGGGCTGCTGCTCACCAAGTTCCTACACAAGCAAAAGAAGTACCCGAACAGGTACACACCGTGGATGGATCCTTGATATCCTCAGGTCCTGTAGACACCACTACCCTGATGTTAAGTCTACAGGTGGGAAACCATCAAGAACACATTTCCTTCGATCTTATCACGTCCCCCAACCATACCATCATTCTTGGAATTCCGTGGTTCATCAGACATAACCCGTATATAAATTGGGTAACCCGGACAGTTTCTTTGTCTTCGCAATTTTGTCATGAGAACTGTTTTACTTCCGACAAGTATTGGTCTCCGAAAAGATCCTTAGATACTGAAGGTGCCACAGGTATGTCCATTAATACGGTCCAAGGGGTCCCAGACCACTATTTGGAGTTTCAGGATGTTTTCCAAAAACCGTCAAAACCTGTGCTACCTCCACATCGAGAATATGATTGTGCTATTCCATTGGAACCCGGCACAATTGTTCCTTTTGGGAGGATGTACTCTCTCACGGAACCCAAAAGAGAAGTTCTAAAAGAGTATCTGGACGAAAATATACAGAGTGGTCTTATTGTTCCATCGTCGTCTCCGGCTGGGGCTCCTCTCTTTTTTGTGCCCAAGAAGACAAAGGATCTTCGTCCTTGCCTGGATTTTCGAGGTCTGAATAAAATAACAATTAAAGATCGTTATCCTTTGCCTCTCATCAGGGACATACTAGAAGCTATCAGAGGGGCTCAACGTTTTACTAAATTAGATTTACGAGGAGCTTACCACCTTTTACGCATAAAAGAAGGCGACGAATGGAAGACAGCTTTCAGGACTCCATTTGGCCATTTTGAATATAGGGTTATGCCGTTTGGCCTCACTAACGCCCCCGCAATCTTCCAGAGATTTATGGACTCAGTGTTTTCAGACCTTCTGAATCAGACAGTCGTGATCTACCTAGATGATGTTCTTATTTATTCTAGAAATCCTGAACTCCATTCTTCCCATGTGAAACAAGTTCTTCAAAGACTTCGTGCTCATCAACTATTTTGCAAACCAGAAAAATGTGAGTTCGACATGACGGAAGTCAAATATCTGGGCTATCATTTAAGTCCCACTGGCATAGCTATGGATCAAGAAAAGCTATCCTAGAGTGGCCTTCTCCTTCTTCCATAAAAGAAACACAATGTTTCCTAGGGTTAGCAAACTTCTATCGACAATTCATTCTAGACTTTGCCAGACTGACTAGCCACATAACTCACACCTTAAAAAAGGAAAATTTAAAGAAAGGGTTTGTCTGGACTGAGGCGGCTGAAGCAGCCTTTCAAGAATTAAAGAGAGTCTTCACCCAAGCCCCCATCTTGAGACATCCAGATACCACCAAACAATTTATAGTCGTTACTGATGCTTCTGAGAGAGCCATCGGAGCTGTCTTACTCCAACGACAAGAGGATGATGGTCTTGAACATCCTGTTTTCTACTTGTCTCATATCCTTTCCACAGCTGAACAACACTATTCTGTACTGGAAAGGGAATTATTGGCTCTGAAAACAGCCTGCCTTGAGTGGAGACAGTTTCTGATGGGTTCCAAGGAACCATTTGAGGTGAGGACAGACCACCGTAACCTACAATGTTTACGAAATTTTGTATGCCAGAATAGTCGTCAGGCCCGCTGGGCCTTTTTCTTCAGTCAGTACGATTTTTTTATCACATATATTCCTGGATCTCAAAACATTCTGGCTGATGCTCTGTCTCGCCGATATCCAGAGTGTACTCCTTCCTCATCTCAGTATCTTCTGGAACCCCGTAAGATCATTGGAGTGGCTCAGTCTTTCCTGGAAGAAGTACAACTGGAATACGCCAACCTATCGGACCACGACATTGAAGAACTAAGACCATTAATACATAAGAAACAAGGATATTTTTATTATCAAAACCTGATATTCCTCCCCACTAACAAGGTGCAAGAAAAGGCATTACAAATGTGCCATGATTCACCTGTAGCTGGTCATAGAGGCATCAAGGCCACACAAGAACTTCTTTCACGATTTTTCTGGTGGCCTACCTGGAAGCTGGATGTGGAAAGATACGTTCAGGCCTGTCCCATATGTGCCCAAATCAAGATACCCCATACCAGACCGGCAGGATTACTACAGCCTTTGCCTGTTCCACCGGCCCCATGGCATACCATCTCTACTGATTTTATGTGTTCACTCCCACCATCAGCAGGAAACCGGGTCATCATGGTCACGGTGGATTCTTTCACGAAGATGGCTCATTTCACTGCCCTGAAAAGGCTACCCACTTCTCAAGAACTAAGTCAAATATTCATTGATCATATCTTCCGTCTCCATGGACTTCCACATACCATAATATCTGATAGAGAACCTCAGTACATTTCCCGATTTTGGAGGCATTTTTGTAAAACACTAAATATTAATAGAGCCCTGTCTTCAGGATTCCATCCTCAGACCAACGGCCAGACCGAGCGTCTGAACCAAGGACTAGAGCAATATCTTCGATGCTTTTGCAATTCTACCCAAAGTAACTGGAACACTTACCTCTCTATAGCAGAATTTTCCTACAATAACTCAGTCCATAGTGCCTCCAAGGTCACTCCCTTTTTCTGTTCATATGGTTTTCATCCTACCTCTTTTCCTACTTCTCCACAATCCAACTCTCCTCTACCCGCTATTACCTATTTCTCCAAACGCCTTCTCCAAATCCATAGACTAATTCGATCTAATTTGTTACATACCAAGAGATATATGAAGAAGGCTGCTGACAAGAGACGTGCTACCAATCCAGACTATCATCCGCAAGATAAAGTCTGGCTCTCCTCCAAATTCTTACCCTCACGTCTTTCTCAAAATAAGTTCACACCTCGTTACTATGGGCCTTTCCGTATTCTTCAGTTGGTCAATCCTGTCACTGTCCGTCTTCACTTACCTCATACATGGAAGATTCATCCGGTCTTTCATGTTTCTCAGCTTAAACCTTATGTGCCTGACCCTTACTCACGTCAGTTTCCTTGTCCACCTCCTGTACTCGTGGATGATGTTCCTGAATATGAAGTACAGGAAATTTGTGACTCTCGTCTTTTTCTCAAACGCCTTCAGTATCTGATTCATTGGAAGGGTTATCCTCTCAGTGAATGCTCTTGGGAAGATGCATCTTCTGTTCACGCTCCTCGCCTGATTCAACGCTTTCACCGTTTATTTCCTCTCAAACCTGGCCCTTCGGGAGGGGGACCTACTGTCGCGCCGCGTGGTGCGGCGCGAGCCGAATGTTCGGCACAAGCCGGGCGTTCGGCTGGGGCCGCACAGCGCGTTTCTACAACGCGGCGCGCCCCCAGCCTTTCATGCACTTTTCGAGGCCCCAGGCATTGCATGGGGTCTCGCTCTATCGTTTTCCACCGCCTTGCTGGGGTCTCCTGACCCCCTTTACCTGTTCTTCTTTCTTCCTTCTTGTCCTCTTTCTTTTCTTCTTTCTGGGGTCTTTTTGTTGTACTTTTTTTATGTCTTCTTCCCTTCCCAGGTTACCTTTCTCTTCCCAGCATTCATTGTTCCCTATTCTCTATGGTTTCTATTCTGTTTTGTTCTATGTACCTCTCCCTGTCTAATATGGTGTCCTTTTACTTCCTGTGGGTCACTTCCTGTCTTTTGGTATATAAGGGCTGTGTTTTCTTCATTTCCTTGCGCTGCAACACTTTCTGCTCAGTTAGTGTCTTCGCTCCTGATTTCCTCCCCTTTTGGTTCTGGATTTCAGCATTCTGTGTTTCCTGACCTTTGCTCCTTTTGGATTCCTGTTTGTTTGTTCTTGTTTTTTCCAGGAATCTTCCTGTTTGGAGGTTTTTCCCCTTTTTCTAAGGGTTTTTTTCCCTCTGGCGCTATTTTCTGAAGGGCACGGTCTGTTCTTGGCGTCTCCATTGCCTACAGCACCGTGGCTACCAGAAAGAGTCGCCCCTTTTTGGGCCAAAGTCGAACATTGAAGATCCACGCCACCAGATCTGCAAATTCCAGGCGCAAGCAGCACGTGAGTCGTGACACAAGTATTGTTACTGGTCAGGAGACCACCGCCAGAGTCATAGCCCAGGAGGACCCAAGTGTCGTTACTGGTCAGGAGACCACCGTCACCGCCGGAGTCACAGCCCAGGAGGGCTCAAGTATCGTAACTGGTCAGGAGACCACCGCCAGAGTCATAGCCCAGGAGGGCCCAAGTATCGTTACTGGTCAGGAGACCACCGCCACCGCCGGAGTCACAGCCCAGGAGGGCTCAAGTTTCGTAACTGGTCAGGAGACCACCGCCAGAGTCATAGCCCAGGAGGGCCCAAGTATCGTTACTGGTCAGGAGACCACCGCCGGAGTCATAGCCCAGGAGGGCCCAAGTATCGTTACTGGTCAGGAGACCACCGCCAGAGTCATAGCCCAGGAGGGCCCAAGTATCGTTACTGGTCAGGAGACCACTGCCACCGCCAGAGTCACAGCCCAGGAGGGCTCAAGTATCGTAACTGGTCAAGAGACCACCGCCAGAGTCATAGCCCAGGAGGGCCCAAGTATCGTTACTGGTCAGGAGACCACCGCCACCGCCGGAGTCACAGCCCAGGAGGGCTCAAGTATCGTAACTGGTCAGGAGACCACCGCCAGAGTCATAGCCCAGGAGGGCCCAAGTATCGTTACTGGTCAGGAGACCACCGCCGGAGTCACACCCCATGAGGGTCCAGAATCCCACAGCCCCGCTGGGCAATGATGGAACGTCAAGCCACACACCAACGTCCAGTTTGGAGTTCGTCATGCCACACACCAACATCCAGTGTGGAGTTCGTCATGCCACACACCAACGTCCAGTGTGGAGTTCGTCATGCCACACACCAACGTCCAGTGTGGAGTTCGTCATGCCACACACCAATGTCCAGTGTGGAGTTCGTCATGCCACACACCAACGGCCATTGTGGAGATCGTAATGGCACACACCAATGTCCATTGTGGAGATCGTAATGACACACACCAATATCCGTACCAGAACCGCCATGGCAAAGCACCGCTGAACAAGGCCAAGACCGCCATGGTGAAGACCGCTGAACAGGGCAAAGACTGCCATGGCAAAGCACCGCTGAACAGTCCATAGCCAGCCATGGCAAAGCACAGCTGAACAAGGCCAAGACTGCCATGGAGAAGACCGCTGAACAGGGCAAAGACCGCCAATGTGAAGACCGCTGAGCAGGGCAAAGACTGCCATGGCAAAGCACCGCTGAACAAGGCCAAGACTGCCATGGTGAAGACCGCTAAACAGTCCATACCCAGCCATGGCAAAGCACCGCTGAACAAGGCCAAGACCGCCATGGTGAAGACCGCTGAACAGGGCAAAGACTGCCATGGCAAAGCACCGCTGAACAGTCCATAGCCAGCCATGGCAAAGCACCGCTGAACAAGGCCAAGACCGCCATGGTGAAGACCGCTGAACAGGGCAAAGACTGCCATGGTGAAGACCGCTGAACAGGGCAAAGACCGCCATGGCAAAGCACAGCTGAACAGTCCATAGCCAGCCATGGCAAAGCACCGCTGAACAAGGCCAAGACCGCCATGGTGAAGACCGCTGAACAGGGCAAAGACCGCCATGGTGAAGACCGCTGAACAGGGCAAAGACCGCCATGGTGAAGACCACTGAACAGGGAAAAGACCGCCATGGCAAAGCACCGCTGAACAAGGCCAAGACTGCCATGGTGAAGACCGCTGAACAGTCCATAGCCAGCCATGCCAAAGCACCGCTGAACAAGGCCAAGACCGCCATGGTGAAGACCGCTGAACAGGGCAAAGACTGCCATGGTGAAGACCGCTGAACAGGGCAAAGACCGCCATGGCAAAGCACAGCTGAACAGTCCATAGCCAGCCATGGCAAAGCACCGCTGAACAAGGCCAAGACCGCCATGGTGAAGACCGCTGAACAGGGCAAAGACCGCCATGGTGAAGACCGCTGAACAGGGCAAAGACCGCCATGGTGAAGACCACTGAACAGGGAAAAGACCGCCATGGCAAAGCACCGCTGAACAAGGCCAAGACTGCCATGGTGAAGACCGCTGAACAGTCCATAGCCAGCCATGCCAAAGCACCGCTGAACAAGGCCAAGACCGCTGAACAGGGCAAAGACTGCCATGGCAAAGCACCGCTGAACAGTCCATAGCCAGCCATGGCAAAGCACCGCTGAACAAGGCCAAGACCGCCATGGTGAAGACCGCTGAACAGGGCAAAGACTGCCATGGTGAAGACCGCTGAACAGGGCAAAGACCGCCATGGCAAAGCACAGCTGAACAGTCCATAGCCAGCCATGGCAAAGCACCGCTGAACAAGGCCAAGACCGCCATGGTGAAGACCGCTGAACAGGGCAAAGACCGCCATGGTGAAGACCGCTGAACAGGGCAAAGACCGCCATGGCAAAGCACCGCTGAACAGTCCATAGCCAGCCATGGCAAAGCAAGGCTGAACAAGGCCAAGACCGCCATGGTGAAGACCGCTGAACAGGGCAAAGACCGCCATGGTGAAGACCGCTGAACAGGGCAAAGACTGCCATGGCAAAGCACCGCTGAACAGTCCATAGCCAGCCATGGCAAAGCACTGCTGAACAAGGCCAAGACCGCCATGGTGAAGACCGCTGAACAGGGCAAAGACTGCCATGGTGAAGACCGCTGAACAGGGCAAAGACCGCCATGGCAAAGCACAGCTGAACAGTCCATAGCCAGCCATGGCAAAGCACCGCTGAACAAGGCCAAGACCGCCATGGTGAAGATCGCTGAACAGGGCAAAGACCGCCATGGTGAAGACCGCTGAACAGGGCAAAGACCGCCATGGTGAAGACCACTGAACAGGGAAAAGACCGCCATGGCAAAGCACCGCTGAACAAGGCCAAGACTGCCATGGTGAAGACCGCTGAACAGTCCATAGCCAGCCATGGCAAAGCACCACTGAACAAGGCCAAGACCGCCATGGTGAAGACCGCTGAACAGGGCAAAGACCGCCATGGTGAAGACCGCTGAACAGGGCAAAGACTGCCATGGCAAAGCACCGCTGAACAGTCCATAGCCAGCCATGGCAAAGCACTGCTGAACAAGGCCAAGACCGCCATGGTGAAGACCGCTGAACAGGGCAAAGACCGCCATGGTGAAGACCGCTGAACAGGGCAAAGACTGCCATGGCAAAGCACCGCTGAACAGTCCATAGCCAGCCATGGCAAAGCACTGCTGAACAAGGCCAAGACCGCCATGGTGAAGACCGCTGAACAGGGCAAAGACCGCCATGGTGAAGACCGCTGAACAGGGCAAAGACCGCCATGGCAAAGCACCGCTGAACAGTCCATAGCCAGCCATGGCAAAGCAAGGCTGAACAAGGCCAAGACCCCCATGGTGAAGACCGCTGAACAGGGCAAAGACCACCATGGTGAAGACCGCTGAACAGGGCAAAGACCGCCATGGTGAAGACCGCTGAACAGGGCAAAGACCGCCATGGTGAAGACCGATGAACAGGGCAAAGACCGCCATGGCAAAGCACCGCTAAACAAGGCCAAGACTGCCATGGTGAAGACCGCTGAACAGGGCAAAGACTGCCATGGCAAAGCACCGCTGAACAGGGCAAAGACCGTGTGGGTGTGAATAGTCCGGCACAACAGGCATTGTTCTCCCATGTGCAGCTGGGACTGTGACAGGACATGTACTTTCACGGGGAGACTCATCCAGTCTGGGCACCAGTCCCACCCAGTACCAGTAGAGAACTGCATATACTTGCGAAGATGTGTCTTTGCACTCCCCAGGATGGCACAGTGGGCAACCCACCCACTGTAGAGAGTTGAGAGACTGTGGCTTTGCACTCCCCAGGATGTAACAGTGGGCAACCCACCCACTGTAGAGACTTGAGAGACTGTGGCTTTGCACTCCCCAGGATGGCACAGTGGGCAACCCACCCACTGTAGAGAGTTGAGAGACTGTGGCTTTGCACTCCCCAGGATGTAACAGTGGGCAACCCACCCACTGTAGAGACTTGAGAGACTGTGGCTTTGCACTCCCCATGATGTAACAGTGGGCAAGCCACCCACTGTAGAGACTTGAGAGACTGTGGCTTTGCACTCCCCAGGATGTAACAGTGGGCAACCCACCCACTTGTTAGACTTGAGAGACTGTGGCTTTGCACTCCCCAGGATGTAACAGTGGGCAAGCCACCCACTTGTTAGACTTGAGAGACTGTAGCTTAGCACTCCCCAGGATGTAACAGTGGGCAAGCCACGCACTGTAGAGACTTGAGAGACTGTGGCTTTGCACTCCCCAGGATGGCACAGTGGGCAACCCACCCACTGAAGTGACTTGAGAGACTGTGGCTTTGCACTCCCCAGGATACATCAATGGGCATGGAGCCCCGTCGTGGATCTGGCTTCGCATTCATCTGGCTGAGGTGCCCCCTCTTCCCTTCCCCCTGAGGTGCCTGTAGTGTTTCTATCTGATGCCCCGGCAGTGTTCTCTTGGATTTTGGTCAGGTATCTATTGTGGGCGTCGCCCATGCATTTTTGGACTGTTGGTGCACGGACAATGTTGTGTACATATCTGCACTACTTCTTGTATTGTACATTTATTTTTGACAGATTTTGTGATATATATATATACGTATATTTTTTAATGAGTAGTATATTGGCACAATACAAAGTTTGACCGCTATTCGCTTTGTCTTTGCATTCTTCCGGGGGGATTGTGGGTTGTTACTGTGATTTTTGTGAATGCATTGGTGTGTATGTTGTAATATGCGAGGGTGGGGGTGAGGGTGTTTGGTGGGTGTCCCCGTAACTTTTGCCTCCCCCTCCCCCGTGTCGTAGATGCTGTACTCACCGGTATGTTCTGCGCCTACGTCGCTGTTGGTCGTAGATGAGCAGGAATGCAAGGGCAGGGAGTATTTGTAGTTCCGGATCCATGGTGTCCTCGTTCCTCGTGGGATGTGTTGAGGTGAGCGTTTTCCCATAGCAAAAGCTGTTTCCGCCTTGTTATTATCCACGGTGAATCCGCCCCGGAAAAGGTGGCGGATTGGTGTGTTGTGATAGTGTGGGCGGTACATTGTCTTCCGCCTGTCTGTTGCCGGTGACCGCCGCGCTGTTTGTCTGTACCGCCGTGGCGGGCGGTGTGCTAAAGTGGCTGTCTTAGTTGGCGGTTTTCGCCAGGGTCGTAATTCCCTTTTTTTGTCCGCCGGCCTGTTTGCGGTATTACCGCAGCTTTAACACCGTCTGCCAGGGTTGTAATGACCACCTATGTCTCTGGTCCATTTGTTATTAACATAGACAGCCCCAGACGTTCTAAGAGCCACCCTGGGACAGCAGATGGAAGAGGAAGCGGATGAGTTTCTGTACTGGTTAGGTGATTTAACTACTTCCAGGAATCTCTTCTCGTGAAACTTTTGGGGCCAAACAGTGTTCTCCCTTACAGCTCCCCTCCCATGAATCCGGTCCAGATCAGTTTGGATGTCGCTAGGCTAGGTAAGAAGGTACAATGCTATAGGATTGGACTCATAGTGGGTCAGATTTACTACTACCCTATAAGGCTCCACTCTATTACGCTGTATTTTGGCCCTAATTCTATGCAGGTACAAGTGGAGAAGGCATTTCGCTTTTTCAGGGGTTACCTCTTGGGATAAGTACAATCTATCTGCACCTACTGTGTGTTGTATCAGCAATCAGACATAATATGACCCGGCTGATCAGACATAACATGACCCGGCCGATTTCTTGGAGCCCACGGTGGTCCTGTGCTGATACCTCATGTTGTGTAAAAGAGGGTTGTGTAGTGCATGTGGATTGCTAGTGTTGGGTGCGGTGTAATTAAAGGTTATGTGTGTGAGGTTCCTACACAAACATGGTGATCTAGGCATTATTGTTTATCTTGAGGTTATTATGGCTAAGGTATAAACCATTTTCTCAGTGACAGGAGTTTTTTAGTCGAGAAAAAAAGTTTGGAAAGTCTTTGGTGCAAAGTGTGGTACGGGATCCTGTTGGTGGTATGGATGCGAAAGGCCCTTGTAGTGTGTTGTGGCTCTTGATCCTGTTGGATGCAAGAGTTCTCAAATAGTCTGTGGCTCTTGATCCTGCTGGGGATTCTGGTGCAGTTGCTGAGAAGGCGATGGTAGAGGTGGCACCTGTAGAGGTGGTGCACTTAACGGCTCGACTACAGACATGTTGGGCGAGAGTAATGTTTGGTTGTTATAAAAAAAAAAAATGCATCTCTGCATGCCGCCAAATAATTCTTAGGAATATCTATATTTTCCATGAATTTTGATGACGCACTGGAGGGTGGCCTCAAATCGGGATACCTGGTTCTGGAAGAAATAGTTTATTTCTATAAACATTTTTATAAACAGTTAATTTCATTTTCACACATCGTCGGGTCTCTCCCCTTTCCGTGCTTAGCCAAGTATACGTTTGAACAGTATGCTTTACAGGGTGATTCTCGTATATACACATCATTTTTTACTTTTAACTGGTGCTAAGTTGGCATTGCCAGCCCTTTGGCACCCTGGTGTGTGCATGATGGGTGTCATCGGTGCAGGGCAGTGTTTTGTAGCCTAGACATGTGGGGTAATATAAAAAAGGAGGCGCTCATTGAAGGTTGGTCAGCAATCACAACTTGCCCTGAGGTCACATGGAACACCTCTGGTCCCACCATGTGGCATGCTACGTGACCCTGCCAAGTGGCGCTCGGTGTCCTAAATCTGCCCCCTTTCTCGAGGCTTCCTTTGGGCTAGAATTGGGCTTCTTTGTTTGGCTCTTGGGTGTTTCCCCAGACCCCTGAATTTATTGTTGTGTACTGGTGGGGGTTGCAGTGTCATTCTGTGGCCCCAGTGTCTCTGATTTGTGGAGCTCAGTGTTGGAATGTGTGTGAGGCCTCGCGTGCTGCCTGATTGCTACTCCTGCTGCAGGGGTGAGCATGTTCCTGCATTCTACCCTCCTCGGAATGACGATGGGTGCTTTGCATTCCCTTCCTGGGCACCCCCTCTCCCTCAGACCATATCTTTTTGGGCCTACTGTTCCCACCTGCTATTGGGAAAATGAGAGGACAATGAGGAGGTGAAGTCATTGCAGTGTGGAGAGTCCAGAGCAAGGCTGGGAACTCGTCTGAGTTTTGCCCGCATTATGGGAATGGACTGGGGTGACTGGAGACCCCAGTGAACCCCCTTTTCTACTGACAATGCCATGTGGTGCCATGTTAGGAACTCATGCATGCGTTGTGAGCATTAGGTGGGTTCCACAACCCCGAGCGCACAGGAAGGCCTGGCTCCCCACACTGGAGGACAGCTTCGTTTTGGAACAGAAATGGGGAACTATTTTTTGTTGAGACTAAAAGGTGCTTCGGTCACTACTGGTGGCCCAAGAATGGGTACCTTTTAATTTGGTTATAGGAACCCCTCCCATTTGTTTGTGGGTTCAAGGACCTGGGGTGTCTGCCTTTTTCAAACAGCAGTTGGGGAGCTGCCCTGCCCCTCTCTGTAAAACTAACCTTCCTCTGGGGTGTGGATGGTTAGCCCCGCCCTGGGGAACCAGCAGCAGAGTGGGGCCTAGACTCTGGCTGGCAGCCTAAATGGCAAACTTCGGTGACGATTCCCGACCGGCAGCCACACAGCAGCCCTAGATGGCTGACCCAACAACGGTATAATTAAAGGTTTTGAATCCCTGCTTTTCCTCAGTTTTTTGGGGGTTTTACTGTAATGAATTTTAAGGTATGTTGCAAAATGTGTGTTTTGTATTGGGGTACTTAAGGCTCACTGCGCATTGGACTCTGCGTCTGATTGAAGGCACTGTTTCCCTAAACAGCTGCCCCTCCCTGATGTGGCTGTGGCCCGGCCAATGTTGGGCTGGGTTTACTGGCTGTGGCTGCTGATGCCATGTGCTGGTCCAGCTACCTAACCCCTACTGTGGATGTGCGGCTGACTTCCATGCAGCTAAAAATAAGGTGCAGTCACGTTTCACTGGGCTTTACTCTATGGATGGGAGTTCCGCAGGGCCTGGCCCCAGCTCACTGATTTCTGCGCATGGTGTGCTTTTAGTCAGCTCCTATCGGCTATATGGCCCATTCTGTGACAAGAGTAGCATTGTATGGGGTTTGGCTGCTGCCAACCACCCTGGTGTCTGTCACTTTAGCCATTTTGATACCCTTGGGGGTCCTGCAGCAGAGTTACCTTCATAACAGGTGCCATTTGTATGTTTGGAGCCAGTGAAGCCCCCTTTTCGGTGGTCTTCCTTAGCTTATGTTGAATCAAATTAGTATGTCCCTCTGAATCTGTTCCTGTTTCTCCTTGTCTTTTTCTTTTTTCCTTTTGTGGAAATGCAGTATGTGCGCCTGTAACTCTCACCAGAGTTTAGTGTCTAACCATACTATGCTGGCCAACCCCTTTTGTATTTTGGTGGGCAGTCCCTTCTTGAAGACGTTGTAAAAGAAGATGACTTGAGGGCCTGTATCTGTCCATGGTTGTCCTGTCTCCTGTCCCTACCATTCTCTCATCCTGTCTATGAAGTCTGTTATGGTCTCCCCAGGTTTCATAGTTCATACCAGCAACACACCTAGATCTGGGCAGTCAAGGAATATTTCCCTCAGGCGTCCATACCTGCTGTCTGTATGAATTAAATGCAGCCCGTCGTGCTCCAAGTTGGTCAGCACAACCCCTGGGATGTGGGCACAGGCGGGCACCGTGTTGGTCTGTTCACCGATAATGCAGCTTAGCATACTCTTGACATCGTCATTCGCTTGAGTGATCCCCACGGTATTCCTCTCAAAGCCTGAGATCCATTTCCCGGCCCCATCCAACAACAGCATCTGAGCCCAGGGCATGTAGATGGTCACTGACGTGCCCTTCTGTAGCAATGGGCATATCTTCATTTTGGACATCAACATCTTCCCTCTACAAAGCTCTCCCATCTCCTCAGGCACTCCTGCATGTAAGGGAAGTTCTACTTGGGATCTCCCACTCCATGCCGGATGCAGTCTTTCACAGTCACTATGTCCTCTGGTTCGAAGGATCCCTCCTCCAGCCAGGGCTTATTGTATTGGTCACTTCTCTTAGTCCAGTGGGCTAGCAGGTGGCAAAAAGGTCAGGCAAAGATGTTACCCTCCTCTTGAGCTATTATGGGGTCATTATGCGGTCAGACCGCTGCCAAAGTGGCGGTCTGACCGCAACATTATGACTGTGGCGGAGCCGCCATGGTCCAACCGCCGACACCGCCAGGCTGCCACCAGCCTGCAACCTGGCAATCCCAGAGGTTGTAATCCGCCAGGTCGGCACTGCAAGGAACGCTGCCCTGCGGATTACGAGTCCCAATCTGCCAGCCTTTCCATGGCGGTAAATATTGCCATGGGAAGGCTGGCAGAATGGGGGACTCAGGGAGCCCTTGCCCTGCCCATGTTCTTGAGATGGGCAGTGCAGGGTCCACATGCACAGCCCCATTGCGCAATCCACTGCCCGAATTACGGGCAGTGGAATGCGTGACAGGTGCTGCTGCACCCGTTGCACTGCCACATTGCAGCCGGCTCCTTTAGGAGCCGGCTGCAATGTTAAGGCCCTGTTTCCACCGGCCGGCCCAGTGGGGAAACCATATTAGACAAAGTTTAGGCCGCACAATCGGCCTGATGTTGGAGTAACACTGCCAATGTCATAATTAGGGTCTATGGGGGTCATTCTGACCTTGGTGGGCGGCTACCGCCGGCCGGCAGGTGGAAACCGCCATGCGGCCGCACTCACGCGACCCCCATTCCGACATTCCCGCTGGGCCGGCGGGCCGGCGGGCGCAAACCAAGTTTGCGCCCGCCGGCCCCACGGGAATGAGGCCGCAACACAGGAGCCGGCCCCGAATGGAGCCGGCGGTGTTGCGGCCGTACGACGGGTGCAGTTGCATCCGTCGCGCTTTTCACTGTCTGCTATGCAGACAGTGAAAAGCTGGCCGGGGCCCTGTTAGGGGGCCCCTGCACTGCCAATGCCAGTGGCATGGGCAGTGCAGGGGCCCCCAGGGGCCCCAGGACACCCCTTACCGCCAGTCTCTTCCTGGCGGTGAAAACCGCCAGAAACAGGCTGGCGGTAAGGAGGTCATAATCCCCAGGGCAGCGCTGCCCTGGCGGATTATCGCCGCCGGGGCAGAAATGGCGGAAAACCGCCGGCCCCGGCGGTGCGACCGCGGCTTTACCGCCGCGGTCAGAATGGGGATGAAAGCACCGCCAGCCTGTTGGCGGTGCTTTCAGTCATTATGGCTCTGGCGGTCTTGGACCGCCAGGGTCAGAATGACCCCCTATGTCCCTTGGGGTTGGTTTATCCTTCTTGTGCGTTCAGGAGGAGCAGTGGATGTCTTCGTTGCTGCTCTTCTCGTGCACACACAGAGGTTCCATCCTGGTCCTCCTATGTCTAAGCTGGGTTTGCACCAGGCTAGCTTGAACCCTAATTTCCTGATCTGCGGCTTGTCATGAGGTTACTTTAGCTACTACGCAGGCATGGTATTTTAGCCTAGGACTGCAGCTTGTGCCCTTTCACTCTGAGGTATGCATTTTTATTCCACTATTATTTTAGCAGAAGCCTTATTTTAATGGAGGTGTTTTTATACTTTTATTAGCTTGTCCTTTTACACAGACTTCTGTTATTCTTTTCTCTGCACAACATTTTCATTCTGTGCTTTATTCAAGGTTGTACATGATAAGTTTCAAATTATTGCTGGCACAAAGCGTTCATCATGCCCCCAACTCTTGTCCACATAAATATGTGTGTTGTCATGTCAGGGCGGTTTTCTCAGAACACCAGATGTTTTATTTTAAAGCACCTCACTGCCCCTACATGATAAAGGAGAATTCCAGCCAGTTGCCATTGTACACAGCACGTCACCTTTGCAGTTTCTACTGAGACCTCATGCAGCTCCTCCCTTTATGTGGGAGGATTCTCAGTAGACCAACAGACCTCTTCTTTACCTATAATCAGAGGTATGGGGGATGGGGTACTCCCAGGGGGCCTGATGACCAGATTAGGACTTACATTGCCATGTTCTTGTAGAGAACCTTAATAATTCAGGTGGGGATTTTAGAACCATTGTTGTGACAGTATTGTGGGACCTTTCTTATGTTTCACTTTTCTTGTCACTGCCTTGCTTTTATTATGTTCTATCATTCTTATAGTCGCAATACATGCCTTTTTACATAGAATACAGTTGATTCAATAAAACATATTGAACCTAGTCCTGCTTCTGTTTTGCCTTTGTATGTGTGAGACATATGTGACTGAGAGAAATGGGTAAGATCTGTTCCACCAGGATTTCCACCAACGTTGGTCAGGCACTGAGTTACTAATCTCCCAAGTATGTCTGTCTCACTGCATGCTAAAGACACCCTAACTATCTTATATGGAGACGCCCATGATATTGAAGGTATCCTCCTCAGTTAAGATAGGCAGTACCTATTGTGACTGTAGGTTGTTCAAGCTTGAACCCTTAAAAGGATTAAATCCCCAGTTGGTATCCCTATCTCTGAACTATGCAGTATTGTAATATGGCAGAACCCCAGTGAGTTGTAATTGCAGCAAACATGAGGCTGACCCCCACAAATCATTTCATAAATAAGGGCCTCATGGAGGAGAGAGGAGCAGTTCAATTTGTGGTCAAAGTAACTCCAGCATATGGAACGGATTTTTTTTTAATTCTTGGGTGACCTTTCCAGCAGTGGATGTGAAAACACATGCATATAATGATTTAGTACAAGTATATAGACACTTAAAACAATTTGTGATGCAAACTTTAAATACTGCCCCAGTAAGGGCTGCTCCAGCACAGTCACATATGGTCAGGGCAGGCATTAGTCCTGCGACAGTGCATTAAATCATGGGTAAGGTACCCACCAAACATGGAAGAAATTCTGTTTTGGTGAGCACAAAAAAATAAGCGCTTTAGAAACAGTGTTTTCCCATACGAGACCCCAAGACAAAAAAACATTCCGACAATGTGCTTGCCATTGTGGATAGTCCTCTCAGTGGACAACTGCGCCATATGGGGTGCAGTATGCTGCACTCTACACTACGGCACACGGTACACCAACACTTTCAAATCTTCCAGAAGTGTTAAAACAAATTCAAAGATGAATACAGGGCTGCCCCGGCCTTAAACTTGGGGATGGAATTTATGGGTAATTTTGCAACAGTATCCTCAATAATTTTAAGGAACCTTAAAGGGGAAGCAGCAGCTGTGGCAGTCCGCATGCAACTGTACAGGATCAGGAGTGTCAGTTGCCAAAGATTATCGCCGAGACCTATTCTACTATAGGTCGCGATAGTCTGGGAGCCAGACTGAGTAAACTACAACTACAAGTTAAATCCAATGAGGATTCTACCAAGCAAGCAAAAGAAGGTTCTAAAAAATGCTGGGATAAACAAAAACAAAATAAAGATAATGTAAAACAGAGAGGAATATATCCGTGTCCGGCAACCTCTGAGAAACAATACAACTTAAGAAATAGAAATGTTTTGAAAATTCCTGATAGATATCAATATACTGATACAGGCCAATCTTGTTCCTTTCAGGACTCACCGGATAAACAAAGTGAGACAGGTGGGTGTTACGAACAATGAAATAAGTACATGAAGTCAAAAAAAGATTCACAACACTCGGCTGAAACTTCCATAAAAAAGGAAAAGAAACCTCCCCAACAGAAAGCACAGTTTAAAAAGAAAAAGGTGGCAGCTATTTCGGCCCGAAATGCCACGCATGCTGAGAGGTTTAATGAGGAACAGGAAGTTGACTCTGCTAGATAGCGCAGCAGATGTCACAATAGTTCGTCAAAATCTTCAAGAGCTTCTGGATGCGACAGTAAATAATGACTATATAGAAGTTGAAACTGTAGACACGCGCATCTCCCCCCTCACAGAGTTTACAAATTGAAATTGTAACTCAAAGAAGACATTGAGCACACAATTAAAGTAATATTCTGGAAAAAAATTGACAGTCTTATTGGCAAAACAAGTATTGGCCACCAAAATTTGCCCGCAACCTTCTGTTCGGGGAAGAAGTTATTATGCCATCTTTCTCACCTCCCATCCTTACAGAATTAGGGGAAACTTATGCAGTAGATTGGGCATTGGCAGAAGCCCCTGTGCTGTATTGCAATTATGTGGGATGGGACAGAGACTCTCAATATTCCATTAAACATGAGGCTAAAGCACCAGTGAGAGAAATACACAACTTGAGTACCAGGGTGTAACTGAGCTCTGTGTCTCGCCAATGAACAACCCCTTGTTTCCTGTAGCTAAGCTAGACCATTCTTATAGCATAGTCTTAAATTACAGACACTAAAATAGTCATACACAAAAATTTGGCATCCAAAATGCATACCGCATAGCACTGATTAACAATTTAGTACGTAAAAAATACAAAATGAACTTTGATATCTCCAATCGGTTTTCTGCCAAAATATAGCACCGGAAAGCAAGCCTTTAACAGCATTTACTGTTTTAGGCCCGCAAAGAAAATCTTGCACACTCCTGGTAGAGTATAAAAACAGTCCTGGAATGTTCTCAGCATGTGTAACATCCATTCTACACAAGAATGACCCGAGGTGTTGCCCTATGCAGATGATATCTAACTTACAGAGGATGATCTCTTGGAACATTTAAGATGGGTATCCTGCATTGTTTTTGGATTTGCTGAAACAGGCTATAAATTCAATTTCAAGAAAACTAAAATTGCCTTTCTCAGTGTCCTGTTTTTGGAATACAAGTTATCTAATGAAGGAAAGAGTCTGGCACTCCATTTGCTAGAAAAATGAGCACAGTTACAACCACCAAATACCATTAAAAATGTACAATCATTATTGGGCTTTTTCAACTTTGGCAGAACTTACATTCCAGATTATGCACAACGCATAAAACCATTGTATGATTTAATACGCTCAGACTTTTCAGGTAAGTGTTGGACAGTCGAACACACGCAAAATTAGAGCATTGCATTAAGACATGCTTAAAGCAAAACATTTAAACACAGATGATAACAAAACAAATTTGATAATCAGAGTACTTGCTGGTACCATCGGAATCACATATGTAACATTCAATGAAGGTGATAGCTTACCTATTACATACAAATCACACCTGTACCCCACTGCTGAAAAATGCTTTGCTCCCACAGAAAATATTCTGACTGCTGTTCAGATGGCTTTCATAAAAGAAAAACCTCTGGCTCAGGGGAAACGCATTATTGTCAAAAGCCCGTACTAGCCCTTGAGGCTGTTACAAAAGCCACCGTCCATTTTGGATCCAATAGGCAACATCCATGTCTGCCACTGATGTAGGTTATGTTTTTGACCCAAAACTCCAGACTCAAGATTTCCTCCGATCAGAGCTTGAATACCCAGTATCAACAAATATCTTGCCTTGTGATCAATACCAAATTTTAATGTATATTGATGACTTAGCATAGCCGGCAGTAGGGACAAAACAACAGTACTTTGCAGCCTGTGTGGTTGTAAGTGATGCCCTAAAGGATGGCAAATTCCTTCCTTAGAACACTTCCATGCATACCCGAGGGGACTGCACTGCACAACTGGCAGAGCGTAATGCTCTGGTATTGGCTCTGGAACATACAGATCTGGAACAGTTAACACTAAGAGTGTGTGATTCGTACTATTGTGTCCAGTTCTTTAATGAATATCTACATTACTGGCACCAACATGGGTTCAGAGATTCAAAAGGGAACACCATCAAACACAGATTACTATGGGGAAAGTGGCAGATCTGAAAAAGATTCTACCCAATGCCCATGTAGTCCACACAACAGGTCATCAACGTGTAGGGATACACTTTGCAGGCAATACCTTGGCTGATGAAGCAGCCAAACTAGCAGTAGCCACGGCTTCTGTTACTGCGAGTACATGTTCCAGAGTGAGGCTGGATGATGAAACACTGGCTGCTGTGAAAGCCTCAGCAGACAGCAAACCCTTGCCAAAGGCATATCCTGTCAAATATTCCTACCACAAAAGTGCACAGAACATTGCCTTTGTTATATTACCAAGGGTTGATGATGGTGTGATTCCCCAACCAGGATCAGAAAACAGAGTTGATTAACACAGCATATGAGGGAGTTGCTTCTGCCCATGCAATTGTGGTTGCTATTATTCCCTTATTGCAAAACCGTTACTGGTGGCCAGGTCTATATAATTAGACCAAACAGTATGTCCTTTGTTGGAACATCCATCAACAAATAAAAGAATCCACCACCAAGCACCCACCGCAGACACCCCTCCTAATGACACCTGATGGTGATACAAATACATCTTAGTCGCTTTTGACTCTTGCTCAAGATTTCTATGGGTATGGCCACAATGACCAGCTTGCACTCAAACTGTTATTAAAGATTTGCACGTCTTTATCAGGACAAATGCAATTGCATAAATTCATTTAGACCAGGGCCCTGCATTTGCTTCAAGGGCATTCAGGACACCATGGTGATGTTGGGGGTCCGATTGCATTATTTGTCTCCCTGTCATCCTGAGGATACCAGTATAGTGGAGTGAAAAAACTGAGACTTAAAGCAATCCTTAACAGCAAGAGTATTAGGTACCGGTCGTAGTTGGCTTAACCACCTATATGGAATCCAAAGAGCACTTAATAATCTACCTAGAAGTCCCTGGGAAGGCGCACCACGTACCAGCTTCTATTTGGCATACCTATGTATGTCCCAGATTTTGATGGCTATAGTGCGGTAGCGGCAGTCACACCTTTTGACATAAATGAACATGTCACTGTCTTGAAGGAATTACAGCAGTTGTATGATAAAAACTCATCTGCATGTGCTGCCACCCTGGGATTCAGGGATGCACCAATAACACTGACTGGCTAGATTCCAAAAGTTGGGGATCTGGTGCGAGAAAAAGTTGCTGTGAAAAAGGAATTTGGCCCTTCTTATTAAGCACCTGTACCAGTCCTGGTAATACACGGTACCAGAAGTGTCATTTTACCACTGCTGCCTGGCTCTAAAGGAAACCACTTTGTCTCCATCGACAATGTCAAGTTTCACCATGTGGCTGATCCTACACAGCAGACCTAGAGGACTCCTGGTTAGTTCCTGCACCCTTCCAACTACCAATGAAGAGGTACCTATACAAGTTTTAGTCAACAATGCTGATGCTTCTCCAAGCTTGGGGAGGGTGGAAAATTATCTTTCATTAGTACCAGTAACTTCTTCTGCAATAATAAACGTCCACATTTCTGACCAATGTTATTTAAGTTCAACACAAACGGATGGAGTGGTTTATTACAAACCACCAAGAGACACATCAGTCAGTTCTACTTTTTTAAGAACTGCTTTAGTATTTGCACAAACTGCTTCTGGATATTTTTCTGAGGTAAGAAAGTGCCCCTTTTGGCATGGTTACCTCCTCACTTTGTGCCTGATATTGATGTTGACTTGACTGAGAATGTGCTGGGATCCTTCTAACCAGGCCCCATCACTAGTGTTCTTTCCCAAAACAGTACCATTGTTCCCACAATTGATACACTACTGGCACACAACTAAGTGCCTTGTAAAAGGTGCCCATGGTACCAAGGGCTCTGTAGCCAGGGAAGGTCCCCAAGGGTGGCAGCATGTATTGTGCCACCCTAGGGGACCCCTCACCAAACACATGTACACTGTCATTGCAGCTTGTGTATGTTGGCGGGGAGAAAAAGACAAAGTTGACATGGCATCCCCATCAGGGTGCCATGCCCACAAACCACTGCCTGTGGCATAGGTAGGTCACCCTCTAGCAGGCCTTACAGCCGTAAGGCAGAGTGCACTATACCACAGGTGAGGGCATAGCTGCATGAGCAATATGCCCCTACAGTGTCTAAGTCCATTCTTAGACATTGTAAGTGCAATGTGGCCATATTGAGTATATGGTCTGGGAGTCTGTCATTACAAACTCCACAGCTCCATGATGGCTTCACTGAAGTCTGCAAAGTATGGTACCATACTTCTCAGCACAATAAACCCACACTGATGTAAGTGTTTGATTTATTATAAAATGCACCCAGAGGAGCCCCTTGCATTTCAACCAAACCATTAGTGCAGGACTGACCAACCTCTGCCAGCTTGCCATTACCAGACAGGTTTCTGACCTCATGGAGTGAGAGCATTTGTGCTGTCTGAGGTTAGAAATAAAGCCTGCAGTGGGTGGATGTGCCTCATACCGCCCCCAAGCAGCAACTGTAACATTTGGCGGTGAGCCTCAAAGGCTCAGGCTTCCTGCTACAGTGCCCCAGGGCACTCCAGCTAGTGGAGATGCACGCCCCCCGACAAAGTCCCACTTTTGGTGGCAAGTCCAGCGGGAAATTTAGGTAAAACAGGGAGGAGTGACCACTCGAACTAGGACCATCCCTAAGGTGTCCATAGCTGAAGTGACCCCCTCCCGGCAAAATCCTCCATCTTGGTTTGTAGAACAGGGACCAATAGGGTTAGGTTTGTGTCCCCCTACCCAAAGTGAGAGGACACCGGAAGGGTGTAATCACCCTCAGGGACAGTAGCCATTGGCTATTCCTCTCTGATCCCTGTAATGCCACTAAATCCAGGATTTAAGGGCTCTCCTGAGCCTAGCTCATCAGATTCCTGGCGACCTCAAGAAGAAGACAGGAAGAAAGAAGAAGGACTTCTAAACCGACCCCCCCAGCAGAGAAGACTACAGACACCAAATGCTGGCCTGTCTGCAGCTTCTGAAGCCCTGCTACAAAAAAGCGATGCATCCTGCAGGACCAGCAACTTCTCCAAACCCCAAAAGGACTGCATGCCCACCAGAGGACCAAGGACTCCTGAGGACAGCGGCCCTCTCCAGCAGAAACTCCAACAAGGACTCCAGGACTGCCCACTCTGCCCCCGACACCCACAGCCCGTGTCCAGGTGGCCCACCAGTCCAGAGCAAGTCCCCAGGCAATTCTGAACTTGTGCCCATCCTGGGTTGACCCCTCCTTGCCAACACATTGATGCCTGCAACCTAAATCCAGAGGACTACCCTGAGCACGAGATTCCCAAGGCCTCGGGGTAACCCTATACCCCCTGACATTGGGGAATCCAACCTTTAGTGCAGCAATGTTCAGCAGGCAACCCTCCCCCTTGTCCAGCCTGTGATTTTACGGGACCCACCCCCTGAACCCAGCCTGCATCCTCCTTGTGACCCCCAGGGTTCCCCTACTGAAAATCACTGGGAGCCCGACGCTGCGTTTGCACCCTGCACCCGGCCTCCCCCATGCTTCTGAGGGTGTGTGTTTGGTGCTGTGGTGCTGACCTGTCGCCCGCTGGTGCTCACCTAAACCCCCAGGTCTGCCCTCTGAAGTTGCGGGAACTTATTTGTTAGTCAATCTATCCCCGAGAGCCTCCAGTCTCCAATGGGTCCTATTTTAAACCTGACAGCAACTTTGACCTCTGAACCAGGCCGGCCCGTGTTGCTGGTGGTGAGTGCGTGGGGTTAACTTGAACTCCAACCAGTGGACTTTCAAATCCCTGGAGACTGGTACTGTAAGTCTGGTAAAACCCTGGACTCTGTGCACACTATGGCCCTCATTACAACCCTGGTAGTCGGTAATAAAGAGGCAGTAATACCGCCAACAGGCTGGCGGTAATTACCGCCAAATTAAGACCATGGCAGTGACAACTCCCAGAGACAGCCACTTTGCCACACTGACCACCAGTGCACAAACAACAGCCACCAAGGACGTAGCCGCCTACAGCCAGGCGGAAGCCAATGTTCCGCCCACTGTATTAAGACAACGCAATCCACCACCTTTTCCGGGGCGGTACCAACGACATCAAAAGCCTGGTGGAAACACTGCACAGAAGGGGAAGGACTCACCATTGGAGACACAGGGAACAACCACGCCACCATAGAGCCTGAACTGCAGATCTTCCCAATGATTTTCTACGTCCTGCTCCACCACAAACACCCACGATGGTGAAGACGACCATGGTGAGTACAGCTGCCTGGCACACAGGGGAGGTGGAGGAAAAAGAGAGTGACACACACACATGCAACACACACGCCCCCACCCCTAACATCATACACACAATCAGATGCAGTAATAAAACATTTTTACTCCGTACCCTTCAGGAATAATGCAAGGACTACAGGAATAGATGAAAGTGAGTGTAATAATATAAATACAGTAGAAATACAAAAAGTAAATCTAATGGTAAATACATATGTACAGTTCAAGGGACACTGCCCAGCCATCAATGTGCGTGGGCCACATGACAAAGTCCAAGGCCTCACTTGTCTCCTGCAGTAACACCGAGAGAACACTGCAGGGCCATCATTTGGAAATTGGCAGGCACCTCAGGGGGACAGGGAACGGGGGGGTGCCTCCGCTGGCAGTCGTGGTGCTGCTGATTCTGCTGCTGCCGGTGGGGGGAGACTCCAGCCCATCCCCTGCAGCCTCGGACAGCTGCCCACTGGTGGTGGTGGTGGTGCTGCTGCTGGTGGGGGGATGCTCCTGCCCATCACCTGGGGCCCCGGACGGCTGCCCACTAGTGGTGGTGGTGCTGCTGCTGGTGGTGGGGGGGGGGCTCCAGCCCATCCCCTGCAGCACCAGACGGCTGCACAACCATGGTTGGTGGTGAGGGCTCTGACTGATTCCCTGCACCAGGCCCCTTGTCCTTCCTGCCTGCTGGTGCAGGCCCCTTGCCCTTCCTGGCAGCAGCTGGGGATGGCTCCTTGCTCTTCTTGGCAGCAGCTGGGGATGGCTCCTTGCCCTTCTTGGCAGCAGCTGGGGATGGATCCTTGCCCGTCTTGGCAGCAGCTGGGGATGGATCCTTGCCCTTCTTAGCAGCAGCTGGGGATGGCTCCTTGCCCTGCTTTGCAGCAGCTGGGGATGGCTCCTTGCCCTTCAGAGCAGCACTTGGGGCAGGCATCCTTTCCCTGAGGCTGCCTGGTGCCCTGGATTCTTTCCCACCACGAGTGGGTGTGGAGACTACTGGTCCTGTGGACTGGGTGGCTGAGGTGCTTGCCTGGGCTTTTGCCACCCTGGCCAGACATGGAGGACAGGGGGGAGGAGTAGGGAAGAGGTCAATTGTGGAGAGGAAAAGATGCTTAGGGACGTTGAGGTGGGGAGAGGGAGAAAGTTTGGGTCTGGAAGAAGAGGGAGTGGTTGTGGGAGGTGTCTGTCTGCAGTGATGGGTGCAGGTGCATGGGCTGGATGCTGTTGTGAGGTGGATGGCTTTTGGGTGTCTGAGTGCTTGCGTTTGTGTACCTTGGGAGGGGGGACAGACACAGTGGGAGAGGACACAGGGGACGTGTGCATGGCTGTTGTGGTGGTGTCTTCCAGTGAGGTGTGTGTTCTGCTAGGTGTGCTGGTGATGCTGGCAGTGGATGATGTGGTAGTGAATGCAGGTGTGAGTGTAGACGCAACTGGGAGGGAGGTGGTGGAGGAGGGGGACACAGTGGAGACAATGAATGTTGGTATGTCTGCATCTGGATGCTGTTTGTGTGAGTGCCTGTGGGATGATGTGTGGTGCTTGTGTTTGCCAGTGCCACTCTTGTGTGTTGTCCTGTGTGCATGCTCAGCTGCCTCTGTGCTTGGGATAGGTTAGGGTTGAGGGGAATGGGATTGGGAAGAGGAAGTTGGAGGGGGAGGGTGGAAATAGGGACAATGGCTGCCATCTAAGAGGAGGCCAGAGCCGGGATTGATCTCTGTTGGGCAGCCAAGACAGTGTGAATGCCCTCCAGGAATGCATTGGTTTGTTGCATTTGGGCTACCAGCCCATGAATGGTATTTACAATGGTTGACTGCCCTACAGAGATGGATCGCAGGAGGTCAATAGCCTCCTCACTCAGGGCAGCAGGGCTAACCGGGGCAGGGCCTCAGGTGCCTGGGGCGAAGGAGATGCCCACCCTCCTGGGTGAGCGGGCACGGGCAACTCGATGAGGGGCTGCTGGGAGGGCGGTACTGGTACGGGGGAGCTTCCATTGGAAGAGGTGTCTGTGTCTGAACTGTCCCCTCCAGTCTCCCCTGTGGTGCTCCTATCGCCCTCTGTCCCACTGGTGCCCTCAGCGTCGGTGGACTCTGCCTCCTGGGTCCTGTGGGATGCAGCTCACTCAGTCACCAGTAACTCTGCTCCTCTGCCAGGTGATGCTAATGCACATAAGGACAGGATAACAAAACAAAAAGGAGGGGAGAGACAAAGGATACACTGGGTCAATGGCTGCATCAATGACACAATTGGCGTACACAACACCCTCACACACAGGGAACAGCCCTTTGCACTATGCAATACACTACCAGTAATAATGCTAGCCACCAGGGCATGGGAGGGACACATACAGCCAACTGCAGCACACCTGGGACCCACACAGCCCTGCCCAGTAGTGGATACCTACAAGCTAGGTAGCAGGGGTATCACTTCAGAACCCTGCCCAACATTTGACCTACTCTGCAAGGTCAGGCCTGGCCTAGGGGCACCCACTGACACACATCCCCCACCCAGGTACCCCCTACCATGCATACGCTGTAATGATGGGAACTGTACTCACCCACTTGTGGCTGCTGTAATGCCCTCAAGCGCCCATCCAGCTTCAGTTAGCCCACTGCCAGTATGCGGGCCATAAGGGGGGGTTTGACCAGCACCCCTTCCTTGTTGGAGGCCATCCCCAGCTGGACGTCCGCTGTCTTCCGTGCCCAGCATCTCAGGTCCTCCCACCATTTCCAACAATGGGTGCTTCGCCAGCCGTAGACCCCCAGGGTCCGCACGTCCTTGGTAATGGCATGCCATATACCCCTTTTTTGATGGGTGCTGACCTGCAGAGAAATACACACAGGGAAAGGTATTAGTCAGACCATCCTGCCTGTTACACTCATGGCCCATCATACCCCTTCACATCACCATTTGCACACTCAGGGCCAAGCACACAAGCAGTGTAAGTCCTCTCCTGTTGAAGGTCAGGTAGCAAGTGAGTGATCAGATAGAAAATGGCGGTCACGTCCGTGGCGGTGAATGACGTCACCACTGGCGTACATCACTATTGGGCACTGTACTAGGGTGCAATATTATCCAATGAGGTGACATACCCCGTGGACAGACCGTTGGTGGACTTGGCAACAATGGAGGAGAGGCACATTATCCTCACCTATAGACTAGACAGGGCCACAATCATGGAGCTGTGTGCCCAATTGGAGCCTGACCTTACATCTGCTCTCCGTCCCCCCACCGGTTTCCCACCTCTTGTGCAAGTGCTATCTGTGCTCCATTTCTTGGCAACTGGTTCTTTCCAAGTGACAGTTGGCTTAGCAGCAGGAATGTCACAGCCAATGTTCTCAATAGTGCTGAAAAGAGTGTTGTCTACCCTGATTAAACACATATGCAGCTACATTGTTTTCCCCCAGGTGGAGGATTTGGCCACAGTGAAGGCTAACTTCTATGCAATGGAACATATCCCCAACATCATTGGGGCAACTGATGGAACTCATATAGCATTTGTCTCACCCCGGCAAAATGAACAGATGTTCAGAAATCTAAAGAGTTTTCACTCCATGAATATCCAGATGGTGTGCCTGGCGGACCAGTACATCTCCCACGTCAATGCTAAGTATCCTGGGTCAGTGCATGATGCCTTTATCCTGAGGAATAGCAGCATCCCAAATGTGATGACCCAACTACAGGGGCACAGGGTGTGGCTAATAGGTGAGCCCTGGTTCCCACTAAGTGGATGTTGGTTTATGGGTATGCTGTGGGCCATATGGGACGGTGTGTGGCTAAATGTTGTTCCTCGACATTTGCAGGTGACTCTGGTTACCCAAACCTATCATGGCTACTGACCCCTGTAAGGAATCCAAGGACAAGGACAGAGGAATGTTACAATGAGGATCATGGACGAGCAAGAAGGATAATTGAACATACCTTTGGCCTCCTGAAAGCCAGGTTTTGGTGCCTCCATCTAACAGGTGGATCCCTGTGCTACTCACCCAAGAAGGTCTACCAGATAATCGTGGCATGCTGCATGTTGAACAACCTTGCCTTGAGATGCCATGTGCCTTTTCTGCATGAGGAGGAGGCTGGAGATGGCCATATGGCAGCAGTGGACCATGTGGACAGTGAGGATGAGGAGGCAGAGGATAAGGATGAGGACAACAGAACTGCAGTGATTCAACAAAACTTCCAATGACACACAGGTAAGACAGTGTTACTTCATATTTCATTGACATTTTTTTTTTATCTTTGTCACTGGCAGGCTGTTATTTCCCACTTCTATGCCCACTCACTGTACCCTTTGGCAACTCATTTTGCAGATGTTGGTGCCCCACTACGGCTCCTGGTGTGATCACTGCAGCCAACTACAGGTCTTTCCTCTTTGAACATTACTGTACAGTTGAATTGCAATGTTTGAACCTGGTTACACCAATACATACTAAAATAAGTTTCACATACTCCATACTTGCATTTTTTTTAAAGAGAAGTAGAGGGGCAAGTGGAATGGGCTGGGGTGATGAAGGAGGAAAGTCCAGGTTATTGTTCCAGTCTATTGGTAGCAGAGGTGCACTGTCCAAGGGGACATAGGAAGGGGAGCAATGGCAGTTCAAGGTGGACAGGGTGACAGAGTGGGACGCAAGGGTGACAATCAGGAGAGTCTCATTTCTTGCCAGCTGTCTTGGCAATAGTCTCTGGCTTCTGCCTGGATCGCAGGGAATATTTGCGGGGTGGTTCACCTTCTGCAGAGGGAGGGGTGCTGGACGGCCTGTTGGCCGTGTGGCGGGGTCTCCTGTCCACTAGTGGCAGAATAGGTGGAAGGCAGTTCAGATGTCTGGCTAGTGGCAGTGGCCCGCTGTTGTGAGACTGCCTCCCTCATAATGTTGGCCATGTCAGCCAGCACCCCTGCTATGGAGACCAGGGTGGTGTTAATGGCCTGCAAGTTCTCCCTGTTCCCCTGGTACTGTCCCTCCTGCAGCCGCCTGTTCTCCTGCACATTGGACAGGATCTGGCCCAGCGTATCCTGGGAATGTTGGTATGCTCCCAGGATCTTGGTGAGTGCCTGCTGGAGAGCTGCTTCCCTGGGCATGTCCCCCCCTGGTGCACAACAGTCCTCCCAGTCTCCCTGTTTTCCTGTGCCTCTGTCCCCTGAACCGTGTGCCCACTGCAGTGCTATTGTTTCTGTGTGTGACATATTGTGCATCAGTGGATTGCCCTCTTTGGTTGTATGTGCCCTAGCAGCGTTCACTTGTGTGAGTTGGTGTGTGGTGGGCTAGCTGATTCTCTTGAGTGTGCATGCTTTGGTGATAGGTGTCCATGCAGGGCTGTGAATGATGTCCATGCATTGGTGGTGCATACAGGGCTTGGCATTGGGATGGGTGATATGTGATGATGGGGTGTGTGGGAGGTGGTGGAGTAATGGGATTGAGGGAGAGGGTATGTGTCGGCATGCAGGTAGGGGATGATAGTAATAGAGAGTTGACTTACCAGTCCTCCTGCTACTCCTGCCAGGCCCTCAGGATGCATGATTGCCAAGACTTGCTCCTCCCATGTTGTTAGTTGTGCGGGAGGAGATGGGGGTCCACTGCCAGTTCTCTGTACAGTGAGTTGGTGTCTTGCTGCTATGGAATGTACCTTCCCCCGTAGGTCATTCCACTTCTTCCTGATATCATCCCCTGTTCTGGGGTGCTATCCCATGGTGTTGACCCTGTCCACGATTCTCTGCCATAGCTCCATCTTCCTAGCAATGGATACTTGCTGCACCTGTGCTCCAAATAGCTGAGTCTCTACCCTTATGATTTCCTCCACCATGACCCTTAGCTCCTCCTCTGAGAATCTGGGGTGTCTTCGTGGTGCCATGGGTGTTGTGGCAGTAGTGTGGGTGTTTAGGGTGATGTGTTGGGGTGTGTGATGTGGAGTGCGTGGGTGGTGTATAGGTCAGGGTTCAGCAAAGTCAGTCCTGGAGAGCCGGGTCCATGCCAGATTTTTAGCAAATCCACATTTAGAAAAATGTAGATTTCTGAAACATCTTGTTTCTAAATGTGGATATGCTAAAAATCTGGCATGGACCCGGCTCTCCAGGACCGACTTTGTAGAACCCTGGTATAGATGATGGTGGTGAGTGGTTTTGTCTGTGGTCGTGGTGTCTGCCTCAAGCCAATGGCTTGGATTCGTAAAGGATTGTGTGTACAGTAATGTGATTGTGTGTTTTATAGTGGTGTGTTGGTGTGGTGTGTATGGGTGTCAGGTGTGTGTTATTTAAATTGACCAATGTATTGTTGTTTTGTATTTGTGTGTGTATTTTGAGCGTGGCGATATGTACCGCCAATGGTTTACCGCCGTGGAATGTCCACCATGGTGATTTATGGGTCATAATGTGATGGGTGTAGTTCTGTTGGCGTAACGGTGTGGTTTTTTATACCGCCAGTTTATCACTGACCTTTGGTGTGGCAGAATTGTGTCTGTGGCTGAATATTGACGGATTGGTGTGTGTGTGTCATAATATGGTGAACGGATATCTGCCGCGGAGGCGGTATGTTGGCGGCAGTCAGCGTGGCGGTAAGTGGGATTTACCGCCAATGTCATAATGAGGGCCTGTATCTCATTTTGATATAGTATATACAAAGCCAGCTTCCTACAGCCAACATCAATGATTCTTTCACTGATTCTTCTACGTCCTCTGCAGTACCTGTATCAAGAGCATGTATGCTGTTCACTTACCATAAAATTAAATATCTGATTCATCCATGGAACTATCTATGGACCAAGTAACAGTGTTTGCCTTTCTACTGCATTTTACCTTGGCCCTCGGGAGGACGCGCTGGCGGCTGGACACAAGGGGGGCGGTGCCTGCCTCGGAAAGTGCATATAGCGCGTTGCTGCTTCCCGCGGCACGGGATCTACTGCATTTTACCTTGGCCCTCGGGAGGACGAGCTGACGGCTGGACACAAGGGGGGCGGTGCCTGCCCCGGAAAGCGTGTATAGCGCGATGCTGCTTCCCACGGCGCGGGATCTACTGCATTTTACCTTGGCCCTCGGGAGGACGCGCTGGCGGCTGGACACAAAGGGGGCGGTGCCTGCCCCGGAAAGCGCGTATTGTGTCTTGCTGCTTCCCGCGGGGCGGGATCTACTGCATTTTACCTTGGCCCTCAGGAGGACGCGCTCTTTCGTCTTCCTTTGGATGGTGACCATTTATATTTGCCAATATTTGGAGTATATTTGGAGTTCTACAGTGGGTGTGACTGTGATTTGAATTGTGTCTTTTGTTGTGTGAAACTTTTCTATTGAAAAATGGGCAGGAAAAGAGGTCCGTTAACTGGCACTTTGGGGGGTGGCGGTGGTAGACAGGGTAGTGGCACCACCACATTGGACTGCTTCCTCGCAAGTGCTGTTGGGGTTGTAACAAAGGAAATCGATTTGGCAGAGAGGAGGTTATCCATGGAATTGGAGGACTGGCGTCAGGCCCCTGTAGAAAGTGATCCTCCGGAGGGCGTGGATGTGGAGGTGGCCTATCCGTGGGACGACCAAGGTGCTGCTATGGCTGCTTCTGAGCCTGTTCAGGCTGAGCCAACAGAGACAATAGAGGGCTCTGGTGGTCAAGGACCTTTTAGAAGAAGCAAAAGACTTTTATTATCCTCTCCCCCAGTCTGCCCCTTGGATAAATGTAGCCCTCCCCCGAGGAAAAAAAAGGTTTTAAAGAAAATGATGCCCAAATCGAAAACATCTCTCTTGGAGCTCCCTAAAGGTATGAGCAGTGGCCCTGCACTTTGCCAGCATTTGGGTTGTGATGTAACTGTTCTATTGTCAGAATTTCAGGAAATGGTCCAGGGTATTTTGTCCCCTGTTGTGGCGAAATTATTGGCCATAGAAAAAGCAGTTTCTCGGTTATGTGTGCAAGGAAGTCAAGGGAGGCATTGTGCAGATGGATGTGTGGCCCTGACTAGGCGATCCCATTCTAGTAAGGAGTTGATCCTGCAGGAGGAAGCTGCGGGGTCTCTGGGGCCTTTGGGGAAAACACCTCAGCTATTGGTTAATCCTGTAAACCCTGGGGGTCAGGGTGCTTGCGTTGAGATTGCTCCGGCTCCACCGACTTCCGTATCAATGGGTGGAAGGGCTGTTAGTAGGCCTAGTTGTAGTAGGCAGCCTGATCCTGTATCTGTGGCAGTTGGGGGGGTCTGCCAACAGCTGTATGGGAAGTATAATCAGAACCTGTCGATGGTCAGGCCTTCGTTGGCTTGTTTGGATCTCCCCCCAGCTTGTGCCCATATGTGGTGGTGTTGGCGAATGTACCTGCTCTTGCTCCTGGGGCAACTGAGTCTCACAAATAAGGCTGGATATTGGTTGAGTAAGAACTGTGATCTTTCATGTAAGGATTTTAAGGATATTCTGTTTGCTAGAAGAATTGATTGGGTCGGGCCCAAAAATAAGGTGGGGAATGCAGACTGTATTATTATAAATGTTAGATATCCTGGCCTGACTCAAAGGCTCCTCTCTACTTATAGTCATGCAGTTCTAAGAGCAGGTACAATAGGTATGGTCTCTTTGGGTTATTTCTATGACCACATGCGATTGAGTGTTGAGGTTTCTCTTGGTATCGGCAGGAATCCCCCCCTAGGTTAGAATATCCTGCAGGCAACTAGCAGAAGAGCTGTTACCAACAGGAACCTAGGTTTGGAAGGGGTGGACTGACAATGCGCCGAGACCCTGATTATGCGGTAAAAGGTGCCTCCTCAGTGTAATCTTATCTCATTGAATATTGTGGGGTATGATGCCAAGCTATCTGATCAGGCGTGGGTTAGGTGTGTGGTTAACTCTGATGTTATCATGCTTCAGGAAACCTGGTCGGAGGGGATGGCTGTGTGGGATGGATATGACAGATTTGCAATTCCAGCTGTGCAGTCTCTTGGTGGCCGCTTGAAAGGTGGCCTGGTTACCCTAATCCGCCTCTCTAAGATAGTGGGTGCATTTAAAATCAATTGCAACCACCAGGGTATATTGCTGGTATGGGTCATTTTTTCCAATGACTTTAATATTCTGCTGGTAAACATTTATAATGCTGTGTGGGATGTGGGGTGCCAAATTGGGGCCCTATTCTCCGTTCTTCAGGTTTTGAAATACAGAATGGAAGAGGTGGGGTTGGAATTCTGTGCTATTGTGTCTGGAGATTTTAATGCTAAGTTGGGAAGGCTTAGTACTGTGGTTAATCCCTTTATGTGTGATTGTGAGGATCATTTAGCAGATGGTCTGCAGGACTCCAGAGGCAGGGTTTTGATTAAGGAACTTAGGAAGATGGGCCTACAGAAGTTTTGTGACATAGAAGCAGTAGATACTCACCAACTCCCAACCTATGTGGGAAGAGGGTCTGGAACCACCATTGATTATATTTTTGTGTCTTCACCTATGAAAGATCTGGTGATCGGGGTGAGGTGCTAGGGGAGTGTTTTAGTGACCATAATCCCCTTAAAGTGTCTTTTAAACTCCCTGGGGCCCTACATAAATTAGGATGAGGTGGGCCTGTAACAGTGGAGATAAGGGATCAGGGCAGGCGGCTTGGGTGGAAACAAGTAGATTCCCAAAAAGTCGTAGGAAGGGTGGTGGGGGAAAACCTACATTTATTTATGGAAATACTTCTGACAGAGGATTCCAATCCCAAGGCTGTTATGGATGCAATAACAGTAGTAAATACAGCAGTGAGAGACTGTTTATTTTCAATAGGCAGCCATCCCAGTAAACGCAAATGTGGTTGGTTTGACAAGGCCTGCTATGATGCAGGGGCAAACTTGAAGATGGCTGCTAAGAAACATCCTAGACATAGGGTCCTTGTTAAAGAAGCTAGAATTAAGTATGAAAGGGCCCTGAGGGATAGCAAGTTAAAACATAAAGATAAAGCCTGGGAAGAGTTAGAGCGTGCCATAGTTCTGAAGGATCCTGGTTTGTTTTGGAAGGTGGTAAATAGAGGTTCCTTTGGAACAGAGACATCTGAGGGCTTTGGCTGTAACATTGCCCCGGAGGCCTGGGTAATTCACTTTTGTAGAACTTTTGAGGGTACTCCCCTAAGAAGTAACCGGGACAATGAGTATGATATGGCTCCTAACCTAGCAATTAGGTTTTCGCTCCAGGAGGTTATTGATGCGATACAGAGTAGCGCCAGCAATAAAGCTCTGGGCCCGGATTCGATCCCTATAGATTTGTGTAAATCTAGCCCCCAGTTATGGGCACCTATTCTTTTAAATGTTCTCAATGCGGCAGTTACTGTGGGCATTCCTGCCTCTTGGAGACTGGCCTGTATTGTCACAGTATTTAAAAAGGGCGATTGTAATGATCCTAAGTCTTATTGCCCCATTTCTCTCCTTAATTCTTCTGTGAAGATTCTAGGATGGATTATTTTAAGGCGTTTGGAGGCCTGGATGACAGGAAATTATATTTTAAGCAGGGACCAGTATGGCTTTAGGGAAGGCCTTGGCACGCGAGAACAATGTCTTAACCTATTGATGATGATTGGTAAATATACGCAAGCTAGGAAAGGTACCCTCTACCTTGCTTTTATGGACCTTAGTTGTGCCTTTGATAAGGTGAACCGGTCTATATTTTGGGAGAGGTTAAATTAGCTAGGGATGGATCCTAATATTATAGAGTTGCTCCGGTATCTCCATTCAGGAACGGTTGCAAAAGTGAGGGTGGGGTCTAATGGGGAATGTTCAGAGGCCTTTAAGCTTTCAAGGGGTGTGCGCCAGGGGTGTGTTTTGGCTCCTACTCTGTTCCTTCTTTATACAAATGGATTGATGGATTTTTTGATGGAACATTGTAGGGATGTTCCAAAGGTGAATGGTATTGATATCCCTGTGCTGACGTACGCGGATGACGCAGTCCTTATGGCCCGCACTATGAATAGTCTCCGTGAAGTAGTCAGAGCTTATGCCTCCTTTATGTCAGCTTTGGGCTTAGAGATTAATTATAAGAAATCACATTTTATGGTTTGCGGAAGACCCTTGAGTAGGGTGGGAGAGCTAAGGATTGAGGATCAAATCATTAGCAGGGTCCATGAGTTCCCATATTTGGGGGTCATTTTTGTTGAGAAAAGATCTTGGAAACCCTGTATTGCCAGAAGGGGTGTGCTTTTTCATGCAACAGTTGGTGTGACTTTTGACTTTGCTGTAAGGGTAGGAAGTAAACCTATTAAACCTTTGCTTGAAATCTATAGGCGGAAATGCCTCCCTGTCCTGCTGTATGGTGCTGCACTTTGGGGGTATAGGGATACCCGAGCCCTTACTGTAAAAGAAAATCGGTTCTGTAGAAGGCTATTGGGATTTGGACAAAATATTCCTGGTTTTTGCCTTCATTTGGATCTGGAGCTTGAGTTTGTGCAGGACAATATCCATTTGGCTCCCCTTCTGTTATGGATTTCAGTCTGGAGTAACGAACATGCCACTCTTAATAGGGATATTTTAAGGGATTGTTTGGCTTGTGACAATGTAAAGAACATTCCCTGGCTGACGTGTATAAGGCAGATGGCCCATGTTCTGGGGCGGCCTGATTTGTTTGATTATCCTCAGGGCCTGACTAGTCGTGATAAAAAATGGGTTAAGGATGATTTGCTGAGAATCCAGGAGACCAAAAGGGAGGGGAGGCCTTAGGGAAAAAATCGATTAGGGATTTTAATATGCTAAAGATGGGGGTGGGTCCTGAGCGTTATCTTTTAGAGATAAATGATGTGAGGGAAAGGTCTCTTATTACTCGATTCCGTTTGGGGACCATTAGAAGTAATCTGTGTTTCCCGCTAGGTCAGTATGGGGAAAAATCTATTAGACCCTGCCCCTGTGATGGGGTGTCCCAACAGGCCTTGCCCCATTTTCCACTGTTTTGTGTTTTTTATGCACTGTTTAGAACTCGATTTCTATTACCTCTTCTAAGGCCCAAGGGTTTCGTGCAATATCGTCCTGCTTTTATGTGGCTGCAAATGGCCTCAGATGTATTGGTGTGGAAGGGCCTGGGATCATTCTTGAAGGGAGCTATTACTTGGCGTAAAAATTTAGAGTTTTTAGAATTAATTCTTTCATTTTACTGTTTTTATAAATGAGGTTTTATCTGTTTATATTCTTGATGGGTGTTTTTATTATATATTGTTTTATTGTTATATTAACTAATGTATTGGTGATTATTTGTTTTAATGGATTGAATTTTTTTCATACCGAATAAAGTCTTCTTCTTCTTGCCTTTCTTCTCTGGATTGGTTTTGTCATTATTTTCTGTTTGCTGATACATGGTCATTAACGTCCGGAACGCTCTGCTGTTGAACTGGTAGATGAGATCCTAAAACCACATTGTCTTCACATAAGGTCTGGAGAAACTTGTCCCTAGTGAACATTTCAGCTTTACCAATTTCTGATGGGGTTGTTCGGGATAAAGTATCCTTTGATGTCTTTGGGCCGAAGGAGATCCTTCAAATACCAAATGTGTTTAAAGTTTCAGTGAATTATATTATAACTCCGAGAGTAGTTTTTGATGATTGGGATGTAAAAACAATTCATTATGTGCTTTCTGAGATTGAATATTATACTGTTTTTGAAAGTGAAGATGTTTATCAAACAACTTCTATTTATAGTGATATGTTCTTTTATAATCATTAAAGACATAATTTCATATATAAAGCTAGCCCCCTGAGAGATGTTTATAGTTACACACAATGGGATCATTGTCCGACCCCACCAGTGGGGAGTTCTTAAACATATATGGAGAAGTTTGCATAGTTTACTGTGCACGATGTAACAAATACTGAGTGTTATTATTTTAAATTACCTCCTATAAAACTGCAAAGTATTTTGTTAACAAATACCAGATTGATTTATTCTGATTCCTTTGTTTCCCAGTTGGCAATGGAAAGCAAATACAGGGAAGGGAAGCTTTGTTTAGAGTATGCCTTATTCTATTGCAAATTATTTTTCTACATGACACCATACAGCAAACTAGTTGTCTAGGCTTGGCAAAATTAAGGAAATTAAGGTGCCCAGTATTCCCTCACCAACTAAATTTAAAAATTGGCAGAAAATAAAAAAATGTCACAGAAGAACAGCTCGACAGGAGGGTCCAGAAAAGAACATTTAATACAACACTTTCAGGTCCTGACGGGTGGTTATTGTGGCCAGCTGACACAAGTTTTTGTCATGCAGGTTTTGTAAACTCCACAGGAGGTTTTAGAGTGAGCTGACCGATCCTCGTTATATGTCATCACAACACAGTGAAATTGTCACCACATATTGCATAGAAAATTGATGCCAATAGTGGCTGAAATGTTCCTCCCTAGCAGCCATAAAAGAGCACCTCTGTCTCTTATCAGAAGATTCAGATCTACACGATTTTCTGTTGGGCCCCAGAAAACAATGAAAAAAGTGCTTCATATGAGCAATTTATAATGAAACTTGGAAACTTTCCAGAAATAAGCTGCAGCGCAGTTAAGGCAACTAGAGCAGGAAAACCTACAAAAAGCATTATCCGTTGTAAGTAATGGAATGAACACATTGTCCAACCACATGTACATGCTCAACAGCATTATTTCTTATGAGATAGACATACTAAATGTCATGTTGTCTTTACAAGATGGACAAAGCCAACTAAGGTCCATTTTGTAGTTATGTTGGACGTTACAAGCCTTGAAAAGTCATTGCATACCATGGAAATATGTTAGCATGAAAGGCCTGATTGCCGCATTTAATTTAACGCAACAGCAACAAATAATGTCTAAGAAAGAAGAAATTTATATCATGCTTAACGTCAAAAAATCGGCTTTTACTGTGGCAGAAATACCATCTGCTGTCTGGTTAATTCATGGGGTTATTAATCTGCCTATTTCCACACTTCAGTTCACCTCATGCTTGAAGCACTTTCCTGTAGGCAGATACGAAAGGTAAGGAGATAGTTACATTTATGATGTGTCGGAGCTGCCCTTCTTGTACAAATGTTTCAATCGCATGAAAAAGGTCTTTCTGACGGAACCGAGTGTGAGACTTCTGTGAGCCATTCGATGTATTGTAAACAGACAGCTATCCTTGCATGGAGCATGTAATGCTTCAGCAGCCAATTTAGTCTATTATTTGAAAGGAGTTCCTGTCCCTTTGATTCGTCCAGCATTCCAGGTGCTCTTGAATGGGAACTATGTTGTTCTGAACAAAGAGAACTGTTGTAGAATGCGAGCTGCAATTGCCTATGTCGATCCAGTCTCCCAAATTGCGGTAATGTGCTTTTTCCTCCAACGCAACAGATGAAAGTAGCAGAGATATCGCCTCATATTGCTACTTCAAATGTAAATTTTGACAAGCTAAGCAGACGGAAAGCTCTTTTTTTTCAAAAACAGATCATGCTTACATCTGCCCACAAGACCTATGCTGTTCCAAGTGGCAAGGTCCTCTACAGAGATACAGTCCCTCTTAAATACTAACTTTCTGAAGCATTTTGGTAAATTAATTGGGCAACGTTTTAACACCTTGAATACCGCTGGCATTATATATTTCGTTAAGGCTGTTGTTTCTGGTTTTGTCAGCACCTTTTCCTCTATATTTGGCACCATACCTTCCGCCATACACTCTATTTTTTTAGTGTTTTGGGGGGATTCCCTATTACTTTGGCATTGGTTGACGGCATTTTGCTGTTGCTATTCTTTCTACGCAAAGGCCCTTTTCAACAAGGAAGTGTGATGGTACTTCCTCCAGCCCAACTGTCTTGAATGTATGATGCAGTACTTTGGAGCACAACGCCTAGAAAAGCTGGCGTACAACAAGTCTCTGTCATTCAGACTGGTTTTGAACTGTGTGCAGCCTGTCCTTCACTGCTTGTGGTGCCCTTTCAAACATGCACTGGAAGTATGTCTTCTTTGAATGCTGATCTGTTGATCTCATTACCAGACATGCACATTGAGATTGTGTTTGTTCCTGGAATCTTCCTATGAGTCACCCTTTGAGGTGTGAGAGGGTGTTTCTGGGAGGAGAGTGGCTGTGAGAGTCGTTGTCTGGGAGTGAAAGTGCATGCATTAGTTTCTTAGTGGGTGTATCAGTGTCTGTGCAGGTCTGTGAGTGGGTGCATGATGGTGTTAGTGGGTCTGTGAGTGGGTATGTGAGAGTCTGAGTGGGTCTGTGAATGTGTGCATAAGGGTCTGAGTGGGGCTGTGAGTGGGTTCACAAGGGTCTGAGTGGGTCTGTAAGCGGGTGTGTGGGTCTGTGAGTGGGAGCGTAAGGATCTGAGTGGGTGTGTGAGTGGGAGAAAGAGATTGAAAGAGATAGAGAGAAAGAGTGAAAGGGAGAGAATTAGAGTGTTTTAGGTTTTGATGGATGATATACTTAGAATGAGATATTTTGGGACAAATCGAAAAGACAAATGTATTTGTCAATTGAAAAGAGTGAGATCACCTTTCAGTATGAACCTTAAACTTTTGAAGTTTAAAAGAAATTAAAGGAGGGAAACGATCATGGACCTGGAGTAGAACCCTCAACTCTCAGTGTGAAGTTCTGTGACTTTAACTATTATGCCAAAGGTGACTTCTTGATGGACTGTTTCCAGACATACCTATGACATACAACCCACATATGTGAGAGGAAAGAAACATGAATGTTCCGCTACTAGGAAGGTTTAACAGTCAAAACACTAGTAAATAAACAAACACACTGCCTAGCGATACTCGGATTTGAACCTTCAGTCTACTGAGTGACAGTAGAAGAACTTGACCATTATGCCAGCAGCGACTCTGTTGCGCTCTGCATCCAAATGTAACTATAACCTTCGCACCAAACATCTTGCTACTCTAACGCTTTGAAATCACTGCATGGAGAGATCATGCAATGACAATCTCTCTTTCTCTTTCCCTCATCCCATTCTGGGATAGACGAGAGAGAGGGAGAGCAACAGGACCACAGGGGGTTCCTTAAGGCTCCTGCGGTCCTAGTTGGCTCCCCACGTCCTGTGGGAGCCATCATTGCTCTTCCAAGCAGGGAACTTCTTTTAATAGCAGCTCCCTGCTTGCACAACTAATGTCTTCATCTGTCTTTCCTGTACGCATATTTGTGTGCAGGAAAGACAGATGAAAACTCCACATTCTGACTGCAGGAAGTGTAAGACAGCTCCAGCTGTCAGAAAGGGGACTTTGTTTGCTTTTGCTTGGTGGGAGCTGTCTGCTGCCACCAAGCAAAAGCAAACAACTATGTCACCGGAGTGGGCCCCACGGGACACAGCTAGAGCTGGCCACAGAGCCATCAGTGGCTCCACGAGGGGTGCTGGGGTGCAACCCCTCCAAAGTTACACAGCCCGGGAGATGAGGGTCCCCTGGGATTAGGGGTCTGCAATTGACCCCCTTCATTCTTTTTATTGTAGCCCTGGCGAGGTGGTAGACCCTGGGGGGGCGCATGTGACCCTGCATTTTTTGTCTTTAGCGCCCTGGGGTAGTGGTGGTCCCCAGGGCTACAGGGGGGCTGTGTGGGCCCCCCGCACCATATCCCAGTAAAGCCCTGGGGAGGTGATGGTCCCCAGGGCTGCGGGGGCTCTTCGTCACCCTTGCACCATATTTCTGTAAAACCCCAGGGAGGCGATGTTCCACAGGGCTGCGGGAGGAGTCTGTGAGACCCTCCCTCACCACATTAATTTAATGCCCTGTGGAGGTGTGGTCACCATGGCTGTGGAGGGCTCTCGGCCCCTGCATGAAATTAACAATGCCCCCACGACTCGGCCCACCCAGGGGCTTGAGAATAAAAAAGCATGGAAGCCCGTTTTGGGTTTTTTTTTCGCCAGATTCGCAGATCTGCTAAGAATCATGGCGCAAATGTGAAAAAGTATGCTTTTTTAGCTGTGGGGCTGGTCCCTTTGGGACCCCAGCACCAGAGTTAAGGGGTCAGGGTGGCTCTACCCTGCCCCCTTGCTTTTTTTGTTTACTTTTTTGTGCGGATAAAAAACAGATAAAACATGAACAAATTATGGCGGTCATTCCTACCCTGGCGGTCCGAGACCGCCAGGGTAGGGGACCGTGGATGCACCGCCAACAGGCTGGCGGTGCATCCAGGGCAATTCTGACCGCGGCGGTACAGCCGCGGTCAGAAACGGAAAGCCGGCGGTTTACCGCCGGCTTTCCGCTGCCCTGGGGAATCCTCCATGGCGGCGCAGCTTGCTGCGCCGCCATGGGGATTCCGACCCCCATACCGCCATCCTGTTCCTGGCGGTTTTGGCCGCCAGGAAGAGGATGGCGGTATGGGGTGTCGTGGGGCCCCTGGGATTAGGGGTCTGCAATTGACCCCCTTCATTCTTTTTATTGTAGCCCTGGCGAGGTGGTAGACCCTGGGGGGGCGCATGTGACCCTGCATTTTTTGTCTTTAGCGCCCTGGGGTAGTGGTGGTCCCCAGGGCTACAGGGGGGCTGTGTGGGCCCCCCGCACCATATCCCAGTAAAGCCCTGGGGAGGTGATGGTCCCCAGGGCTGCGGGGGCTCTTCGTCACCCTTGCACCATATTTCTGTAAAACCCCAGGGAGGCGATGTTCCACAGGGCTGCGGGAGGAGTCTGTGAGACCCTCCCTCACCACATTAATTTAATGCCCTGTGGAGGTGTGGTCACTATGGCTGTGGAGGGCTCTCGGCCCCTGCATGAAATTAACAATGCCCCCACGACTCGGCCCACCCAGGGGCTTGAGAATAAAAAAGCATGGAAGCCCGTTTTGGGGTTTTTTTTCGCCAGATTCGCAGATCTGCTAAGAATCATGGCGCAAATGTGAAAAAGTATGCTTTTTTAGCTGTGGGGCTGGTCCCTTTGGGACCCCAGCACCAGAGTTAAGGGGTCAGGGTGGCTCTACCCTGCCCCCTTGCTTTTTTTGTTTACTTTTTTGTGCGTGGTCCCCCCGGCACCATATTTCTGTAAAGCCCCAGGGAGGTGCCCCTAGGACTTAGCCCACCCAGTAAATTCAGAATAAAGAAGCACGGGAGCCAGCGCTGTGTTTTTTCTTTTAACTTTTCGCCAGATCCGTGGATCCGCCATGAATCATGGCAATTTTTTTTAAAAATACATGCTTTTTATATATGCTTTGTAGCTCTGGGGGCTCTGGGACCTCAGCACCAGAGCTAAGGGGTCAGGGTGACTCTACCCTGGCCCCTTGTTTTTTTTTATTTTTTTACTTTTTTTGTGGGACTCGGCTGAAGCTGAGTTCCAAGATAGCTGCCATCACTTCCTGGTTTGAAGTGTTGGAAGCTAATCAGAGCTGTGCATTTCCCTGTACAAGTGTGCCTTTTTTTTGTGCAAAGTTGTCACGGCTGGAGATATACACATTTATTTTCCCTTTAATATCTCCAAAACTACTAAATGGATTTACACCAAATAAGCGAAAGCACAATCTGCATACCGAAAGCTAGTTAGCTTTCTGCCAAATTTGGTGTAATTCCATCCAGTGGTTGGAGCTGTAGTCATATCTAAAGGTCCTATAAAAATTAACATGGGAAATGCAGCTTTTTTGGACCCCCCCTTTTTCTCGGTACCCGTTTGACGGCTCACCCCAAAACTTTCCGTGTACAACAAGAATCATGGCACACTTTCATTGGAAAATTTTGGGAAGTTTCGTCAATAGTTGCCAAAGATAAAGGCACGTCAAAAAACGCTTTTTCTATGGAAACATGGTCCTAGCTATAACTACCGAGCGACGACTGCCACTAGGCACTATATATATATTTATAAATATATGTTATTATTTTTTCTTGGTCCTGAATGACTCTGGGGTGACTAGCAAATGTCCATCAACTCCATTACGGATAAAAAACAGATAAAACATGAACAAATTATGGCGGTCATTCCTACCCTGGCGGTCCGAGACCGCCAGGGTAGGGGACCGCGGATGCACCGCCAACAGGCTGGCGGTGCATCCAGGGCAATTCTGACCGCGGCGGTACAGCCGCGGTCAGAAACGGAAAGCCGGCGGTGTACCGCCGGCTTTCTGCTGCCCTGGGGAATCCTCCATGGCGGCAAGCTTGCTGCGCCGCCATGGGGATTCCGTCCCCCATACCGCCATCCTGTTCCTGGCGGTTTTGGCCGCCAGGAAGAGGATGGCGGTATGGGGTGTCGTGGGGCCCCTGGGGGCCCCTGCAGTGCCCATGCCAATGGCATGGGCACTGCAGGGGCCCCCGTAAGAGGGCCCCACCATGAATTTCAGTGTCTGCATAGCAGGCACTGAAATTTGCGACGGGTGCAACTGCACCCGTCGCACCCCTTCCACTCCGCCGGCTCCATTCGGAGCCGGCATCCTCATGGAAGGGTGTTTCCCGCTGGGCTGGCGGGCGGCCTTCTGGCGGTCGCCCGCCAGCCCAGCGGGAAAGCCAGAATCACCGCGGCGGTCTTTTGACCACGCAGCGATGTTCTGGCGCGGGTACTTTGTCGGGCGGCGTCCGCCACCCGCCAAAGTAAGAATCACTCCCTATATCTGGCAACATTTTGTATGAGAAGCTAAATATAAACTAAGTGAACTGGTTAAACACTTTAATAGATATATATCCATAAATAATAAAGCCTTGTAAAGTCAAAGAGTTGGTCCCCTGGGGCTGACACAGTCAGGATGGCACGAATATCAGGTACCACTCAATGCATTTTGTAGGTGCTCTCCCCTTGTTTTGTTTCTCCACTGATGAGTACTCACCAATGTCAGGTAACGAAAAACCTAAACTTTTCTGACTTTGAAGTAAGCTCAAGGAATTTTATTTAAAGGTAAATTATTTTACATTAAATTTTTCTCATGAAAAAATATTAATTCTATTCTTAAAACTTAATTTTAAGAATATTCTTAAAACGTAATTTCCTGTATTACATAAAATTCCTCCACCCTTTTACTCTGTCCCCATTTTTTAAATTTTTGCACTTCTATTCAAAAACGTGGCTTGCTATTTTTTTTTAATGAAAGATACCTATGCAAATGTTACGCCTTTTCACAAAAGATGATGATCGTCATGGAACGCAATGCCTGTGGTTCTCTGCTGACCCAATTTCCCAAAAATGGTGAACTGAGAAAAAGTGTCTGTTTATTAACTGTCTGCACAAATAGCTTTGTGTACTTTATCCTATGAAGCACTCTGAAAACCTTGTTTCTAAAGTTAGGTCGACTCAGTTTTCCAAAACAAGCACCGTTGTGCCTTTAAATATGTCATATTAAATCATAGACGTCAATACACTGAAATGCCAGGGTTGGCGGAAGTAACATCTTAGCCCTTTGACCTCTATTTTCACCCACATACATACAAATTCACACTCATGTACCCTCTCGCTCACATAAACATTCTCTCACCCGCAAGCGCGCACACAACATACATTTAAAAGCATTTGTTTACTTACATCAGCTGCATTGTTTTACTTACATCAGCAATTAATTGTACTCCAGTTTTATTACACTAATAGTGAATAATATACTTATATTATTATTCACTATTAGTGTGATAAAAAAATTGATAGAAAATAAAGAGTGGAGCCCAAAATACGTCCATAAGGACGAGCAGCCACTGGGTTCGTGGCACTGAATTTGCCCCCTCCGAGGCCATGGGTCTCAAAGGCTGTGCCAGGGGTAGAAAGGTGCAAGTCAGGGGTCATAACTGCCCTGGCGACCCCTAATTGAGGTCAGTGTTAAAATTAGAATAAAAATTATAATGATGTAAAATATATGTGTTGTAGAATATGCCCCTGGTAGGACTTTTATTACAGACACAGGCAAGGGGAATCTGATGCTCCTCGATGGCTAGTAAAAATATAACACAAACGGAGGAGGTTTAGGACGTCATTCTCACTAGATGAGGATATTATCAGAGGCAAATAAATGTTAGCATGTTGACAAGCCCTTTCCAGAGGTGTTTACCCCTTCCCTTTTCTGAATGGCTGCATTTTCAAAATTAATGAGGGTACAGGCGGAGTTATAGAGGGTCACCCAAAAGTTTGATGGAGGAATATACAAGTGAAGAAAATGGGAACAGTGATTACCGCCTCTGTCGTCCTGCACCCACTTAGCATGCAGTTCAGCCTTCACCACAACTCTGTTTTATGTACAGAGCACATCAGCATGTGTGGGAGCTTCAAGATGGGAAAGCATACTCAGAAACCTCACTATGCACCTCAGTCACACTAGGCTGGGAGTTGGGGAGTGTAGGGAACTGGCTCTGTATATACTCTATCAAAATGAGATTTAGGCCCATATTTATACTTTTTTAGTGCCGCATTTGCGACGCTTTTTAACGCAAAAGCGGTGCAAACTTTCAAAATACAACTGTATTTTGTAAATTTGCGCCGCTTTTGAGTAAAACAATGACGCAAATGTAGTGCTAAAAACGTATAAATATGGGCCTTAGTGTGTACAGAGTCCAGGGGTTCCCCAGAGGCTTAACAGAGGCTAAAGTAGATAATACTAATACTCTCTTTTGTGGTAGTGTAGTCAAGCAGCTAGGCTTATCAGAGGGTAGTTCAAAGCATTTGTTGTTAACACACAGACAATAGAAGAAGCACACACTCAATGACTTAACTCCAGACCAATGGTTCTTATGTATCAAAAATATATTTTCTTAATTTATTTTTAGAACCACAAGATTCAAGTTGCAGGTAAGTACTTCTCTAGATTTGTATTTCACACATGTATCAACAGTACTTTGAAATCAATAAGTTATACAGTTCTCGAATTATTGGCAATAATCTGTTTTAAAAATAGACACTGCAATTTTCAGAAACAGTTTCTGGGGGGAAGAAATGTTAGTTTGATTTTCAGGTAAGTTCAACACTTACAGTTTCAGTCTCCGAGTTTTAGGAAGTCCACCGGTTGGGGTTCAAATTAACCCCAAACACCCACCACCAGCAACACGGGGCCAGATGGGTGCAGAGGTCCAAGATGAGCAATTTTAACATGGGCTCCTATGGAGACAGAGGGTACTCGAAATCAGGTCGACCTGTAGGTAAATTCCCGTGCCTCGGAGGGCGGACCAGGGGGGTTTGAAGGAGCACTGGAAGAGCCACAAGTTGGAACCAAACACACACCCTCAGCGGCACAGGGGCGGCCAGGTGCAGGGTGCAAACAGGACATCAGACTTCTAATGCTGGTCTTTGTGGGGACCCCAGGGGCCACTCAGAGGCTGCAGGCGAGGTCCAGGGGGTTGTCTCAGGCACACCACTCGTTGCTGCACCGGAGGTCGGGTTCTCCAAGGCCTAGGAGCTGCGGATGCAGTGTTTCTGTAGGCATTGGAAATCTTCGTCCGGAGCTTAGCGGTCAAGGGGGTCCTCGGGATTCCCTCAGAATGCGTCGTTGTGGAGGGGTGGTGAGGTCAACCCAGGGTGGGCACTTGCTCACAATCGCCTGGGGCCCTTCACTAGCTGGGTGGACCACCTGGACATGGGCCATGGGGGTCGGGTGCAGAGTGGTCAGGACTCACGCATCCGGAATGAGGTGGGAGTCCTTAGTTGCTGGTTTTTCTTGGACCGGGCCGCTGTCCTCTGGAGTTCTTGGTCCTTTTGGGTGCAGGGCAGTCCTCTGGAGCTGAGCAGAGGTCGCTGGGCCCGCTGGACGGGTTGCTGTTCTTTTGCAGGTTCTTTGAAGCAGGAGACATGCCGGTAGGGCTGGGGCCAAAGCAGTTGTCTTCCTTCTCTGCTGGGGGTCTCAGCTAAGCAGTCCTTCTTCTTCGTGTAGGTCACCAGGAATCTGTTGAGCTGGGTTCAGGGAGGCCCTTAAATCCTAGATTTAGGGGTGTTATAGGGGTCAGTGGGCAGCAGTCAATGGCTACTGTCCCTGAGGGTGGCTACACCCTCCTTGTGCCCACTCCCTTTGGGGAGGGGGACACAAACCTAATCCTATTGCTCCCTGTCCTCCAAAGCAAGATGGAGGATTCTGCAAGGAGGGGGTCAGCTCAGCTCTGGACACCTTAGGGGTGGTCCTGGCTAGAGTGGTCACTCCTCCCTGTTTTCCCTAATTTTTCAACTGGACTTGCTGCCGCAAGTGGGGCTTTGTCCGGGGGCGGGCAGCTCCACTAGCTGGAGTGCCCTGGGGCACTGTAATCCGAGGCTTGAGCCCTTGAGGCTCACCGCCTTGTGTTACAGTTCCTGTAGGGGGGAGGTATGAAGCACCTCCACCCAGGACAGGCTTTGTTTCTAACCACAGAGTGCACAAAGGCACTCACCCCATGTGACCAGTAACTTGTCTGAAAGTGGCAGGCTGACATAGACTGGCCAGTGCTACACTAGCAGTTTGGCTAACATAAAGGGGGCAGCTCTAAGATGCCCTCTGTGTGCATTGTTTAATAAATCCCACACTGACATCAGTGTGGGTTTATTGTGCTTAGAAGTTTGATACCAAACTTCCCAATATTCAGTGAAGCCATTATGGAGCTGTTGAGTTCGTAATGACAAACTCCCAAACCACATTTTCAATATGGCTACAGTGCACTACAGTGTCTAAGAATGGACTTAGACACTGTAGGGGCATATTGCTCATGCAGCTATGCCCTCACCTGTGGTATTGTGCACCCTGCCCTAGGGATGTAAGGCCTGCTAGAGGGGTCACTTACCTATGCCAAAGGCAGTGGTTTGTGGGCATGGCACCCTGAAAGGGGTGCCATGTTGACTTTGTCTTTTTCTCCCCACCAGCACACACAAGCTGCAAGGCAGTGTACGTGTGCTTGGTGAGGGGTCCACTAGGGTAGAATAATACATGTTGCAGCCCTTAGAGACCTTCCCTGGCCACTGGGCCCTTGGTACCATTGGCATATTTTACAGGGGACTTAACTGTGTGCCAGGGTTGTGCCAATTGTGGAAACAAAGGTACAGCTTTTGGGAAAGAACACTGGTGCTGGGGCCTGGTTAGCAGGATCCCAGCACACTTGCAATCAAAGTTGGCATCAATACTAGGCAAAAAGTGGGGGAGTGGGGGTATCCATGCCAACAGTGGCACTTTCCTACAGGGACTAAATAAAAAAGCAGTCTCAATTCCTTGGCAGGAACATGGGGTGGAGGGCTGTGTGTATTGGTGTTTGTGTCTATCTTTATGCATTGTGTTTCCAAGCCTTTAGTGGCCTCAGTATTTTGTCTTGGTTGCAATTTACAAGAATTCAGTATCTGGCGACTTCTAAATACTATACTTCTAAACACCCTGGCTAGTGGGCAGAAAGGGCAAAAGTAGACTGTTGGGGTCAGGGATAGTGTTACTTTAATGGTGAAGCTTCAGCTTTTTTCTGAATTGGGGGAGTTGGTGCTGACCTGATGTCGATAGGAATGTTGTTTCAGATGCTGGGAGAGTGAACATAAAAGGACTGACTTCTGTCTTTTTCCTTCTTGCAATGTTCTTTATCCAGGCTGGTGATATCTAGGATACTGGTCTTGCTTTGTCTCTCACCCATGACTAGTTTGTTTGCCAAGTAAGCTGGGGTCTTGTTGTTGAGGACTTTCTAAATGATGCAGCTCACCTTGTCACAGGGAAGTTCCATGACCTTGTAAAGCCCTTTTTGCTTTGTATGGCTCGGAACTCCTTGGTGACTTGAAACACCCTTATAATGAAGAGCCGGGGTACTGTATCCCATATATGAAACCTATTAGATTTTCAATTTTTCAATTTTTGGATAATTATTACCTGTTGTGGTAAAGGAAGGAGTAGCACAGACATACTTTATGAATCAGAAACAGAAGACTCCAGTACTTTTCGTTAATTTTTGTGCAGAAAGAAATTTCTCGATTGAGAACACATAAAAAAATGAATAAGAGTCCAAGCTCTGTCAAGAATGGAGAGATTATCGTAACCTTCCAAATTTGTTATTTTGGGCCAGATGTATGAAGTAATTTTGTGGTTGCAAATGGCGAAAATCACCGCTTGCAAGTACAAAATGGTCTTGTACAATGTACCTTACCTATTTTGCTAGTTGGTATGCAGTTACCATCTTGCAGAATAGAGATTGCGACTCGCAATTAGGAAGAAGTGTCCCCGTTCAAATTAGTGTTAACCCATTCGCAAACGGGAAAGGGTCCCCAAGGGGCCTCTTCCCCTTTGTGAATGGTAGCGAAAATGTTTTTTCAGATCAGGCAGTGACCACTGCCTACCCTGAAAAAATAAAAAGAAAACTTTTCATTTTCATTTTTGATATGCATCCTGTTTTCCTTTGAGCAAAACGGGCTGCATTTAAAAAAAAACTTCTTTATTAAAAAGAAGTCACAGACATGGTGGTCTGCTGACCCCAGCATTCCACTATCTCTGTGAGTTTGGCCATTCCCAAATGGATCGCACATTGTGAATATTTATGAGGCAGGTCCCTTACGAACCTTTTGGGAATTTCCAACAGTGTGGTTAACACTGTTATGCATTTTGTTTTGTAACCCGCAATTTGCAAATGGATCGTAAAGTGTGATTCGCAAAACAAAAGATCATACATCTGGTAACTCAGAAACGTCAAATAAATTATAAATCTCAAATTAATATATACCCCACAGTACATCTTTCCCCATTGTTCAATGTCATAATGATCATGCCATGATCTAAGGACATCTGCATAATGATTTACATATCGAAATGTAGATGGTTAACAGTGAATTATGGGGATGTTTTTTACCAAAGGGTACATCAGATAAAAACATAAGAGTGAGACACTGGCTTTGTGTTAAGGCCTTGCTAAGGGGTACATAGGTTTAAAAAAGATGTCTACAAAACCAAGTCAAGGGTACAGAAGCCCAAAACGTTTGCACCAACATAAAGTCTTATGCGCCGATAGAAGCATAATATCAAAATAAGAAATTTCCCAAACCACTTATTGATGTGCTTCTGCAGATGTGCACCCACAAATGCACCAATTCCTTTATTTATGTATTTACATAAAAGGGGGCTTTCTTGTGCGTTTGGCCTACCCATCAGCAGTCCATCTTGTATTCACAAATGGATGTAGTGGAATTCACATTTATGGAGAGAGCTTTTTCATACAACAACTAGGTTAGAACATGTTGTATCACAAGTCCTCTCTCCACTATCAAACCAGAGTGTGGAGTAGTGGTCATTCTTCATATGATGAGGGCTGCTCCACAACATTTCTCTTGGAATGAGTTAAAATCGTTATACGAATTCATGAAATGAATGGACACTTTAATGTTCATTTTAACAGTAAGGTCCATCCTCACAACTTTAGGCCTTATCCCAAAGACACAAAAGCACACTTTTGATAGATGGCAGTGCTTAATTTGTGCTTATTGTTTCCGGTGCTGAGCACCAGCACTTATTTTTGAGGGCCGGGGCTTATTCTTCTGCCTCAAGTACTTGCTCCGAGAAAAAAACACATATGGGAAAGACGGAGGAAAAGAAATACGAGAAGGCATCACAATGGGAGAAAGCAGAAAGCTGCAAGAGTGAGCTGAAGGGGCAGGAAGGGCTTTAAATGGATTGAAGAGGCCCGAGCTGGCTTCAGGAATACGCTGCCCTTGTATTCTGTACTCGCACATTTAAATGCAGCAGGGCTTTGGGAGCGCTTTGGGCACCGGTACTTTTTTATTTACAAATTAAGTACTGATAGCTGGTCTACTTTCAGCACCAAGAGTTTGTACTTTTTAAGGAGTTGGATATGCAGTGATGCTTAGCAATACTATCAAAATAAGCAAATGCTCTTACTGAATAGGGGACAGTTGTAGTTTCCAAAGACTTTGCTTACATTTATTGTTTCACACCAGCGTCAAATAAGTCTGCTATACTTCATGGACGTATACATACCCAAAAGAAACCTTTTAAAATGTTGGTGTAGTAGTGATGCTTTGGTCTGGTAATATTCATACTGTCTTCAAAACAAATTTCAGTTCTGCAGTGCTGCTGGGTAAGGCGCTAGAATATTGCTGCTCAACATTATCATGTTTTCCTGGCTGCAGGTGATCTGTCATCCTAAAGGAGACTTCTAAATAAGGGTGAAATTGTGTGCATCAGTGTATCCACGACATGTTAACTAAAAGAACCACTCTACAGTCTCAAAGAGGTTTGTCATTTCATATAAGATTCATTTTTAGTTTCCGAAACAAAGGCTTTCAAATAATAACTTCCTGTTATGTGCACATAGGAAAACCACATCGCCTCAGATTACAGAAATAAGAGTGTTTCATAAGTATAATGTTCATACAGAAATTAAATCTAGAATTATAAATAGAACGTGTATTTCTCCATTTGAGAGATCCAGGGAGTGTCTCAACAAAAGCAAACTTTAGCGTGTCTCTGATGTGCTCCTCATCCTCAGGTGAAACATTCTTATTCTAAATGTTGAAGACATGCACAATTTTATGCAGTGTTCAGTCTAGGAATATCACTTCCTTCATTTCACATGTGTACGGCTTCTCTGGATAGCAAATTAACCATGGCAAATAATTCACAATCAGTCCCGCAACTGACTATACTACTGGGTGTAGAGGAAAAAACAGACTCACTAAAAGAAAAACAATTGAGAAAAACTGGTGTTTGGAGGATGATGAGGGCAACGGGCATTTTGGCTAATATGAGAAGCTGGGTTGTTGGTTGACTAGGGTGTGAGCCCTGGACAAGCACCAACACAATCCTTGTCAGGGAAAGGCACAAGCAAACCCCAAATTAACCTGTGCTCAACCCCCTGGTAGCTTGGCACAGAGCAACACTTCAAACAGGAAAACCCCCATGCGAAAAGATCCCATGCCATGTTAGAAAAATATAGCAAAATGGAATAAATAGAACAAGACCAAAACAACAGAAATGTAATTAGTAGAACTGGAGTTATTAATTTTTCAAGAATAAACTGTAAAATAGCACCTAAAAACACAAAGTGCCAACTGTGCTTGTCTGGTTGTGCTGGACCAGGTCAAAGTCAAAGGTTCATGCCGACTGCACTGCAGAACAGGGTGGATACAGTCCCAAATTAGTCCTGCTGAAGGTGTATGTTCTTAAGCTTTGTGCAAAAAGGCCTTTTCACATTGGAGAGATTTGCCGAGGGCAAGGAGAGGGTTGTGGGCAGTTGTCGGTGTGGTGCAAACAGAGGCTGGACGTTGCAGACAAGCAGTCTGGTGCTTCGTATTAGCATTCCCTCATGGACGCTTAATGCTGCTATGCAAAGAGATGGGCAGGTGGCAGCTTGTGGCGCATTTCAGTATGAGTGGTGTGCTCTCAGTCCAACGGCCCCTTTTGGGGTCACAAGGAGCCCAAAAGTATGATTAAGAAGCCTGTGAGCCACACCAAGGGTCTAGGACCTGAAAGGCTCCACTTGGCGATCAGGATCTCACCGCAGCAGGGTCTAGGAGCTGTTTGGGATGCATGTAATGAACCTGAGGCTCAGATCAGGAGGCCAGCAGACAAGCCTTTGGAGTCACTCTGATGCCTTGGTTTAAGATGAAGTTGCAGGTCCAGTTCTTCTTCCCCAGGCAAGAAGGCAGCAGGCCAGCACAGCAGGGCAGCAGTGCCTTCAGAGCAGCGGTCCACCAGTGTGGCAATACTTGTAGCAGCACAACAGTCCTTCTTCTTCGCAGAGTATCCACAGGTCTCGAATTGAACTGAAGTGCGGTGCAGTATTTATATACTGTTGAGCCTTTCAAGTGGGGAGAAGCTTCTAGAGGCATGCCTTTGAAGCACACATATGGCCTGCCTTCCTGGCCCTGGCTCCAGACAAACTGCAGGGGGTATGCCGCCCTTTGTGCTGGGGCAGGACTCAGTCCATTCAAGTGTAAGTGGGGTTGTGACCAACTCCTCCCTCCCATCCAGTTAGTGATGGTCCATCTGGTCACACTTAAACTCCCCATTGTGTATGGCTTTCTAGGAGGAATGCACAAAGCTCACCTGTCACCCACACCCAGTCATGTGACCCGGAGACAGGCTGCAGGCACCAAATGGCTAAGGCAAGAAAATGCCAACTTTCTAAAAGTAGCATTTTCAGAATTGCAATTTAAAATCTGACTTCATCATAAGTTAGGATTTTCAATTGTGATTCCAGAGACACCAAACATGAAGGGGTTACCTGTTCCCATTTGGAAATTACACTTTTGAAATATAATAAGGTAAATCCATTGTTATCCCTGGGAGAGGTAGGCCTTACAGTAGTGAAAACATAATTCAAGTGTTTTTGACTACCAGGACAAGTAAAACTGAAATTGAAACAGTTTTTTAGGTTGAGCATTTGAGACTTCTTGAAAATGCATCACTATATACTTCTTTGTGGGCTTCAGCCCCAACCACTGCTTTTTATCTGTCTGTTTCAGAATCCTTTAAAATTCCTTTGCTTGCTAGTGGTCAGTCCTTCCCGGTTGTCCCTCCTTTTTATCTTTCTTTCCTCCCACAGGGCAGGTACTAATTACAGTATGCTTATGCTTTGGTTCCTTAAGGGACTATTATTTTATTTCTTTCCTGCTCGTGATACTGTTTGCTTCCTACCATGCCCACCCCCACCTACCTTCGCTGTTTATTGTTTTTTTAATTTTGGAATTCTGAGATAGCTCGAACTCGACCCAATGGTATAGGAGCCTTTACATGAACACCCGTTACATTACACATATTAATCTTTTGTAGGCACGGGGAGATCAAGTAATGTTGAGTCAATGACTTGGACCCTATTCCCCAGTACCATAGTTGGCAGCTCTAGTCATCATGCCACACACTTTCCCTGTTCACCCAGGTTTCGTGGAGCATATGATGCATTCCAGTTTCTTAGATGGAGAAAAGACTGGATTGCACAAATTCCTTTAGCCTTACCTAACCAGTTGTTGTTCACCTGCGATATTAAACAGGGAAACTTTACCACTGAAAGCAAAAGAACAGGCACAGGAAATAACATATGGTACTAAAAATATGTCCATTTAAATGTATGTATATCAAATATGTGGGCAGAGCTTTACTGTGATGTAAAAGTTCAACAGCTTAATTTACAATAATTATTGTACATTTATTGTTTGGAAACAAACAAACAATAAATGTACAACAGTGTATTGATATAGTCTTCAGTTTTCAAGTGTTATAGTTTTAATGAGTACTCAAGGGTTGAACTGTGCATCAACAGAAAGGTGACTGTCCCTCCAAGATGCCAAATACATTTGCTGGTGCAAGGTGAGCCCAGAAAGAACTGGCTTGTGCAAGATCTGTTATAACGTCTCTGATGGGGTAGAAGGTGACCTGAGTGCAGTGTTCACATGCTTCCATCTGCCTCGGTGGCTTCCAGTACAGGCTTAGCAGGCGGGCGATTGCGGTTCTTTGCGGGAATCCCAAAAGGCTGGTGACAAAACCAGGCAGGGTGGCAGGGGTGACAGCGTGCCCGTTTCTTACTTGGAAATAAACTAGGCCACCCCGTTTGGCAGAAGCATTCTTTAGGCTAGCAGGCAGGCCGACATCTGGCTGCCACTCCACTTCACCACTTCCTATCTGGGCTACTAAAGACTACACATAAACAAGGCACTTGTGTTACATCACATGGCACCTGCTCTTGATAGGCCACTATCACTGCACTGTGTATCTTTTGAAGCCATAGCGATACCCTTCCTGTGCTACATTAACAGCGTTTTAGCAACTTTTGGGAATGCCGCACCACGGCTCTCCACCAGGTTGGATGCCATGAGATCTCCTCTGTTTAACATCTTGTTGTGTCTGAGTGACAGTGTTTCTTTCTCTAATGCAGAACAAGTGTCGGACTTCTCGAGAAGCGCACTACCTTATACACATACAGAGCAACCTATTTTTTGGTGTCCACTATGTAATATAAGCATTAAAATTAATATTTATTTAGTTTAGACTACACACTCTTATATTTTCCATCTGACAGTAGGTTTTTTGCAAGTGTTCCCGGTCTACTGGATTTCATGTGTTTTGAGATTCAGCACTGATATAAATGTACTGTGAGTCAGTTGAAACTTACCACCTTGCTGCTTGACAGGAATAGTATACTAGTCAATCTATGCTCAATGGCCTATCTTTAAGTTAACCACAATCAAACTGCCCCTAGTGTGCTTCAAAACTGATTTAATAGAGCCCATGACAACTTTTCAAAACTACACATTCTATAGAACGAGAATGTTGGATCAACATTCTTCGCTATGTAACAGAATGCAACAGACAGCTTTCGTTCTTCTGTTTCCTTATATTTTTAACAAACATCCAATATGCAAATTAATTTTGTATCTTGTGATTGCACAGTTATAAGATGCTTTGGTCAAAGGAAAACCCACAAGTTTAGCAGGAGGGTGGTTGGTATGCCGCTCTGTTTACAGCCACACGGTCTAGAAAGTTCAAGTTGTGGTCAGACATTATCAAGTGCAGTTGAAGCTAATTTGATTGATTGTCTGAAGTTTTCATGTGCATGATCGCGTTCTTAAATCATGTCATCGAAAGCAGGTCAGTAACCCTAACTTGCATTGCCTTTTAAACTTAATTTATGCTCATATTTAAATAGTGTTTACCTAAAGGGAAGTTTCCAGGAGTACTTTGGCGCTACCTGTCCCCTGTATCCAAAATTCAAATGCAATATTTAATGAGTTCTCAGACCAGGGCAAACGCCCCAAATCCTTGAAATCAGTACATTGCTGATTAACAAACTCTATAAATGAAGGCACACGTCCAACCAATGTCAATTAATAGTCCATCTCCAAATTTTATTGCATAGTGCTCTTTTCATCACAGCATGGCTTCCAATTGGGCTCTGCTATTATCATCAACCATTCTTGCCAACACGTGTTTTGTCTGGGAAATCTCCCATAGATTTCATCAGGGCTGCAATTACATAAAGGCTATTACATAGTATAATATATCCTGATACCATAGTGCCAATTGATACACCTCTGTGAACCTTGTGGAAATCGATACATATTATACAACAATTTCCTTATCCTCCCATTGAATTAAGTGGTCATTCAATTGAATACATTTACATCCATGTTAGTACATAATTGCACTTATCTTGCATCAATTTAAACCATTAACTAAAACATGTTCTCCCCGTGTACATGCACACACATGTGAGACTCCACTTTATAGTCAATTCTTATATCTAAATAAAGTGTATTGTAGAACTAATCCTCATTAGATACTTGTGATCCAATCTGTATTCCACCAGAGTGTTAGCCACTAGTAATTCAAATGTACACCTTTCTTCGTCATGTTAATATACCGTTTTCATATCACATAGATTCCTTTCACCATCGGGTTTCCTGAAATCGTAATTATCAATATCAACGGCCAACTGACCCGCTTCCTGGAGGATAACAACATGCTGGACATCTCCCAATCCGGATTCCGTAGGAACAACAGCACCGAGACCGCCCTCAGCACCGCAACCGACGACATCAGGACTATGCTTGACAAAGGCGAAACCGCAGCCCTCATCCTACTGGGCCTCTCGGCTGCCTTCGACACCGTCTGTCACCACACCGTCTGCACTCGCCTCTACAACGTCGGGATCTGCCACAAGGCCCTGGACTGGATCACACCCTTCCTCTCTGGCAGAACTCAGAGAGTCCGCCTCCCTCCCTTCCTGTCTGAAGCCACCAAGACCATCTGCGGCATTCCCCAAGGATACTCTCTCATCCCAACCGTTTTTAACATCTACATGGCACCGCTCGTCAACATCGTCCGATCCCACAATCTCAACATCTTCTCTTATGCTGACGACACCCAGCTGATCCTCTCACTCACCAAGGATCCCGCCACCGCCAAAACCAACCTCCATGACGGACTGCATGCCATCCCCAACTGGATGGAGAAGAGCCTCCTCAACCTTAACTCAGACAAGACAGAGATCCTCATCCTCGGCTCCAACCGCTCCACATGGGACAACTCTCGGCGGCCAGCCACTCTAGGAACCGCACCAACACCAACCACCCACGCTCGCAATCTAGGTTTCATCCAAGTCTCATCGCTCACCGTTACCCAGCAAGTCAACGCCGTCGCATCTTCCTGCTTCAACAACCTCCGCATGCTTCGCAAGATCTTCAGATGGATCCCCACCAAAACCAGAAGGAGGGTCACCCACGCCCTTGTCAGCAGCAGACTGGACTACAGCCATGCGCTCTATGCAGGAACCACCTCTAAGCTGCAGAAGAAACTGCAACATATACAGAACACCCCCGCACGCCTCATCCTCAACATCCCACGCCGCGACCACATCTCAGCCCACCGTAGAGACCTACACTGGCTTCCCGTCAACAAGAGGATCACCTTCAAACTCCTCATCCACGCCCACAAAGCTCTCCACAATGCGGACCGTGCCTACCTCAACGTGCAACTCACCTTCCACACTCCCATCTGCCAACTCCTCTCCGCCAACCTCGCCCTCACCACCGTCCCTCGCATCCACCGAACTACAGCCAGCAGCAGATCCTTTTCCCAGCTTGCTGCCGAAACCTGGAACTCCCTCCCCATCCACCTACAACTGACCCAGGACCTCCTGACCTTCAGGAAACACCACAAGACCTGGTTATTCGAGCAGTAGCAATCCTCCCCCCCCCCCATCATCGCCTTGAGACCCTAGCAGGTGAGTAGCGCGCTTTACAAATGCTTGATTGATTGATTGGTTGAATATCATTTTATTAATGAGTACCCACGTTATTAAATTCCCCAATCCCATCATAATGTTCCATATTCTGCCCTCAGTCACCGCAGTTACATCCGCTCATATTACTCACTATATTGTTAATCTCAGTCCCACTTTCTCCTGTCCTCACACCAAGTTCATTTCTTTCATTACCCTAATGTATGTTCCCATCCACATACAACTTCCTCCACGGTTTATTACTTGTACTAAATATTATTATTTTGTCACTTCCCAAAATATCGTACCGCTCGCATCGCCAGCGCCAGACCCGAGCTGGAAGGTAATCAGCCTGCTTAATTCTCCCAAGTCGCTTACCCGCCTTGTTGGTGTGAATCCGCGAGTACGCTTCTCAGTTTTTACGCAAGTACGCTTTCAAGTATCCAACCAGTCAGTACTCACCCTCTTCTATTTAAATATTCTCCTTAACGCAAACGATGTTAACTGCACTTCCTTTCCTAGTAATGAGTCCTATTTCTCTGTCATCTGTTCACTATTCCTAAAGCTATAGACATAAAAAGGGGACTGCTTTCCCATAACATCTCTAACTATATTGTGTTCACCCAGTATTTTAGTGAGCCATTATTTTCCATTAAATTACAGAAGTTATTCTAATAATACACAAACCTATTTAATTCTTACTTTATATCCATCCTATATTAATTAATATAAGTCCTGCACACTTCCCAACAGACTTTGAAGACTGTTTACATGATATTGAACAATGGTTTGAACTAAGAGGTTATCAAAAAAGTATAATTAAGGATGCACAAAGAAGGGTTAGGCGGACTAAAAGAATAGAGACCTTAATACCCCGCATGAAAACAAAAGATAGAGACAAAGAAAGGGTACGATTGATTACACATTACACAGATATTGCACATATAATGAAGAAAACAATGAGAATGCATTGAAATATTCTTAGAAAGGATATGGTTCTAAAGTACTGTGTATCAAACAGCCTGGAAATTACTTATCGAATAGGAAGGTCTTTAAGAAACCTTTTATGCTATAGTTACCCAAGGTCTAAGAAGAATGGGAACTAGCTTACGGAACAGAATCGAGTTTTTTTTAGATGTGGCCAATGCAGGGTTTGTAAATAGGCATGGCATGGTATAAGAGAATATGTTGATCGGAAGGGCAACATCTTTGAAATAAGAACAAATATTACTTGTGGAACAAAGTATATAATCTATATAATACTGTGTAAATGTGAACGCTAATATGTTGGCAGTTCAATTCGCCCTCTCAGAATGAGAATTGGTGAACATTTGAGGGCAGTTAAACAAAGGGATGACAGATATTTGATTGTACAACACTTAAACATATGTGAAACACAAAATGTTCATGACAGTGTGACATTCTTTGGATTTGAACACATTCCTGCGGAGGCAACAGGGAATTATATTTAAGACGAAGGGAGTCCCTATGGATCATGAAGCTTCAAGCTGTTAAAGAGGGATTGAATACGGATCACAAATTGGAATATTTTTTAGGAACGTGAAAATAGATAGCTGATTGGGTCATAAAGTCGATGTTTCCTAATGTTCAGTATGAATAATGGTTTGATTCGATTAATCTGTATATAATTTTGACATGAATTATGAAAATTTGATGGGTAAGATTTGTATAGGTACATGCACACACATGCTAATGACTCAATTATTGACATGTAGAACTCTAGAGGAGTTGGGAAGTGGTCAGGAGTTATATTGATAATGAGGATAATTAATATAGGATGAATATAAAGTAAGAATTAAATAAGTTTGTGTATTATTAGAATAACGTCTAATTTAATGTAAAATAATGGGTCACTAAAATACTGGGTGAACACAATATAGTTAGAGATGTTATGGGAAAGCAGTCCCCTTTTTATGTCTATAGCTTAAAGAATAGTGAACAGATGACATATAAATAGGACTCATTACTAGGAGAGGATGTGCGGTTAATGTTGTTTGCGTTAAGGAGGATATTTAAATAGAAGAGTGTGAGTACGGACTGGTTGGATACTTGGAAGCATACACACGTCGAAACTGAGAAGCGTACTCGCGGATTCACACCAATAAGGCGGGTAAACGACATGGGAGAATCAAGCAGGCTAATTATCTTCCGGCGCAGACTGGTGCTGGCGATACGAGCAGTACAATATTTTGGGGAGTGACACAATAATAATATGTAGTTCAAGTAATAAACCGTGGAGGAAGTTATTTGTGAATGGGAACATACATTAGGGTAATGAAAGAAATGAAGAGTACAATTAGACACTTGGTGTGGGGACAAGTGAAAGAGGGATTGAGATAAACAATATAGTGAGTATAATGAGCGGATGGAACTGCGGTGATTTAAGGCAGAATATGGAACATTATGATGAGATTGGGGAATTTAATAACGCCAGTACTCATTCATAAAATGATATTGATAATTGCGATTTCAGAAAACCCAATGGTGAAAGGAATCTATGTGATATGAAAACGAGTATATTTACATGAAGAAGAAAGGTGTACATTTGAATTATTAGTGGCTAACACTCTGGTGGATTACAGATTGGATTAAAGGTATCTAATGAGGATTAGTTCTACAATACACTTTATTGAGATATAAGAATTGACTATATAGCGGAGTCTCATATGTGTGTGCATGTACACGGGGAGAACATGTTTTAATTAATTATTTAAAATGATGCAAGATAAGTGCAACTATGTACAAACATGGATGTAAATATATTCATTTAGATGACCACTTAATTTAATGGGAGGATAAGGAAATTGCTGTATAATATGTATCGTTTTCCACAAGGTTCACAGAGGTGTATCAATTGGCACTAGGGTATCAGGATATATTATATTATGTAATATCTTCTGTGTAATTGCAACCCTGATGAAGTCTATGGGAGATTTCCCAGACGAAACACGTGTTGGCAAGAATGGTTGGTGATAATAGCAGAGCCCAATTGGAAGCCATGCTGTGATGAGAAGAGCACCATGCAATAGAATTTGGAGATGGACTATTAATTGACATTGGTGGGACGTGTGCCTTCATTTATAGAGTCATATTTAAATAGGCATGCATCAGTAATTGATGAGCTGACCAAGTACTCAAACCTGTCTTGAGCAATAATCTGCAACTCAAGGAAATAAATAGCATAATAGAAATGCCACATCACTGTGTAGACAATACCTTTTGAAATTGCTCCCAGTATTTCTTTTTCTTAATGCGCAGGCAGAAAACAATCTGGTTCTGTCTCTATGGAAGTTTAAACATGGAAAAACTGAAATAGAGAGTACTAAAGGGTCAGGCCGGTATCTATGCAGAATATTAGGAAGGAAAGTTTTTTAAAAAGGACAAGGTTTCGTAATAAAGCTTTAAACGACTGATGATGTGCATGTCCTTTACTACAATGCTAATATTTTACCCAAGTGTATTGCACATGAGTGAGCCATAACGTATGACTTCTGACAGCCCCAATCCCTTCAGGCATCCATGTGTCATGGTACCTTTGTACATTAAATTAATTTCGTAGCTTGAATCCTCGACAAAATGACAGCATCTGACAGTCTATTTAAAAGTTTTACCTAGGTTTAATCTAGGTGGTGTAATGTCCCTGGTTAGCTCTGCTCATCTCTCCCTCATACTCCCATCAACCCTGTCACCTTTCCCTCACACTCCCACTGCCACCTCTCCTCTCTCCTTTGCAACCCCACTGACCCTGTCATCACTCACAAGCCCAATGCCCCTCTCATCTCTCACTCACACTTCTAACAAACCTGTCATCTCTCTCCCACCCCCCGCTACCACTCTCAACACTCCGTCGCACTCCCATTGCCCCCTCTCATCTTGCGCTCCCACCACCCCTGTTATCCCTCCGTCTGTTAGAATGCCTAACCTTATTTGGGCAATTAAGTTGACGCTTTAGAGGTTCGATGGACCTTTTGACTGCGCTTAGAGTAGTTCCCACCATAAAACTCAGTATTAATACAACTCAATAGCAATAACAATCAACAACATCAATAATCTTGGGAGTTATTAATTTTCTCTCACCATGACCTCTTGGCCATGAATAACCACACCTTTATGTAAAAGTTAGAATGTTTATTTCCATATATTAACAACGCTAATATCACATAACTTGGTCTCAAAATCAGATTATGAGCATACATAAACAGCACTGGCTGCCCAAATCTCGTAAAGAATCGCAATTTAATCAAGGCTTGGACCAGTAGACATTCTAAGGTTACAGTACAAATCAATAGCAAGAAAACAAGTGCAATAGAAATGGCATACATTTAGAATTCAGCATGAAAATGACATCAACTGTTATTACATATAGCAAGCATCATCAGTGAGTATCCTCTCTAACCTTCAAATTAGAATAGCATTTTGGGATTCATTCAAAATAAATTCTGTCAACACAAATTTGGGAAAATATCTAACTATGGCTCTATCAAAATTAGTGGTTGGTACCTAGGGACAAAAGCAAATAGACATAACAATCAGTAACATCATCTTATACCTTGCCTCAGTAGTTTTCAGCAAGCTGTGAAAGTCTTTGTCAATTGGACATCTGTTCGGTCAGCAAGCATCGGAATTCAGCATTACAGTTCAGGAAAGTCTGTTCACGCAGTTTGAAAAGAACAATAGTTAAAACGCTCAGGACAGTTAAGTGGAATGGCCTCTCGGGCCGTTAGGAAGAAATTAGCTAATGGCCTCTCTCCTCCCTGTGCAGTGTGGCTAAGTTAGATTCCCTAAAACTACTTCCCACATCGCTATTGGTCAAAGAATCATACGTTTACTTTTAGTCCAATTAACGTAGAACCTCAAATCTAAGGATTTACTAAATCTTTATTCACTTGTCGATGGTTGGCTCCTCTTCTCCCATTCCCGTCATTGGACTTGTCAGGTAACAAATTTGTATCAGCTTATGGTTTCAGTCAGAGCATCCATTGTCCAATCTTGGGAATGTCGTCTTTACAAACACTAAGTTATACAATGTATCCCTAGCTAGTACAATATATTCTAGCAAGCAGTTGTCATTGGAAACGATTTTTGCAGCTAACATTCGGTCAATACAATGGAAAATTCCAATTTAATTCTCTAAGCAGCCATTTTATGATCCGTTTAAGCAATGCAGCTTAACATGAGGCCGTGCAACTAGGCCCAAGACCTCGCTAAATTAAGGTCTATTATTAATAAAGCAAATACATAATACATAACCATTAATATGACATACTACTACATTAATCCAAACAGGAGCTCAACATTTTACTTTAGTGATCTATTAATAAGTACACTTCGTGATTATTCGTGGTCACTCAAGTAGGCACAGTTTCAAACGTGCGTATTATTTTCTATGTTAACTCATTTTCTATTCAAGTTTAACATTTAGAATAGATGAATATTCATTAGTAAAATTTCAGCATTAACACATCCAACTCCCTGTCTCCTCTCTATACTGCCTACTCACACATGATGCCTTCTCGTACCCCCTCATGCTGTGCACTCGCCCACCTCTTGCCACCCCCCTTCTCTGGTTGCCCTAACCACTTGTCTCAGTACTGCTCTCACTTATTCTCTAAAACTGGAAGTTGTGCACAGCCTGCCTCTTTCCTTGCTCACTTTGTCAGCTCACACACCTCTCTCAGTCTATGGGCACCAGACTTTGGTGCCACACCGTCTGCAGGTGGGTTGTCATTGCCTATCTGAGCACCTGTCTTACTTTGAGGTTAATAATGTGTTTTTTGGGAAGAGCAACCCGTCCCTGTCTTATGCACTCTTCCTGCCTCTCTCATGTGGCTGACTTCAAGTCTTTGAGCACAGTTTCTTTCCTGTGCCTTTTCAAGGCTTCCGTCCCTCAATCCCACTCTCTCCTCCTCTTCTTGGGGTGTCTTCTGCGTACACAGACACTCCCTCTTTATGCATCTGTATCCTGCTCTCCCCTTATTTCTTTCTCACACACTTTTTCTGCCCCTCTGTCTGGAGTTCATTCACTAATTTGTGCACAAACTACCTATTCCTCTCTGTCTTCATGTCTGTTCTGTGCAGTTCCCACTCCTATCGATCCACCATACCACATAATTCCACTACCAAATCAACTCCACACCTCACACAATCCCACAACCAACAATTCCAATCCAACCCACATAATTCCACTCCCAACCACATACATGCTCGCCAAACCAAAACACATGGGTAAAATTACAACGCAAATAGCCTTAACTCCCACAAATGCTAGATCTATTGACATTGAAAATGATTGTAAATATACTGGATCCTGCTCTTGGGGCTGCCCAGAGCCTACACTAGGGTGCCATATGTGTTAAAAAGGAAGATTTGGGCCTGTCAAAAATGGTTACTTTGCCAGATCGAAATGGCAGTTTAAAACTGCACATACACAGGCTGCAACAGAAAGCCTGAGACATACTTAAATGGCTACTTAAGTGGCTGGCACAATCAGTGCTGCAGTCGCACTAGTAGCATTTTATTTACAGGCTCTGGGCACATGTTGTGCAATTTACTAAGGGCCAGATGTAGCAAAGTCCGAATTTGCGATTCGGAAATTGAGAGTCGGTGCGACTCGCAATTTCCGAATCGCAAATTCGGATGCAGAACGGTGTCTCAGACACCGTCTGTGACTCGCTATGGGGTCGCAAAGACCCACCTCATTAATATTAATGAGGTGGGTCGCAAATTGCGGCCCCATAGCGAGTATAGGCACTCGCTAACATGGAGGCCTGCTGTAGTCAGCAGGCCTCCATGTTAGCGACCTGCTTTTAAATAAAGCAGTTTTTTTTTTTTAAATGTAGCCCGTTTTCCCTAAGGGAAAACGAGCTGCATTTCAAAAAAATCCGAAACCTTTTGTTTCATTTTTTTCAGGGCAGGGAGTGGTCCCTTGGACCACTCCCTGCCCTGAAAAAATATTTTTGGGTGCAATCACAAACTGGAAGGGGTCCCTTGGGGACCCCTTCCAATTTGCGATTGTGTTACCATCCACTTGAAGTGGATGGTAACTGCGATGCCATTTGCGACCGCATATGCGGTCGCAAATGGTATTGCATACCATTGCGAGTCGCAAATAGGAAGGGAACACCCCTTCCTATTTGCGAGTCGCACATGCATATTGCGAGTCGGTAACGACTCGCAATATGCATTTGTGCATTGCAAACCCACGTTTGCGAGTCGCAAACGGCGATTTTCGCCGTTTGCGACTCGCAAAAGGGTTGCTACATCTGGCCCTAAGTCACTTAAATATGCCAATCAGATATAAGCCAATTCTACCATGTTTTAAGGAGAGAGCACAGGCACCTTAGCACTGTTAGTAGCAGTGAAGCTGCCAACAAAACAAATTCAGCCATAATAGGTGTGAATGCAAAACGTTTTGTGATGACCCTGTAGAAAGGGCCAAGTCCAACACATAACATTATGGTTTTTCAGGGTTGAGGGTATTTATTTTGTTGACATTCAGTTCATGCATAACCTAAGTACAGATGGATTAGCTATGAACTTTTTGAAGCACTAAGGGCTATTAAGGGGGAAGCCTATCGTTCATTGTGGATTATGGTCTGAAAGAGTCAGAAAGAATTATAAAGGGAAGTGTGAGCAGTGTAGAGCTCTGTTTCTTTTGAATTATTCTTAAAGTGATGATGGCTTAGATTGTGAATTGTGTGGGTGCATAAGAGTAGCAATAGTATTTGCCAAGTTGTCAGGTCAGCCTAGTGAGAGTAAGTGCTGCCATTACAAGTACAGAAGGTCTGAGATAAGGTCAAGATTGTTGTCTTTGAAATGTGTTTGAACTGTGATATGAGACAGCAAACGCCGTCAAGGTAGACTCTTGCTCTGAAGCACCACAAAGTTAAAAAAATATATACATTCTTTTATAATAGCGAAATCCTTATTAGATGTATTATTTAGTTAACAAAAATACGAATAAGTTTCTTTGAAAATTCTTGTACTGTCTAAATACATTTCATGTAAACACAGTACACTCTAAAACTAAAAGAATACACATTAACAGCCTATGGGATTCCCAAAAATCAGCAATAACATCAGATATAAAGAAATCCTCCTAGCCACTTACAAATACTTCAGCTAATTTCACTATCCAAAGGATATATGATGGAGGATTCCATTGGAACCTAAAGTTACACTGTGAATTTCAGTGCAGATCGATATTCACATCAATTATCATCCTGAAATATTAAGATCGGGACAGAGGAGTCTAGCTCTGCTTTATTGTTAGCTCCACTTCCATCCTCCTCCTCTTTTGCCAATCACGAGCCTACTTTAGAGTATGTTTAACTGAGTTTTTTCTCTTCATAATTATGTTTTGACTGAAGTTGCTTATGATTTGTTTTTTACTTTAAATATTTTTGTGTTTGCCTTTTTTGATAGCTGAGGGGATCACTCAGGTCCCGAATTCTCACCTAAATAAAACACTCTAGACCCTCGTCAGCAATTCCGACTAATCTGAGTAAATACGAGATTTATCACACCATTTTATCACTAAATCATTTGTGTCCAGTTATGTGGCCATCATATGTGGCAGATGTAACAAAAAAATGATATCTTTGCTTTGAAACCCTGTTCTCTCGAATGCAACTTTTGTTGGCAACTTCATTCATTAAGTTCTTTTGCACATAGTTAGTGGATTCCAGCTACATACATCCTCAGGCTGAGAGAGCGATAATTCGGAAAACATGACGAAAGCAGTTATTGTGTTTGACTGACACAGATGATGGGGAATTTACTGACTCACATGAGAATTGTGGGGATATTTTCAACTCACAAATAGTCTGGAACGAAATGCAGAGTATGCATTTAAGTCCGACTCTGAAAAGAAATGCATACTTCTAAGTTTGAAAACGAACAGCGTGACGCAGTTAATACTATGGAGTGTATCGCGTATGAAATGGCTGAGCCTATGTTGAACACGTCATTAATCCAATATGCTATCTCTGTGAAGCTGTAGCCAGTGCAGTGCATAGAGAATAATAGCCAAATCTACGAACGTTTGAAATTACGATTTCCTAATTGCGATCCCAATGCAAATTGCAATTAGGAAATCGCAATTCCAAATGTACCAAACTCCATTGAGTTACTTTTGCGATTCCCAGTGGATCGCAAATAGACCAACCTCATTAATTTTAATGAGGCAGGTCGCAATTTGCAACCCACTGGGAATCGCAAAAAATCATAGTAATAGTGTCCTGCTAAGGTAAGCAAACCACCAAGTCTAAAGCTATCTTTTTTTTAAACGCAGCCCTTTTTCCTTAAAGGAAAACGGGATGTGTTTAAAAAGCAGAAAATGCCTGTGGGACTCTGCTCTGCTCTTAAAAACGTTTTCGCATGAATTCACAAAGGGGAAGGAGTCCCTTTGGGCCCCCTTCCCATTTGCAATTTGGTGACCACCAATTTGAAATTGGTGGTAACTGCGATTGCTTTGTGACTGCATTCACGGTCACAAAACAATCATACATACCACCGCGAGTCGCTATTACGAAGTGACGCCCTTGGTGCGCCCTTTCCTAATAGCGAGTGGCTAACCCATTTTGCGATTCAATAAATAGATTACTGCATCACAAATATGGTTTTGTACATTGAAAAATGCTTCTTTTTTTTTTTGGTCGCAAATGGCCCAATTCTGCGAATTGGCCTTTGTGATCAAGAAAAAACAACATACATCTGGCCCTAATATCCTTAGCAGAATGAGGCAAAATCAGACAGCACCCAAAAAGAGCATTGATTGGGCCTCATTGTCATAACTCTGTAAGCTTTTGGACTATGTTGTTCATTGACTAAAATTATAGCAATGGCAGAGCAAACTTGGTTGCTGCTGACTGAAAAGATTTAAGAAATTGTGCTGAAAGAGTCAAATGTTTGTTAGGAGATTCCAATTCTTTAAACCTCAAGAAAGGTAGAAAGAAAAGTACTTACCAAGATTGATCACAAGTTGGGTGTCATGGCAGAGACAGCTTCTCCAACGGAAGGTTAACTGTTTGGGAACATGTTATTAAAGAACTTTGGAAATATGTCTCCCATTTGCTCCATGGAGAAAGCATGCAACTTTGAAGAGGGTTTTCGGCCCTCTTATTTTACTGAATCTCAGTTGAGGTAGAGATTGCTCGATCCGTCATTTCCCTCATGCCTTAGGTTCTGTCCTAACTATGGGTCTCCCTTCTTACAGGAAATTGGATGGCATGTCTTGATATTCAGGAAGCATATTTCTCAGTACCGATTTGCATCCAGTGTCCATAGCTCAAACTATTAGAAGCACAGTCCCACAGGCACTCCCTTATAGTGCTTTAGAATAGGAGGCCAGCGTAGCAGACTGGGGAACATGTCTTGTTTGGATGACTGTGGTGTAAGAACTGGTCATCTCTATAAAAATATTCTTTGGAGATGTGTGTCCTTTGCAATTCATTGCTTTTTCCAAAGCAAAAAATCTGATGTTCAATGTTTCTTGCATTGTTCATTATCCTGATCATTGCAGCCCGTGCAATTTACAGCAGATTGTGGTCTTGTTAATAAAACCTATTGAAAACTTTATTGCATCTGCTTCATTACCAGTGTGTGACTGAGACATGTTACAATTGTGAGAAAAGAGTAATCTCCGTTTAACCAAACTCCCCTGAGATGTCACACTCTTGAGTCCATGCGTAAAGGCTGCCACAAATCACTTTTTACTATTTGGGTTTTCGGTGTGGTACTGCTTGTGAGCCAGGAGGGTTGGGCCGACAGTTGTGACTTGTTGTAGGATTGGACTAGTCTCCTACAGACAGAAGTGTTGTCATTCCTAAACCAGCTGTCTTGCCTAGAGCAATAGTTCAACTGCGACACTTCTTTGTACAGATAACCTCACAGCTGTCAGGTGTATCAATCATTTGGAATTTCAGGATCAAAGCTCCCAGCAGAATCAATTTAGAATTTTTGGGAGTTCTGCCTTAATCATCATCATTAAGGCAGACTATCTAACCAGAGCACATATTATTTAGTGGATTGCAAGAAGTATTTCCTCTTTTTTTGCTTTTGTTAATAGGAGGTTTCCTTTACTGCAAGGACAACCGCTCTATCAAGGAAAGAGGTTTGCTGATCACAGGGAAGTGTACTGTAAGCAAAACGGACTGGTCAGTGTAGTTCTTCTTGCTTAGATTCTCAAGGAAGTATTTTTTCTAGGATTAGGTTTGACTGCTGTTTTTTTAAAGTTAAAAGAGTTAGAAAAACATGCATTTTCATAAAGTTACAGTTCTTTTGGTAAACCCAATGGCCTCACACTGCAAACCACGAAAAACAAATTTGACCGTGATTGGCAGAAAATCTGACAGTTTACTTTTACAGTTGGCAAATACAACTATTTTTTATCAACCTGGCTAGAAAAAAATGCTGTAGGTGGAGAAATCCCTTTCACCTTCATGAGATAATTTGGTCTTGATGCTATTTCCTTCCTTTAACACACTTACTACTATCTTTCTAGAGTGATGCAAGTGCATTTCCTGAGTGAGAATGGTCATCCAAAAGATTCATAAATGCAAAGAAAGTTCTGCTTTGTGGTTATTCCTAGAACTTTGCAGGGCTATCTCAACCATCTCCAACCATACATTGTTTATCTTAAACTCATGACAGCACATAATCTGCAATAATCTTGTTTTCCTAGTAGCAAGTGAAATTTTCAGTCAGAAAAAATAGCAAATCCTGAATCAGGAGTTGAGAGTGCAGCATCTGTGAATCAGAATTTGTGATTTTAAAACACAAATCCTAAATATTGTGCACTTATGCAGTTTCTAATGTGTTAATTGTTAACAAATTGAGTCATCTGTGTTCATAATGCACCTTCTCCCTACTTTTACCAAAAGGAAAATAGATGGCTCACTGAAATATATATTTGAGAATCATTATCCCATTGACTGGTACAGCATGTCTCCCCTCTGTAAATAGTTCTTGAATGCTTTGAAATGCTTTCTCAGGCACAATCAAAGGTCAGTGACACTACTCAAATTGTGAGTTAGGCAAAAACTCATCTACCACTTGGTCATATTCCTCCACCAAGCATCAATCTGAGGAAGCTTGGTGAGGTAGTGAGTAAGGTGTGTACACTTAATCACATCTGCAAAGTTTTACAAAGCTCCCCATGTTTGCCTTTCGTTAGACCTTACATCCTTGGTGTGGTCTTCCCACAAATGTATTGTCGTCTCCCCTCGTGTTTGCTGGGATCCATTTTTGTTAGCTTTAGGACACTTTGCACTTTACCACTGCTACCCAGTACTAAATTGCTTGTGCCATGGCCTTTAAACATGGTAAAATTGGCTTAGACACAATTAGCACATTTAATTTACTTACATGTCCCTAGTAAAATAGTACTACAGGTACCCAAGACCTAGAAATTAAAAGCAAGTAGTGACCCTGCGGCACTTATTGTGCAATTTACTTGCGTAGCACTTTAAAACCTCTCTCAAGTCTGGAATTGCAGCCTGTGTTCAGTTTTAAACTGCCAATTTGACCTGGCAAATACACCTATTACCAGGCCTAAGCTTTCTTTATTAATACATGTGATATGCCATGAACAGCTAATAGGACAGGGTGCATTGTATTTAAAAATTAGTGCTTGTTACGTTTTACATGTTCTGGTAGTGAAAAACTCCCTAATTTGTTTTTTACTATTGATAGGCCTACATCTTTCATAGGATAACCTTATTACATTTAATACATGCTAACGTTTTGTTGGTAACCGGTAGAAATTTAATGTTTGATCACAAAGGAATTGTAATTTAAAATTCTCTTTAATGGTAAAGTCAGATTTTAACTCCTGATTCTGAAAATGCCACTTTTAAAAAGAGCAAAAGAACAATGGATTAAACCCAGATCTGCGACTGGGAGTGAATGTTTGATTGGTTCTGCATTCCGTCCATCATTTGTGTTTTGCTTTGCTTTGGCCGACATAAGTGCGCCGGGTATGCCCAGACGTGGGTCCCGGGCTCACTATGCCACTGGATTCAAGCTAGCCTGGCTGATGAAGGGTGAAACCCTGAAACTGGTCCCAGGATGCTTGTTTCCGGTCCAGGGAGGACCTGGCCTGGCAGTTCGGGTTGGACTGTCCCTATGAGGAACAGGGTCAAGACTGATTTACATATGGCTGGGTCTAAACTGGGGTGGCATGGTGAGCAAAAGAACGATGGATTAAACCCAGATCTGCGACTGGGGGTGAATGTTTGATTGGTTCCGCATTCCGTCCATCATTTGTGTTTTGCTTTACTTTTAAAAAGTGGGCATTTTCTTGCCTTAACCATTTAGTGTCTGCAACCTATGTCCTGGGCCATATGACTACGACTGTGTGGCGATTGGCCTTTGTGTATCTGTGCCAGACAGTGAGAAAAAGGGGCTCGGTATTGTAAAGATGGGCCATCATGCCAGGATGGGTGGGGGCAGACTTGTTCTCTGCCACACTTAGAATTAAAAGGGCTGCCTCCAGCACAGTCACAAAGGAATATGACACCAGCCTTCTTTTTCCCTAGACCATTTGGAGGCCGGTCAGTGGAAGAAAGGACATTTCCAGAGTAGGGTAGATGTTTTTCCTACTTCAAAGGCTGGCACCAGGTAAAAATATTGGACCCTCAGACCAATTCCTCAGTACACTCATGGGTCTTCAGAGAACCTCCAGGAGCACTAGTTCGTACGTCAGAGGACTGCCATGCTACCTGAGGCCTAGTAAATACCTTAGAGGACTTCCCTGCAATTACCAGAGGACTGTCTTGCTATTTGAAGCTTGCCTTGTACCCTCCGAGGTCTGCCCTGCTGCTTGAGGCCTGCCTTGCTGCTTGATTCCAAGACTACCAGAGTGACTTCAAGGGCTAGTTGGCAGGCTTCCTGTGTGAGCTACATGGACTAGATCTACTGCTTATTTTGTTAAAATGTAAGTGCTGGTGCTTAGAGCTGTGCTCAGAACCCCGCGGCCAGTGCAATAAAATGTTGGTTCATCTAATACAAAGGCTGCATAGCCTTAAAACCAACTAATGTCTTTTTAATCCACTACCAGACACTCCCTACCCCATTATCTCATTGATGTAGGTTCCTGCTTTCTCCATTTGGGATGGGTTTCTGTCTTTCTCTTCCTCTGTCTTTTCCCTTTGTTTGCGTTTCCTCTCTCTTGCTCTTGGATAATGTCTGATGTGGAAAAATAGTGCCAGTCCCCACAAATTGAGTGCTAGTGGTCCCAACCAGCAACCACCGGCTCAAATTAAGCACTGCCTTGAACTATGCACCAGGTCTCTGCCTGGAGTGAGCCCTGACCCCTCAAGTGGTGCCCCACCGGTCCTGGATCCTTGAAGGTGGTGCTCCTCCAGTGAAAACCTGACACTTGGGCTTTAGAAAACAAATCCTGGAAAAGTGGCCTGAGAACCAACTGGAGACCGGGATCAACCTGCTCACCCATCTGCCTGAGGTGTGTGCCATTCAGCTAATGCTGATATGAGCTAGGCCGGAATGTTCTTATTTCAGAACTGGGGTCCATTTGCCTAGCACTGTTACTAACTTAAAAAATGCCCCCAGGGTGATTGAAGCAAGTGAATCAGAACCCATCTGTAGATTATAGGAAAGGGGAGGGGCACATGGAATCGTTTTACATATGAATGTCATAGACTGAATTAAACAAAAGCAATCAGAGTCAAATCATAAAACCCTGTGACCGATGTCACACATCTGCGTTTGTAGGGCATTGGGTGTAGGGGCCCTGCTTTTTGGAGTGTGGGTTTGGCAGGGTGTTGAGTGCAGTAACTTTGATGTAAGAGATGATAGGTGAGATGTACACATTCTTAATTTTGATGCATTGTTGCTCCACAATGCATTCAGTAACTTTGAAAACAGACATGTAGTGCTGCAAGTAGACGAGTGCAGCGAGTATTAAAGCACATTGGGGCACATTACGACCCTGGCGGTAAAAACCACCTACTGCCGCGGCGACGGCTGCCAAAAGACGGCCCGGGCTACCAGCTGTCCACCCTATTATGACCACAGCTGGATTTCTGCCAGAAGGATGGCGGAAATCTGGCTGTGGCCATTTCCGGCAGATGGCGGTAAGGTTGCGCTGCTGTCAGCAGCAGCGCCACGCCAGTAGACTGCCACAGACCGTATCATGGCCCATGTTATGGCCTGGCGGTGTTCTGCTGGCGGACGCTGCTGCTGGCTGAGTGTGTGTGTGCGTGTGTGTGAAGGAAGGTGCATGTTTGTCGTGGGGGGTCTGGAGAGGAAGGGGGTTTGGGGGTGAATCTGGGGGGTGGGAGGGGGGCGGGGAAGACCCCTATCAGTGACAGGGAAGGGATTCCCTGTCACTGATAGTGCCTACCGCCATGGTTTTCGTGGCGGTAAGGTTGCCACGAAAACCATGGCGGTAGGCGGGGTCATAATCTCGCAAGCAGGCAAGTGACGGCCGTCGTGCTGGAGACTGAAGTCTCTAGCCCTGCGGTCATTACCGCCATGGCGGTCACTGTGGTACATTGGCAGTTTGGCGTTAGTCAAACCGCCATTGTCTTAATATGGAGAAAAGTACCGCCAGCCTGTTGGCAGTACTTTCCTCCATATTAATGTTGTCCGCCGGAGTCATAATGACCCCATTGTATTGTTTAGCTATCTTTCTAACAATCATAAAATGTGGTGTCTGCCATCTAAATGCGTTTCAATATAACGTTACTTAAACATTTCCTTTCGTGGTTCGGGCTCTACGTTTAGGGCTGGAAAGTACCATCCATGAAAGTGCCAACTTCCTTATTTGGTTTGACCACAAGAATGCTAGGCCCTCTTCTGCTCACAAAATGCAGCTTCCGCATTCCAGTCTTGAGGTACATCTCGCTCTGGTAATGCAAGGCGAAATCAAAGTTAAGAAAATCATTTTCATACGTTTGCGGGATGCTGTAATACACAATGAATTTTAAATGTAAAATGTGCAAGTGATTACATCACATTTAAATATGCGACTGTTCTGTTACCTGTCTGCCATTTTCTAAAATGTATAGCTGAAAACTCGGATCACTCTTGCTCACAAGGAGTACTGGAGAGCAGCGTTCGCGTTGCATCAGTGTAAGCCATGCTATGAAAGATCGGAAGGGGTATCTGCCCATGCGGCAGCTTTTCAATGTCTATGGCTTGAATTTCGTTGACAATAAGCTTTGGGCATTGGACTGCGTAGGAACTGCTAAATGCAAATACTGCCATGGAGACCGCTCCCCACCAAATGGCAATGAAGCTGGCCCGCCAGAATTCCGCCCCCATAATACCGCTCCGCGGTCAGAAGACCGCGGAGGGTATTATGAGTTTTTCCCTGGGCTGGCGGGCGGTCTCCAAAAGACCACCCGCCAGCCCAGGGAAAAACTCCCTTCCCACGAGGATGCCGGCTCGTAATCGAGCCGGCGGAGTGGGAAGGTGCGACGGGTGCAGTAGCACCCGTTGCGTATTTCAGTGTCTGCAAGGCAGACACTGAAATACCTTGCGGGGCCCTCTTACGGGGGCCCCTGCCGTGCCCATGCCATTGGCATGGGCACGGCAGGGGCCCCCAGGGGCCCCGCGGCACCCCCTACCGCCATCCTGTTCCTGGCGGGCGAACCGCCAGGAACAGGATGGCGGTAGGGGGTGTCAGAATCCCCCATGGCGGCGCAGCAAGCTGCGCCGCCATGGGGGATTCTAAGGGCAGCGGTAAACCGGCGGGAGACCGCCGGTTTACCCTTTCTGACCGCGGCCAAACCGCCGCGGTCAGAATGCCCTGCGGGGCACCGCCGGTCTGTCGGCGGTGCTCCCGCCGACCCTGGCCCCGGCGGTCTGAGACCGCCGGGGTTAGAATCAGGGCCTTAGTTTCTTCCTTATTGAGGTTTTAGGTGTTTTCCTTTAACTTGCATGCTTTGTAATGCTAAGGCATCTTGTATAAGGCATTTTCTGTGACACAGACAGACATAGAATGTTCATGAAACGAGAAGTGCATTACTAATTATCCGACGGATGTCCACCTGATCGGACATTAATGAATAAAACCGCGAAAACCCGGGGACATAACATTTAATTTACACCCTTTTTATAGATCTTCCAACTAAAGCATAAGTGGCGATTTCCTCAACCACTCCCAACACTCCCAAAAAAAGACATACGTGTGGTACCTTGGTCCAGCTGGTCCATTAGTACTTTCTGATGTATTCTATAAACAAATTATCTATAAAGATGCTGACGAACCGAACGTCAGATTTTATGGACTCTACAAACAAATTCTCTATAAAGATCCAAACGAATTAAAAAGATCCTAGCAAATTGAAAGTGATATTTTTAACGATGTTAATGACTCTTTCCTTGGGATTCATTTGTTTTGAGGGGCTCGGGAGAGTTTTCATTATGCGTTTGCAATCAAGATTATTTTGCTGATGACATACTGTGAAAAGGCTAATTTCCATGCAGACATATCATGGTCACACTCTGAGACCCTTCAGGTGTTCTTCGTTTCCACTATTGGACCTGGCAAAGCAGTCTGACACCCTGAAGGGCTGTTCTCCCTTAGCGATGCTGTTGTTTTAGGTCAGGCTTGATAGCACAGGATCTATTGTTAGTAATTCTTTAAACTATATATAGAGTGTTTTTTGGCTTTACCAAGAGGGCTGACATTCTCTCACCACATGCTATTGGATGATTGGGGTATTATACCACCACCCATGTAATGCTTGCATTGCAGTGTATGAGGGACTATATTACATCTGAAAAGCAGACATAATCACCATACATTACATTCTTTATTTTACAAAAGCACTGTTTTTCTGTTTTATAACAGCTGGACACTCTTTTAAATGTTTAGTCAGGACTCAAATTGCAAATCCGACCTAATGGTCTTGCCAATGCTTGTTTTTCCCCCCTTACATTCAGCGAAACCAGAATATTATTAGATCAGTGCCATGCTTGTTTCCTTGATTACTGGCAATTCAGAAAGTGTCTGTGTTGTTTGCTCGTTTTGATCAGCAATACGGTTATTATCATACAATTTAAAAAAAAGTTGGCTTAAGTCACAAGACACTGGCAGCATTTGTTTTCCTCTACCCAATACTGCAAACCCATATATAAAGTGCACCTGTACATACAGGTCGCACAAGAGGCTTCTTTCCAATAACATTAAATAAAAATCAGGTGTGTTTTATTCAGTCCTACCGGGCCAATACCAAGAAGAAAATTGAACCATCACTAACCTTTATATTTTGGTCCAGGATTTCCGCATCATGTTGCTCACATTCTTCCAGTAAACTGGCAGCAAAAGGTATTGGGCAAACATTTGAAGCTCACCTGTCGCCAGTTTTCCACATTTTGTGTACTTTGATGATCTTGACGGGATGATCTTTATACATTTTTTAAGCGACCAATATAACCTGGACAATGTGAAAAAATAGTTGTATTTAGACGTTGCAGGAAGGGCACCATTTGCATTAAATTTGTAGATTATTGTCATTTACATTTCACTTCCTTGGTTTGCAAGACATTCCTCTTGATAGTAATAAGTGACTCTTGTACTCGTGAAGCAGTCTGTACCACTTACATGTCTCCTTTTCACAAAGCCCAGTTTTATATAATTCTAGCTCTGGATCCATTAACAGATAATGGCATTTCACAATATCCAGTCCACTCAGCAAAGCCACAACCTGATGTTTGAACTATAACTTATCCGTAGTTTCTGCAGCAAAAACCTCCCACAAAAATAAGTAATAACGCCAAAAGGCCGGCGGTAACAAAAATTGAATTATGACCACGGCGGACACCGTTCAGACAGACAGCCACTTTAACAGACCGACCACCACGGCAGTAGCAACAAGCACCACGGCGGTAACCGCCAACAGCCAGGCGGAAGACAATGTACCGCCCACTGTCTTATGACCAGCCTATCCGCCAACTTTTCCGGGGTGGTACCAACGACATCAAAAGCACGGCGGAAGCAGAAAACAGAAGTCAAAGGACTCACCTCTGGAGACTCAGGGAACAACCACAATGCCATGGAGCTCGAGTTGCACATATTTTCCATGCTCGTCTACCTTTTCCTGCATTCCGAACACCAACGCCAGCGAAGACGACCACAGTGAGTACTGCCACCTAGCACACAAGGGAGGGGGGAGGAAAAAAAGAGTGACACACACACGCAACACCCCCACCCCAACACCACACGCACAACCAGATGCAGTAACATTACATATCCACCCTGTACCCCTGAGGAATAATGCAAGGACAAAATGATTTGAATAAAGTGAGTGTAATATGATTAAAGAACATGAATAAGTGCATGAAATTACAAACGTATACATATATTTACAAATGGAGGGACACTGCCCAGTCCTCGATGTCCGTGGGCCACAGGGCCACAACACATAGGCCAAGGTACCACCTCACCCATGCAACAACACGGAGAGAACACTGCAGGGCCTCGGGTCGAAAATACACAGGCACCTCAGGGGGACAGGGACTGGGGGGACACCTCAGCCTGAAGATGGTACAACACCACTGGTCTTGGAGGGGGCTACATGCCCTGTGTGCTGTCCTGGGGAGTGCAAGACCACAGTCTCTCAAGTGGGATGTTTGCCCACTGCTTGGTCCTGGGGAGTGCAAGGCCACAGTCTCTCAAGTGGGTGGTTTGCCCACTTCTTGGTCCTGGGGAGTTCAAGTCTCTGTTTCTGGAGGGGGCCTTGTGCCCAGTGTGCGTCATCCTGAAAGGATGTGGTGAGTGGATGGCTTCTTCCACTGATTCTGGAGTGGGCATTGTGCCTAGTGTGCTTCATCCTGGGAAGGATGGGGTAAGTGGATGGCTTCTTCCACTGGTTCTGGAGGGGGCCTTGTGCCCAGTGTGCTTCATCCTGGGAAGGATGGGGTGAGTAGATGGCTTCTTCCACTGGTTCTCGAGGGGGCATTGTACCCTGTGATGCAGATCTTGGGGAGTGCAAGGTCACAGTCTCTCACCAGGGTGTCAGACCCACAGGATTTGTAGGGGCCAGGATGCACAACAGCCCATGGAGGCAGGCCTACACACTGTCCACCGGCGGTGACGGCTGATAAGTGGTGGCAGTGGTGAGGCTGGTGTCGGGGCTGGGAGTGGTGGGGGGAGGCTCCAGCCCATCCCCTGCAGCCTCGGACGGCTGCCCACTGGGGCTGCTGGCGGTGGTGCCGGTGGCGGTCCTGGCAGTGGTGGGGAGGCTCCAGCCAATTCCCAACAGCCTCGGATGGATGCCCACTGGGGCTGCTGCTGCTGACGGTGGTGCTGGTGGCAGTGCTGGCAGTGGTGGGGGGAGGCTCCAGCGCATCCCCTGCAGCCTCAGACGGATGCCCACTGGGGCTGTGCTGGTGGCAGTGCTGGCAGTGGTGGGGAGAGGCTCCAATCCATCCCCCGCAGCCTCAGACGGCTTCCCACTGGGGCTGCTGCTGCTAGCTGTGGTGCTGGTGGCAATGCTGGCAGTGGTGGGGGAAAGCTCCAGCCCATCCCCTGCACACTTGGACGGCTGAACCACCATGGTTGGTGGTGGGGGCTCAGAATGAGTCCCAGCACCAAGCCTCCTGTCCTTCCTGCCTGCTGGTGTAGGCCCCTTGCCCTTCCTGTCAGCAGCAGAGGCTTGACCCTTGCCCTTCACTCCTGCAGCTGGTGGTGCCTCCTTGCCTTTCCTAGTCGCAGCTGGTGGGGCCTCCTTGCCCTTCCTAGTCGCAGCTGGTGGTGCCTCCTTGCCCTTCCTTGATGCACCTGATGCAGGCACCCTGTCAATGTTGCTGCCTGGTGCCCGGAATCCTCTCCCACCTGCAGTAGCTGTCGACAATACTGTGCCGTAGACTGGGTGGCTGAGGTGCTCGCCTGGGTTCTGACCACCCTGGCCCGACGAGAAGGATGGGGGTGGGGAGTGGTAGGGAAGAGGTCAACAGTGGAGAGTAAAAGCTTCTTAGGGACATTGAGACGGGAAGAGGGTGAAGGTTTGGGAGTGGAGGAAGAGGAAGAGGAAGTGGTAGTAGGAGGTGTCTGTCTGCTGTCTTTGGGTGCAGGTGCATGGGCTGGATGCTGTTCTGTGGTGGATGGCTGTTGGGTGTCTGAGTGCTTGCGTTTGTGTACTTTGGGAGGAGAGTGCACAGACATCGTGGGAGAGGACACTGAGGACGTGTGCATGGATGTGGGGGTAGTGACTGCCAGTGAGTGGCATGTAGTGATAGGCGTGATGGTGGTAGAGGATGAGGATGTTGTACATGCAGGTGTGACTGTAGATGCTACTGGGAGGGAGGTGGATGAGGAGGAGGAGGGGGACACAGTGGATGCAGAGGATGTTGGTATGTCTGCATCTGGATGGTGTTTGTGTGAGTGCCTGTGGAATGATGTGTGGTGCTTGTGTTTGCTTGAACCACTACTGTGTGTTGTCTTGTGTGCATGCTGGTCTGCCTGTGTGCTTGGGATAGGTTGGGGTTGTGGGGAATGGGATTAGGTAGAGGAAGTTGGAGGGGGGAGGCTAGAAACAGGGACAATGGCTGCCATCAGGGAGGAGTCCAGAGCCTGGATTGATCTCTGTTGGGCTGCCACGGTAGAGTGAATGCCCTCCAGAAATGCATTTGTCTGTTGCAAATGGGCTGCCAGCCCCTGGATGGCATTCAAAATGGTTGACTGCCCAACAGAAATGGATCGCAGGAGGTCAATAGCCTCCTTACTCGGGGCAGCAGGGCTAACTGGGGCACAGCCTGAGGTGCCTGGGGCAAAGGAGATGCCCACCTTCCTTTGTGAACGGGCACCAGAAACACGCTGAGGGGCTGCTGGGAGTATGGTGCTGGTACTGGGGGGGGCGGCTGTACCTGTAGTTGGGGTGGGCACAGAAGTGTCCGCCACCACCAGGGAGCTTCCATCGGAGGAGATATCACTGTCAGAACTGTCCCCTCTTGTTTCCGCCGTGGTGCTCCCCTCGCCCTCTGTCCCACTGGTGACCTCACCGCCGGTGGATTCGGCCTCCTGGGCCCTGTGGGATGCAGCTCGTCTCGTCGCCGATGCCTCAGCTCCTCCACCAGATGATGCTAATGCACATAAGGAGAGGCTGACCAAACAAAAAGGGAGGGACAAGACAAAGAATACCCTTGGTCAATGTAGGCAATGTACTAAAAGTCACGATGCTTGTCACCAGGCCATGGACAGGGATACCTAACGCCAATTGCAGCTCCAATCCATCCCCCGCAGGAGGGACTCACAGACCCCTGCCCAATGTTGGAGGCCTACTAGCTTGTTTTGAGGAGGTTGACATCAGCCTCTGCCCAACATGGGCCCTATCCTGCACTGTCTGGCCTGGCCTGGGGCACCCACAGGCCCACATCCTCCACCCGGATGCCAACTCACCATGCGCTAGTAGTATACTGGGGCACTGTACTCACCCCCTTGTGGCTGCTGTGATGCCCCCAAGCACCCATCCAGCTCCAGATAGGCCACCGCCAGTATGCAGGCCATCAGAGGGGTCAGGATTCGAAGGGCACCCCTTCCTCGTTGGGAGGCCATCCCCAGCTAGGCCTCCGCCGTCTTACGTGCCCAGCGTCTCAGGTCCTCCCACTGTTTGCGACAGTGGGTGCTCCGCCTGCCGTAGACCCCCAGGGTCCGCACGTCCTTGGCTATATACCCTTTGTTTGATGGGTGCTTACCTGCAGAGAAATACACATATGAAAAGGTATCAGTCAGACCTTCCTGCCTGTTACACTCATGGTCCACCATAGCCCTCACATCCCCTTTCGCACAGGCATTGCCCACCATACATGCAGCACGCTGCCCAGGGACCTTACCCCAACCCCCCCACGCAAGGGCCCTCACACACAGCACTCCATGCATTCATGCCACATTCATCGTGCTCACAGTGTACTCACCTGTTGGTATGGAGGCCCATACAGCATTCGGTACTGGGATAGGACCCCATCCACCAGCCTCTCCAACTCCGAGGTGGTGACGGCAGGGGCCCTTTCCCCTGTGACACGAGCCATGGTTGGTTTCAAACACGGGTCACAGCAGCACTTACAGCATAGGTCCTCTCCTGTTAAAGGTCAGGTAGCAAGTGGGTGAACAGATAGAAAATGGCGGTCACTTACACGGTGGTGTGTACCGTCACCGCCGGCGTACATCACCATTGGCCACTGTAACCCATAGGGCCTATTGGTATCCAATGAGGAGTTGCACGGCGGTTCTCGACCACCTCCCGCAACGTCACACAACGTCAGCGGAATTACCTCATTTCCACCTGTCCATCCATACAGGACAGGCGGACGCCATTTCAGGGGGGGTTGCAGGCCACGGCACCTAACTGCATCACAGTACACATAGGCACCATTTGGGCCTATCCAACAATATTGTGTTACAGTCACAACATGCACTGCAGTGTAGTGTTTGGAAATATGGAATAATGACCAGCTACTCACCGTTTGCCCCCTAGATTGCAACCGATGCGAATGAATAGGAGATGGAGACATCCCCCGTGTACAGGCCCCTGGTGGACTTGGCAACAATGGAGGACAGGCACATCATCCTCACCTACAGACTTGACAGGGCCACAATCACAGAGCTGTGTGCCCAATTGGAACCTGACCTGATATCTGCTATCCATCAGCCCACCGGGATGCCCCCTCTTGGGCAAGTCCTATCTGTGCTCCATTTCTTGACAAGTGGCTCCTTCCAAATGACAGTGGGCTTGGCAGCAGGAATCTCTCAGCCAATATTCTCAATAGTGCTGACCAGAGTATTGTCTGCCCTGATTAAACACATGTGCAGCTACATCGTTTTCCCCCAGGTGGAGGATTTGGCCACAGTGAAAGCTGATTTCTATGCAATGGGACATATCCCCCACATTACTGGGGCTACTGATGGTACACATATTGCATTTGTGTGTGTGTGTCCCGGAGAAATGAACAGGTGTTCGGATATCTTAAGAGCTTTCACTCCATGAATGTGCAGATAGTGTGCCTGGCGGACCAGTGCATCTCCAATGTTGATGCAAAGTATCCTGGGTCTGTGCATGATGCCTTTATCCTGAGGAATTGCAGCATCCCTTATGTGATGGCTCAACTTCAGAGGCACCGGGTGTGGCTAATAGGTGAGCCCTGATTCCCACCCAGGGGATGTTGGTGTATGGGTACGGTGTGGGCCCGAAGGGTTAGTGTGTGTCTAACAGTTGTACTTCGATATTTGCAGGTGACACTGGTTACCAAAATCTCTCATGGCTACTGACCCCTGTGAGGAATGCCAGGACAAGGGCAGAGGAATGTTACAATGATGCACATGGGCGAACAAGAAGAAGAATAGAAAGGACATTCGGCCTCCTGAAGGCCAGGTTTCTTTGCCTCCATTTAACAGGTGGATCTCTGTACTACTCACTCAAGAAGGTGTGCCAGATCATGGTGGCATGCTGTAAGTTGCACAACCTTGCCTTAATTCGCCAGGTGCCTTTTCTGCAGGAGGATGAGGCTGGAGATCGGCGTGTGGCAGCAGTGGACCCTGTGGACAGTGAAGATGAGGAGGCAGAGGATGAGGATGAGGACAACAGAAGTGCAATAATACGGCAGTACGTCCAATGACACAAAGGTAAGACACTGTAATTACACTTTACATTGATAGTTTTGTGCTTTGACATTGTCACTGGCAAGCTGATTTTCCCACTCCTATGACCACTTATTGTACCATTTGGCATCTCTATTTTCAGATATTTGTGCCCCACTATCGCTCCTGGTGTGTTGACTGCAGCCAACTACAGGTCATTTCTATGTATATATTACTGTACAGTTATATTGCAGTGTTTAAAGCTTGTTAAATGAATACATGGTTATATGATTTGACTGACTCCATACTTGTATTTATTCAAATTGTGTTTATTTTCAAGTGCTAAAGATTGTAGGGGGATGTGCAATGGGCTGGGGTGATGATGGAGGAATGTCCAGGATAGAGTCCAGTCTATTTGTTTCACAGGTACATTGTCCAAGGAGTCATAGGAAGTGGAGCATTGACAGTTGAAGGCGGACAGGGTGACAGAGTGGGACACAAGGGTGACAATCAGGAGAGTCTTATTTCCTGGGGGGTGTCTTGGCAATAGTCTCTGGCTTCTGCCTGGATCGCAGGGACCATTTACAGGGTGGTTCTCCTTTTGCAGGGGGTGGGGTGCTGGTGGCCTGTTATTCCTGTGGCGTGGCCTCCTGTCCACTAGCGGCAGCCGATCGTTCATCGGTTTGTCTAGTGTCAGGGGCCCGCTGGTGTGCCACTGCCTCCCTCATGGTGTTGGCCATTTCTGCCAGCACCCCTGCAATGGAGACCAGGGTGGTGTTGATGTCCTTCAAGTCCTCCCTTATCCCCAGGTACTGTCCCTCCTGCAGCCGCTGGGTCTCCTGCAACTTGTCCAGGATCTGGCCCATCGTCTCCTGGGAATGGTGGTATGCTCCCAGGATGTTGGTGAGTGCCTCTTGGAGAATCGGCTCCCTGGGCCTGTCCTCTCCCTGTCGCACAGCAGTCCTCCCAGCTTCCCTCTTGTCCTGTGCCTCTGTCCCCTGAACCGTGTTCCCACTGCCACTGGCCCCAGGTCCCTGATCGTCCAATGTTTGTGGGGTGGCCTGGGGTTCCTGTAGTGGTGGACACACTGAAGATTGACGTGTCCTGGGGACAGAGGTATAGGCCTGCTTGGTGGGTACTGTGCTGGTGTTTCCTGAGGGGGAGGCTCTGTGGTGGTATGGGACTGTGCCTGGGTTACCGACTGTCAGGAGATCCCTGATGGGCCAGGTTGATCATCCAGATCCAGGCATCCAGAGCTGCTGTCATCACTGTGGGCCTCTTCTGGGGGTGGTCTTGTTGCTGGCACCTCCTCTCCGGTGACGTTGGGTTGGGGACCTATGGGGATGTAAATGCAGTGTTATTGTTTCTGTGTGTGTCATCTTGTGCATGGGTGTGTTGCCCTCTATGGTTGTTATTGCCCTGGCAGCTTTGCCTTGTGTGAGTAGTGATTTTGTGGGCTAGGTGATTCTCTCCAATGTTCATGCTTTAGTGATGGGTGTCCATGCAGGTCTGTGATGGGGGTCCATGCATTGGTGTTACATGCAGGGCTTGGTATTGGGATGAGTGGGTTGTGATGGTGGGGTATGTGGCGGTGGTGAAGTGATGGGAGTGAGAGTGAGGGCGGGGGTATGTGATGGCATGCAGCTAGGGGAGGTGATAGTAGTAAAGAGTTGACTTACCAGAGTCCAGTCCTCCTCCTCCTACTCCTGCCAGGCCCTCAGGATGCATGATTGCCAAGACTTGCTCCTCCCATGTTGTTAGTTGTGGGGGAGGAGATGGGGGTCCACCGCCAGTCCTCTGTACAGCTATTTGGTGTCTTGCTGTTGTGGAACATACCTTCCCACGTAGGTCGTTCCACCTCTTCCTGATGTCATCCCTTGTTCTGGGGTGCTGTCCCAAGGTGTTTACCCTGTCCACGATTCTCCGCCATAGCTCTGTCTTCCAAGCAATGGATGTCTGCTGCACCTGTGATTCGAATAGCTGTGGCTCTACCCAGATGATTTCCTCCACCATGACCCTTAGCTCCTCCTCAGAGAACCATGGGTGTTGTTGCGGTGCCATGGATGTATTGTGAGTGGTGTGGGTGAGGGTGTGTGGGGTGGTGTGTTGGGGTGTGTGATGTAGGGTGCGTGGATGGTGTATAGGTGATGGTAGTGTGTGTCCGTGTTCTTGTCTGTGGTCTTGCTATCTCTCTTGTGGCACTTGTTTGTATTGGTAAAGGGTTGTGGGTAATGTGGGTGTGTGTTTTATGGTGGTGTGTGTGTGTATGTGTGTCAGGTGTGTGTAGTTTGAATTGTCCAATGTGGTGTAGTTTTGTTTGAGTGTGGGTATTTTGAGCATGGTGGTATGTATCGCCAATGGTTTACCGCGGCTGAATGTCTGCCGCGGTGATTTGTGGGTCATAACGATGTGGGTTTTGCTGCAGCCAGTTTATCACTGACCTTAGGGTTGGCGGACCTTTGGATGTGTCTGTACAGTGACGGATTGCTATGTGTGGGTCATAATATGGGTGGTGGTAATCCACTGCGGCGGTGGTATGTTGGTGCCAGTCAACATGGCGGTAAGCGGTATTTACCGCCAATGTCATAATGAGGACCTTAATGTTATTAATATTTTTAGGATTACCCTAAGAATTGTTTGCATACAGGGACTGTTCTCTGACAAAATCATTGCAGTGAAAGCGTTTTATCTCATTAGTGCTTCATATTTTTGCTGCTAATGGCTTCACAGACAAAGTCATTCCATGCCTTCTTTAAACAGCTACTTCATGAAGATCCAAAGGTATTCCTAAATATAACAGACTGGAATAAACAATCATATCAGAAGAGGAGTAACCAATGACACAAGGTCTGACTGGGGAATTTTAAATAATATTGTCAATTTGTATATAGTATACAGATGTAAAGAGTTCTTAGATTTTACACATTCCAAATCTGAATCTTAAAAAGCACAATTTATCTTCTATTTCTGCTTGAATTTATCAAAAAACAAAGCTTAGCCTTAATGCCTATCAGTAACCAAACCATGCTTCATACAAAGGCTTTCCAGTTTCTTCCTAGGTGGATTAGCAATTCTAATTTCACTTTTCTGCTAATCTTTAACAAATTCTGCCACTATTTATTTAATCCCAGATTCCACTAATGGTCTTTCAAAGTTTAATCTTAGGAATTCTAGCTGGCATGTCAGTGAAGCTAAGGCCACTTCCTGTATCAGGTCTGCTACCCTTGCGATAGAAGGCTGAGCTGCTTACTAAGGACCTTCCTTCAAAAATATGAAAATTTGGTGTATTTGCTGACAATAAAGCTGGAAGTCCGTAGGAAACAGTTGACAAGTTTTTTTCCTGAAATTTTCCGAATGTCAGCATAACATTTGCCAAATTAATACAAATCTGTAACAGCAGCTAAACAGCTAAAAGGTTTCCTTGGGGCTGCAATTTTAAAAGTAATTTAACATTGACCAAAACTCCTAAATACTGGCAGGATCATCTTCAACTTGGTATTGTTTAAATGCCAAGAAAATGCTACTCTCCTCCTAACAAACTGTGAAATGTGGGACTCTTTAATGTTGATTGTTAATATATTTAATCTACAGCAATTATTTAAGGCATGCAGTTGCCTCTGCAGACCTATAGAAGTAGGGTCTAGCACTTGTTGGTCACCCGTATGAAAAAGACAAGTTACCTGTTTGCTTTTTGCAATGCGTGGGGTTACTGGTTACCTTTGTGTTTGAAAGATTTAGGCAAACCACTTACAAATAAAGAAAACTATGAAACACAACAATTTTTCAAACCATTATTGATTGCAATTCAGACTGTCGTTTTTACTCTCTAAATCAATCAAGAATTGAGCCGAATTATCCATATGTAATACAATGACTAGTTTAAGAAGCCATTTTTGAAATTTCAATTCTAGTAGCTTCTTCCATAACAAGCTCAAGTGTACCAACTCAAAAGCAGACTTGAAATCAACAAGGCAGACATTTATGTTTCCATTACTGTTTGACTTAAAAAGAATGTATTCCAATGCAAACGTTGAAGTAAGAAAGACTGATAAGGTTGGAAACAAGTTTATTAAGTGGATATCACTTAGTTACTTTTCATCCAGTTCTCATAATTAGAGACAAGCAAACTTTTTGGATCATACGTTTATTAAGGAAGTTGATTAATATGCAGCCAGACATTCAGGCTTTCCATTTTTAAACATGAGTTTAATCAGCAATCCCTTCTAACTTGAGGGGATACTAGCTGTGTTTACAACAATGTGATAGTATTGTCTTGAAACACAGCCTAGAGCATAGAGTTTTGTTTTATAAATCCAGTTGAATATTCCATCTGGACCCTCTGCCATATTGTTGTTAAACTTTCTATAACACATACTAGTTCCCCAAGCTCAATACTGATCTCTGGGTCACTATCTCAATAGCTGTAAACTCTGCAATATTTACGATACAATCATCAGAATACCTAGTATATACACTTTTTCTAAATTATCAACCAGTCTTACTTATTTTATATGCTCACTTGGTTAAAGTACATTTAACAAAGTCACCAGCCTGCAAGGCCCAGAATATCTTAGGGTTTCATTATGAGTCTGGCAATCTTGAGCCCTCCAGCCTCGCAGTGGGAGTTGGACTGCTGCACTCCAGGTGGTCCAACCTCCACATTATGACCCTGGCAGTTGGACCGCCACCACCACCAGCAACATGGTTCCTGGTGGCATGGTGGCGGTTGGAGTCTTGGTCAGCCCTGGCAGTGCTAAGTTCAGTTTCTGTCAGCCTTTTTGATGGCGGGACCCTGCCATGAAAAGGCTGGCAGAAACTCAGTGCTGGGGGCCGCAGGGGGGGCCCTGCACTGCCCACGACCATGTCATGGACAGTGCAGGGCCCCCCTGCCCAACACCCTCAGAAAGTACACTGTCTGTTGCAGCAGACAGTGTGCATTACAAGGGTGCTGGGGGCACCATCTGTCTGACGGCATTCGCCTTGGCTCCAAGAGAAGCCAAAGCTAATGCTGCCACACGATTTCCTCTAGGCTGACTGGCGGAAATCTCTGATTTCAGAGGTTTCCACCGGTCAGCCCAGTGGAAACCTCGTAATTGGCCCGGGGGTGAGACCACCAGCTCCGCAGTGGTCTCCTTTCAATGGGACTAGCGGCCAGACGGTCTGAATGAGGCCCCTAGTGTCACAACTATTGTGACTGCATTTCCTTCCAGGTCTTATTGTTCATATCTTTTTTCCTTTCTCTAAATCAATAATTTAAGAATGTTATGGAGTTCTCTTAAGTGTTCAAGTATGCCTAGCTCGTTCATTTCTAACTTCTGTCATATGAACTTCCTAATCTCTACCCTTACCTATATATACTTATCCTGACATTATAGTAATTATATTCTGAATGTAGATCAATATAAAACCTAAACTCCATATTGTGCAGAACATCCTGGGGCAAGTTTGAGTGTTCCTAATATAATTCCAAAGGTTTTCCAGATACGTCTCTATCTGATCAATTATGAATGTATAAATGTTTGGAGGCTTACCCTTTGGACCTGCAGCCTTTCCAAATGTTAATTTGTATTGACTCCCTTACCACTATAATGTCCTTCTCCAGTACAGCCTGTCTGCCTGGATTTAATGTTGGAAGTTCCATCTCCACCAACCAAATATCCACCGTCTGGGTCTCTACGCTTCGATCTTCTCTGTTTACCATTGGAAAGGAGGACTTATAATATTATGATTTGTCATGTATGCAGACGTCTTTTTTATTAAATGGATTAATGCTATTATGGATTTTATTGGCTTTCGCCTTAAATGCCATATTTGCAACTGAACTCTCACTGTATATAAAATGTTAATTATTCTGCCTCTCACTTTGCTTGTGTGATGTCCAATGGCCAAACTTGTAATTCCTCCTTTAAGGTGGCTAAGAGGTATCTTTTTCCTGTTGCCATCTTACTACCTGCGGGCAATATTCAGTTTTCAATGCCCCGTCCCTGATATCACCTTCAAGTTATAAACACACATACTTCCTGATAATCTTGCTTCTGTTTCTTCTCACCTCACCAATAAGCTATATAAGCACCCCAAATCAACTTCTTTGTGGCCATGCCCTTATTGTGTTCAAAATGCACTGTGCTACAACAGATCACATGTATTAGCTCTCTATTAGAAGCACATTTTACTTTGCCCAGCAAGACCTTTATTGCCTCCTTTATCTGCAGCCTTTCTCTTCCAGATCTTCTATTGCCATGATTTGAGAATTGCACTGGGAAAGGGTCACCTCATTTTGTCTGCTCAACCATCACTCTTCCAAATTAGGAACTAATCCAGTTTCCAAAAGGGCCATATTACACAGAAGAAAGGCATAATGTTTCTGCAGCCGCACTGTTTGATTTCAAAAATGTATTATGCTCAGATCTCTCATTAATTCTTTCAGAGAACACCTTGACTTACACATTCTTGAGCGTAACTTTGAGTTTGACCTGTGTAGCTCCTCCTGTACCACACTGAAGGCATCAGCCACAATATAAGAAAGAGGAGCACTAATAAATTAGTGTCACAGTTTGGCTTGTACTTATTAGGGCTACTTCACCCCGGAATGGTGTCTAATTACCTGTGTTAGGACCACTCACCTTTTGTACCAGGATTTTTGCAGAAGCAGTTTGCATCCACCAGCTCCTCAGCTCTACTTTGACCAATGTTCAGCCTGAACCAGCACACATTTGATACAATGGCCCAGGTGGGAAGGGACCTGGGAAGGGACATGGTTGTTTGGCTGAACTGAAAACCTTTCTTCTCCAGTTCTATCCTTCACTTTTCTTATTCTTCTGGTAAAAGATTATATTGCGCTATTCATGACTTTCATGGGTGTTCCTAAAAGGTAAGGAGACACACAAAGTGACATTTAGGGCCTTATTAAGAACTCAGCGGACGGGTTGCTCCTTCACAATGATGACGGATATCCCGTCTGCCAAAATCTAGATCCCATTCTATCCTATGGGATTTCGATTTCAGCGGACGGGATATTAGTCCACTGTTGTGACACAATAAATCGCCCGCAAAGTTCTAAATCAGGCCCTTAGTTCTTACAGTATTAACTCATGTAAGTTACCCTATTTAAGTTCTTCAAAACATTGGTGACATCATTTAATTTCAGCTTGGTGTTCCTTCACAGTAAATGAAAACAAATATGCTCTTTTTTAATGTCATGTGTGTGAAGGCCTTTTATTTTAACACATTATAATCATGTGCACAAATATTTACCATTCTGTTTTATTTTCTTCTTTTTCAGGAGAATGCTATGGTCTCCAGATGAACACATTTACTGAGAGTTAGACTATAAGAGGCAAGATTGTCTTTTGTTCCCATGGATTACCTTCAAAGTTGACAAAGTGTCACAAGACTTCAGGTGGGATGCTACCCAAAGGGGAACTGAAAGCCAAGCACGGACGTTGGCTTGGACACAGTTTAAGCAGGGCCATGCCCACAATGGCTGCCTCACCCTCAACCTCTTGCCAGAGTTCACAAATCTCATCCTGCTCTTGTGAGATATGTAATTCACGTAAGAGCAAAGACATGGACTCCTAAGAAATGCTTGTCCTTTGCAGGGCTATTTCTAATACATGTCTGCCCAAAAATAGTTGAGTTGGTATGCTTAGGAATGAGTGTGCATGGCTATGACTTAGGGGTGAGTGAGCCTCGGTATAAACCACGAAATATCTATTCCCCCTTTACATTTCATGGAACAGAAATATCAGCTAATTAACTATTAATTTTGAGATCAGGGCTTAGGACTAGTATGGGAATGGAACAAGGGTGCATTCTCATCATGGGGAATACAGACCCTTGTGTGAATGAGAATAAGGACAACGTTCTTGATTGTGGGTATGGCTACAGGGTGCTCTTGCTGTAGTGACTGGAGGTTCTTCAAGCAATAACACCCTAGCACCTCACCCTTGCTTGATCAGAATTTAAGTGAACCTTGTAATGAACTACTGGGCTGAGACCAAACTCACTTCAGCTGACCTCAGGGAAATAACTTTCCAGGACCCAAACTCTGAGAGGTGGATATCCTATAGTGGAATAAAATATTACATTTTTCAGTCTTATATATTACAAAAGTCTACCCTTGTGCTTCCCTCCATTTTATTTATATTTCATGTTTATTGCTTAATCTGAGAACCTCTACACTTCTTAGCTGCTGATAATTACCACCCCCCTTTAAGCTTTTGATTGTACCTTGACTAATTAATGGTATTTTGCTTGCTTCTTCCATCTCATACACCCATTTTCTTTTCTGCCAACCGCCCACACCCACCCTGAGGACTGTACCAAGTTACATGTCCTAAAAGGCTCCTCTTGGGTTCTACCAGAATGATGGCGAGTCCGTTAAGCATTATTTAAAAGGGAAATAGGCAAATACTATGTGCTTACCTCTCAGCTAAATTATCCATTAGATAGAACCCAATGACAAGGTTGAAGTTAGAAAATAGAATTAGGTCAGGCAAAATGTCAGATAGACTGTCAGGTTTTCTCAACTCATTTACTTCCTGCCCCATTGACTTGGCAGTTTCATGGCCGGTGTCGATATTATACATTTTTATATTCCAGATTACCTTCACTTGCGTTAGGAATTGTAACTCTGCCATTGTCCATACTGGCTCAAGGTCTCCATTTATTTCCTTAACTCCCATCTCCTCTGTCCTTCTAGAGAGATCTGTCTGGATTGTAAATGTATATCCCTCTGCCTGAATATCCTTTGTGACCAAAAATACACTTAAACCTTTTTTCTTTGATGCTGTAAAATAAAAACTTCAATAATATTTTCCCGGGTTCGTTTTGGCCAGGGTTCTGCCTAATCTGTTATCCAGGTACTCTCTGAATTTCTTGAGTCACCGCTGCCACCAATGTAGCAGGCTGGCCTGGCTTATAGTGGGTACCTTGTGGTACTTACACCTTGTGCCAGGTCCAGTTATCCCATATTAGTAGATTAGACGTGTTCTAGCAGCGTAGGCTGATAGAGGTAGCTATAGCAGAGCAGCTCAGGCTGAACATGCAAAGCTCCAAATATACCACTTATATCACTTAGCACTACATCATAAGAAACACAATACTCAGAGTTACTAAAAATAAAGGTACTTTATTTTAGTGACAATATGCCAAAAGTATCTCAGAGGATATACTCACTTAGGAGGTAAGTAAAATACACACAATATACACACAAACCAAAATCAGGTAAGTAAACAGTTAGAAAAGTAGTGCAAACACTGTAGAACACAATCAAATGCAATAGGAGACAATAGGCCTAGGGGCAACACAAACCATATACTCCAAAAGTGGAAAGCGAACCACAAATGAACCCCAGGCCTAGTGTAGTGTGTAGAGGGTCGCTGGGAGTTTAAGAAAACACTAAGGGTGTCCAAGAAACCCCACCCCAAGACACTAAAAAGTAGGAGTAAAGTTACCCTAATACCCCAGAAAGACAGTAAAGTTGAGATAGGGGGTTCTGCAAAGACAACAACTGACTGCAAAGCACTGGACACCGATTCCTGGACCTGAGGACCTGTAAAGGAAAGGGACCAAGCCCAAGAGTCACGCAAGTGTCCAGGGTGGGAAGGAGCCCACTAAACCCCGGTTGAAGGTGCAAAAGGGCAGCCTCCAGGAGGAAGAAGCTGAAGATTCTGCAACAACGGAAGGTGCCAGGAACTTCTCCTTTGGTCAGAGGATGTCCCACGGCGTGCTGGAGGATTCAGAGTTGTTTCCACGTGGAAAGACCGCAAACAAGCCTTGCTAGCTGCAAGAGTCGTGGTTGAGGATTTTGGGTGCTGCCAGGGCCCAGGAAGGACCCCTTGGTGGAGGAGACAGAGGGGATGCTCAGCATCACAGAGAGCCCACCCAGAAGCAGGCAGCACCCGCAAAAGCACCTGAACAGGCGTTCACAAGATCTGAGCACGGCAGTCGTCTCAGCACAACAAAAGGGAGTCCCACGAAGTCGGAGTCCAACTCAGCGAGTTGGGCAATGCAGGACGGAGTGCTGGGGACCTGGGATAAGCTGTGCACGAAGGAAGTCTTGCAAAAGTGCACCGAAGCCCTAGCAGCTGCAGTTCACGCAGTACACAGGATTACTGTCTGGCGTGGGGAGGCAAGGACTTACCTCCACCAAATTTGGACAGAAGGACCACTGTACTGTCGGGGACACTTGGATCCAGCTCCTGTGTTCCAAAGACCACGCTTGTCAAGATGAGAGGGGACCCAGAGGACTGGTGATGCAGAAGTTTGGTGCCTGCGTTGGCAGGGGGAAGAGTCCGTCGATCCACAGGAGATTTCTTCTTGGCTTCCAGTGCAGGGTGAAGGCAGACAGCCCTCAGAGCATGCACCACTAGGAAACAGATGAGAAAGCCGGCAGGATGAGGCGCTACAATGTTGCTGGTAGTCTTCTTGCTGCTTTGTTGCGGTTTTCCAGGCGTCCTGGAGAAGTCAGCGGTCGATCCTTGGCATAAGTCGAAGAGGGAATTGCAGAGGAACTCTGGTGAGCTCTTGCATTCGTTATTTGAAGAGAAACCCACAGGAGAGACCCTAAATAGCCCTCAGAGGAGGATTGGCTACAGAGAAAAGTAAGCACCTATCAGGAGGGGTCTCTGACGTCACCCACTGACACTGGCCACTCAGAGGTGTCCATTGTGCCCTCACACCTCTGCATCCAAGATGGCAGAGGTCTGGGACACACTGGAGGAGCTCTGGGCACCTCCCGTTGGGAGGTGCTGGTCAGGGGAGTGGTCACTCCCCTTCCCTTTGTCCAGTCCCACGCCAGAGCAGGGCTGGGGGGATCCCTGAACCGGTGTAGACTGGCTTATGCAAGGAGGGCACCCTCTGTGCCCTTCAAACCATTTCCAGAGACCAGGAGAGGCTACTCCTCTCAGGCCCTTAACACCTATTTCCAAAGGGAGAGGGTGTAACACCCTCTCTCAGAGGAAATCCTTTGTTCTGCCCTCCTGGTACTGGGCTGCCCAGGCCCCAGGGGGGCAGAAACCTGTCTGAGGTTTGGCAGCAGCAGTAGCTGCAGTGAAAACCCCGGAAAGTTAGTTTGGCAGTACCCGGGCTCTATGCTGGAGCCCTGGGGATGCATGGAATTGTCCCCCCAATACCAGAATGGTATTGAAGTGACAATTCCATGATCCTAGACATGTTACATGGCCATGTTCGGAGTTACCATTGTGATGCTACATATAGGTATTAACCTATATGTAGTGCACGCGTGTAATGGTGTCCCCGCACTCACAAAGTCCGGGGAAATTGCCCTGAACAATGTGGGGGCACCATGGCTAGTGCCAGGGTGCCCTCACACTAAGTAACTTTGCACCTAACCTTCACTAAGTGAGGGTTAGACATATAGGTGACTTATAAGTTACTTAAGTGCAGTGTAAAATGGCTGTGAAATAACGTGGACGTTATTTCACTCAGACTGCAGTGGCAGTCCTGTGTAAGAATTGTCTGAGCTCCCTATGGGTGGCAAAAGAAATGCTGCAGCCCATAGGGATCTCCTGGAACCCCAATACCCTGGGTACCTAGGTACCATATACTAGGGAATTATAAGGTTGTTCCAGTGTGCCAATCAGAATTGGTAAAATTAGTCACTAGCCTGCAGTGACAATTTTAAAAGCAGAGAGAGCATAAACACTGAGGTTCTGGTAAGCAGAGCCTCAGTGATACAGTTAGGCACCACACAGGGAACACATAGAGGGCATACTTTATGAGCACTGGGGTCATGGCTAGCAGGATCCCAGTGACACAGGCAGAAACAAACATACATACAAGTAAAAATGGGGGTAACATGCCAGGCAAGATGGTACTTTCCTACAAGTTCCATCTTGCAGGTCCTTTGTAACAGAGTTTTTATTAGCTTTACTATGGACAATTTGGTGTCCAACTCCTTAGCTGCTGGGTCTTGTTTATGTGCACGTTATTGTGCCTTAGTGGATTTCAAGGGTCTCCAGTATTTCATCTAGTGATACCTCCCTTCCCTAAAGTTCTGCTGTGTTTTCGATTTTGGCTTCAGCCTAAGTAACATATACATCTAGGTTTTGATTTCTTATATGCAAATTGTCTATTTTTTTACCTAATCTCTTGCGTGCTTGGCTGCAAAAATTCAAATTTGGCTATACTTTATCACCTGGTTTGTTTAGTGCATGTTATCTAGCACATTCGGAAGCAATCTGCCCCTCTTAGACACAGTGAGGGTCATTACAACCCTGGCGGACGGTGTTATAGCGGCGGTAATACCGCAAACAGGCCGGCGGACAAAAAAAGGGAATTATGACCATGGCGGAAAAGACAGCCACTTTAACACTCCGACCACCACGGCGGTACAGACAAGCAGCGCGGCGGTCACCACCAACAGACAGGCGGGAGACAATGTACCGCCCATAGTATCACAACCCGCCAATCCGCCACCTTTTCCGGGGCGGATTCACCGTGGATAAAAACACGGCGGAAACAGTTACTGTAATGGGAAAACACTCACCTGAACACATCCCACGAGGAAGGAGGATAGCATGGAGCCGGAACTCCAAATCCTACCGGCCCTTGTATTCCTACTCATCTACGAAGACCAGCGCCTGCGCCGGCGAAGACAATGGTGAGTACTGCACCTATGACATAGGGGAGGCAAAAGTTAGGGGGACACACACGCAACACCCCCACCCCCACCCTCACCCACGACAACACACACACCAATGCATGTCCAAACAGCACAGTAACAACCCACAACCCCCCGGAAGAATGCAAAGACAAAACGAAATCAGTCCAAACATTGTAATGTATCAATATACATGTCTCAAAAATTATATACATATATTAGAAAATCATACAAAAGTATATACATTCTGAGAAGTAGTTCAGATATGCACATAGAAATGTCCGTGTACCACTAGTCCAAAAATGCATGGGCGAGGCCCACAATAGATACCTGTCCACACACGGAGAGAACACTGCCGGGGCATCAGATAGAAATACTACAGGCACCTCAGGGGGAAAGGAAGGGGGGGCACCTCAGCCGGAGGAGTGCAAAGCCAGATCCATGGTGGGGCTCCATGCCCATTGATGTATCCTGGGGAGTGCAAAGCCACAGTCTCTCAAGTCTCTACAGTGGGTTGCTTGCCCACTGTTCAATCCTGGGGAGTGCAAAGCCACAGACTCTCAAGTCTCTACAGTGGGTGGGTTGCCCACTGTTCAATCCTGGGGAGTGCAAAGCCACAGTCTCTCAAGTCACTACAGTGGGTGGGTTGCCCACTGTTCAATCCTGGGGAGTGCAAAGCCACAGTCTCTCAAGTCTCTACAGTGGGTGGGTTGCCCACTGGACCATCCTGGGGAGTGCAACGCCACAGTTTCCAAAGTAGATAACAGCCTCCACTGATTCTGGAGGGGGACTGGTGCCCAGACTGGATTAGTGTCCCCGTGGAAGTTCCTGTCCCGTCACTGTCCCACCTGCACAAGGGATAATGATGCATGATGTGCGGGCCTTTTCATTCTTACCCGGTGCATGCCCTGTTCAGTGGTGCTTTGCCATGGCGGTTCAGGACTCTTCAGCGGTGCTTTGCCATGGCGGTGCAAGCATTGTTCAGCAGTGCTTTGCCATGGCGGTTCAGGACTCTTCAGCGGTGCTTTGCTATGGCGGTGCATGCATTATTCAGCGGTGCTTGGCCATGGCAGTGCATGCCCTGTTCAGCGGTGCTTTGCCATGGCAGTTCAGGACTCTTCAGTGGTGCTTTGCCATGGCGGTGCAAGCATTGTTCAGCGGTGCTTTGCCATGGCAGTTCAGGACTCTTCAGCGGTGCTTTGCCATGGTGGTTCAGGACTCTTCAGCGGTGCTTGGCCATGGCGGTGCATGCCCTGTTCAGCGGTGCTTTGCCATGGCGGTTCAGGACTCTTCAGCAGTGCTTGACCATGGCGGTGCAAGCATTGTTCAGCGGTGCTTTGCCATGGCGGTGTCTGGACTGGGCATTGGTGTGTGGCATGACGTTCTCTGGACTGGGCATTGGTGTGTGGCATGACGTTCCCTCATTGCCCAGCGGGGCTGTGGCAGCCTGGGCCCTCCTGGGCACTGACTCCGGCGGTGGTCTCCTGACCAGTGACGATACTTGGGCCCTCCTAGGCAACGACTCTGGTGGTGGTCTCCTGACCAGTGATGATAATTGGGCCCTCCTGGGCAACGACTCCGGCGTTGGTCTCTCCTGACCAGTGACGATACTTGGGCCCTCCTGGGCAACGACTCCGGCGGTGGTCTCCTGACCAGTGACGATACTTGGGCCCTCCTGGGCAACGACCCCGGCGGTGGCGGCGGTCTCCTGACCAGTGACGATACTTGGGCCCTCCTGGGCAACGACTCCGGCAGTGGCGGTGGTCTCCTGACCAGTGGCGATAGTTGGGCCCTCCTGGGCTATGACTCCGGCGGTGGCGGTGGTCTCCTGACCAGTGACAATACTTGGGCCCCCCTGGGCAACGACTCTGGCGGTGGTCTCCTGACCAGTGACGATACTTGGGCCCTCCTGGGCAACGACTCCGGTGGTGGCGGTGGTCTCCTGACCAGTGACGATACTTGGGCCCTCCTGGGCAACGACTCCGGCGGTGGCGGTGGTCTCCTGACCAGTGACGATACTTGGGCCCTCCTGGGCAACAACTCCAGTGGTGGTCTCCTGACCAGTGACAACGGTGCTGGCGGTGGCGTCCCGACCGCCGGGAAGGATGCCACCCTTCTCCGCCGTGCTGCTTACACTAGGCTGTACAGACTTCCTCTGGCCCTTCCCCACCTTTGGAGAAGTCACAGCTGACTCTGCAATCCCCCTGGAACCCCTGTGAGTTGTTTTGCCTCCAGGAGTCTTCACAGGGTCCCGTCGGCCACTTTCCAATTTCAGAGCCTTTACAGGGGGTGGGCTGCCAGTGCCTTGGCTCCGGGTCACACTGCCTGCCCTGGTGGCCGGTGCACTCCACACACCTTGAACAGGCACCACTGGTTTTGGAGGCTTTTTGGCTGAGGCGCTACGATGGGACTGATGAATTGGAGGGGGGGGCAAAAGGTCAACTTTACACAGGGACAGTTTCTGACGAACACTGGGGTGGGTAGTTGGAGGGGGTCTGGGAGTGGAGGAAGAGGAGGTGGTTGTAGGAGGTGCCACTTTAGGTGTTTTGGGTGCAGGTGCAGGTACTGGAGGCTGTCATGAGGTGAATGGATGTTGGGTGTGTGGGTGCCCGCGTTTGTGTACTTTGGGAGGGGGCGTCACAGACACACTGGGAGAGGACACAGGGGAAGTGTAAATGGGAGTGGAGGTGGTGAGTGCAGGTGAGCGGTTTGTGGTGCTGGGTGTACTGCTGCGAGTCCTAGTGCCTGTAGATGTAGTGCATGCAGGTGAGAGTGTAGATGACACTGGGAGGGAGGAGGGAGACGACGAGGAGGGGGACACAGTGGAGGCAGTGGATGTTGCAGTGTCTGCATGTGGGTGATGCTTGCGTGTGTGCCTGTGGGTTGTGTGGTGCCTATGTTTGCCTGAGCTACTTTTGTGTGTTGACGTGTGTGCATGCTGGTCTGTAGGTGTGCTTGGGATAGGCTGGGGTACAGGGGATTGGGTCTGGGTGGAGGAAGTTGGAGGGGGAGGCTAGACACAGGGACAATGGCTGCCATCAGTGCTGAGGACAGAGATTGCAGGGTTCGCTGAAGGGCAGCCTGACGAGAATGAATGCCCTCCAGGAATGCATTACCATGTTGCAACTCTCTTTCTACACCCTGGATGGCATTCACAATGGTAGACTGCCCAACAGTGAGTGACCTGAGGAGGTCAACGGCCTCCTCACTGAGGGCAGCAGGGGTGACTGGGGCAGGGCCTGAGGTGCCTGGGGCAAAGGTGATGCCCACCCTCCTGGGTGAGCGGGCACGGGGTGAACGCTGAGGGGCTGCTGGGAGGGCGGTGTTGGTAGGGGAGGTGGTGGCTGTACCTGTAGAAGTGGGGCGCACAGATGGTGCCGCCATCACAAGGGAGCTCCCATCGTCGGACGAATCCATGTCGCTGGTTGCTGATCCTGTGGCAGACGTGAAGCTCCCCTCGCCCTCCGTCCCACTGTTGCATTCAGAGTCCGTGAAGTGGCCCTCCATGGCCATGTGGGATGCAGCTCCCTCGTGCTCCGGTGCCACTGTACCTCCGCCTGATGATGCTGATGAACAAAAGAACAGGAAGAGCACAAAAAGGGGGGGGGAGACAGAAGAAAGACAGGTTGAGTACATGGCATACCGCGACCGTTGGCGGACAATACAGACACAGCAGCCCCCTGCACTACGCCGTGCTCCTGGCCTCTACAGATGCAATTCCTGGGATCTGGCCTACATGTCTATGGTGGACATCTGCACACATGGATGCCACAGGGGCATCTATACCTGTACTTGCAACTCTACTGAGGTGGGGTAGGGTGCCACATGGCCTGCAGTACAGAGGTGCCTAGTCTACCTATTTCTGCCTGGCCTAGGTACACCCACAGGCCTCCTCCCCCACCCAGACCCCTCCACTGCGCGCAAAGTCAGCAGAATGAGAGTGTACTCACCCCCTTGTGTCTGCTGTGATGTCCTCAAGTGCCCATCCAACTCAGGGTAGGCCACCGCCAGGATCCTGAACATCAGGGGGGTCATGGGGCGACAGGCACCTCTCCCACGTTGGGAGGCCATCCCCAGCTGAGCCTCCGCCGTCTTCTTTCTCCAGCGGCGAATGTCCTCCCATTGTTTCCGGCAGTGGGTGCCCCGTCTCTGGTGACCCCCAGGGTCCGGACGTCCTTGACGATGGCACGCCAAATGTCCTTCTTCTGGTGGGAGCTGACCTACATGACATGCACAAGGGAAGAAGAGAAGTCATTAACAACTGCTCCAACAATGTGCGTGGCCCCCCTCCCTACCCTAGCCATGTGGCACATTCATTCACATGCATTCATGTTCCCTGAACTCTGCCCCCTTCCCTCTTCCAACCAGCCCTCTCCACCCAGGCCTGAACTGATAGAAAAATGGCGGTGACGTCCGCGGCAGTGCGTATCATCATCGCCGGTGCACTTCCTCATTGGCTCCTGGGACCCTTAGGATTCAATGTTAACCAATGCAGCATTGCGCCGCGGTCTACGACCGCCTACCACAACGGTGTGCAACGCCAGAGCAGTTACCCCACATTCCCATTGTCCCAGTTTAGAGGTCAGGCAGCCGTCATTTCAGGGGCCCACATGGCTCCATTTACTTCTGCGTCACACATAGCTAGGCCTACACTCAACACACATACAGGAAGGGTTTTTTGTTTGGTGTCGTGTTCTGTGTAACTGTGGGTACATACCTGGAAAAAAGTTGACTCGATCCTCGCTGTTGTCCTTCCTAGGCGCCGTCAGCTGGGACATTTGAGACGATGGCGGAATCCTCCAGTGTACCGACCGCTGGTGGACCTGTTGACAATGGAAGAGCGACATTTAATCGTCACCTACAGGTTTGACCGTCCCACAATCCAGGAACTATGTACCCAGTTGGAGCCAGACCGGATGTCACCAATCCGCCATCCCACTGGAATCCCCCCTGACGTGCAGGTGCTGTCAGTGCTCCATTTCCTTGCAAGTGGGTCTTTTCAGACAACAGTGGCCATGGCATCAAGGATGTCCCAGCCTATGTTTTCCAACGTGCTGTCCAGAGTGTTGGCTGCCCTGCTGAAACACGTAAGGAGATACATCATTTTCCCTGAGGTTGAAGATTTGGCAACAGTGAAAGGTGACTTCTATGCCATGGGACATATCCCCAACGTCATAGGTGCTATTGATGGGACCCATGTAGCTCTGGTTCCCCCCCTCCACAGGAGTGAACAGGTGTACAGGAACCGGAAGAGTTATCATTCCATGAATGTACAGATGGTGTGTTTGGCAGACCAGTACATCTCCCAGGTAAATGCAATGTTCCATGGCTCAGTGCATGACGCCTACATCCTGCGGAATAGCAGCATCCCTGATATGATGGGTGAACTCCAGAGGCACTGTGTGTGGCTATTAGGGACTCTGGTTACCCCAACCTTTCCTGGCTATTGACCCCAGTGAGGAATCCCAGGACCAGGGCAGAGGAACGCTACAATTAGGCTCATGGGTGGACTAGGAGGGTGATCGAACGCACCTTCGTCCTCCTGAAGGCCAGGTTCAGGTGCCTCCATATGACAGGTGGTTCCCTATTCTACTCACCGAAGAAGGTGTGCCAGATCATCATCACCTGCTCGATGCTTTACAATCTTGCATTGCGACGCCAGGTGACTTTTCTGCAGGAGGATGGTCCAGATGACGGTGTTGTGGCAGCTGTGGAGCCTGTGGAGCCCGTGGACAGTGATGAGGAGGAAGCTGAGGAAGAAGACAACGACAACAGGGAGTCAGTCATACAGCAATATTTCCAGTGACACACAGGTGAGAACATTTTCATTTTTTACATTACATTCACTGTCACAGGTATTACTCTATCCTGTGTGTAATTCACTGGGATTATTTGGTAACTGAGTTGTACCTTTCCATTACGGTTTCACAGGTGTGGTTACCTACGTGTGTCATCTGCAAGCATCCTTCAAGGACTTGTGATGTGTGACATTGGTATGTTGCCTTAACAACTATAAACGCATTTTGACACTGTCATTGATAATACATTTTGCAAAAACATACACTGCCCCAGAATGTTTTGTGGTTCAAGGGTGTTTATTTAAGTGCTCAATATTGGAGGGGGGTGGTAAAATGGTGATGGGGGACGGTGGAGGAATGTCCATGGCAGAGTCCAGTCTATTAGTCTCACAGGTGCACTGCCCATCTGGGCATAGGAAGTGAAGCAGGGGCAGTTCCAATGTGGACAGGGTAACAAAGTGGGACGGTGGGCGGACAATCAGGGTGGTCTCATTTCCTGGCTGGGGTCTCGCCATCTTGCTCTGTCCTGTTCCTGGATCTCAGGGCCCGCTTGCGTGGTGGTTGTCCATCTGCAGGGGGTGGGGTGCTGGTGTGGTGGTCCTGTGGCGGGGCGTCCTGTCTACTAGCGCCGGCGGAGGTGGTGGGCAGTTCATCGTCCTGGCTAGTGTCAGGGGCCCCTTGGAGTGCCACGGTGTCCCTCAAGGTCTTCTGTATGTCCTTCAGCACCCCTATGATGGTGCCCAAGGCGGAGCTGATGGTACTGAGCTCCTCCCTGAATCCCAAATACTGTTCGTCCTGCAGACGCTGGGTCTCCTGAAACTTGACCAGGACCGTCGCCATCGTCTCCTGGGAGTGGTGGTATGCACCCATGATGGAGGAGAGGGCCTCGTGGAGAGTGGGTTCCCTTGGCCTGTCCGCCCCCTGTCGCACGGCAGCCCTCCCAGTTCCCCTGTGTTCCTTTGCCTCCGTCTCCTGGACTGTGTGCCCACTACCACTGCCCCCAGGTCCCTGTTGTTGTTGGGGTGGTGGGTTATCCTGGGTTCCCTGTAGTGGTGGACACACCGCTGATTGACCTGTCCTGGGTAGGGAGGTTTGGGCCCGCTGGGTGGGTGCTGTGCTGGTGTTACCAGAGGGTGGAAGGTCAGTGTTGGGCTGTGCCTGTGCAAGGGGAACCGACTGTCCCGAGGCCCACGATGGTCCGGGCTGGTCATCAGGCTCCAGTAGGGCAGAGCTGCTATCGTCACTGTGGGCCTCTTCTGTGGGTGGAGTGGAGATGTCTGGACCCTCCGGTGTGGTGACGGTCCTTCGTGATCCTGCAGGGGCATAAGGGCATGATTATTGCATGTGTGTGTGTCATGATGTGCAATGGGTGGGTGTTTGTGTACCCCAGTGCTAGCATTCCTGTGTGGGGGCTTGTGTGATGATGGTTAGGGGGTTGTTCTGGGTATGTGCAGTGGGCATGCTTTGGTGAGTGGTGACCATGCTTAGTTGTGTCATGCAGGGCTTGGTGTTGGGATGGGTGGTTTGTGTTCTTAGTACATTAGTGAGGAGTTTGAGTGAGGGGTGAGGGGGTGAGGGTGGGGGTGTGTGATAGCATGCAGGTAGGGTGGGGGATCTGATAGTTAAGATTTGACTTACCAGTGTCCATTCCTCCACCGACTCCTCCGAGGCCCTCTGGATGCATGATGGTCAAGACTTGCTCCTCCCATGTTGTTAGTTGTGGGGGAGGAGGTGGGGGTCCGCCGCCAGTCCGCTGTACCGCGATGTTGTGCCTGGAGACCGCTTAACGCACCTTCCCCCGTAGGTCGTTCCACCTCTTCCTGATGTCCTCCCGATTTCTTGGGTGCTGTCCCACAGCGTTGACCCTGTCGACTATTCTGCGCCATAGCTCCATCTTCCTGGCTATGGATGTGTGCTGCACCTGTGAGCCAAATAGCTGTGGCTCTACCCGTACGATTTCCTCCACCATGACCCTGAGCTCCTCTTCGGAAAAGCGGGGGTGTCTTTTGCGTGCCATGGGGTGGTGTGTGTGATGTGTGAGGTGGTGTATGTGTTGATGAGTGTAGTGGTGTGTAGTGTTTTGTGCGTGGATGTTGTGTGGGTGATGGTGTTGTGTACCTCTGTGTCGTGGGATTGTCTAATCAGTGCTGTCTCTGTGGCCTTCTTTCAGAATTTTTGTCGTAGGGGTTTGTGGGTGATGTGGGTGTGTGTTTTATATTGTATTGTGTGTATGGGAGTGGTGTGTGTATGTGTATCAGGTGTGTGTATTTGGAATAGTCCAATGTGGCGGTGTTTTAGAGCTGTGTGTGTATTTTGAGCGCGGCGGTGTGTACCGCCAATGGAATACCGCGGTTGAAAGACGGCCGCATGGATTCGTGGGTCGTAATAGCATGGGCGTGTTTCTGTTGGCGTGGAGGTTTATTTCCATTTTCAACTGTGGCGGAAATGTAATAAGATTTAAAATGCTCCATTTGTCATACATGTTTCCAAGGCATTTAGGAAAACCTACAGTAAAGTTATACTTAAATTATACCCAGCCTTGACCAGTGCTCTTGACCTACTGTGTTTCAATTCAGTTTCTCCAAACAATCCATGAGGAGAATTACATCTAACTTTTGGTCAATTTCACCAACACCATTGGTCCGAGGAACTTTACAGCACACAGTTTGTTACACATTTTTCACACATTTCTATGGGAGAACCCTCTCCTTCCTCATTCCTCTCTGTAAAATTCCATCTAATTGTTCCCAATGCTCCTGACCCACTATGTTTTAAAATGCACCATTTACTATTACATTTGCATTATGTTCTCTGAGATACAATAATATCACCCAATTGTCCCCTAGTCCTCATCCCATTCATGACTAATAGAGGTACTGATATCTCCCAGACAGTAAAAAGAACAAAAGAAATACTGGAACCCTCCTCCACCCCTCCCACCAGGGGTACTTAACGTATACTTACCCAGCATTCGTTCTGTCCTTTTCTTCTGTCTCCAGTCAGATGGGCGCGGAGTGGTGGACGTTGCTCCACGGTGCTGGAGTGGCAACGTTTCTTCTTTTGGAGCCATCCTGCACTTGGGATGGTGCAGCCTGCGGTTAGTGAACGCATTCCCCTGCTTGCAGGGCTTGCAGCAGGGCTTGTCAGTAGACGTTCTCCTTCGCAGGTGGCTCAGGGATGGGAGTCCTTTTGGGGCGCAAGATTTATTTACCATTTTGCATTCATAATTTGCGCGTCTCTTTGACTGCCAATCGAGCAGGGAAACCAGCAGCTGCCAGTACTGCTCGGGAGTCAAGAAGCACTTCCTGGGCAGCTCTTCCGGGGTTGCAGCTGGTTTCCTGTAGGACAGGCTGATGGTACAAAGGCATGCTGGATGGCTGGAGGGCGCGCCTCTGTTAGTGAGCATTTTTGTGCTGGTGGGTGCTGTTCAGACACCTATTATAAATGGCCCCGTGGGTACGTTCCTCATTGAGGTTGTGTTCATGCTCTGTTTTCATTTCATTTGGCTCCTTTGCTGTGGTTCTGCTCCTGCATCTGGGGTGAGGAATTGAATCCTGTGGCTGCATTCTGCTGTACTATGGGCAAGCATTCCCAGAAGCGCAAACATGTGGAGGATTCTGCTTCTTATTCTTCCTTCTATTCTTCAGCCTCTTCCCATTCGCCTCTGAAGGCAAAACGGTATAGAGAGAGTGAGAACTCTAGACTTAGGAGGCTAATTTGGGAGACTTTGTTGAAAATGGGGGGGCTCAGGTCACACTAAAGGTTTCCTCCCTGGGCAGTCTCTGCAGTCCTCAGGCTCAGCCGAGGACAGGCCTGGTCCTGAGGAGCAGAGGGCAAATACATTGCTTGTGGTATGTTGTCAGGCTTGATCAGGCATGTTAAGGCTAATATGGGTTTTCCAGATGAAAAAGTGCCTGATACCTCCTCTGGTTCTCTAATAAGCCACTTTCAGAGTTCAGTGACCATTGAAGTCCCAGTACACCCATATATTCATGATGTCCTCAAGCGTGAATGGAGGGTTCCTGACAAGATCATGCTGCTGTGTTTTATGGCCAAATTATACCCCTTGTAGGATATACAGAAGGACTTGCTGGACTCCATCCCAATTGATTACTTTGTGGCCAGTCTGGTTCCTGGCAGAGGATGCTGCCATTAAGGATGCAGTTGACAAGAGGGTTGATGCTTCCCTTTGCAAGGTGTACTCTGGCTCCCATTTGGCCCTTCGGATCTATGGGACATATGTTGCTCAGTCCCTGATTACGGACATCAAGTCTCTGTATAGGTCCCTCCATGATTCTTCTGACTGCTCAGGGTTGCTGGAGGAGATCGAGAGGCAAGTGGAGTAACTGTCTAATGTCTCTTTTGATGTGGTTCGGGTTTCTGTAATGTCAGGTGGAGCTTGTGGGGCTGCTTGCTGAAATTTGGTCCTGAAAGACTGGAGGACTGATTCGGCCAGAAGTCTTCTGCCCGCCGGCTGCGTTTCCAGGAGGCTTTTTGTTTGAGCCGGAGTTGGAAGATAAGCTGCATAAATTGTTTAAGGAGAAGAAGCATTCATCCTCCCTAAAGTTGCCTCCTACAGAAAACAGTCTTTAAAGCCAAAGTCAACTTTCACCAGCCTTCTTGACATTAGTATCCTGGTCCCATGGGAGGTTTTCATCAGTGAGAGGTTGGAAGAGAAAAGCAAAGTCCCCCAATACAAAGCCTCACTCCTGGCTATAGGATAGGGCTTGGATATGTGATTGGTGGACAGCTTGAACACTTGTTCTGGCCTGGGCGGAATCTACATCAAATGCCTGAGTGCTGGACATGTTGAGGACAGATTATCAAATCACGTTCAGGCAAGTTCCCCCTGCTTCAGGGTTCCGTCTGACTTTTTGGACTTCCTGGATCGAGAAGCACGTGGCCTTGTCTCAGGGGATTTCCTCTCTTCTGCAGAAGGGGCTGTTTGGGAGGTACCTCCGGTGGAGGAGGGAAAGGGGTTCTACTCCATTATCTTTCTGGTGGCAAAGTCTATGAGCGGCTTCTGTCTGGTTTTGGATTTCAAGGCTCTGAACATGTTTGTCCTCGACCTTCTCTTCAAAATGGAGGGGGAACTTGCAGAGGGTGATATTTCTGGTGGTCAATGGGCATTACATATGTGCAGCTTTGATCTGTGATATGCTTATTACTATGTTCCAATCCATCCTCACTTCCAGAGATTCCTGCGGTTCAGCATTCAGGGGGTTAATTACTAATTTCTAGTGCTGCCATTTGGCCTTCGGTCACAACCGAGGGTCTTCACCAAGGTGGTTGCTGCACTGCTTGCTTCTTTCCATCTTCAGGGCATCCACCTGTACTGCTATCTTGACGTTTGGGTGCTCCATGCTCCATCAGAGGAGCAGTTTCTCCACAACTTGCAGGTGGCGTGTACGGATCTCAGGGATCATGGTTTTCTTCTGAATCTGGCAAAGTGCCAGTTGGTGCTGTCTCAGGACTTGACTTTTTTTGGGGCCCGGTTATATACCGATCTACTCAGGGTCTTCCTTCCTCCTCTCCGGGCCTTGGTGTTGCAGTCAATGGCAGAAGAGGCAATGGCCATTGTCTCTCTGCCGGTACCCTGTCGGTTACGGTTGTTGGGACACATGGCAGTGTTCACAGTTCCTAGGACATGCTTTCATCTTTGGCCTCTGTGGGTCCATCTATTTTCCTGTTGGGAACGGTGGTCCATGGACTGGGACCAGCTGGTTCAAGTGCTTCCTATGGTCCTCCCCAATCTGTACTGGTAGACGGTGCTGGACCATCTGTTGAAGGGGTGCCTTTGCAGCTGGATCCACTGCTGATCCTTACTATGAATGCCAGTGCCTTTGGCTGGGGTATGACTCTGAAGAATCGGTCCCTGCAGGCTTGTTGGTCTCTTCTGAAGAGCAGGCATTCTATCAATTAGAGGGAACTCACTCTACAGGGCGATCATGGGGATTCAACATATTCTAGTTGGAGACCACAACTTTTTGGTCCGTTCTGACAACCAGGTAACTGTTGCTTATCTGAACCATGGGGGGGCGTTTCAAGTCTCTCAATGCGGTGTCTTTACCTCTGTTTTAATGGGGGAAGAGTCACCTTCAGTCTCTGGTGGCAGTTCATGTCAGGGGTGTGGACAATGTGGTGGTGGATTGCTTCAGTTGGTGTTTTCCTCCCTCTCAGGAACTGTCTCTCCCCAGGGAGGTGTTTTTGCAGGTGTGCGAGAGGCTTGGTGTGCCTCTCTTGGACCTATTTACATCCCGGATCAATGAGCAGGTTCCCAGGTTTTGCGCCCACACCAGGCAGAAGGTGGCTTGGCCTCGCTGTCTGTTGTACGCCTTTCCCCTGCTTGTTCTGATTCCCCGATTTCTGGGTTATCTGCTGAGGGAGTCCAGGATGATGGTTGTGGTGATGCTGTTATGAGAGGCATTGAGGTAGTTTCTGGCGCTGGTGTGGTTCTCCTCAGTTGTCCCCTGTGGAATGTTCTTGTGGGAGGGTTTTGAAAAAAGGTTGATAGTGTCTGCTTTGAGGGCCCAATGGGCTGCTATGAAGGCGTTTCACTCCCATTTGGGGGGAATCTGGCTGATGGCAATGACCTGGTGGCACAGCAAGGCTTTTCCTGCCTCTTGGTTAAGCCCTTGTTTTCTTTTTGGGATCTGCCTCTTGTGTTGAAGGCTCTGATGTCAGCTTCTTTTGAACCTTGGGAGCTTGTAGATATTTTGTTTGTCACCTGTAAGGTTGCATTACTCATAGCCATCACTTTGGCCAGACAGCTGACGGAGTGGGGGCTATGATGGCTCGGGGGCCTTTTTTTGTCTTTTTCTGCTGATTGGGCTGTGCTGCAGTTGGATTCCTCCTTTGTGGCTTCACAGATCCATAGGTATCAGGCGGTTGTTTTGCCTGCTTTGGAGGTTGGTTCTGGCTCTTCCGAGGAGGTAGCTTGGTCCTTGTCACATGTGAAGTGGGCCTTGCAGATCTATATTGAATGGACAGTCTTTTCAGAAGATGGACTCTTTGTTTGTCTCTTTTGGGGCTTCCTCGCGGGGGAGAAGGCCTCCTCTGTGACTTTTGCACTTCTAGAAGCTCCCTATTTGTGGGACCAATGCTGGCTCCCGCAGGAGACCTCTCTGGGCCTTGAGCCTTCCCTGCGGTCTCCAACGTTTAGTAAAAAAAAAAGAGTCCTGCCCTGCATATATAAATTAGACCTGGGCGGAGTTCATGTAGCCACGCTACACAGAACTCCACGAAGTTGAAAAAAAACTCTGTAGCGCTACATGGAGTTCTGCTAGCGGGTGGAATTTCTTGCCGTGCCCGTTTGCATGGCGTTTAACGTCAGCGGCAATGCGAAGTATGTCCTTGTATTGGAATTCTTGCATGAACGGCACCACGCAGTTTGCATGGGTGCGGCCATCTGGTTTCTTTTGCTTGTTATGGTGCTGAGGCTTACTTTTATATCCCTGTATATCTCTCCCATTCAACACTTTTAAAACCTATTTCCCCTAGTTTCATTTTATTATATTACCTTTTCTCTTTGTGTTTTTATATTTTAACTTTTCTCCTAATTGTTTGTGTGTTTTTTGAGACTCTTTTACTTGTTCATTAATTTGCTCTACTTTCTTTTTTTTCCGTTCCTTATCCTTCCTTGTCTCCTCCCCCACCGAGTCCCCAGCACCATGGCAAAGCAGGGAAGAGGCAGCGCTAGGTCCCCAATCATAAGCGTCATCCAACTTCGTTGCGGTCGGCGGCGACATGAAGGGGGCAGCCTCAAACCACATTTTCCGAGATGGAAGTGGCTGCCTTGGTGTTCTATGTGCAGTGCTACCTCGCCTCCATCTTGGCAGCAGGCAGCAGGCCCGGGTCTGGGGATGTTCTCCGGGAGCACCAGCAATGGTTGTGTGGAGTGCGACAGGCTGTGCGCTACAGCTCTTCGGTCCGGCACACCCAGCAACAGCTTATGCATCAGTGGGACAATATCTTGGACCTGCTAGGTGTCGAGGTTGCAGGCTCAGTGAGTGATAATTAATTATTAGTTGTATTCTATGCTAATAGTTTATTCCCAAATAGCAAGCATGCTGCTCACACGCAGGTAAGTTAACTTTATGTTACAAATATAATATTATGTGATCGTCATCTAGACAGGTGCTCGGCGCTACCTATTTGTACTTGTTTTTGGCACGTGCTTGGGCTGATAAAGAAGTAATGCAGAGACTCCTCCTGTGCCCTGCCTTCGATAGTCATTTTTAATATTAGTATTAGTGAGTTTGCATGTTCTTTTACTTCTCTGTGCCTTTATTTTTTGTAGCTCGTACAGTGCCAACTGCCAAGCAATTTCCCAGTGATGTGTAGTAGTTTTGCATGCATCCAGTCTATGCATTGAGAGATTGAGAATGAGATGAGAACTGTAGAAATCATTCATTGCAATTTAGTAGTAATTCCAAAATGTAGTTTAGGAAATTTGGAATAGGGTTAGGAAATTTGGAAAAGGATTGTCCATGATACTAGTATTATTATTATCAGGCGCTCTGAACCTCTGATGTAGAAATGCTATTGCATTTGCCTTTTCCTTTAAAAATAATATTATTCTTGGAGAGATTATTTATTAATAGTACCACTAATCTTTTCTAAAAAACATTCTTCCATCATCCAGCATCCTTGGGCAGTAAGGAGGCTGGTGGTGAGGTGGGTGAGTCAGCTGAAGGTGGTCCCTCCACAAGTGCCGGGGCAGATGGCTCTGCTGGCCCCAGTACATACTCCTATTGTTGTTAATATTCATATTTATTTCCCTAACTTTTACCACTCCACACTTAGAATTATTTTCTACCTTTTTACTGTGCATGTCTCCTAATTTTTTCCAACTCTACTTCAATTTATCTGTTTAGTAAATTCTTCTTATCCCTGCATTATCCTATTTACTTATTTTCTATATTTCAAGTTTCTTTACTTCAAACTGTCTGACTGTACAAGTCTGTCTGTAGCTTCCTTTTTTCCACTGTGTCAGTGAGCGTTCCCTCTCCCATTATGTATCTTATCTTGTGGAGTGGTGGTAAGGCTCAGAGAATCCTACTGAATATTGCATGCCCATGTAAGGTATTCTACACATGTTTCATGAGATGGCTTTCTTTGTCTTGCTCCAGTTCAATCATTTAAAAAAAAGTTTAAAAAAAGTGTTTTTGAACATGGTCATGTAATTGTTTGTACCCTCCAATGTTTTATATGTGTTATTAGTATACTGGCATTTGATGACGGTGCACCATGGTTGGAATTATGAGGAGGATGGCCCTATTGCGTTTGCCAACCAAGACCATGGCCCTCATTTCAACCTTGGCGGGCGGGCGGCGGTTGAAACCGACGGGTGGCCGCGAATGCAGCCGCACTCCGGCGGGGCCTATTTGGAGATCCCCACTGGGCCGGCGGGCGGAAACCTGGTTTCCGCCCCCCGGCCCAGCGGGGATCTCGCGGCAACACGGGAGCTGGCTCCAAATGGAGCCAGCGGTGTTGCGCCGGTGCGATGGGTGCAGTTGCGGCTGTGCGATAGTGCAGTTGCACCCATGGCGCTTTTCTGCATGGGGCCCCCAGGGGCCCTGCGACTCCCCTTTCTGCCAGCCTTTTCATGGCAGTTCAAACCGTCAGGAAAAGGCTGGCGGGAGGGTGACTCATAATCCCCTGGGCAGGGATTTAAACTGCCGGGACAAAAGTGGCGGGAAACCGCCGGTCCCGGCATTGCGACCGTGGCGGTCGTAATTCCCAAGGAAGCACCGCCAGCCTGTTGGCTTTGCTTCCGACAAAACAGCAGGGTGTCCTTCATTGACCAATTCTGTCACCATTTTATTTCTCTTGAAAAACTCAGATTCATCAATAGCTAGTTCTGGCCCTCCAATACTTTTATTTTTGTAAAAAAATTTAAATTGGCAACCGACAAAATGCCCACCTGATATTTTGATAGATGAGAAGTCTGTAACCATAATATAGTGATGTTTTGCGATTGTAATTTGCTATTACAAAAATAAAATTAGCCACACCGACCACCAGTTGCAGCGCATCTGTGGGAGTGGATGAGGGGGTAGTCTCGGAGGTGGCAGAGGCAGGGAGTGGTAAGTCCGATTGCTTGCTCATTGACAATTGGTAATATAGTCCCTACAAGGGTGTACTAGTGTTGTTGACTCACTCATCAACACCCTGATTTAACAGATGCAGCGGGAGTTAATGAAGTATTAATGGCCTCTTCTATCTGCAACTCAGCAGACTAGGGCTCATAAAATTAACTTGAACTATGATGTGTTTTTGAAAATTGAAAGAAGGATGGGGGAGAATGGATGGGTGAAATATATTATTAGTTAAAGGACGTGTGTGTGGATGAAATGGTGCATAATAATCATATAGGTGGAGGATGAGAAGGATGATAGGATGCATGGGTGGATGAAGGATGAATGAAAGGGTATATGGGTGAAAGGATTCCATGCACGGATGGGTGAAAGGGTATGGGTGAAAGGATTCTATGGATGAATGGGTGATCAAACTCCTCGAGTGGCTTATATCTCTTGGATGGGTAAAAGGGTAAAAGGATGCATGGGTGGTTATTGGTTAAATGGATGTTGGTGAAAGGTTAGTAGAGAGCCATGCTTGTTATTTGGATGGGTTTAAATGGCAAAGTACTGGATGAGAGAATGTAAAGCTTAGCTTAAGTGGTGTATATCAAAGCCAAGGGTGAAGAATAAGAGTTCTAGAAGAACATATTTGCATTGATGAATAGATAAATTTTTGGAATGAAGAAACTAGGGAGCTCTTCTGGATAAGGTCATTCTTCTCACCTAGTTTACTTGCTTGGAATGTTTTTTATCAAAGGTTTGATTCAAAGGTTTGGATGGTATTTCAGAATATTCCTTTGACTCACAGTGTTTTTCAAGTAAGGAAAGTAATATGTATCCCAGCATCCATTTACCATTGCCTCCCTCCCTCGCTATGGCCTTTCACCAGGGCCACCTATGATGACTTAACATCGGCACTGCAATGTTGGCTGTGCAAAGTGCGTCTGTCAGCCTAAGTTAAGTTAATGTGTCAAACACTTTTCTATGCATGGCGATGCAAAAACAAGGTGTACTTCCCTTTCCTCCCAGTGCCCACTGGGTCAGTCACTTTCTAGTATTTCACTCCTTTAATCTTTCTTAAGTTCTGTCCCAGGCTTCTGAATGATTTGAAAAATCCAATCTTTGCTTGCACCACATTTTTCAAGCCAACTTATAAATATATTTCATGTTGGCTTCCATAATGGATTTACTTCTGTTCTATTTTTTCCCTTTCAACATTTGCCAACCACAGTGAGTCACACTACTAGCCATACCTTAGGCACATGATGATGATGATGAGGAATTGATTGATCAGTAAAGTGTGTACTCTACCTATCCATCCTAATCCCCTTTACATGACCCTGCAGTTGAGTACGTTAAGAAGATTCCTTTCCTTACTGCAAAGCAAATTTATTTTTTGGGAAAAAACTGTTATTGGAAAGTGTGGTGGAGGAAGGGCATATATAAGAGGCACATAAGTAAGTGCCTTGATTTACCTGAATATGACAGTCTGTGACAATGCGAATGCACCAAATACAATCCCAGTATGAAACATGGATTGTGCATTCTCTACAACATCATCATGTGGTCCCTCTGTGGTTTTCACGCAATGCTGATTCTTTTGGTATTGCAATCTATTACGATCTGTACATCTTTTACCACTGTAGGCTGCTGTGCTTGGAGGGATGCCTGGTTTCTTACTGGTTCTGGACTGGTCAGAATAAGGGCGACCCCTTCTAGTATCCACGGTGCTGCTGACTGGAAAAAACACCAAGGTCTCCAGAAGGAATCCCAGAGGAAAAACCCAAGTAATGGGAAAAAACCTCTATCGAAGGAACTCCTGAAAAAGAGGAAAAAAACAATGGAATAAAGGCACAAAATAGAAGTCAGTTCTGCAGGGAAGAAGCAGGAGCATGTAGAAAACTGGAAACAGGAGTGAGGATCACCACCAAGATGGAAGTGTTTGCAACGCAAGGAAGGAGGGAACTGCAGTGCTTATATACCATGAAACAGGAAGTGACAAAACAGGAAGAACTTACAACACCATCTTGGATTGGGAAAGACCACATAGAAATGAATCAGAAGAAAGACCAAGTAGACAAGGAAAAGGAAAAAGGCATGCTGGGAAGACAAACATCAATGAAGAAGACAATATGGAAGACCAAGAAGAAAGAAGACATGAAAATAGAAGAAAAAAGGAGAAAAAAGAAGACAAAAGAGAAAGGACCAAGTAGGTATGAAGGAAGGGAAAGTCAGGGAGGCTGCCAGGGGCTGCGGTGGGACCCGGAACACGAAATGTGCCTCCTGGACCGCCTCACAGCAAAAAAATGCCAAATGAGCACAAAAAATGGGCCGTAGCGGTTCTGGCATCCGGAACTGTGGACTGCCAGCTCAACTCCGGGCCCTAAAAGGGACGCCGCAGTAGTCCACCGAGTCCGGCGTCACAGGAGGCCCCCTCCACGAGGCCCAGGCTTGTCAGGTAAAAGAGAGAAAATACTGCAAATCAAACGGGGTGCATGAACTGAAGAAGCATCTTCCCATGAACATTCACTGAGGGAATACCCTTTCCAATGACTGAGGAATTGTAGCTTGTTCCAAAAGATGCATGAATCACAGATCTCCTGTACCTCATATTCAGGATGGCCATCCACAGAAAGAGGAGGAGGACATTAAAAAAGTCAATAGTAAGGATCAGGAACAAAAGGCTTGAGCTGCAAAACATGAAAAATTGGATGAACTTTCCAAGTCTAAGGTAAACGTAGTCGACCATCAACAGGAAACAGGACAGTAGTATTTGCAACGCAAGGAATGAGGGAACTGCAGTGCTTATATACTATGAAACAGGCAGTGACAAAACAGGAAAAACGTACGGCACCATCTTGGATTGGGAAAGACCACATAGAAATGTATGAGAAAAAAGACCAAGTAGAAAAGAAAAAGGAAAGGGCATGCTGAAAAGACAAACATCAAGGAAGAAGACAATATGGAAGACCAAGAAGAAAGAAGACATGAAGATAGAAGAAAAAGAAGAAAAAAAAAAGAAAACAGAGAAAGGTCCCAAGTGGGTAAGTAAGAAGGGAATGTCAGGAAGGCTGCCAAGGGCTGTGGCATGACCCGGAGCAAGAAATGTTCCTCCTGGGCCGCACTGCAGCAAAAAATGCCAAATGAGCACAAAAAATGGGCCATAGCGGTTCCGGCGTACCAAAATGTGGACTGCCGGCCCGACTGCGGTCCAAAAAAAGGGCACTGCAGTAGTACTCTCATCACAAGCTGTGTCAGTTATCACCTTAAATTTGAATGGCATGAGGTGACCGCCAAATGTACTGCTACTGTGTCACTACACTACATGATTTTAAACAAGTGTTTTGCTCAGAGCATGGTTTATAATTTCTCTTTTTTCTTTCTTGATATAGATGTTCCTATTGGTCCACCATCATGTCAGGAAATAGTAGCCCGGCTGAGGCAGACAAAGCTGGAGGCAATAGAGGTTGAGTGCCAGTGTCTGGTGATCCTTGAGGAAGAGGAGGATGAGGCGGCAGCAGTTGCTGCCAGTACTCAGGGTCCCAGTCAGGCCCCAGCACCTCTAGCCCAACAACACCCCTGCTGCAGTGTCAGGGCATCCACCTGCCACCATATCATCCCTGCTGCCCCCCCCCCCCTCAGAGACCGTGTTCCAAAGCCACGTCCTTCGAAGGCTGGTGATGTTAGAGGCCCATCAGGCATGTGTGGAGGGGCTCCTAAAAAGAATCCTGGCCCGCCTTTAGTGCCCTCCTCTGCCCCTTTTTTAACCTTTTATTTTGGTGGGTGGGACTTGTTGTGGGTGGAGAGGGTGGCAATGGGTTTTTGCTGGACTTTTATAATTTTTTGTGATATCAACATAGACTAATAGACAGTTTTTTGGGAATATTGAGTGGGGAAGAGTACATTTGTTTGGGGACATGGGTAGGCCAGTTGTGGGTGGAAGGGGTTGCTATTTATTCTTTTTGTTGGGGACTGGGGAAAATAAATAGTTATTTATAGTTCTATTTCCCTAAAACATTTGTGGGGGTCTTTTACTTCGCACTGTTGATAAGGTAAGCATGTGTGTTATGGTGCAGGAGAAGAGAATGCCTGCTGATTGTAAAACAGATATGATTATCATGATATTGTGTAATCACGAAGGATGGAATGGAAGGTAAGTTTCATGAAAAGTAGTGTACCATGAAGATTCAGAGGTGGCAGAGTAAGAGCAAAGACCTTTGCAATCATTCATTTTATGACTGATGTGCAATCAATTAAGCGAGAGCAATTACAACAACCAACAATCACAGACAAGTGTCAGTATGTATCGGGATGATCAAACTTGCAACTGTCATGATCATCATATCATCTAGCCTAGAGCCACGTGCATAATGTGGCATTGTCATCCATCACATGACTGTCTCCTCCAGTTTCCTACAACCGGCCCCCCACCCAACCACATAGTTTCAAGTTTGAACCAGCCATCAGACACCCATAGCAACATTGCATTTCCCAAATCAAGTAATCAACACACCTCTCCCCACCAGTCCACAGATTGGAGTATGCCTCTTAGACTCATCCTCACATCATCCATTTTGATTTCCATGAAACTTCCTTCTTCTGGCAGTTGTGTAAGTTGTCAAACCACACTCTGATTCCTTCCATCATCCTCGAGACTCTGAATAAAGATTATTATGTCCAACTCCATACCAACTGCTCCCGAGAGTCGCAGTTTCCCGACCTAATTGAGATAGAGCGACCTGTAGTGCATTGCTGTGTTTAACAACAAGAGAAACATTGAGTAGTTTGAACCAGAAAGCAAAGCACCAGAAAACAAAGCAGTGTGAAAGCACAGGCAAACAAATTTCGCTAAGTGTCAAAGGGGAAGGGGAAAAAAAATCACCTTCAGGAAAAACATTATCACTCATTATTATTATGCTACTAACGTAAATCGATCACGACATAAACACAAGCCAGCGTAATAATATAGTTAAACAATATAAGCACCTACTCTCACTATCTGCAACCATGAGACATGAGTTACACGTACCATCTCAACATTGAAACATGTATCCCTCATATCAGTCGTTGAGGCATATAGCATTACTTACCTGTTACAATCAAGCATAGTGGCACATTGCTGATCCTCTTCGATGAAGGAAACGAAACACACATTGGCCAGTAAGTTGTAAATCAAATACCTGGGGCAGTTCTGCTAGGGGACAAAAAAGAAGAATAGGAACAGAATGGAGGCATGCATTGTCTCTCAAATCTCCTTGAAGTGATTTTGGGGTGTTTGGGAGCTTCTTCAATGCATACTGGTCCAACTCCATTTCGGCCATACATGTGCCTAAAGCAGTTGTGGTTTATTAATCCTTTAGTAAGAAGCAAACAATAAAAAATAATAAGGTCAGCTAGCTAGTGTTTTTTTTCTCTCAAAACAGTTCATCAATAGTAGAAAGTAGAAAGTTCTGTTGTGCCCCAGGTCTAGTCAGGGAAGAAGAGTTCATCCTCAAACTCAGGTGGTTAACCCAGAAGTTGGTGAGCTAACACACTACCATGACCTGAGTCTGACCAATTACCCTTAACCACCTCCAGTTGTACTTCAGGTATGCTGTAAAGTGGTGGTATAAAGTGCTGATTTATTTTGATCAAGGTCAATCTCTCAACGTTTTGGGGCGAGAGACTGGTCCTTTTCACTGTGACATCCACACCAGCTGCACCAAACACTCGTTCAGCAGACACACTGGCTACAGGGCAAGTCAGATATTTTATTGCCAGCCTGCTGAGCACTGGCCATTGGCACCCCTTCCCATACCAATACCCCAATGGGTTTTGATCCTGATAGCCCTCCGTTGGGTCATCCAGGTAGGCCTTGGCCACCCTCTCAATAGTTATTGGCGCTCCACCTTGCATGAGTTTGTTTGCCTTCACCTCTGCAGTTGACTTAAGCCCTGCCTTTAGAAACCAATTGTAGGAGGCCGGCCTGGTGTATGACACTTATACCTTATACCAGTTCCAGTTATCCCTTATTAGTGTAGTGTAGACAGTGACTAGAAGCCAGGATCTCTAGAGGTAGCTGTGGATGAGCACCCAAGACGTATCTAGGAGACATGCAAAGCTCATGGAATACCACTGTAGTCACACAGTACTCACATGAAAGAAAATACTCAGGTACAAAAATAAAGGTACTTTACTTAGGTGACAAAAAAAAACAAAAATACCATATAGACTATACTCCCTTAGGCGGTAAGTAATACGCAAATTATAATAACTAGTATGCAGAAATAGGCATAAAAACTGTTAGAAAACAGTGCAATTAGTGAAAATCAGGGCCTGGGAGCACAAATCATATGCTCAGAAAGTGGAATGCGAAAGCTAGTCCCCCACCTAGGCAAGTGTAGCGTGTGGAGGGGAGCTAGGAGCACTAGACAAGCCCAAAGGTAAGTACCATAACCCACCCGAGTGACCAGGAAAGCAGGAGTAAATTAAAGTAACTTTCCCAGAACACACACAGAAACGAGAAGAATTATGCAAAACCCAGAAGAAGGGGACCAAGCCCAAGAAGCACAGAAGAGTCCAGGAAGAGCAGGAGCCCCTGCTAACCTGGATGAACCCGGATGAAAGTGCATAGGGAGAAACACAGGTGAAGAAGAAAAGTCAGTACTGCACCCAAGAAGATGAAGTCAGGTTCCTGGAGGGTGCAAGCAATGCCCCATGCCGGATGGAGGATTGCAGTCGGGTTTGCATCGTCAGAGTACACCAACAAGCCTTGGCACATGCAACGCTCAGGATTAGTAGAAAATGGTGCTGCCTGGGACCAGGAAGGACCAGGTGGACTCTACCCAGGAGGGGGAGTCAGAAGGGGCTCTCAGCAACTGAGAGAGCCCACAGGAGACCACGCAGTCCACACAGGAGTCCCAGAGGATGGGGACAGGAAAGTTGCAGAAGATGCCCATGCAACATTACGACAAAGGCTCCCACGCTGGTGGAGAACCACTCAGGAAGCCGTGTGTCACAGGATAGAGTGCTGGAGGCCGCAACTATAAGATGCACAAAAGACTTGGAGTAAGGATGCCAAGAAACCTTGGCAGCTGCAAAAGACAGGGTGCATAGGGGTGGGAGTGGGAGGATCCACACAGCTCAGCAGGAGAGGGGATCCACGCAGCCTGTCATTGTCGCAGTTGGTGCCTACAGAAGCTGGGGACTGACTCCTTCATCCCAAGGGAGATTCCTTCGCTCTTCTGATGCAGGCTGAAGACGGGCTGGCCTCAGAGGATGCATGACCAGGAAACTGTTGCAGTTATTGGCAGGAGGCAGAGATACAATGTTGCAGAAAGCGTCTTGCTTCTTTGTTGCAGCTTTTAGAGTTCCTGGAGGGTCCAGATGCAGTTTCTTCAGTGAGAAGTCAAAGTGGAGGATGCGGAGGATTCCTGCTGGAGTCTTGCAATCCTAATCTGAGGAACCACCCAAAAGAGAGACCCTAAATAGCTTTGAAAGGGGGTTTGGTCACCTAACCAGGTAAGCACCTATAAGGGGAGGGCTCTGGCCAGTCAGATGCTACCAGTGTTCCCTGCCAACCTGAATCCAAGATGGCAAAACCCAGGGACCCTCTGGAGGAGCTGTGAGCACCACTCCTGGGGTGGTGATGGACAGGGGAGTGGTCACTCCCCTTTCCTTTGTCCAGTTTCACGCCAGAGCCCGGACTGGGGGTCCCTGAACAGGTATAGACTGGTTTATGCAAGGAGGGCACCAAATGTGCCCTTCAAAGCATTTTCAGTGGCTTGGGGAGGCTACCCCTCCCAAGCCTGTAATACCTATTTCCAAAGTGAGAGGGCGTAACACCCCTCTCCCAAAGGAAATCCTTTGTTCTGCCTTCCTGGGCTCGGGCTTTTCAAGAAAGAGGAGGGCAAAATCCTGTCTGTGAGGCAGCAGCAGCTGGGGCTCCCTGGAAAAACTTAGAAGGCTGAAATGTCAATACTGGGGTCCTCTAAGGAGCCCACAGAGTGCATGGAATCATGCAACCAATGCTTGAAAAAGCCTTGGGGTAGGATTCCAACATTTTTGATACCAAACATGCCTATGTTCGGAGTATGTAGCTGGGCATATGTTGTCACCTATGTCCAGTAAAAGCGTAAAATGGCATCCCGTGCTCACGAAGTCTGGGGAAATGGTCCTGGAGTTCGTGGGGACACCTCTGCTAGTGCAGGGGTGCCCTCACACACAGGTACTTTGCACCCTGCCCTCTGGCCTGGAGGGCCTTCCATCGGGGTGAGTTATAAGTGACCTGGTGCAGTGAGAATGGTAGTCAGAGGGTGCTTGCCCCTTTTTCCGCAGGCTGCAATGGCAGTCTTGCAGAATCCTTTGCATGTGCTCCCTACGGGTGGCAAAATATATGCTGCAGCTCATAGGGGATCCCCTGGAACCCTAGTGCTCTTGGTACCTCAGTACCATATACTAGAGACTTATAAGGGGTCACCAGTATGCCAATTGTGGGTGAAATACAGAGTTTTGGGAGAGAGAGCATAATCACTACTGGGGTCCTGGTTGGCAGGATCCCAGTGAACACAGTCAAACACACTGACATCAGGTAGAAAATGGGGGTAACCATGCCAAGAAAGAGGGTACTTTCCTACGCCAAGCAAATGCAGATTTGGGGGCTACTACTCCTGTTCCTGCTGTTGTTGCTGCTTTTGATTTTGGCTGCTGTGAGCCAACAGCATTGTGTGCAGGCTCTATGGATGTTGTAGGCTGCACCCCGTTACTTCTGCCCCTGAGTGGGCATCTAATTTCCAGCAGTTCTTTTTCTGGGTCTCTGGCTTGCACAGCAGTCCATGTCTTGTAGGTTGAAACATCCACATCTGAAAAAGGAATGAAAGTGGCCGGTAATTGTTTGTACCGTGGGTCAAGAATTATGGCGCAGATGTAATGTTTGGATGACACAATGTCTCTTGGCAGCCTCATATTAACAGGTAAGTGAAGGATGAAGCTCTCCGCAAACTCATGCACATCTGTTTTTTCACCCACACCTGCATATGTTTCGGACATCTCCTTTAGCTGTTTCTGCAACATATGCACCAATGGGATAGCTTGGCCCATGGTACAGTACTCCTTGCTGACTTCCCCTGTGAAAATTTCAAAAGGAAGCAGCATCTCTGTCATGAACTGGTCCAACTCAATGATCATGCCTTTCACAATTGCACCCCCTCTTTGCAGACATATTAATTGTTCAGTCGGTACTGCTCAAACAGACATTGTGATACATAGAATTCCAATGTGTTCGCACCTCTTCTATGAGGGTTTTAACTGGCATTCTATTATCACGCTTGTAGGAAGTTGGCTTTTTATATATTATCTCAAAGTGAGAGATAGTGTGCACGGAGTCCAAGGGTTAGAGGTTTAGTGGCAAAACTAGATAATACTAATGCTCTATTGTGTGGTAGTGTGGCCGAGCAGTAGGCTTATCAGAGGGTAGTGTTAAGCATTTGTGGAAACACACACAGGCAATAAATGAGAAGAGACACTCAAAGACTTAACTCCAGGCTAATAGGTTTTTTGTATAGAAAAATATTATTTTCTTAATGTATTTTAGAACCACAAGATTCAGAATTTAGGTAAGTACATAAATTCTAAGGTACTTCACACAGGCAAGTATGGAACTTTGAATTAAAACAGTAATGTACACAGTTTTGGCAAAAATGGCAATAAGCTATTTTAAAAGTGGACACTGTGCAAAAATCAACAGTTCCTGGGGGAGGTACGTAACAGTTAGTTTCTCAGGTAAGTAAAGCACTTACAAGTTCAATCTCCTGGGCATAGGCAGCCCACCGTTGGGGGTACAAGTTAACCCCAAACACCCAGGGCCAGCAACACAGGGCCGGTCAGGTGCAGAGGTCAAAGTGGGGCCCAAATAGCGGGCAAAAGATAGGTGGTTCATGCTCTAGGGTTCGCACATCCGATTTATAGCATGTATACAGAATTTAGAAAGACAAATGCGCAGACAAGTGCCAAGGGTGCCAACCTGGTCTGCCACCCAACCATCACGGGTGTAAACACTCTTTCTCTGTTAGTCACAAGAATCCTTCCAACATGGTGGGCGCTCTGCCTTCATGACGTTTAGTCCCCTTTCTTAGTTGCTGAGCCTATTTAACAAAACGGCTGCAGTAACTTACGTAACCTGCAAGATTCGTCAGTTACGCGACCGGGAATCCCAACACTTACTGAGAATCAGGTGAGAACGCTACCCGCGACAGCTAGCGAAATAGGGGCATTTTCGGCCTGATATATCTATTAATTTTTGTTCTCCTTATGCTCCATCCATATTACCGTTCACTATTTGATGGTTCCATTTGGCTCTGGGACTATTTACACTCCCCCGCTTTGTTAATTTGCCACTTTCTGTAACTTGATGCATAGTCTCTGCCAGCTCGCTCGTAACAAGCGCTTTTGCTGATAACATAATTTGTTTTTCTTGAAATGTGGGGAGTAACGCATGGGGACCCCGGTTCGGGGATCTCTATCTCCTCGTGTTATCTCTTAGTACTTTTGTACACCGCCCATTTCTCTTTGTTAAACGATTTTCACCTTTTTTACTAAAAAACTATTACCTCTCAATAGGACTACCACTGTTTTTGTGAGGCACACAGAATACACCCTCAGTGGCACAGGGGCGGCGGGGTGCAGTGTGCAGAGTAGGTGTTGGGTTTTGCGTTGAAAGCAAAGGAGGGACCTGGGGGTCACTCTGGCGATGCAGGCACGGAACAAGGGGGATTCTCAGGCCAGCCACCGACTGGGCTAAGATGAAGGCCGCCTGCTAGTCACTGCAGCAGTGGTTGGTTTCTCTCAGTCCTTGGGGCTGCGGGTGCGGTGCTTTTTCTAGGAGTTGGGTTCCTTTCTTACCGGACAGTGGCGGTCAGTGGGAGCCTCTGGATCCTCTCTGCAGGTGTTGCTGTGGAGGTGAAGGGAGGTCGACTCAGGATGTCCACGTCATTGGAGTCCCCTGGGAGTCCTCTCTGCGGAGTTGGTTCTCCTGAACTCGAGCCAGGGGCATCGGGTGCAGAGTGTGAAGACTCACGCTTCCGGAGTGAGGCGAGAGTCTCTTTAAAGTTGGTTTCTTGGTTGCTGTTCTAGGACAGAGCCACTGTCCTCAGGAGGTTCTTGGTCCTGTAGGTGCAGGTCAGTCCTCTGAGTCCTCAGAGGTCGCTGGTCCCGCAAGATACATCGCTGTGCAGGTTCTTTGAGTCTGGAGTCAGGCCAGTAGGGCTGGGGCCAAGTCAGTTGTTGTCTCCATCGTCTCTGCGGGGCTTTCGGGTCAGCAGTCCTTCTTCTTTCTTCAGGTTGCAGGAATCCAATTTCTTGGGTTCAGGGTCGCCCCTAAATACTCAATTTAGGGGTGTGTTTAGGTCTGGGGGCAGTAGCCAATGGCTACTGTACTGGAGGGTGGCTACACCTTTTTTGTGCTTCCTCTCTGTGGGGAGGGGGGCACATCCCTAAACCTATTGGGGGAATCCTCCAAAACAAGATGGAGGATTTCTTAAGGCAGGGGTCACCTCAGCTCAGGACTCTTTAGGGGGTTGTCCTGACTGGTGGGTGACTCCTTGGTTTTCTCATTATCTCCTCCAGACTTGCCGCCAAAAGTGGGGGCTGTATCCGGAGGGGCGGGCATCTCGGATTGCACCGACAAAACACCTAAATAGTTTACAGCAGATCTACAGGAATCCAAGCACTCTTGCAGACGACTGCAACGGAAACAGAGGAACAACAAATCAAGCGAAGACCACACAGCCTACAAGAAAGCAGTCACCATGCACCACTGGAACATCAGAGCCACCAAAAAAGCCTCCTTTCTAGCACGCCTCAAAACCAGCACTCACAACAGCAAAGAGCTCTTCGCCTTTGTTAAAGAGTTCACAAACCTCCTGGACAGACACCTCATCCATCCCTCCCTCCCAAGACCTCTGCAACGACCTTGCCATCTTCTTTCACCAAAGAATCCAGGACATCTACGAAGTCTTCAGGAACCAAAACCCACCAGCCTCACTCACCACCACGAATCTAGCACCCCACCAGATCCTGAACTTCTGGACCCTCATCACCAAGAGGAAACCCAAAGACTCATGAACTCCATCCACTCTGAATCTGTGCCCTCATCATATCTTCAATAGCACCGGAGCTCTGCCAAACTATCAACTGATCCTTTGAGACTGCCACCTTCCCCTCAGACTGGAAGCACGCCTTACATCAACCTGCTACTCAAGAAACCCACTGCCAACCCTAGGGAGCTGAAGAACTATAGACCCATCTCTCTGCTCCCTTTCCCAGCCAATGTAACGGGGAAGGCCGTCAACCAGCAACTCACCGAATTCCTTGAGACACACCATTTCCTAGGCCCATCCCAATCTGGATTCAAAAGCACCACAGTACTGAAATCGCACTCTTAGCAGCCACTGATGACATCCGCATCATTCTGGACCACGGAGGCACGGCCACACTCATCCTCCTCGACCTCTCCGCTGCATTTGACACCATCTCCCTTTCTACTCTCTGCGACAGACTACAAGACGCCGGTATCCAACATAAAGCACTATATTGGATCAGGTCCTTCCTCACCGGAAGAACAGAGAGTGCCATACTACCACAGTTCAAGTCAGAACCCAAAGACACATGCTGTGGAGTGCCCCAAGGATCTTCACTCAGCCTGACGCTTTTCAACACCCACATGGGCCCACTTGCCAAGATCATCAAATTACACAGACTAAACATAGTCTCCTAAGCCAATGACACCCAACTGATTCTCTCCCTGTCCGAGGACTCCGCAAAGGCCAAGAGAAATTTCCACAACGGGATGAGAGCAGTCACCGCCTGAATGGAAGCCAGCTGCCTCAAACTCAACTCGAACAAGACAGAGATCCTCGTAACTTGCTCCACCCCTTCTGCCTGGAATGATTCCTGGTGGCCCACCGCTATGGGAAACGTCCTCACGGACCACTACACAACCTGGGCATCATCCTGGACTCCACTCTATCCATGACCCGTCAAGTCAACGCCTTCTCTTCGTCATGCTTCCACACCCTCTGACTCCTGCGGACGATTTTCAAGTGGATTCCCACCAACAGGAGGAAGACAGTCACCCAGGCACTCATCACTAGCAGACACTATGCCGGCATCACCAAGAAACTTCAATCAAGACTACAAGGAATCCAGAACGCAGCACTCTACCTAGACATCCCCCAACACATCCTCATCTCCTCCCACCTCAGAGACCTACAGTGGCTCCCAGTCAACAAGCACATCACAAAAAACTCCTGATCCACACCTACAAAGCACTGCACAACATAGGACCGGCATAACTCAACCACTGCCTCACCTACCCAACAGACATCTCTGTTCCTCTCAGCTTGCCTCCACAGCCAGCCCCAAGATCTAGAAAAGCACAGCAAGAGGAAGATCCTTGTCCTACCAGCAGTCCGTATATGGAACACACTACCTCTCAAGCTGAGGCAGACCGCATCACTGAAGCAGTTCAGTAAGGACCTTAAGACCTGGCTCTTCGACTGAGCAGCATGCCTACAAACAGCACCTTGGGACCCTAAGGGGATTAGCTGCACTCTACAAATCTCTGATTGACTGATTGATTGATTGATTGAATGTGGACAGTAAGTTCTGTACAATGATGCTTATGTAGTTCGCCTAACACAGGACCCTGGAATAGCCACATCTGACATTGCCTTAACTATATGACTGCCATTGTCAGTGGAAACAAATCCAATGTTAAACCCAGTGGTGCGCCATTCAAAGACATTTTTATTAAAGTCTTCCAAGATGTTTGCAGCTGTATCGGATTTCACCATGGCGGACATAGCTACTGTTGCATGCTTCTGATTACCAATAAATATTTTCAGCTGTGCCAACACCTGCAGATATAATTTCTCTAGCCCACACAAAAGAGATCCAGTGATGCACATGTAATCAGTGGCTTGGCAACAGGTCCACATGTAACTCTGCTGGAAAGCTTGTCCAACCAATTCTACCACATCATGATGTAGTGCTGGAACAGCAACTCTGGCGAAATAGGTCAGTCTGGGAATCTTCCATTTCGGGCAGATTGCTGCCACAAAATCTAGAAAACCCACTCCTTCCACAAAAGAAAAAGGGAAGAGGTCCAACTCTAACGTTTTAGCCAGCTTCCCATTGTACAAATGTGCAGTTGGGTGGTTGCATTCGTACTGACCCTCCTGCCTAAACATGGCAGTAATAGTCACCTGAATTTTTTTATTTGCTAGTGCCACTGATGCAGGCGACTTAAAAGGTGGTGGTAGGCTCAATGTGCGTCTCAGGGGGCAGCCACTGTATGTTCTTGCCTTGGTGTTTCAACCTGACTCTGAGTCTTTCTGTGCTATTGCGATGTTGCTGATGTGGGCGACGATACTACTGTGCTGCTGGGGACAGGGCTGATTTGTGTAACGAAAATGTCACTGTAGGAAAGAAGCCTCTTTCTAGCATGGTTACCCCCACCTTTTGGCCTGTTTGTCAGTGTGTTTGACTGTGTTCACTGGGATCCTGCTAACCAGGACCCCAGTGATTATGCTCTCTCCCTTCTAACTTGGTAACTGTACCTTTTGCTTCCCACAATTGGCATACTGGCGCCCTCATGTAAGTCACTAGTATATGGTACTTGGTACTGAGGTACCAGGGGATCCCTATGGGCTACAGCAGTTATTCAGACACCCATAGGGAGTGCATGCAAAGGGTTCTGCAGGCCTGCCATTGCAGTCTATGTGAAACGGGTGCATGCACCCGTTTTCACAACAAGTAAGTGCACCAGGTCACTGTAAGTCACCCCTATGGTAGGCCCTCTCAGCCCAGAGGACAGGGTGCAGGTACCTGTGTGTGAGGGCACCCCTGCACTAGTAGACAGACTCCAGATCCATTTTAATTGACTTTGTGAGTGCAGGGACACCATTTTACGCATGTACTGGACATAGGTCAGTACCTATGTCCAGCTACATAATGGTAACTCCAAACCTAGGCATGTTTGGTATCAAACATGTCGGAATCATACCCCCAATAGTGTTGCAAGTATTGGAGGTATGATTCCATGCACTCTGGGGGCTCCTTTGAGGACCCCCAGCATTGCTACCACCAGTCTTATTAGGTTTTCCGGCAAGCCCAGCTGCTGTCACCCCTCAGACAGGTTTCTGCCCTCCAGCTGCTTGATCTGATTAAGCCCAGGAGGCAGAAAAAAGGATTTCTTTTGGGAGAGGGAGGTAACACCATCTCCCTTTGGAAATAGGTATGACTGGCTTGGGAGGAGTAGCCTTCCCAAGCTACTGGTTTGCTTTGAAGGCCATGCATAAACCAGTCGACACCATTTCAGGGAGCCCCAGTCCCTGCTCTGGTCTGAAACTGGACAGTGGAAAAGGGAGTGACCACTCACCTGTCCGTCACCACCCAGGGGTGGTGCGCAGAGCTCCTCCAGAGGGTCCCTGGGTTCTGCCATCTTGTCTCCAAGGTTGGCAAGAAACTCTGGGAGCATCTGAATGGCTAGGCCACGCAGGTGACGTCAGAGCCCCCTCCTGATAGGTACTCATCTGGTTAGGTGACCAATCCCTCTTTCAGGGATTTTTAGGGTCTCTCTCTTGGGTGGGTCCTCAGATTCGGCTTGCAAGATTACAGCAGAACTCCTATGCAACCTCTGCTTCGACTTTAGGCCTCCAGAACTGCGACTGGAACCACCAGGACTCGACAGACTGCCTCCAAGAAGAACAAACTCTTCTGCAACATTGTTTCCAGGGCTCCTGACAGCTTTGCAACACTTCCCCCACAGTACATCCTCAGAAGACAGCAACTCTTCAGCCTGCACAAGAAGAAAGAAGGAATCTCCCTTGGAGTGAAGGAGTCACTCCCCTGCATCCGCAGGCACCTGCTGCAACGACAACCGGCTGCGTGGAATTTCCCTCATCTTGATCTGCGTGAATCCTGCATCATGCGTGGTGCTCTAGAGTAGTCCTCTTGGTTCTCTTTTCCAGCTGTCCAACTTTGGTGAAGGTAAGCCTTTACCTTCCCACGCAGGACAGTACCCCCATGCACGTATCTCTTGAGGCTGCCAAGGCTTGTTTGCAACTCCTCCAAGGGATCTTTAATCAACATGCAGCTCCAGCCCCCAGCACACCTTCCTGCAAAGCACAGCCTCCTGCATTGTTCTCCAGCGGCATGGGATCCTCTTTTGTAGTGCTCCATGGACTCCATGGGCTCCTTCTGCGACTCCTGTGTCCCCATCCTGTGGGACTCCTGTGGGTGCTGCCTCTCCTCCTGTTTTGCGATGCTCAGGGTCCCCTGTGACTCTCCCTCCTGGGTTGAGTCCTCCTGGGCCTTGCTGGTTCCCGGCAGCACCATTTTTCCACTAACTGCAAGTTTGCCTTTGCCAAGGCTTGTTGGTGGAATTCCTGCACCGAGACCCATCTGAAATCTTCACTCCAGCTTGGGACATCTTCTGCATCCACCAGGAACTGTTCTCCAGCTCCAGGGCTGGAGTGCTGACATGTTCTTCATCACCGTTGACCACCAACTCCTGCAAGTACATCTTGGTGGATAGTAGCTCCTACTCCTCCTGGACTCCACTGTTACTCTTGGACTTGGTCCCCTCTCTCCACAGGTCTTCTTTCTTCAGGAATCCATCACTGATTTTCTTGCAGTCTTCCCTGGGTGTCTTCTTTTCATCCTTGTGGGCGTTTTGGGGAAAATCCAGTGATTTACTCTGGCTTTCCTGGTCGCTGGGGGGGTACGGTGTTACTTACCTCTGTGGTTTTCTAGTACTCTCAGCTCCCCTCTACACATTCCACGTACCTAGTCGGGGGCCCTGTGTTTGTATTCCATTTGTTTTAGTACATGGTTTGTACTCCCCCTAGGGTCACTATTGGTATTGCTATTTGCAGTTTTCTAACCTTTTCTATGCCTATTTCTGATTACTAATGTATATATTTAGTGTATTACTTACCTCCTATTGAAGGGTTACCCTTCTAGCGTTTTATGGTCTTACGTTACAAAAATAAAATACCTTTAGTTTTGTGCATGATGTGATGATCAGAAGGGGTGCTTGAAGATGAATATGGCGGAGATCTGGAAGACAGTGGATCTTGTGAAAGAGGGGCTTCTTCAATTTCCTCTTCATGAAGCTCAACATCCTGATGTGCTTCTACTTCGGGAGGAACTGCTATTGCTGGCTGTGTCTGTTGTGGTTTCCTGTCCTGAGTTTCCGGCAACAATTGGGTACTACTTTGAGAAAGTGATAAGTCCAATTCAATGTGACTGCTCATCAGCATTCCTCTGATTAGAGAGGCTGCCTCTGTGACAGATATGGGCTTAGGCCTAGTTTGGAATGGAGCTGCTGATGCAGGAGTGCTACCCCCCAGCTTGCCCCCCAGAGGTTGGTGCGTCAGGCACACGTTTTTGCCAAAAAAAGGTCTGGGGCGACGTACAAGTATTGGGAAGCTCCTTCTTATCACTGGCTGCTTTCTTGGTAGCAGCTTTCTTTTGGGCCATCTTGAAGCTGTCAGTTGGCAGTCGCACTTAACTTCACAAGCTAAAGAGATGTCCGTGTGGTCGTGAGTGTGGTCACGCATCACGTCATACACAGGCCTTCTGTCTGGCAGTTCTGTGGGTGATGTCTCTTTCTCTTCGTGCACCTAAAAGCAAACATGCAAGAAGGATCAGTCAAATGTGGCATTGTTGCAGTTGCATTAGAAGTAGAAACAATATAATGTAATGGTAACATAACTCAACGTATAAGTAATTATGAAATACAGTGTATCCATTCGTAAAACCACACCAACATTAATTTTCATTATCATGTACACTCATGAATGATAAGAATGAGCAACAACTACAACATATAGAGTGTAATTGTTAGCTTTATCTGTCTGCATCAAGTTGGTATGTGGCACTCCAAGAGGTGCTGCTGACAAATGTGACAATGTAATGTACTGCAACTGCACACCTAGGGCAGACATGGGGCTAATGGGGAAAATGGGGAAAAAATGTACTTTAGTTTAAAAAAAAATAAAACCAAGAACAAAACAAAAAAAATATATATTTTAATATTATAAATATACTGTAATGATTATTAAATAAAATAAAGTTTGTGAAACAAATTAGAAAAAAGAATAATATTTTTTTTAAATAGATTTCAATTGTTTATCTACTAGGGGAAGGGGACTACCATGAAAAACCACAGAGATTTGGAAGGCAAGGAGTGGTGGAAGTGAAAAATGCAAAAAAGTATATAATAAAATATAGAAAACTGTTTATACCGTACATTTAGTAATAAGAATTTGACTTACTAGGCCTGAATAACACACAAAATGGCCGCCAGCCAATGGGCAAACAACAACAATCAAGGAGGCATGGACAGCCACCACAACAAAGAAGAACACATGCAGGCCTAAAGCATGCTGGCTGCCAAAACAAAATGTCCGCCAGCCACATGGTCAAACAACAACCAGCAAGGAGTCTTGGCCACTACAATAAAGAAGAACACATGCAGGCCTAAACGCACAGTGGCTGCCTACACAAAATGGCTGCCAGCCACATGGTCAAACAACAACCAGCAAGGAGGCATGGCCACCGCAACAAAGAAGACAACATGCAGGACTACTGGCTGCCTACACAACATGGCCACCAGCCACATGTTCAAACAAAAAGCAGGATGAATAGAAAACAAAAAACACATATAGGTATAGGACTATAATTGGCTATACAAAAAGGGCTCCTGGCCACATGGCATAGAGAACAAAGGCAAATGGTGGCTTATGACAAACAGTCTCACGCACTGGCCAAACAAAGAAGGCATTGGTACAGGAGAAAAAAACAGCATTAAGTCAGTAGTTCCAAAAAAATAAAATTAAAGGGGGTAAACATTTTACAAGGACATACATCATACATAGGCATCAAACACTATAACCCCACCATACACTGTTTGCAGAAATAAATTGTGAAATACCGCCAAACAACATTTTGTGATTTGTAATCCAATCTATGGTGTTTCAGTTCCACAGACACCACAAACAGTTGTTTCATTATGCACCCATGACCAGTACTGGGCCTACAGTTGGAAGGCATATTCTATTAGCAAGAGAGGCCACTTAACATTAACATAGTGAATTAAATGAATATTGCAAATTTAAAAAACTAGACATTGAGAAAATGTTCCTTTATAGAACAAAAAATACAAGTAAAACTATAACTAGACCCCAAATGCAGGGCACTCACCACAATAAATTAAAAAAATCAGATAACAGTACAGATAAATCCTGGTGCATGCCCTCTATCAAACAAACAAGTTGTACAATACCCTTATACAGGTGTTTTGGAACTTACTTGCAAATCTCAAATTCAATAAAGTCCTTAAATCCAAATATATATTAAGGAGACTAAAAAAAGTGATCCTTCCAGCTTGAGATCCAAGTGAAAAGTGACCAGGATGTGGACAAAGCAGTGGGAGGAGCCTGATGGACAGGAATTGTAAGTTGGAGTCTAGGGCACTTCCTGTTGTTGGAAAAAAAAGTACTGCTCGCACAACAATATCAACGCGAATGGTCAATTGGAGAAGATTTTTCACTCGAAGTTGTAGGTTTTAGCTGCTTCAACTTTGCCAGGTTGCAGCAGCAGTCGATTATGCTCACTCATGCTTTCGTATGTCAGAAAAGACGTGCGTAGGTCAGTGGCACGGCGCTAACTCTCGTGAGTGGGTAAAAAATCTCGGAAGTTTCTTGTCTCACTTCTCGCACACGTAAAAAGACAGTAAGCGCACGCCAACAGGGGAAAAACAGAGAAACGCTACGTTGTGTAGAGCAAAGTCTATTGGTAACACTGCGTTCCGCGGAACGCGGAGTTGCCAAGTTCCACAAACTCTGCCAGTGCAGCAGAACCTTCCGCCCAGGCCTAATATAAATTAGATGAATTCTCAGGGTAGGATTCATTGTGGCACGATGCTCATTTCACAGAAATAAATCTCAACTGAAAGCACTTACAGGTATAAACAAAGCAGGTGCCCAAATTGAAGCTCCACTAAAGTACTAATCATTCTAAGTTTGTGTGTATGGCCAAGGCAAAGCAAATGTGTTTTCTCTGTATTTCCGCCCTGAAAAGTTATTTGTAAACCTTGATACTTTCTCTTTTGAGCAGAATATCTGATGTAGTGACTGTGACAAGTGGGTTCTTTCTTGTCATCTGTGGCTGAGACCAGATATTGTGCTATCCCTTTTTAAACATTCAAGTATGTGGAATGGACTATAAGCCCGACCCTTTTGGCCCTGCCCCATATACATTAGTGATATGCAACTTGTCCCCCCATTTTCCAAGGATGAAAGACAGCTTACTAAAAGAAACCCCCAAACATGTTACACACCGATTTTGGAGATGCTTTCTTGATGTAAAGGAATATGATCACATCTGCACCAAACAAAGAAGCACTTCAAGAGTGCTGTGGGGTAAGCTGCAGGGCCTGGTCTATAGCTATCCCCTGCCAAAGGCCTGGGTGGCATGGGGGTTGGATGATTATAGGGGGTTGGACAAAGGGCCTGCTTGCAGGCTGAAGGCTGTGCGTGGAGCGGGGTTGGGTGGTTAAAGGGCGTTGGCCACAGGCCAGGCACTGCAGCCAACCTCCACTGTGCATGCCCAAAGGTCTTGCGCGGCAGTGGTTGGCTTCACATAAAGTAATTAAAACTACTATGTATTAAAAAAATCATAGAAATTCACAGGTTACAGGGACGCTATCGTTTGGTAATAGAATTTTTTTTAAACATAGAAGTTCACTTAAAAAAAATATGATTACAGGGATGTTATAGATATGTTTTGAATTGACTTGCAAAAAAACATAGAAATTCAGCTGTTATAGTTATGGTTATGTCAAGTAACTATAACTTGCGCCCTAAGGTAAGTATAACTTGAACCTCCACCATGCACTGCTAATTACTCCAGATATTACAGCACTCATAACTTCTTTTATAACATCATTAATAATTTCACATTAACATTTGAAGTAACATTATTGATCAGAAAACTGTGCATGGTGGGAGCCCGAGTTATAGTTACCTTAGGGTGCGGGTTATAGTTACTTGAGATACCTATAGCTGCTGAATTTCTATGGTTTTGTGCAACTAAATAAAGAACCTAACTATAACGTCCCTGTAACCATAGGTATTTTAAGTCAATTTATATATATATATATATATATATATATATATATATATATACACACAAATATGTATAAGGGCTTTCAGTCACACCACTTCATCTATTGGTCTGTTTAGCTGTCATTCAAATTTCATTTCTACCCTGCACAGTTTACAGCACGGGGCAATTGGTCAGCTGTCTTTGTCCACTAGCTCTCATCCACTTCATCTATTTGTCTGTTTAGTTGTCATTCCAATTTCATTTCTACCCCGCACAGTATACAGCATGTAGCAATGGGTCAGCCCTCTTTGTCCACTGGCTGTCATGCACTGTGAAGGACAACATTTTTCCCTGATCACATGTGCAGAGCTTTCTGAAAAGGAGTGCACTTTAGTGTCAGAGCTGAACATGCTGCTGGACCATTTCTTTAATTTTCATTTTGTTATGGTTTAAGTGAAATAGTTTTTCATATTGTGTATGTTGGTAAAGGAAAATGAAAGGCTTGTCAAATCCAGTCTTATTGGCTTTGCATACGCTTGTTTTCCATTGAGGTGGAAATTTAACACTATTCACTGTTCTTGTACTGACTCTGTTAAATAATGGCTTTAAGTGTTGTTTCTCTCAGCCCAGGCAGCTGAATAACAGAAAAAAACAAGCACTGGCAAAACCAATCAGCCTCGCCTTTCGGCTGTCAATGCAGATGTACTGACTTTGCAAATGCATTTTGCCAGTGCTGTTCAGCATTGGCAAAAAAACAATACTTTTTAGCAAAAGAAGAACTAGCTAGCTCTAACCCTCGGTTTTGGAGTAGCAAGCTACTCATGGCAAAGCAATTTATAGCCACATCAGGAGTAGTAAGCTTTATATAAATACAATAAAAAATTGCTTCCTTAGTGACCATACTGGGATTGAAAATCGATATGCAGGTTACACACAGCTCTGTCCCACAGATGCAACCTATCAAACTTTATGTGAACTTTGGGCCAGATTTGCTAAGAGCTTGCGTTTCCATTGCATCAGGCAAGACAAAACAAAGCCCTTAACTGTGATTTACTAAGCCATGCAAAGCCAACCTTCATGGCTCTGTGTGATTTAGTAAATCCAAGGTAACTCAAGACAGCGCATTGTGCTGCCTTGCGTTAACTCGCAGGACAGCGGTATTCCATGGGTGGAATCAGGGTTCGAGTCGAGAGTGGATGTGGGTAGATGACGTCTATCCACTTTTTCCACAGGGTGGGCACCATCTACCCTGAAAAGAATGTGGGCCCCACAGAAATATGCTAAGCTTGTCCTGGTGTCTGCTTTCATTCCAAGCAGAGACATGCATGCGGGAAAGGTGCTTGTCAAATCCAGCCGGGCCCATAACAAAGGCTGAAGTTCAGAGGCCATCAGGCCTCCTTTTGTTAAAGTACATCGGCTGGGAGCTATTGGGAGCTTCACACCTAAAATCAATGGAGGGGAAACAAAGGTACACAGTGTATTTCTTCACAGGTACTTGAGAGGGATGAATATGGCTTTGTTCACCCCTGTATATAAGACATAAGCATTGCCTGTAAGAACGTCAGATGTGTTAGTCTGACCCAGTATTCACACACCTAAATATTTAAATACCATTGTTTTGTTTTATTTCTTTTATGGCACTTTAGCACTACCGTACATATTATGCACTGACTATAAATCATATTTGTTACATAAGACAGTGAGGGTTGGGTTACAAGGTGTAGGAGTGACATGGCCTTCATAGCTCACAATGACTTACTATGAACTGCAAGTAACAAAAGGATCTCAGTGTTAAAAGAAGTAACCCACTTACCCAGTTACTTAAAATAACAAGCATTTGCAATGCAATGGGTCTCGTGTTTGCTCGAGTTAAAGCTTTTAATGTTGTAAACTCCTAACCGGACTTTTCTTGCCACATAAACTGAAAATGAAAAGTAAAACAGTTTTGCATAAGCAAGCCGACGGCCGCCATGAGCGCGAAGAAGTTACACAAAAGGAGACAGATGTTCGCTTGGTGTGAAACGTATCTACAAGGGTGCAATTATCCATGTAACCGGCAAAAGTACAATTATCTATGTAATGTCATGCAAAGCGCTCGACTACTGCTCAGTGAGATCGCGCTGCCTGCAAAATAAAAAGAACACGTAGTCCAGAAACCATGCCGAAAACATGGAGCCTCGTATATGTTTTCAGTAGGTGCCCGGTGCACTTGAGGAGGGCTAAACACCAGAAAAGGCATGACGTTTGCATGCCTTTCACTAATGAAATCAAGCGAATTTTAAAAGGCAAGGCCGCGCACCAATGTAACTGATGGTCGTGCAGTGGACATGGTTAAAATCACACAGAGAGATTACAACAGGGACAGAGCGATTTGCGCGCTCGACCCTAACAATTTGTTATCTGTGTGTTACATAATGTGCTTCACAGGAGACGTATTAACCCACAATGCTACGTTGATTCAAAACTGGGACTAGATAAAACATAGATCTCACCAGCAAATACTTTACTCTTCAGAGTTATCTCACCATTATTAAAATTCCCTGATATTTAGTTGGCACAAAAAGATCTTTGCAGCAGGTACCTCAACCCCATAAGATATTTAATAATGCACTCTTTGCAACCAATTAAGCAGAACATATTTACTGCCACATTTATCCTTGTTTTCAATTTCTTTTTGACTGTGTTTAAAAAAATAACTGTAAAGGTTGAGGCCCAATTTTGTGTTGGGGTTGTGTTACTTTTTTATCACAACCTCAACGCAAAATCTAATTTATTAAATTTTGTAATGTGCTCCAATGTCCTCAGGATAGACCTGCTAAACATATGTGTGAGGTCCTAATATCTGATGTCATTTCTTGTGATGTCAGTTCCTGCGAGGTCATGAGTTGTGATGCCACTCCCTGTGATTTCACATTAGATGTCACACCCTGATGTCATGTGCCATGATGTCACAAGCTGTGATCTCATGCACTACAATGTCACTTGCATACTGCCTGCCCTGGTTTGTCCTTCCACTTCTTTTTTAATACTTGTGCACTGGGTGGAGCATGATTGTTCCCATGCACCCATCAATAGATTTTGGTGCCTTCCTAGATTTACAAAGAGTTCTGAACTTGCGAATTTGTCAAAACGGTGTGCCTTCCATAGCCAGACGTAACAAGGAGAAAATCTTTATGACTTCCTTTTCCTATGTTGAATGCATTACACATAAAAAAATGGCTTTAACAAATGTTTTTGCGAAGGAGGGGTTCCTTTCCTGCACAAAAACAATCCTGCTCCTAATGCAGGCAGCCTTGCACCATGGTGCAAGAGTGCCTGCATTGGCGCTAAACAGTATATAGGCCCTCATTACGACCCTGGTGGTAAATCCTGCTTTCCACTGTGAAGAAGACCGCCAACATACCGTTGCGGCAGCGGAATTCCGCTACAGGTATTACGACTCACAGCTCGGAATCCGCCACAATACAGACACCCACACAAGTCCGTCACACCAAAGGTCAGTGATAAACTGGCGATACCAAAACCAACACCGCCACGCCAACAAGAATACGCCCACACTATCATGACCCACGAATCAACGTGGCGGTCTTTCAACCGCAGTGTTCCATTGGCAGTACACACCGCCGCGCTCAAAATACACACACATTTACAAAACACAACCACATTGGACAATTCAAAATACACACACCTGATACACATACACACACCACACCCACACACCCAATACAATATAAAACACACACCCACAGCACCCACAAACCCTTACAACCAAAATTCAGAAAGAAGGCCAGAGAGAGAGACTACCTAACACAACACCAGCATCCACAGACACACAACACCATCACTCATACAACATCCACGCACCTCAAACAACACACACCAACACATCCCCTCACACATCACAACAGACACTACCTCACACATCACCCACAGCACATCATGGCACCTCAAAGTCACCCCAGGTTCTCTGAGAAGGAGCTCAGGGTCATGGTGGAGGAAATCGTCCGGGTAGAGCCACAGCTATTCGGATCACAGGTGCATCAGACATCCATTGCAAGGAAGATGGAGCTATGGCGCAGAATTGTCGACAGGGTTAACGCAGTGGGACAGCATCCAAGAACACGGGATGACATCAGGAAGAGGTGGAACGACCTACGGGGGAAGGTACGTTCCGTGGTATCCAGACACCAGGTAGCTGTACAGAGGACTGGCGGTGGACCCCCACCTCCTCCCCCACAACTAACAACATGGGAGGAGCAAGTCTTGGCGATCATGCATCCTGAGGGCCTCGCAGGAGTAGCAGGAGGACTGGACTCTCGTAAGGCAAATCTTTACTACTTTATCCCACCACCTCACCTGCATGCCATCACATACTCCCACCCTCACCCTCACACCCATCACCCCAACAACCCACAGATACCCCACTAACACAACCCACACATCCCGAAATCAAGCCCGGCATGTAACACAAATGCATTGACACCCATCACCAAAGCATGTCCAGTAGAGAGACTCACTCATGCCCCAAAATCACCAATCACACAAGGGCCACGGCAATAATGCAAGCACAGGAGTAGAGGGTCACTCACCCATTGCACAAGATGGCACACACAGATACAATAACTATGCATTTACACCCCAACAGGACCCCTACCCAACGTCACCGGACAGGAGGTGCCAGACATATCCAGTCTCCCCACAGAAGAGGCCCACAGTGACGACAGCAGCTCTGCACACCTGGATCAAGATGACCAGCCCGGCCCATCAGGGACCTCGGGACAGTCGGTTCCCCTGACACAGTCACAAACCACCACTGAACCTCCCCCCTCAGAAAACACCGCCACAGCACCCACCCAGTGGGCCCATCCCTCTGTCCTCAGGACACGTCAATCAGCAGTGTGTCCACCACTACAGGGAACCCAGGCAACCCCACTAACACAGGATGACCAGGGACCTGGGGGCAGTGGCAGTGGGCACACTGTTCAGGGGACAGAGGCACAGGATGACAGGGAAGCTGGGAGGACTGCTGTGCGACGGGGGGAGGACAGGCCCAGGGAACCCACTCTCCACGAGGTACTCTCCAACATCATGGGAGCTTACCACCATTCCCAGGAGACCATGGGCATAGTACTGGCCAAGTTTCAGGAGACCCAGCGGCTGCAGGAGGAACACTACCTGGGGATCAGGGAGGACTTGAAGCCCATCAACACCACCCTGGTCACCATTGCAGGGGTGCTGGCAGACCTTCTCAACACCAGAATGGAGAACAGTGGCACACCAACGGGCCCCTGACACTAGCCTGGGCGATGAACAGCCCTCCACCTCCACCGGCGCTAGTGAACAGGAGGCACCGCCACAGGAACAACAGGCCACCAGCACCCTACCCCCTGCAGATGGACAACCACCCCTCAAGCGGTCCCTGAGATCCAGGAACAAGATAGAGAACATTGGCAAGACCCCCGCCAGGAAATAAAACCCCCCTGAATGTCACCCTTTTGTCCCACTTTGTCGCCCTGTCCACCTTAAACTGCCATTGCTCCACTTCCTATGCCCCATTGGAAAATGCACCTGTGAAACAAATAGACTGGACTCTGCCATGGACATTCCTCCACCATCACCCCAGCCCATTTCACAACCCCCTCCACTTAGGTGCACAGAAATAAACACACTTCAATCACAAAACAATCTGGAGTCTGTCTTTGCTTTCACAAATTTGTAATTGCAAAACCTCTGGAATATAGCAATGTCAATGTACTTGTTCACATACCAATATAACACAGCTGTAGGCCAGCAGTAAACATGGCAGAGGGCACAAAGTGGGACCCAGATCTGTGAAATGGAAAGGCAAAGTAACAAGTCAGGGTCCATACGCTGAGTGAAAATGACAGACTTATGCTAGCTCCAACAATAGTATGAGATGTGGGAAGCAGTTACATCTTCTTACCTGTGTCTCACTGGAAGTATTGCATGATGATGTTGTTTCGGTTGTCGACATCTTCTTCTTCTGCCTCCTCTTCTTCACTGTCCACAGGCTCCACAGCTGCCACAAGACCACCATCTGGCCCATCCTCCTGCAGAAAAGGCACCTGGCGTCGCAAAGCCAGGTTGTGCAGCATACAGCAGGCCACGATTATCTGGCACACCTTCTTCAGTGAGTAGTATAGGGAGCCACCTGTCAGTTGGAGGCACGGGAATCTGGCCTTCAGGGGGCAGAAGGTGCGTTCTATAATCCTCCTAGTACGCCCATGTGCCTCATTGTAGCGCTCCTCTGCCCTTGTCCTGGGATTCCTGCCATGACAGGTGGGGGTAACCAGAGTCACCTGCAAATGTCGAGGGACAACTGTTAGACACACACTAACCCTTAGGGACAACCCCATACCCAGACACCTATGTCAACTGTGTTTGGACCTTGGCCTCACCTATTAGCCACACACAGTGCGTCAGGAGTTGCCCCATCACATAAGGGATGCTGCTATTCCTCAAAATGTAAGCGTCATGCACTGAGCCAGGATACTTGGCATTCACATGGGAGATGTACTGGTCTGCCAAACACACCATCTGCACATTCATCAAATGGTAGCTTTTCCGGTTTCTGTACACCTGTTCATTCCTGCTGTTGTGTAGCCATTTTACTTATAGCTCCATGCATGTTAGTTCAATACACTAGGCCGCTGTGCATTGTGACCTAGATATATTTTATTTGGCTTTGCATTGTTATTTTTACAAAAAACAGTTTTAGGGTCTTGTTTTAATTTCTTCTATCTAACTGTTTTGCTTAGCCCAGCACTGTGTTCTCAAACAAGACATTCTTGATCACTTTGTGCTTCAGTCAAGGCTACAGTTTGGTACATTGCCGGTGAACGTGGTAGAAGTTTAGTCTCCAACATTCGTGGAAAATACACATCCTTACATAGGGACATTTTATTAGAACATTAGCTGTGTTATTATAAAAAGACTTCCTAGTCCCATTACACGTCAAGAGGGAGATTCCAGCCAGGGAACCACGACTGTATGCTGAATTCTTTGCTGCAGATGCTAACGCAGACTACAGGCCTTTGCTCAGGTATGAAGGTTGATGTCCTCCCAGGGAAACCTGAAGGGCAGGATTAGAGCTTAACATGCTGTGCTCAAATTAGGACTCAGATAGAAAATAGTCCATCGATTCTAGTGGCAATATGATAGCTTTATTCTCACGCTTCACTCTCATCGTCACCATTTTAATATTGTCATACTGTGTCATTCTGGTTATTGCAACTCACGCTTTGCTATCTAAAATGCAGTAGTTTTATTAAACCAGTCTTTAAAACTTATACTGCCTTTATTGTCATTTATATATAAGACCGAACTGTGGATGAGAAACCGAATGCGACCTGAGTGACCACGACTTCCCTGAGAAGTATATGTCATGCGCTCGGCTGCCCAATCATCTCTACCTTTTGGGAGAGACGAGGCACTGCTAGTTAGCCGGAGCAAAACCTGGATTGAGAGTGACAGGTGTCACCCACTGTGGGTCAGACTCAGTCTCCCACCCCGTGGACGATCTTGCTTCTAAAAATCCAGTAGTCTCATTAGAATAATGATAGCCTACGCGACACTGTGGGAGGGAACAAATGCCACATGTGTACCATCAATAGCACCAATGATGTTGGGGATATGTCCCAGGGCATAGAAGTCACCTGTGGGCAAATCCTCCACTTGAGGGAAAACGATGTAGCTGTGCATGTGTATCAGCAGGGCAGATAACACTCTGGACAATACTTTAGAGAACATTGACTGGTACATACCTGATGCCATGGCCACTGTTGTTTGAAAAGACCCACTGGCCAGGAAATGGAGTACAGACAGAACCTTCACTAGAGGGGGGATTCCTGTGGGATGGCGGATAGCTGAAATCAGGTCTGGCTCCAACTAGGCACACAGTTCCATGATTGTTGGACGATCAAGTCTGTATGTGATTATGATGTGTCTCTCTTCCATTGTCGACAGGTCCACCAGGGGTCTGTACACCGGAGGATGCCCCATGGGCTTGTGAATTTACTAGGAACTGTTAGTGCATGGCTTAGTGCAGAGGGCTGCTCCCTGTGTGTTGTGTCCGCCAACGGTTCCCCCCCCTTTTTATTTTGTCTCTCTGTTCTTGTGTGCAATAGCATCATCTGGCGGAGAGCAGTGGCACCGGAGCAGGAGGAAGTTGCAACCCACTTGGCACTGGAGGGTGAAGCAACGGAGTCTGAAGCCACCAGTGGGACAGAGGGCGAGAGGAGCTCCACGACGGGGACAGGAGCATACACCAGTGACAGCGACTCCTCCTCTGATGGGAGCTCCCTTGCGGTGGCGGGCACCTCTGTGCCCACCGCATCAACAGGTACAGCCGCCACCCCCCCCTACCAGCACCAACCTCGCAGCAGCCCCTCAGCGTGTGTCCCGTGCCCGCTCACCCAGGAGGGTGGGCATCTTCTTCCCCCCAGGCACCTTAGGCCCTGCCCCAGTCAGCCCTGCTGCCCTCGGTGAGGAGGCTATTGACCTCCTGAGATCCCTCACTGTTGGGCAATCTACCATTTTGAATGCCATCCAGAGTGTTAAGAGGCATTTGCAACAAACAAATGCATACCTGGGGGGGCATTCATTCTGGGCAGGCGGCCCAACAGAGAGCATTTCAGGCTCTGGCATCAGCACTGATGGCAGCCATTGTCCCTGTGTCCAGCCTCCCCCCTCCAACTTCCTCCACTCAGACCCAATCCCCTGTACCTCAGCCTATCCCAAGCACACCATCAGACCAGCATGCACACTCATCAACACACAAGAGTGGACATGGCAAACATAAGCACCACACATCCCACAAGCACTCACACAAGCACCATACCCATGCAGACACATGAACATCCACTGCCTCCACTATGTCCCCCTCCTCCACGTCCTCCTCCTCCCTCTTTGTCTTGTCTCCACTCACACCTGCATGCACTACATCATCAGCCAATACCTCCATCACCAGCTCGCCCATCACCACACACCGCTTACGTGCAATCACCACCTCCACTACCATGCACACATCCCGTGTCCTCTTCCAATGTGTGTCTGTGAGCCCTCCTCCCAAAGTACACAAACGCAGGCACACACCCACCCAACAGCCATCCACCTCACAACAGCCATCAGGCCATGCACCTTCACCCAAATTCAGCAAACGTACACCTCCTACAACCACTACCTCTTCCTCCACTCCCAAACCCCCTCCATCTTCCCGTCCCAGTGTGTCTAAAAAACTTTTCCTGGCAAACTTTGACCTCTTCCCTTCACCTCCCCCCCATCCTTCCCCTAGGGCCAGGCTTTCCTGGTCCCAGCCCAGCACCTCAGCCACCTAATCCCCAGGCACAGTGGTGCCAGCACTGCGTGGTCATCGATTGCGCCACCCATCAGGGCTGCCAGTGTGCCACGTAGCGATGGCAAGGACATTCTGCCACCTGCCAAGGTGAAGAAGGTGCCCACATCCCGGAGGGAGAAGCCGCACCTACTAGCCACCAAGGGCTCTGCCAAAACAAAAGGGGACACTGGCAAGACACCTGCGGCACCATCAAAGGTGGGGAAGGGACAAAAGCAGAAGAGCAGGTCAGGATAAGGCACGGTGGCACCAACTGAGGGACTAGTGTTACCCCTTCTGTCCACGACTACACCAACCTGTACGGTGGCGAACACCCCAACCTGCCCCGCCACCTGTACCGCCACCTGCACCCCCACCAGCACCGCCACCTGCACAGCCACCTGCACCGCCACTGGCACGTCTGCAGCCTCAGCAACAGTCCCCAGCATCTTCACCAGTGTGCGGCCGTCTTAGGCTGCAGGAGACGTCCTGCTGTGTCCCTCAACAGGTGCTGACACATGCACCACCGCCAGCACCGCCGCCACAGACACCGCCGCAAGCGCCGCCACAGACACCGCCGCAAGCACCGCCACCAGCCCCGCAACGTGCTCGGACAGTGGCACCACCGCTGACATGGCTACCATCCCCAGTGGTCAGTCGTCCGAGGCTGGAGGAGACTTCTTGGACCCTTCCCAGCTTCCATGAGGCATGACTTCCATCACTGTTTGCACCTGCAGGTGGAAGGCGAAGCCGCAGCAGTGTGGGGTATGTCTCTGCCTCCATGGCGTATCTTGCTACCTGTTCCTAGGCAATCTCGTGGCATACACACCCAGGTGAGGGAATGGGACCGGCCACACTGCATGTGGAACACTCTGGGCACCATGCCCCCTCCAGAAACAGTGGAGAATCACATCCACTACCTCAGTCCTTGGCAGGAGGAAGCACTCTGGGCACAATGCCCCCTCCAGAACCAGTGGAGAAAGGCATCCACTACCTCAGTCCTTGGCAGGATGAAGCACTCTGGGCACAAGGCCCCCTCCGGAACCAGTGGAGAATCATATCCACTACCTCAGTCCTTGGCAGGATGAAGCACTCTGGGCACAAGGCCCCCTCCATAACCAGTGGAAAATCACATGCACTACCTCAGTCCTTGGCAGGATGAAGCACTCTGGGCACAATGCCCCCTCCAGAACCAGTGGACAATCACATCCACTGCCTCAGTCCTTGGCAGGATGAAGCACTCTGGGCACAAGGCCCCCTCCAAAAGCAGTGGAGAAAAGCATCCACAACCTCAGTCCTTGGCAGGATGAAGCACTCTGGGCACAAGGCCCCCTCATCTGGCTAAGGTGCCCCCCCCTTCCCTTCCCCCTGAGCTGCCTGTTTATTTTCGATCTGATGCCCCAGCAGTGTTCTCTCCATTTCGAGTCAGGTATCTTGTGTGGTCTTCACCCATGCATTTTGGGACCACTGGTCCGCGCACAATGACTGGTACACTATCCGGACTTGTGTAGTTGGTGTACATATTTGTATATACTGAATTTTGTACTTTCACTATCAGATGTTTCATGATTACAATCGTTACAATCATTTAATTTTGTCCTTGCGTTCTTCCAGGGGTGAGGGGAATGTATATGTAATGTTGCTGCATGTATTTGTGTGTATGGTGTTGTGGGTGAAGGTGGGGGTGGGGGTATTGTGTGCGGCGTGAGTGTGTCACTCTCTTTTCCCTTCTGACCTTCCCACCCTCCCCTGTGTTATAGGTGCAGTACTCACCGTGGTCGTCGACGGCATCTTTCCTGCTCCTGATAGAGCAGGAGGAAGACCAGCATGGGCAGGACCTGTAGTTCGGGCTCCATGGCATCCTGGTTCCTCATTGGGTGTCGAGAGGTGAGTGGTTTCCCTTCTGTGTACTGTTTATGCCGTGCTTTTGATAGCGTTGGTTTCGCCCCGGAAAAGGTGGCAGATAGGGCTGTTATACGGTGGGCGGTACTTTGTCCTCCGCCTGTCTGTTGCCGGTTACCGCCACGGTGTTTGTTTCTACCGCCGTGGCGGTCGGAGTGTTAACGTGGCTGTCTATGTTGGCGGTTTCCGCCATGGTCGTGATTCAATTTTTTCCGCCGACCTGTTGGCGGTATTACCGCTGATTTACTACTGTCCGCCAGGGTTGTAATGAGGGCCATAGTGTGCAAGTGCAATGATTCAGCAAAAAGGTTACATATCTTTGGAAATATTGCGCATCTCTGATGTCTGCCTTTCATGCAATGCTCATCAGCAAGTTGCCTTGCTGCACTGCATTGCGTGAAATGTTAGCAAATCTGCAATCCCTGCAGCAGGTGCATTAACCCTTCAAAACTACTAGACATCTTAAGAATAGATGACCCGAAGTTTAATAAATATCTGTTAAGCACATGCATTTACCCACAGAGCAAACATAGTATAAGGGCAGTGGCGTCGGGCTTGCTAACGGTACCCTAAATACTTCTATTCTGAGACGTCCTTCATGTTAGGGAAATATCCTCCTCAGCTAAATAGGTGGTACCTATCTTATCCTGTCGGTTGTTCAAGCTCAAACCTGAAAAGAATCCCCTGTTTGGTGTTCCCAACTCTGATCGCTTTCATTTGAAATGGTGGATGCAAGACCAATAAATATTACAGTAAACTGTAGACAACCAGTCACACAGTACCTACTTGTTAATGGCCTCACTGAAGAGGGTGGGCTGTTATGTTCGCGGTAGAGCCACATGATGCATACAGAACAGAAATGTTTTATTCATGGGTAACCTTTCCTGCAGTTAACGCAGATACACATACATTTCGTACATATAAATTTGCGAATGGTACAGAGCTTACCAATATCTAGAGATGTCACTAACTTATCAAAAACATCAAAATTGGGTTGAAGGTGTCCTCCCACATATAATACAACATTTTCGAGGCGATCCCTTAAGTAATGATGGACCTACATGGCTGGCATTGGCTACATATACATCATGTCCTAATGTACAAAATACGCCACTAGCTGAATGGCATACTTTATACAACAACCTTGTTGATATCAATCGATGGTCAGTAAAATTCATAATGCAGACATTAAATACCACCTTACCAAGGGGTGCTCCAGCTGCAGCACAATTGGCTGTTACAGGAATAAATCTGTAAACTACTTATACAATAATGAGTAAACCACCCACCAAAAGGGGGTAAATTCTGTTTTGGATTGCACAAAAATCAAATCAGCTGGAAGCAGCCTTTCCCCATACTGGATTCCAAGATAGACAGAGAATCCTCACAATGTGCTACTGCCCATATGGAATGGTTCCCTCCATAGACGACTTTACCACTTGGGGCTCAGTCTTTGCTACAGTCTACCACACTACGCATGGTACACTGACACTTGCGAATGTTCCGGAAGTGTTGAAATAAATTCAAAACGAACACGGAGCAGCCCCTGCCCTGGACTTGGAAATGAAACTAATACACAACTTTGAAACAGTGTCCTCAATTATTTTAAGAAATATTAAAGGGGAAGCACCAGCCTTGGCAATACGCCAGCAGCTCCGGGACATCCTCAACAAGATCAGGAATGAGAGCTGCGAATGATTATTTGGAAAACGTATACCAGTATAGGCCAGGATAGTCTGTGGGACAGACCAAATAAACCACAGTTACAAAGTCATTCCAGTATGGGTAATACCCAGCAAGTGCAGGAGGGCTGTAAAAAGATGCTGGGATAAACAAAAATAAAGATAAAAGAAACCAAAGAAAATCCCCATTTTCAGAGACCTCAGAAAAAAGATATAACCTTAGAAATCGTGAAACTGTAAAAACTCCTGACAGATATCAGCATACTGATACTCGACCATCTCGTTCCTTCTAGGACTAACCTGACAAGCGGAGCGAGAAGAGAGGGCGGTCAGACCACCGAAATGAGTACGGCAACCAAGAAAGGAGACACAAAGCTCTTCTGAGATTTCTGTAAAAAGGAAGAGAAGCTTCCACAACAAAAACCCCAACTTAAAATGAAAAAGGTTGCAGTAATTTCAGCTAAAATGCCATACATTATGAGAACATTACTGTATAACAGGATGTGACCACGGACTCTGCTAGACTGCGCAGTGGAGGACACAGCAGTTTGCCAGAATCTTTGAGAACTTCTGGATGTGACGGCAACTAATTACTTCTTTGAAGTTGAAACTGCAGACAGGCACGTCTGCCCTCCGACAGGGTCTATAGATTGTGGATTCAAATTGAGGGAAACATTGAGCGCACCATTAAAGCTATTGGCTACTGCCTCTGACCCCTGTACCGACCCTAAATCCAGGATTTAATAGTTCCTCTGAACCTAGCTCATCAGATTCCTGGTGACCTCACAAGAAGAAAGAAGAAGGACTGCTAAACTGAACTCCAGCAGAGAAGACTGAAGACGCAAACTGACTTGGCACCAGACCTACCGTCCTGTCTTTAGCTTTAAAAGCCCTACAAAAAAAACGCGATGCATCCGGCAGGTCCAGCAACCTCTGAAAAGCCTCCATAGGACTGCCTGCATCACAGAGGACCAAGAACTCCCGTGGACAGCGGCCCTCTCCAAGAAGAAACTCCATCTAAAGACTCCAGAATTGCCCCAGATCCACGAGTCATGTCCCCTCTGCACCCGACGCCCACGGCCCGTGTTCAGGTGGCCCAACTGACTAGAGCTTGTCCCCAGGCGATACTGAGCATGTGCGCACCCTGGGTTGACCCCTCTTGTCCAACAAAACAACGCCTGCAGCCTGAATCCGGAGGACCACCCTGACTGCAACAGGACCTGACAAAGATACCCGTCGCCAGAAGGTACTCTGAACACGCAGCCCCCTGGCCTTGGGGAATCTGACCTCCGGTGCAGAAGCATCCAGCAGGCAGCCATCCTCCTTGTCCAGCCTGTGGTTTTCAGGAACCGACCTCCTGGACCCAGCCTGCATCATCTACGTGACACCTGGGGTCCTCCTATAGGAAAGCAATGGGAGCCAGATGCTGTGTTTGCACCCTGCACCCAGCTGCCCGTGCACCGTTGAGGGTGTGTGACTGGTGCTGAGCCCCTGGTGCTCCTCTAAAACCCCTAGTTCTTCCCTCCAAAGACGCAGGTGCTTACCTGCAAGTAGGCCTGATTCCGAGTGCCCCCAGTCCCCCCTAGGAGCCCATGTTAAATTTGCCTCATCTTTGACCCGTGTTGCTGGTGGTGGCTGATTGGGGTTAATTTGAACCCTGACCAGTGGACTTCCTAACCACCAGAGACTGGAACTGTAAGTCGTGTACTTACCTCAAAACTGTGCTAACCTTCCTTCCACCAAGGAACTGTTTCTGAAAATTGCACTGTCCACTTTTAAAACAGATTATTGGCATTTATTTGAAAGCTGTATAACTTGTCAATTCTAACCAAAGTGGTATTGATACAAATGTTGGATACTTACATACTCATGTACTTACCTGTAACTTGAATCTTGTGGTTCTAGAGCTAAACTAACAAAATAATGTTTTGCTATATAAAAACCATTGACCTGAAGTTAGTCATTGAGTGTGTGTTTCCTTCATTGTCTGTGTGTACAACAAATGCCTTGCACTACCCTTTGATAAGCCTAGCTGCTCGACCACACTACCAGAAAAGAGAGCATTAGTATTATCTACTTAAGCCTCTGTAAAGCCTCTGGGGAACCCCTGGACTGTGTGCACACTATGGCCCTCATTAGGACCTTGGCGGCAAATGCCACATACCGTCACGTTGACGGCCACCAACATGCCACACCGTGGCTACCGACCGTCCATGCCATTATGACCGTAGCCGGAATTCTGCCAGAAGGCTGGCGGAATTCTGGCGACGGTCATGGCAGCCGCCGCCGGTATGGTGGCGCTGTTGCCAGCAGCAGCCCCACGCCAGAAGAGCGCCGCCGGCTGCATTATGATCCATAATGCGGCCTGGCGGTGTTCTGCTGGCGGACCAGGCTCCTAGCAGCAGCGCCGCGTCCCATCTCCTGCTGGAGGATCCCTGCAAGCAGGTAAGTGGGTGCTCCAACAGGGGAGGGGTGGGGGTTGTTGTGTGTGTGGGTGTGTGTGTGTGTGTGCATGTGGGTGTTAGGTGTGTGTAATGCTTGTGTGCATGAATGGGTGTGAGTGTGCGTGTATGTTGTGCCATGTGATTGCATGTGTGCCTTTGTGTATGTTAGTGAGTGTTGCTCGGTGTGTGTATGAATGTATGCATGCGTGTGGCGAATGTGGGTATGCATGTATGTATGTGCAAGTATGTGTGTGTGTATGTTGGGAGTGGGGGGTTGGGAGGGGAGGACTCTGGGGAGGTGGTCGAGGGAGACCCCTTTCAGTGCCAGGGAAGGAATTCCCTGACACTGATTGTGCCTACCGCCATGGTTTTTGTTGCGGTAAAAAACCCAAAGCAAAGAGTCTTCACTAGGGACCCAAAAACCTGCACAGGAGGGTGGTGGGCCCCAAGCCTCTTCACAAACCTCAAATGCGAATAAGGGTAAAAACCTTGATCCCCAGAAGGCCTGTTGTCCCAACTATAAACACCATGGACACCACACTGGAGACTTGGTCTGTCCCAAAAAGAATCCCCCTAACACTGTTCCAGTTAGTACTGGCACAGCCAGTCTCCAGGTGGGATCAACAGTTTGCCAGAGCAAATCAGGGTTCTCACTGAAGCTACTTTAGTCTCTGAGGGTGGGGTGGATGTAGCCACACTTGCTGTCTGGCCGCCTAACATGCTCAAATAAAGGCAGCAATTCTTAATTAATGGGACAAAGGTAGAAGCCCTGAGGAATACAGGTGCCAGTGTCACCATGGTGACAGCAAAACTGGTTTCCCCAGGACAGTATTTGGCTGGGCAAACTTATCCAGTCACAAATGCTGATAATGTAACTAAGGTCCATCCTATGGCTATGGCCTGAAACATGTGATAGTCTCCTTTGCAATCCCAGTGGAATGCTTGCTAGGGAATGATCTGGAGTCCTCAGCTTGAGCTGAAGTAGAACTCAAAACCCATGCAGCCATGCTGGGGATCCCTGAACTGGTGTGTGTGAAAACAAGAGCACAGAGCAGAGCACAGGGCAAAAAAGAAGTGTTAGAGCCTGGAATAACGACCCAACCTTCCAAGAGAAAAGTAAAAAAAACTGGGGGACCATCTTCTGAGCAGCACAAGAAATAAGATCTCTATTCTCAGGAAGATGTCTTATCCTCTGAGGGAACTGAGTCCATGAAGCTGGATCCTTACCAGGTAGAGCTTTTGGGCTCAGGGGGACCTTCAAGGGAACAGCTGTGCTAGGGACAAAAGACATGTCCGACTCTTGAAGGCCTGAGGTAGCAAGCAGCTGCACAGGAGAAGATAGATGTCAGTGGCTCCCACAGGGTCTTTTGGGAAGATGGACTCCTTTACACTGAGGCCAAAGAACCCAAATCTGGTGCAACCAGGAGAGTGGTAGTGCTTCAGCAGTTTAGGGAGTTTATCCTAACTTTGGCCCATGACATTGATATAGTATATACAGAGCCAGCTTCCTACAGTCACACCATACAGCTTGGGTAACATTTGTCAACAATAGTTTTGATCTTCACAATTAACAGGTGTGAAAGAACACCTTAGTCTCCTTTCTGAAGATGTAGACTTATTCAGGTCCCAGAAAGCCACTCACATATCGTTTCTCGTATGTAATTTGTAATGAAATATGGAAGCTTTCGCAAATGCAAGCTGCTGCAGGTTTAAGGCAGATAGACAAGCAAAATGTAGAGAAATTTGTAGTCATTGTCAATATTGGTATGAACACATTGTCCAACTGTATTTACACATTAAACAACATTGTGGACTCTGCTATTGACATCTTTCAAAATGACATGCCACTTTTACATTATGGACAGAGTCAACTTAGGTCCATTATGCAGTTGAGTTGGGCACTACAAGTTCTGGAAAATGTCTGTGTAATTTGGAAGCACATTAACTCCAATGAGTTATTTGCTGCATGTAACTTCCTCTTAAAGCAACAGCTAATGGCTAAGAAAGAAGCTAATCACATCATACTTAACACTGAGAAGTAGGAAAAGTTGCCTTTTACTGTGGCTGAAATACCACCAGCGGGTTAGGTAATACATGAAGCAACGTCTCACTAAGAGGAGAACGATGTCAAGGAATGTAGCACTCCTAGTTCGAGTAATGAATTTATTAAGGCACTTCCCAGATATCAAAATAAAGTACACGAAAAAATGAACCTTGAGCATTCAACTTGAATGTAGTAAAATACGTGTAAATGCTAAAATACTCACAGCAGTTAAACAATGTCAGGCATAAAAAGTACTATCCATCAAAAATGAATATGTATTCAGTGAATATGTATTCAGCGAATATGTGTACACACACATTATTTTATACATATATATATATATATATATATATATATATATGTGTGGGTGTGTGTGTGTGCACAGCTAAGGTAGATAATTAAGAATAAAAATGCATCACCATGGGGTTGCAACCCGGTGCTGGTGAGAAGAAGCAAAAACACCTTCAGTGTAGAAAACAAGCTTTGTGGAAAAATACCTGCACCACCAATGTGACAGCATCTGATGCTAAGCTAACCACAAAATGGTGTCAGTGGTCAAGATGGAGTCGGTAGTTAAATACAGATAGCATTACAACATTCCAGTTCACTTTGTGTTTAAAACACTTTCCAGTAGGCAGATTTGAGCAGTTAGGAGACAGTTACATCCTTGAGGTGAAGGAGCTGCCCTTTGATTACAAATGCTTCATTGGCGAGAAAGAGGTCCTTCTTAGTGGCAGCATATGTGAAACTTCTGTAAGCCATTCTATGATTTGTAAACAGATGGCCTTGCACACTACATGCAACACGTCCATTGCAAATTTAGCTTGCTATCCGAAGGATATATTCCCATCCCTTTGATTCGCCCAGTGTTTCAGTTACTTTTGAATGGGAGTTACTTAATGCTGAGTGATCAAGGTTGCTGTGGGATGAGGTCAGGTGTCCCTTATGTGATTTCGATCTCTCAAATTGTAACTTGTTGTGGGAATGTACTCTTCCCCCGTGCATGAGATAAAAGCAGCAGCTATGTAGCCTTGCATTACTACTTAGAATTTACATTTTGACAAGATGAGCATCCTGAAAGCTCTTTTGTTTAAAAAACTTGTGGCTCTCACATCAGCCCGTGAAACCTATGACCTGAAAGTGGCAAGATCATCTGCAAAGGTACAGTCTCTTTTAAATACCAACTTCCTAAAACATTTCGGTGAATTTGTCAGTCACATCTTTAATGCCTCTAACACCTCTGGGATTGTACACTGTTTTTAAGACTGTTGGGTCTGGATTTCTCAGCACCTTCCAGGCTGTGTTCAAAGTTATACCTGCAGCCATCCACTCACTTTTTTGAGTGGTTTTGGAGGATTTCCGATAACATTGGCATTAAGTGTCAGTATCCTGCTGTTGCCATTTTTGATCCACAATTGCTGCCTTATCTCATCAAAGAGAAATGATGGCGCTACCACCAGCTAAACTGTGTTGTGAATGTATGATGCAGTATTTAGGAGCATCACTGTTGGAAGAACTAGACAGGAGTTGATCATTGTCATTTCAACCTGTTAATAATTTTGTGCAGCCAGTCTTCCATTGCTTGTGGTGCCCTTTCGAAAATGTACTGAAGGTGTGTCTTGCCTTCTTTGCACATAAAACTGATGATGTTCTCGATGAGGGTTCATTCCAGGAGCAGTCTTTGTAACTATTGCTGCTGCAGGATGCCTTCCCTGAGCCACCTTTTGAGGATTTAGTAGATCCGTGTGCTTAAATATCTGGCACAGCGGGGAACGCTTCCTCCTTGGCCAGAACTGTGGCTGAGATGACAAATCGTGTGTGTTCCTTCCACATTTTGACTAACGAGCTTGTGGATTTATTGCATGTCGAAGTGGGGTGCACCCTGAATTCCCTTTCCAATAACGAGCATGGAGACCTCCTGCAGGATCATGATTATCACTAATTTGGCGACTTGGAAGGTTCTCCTATATTTCTTAAATTGACCTGTTTTTTAATTTGGCCGCTTAATTTGTACTGGTCTGCTTGTCAACTTGGCGATTTTTTTATATCTATTTTATGTATGTTTTAGCATGCTTTTACACAACAAGCATTAGTGTAGTTCATTTTAGGTCAGACCCTGCAATCTTCTACCAACAATGTGGGTTCCTTTTAGTGCCTACATTAGGCTCCCATGTTTAGCTCTTAGGCCCATAGCCTGTCCCTTTAAATTCACATACACATTTCAATCACTTTTATTCATTTTATTATATTTTAGCATAGCCCACTTTTCAGGTTATTGTTTAATATTAAATCAACTGCATTTCTTAGAAATCATAGCTGTTTGTGTGATACAATTATCTGTTCTTTGCACGCATTTCACTCTGTGCCATGCTCAAGGCTGTCATATTTGTGCACGATAGCTTACTTAGTAACACCACTCCAAGAGTTACAGAGTCAGCCTTCTAACTTAGACATCATGGCAGTCCTGATCTTAGAATACAACATGTTTTGTTATATAAACACCACATACGCTTAAGAAGGATAGGGGGCATTCCAGCCATAGCCAGCTGAGGCTGTGAGCCACTTTATCGTTATCGACAGCTTCACTGATCCTAGTCTTTCTAGCCAAATTGGGAGGACTGCCCGCAGAACAACAGGCAGACCTCTGCCGTCCTTCAGTTGTGTGGTCGATGCTTCTTCCATAGACCGGGACAGGCAGAAGGACTAACACCGCTATGCTCTCAGGTTTAGACATTAGGGTGTAGGTAGGATTCACTAGATTCATGATTATGTCAGGATGCTAGGACTGCTTAATTTTTTTACTCTAATGGTCACAATCATTACTGTATTATGTTTCATCCCTAATAATTGCAGCACATGCTTTTTTATAATAGGATGCAATCGCTTCAATAAATATATTGAAACTTCTCTCGCATCTCTTGCCTGCCTTCACATACATGATACTTTGAGTAACTGAGAGGAAGGAGTATGATCTGGCGATCACAACTTCCTTGAGGAGTCAGAGTGTCATGTTTCTAGGCTACCACAAATGACCTTAACTTTCTAGGTGAGGTGTTGCTAGCTAGTCGACGAGGTCAGGCCAACAGCTTCCAGTCGGTGTGGGACTGACTCAGTCACCCACATTCAGTGGTACTACCGCCCTAAACTAAGCAGTCCTATCCCCATGATAAAAGCCCTACAACAGTACATGTGAAAGGCAACTATAAAATGAGATTTATGAAGGCATGCAAGGCCACTTTGGGTGGTCCTGAGTGGCTCTATAAATCTGGAGTAAAGCGCAAATCGCTGCGTTGCCTTAATCTGCGGAAAAGAGGCATTTCATGGGTGTTGGGTGGATGTTCCCACACCACTCCCATGCCATGGTTACCCCCACTTTTTGCCTGCTGCCGCATGTATTGTGCCACCCTTGGGAGCCCATGCAAAATGTGTCTGCAGGTCTGCCATTGCAGCTTGTGTCAAAAGATGCATGTGTCCTTTCAATACAGGTCACTGCACCAGGTCACTATAAGCCACCTCAGCCCTTCTAGCCCAGAGGGCAGGGTGCATGTACCTGTGTTTGAGGGCACGCCTGCATGAGCAGAGGCCATTTTACCCATGCACTGGGCACAGGTTTGGTATCAAACATGTTGGAATCATACCCCAATACTGTTGCCAGTATTGGTAGTATGATTCCGTGCACTCTGGGGGCTCCTTACAAGACCCCCAGCATTGCTCCTACAAGTTTTCTGGGCAGCCCGGGCTGCTGCCACCCCTCAGACAGGTTTCTGCTCACCTGCTGCTTGACCAGCTCAGGTGGAGGATGGCAGAACAAACAATGTCCTGTGGGAGAGGGAGGTAACACCCTCTCCCTTGGAAATAGGTGCTACATGGCTTGGAAGGGGTAGCCTTCCCAAGCCACTGGTATGCTTTGAAGGGCACATTTGGTGTCCCCTCCTTGCATAAACCAGTTTGCACCAGTACAAGGACACCAGTCCCTGCTCTGGTGCAAAACTGGACAAAGGAAAGGGGAGTGTCCATCAACACTCTAGAGGTGATATCCGGAGCTCCTGATTCTGCCATCTTGAATCCAAGGTGGGCAAAGGCCCCTGGGAGCATCTGAGTGGCAAAGTCAGGTAGGTGAAGCCACAGCCCTGGATCCTCAGGTTCAATGTGCAAGTTTCCAGCAGGACTCCTCTGCATTGTTTACTTCTTCGTCTGGCCACTAGGACTGCAACTGAACCCTCCAGGAACCGACACTCTGCAACTACATCGATGACTCAGCTCTGCAACATTATTTCTCTGGCTCCTTTCAACAACTGCAACATTTCTCCAGCTGCGCATCCTCTGAGGGTGGCAAGTCTTCAGCCTGCACAAGAAGTAGGAAGGAATCTCCCTTGGACTGAAGGAGTCACTCCCCTGCATTTGCAGGCACCAACTACAACAACGACCGACTGCATGAATCCTCTCTCCTCTGGAGCTGAGTCACAGGTCATGTTCTGGAGTAGTCCATTTGGTCCTCTCCACGAGCTGTCCAACTTAGGAGACGGTAAGCCCTTGACTTTTCTTGCAGGACAGAAACCCTGTGCACCGCAACTCTTGCAGCTACCAAAGCTTGTTTGTTCCTTCTCCAAGGGATCTTCAGCCCTGTGTAGCCCTGATCCTCAGCACTCTCTCCTGCAAAGCACAGTCTCCTGCGTGCTACTCCAGTGACGTGGGACTCCTCTTCAGGTGGTCTGAGTGGGCCTCACTGTGACTCCTGTGCCTTCTGCCATGGGTTACCTCTGGGGGCTGCCTTCTTGTGACTCTTCCAGCTGCTGAGGGTTACCTCGGACTCCCTTCCTTGGGTGCGGTCCCCTGGACCTTACTGGTCCTCTCCAGTCTTTCAAATCTTCTTCTCCACCTCTTGCATTTGCCAAGGCTTGTTGGTGGTTTTCCAGCACCACAAACCGACTGCATCACGGCCAACATGGGACATCACTTGTATCACTCCTGGGACTCCTCTTTAGCTCCTGTGCTGCATTGCTGACTTTCTTCGTCCACCGTCAACCTGTCCTGCATCCACAGAAGGGTAAGTAGTGGCTCCTGCCACAACCGGACACTCCATTATAAACTGGACTTCCTTTGCAGGTCTTCTTTTGTCAGGATCCAACTTTGGGTTCTTCCAGTCCTGGTCAGGCCTTGCATAATCCTTTTCCAAGGTCATCCAGTTGGTTTTGGAGAAACCAGGCACTTACCTCTGCTCTCTTAGGCGCAAGGTGTTATTCTGGTAGTCACCTCTTGGTGTTCCTAGTTCCTTCAGCTCCCTTCTACTGATTCCACTTCCTTGGGACTGTATTTCACATTTCACATTTTTAGTATATGGTTTCGCTTACCCCTAGAGTCCTCACTATTTGCTATTGCTCTTACCAATGTCTATTGCTTTCTATGCTATTTACTGATTGCTAATGTGTATATAATAGTGTGTTTACTTACATCCAGTTGGGGGATTGCCTATTCAGTGTTCCAGTATTTGTGTTACTATAATAAAGTACCTTTATTTTTGTAACACTGTGTGGTTCTTTTATGTGTGTAAGTGCTGTGTGGCTATAGTGGTATTGCTAAGCTTTGCATGTCTCCTAGATAAGTCTTGGCTGCTCATCCACAGCTACCTCTAGAGAGCCCTGGCTTTCTGGACACTGCCTACACCTCACTTATAGGGGATACCTGGAACTGGTATCAGGTGATAACAGCAGGTGCTCACCACACACCAAGCCAGCTTCCTACACAAACAACTATCTTGGAAACTTTGTTCACTTTCTTTTTACTTCATTGAAATTTTGTATCATACCAGGCATAGTGTACAGTAATCAGAGAGCACGGACATCTGCAGGCAGGTATCACTGGAAAATACACAAGACAGCAAATAATAAACCATTAACAAACACAAAAACAGTGGCAACTGTATCAGTGAAGATCAAAGTCCCATGACAGGGGAGGGGAGGTGTTTGAAGCAGTTTTATCCACTAGCATCAGTCCGATTACCCTCTGTCTTTCATCTCGTTCCAGGTGGCCAGAGGGACCCCCTGCACCCTTCTAGGTTAACATGCAGTCTCTCCTGTGCTCCTCCCTCATCGATCTCCCTTCTGTCACACCCCTCTCACTCCCATACATCCATTCCATCCACACTACTATGGCCGGCCAATCAGGCGATTTTCAGGTATCCACCCTGGAGGAATCATCTTAGGTCACCATCGGAGGCCAAGCATTAGGCTCAGCTTCAGCCAGTTGTTCAGCCATCTCCTCCCTCTTCTCCAGGTATCACTCAGCATTCTTATCAGTTCTGACCATTTGCAGTCTCTTTTCTTCTTAGGTTCACTCCTGTAGATCTCCCATTTACGTAGCAAGCAGGGGCGGCTTGAACCCCATCCAGTGAATCCCTATTTGACACCATGCTAAGAGTAACCCCAGGGATGCAAGGCGGGTGCAGATCTTTGCACCAGTTCAAGGGGGTGGAAGAAGGCTAAGCAGGCAATGTCTAGGTGTGGGCTCCAAGTGAATGGCAGTGATCTCACCGATGTTTGCCAGAACCCCCCTCCAATAATCACAAAGGAGAGGGCAAGCCCAGGTCATGTGCGGGAATGTTGCAGGGCTGGTGTTACATCCCAGGCATTCCCTGTGTCATGAATATTCTATGTAGCCTCTGTGGGGAGAGGCATCTGCAGTGCAAGAAATGGGACTGTCATTTTAAATGTCACATTACTTGCAGCCTCCTTGATTTGTGTGCATACCCTGTCCCATTTGCGATCTGTCAGGGGATCAGTAAAGTCGTCGTCCCACAGTTGGCATGGGCATAAAGTGCCAGTGTGTCAATCTGGCTTGAGCACTGGATAATGATGCAAAATCAAGCCCCTGCTGCCTCCCACGTCCAGGGTAAGCGGCAGTGTCAGCTCTGCTGGGAAGCAGGGCCACATCTCTTAGACTGTGAGCAAGATTTTTGCATACTGCAGAAATTGACCTGGAGCAAGATTGAAGTAAAGGAAACAAAGGAGTTTCCTTGGAATAGATCCCCAAGGATCTGCATCCCCTCTCTGTCCACTGGCCAATGTCCATTATCGTGTGACCCCTCGAGAGCATGCCCAGCCACCAAATGGGTAGCTGGCTGGCATAAGGTTGTCAACTTAGGACATGACTTGTTGCCACATCCCATGCCTCCACCACTCGTCACACAATGTGTAGACAGTTCCAGGAGTTTCTTGCCCCCCCAATAAATTTCAGGGGGATGGGTGACTTCTCAAGTAGTCTCCCCAGTAGTCATTTCTCCCAGCTTGGCCCTCCTCACACCAGAAACCAACTAGGTAGTATAGTTGCAAGTCAGGCACTCCCAGGTCACCTCTGTCAAGGTCCAACTTCAGATCCTCAAGTCTCACTCAACACCTCTTCCTTGCCCACTCTAGAGAGATCAGAAGGCAGTCGAATGCTGCAAAAGTAGTGCGAGAAATGGTGCAGAAAGTATTCAGGAGGGCATAGATGCACCGTGGGGTAGCACCAGTTTGCTCAGTGCCACTCGTTCCAAAATTAAGAGGGGCAGGGTATTCCAGAAGGCAATAAAGGAGTCCGGACTGTGCATCACCCTCCCCATGTAGAGCTCATATGACCGCTCTGGTGCATGGGCTGCTCAGATTCCCAAGTATCAGAATGCTGTCACCTCCCAAGGTGCTCCCACCTCCGGTAAGACATCCCTGACTGCACACTCCAGCACCGCCAACGGTAGCACAACAGTCTTCTGTATGTTCAGCCAGAGGCCAAATACAGCCCTGAAGGTAGCCATCATCTACAGGAGAAGAGAAACAGTCAAACCAGATTGGCGCCGATATATACAAGTGTTTTGTCTGTGTACATGGACACAATATGCATGGCCTGACCAACCAAATGCCCCAGTCATCTAAGGGTGTCCAGAGATATATTGCTTGTGGCTCCATGGCTAAGGCGAATAGCAATGGGACAGTGAGCATCCATGCCTAGTGCCTCTCGCTATCTGCATGGGGTCAGAGACCACAACACCACCCTAGCCGTTGGTACTTGTTACAAATGGGGTCTCTAGTTGGCAGTCGGATTTCACCCTGTCCAAGAAGGGACCCTCACTCTAGTCAGGACAAGGGAGATACCCAGCTCAGATAACCCCTGTTCACACTCCTTGGTAGCTTGGCACGAGTAGTCAGGTTTATCTCAGAAGCAATGTGTAAAGCATTTGTGCATAACACACAGTAATAAAGTGAAAACACTACAAAAGGACACCACACCAGTTTTAGAAAAATAGCCAATATTTATCTGTGTAAAAAAGACGAAAATTAGAAAAATCTATCATACAGTAATAAAGATAAGAATTTTGCAAGAATTAACTTAAAAATACAGTTCCATGAAGTCGATAGCTCCGTCTGGGGCTATCACGGAGTCGTAAACAGCAAATCAAACACTTCAGACTGACCGCAGGGTTGCAGGCCAGCTACGGTGTCGGGAAGACCCGCAAACAGTACCTTGGAAATGTAGGACATTGTGATCCTCGCGATGAGATCTGGAGTGCAGTGTTGCTGGCATTGGCAGGCATCTGAGGGTATTGGTTCCGGAGGTCAGTGTAGGGGTTGTCAGGCCCTTGAAGTCTCATGAGTTGCAGATCGAACTCCGGGCTGATGAGGAAGTCAGGTGCGCTGGCGCTGATGGCATGAGGGCTGTGGTGCGAAGCGGGACGATGCGACGTGCAGTGCCCACAGATCACGGTGCAGGCAGCGGCTCGGTGACGCCGTCCTGCAGCGTCAGTGAGACCAAGGCTGCGGTGTGAAGCGGGGTGGTGCAACGTGCGGTTGCTCCAGGTCATGGTGCAGGCAGCGCCGCTGCTGAAGCGCTGTTGTCGGTAGGCCCAAGGCGGCAGTGCGGCATGGGGTGGGCTCTGTGCGATTCCCATGGGTCGCGTTGCAGACAGGGGTGTCTGTTGATGACACTGGAGTCGATGCCGCTGGTGTCAGAGGACTGGGGCTGTGGGACTGGACGGTGCGTTGTGTACCTCACAAGCAGTGTCCTCAGGCCGTGGTGCAGGCAGCGGCATCAGTGTCAGCGTAGAGCGTCATTGTCGAGGATGCCAGGGCTGCAGTGTGAGCAAGGCGATGTGGAGTGCGGGCCCACAGGTCATGGTGCAGTCAACAGCATTGTTGATGGCATTGCAGTGTTTTTGTTCTGTTGCAGCACAAAACGCCCAGTTCCCAGTGCTGTAGGCAGATGAACTGGCATGTTTGATATCCCTAAGACTTCCAACAGGATGCAAGCTCTACTCAAGCAGGATAGACAGAAAAGTCCAGTCTTTGTCCTCTTTAAGGCAGAATCAGCAACTGCAGGCCAACCCAGCAAAGTATACACAGCAAAGGGGCAGTACTCCAGCTCTTCAGCTCTTCTCCTTGGCAGAGTTTCCTCTTGATCCAGAAGTGTTCTTAAAGTCTGGGGGTTGGGTCCACTACTTATACCCCTTTCTGCCTTTGAAGTAGGCAAATTTCAAAGGGAAGTCTTTGTTATTGACAAGATCTTGCCTTGCCCAGGCCTGGCCCCAGACACACCCCAGGGGGGCGAAAACTGCATTGTGTGAGAACAGGCACATCCCTTTCAGGTGCAAGTGTCAACTTTTCCCTCCCCACTCTAGCCCAGAAGTCTCATCAGGATATGCAGGCAACACTCCAGCTCCCTTTGTGTCAATATCTAGAGGGAATTTACAAATAGCCCAAATGCCATTCTGACCCGGCCATGGATTCCACAGGCAGGCAGGCAGAGGCACAGAATGCTTAAGCAAGAAAATGCCCAATTTCTAAAAGTAGCATTTTCAAACAGACAATCTAAAAACCAAAAGATGTATTTTTAAATTGTGAGTTCAGAGACACCAAATTCCATATCTCTATTTGCTATCTGCTCCCAATAGGAAATTGCACTTAAAAGATCTTTAAAGGCAGCCCCCATGTTAACCTATGTTAACATATGAGAGAGATAGGCCTTACAATAGTGAAATACGAATCAGGCAATGTTTCACTATCAGGACATGTAAAACACACCAGTACATGTCTTACCTTTTAAATACAATGCACCCTGCCCCTGGGGCTACCTAGGGCCCACCTTAGGGGTGCCTTACATGTAGTAAAAGGGAAGATTTGGGCCTGGTAAGTGGGTACACTTGATAGGACGAATTGGCAGTGCCAGACTGCACACACAGACACTGCAGTGGCAGGTCTTAGACATGTTTGCAGGGCTATTCATGTGGGTGACACAATCAGTGATGCAGGGCCACTAGTAGCATTTGATTTACAGGCCCTGGGCACACATGGTGCACATTACAATGGACTTATTAGTAAATCAAATATGCCAAACATAGATAAACCTATCACCAATACAATTTACACAGGGAGCACTTGCACTTTAACACACTGATCTGCAGTGGTAAAGTGCGCAGAGACAATAAACCAGCAAAGACAGATCTGAAATAATAGGAGGAAGAATGCAAAACGTTTGGGGATAACCCTGCAAAAAGGGCCATTTCCAACAGTGCCTCACATAAAAGCTACACCCAGCGCATGAACTTCGGACCAAAACCCATCCAGGGCAGTACCTCCCAGAGATACTCTCACCTCAGGGAGCCGAAGAACATTTCAATGGAGATAGCCATGAGGGCTCCCTCCTTCGGTGTCCCCCTGACTGAGAGCATAACATGGGATAAATGCCTCAAGTTCATGTGTGTCCCTCTGCTAGGTATGAAACCACATTGGCCCTCGTGCCCCAAGTGCGGAGCCACCCCGTGGAGCCATGTAGCTAGGACTTTTCAAGAGGATTTTGCAGTCAATGTTGATCATTGACAATGGACGATAGCACCCCAGGTCTGTGGGGTCCTTGTACAGCTTAGGGATCATCACAATCTGTGATTCCGGTATAGAAGGTGGGAGGACCCCCATAGGGTTTGCCTCCGGGAGTGTCTCCAGCAACTTGGGGAGTCATTTTGCTTTGTGTTACTGGTACCACTCTACCCTGAGGCCATTGGGCCCTGGTGCTTTGCCTCCCTGTGCAGCTCCACTTCCAGTAGCGCATATTGTTCTTCCATCATTCTAGTCACTTCAACCTGATATGGAACACAGAAACCTTTCCCAGAGCTGCAGGGTTAGCATTGTTGTAAACAGTCGCCAAAGGCCTGTGGAGCAGTGCATTAGTTGTCATTTGTGTACATGCCACCTCTCCATCCGGGGTGGTAAGACTCAGGATCTGGCGGGGTTGTCTTTTGACAACCAGGTCAGTAAACAGCCTAGCCTATCTCCCACATGGTGTAAATACTGGCAGTATTCCTGTCTGGTAAATTTATCCCAGGTGTCACAAAGTGTCCTCCATGCTGTCATCATCTGATCACTCTCACCGCCCTGCCCCAAGTGTTTCTCTCCCTCCCCTAGCTGCGACTCTGGTTGGCGATTGATACGACAGATTCTAGGGAGGCATTTCCCTCTGTTACTACCTTTAGCAAGTCCCATTCTAGGCCCCTGGACTACCTGATTGCCAGTTTACTTCAAAGTTTTCAGCAAGATTCTTGCCTAGACCCTCGCAAAACTCAGCATTGCATGGCACGTCTGGGCTAAATCTCCATAATAGCACCCCAGACTGGGTCGAGGGTCCCTCGTCCCCCAACGCAAAGTCATCCAGAGCTTTGTACCCTGCCTTGGTGGATGCCTATCCATGTGTCCGTTGAGGACACAATTTAAACCCCCTACCCACAACAGTAGTGCACCCAGGTAGGGGAGGAGCAGCATTCTGACCAGGGTGTAAAAATCCCCGTAGTCTGTGTTGGGAGCATACACATTTAGAATGCAGACCTCCCTGCAATCGAGCACCCTCTGAATCAGGACGTACCGCCCTTCCACATCTGCCATGCAAGGGGTCAACCAAAACGGGACCCTAGGTGCTATGCAGATAGCCACACCTCTTGGATAGCTTGAGTAAGTGTTGGAATACATTTGTCCTCACCATTTCCTTCCCAGTTTCTGGGCCTCCCTGTCTCGCAGATGTGTTTCCTGTAGGAATGCAATGCGAAAGTTGTGGAGGGTGCGTGTTCTGTATTTACTAAAAAATGTGTTGAGGCCTCGCACTTTCCACATGACCAGTTTTATAGGGCCTGCATTGTCATGCTGTAATGCAGCTGCAGGACACCTCACCAATAAAGCCTAGGGGGCCTCTCACATGCCCCACCCTTCTTCATACCACCACCCCAGTCTCCTCCTTCCGATTCACTCTGCATTCAGCCACCATAAAATGACCGAACACACCATCCCACCCCCCCCCCCACAGGTATGCACCCAGCGGTGTATCCCAAACGTACATGCACAATTAAAGCCCTACATTTCAATCTCCCCTAACTGCAGCTTTGGCAAAAAACATGGCCAGGAAGTGTCACCTTGTCACGGTTCTTTGATTCAGTTTCCTCAGGTTTAAAAAAAAATTATTTTTGTAATTAAGAGTTAGCTTAAACCGACATTTACCTGGTATGTACTAATTGATGTAAAAACAAACAGCAGCTATAAACGAAATGGGTATATAACGTTTGGTAAAAAAAAAAAAGAACTACAATACCCATAATTCATTATAAAAGGTAAATGTCCATCATCATGAAATGAAATTTAAATGGTAGAACACATTTTGGTTGGTGTAAATTAGAATGTTAATAATCACAAATCAAGTATTAATGTTGAGGTTTAATAGATATTGTTTTGGTTTGGTTTAGTTTTATTTGTTTATTTTAATGAAATAGTCTGTTTTTCTTTAGATAGGTATATAAACATTGAAAAGGGACATCAATTTTAACACCTGTGATCAAGGTCGGACTGACCAAAATGCGTCGGGTGCTTTTGTAATGTTTGCGAATGATCTAAAAGCCCAGCATTAAAGTATTTGGAAACTTTACACCTTTGGAGTGCAGTTCTTTCCTTGCGAAGCTAAGGAATTTGTTTATATATATATATATATATGTATATATATATATATATATACATACTCCGGGACCTCGTATTTCAAAAGGTTAATTTATTTAGGCTCCATTAAAGTTGTTTTCGAGCGCAAAAACACCCGCCCTACGCGTTTCGGTCTGAAGGACCTTGATCACGGGCATATTATATATATATATATATATATATATATATATTTTTTATTTTTTTTATTTACACATATATGTACATATATATATATATATATATATATATATATATATATATGTAAGTGTTAAATAAGGCCTTATGACTTGTGAGAATGCAATTCATTTGATTGTCTTTTATCAGAAATCTTTTTTAGTTATGATATCCTCAAGTCTCTAACACTAATGATGTATTAAGCACCTTCGAATGATCTCCAGAATTCTGTTGACTTCGACTATCACAGGAAAATAGATTGTAAGAATGTTCCTTGCAGTTTTCGCATAACTTAAATTTTGTCAGAACTTCTCTATATCAAGTTAAATACAATTATAGTCTTTGAGCAATCATAATATTTATTATTTGTGGTAAACTTGGATGTTATTATTTTCTCCACATTACAGGAACCTTGCTGAATCTCTCTTTATATCATCGCAAATGACCTGTGAACCTTTTACCTGAATACTGAATTATTATTGGCTTACTTGACAAATTCTTCTCTTTCTTGGATATGGAACCGCACTGGAAACTCTACCTCAAGAAACATGCTCTCCTCACACACCTCCGAATCCCTGTCAAAACACAGTTGAAGCGCGCTGCGCATGAGCCGCGTGAGCGCATTATTAACTCAATCTCAAAGAATGAAAACACTAGACCTGCAAACCAGTGGTTGGATTACCTGGCGCCCATCTTGGATTTCTCTCAGAGTTCTTTCTTTGTAATGTCTGCAAAACAACTCGAAGAATAATCTGCCAACAAGGACATCGTTTTTTCCACTGCGGATATTTCTTGATCTGTAGGCCTTTCGCTTTTCTGTCATACCCCACGGGGTCAGGGTTTAACAACTTTGAGGGTTCTTGACTCACCTCTGCAGTGAGTGTGGAGAGTATGTTCTGGGTGCAATCCTGTGGGCACTAGAGGAGCCCCTGCAGTGCCCTGACCTACCCCGGTATCCACTTCAGCCAGGCCAACAGTCCTGCTAGGACTGCAACGTGCGGTGTATTACAATCCTGGCGGTCGGTGGTAAAGCAGCGGTAAAACCGCCAACAGGCCGGCAGTAAAAAAAAAAAAATTATAACCATGGCGAAACCACCAACATAGACAGCCACTTTAACACTCCGACTGCCATGGCGGTACAAACAAACAGCATGGCGGTCACCGCCAACAGACAGGCGGAAGACAATGTAACGCCCACACTATTATGACAGGCCAATCCGCCACCTTTACCGGGGCAGATTCAACGCGAACAAAAACACGGCGGAAACAGGACTTGGAAGGGAAAACACTCACCTCTACACACCCCACGGGGAACAAGGACGCCATGAAGCCTGAACTCCAAATACTCCCTGCGATAGTCTTCCTGCTCCTCTACCATGAGCACGACCAACGGCGGCGACGACCACGGTGAGTACAGCACCTACGACAAAGGGGAGGGGGGAGGGAAAAGAGAGTGACACACACACACGCAACACGCAACACCCCCACCCTCACCTACAACAACACACACACCAAACCATGCTGAAACATTACATTTAGACCCCACAACCCCCCATGGAAGAAGGCAAGGACAAAAGGAAATGATTGTAACCATTGTAATCAATAAATATCCATTAGTCAAAAATCTATATACACTATAAAGAAATATGTACACCAAGAATTAAAGTCCAGGTACTGCACCTATATAGTCCGTGGACCACTGGGCCCAAAATGCATAAGCGAGGCCCACACAATATACCCAATCGAAACGGAGAGAACACTGCAGGGGCATCAGATCAAAATAAACAAGGCACCTCAGGGGGAAGGGAAGGGAGCACCTCAGCCGGATGAGTGCACGACGCCAGCTTCACGAGGGGGCTCCATGCCCATTGATGTATCCTGGGTAGTGCAAAGCCACAGTCTCTCAAGTCTTTCCAGTGGGTGGGTTGCCCACTGCTTTATCCTGGGGAGTGCAAAGCCACAGTCTCTCAAGTCTCTCCAGTGGGTGCTTTGCCCACTGCTTTATCCTGGGGAGTGCAAAGCCACAGTTTCTCCAGTGGGTGGGTTGCCCACTGCTTTATCCTGTGGAGTGCAAAGCCACAGTCTCAAGTCTCTCCAGTGGGTGGGTTGCCCACTTCTTTATCCTGGGGAGTGCAAAGCCACAGTCTCTCAAGTCTCTCCAGTGGGTGGGTTGCCCACTGCTTTATCCTGGGGAGTGCAAAGCCACAGTCTCTCAAGTGGATGCCTTTCTCCACTGGTTCTGGAGGGGGCTTTCTGTCCAGAGTGTTTCATCCTGCCAAGGACTGAGGTAGTGGATGTGATACTCCACTGGTTCGGGAGGGGGCTTTGTGCCCAGAGTGCTTCATCCTGCCAAGGACTGAGGTAGTGGATGCCTTTCTCCACTGGTTCTGGAGGGGGTGTTGTGCCCAGAGTGCTTCATCCTGCCAAGGGCTGAGGTAGTGGATGTGATACTCCACTGGTTCTGGAGGGGGCTTTGTGCCCAGAGTGCTTCATCCTGCCAAGGACTAGGGTAGTGAATGCCTTTCTCCGCTGCTTCTGGAGGGGGCTTTCTGCCCAGGATGCTTCATCCTGCCAAGGACTGAGGTAGTAGTGTGATACTCCACTGGTTCTGAAGGGGGCTTTCTGCCCAGGATGCTTCACCCTACCAATGACTGAGGTAGTGGATGTGATACTCCACTGGTTCTGGAAGGGGCTTTGTGCCCAGAGTGCTTCATCCTGCCGAGGACTGAGGTAGTGGATGCCTTTCTCCAGTGGAGGGGGCTATGTGCCCAGAGTGCTTCATCCTGCCAAGGACTGAGGTAGTGGATGTGACACTCCACTGGTTCTGGAGGGGGCTTTGTGCCCAGAGTGCTTCATCCTGCCAAGGACTGAGGTAGTGGATGCCTTTCTCCACTGGTTCTGGAGGGGGCTTTGTGCCCAGAGTGCTTCATCCTGCCAAGGACTGAGGTAGTGGATATGATACTCCACTGGTTCTGGAGGGGGCTTTGTGCCCAGAGTGCTTCATCCTGCCGAGGACTGAGGTAGTGGATGCCTTTCTCCACTGGTTCTGGAGGGGGCTTTCTGCCCAGAGTGCTTCATCCTGCCAAGGACTGAGGTAGTGGATGTGATAATCCACTGACGGTGGGGCAACATGGAAGCTGCCCAGGCCCCTAGAACTGACCACCAGCCACGTACGGATGACCACTGGGGATGGCAGCCTTGTCTGCGGTGGTGCCACTGGCTCAGGTTGTCCCGGGGCCGCTGGCGGGGCTGGCGGCAGTGTCATTAGCGACGGTGCTTGCGGCGGTCATTGTTGCGGCGGTGCTTGCGTGGTCATTGTGGCGGCGGTGCTGGTGGCGGCCTCACTGGCTGCTGTGCTGGTGGCTGGCTCACTGACTGCGGTGCTGGTGGCTGGCTCACTGACTGCAGTGCTGGTGGCTGGCTCACTGACCGCGGTGCTGGCAGCGGTGTCAGTAATGGCGGTGCTGGTAGCGGTCTCACTGACTGCGGTGCTGGCGGCGGTGTCAGTAGCGGCGGTGCTGGTGGCGGGCTCACTGACTGCGGTGCTGCTGAAGGGCTCTGTATCTGGGCTGCTGGCGGCGGTGTCCTTGGCGGCGATGCATGTGGCGGTGCCGGTCTTGTCCACCGTGCAGGTTGGCGGTGACGTTGACTTGCCTTTCTGCTTCAGGCCCTTCACCACCCTGGATGCTGGTGCAGCTGTCTTGCCACTCCCCACACTTGTCTTGGCTGAGACCTTGGTGGCAGGTGTTGTGGCCTTCTCCCTCCAGGATGTGGACAGCTTTTTCTGTTTTGGGTGGGGGGGTAATGTCCTTGGCCTCGCTCTTTGGGACACTGGCAGCCCTGTTGCTTGGCGCACTCCAGAAACCGGGTATTGCTGGCACCACTGTGCCCAGTGATGTGGTGGCTGAGGTGCTGGGTTTGGACCTGGAAAGGCGGGCCCTAGGGGACGGACGGGGGGGAGGTGTAGGGAAGAGGTCAACATTTAAGAGGATACGTTTTTTTGACACACTGGGACGGGTAGATGGAGGGGGTTTGGGAGTGGAGGAAGAGGTAGTGGTTGTAGGAGGTGTTTGTTTGTTGACTTTGGGTGAAGGTGCATGGGCTGGAGGCTGTTGTTAGGTGGATGGCTGTTGGGTGGGTGTGTGACTGCGTTTGTATAGTTTGGGAGGAGGGCTCACAGACACACTGGTAGAGGACACTGGGGATGTGTAAATGGTAGTGGGGTGGTGAGTGCACTTGAGCAGTGTGTGGTGATGGGCGTGCTGGTGATGGAGGTAGTGGCTGAAGATGTAGTGCATGCAGGTGTGAGTGGAGACGTGACAGGGAGGGAGGAGGGAGACGTGGAGGAGGGGGACACAGTGGATGTTGGTATGTGTGCATGGGTATGATGCTTGTGTGAGTGCCTGTGGAATGTGTGGTGCTTATGTTTGCCAGAGCCACCCTTGTGTGTTGAGGTATGTGCCTGCTGGTCTGATGGTGTGCTTGGGATAGGCTGAGGTACTGGGGATTGGGTCTGGGTGGAGGAAGTTGGAGGGGGGAGGCTGAACACAGGGACAATGGCTGCCATCAGTGCAGAGGCCAGAGCCTGAAATGCTCGCTTTTGGGCTGCCTGGCCAGAATGAATGCCCTCCAGGTATGCATTTGTCTGTTGCAACTGCCTCCCTACACCCTGGATGGCATTCAGAAGGGTAGACTGCCCAACAGTGAGGGATCTCAGGAGGTCAATAGCCTCCTCACTTAGGGCAGCAGGGCTGACTGGGGCAGGGCCTGAGGTGCCTGGGGCGAAGGAGATGCCCACCCTCCTGGGTGAGCGGCCACGGGACACACGCTGAGGGGCTGCTTGGAGGGCGGTGCTGGTAGGGGGGGTGGTGGCTGTATCTGTAGATGCAGTGGGCATAGAGGGGTCCGCCACTGCAAGGGAGCTCCCATCAGAGGAAGAGTCGGTGTCGCTGGTCTCAGCTCCTGTCCCCGCCGTGGAACTCCCCTCGCCCTCCATCCCACAGACTCCGTTGTCTGGCCCTCCAGGGCCATGTGGGATGCAGCTCCCTCCTGTTCCGGTGGCACAGCTTCTCCGCCTGATGATGCTAATGCACACAAGAACTGGGAGACCACAAAAATGGGGGGGGGAGAAAGAAGAAAGACGTGTTCAGTGCATACAATACCACTACAGTCGGCGGACACTACAGACAGAGCAGCCCTCTGCACTACGCCATGCACTTGGAGTTCCCTAATTAATCACAGGGTCATGGGGTACATGGCCTATGCCCGATTGCTGCACACATGAAAGTCACAGGAGCCTGACTAGGTGTAGATGGCTCTTACCACTGGTGGGGATGGGGTGCCACTTAGCCTGCCTCACAAAGGATCCTTGCCTACAAAGCTATCCCTAGCCTAGGGGAACACACTGACCACCTCCCCCCCCAGACACCTCCAATGCGCGTAGAGTCAGCTGAATGTGAGTGTGAGTGCACTCACCCCTTGTGGCTGCTGTGATGTCCTCAAGCGCCCATCCAACTCCGGATACGCCACTGCCAGGATCCAGAACATCAGGGGGGTCATGGTGCGACGGGCACCCCTCCCACGTAGGGAGGCCATCCCCTTGCTCCAGCTGCGAATGCCCTCCCATCTTTTCCAGCAGTGAGTGCTCCGTCTGTGGTGGACCCCCAGGGTCCGGACGTCCTTGGCGATGGCACGCCAAATATCCTTCTTCTGGTGGGCGCTGACATCGAGGATTAGTACAGGGGAAAAGGAAGATCTTTACCCGTCCGGACCGTCATACTCATTGGCCCATGTTCCCACCCTTGCCCTGACGCACATACACTCACCGTCCGCTCATGCAACCCTCAGTCCTCCCCCCATGTATCTTCCATCCACACCACTCCAAACAGGCATTGCCCATACAGCATGCTCACAGTGTACTCACCTGTTTGTCTGGAGGACCCCAGAGTAGCGTGTACTGGGGGAGAACCCCATCCACTAGTTTATCCAACTCTTCCGATGTGAAGGCAGGGGCCCTTTCCCCAGACACATGAGCCATTGTCACTTCCAGGCTGAGGTCACAGCAGCACATGCATTGTAGGTCCTCTCCTTTTACTTACCTCAGTGTTGGCTGACTCTGTGCTCGCTGTTCTCATCCATAGGGCACGTCCGCTGAGGAGATGGCGGCATCCTCCGGTGTACAGACCGCTGGTGGACCTGTCGACAATGGAAGAGCGACATGTAATAGTCACCTACAGACTAGATCATGCCACAATCCAGGAACTGTGTGCCCAGTTGAAGCCAGACCTGATGTCAGCTATCCGCCATCCCACAGGAATCCCCCCTCTAGTGAAGGTCCTGTCAGTACTCTATTTCCTGGCAAGTGGGTCTTTTCAAACAACAGTGGCCATTGCATCAGGGATGTCCCAGCCTATGTTCTCCAACGTGTTGTCCAGAGTGTTGTCTGCCCTGCTGAAACACATGCGCAGCTACATAGTGTTCTCTCAGGTGGAGGATTTGCCTACAGTGAAAGGTGACTTCTATGCCCTGGGACATATCCCCACCATCATTGGTGCCATTGATGGTACACATGTGGCCTTGGGACCCCCCCGCAGGAGTAAACAGGTGTACAGAAACCGGAAGAGCTACCATTCTATGAATGTGCAGATGGTGTGTTTGGCTGACCAGTACATCTCCCATGTGAACGCCAAGTTTCCTGGCTCAGTGCATGATGCTTACATTCTGCAGAATAGCACCATCCCTTATATGATGGGGCAACTCCAGAGGCACAGTGTGTGGCTATTAGGTGAGGACATGGACCCTATACTGTGTGAATAGTTGTCTGAGTCTGGGGTTGTCCCTAGGGGTTAGTGTGTGTCTAACAGTTGTCCCTCGACATTTGCAGGTGACACTGGGTACCCCAACCTGTCATGGCTACTGACCCCAGTGAGAAATCCCAGGACAAGGTCAGAGGAACGCTACAATGAGGCACATGGGCGAACTAGGAGGATTATTGAAAGAACCATCGGCCTCCTGAAGGCCAGGTTCAGGTGCCTTCATATGACAGGTGGTTCCCTCTACTACTCACCAAAGAAGATGTGCCAGATCATCGTGGCCTGCTGTATGCTGCACAACTTGGCTTTGCAATGACAGGTGCCTTTTCTGCAGGAGGATGGTCCCTCATACACAACCTCACCAACCTCGGACTCAAACAACTGGTCACCGCACCCACCCACTCAGCAGGACACACGCTCGACGCAATTTTCACCGCAAGCCAACACATAGCCTACACCCACACCACCGAACTCCTCTGGACTGACCACCACTGCGTCCACTTCTACTTCACCAAACCCCCCCACACACTACCATCAACATACCACCCCCTACCGCATGTGGGACAAGATCCCCACAGAACGACTGAACTTCCAACTGGCCCATAACCCCCCCACGCCAACGACCCCAACACAGGTGCACACAACCTCTCCAAATGGATCACTGCCTGTGCAGACACACTAGCCCCCCTCAGAAAACACATCGCCTCCCTCAACATCAAGAACGCCCCATGGTTCACCCCTGAACTCCAAGCGCAAATGCCGCCAAGCTGAGAAAATATGGCGACTAGAACCTTCCACAACCAAATTCTCCACCCTCAAAACCACCATTCGCACCCATCATCAACTCATACGCACCGCCAAAAGAGATCACTACAAGACACGCCTTGACAACAACTCTCAAAACAGCAAAGAACTCTTTACCATCATCAATGAACTTGCCAAACCCAAAGCCAGCAACATAGACCCCACACACACACACAGCCCCTATGTGACGCCCTTACCAACCACTTCCTCCACAAAATCCTGGACATCCACAACAGCTTCATACCACACACACCCACCACACACACCCCTCACTCACCCAACCCAAACCCCACTCATGACCCCCCACCACACTCTCCACCTGGACCCCCACCACACACAAAGAAACTGAAAAAACCATGAACTCCATCCACTCCGGTTCCCCCTCCGGCCCCTTCCCACATCGCATCTACAACAAAGCTAGCCCAACCATCGAACCCATACGCTACAACATAATCAACTCCTCTTTCGACTCCGCCACCTACCCAGACCCCTGGAAGCACGCAGAAATCACCGCTCTCCTAAAAAAAAAAAAAAGCCGACCGGGAGATCCTCTCCAACTACCGCCCCATCTCCCTCCTCCCTTTCCCCGCTAAGGTTGCAGAGAAATTAGTCAACACCCGCCTATCCCTCTTCCTCGAAGCAAACAACAATCTTGACCCCTCACAATCCGGGTTCCGCAAAAACCACAGCACGGAAACCGTCCTCATCGCATGCACTGACGACATCAGGACCAAAGTCGACAAAGGCGAGACCGTCGCACTCATCCTCCGAGACCTCTCCGCAGCCTTTGACACTGTCTGCCACCACACACTCCGCACACGCCTCCACAACATAGGAATTCACCACAAAGCCCTAGACTGGCTCACCTCCTTCCTCACCGACCGGGCCCAGAGAGTCCGCCTTCCACCCTTCCACTCCAACACTAACAAGATCACCTGCGGAGTCCCCCAAGGGTCCTCCCTCAGCCCCACACTCTTCCACATCTACATGATTCCCCTAGCCAACATCCTCCGAGCACACAGAATCACTATCCTCTCCTATGCAGATGACACCCAACTCATCCTCTCCCTCACCCGCAACCCCACCACCGCCAAAACCAACCTACACGCCGCTCTCCTCAACACCGACAACTGGATGACCACTAACCACCTCAAGCTCAACTCAAACAAAACTAGGATCATCATCTTCGGCCCCAACAAAACCACATGGGACGACTCCTGGTGGCCCACCGCCCTAGGCCCGCACCCACCCCCGCAAACCACGCAGGCAACCTCAGCATCATCCTTGACCCCTCCCTTTCCAAGACACAGCAAATCAATGCTCTAACCTCCTCTTGCTTCCACACACTCCGCACTCTAAAAAAATCCTTCAAATGGATTCCCCCAGAAACCAGAAAGACAGTCACCCACATGCTCATCAGCAGCAGACTGGACTACGGTAACGCCCTCTACGCCGGCACCACACTCAAACTCAAACGCAAACTCCAGAGAATCCAGAACACAGCTGCACGCCTCGTCCTTGGCCTCCCCGCCACGAACAAATCTCACCACACCTCAAATCCCTTCACTGGCTCCCCATAGACAAGAGAATCACATTCAAGATCCTCATCCACCGGCCCAACCTACCTCAACGAAAGAGTTAACTTCCACACTCCCACACGCAACCTCCGATCAGCCGACCTCGCCCTAGCCACAGTCCCCTGCATCCACCGCACCACCTCAGGAGGCAGGTCCTTCTCCTTCCTCGCCCCCAAAACCTGGAACTCCCTCCTCACCGACCTTCGCAAAACCAAGGACCTCCTGGTCTTCAGAAAGAAGCTCAAGACATGGTTGTTCGATCAGTGACCCTCCCTGTCCCCCCTGTTTTCCACCCTCCCTGCGCTTTGAGACCCTCACAGGTGAGTAGCGCGCTCTACACATTTTTTGATTGATTGATTGATTGATGGTCCAGAAGGAGGTCTTGTGGCAGCTGTGGAGCCTGTGGACAGTGAAGAAGAGGAGGCAGAAGAAGAGGACATAGACAACAGAAACACTGTGATCCAGCAATACTTCCAGTGAGACACAGATAAGAAGACATCACTGCCACCTACATTTGGTAAAATTGTTAGACCTATCATCTGTCTGTCACTTTCACCCAGTGTATGGACCCTGATTTGTCACTTTGCCTTTCAATTTCACAGATGTGGGTCCCACTGTGTGACCTCTGCTATGTTACCTCATGGACTAGAGCTGTGTGACATAGGTATGTAGAGATTAGAATGGACATTTGGTTTTTCCTCAGTTATTGCAAATACACAATTGTGAAATCACAGACTGACTCCAGATTGTTTTGTGATTCAATGGTGTTTATTTCAGTGCAAAATAGTGGAGGGGGTTATAAAATGGGCAGGGGTGATGGTGGAGGAATGTCCATGGCAGAGTCCAGTCTATTTGTCTCACAGGTGCATTGTCCAAAGGGGCATAGGAAGTGGAGCAATGGCAGTTTAAGGATGGACAGGGTGACAAAGTGGGACAGAAGGATGACATTCAGGGTGGTCTCATTTCTTGGCGGGGGTCTTGGCATTGTTCTCTGTCTTTGTCCCGGATCTCAGGGACCGCTTGCGGGGTGGTTCTCCATCTGCAGGGGGTGGGGTGCTGGTGTCGTGGTCCTGTGGCGGTGCCTCCTGTCCACTAGCGCCGGCGGAGGTGGTGGGCAGTTCATCGTCCAGGCTAGTGTCAGGGGCCCCTTGTTGTGCCACAGTGTCCCTCCTGGTGTTAACAAGGTCCTTCAGCACCCCTACAATGTTGCCCAGGGTGGTGTTGATGGACTTGAGTTCCTCCCTGAACCCCAAATATTGTTCCTCCTGCAGCCGCTGGGTCTCCTGAAACTTGGCCAGTACCATTGCCATCGTCTCCTGGGAATGATGGTACGCTCCCATGATGTTGGAGAGGGCCTCGTGGAGAGTGGGATCCCTGGGCCTGTCCTCCCCCTGTCAGACAGCAGACCTCCCAGTTTGCCGGTTTTCCTGGGCCTCTGTCCCCTGAACCGTATGCCCACTGCCACTGCCCCCAGGTCCCTGATGTTCTTGGGGTGGTGGGTTTGCCTGGGTTCCCTGGAGTGGTGGACACACTGCTGCTTGACGTGTCCCGGGGACAGAAGGATGGGCCCGCTGGGTGGGTGCTGTGGTGGTGTTTCCTGAGGGGGGAGACTCTGTGGTGGCATGGGAAACCGACTGTCCTGAGGTCCCAGATGGACCGGGCTGGTCATCTAGATCCAGTTGGACAGAGCTGCTGTCATCACTGTGGGCCTCTTCTGTGGGGGGAGTGGACATGTCTGGAACCTCCTGTCCGGTGACGTTGGGTAGGGGTCCTGCAGGGGTGTAAAGGCATGATTATTGCATCTGTGTGTGCCATGGTGTGCAATGGGTGGGTGACCCTGTACCCCAGTGCTTACATTCTTGTGTAGGACCTTGTGTGATAATTGTTTTGGGGTCTGTGTGGGTATCTGTAGTGGACATGATTTGGTGATGGGTGTCCATGCTCTGTTGTTGCATGCAGGGCTTGGTGTTGGGATGTGTGGTTTGTGATAGTGGGACATATGTGAGGAGTTGGAGTGATGGAGGTGAGGGTGAGGATGGGGGTATGTGATAGCATGCAGGTAGGGTATAGTATATGGTAGTTAAAGATTTGGCTTACCAGAGACCATTCCTCCAGCTACTCCTGCGAGGCCCTCAGGATTCAGTATAGCCAAGACCTACTCCTCCCATGTTGTTAGTTGTGGGGGAGGAGATGGGGGTCCGCCACCAGTCCTTTGAACCGCAATGTGGTGTCTTGAGACCATGGAACGCACCTTCCCCCGTAGGACGTTCCACCTCTTCCTGATGTCATCCTGTGTTTTTGGGTGCTGTCCCACTGCGTTGACCCTGTCCACAATTCTACGCCATAGCTCCATCTTCCTAGATATGGTGGTGTGCTGCACCTGTGATCCGAATAGCTGTGGCTCTACCCGGATGATTTCCTCCACCATGACCCTGAGCTCCTCCTCAGAAAACCTGGGGTGTCTTTGCAGTGCCATGGGGTGGTGTGGGTGATGTGTGAGGTGGTGTGTGTTGTGATTTGTGGGGTGATGTTTAGGGGTGTGTGTTGTTTTGTGCATGGATGTGTATGAATGATGGTGTTGTGTGCCTCTGTATGCTGGTGTGGTCTTTGCTTTTCTGTCTCTCTGCTTCTTCCAAATTTTTCGTTGTAAGGGTTTGTGGGTAATGTGGGTGTGTGTTTTATAGTGGTGTGAGTGTGTGGGAGTGGTGTGTGTGTATCAGGTGTGTGTATTTCGATTTGTCCAATGTGGTTGTGTTTTGTAAATGTGTGTATTCTGAGTGCGGCGGTGTGTACCACCAATGGAATACCGTGGTTGAAAGACCGCCGCGTGGATTCGTGGGTCGTGATAGTGTGGGCGTATTCCTGTTGGCGTGGCGGTGGAGGTTTTGTTATCTCCAGTTTATCACTGACCTTTGGTGTGGCGGACTTGTGTGGGTGTCTAGATTTTGGCAGATTCCGAGCTGTGGGTCGTAATAGCTGCGGCGGAATTCCGTGGCCGCGGCGGTGTGTTGGCGGTCTTCTGCATGGCAGTAAGCGGGATTTACCGCCAATGTTGTAATGAGGGCCATAATGACTGTGAGTAAACACCAGCAGATGAGGGGTCGCAGCAGGCGCAGAGGTAAAGCTTGCAACTCACTATATGTGCTTCCCCGCCAAAGTGTCCACGTCGCACAGCTCACATAGGTGATAAGGGGCTGCAAATACCCCCGATCCAGCTTCCTACACATGGGGGAGACCCAGCTAGTAACCTCCAGTCAATTGCCCGAAGACTTCTTCCGTGTGCTCACATGCCCCCAGTTACCAGGGTGTGCAGCACCCTTCAGGCAGTCCCAGGAGCCAAGAGGCATGCTCGCCAGTTCACTTATGGATGGGTTCGCCAGGTCCTCAGTTGCCACACGGTCACTGTTGCTACCATGGCCCTTGCCTCCTCTTGTTCAGTGTGGCAGACCTCAATGTCTAGTAGGCCATCTTTTCGCACCACAATTTTCCATGCAGACTGTGTATTGACATATGACCCCCGGGACCTCCATCCCCGGTTCTGCAGCTGGTGTCTCGCCAACCTCTATCCATCTGACAGGTGTCCCACAGCAGACGTGGCACAGGTGTCAAGATGCACCTCCATTCAGCTCTATGCCTCATTCAGGGAGTCAAAGAAGACGGCCCAAGCCCCCTGCAGGACCTTCAGGCATGTGGCGAACAGCAGCATATAAAGCAGCACCGCTGGGTTCTTCTGAGTTGCCTGTCTTTGCCCATGCTCAGCTGCCAGCATGCCATCGCTAGATTTTTCCTGCACACAAAACACACAGGTAGGCTCTGAGGCAGCACATTGTGAGGGGTGCCTCAGGTTCTCCCAGGTCCACCTATGTCCTAAAGGCTTGGGCACTTGCCAGCCTCCTCCCCACAAAGGTGGTGGGGCAAAGAGCTTGCAGCGAGTTAGAGATGTAGTAGTGTGTCCACCAGAGCAGTCAGGGGGCCCCCACAGCAGTAGGACCAGCATCTGGGAGATGATCATAGCCAATGGGGAGGCCAATAGGAGTAACGGGAGGGTCCACTGGGAGAAACTACAGCCCAAGGGGCCAGCTAATGCTGGCCTTTCTACAGTCTCTTGAGGTAGGTGACCGCTACTGCCCCCCTTCTGACTATCAGTGTAGGCTTGCCTATGGTCAGCCAGAGGGATCCTGTAGAGCCGCTGCCCACCCAATAGCAACAACGATGTGGGCCTTCTCACCTCTTCCAATTACCCTCCAGGGGGCCTCCTGGCAACTCCACTCAGCCCTATCTTGGGGGTGGACTCAGCGATATCTTGGGGGGTTGTGTCCTGGGTTCTGCTCCTTCACCTGGGCCCTTCATGGCCCCCCACCTCAATTTCCGAAGGAGGCAGGAGAAATTTGCCCCTGCTAGGGAGTCCCACAGGGCCCAGCCTGTGTGTAGACCTCCAGGCCACGCCAGTGTGGACCGCAGCTCATCTCTGCCAGATCTGTGGGTTGGCCCAGGCCCTGTGCAGGGGGCCTGATCAGCCGCCTGCCGTGTTCTGAGAGTGCTCCCTCGAATCAGCTGTCTCCGCAACCCCCATGAGAGGCTCCATCCAAGAAGCAGCAGAGGAGTCACTCTCTTATGCGGTTTGTCTCCTCCGCTACCATGTTAGGGATCCGCTGGGCCATAGTGAGCTGTGGGTGCTCACTATGTCACCAGGTTGACCAGCAACAGCCCCATTATTGCAGGGATCTGCTGCATATGGTGCGCATGTTCAAAGCACCCTGGCAGGCTCTAAGGCACAGAATGAGGGAGGATTTCAAAAACAGTCTGGAATCTGGCTCTTCGTAAGTGCTGGCAGCCATCTTGCCAGCTACGCCCCCCACTTATTAACTTTTAACATTGAAAGCATTGGCTCCAAAACAACATGTAAAGTTATATTGTCTAACACAAGAATGGGACTAGCTCAGAAAAAGGACCACTTAATATACATACACATCTTCTTCAATAGAGCACAATTAAAACGCAACATATTAGTACTATGCTTAATAGAACAAATGCTCCCAGATGCTGAATATTCATATAGCTGAGTACCATTGCAAACGCATGACCAGGGAGTGCAGGGATGCCTGTGGAGGCCTAGCTCAGAGAGGTTTGTTGAAAAAAGAAAAAAACACATGACCTCTCTGGAACTTCTTTCTGTGGTGCAGAGGTCTTTGAATTCACTGAAAAATGCTGAAATTCCAGAGTGTGAAAGAAATTAGGGAGGCGGTGCTGGTCTTCTCCTGTGAAGCCAGGGAGAGAGATGCTCAGCACAAGGGGCGAGAAAAAGAATTGTAGGATGCTTACTTTGACAACACTTAGGTTGCGTGGGCTGCATTTAACTGCAGCAGTCAGAGAAAACGTTGAAAAGGATATGTTTTATTCTCTTTTATTCATTTGAAGTTAGCAGGAGGCAAGATGTAGGTATTTATGTTGCACGTGGATGAAAATGATTGGATGGGGAAGAGTAGAAATGAGATACGAGACAACAAGAATGGTGGGAGTTGGAAGGGAGGTTTAGGCGGAAGCACACAAGGAAGTCTCCAAGTGAGGAGTTCCTGACAAGTAGGCACTGGTGGAAGAATAGCAGGGCCCAATCAGAAAGAGATGGTAAAGAGGCTATGCTCCACAGGAGGGACAAACACAAGCCAGACAGCCTAAATCAAATGAAGCTAGGGAATGGAAAGCAAACAAATGTGGGTGACAAAAGGTAAAGCCAATGGTAAGCAGTGGGCAGAATGCTTTCCAAGGTAAGCTTCCAGAATGTCCCCAATATATCTTTGCAACAAGACAGCTTTGCTATCTGGTAGGCTTCAACCTAAATAGTTCCTTAAATGTTAAGCGCTTTGCTATAACAGTGATACAATTATTCTATGTATACTTAGAAACAACTCAAAACATCAGCATATTCCTAAGTAATGCTGGGCTAGGTACACTAAACTAATAACTGCATAACCTACCTGTGACCTTGGTTTTGTTAAAAATGCTCCAGTGAACGACTTTTCTTAATGGTAATCGTATCAAATGTAATTGAAAGCTCAACATATTTTCCAAGTATCATAATGTTAGATAATAGAAATGAATCATCTTTGATAATAGTCTGTTGATCAAACTGATAGCCCTTGCTTTAAAATAAGATGCAATGTTTGCATTTTATACTTATAGCAAACTGGTACTCACTTAAACATGAATCTATCAATTATTCATCAGCTACCTAACATCTAGCATAGGGAGAGATGCAAAAAATTAATACCTGCAACTTCAATTTGTATGTTCATCAACCATATCCACAACTTGCACCGCAAAGCTTCAATACCAAATGGCAGACACACAACTTTACTTTAAACAAATATTTTGTATTGGCTTTTTCTTACCTTAAGCCGTAGAAAATTGCCTTTTCATTGTTTGTATATTTTCACATGGCTGTCCTACAGTTTTCAAATCAGAATCAAATGGCTAAATAGGAAATAATTTGTGATGCAATGTAAAAGAAAGTAAAAATATTCGTGGAGGGAAAGAAGAATAGATAAATAAATTAACATTGCCCTGTGTTCTGACTCTGTATGGAAATAATGGATAACATTACATCTAATGGATGAATTCTTTATACAGCGTTTACATCTTGGAAAGGACAAAAGTGCTGAGGGGCATATTTATCATAGTGTTGCTCACATATGTGCCACGCAAGGGAGCACAAGGGCAACGCAACACTAAAGGCAGATTTATCAAGCCACACAAGGCCATCTTGTGTGACCTTGCACGGCTTGATAAATCTGGAGTAACACAAGGCAGTGCAAATCACTGCCTTGCATTACTCTGCCCCAGGGAGGCATTCCAGGAGAGGAGTGTGGGTGTTCCCATGTATCCACCCATAGATTTTGTCACATTCACAGATTTACTAGTGGTAGACCTAGGAATGTGTGAAATTGCTAATACTCTCCAGGGGAGGTGTAACGATGAGATATATGATTATTTCTCCTCTTTTTCCTTTTCCATGTGTGCTACATTCTAGTATTTTTATATGCAAATATAGAAGGAACAGAAAGTCACAATTTGCTTGTCTACATATAGGACAGAGCATTGTTATGCAAACCTATAAAGACATATTTGAATATGCACTGTGATGCATTGGCAAAAAAGTTTCAATCTTCATAACTGTTGATCCATAAGTGATAAGGGGAATTAATTGTGTGTTAATAGCTGTAACAGTTGGACCAATAGCTTCACCTCCGTATTTCTTGTAGATGTGTTTAATGCTGCCCATGGAGCATTTATTAGAAAGACCAGTGATATGATTAGACCAATTTAAAGTTTTATTTCCAAACCTAGATAGTGATAGGATGCAACTGTGTCAAATTTGCTGTGATTTATCTTCTTAATTTTTTTTGTTGCAATTCAGCCCAAGCTGGTTATTTTAGTTTTGTTCATAGCCGGTTGTTTCAATGCTTTGGGGAGATCAGCACTATATAGATACAAAAAGCAGTGGGGCTAATATGCATACTTGTTTACATCCACTGTTAGTTTTGATTTTTGTGTCAAGCCATTCCCATCACAGAGTTTCATCTGCGCGCAAACATCTGTGTATAATTGCACTATTAAGTGTAGTAGACTTTGGTCGAGTTCCCAAGAAGATAACTAAGGCCAGAGCTTCCTCTTCTTCACTCTGTCAAAGGCAGATGAATAATCTATGAAATGCACATATAAATTATTTCCTTTTATATGAAGAACCTTGTAGGCCAAACAATATTTGTCTCTGATACTACCTAGTGTTGAGCATTGTTTGCAAAAACCTGTTGTTTAGAATTTCATTAAATGATTATCAGTTGTCCGTATGGAAAGAAAATTTGCCAGATGTTTGGCAAAAATTCTGCCTTCGATATTTCTTAAGGCAATCGATCTGTAATTTTTTGGTTTGTTTTTCTGGTCCTTCTTATATATTGATTGTCAAATTGGACCTTTTCATGAGAGGGAGGGTATTGGCCATTTGAATCACTCTCCTAAAGAGAACCATTACGATTTTGCTCCATCTTTTAAAATCTTTTTTAGGATGGAGGCTATAAGTGATGATGTACTACATACTATAATTTTGGCTCTGTCTTCATCGCTAAGATCATGTTTTTTTAATGGAATTCACTTTTTGATCATTGCTGTACTCGTTTTCATGAGAGCAGTATAGTTTGGTGATAAAGGCTTTCTAGTTTTTACAGGTAATGCAACAACTACCTTTTGTCTTATGATTTTTGTTCTACATCCTATCAGAGACCAAACGTTGCAACTGATTTTTCGAGTGATTGCTTCCTGAAGGTCAGTCCATGTTACTTATTAAATGTGGTATTTTATGGCATGAATCCTCTTTTACAGTTCCCCTTTTAGGTGTGTGATCAATTTATGTCTTTGGTTCGATTCTGGAAGAAGTATAGTATGCCTTAATTCTTTTTAAAAAATGCACCTAAGATTCTGTATTCTAATAACTGATATAGATAGAGTTTTACCTTGTTAGTTGTTGTATGCATGTGGATGTTAAGACGTTAGAAATTTCTGATGCAAACAGATTCCAAAACTCGATCCAGCAATTTAAACGAATATCAGATAGAGTATGCAGGATTTCTTTCATGAAGTTCTGATTCCATGATTTCTTACATTGGAATCTAAGTCTGCAATCCCATGACAAGGAAGTGCAGGGATCAGTTTAATCAGAATTATGGGTAGGTATTTGAAGCACTACGATATATACTTCTCAGTCTGCTGAGATCAGGATAAATATATTGCTGATGTCAGGATGCACAATTGTGATTTGTATGAGCCCTAGTTTGCTCATGAGAAAAAAAAACTGAACTGTGCAAGCTAACACTCTTGTTCTGAGTCAAATTCCTGTCAGCTTTCAGCTCTTGCACAATCTTCAGATTGTCTGCATCACACAAATCTAGCCAAATTCTGCATTTTATGATTTAACAAGCTTTCTATTAGCTTGGTTTAGCGTTACTGCCCTCTGCCCATGAATTTACCCCAGTTCAACGTCCATTAACTTAGAGCAAGTTAAGCACCTTATCACCTATTCATGTACACCAATTCTAAAGTGTATCCACTCACCTCTATATTTATATCTTCAACATGTCTTCTTGCTTCTGACTAGATCGCCTTTGGCATCTGTAATGAATATCAACAATTATTTTGATTCTACTTAACTCCCAATCACATGTATGAACCATTTAGTCCTATGACATTGTTTGGTCTTACAAAATGACACTAGTTTTAAAACACTTCAGAATACTGCTTCTAATCAATGCATGGAAACAAGAATACAATAGGATGTTAAGCCACAATCCCTTGATTGAGGAAACAAAATCAACATGATTCTGTTGTACTTATTTATTTCGTTCACTGAATTTAGTTGCATGTGCATAGCCCCTCTCTCCCGTTTCTCTTGGAACGTTCAGTTCACGTGCAAAAGCATAAAGTATATTTACCTCCCAAGGTTGTCTTCAGGTGATAGGAGATCAGCCCTGGATACAGGCGGTTTAGCTGCTGTGAAGGGCGTCTCCAAACACTAGCATGCATGTCCCCCCTCTAGCGTTATCTATTTATAATGACACCTGGTTAAATCTTGACACGGTGGGTGTGACGTAGGTCATTGTTTCAATATCCGTCTCTTTCCCACTTTATACAGAACTGTCTTCTGAAAGCACTCTCAGATGTGGCATACTATGAAATATCCCGCCTAATGTCTTAAGAAAATTGGAGAAAATGATGAATAATTAAACGCGTTGGCAAATAACATTTGTCAAGCGTGGGTACACAATTATTCTCTGAAAACAGAATAATTCCATATACCTATAATGTAGTTTAGTTTTGTATGAGTTATAAACCTGTACTTTCACAACCATTCCAAAGACTGGATAGTAATGTGAAATCTAGCACAAGGCCAAGAGGAGGCAATGGGCTACTGTCCCTGGGAACCGAAATACTAAGAACAGACAAGATGGTGATGCGCAAGGATTCTTCTTTTTGCCCCGATTCACAAAGGTGTTTTGGACGAAAGACCTATAATAACGAACAGAAAAATTAAGTAACACTTGTATTTTACCTAAAAAAAAATATCCTTTCTAAAAGCTCGAAGTAAATCAAATCTAGCTCCCCAACAAGGTGTGTTTTCCTACCTGAAAGTTTGTTGCTTCTTTGCTGAAGTCTTTATTGGCCCTTCGATAAAGGCATGAGTGTAAATGAACAGCTGATTCACACAGGAGGAAAGACGGTCCATTAGGCAAACAATGTGAATTTGTCATTTAGAGGAATGTGTTCAATAAAATGGCCCCGCACAGTATACTAATAACCATTTACCCATAGTTGCATAGCAAAAACGGCCCAGAATTAATCATGCCTGCCGCTGCTGGTGGACCTGTGACAAAATATGATTGCCCAGCATGCATAATGCCATCACTGTTGTTGTGCATGAGGGAGAAACTTTGTGCCACCCTTAAAGAAACTTAACCAATCACTGTATGGATCGATAATAAAGCTCTACCGTAATCGGTTAAGTTCTTTTATTATCCAGCCCCCACACTGCCTCCAAGCATGAGTCCAAGGGGAGAGGCTAACCTCACTGCATTCAATCCTGAGTTTGCTCCCATTTAGCTTCAGGTAGAACAAGCATCTGCAATGCACTGGGATCTCGCATTTCTCCGAGTTACAGCTATTAGCAGTTGTAAACTCCCAACCGGATTTTTCTTTCCAAATTGAAAGAAAAAAAACACGTGATTGCGCTGCTACAGTTCACTCGTAATGAAACCTATTGGCAAAAGTGCAATTCACTTTTAACTTCAACGACACTTTTGCCGATAGGTTTCAGTACGAGTGACCTGTAACAGGGTCGATGTTATACAAAGCGCTCGACTTCTGCCAAGCAAGATCGCGCTGCAAACAAAAGATAGAAAGAAGTCCACAAACCTGACGGGAAACAGCGAGCCTCGCATGTTTCCAGTACTTGGTTGCTGCGCTCGAGGAGGGCTAACCACTTAATTAATTAAAGCAAGCAGATTTTAACAGGCAAGCACACGAACCAATGAAAGACAACTGACGTGACGTCAACAGGGCTCCAAGCCCTCTTCTAATTCCTAAAGCGTCTCGCAAGCAAAACGAATGCGCAAGCGCATGAGACGCAGGCTCGACCCTAAAAAGCTCGAGAGCGATGTCAGAATTATTGTAAGCAGGTGAGCCCAGCGCTCCAAAGGAGACTGGGGGCCTGTGCTGTGTTTCTCGGACTCCATAAAAGAGAGTTGATTTGAGAGGTCCAAGGTGCGCATGTCGGGTTGGACACAGTCAGAACCCTCTCCAATCCCACATGCTCACTGGACCTCAGCAAGATGTCATTGCCAATCATCAGGATTTACCCGCCCTGCCAACACTCCTGATGAACAAACACATCAGCCAGACCGAGACCAGTCCTTTAAACAGTTTGTAATTGGGGAATGCTCCTATGGCCTCGAGGAGGAACTGCTGCTGTTAAGTTCAGCAAGGCAAAGGAGCTGGCATCTAAGGGGGAGGCATGTCATTGGGGTGCAACTGGGCGAAGTCACAGTGAAGACTCCTGTGATCGGACTTAGGGCCGAATTTAAGAAAAGTTCTGCTGCATCCAATGAGGCACCACTTTTCTTGTGCCCCCCACCCCTTCTTAATGGCACCATGTGTGCACCATATTTATGATATGGCAGATCATGGCGGTATTAGGAACAATAGCATCAAAATTGTTGATGCTATTGTGGCACTTTGCTCCACTAGAAGAAAAACGTTTTGACACAGTGGAGCAAAATGCAAGGATGCCCATTGATTACAATGGGTGCGTCCTTTTAGTGCCTGCTTTCAGCAGGCGTTAAAAATAGTACCAAAAATGGTGCAATGAAACATGTAGATTTCATTGCTCCATTTTTGTGGGCCTCCTTGCGCTAGAACGCCCCCTTTGCATACATTATGCATGCATTGCGCCACTATGTAAATATAGCCTGAGGAAGCTGCGAGGAGCTGCCCGTTCAGAGAAGGACTTCGTGCAAGCTGCAGCAAAGTCAGGCCGACCGGCGGTGCACCTTGAGTGAATCAGCAAGCAGGTAGGTCTTCTGTCTGTGGGACTCTGATCAAGGGACCAGCCAACTAGCCCTTGGAAGTCACTCTGGAAGTCTTGGGTTCAAGCAGGAAAGCAGGACTCAAGCAGCAGGGCAGTCCTATGGGGGCACAGGACAGGCTTCAGGGAGCAGGGTATTCCTCTTTATGCAGCAGGGCAATCCTCTGAAGTACACAGCAGGCCATGGGCAGCAAAAGTCCATCTGCAGGTCGAGAAGGGAACTGAGGAGTGGGTCTGAGATCCTAATTTTATACCTGGTGCCACTTTGAAGTGGAAGAAACATATGGAGTTTTCTGCCTACAGACGTGTATGGATTTTCGTGCCTCCCTGCCTATGTCCCAGTCTGCCTATAGGCACAATAGGCTACTGTGAAGTTGTTTGTGTTTGAGCTGAGGCAGTGTCTTTGAATTGGAAGTAGGGCTGTGCATAGATCTGCCCCCTGCTGCCTTGGTTGGCCCATCCTACCAACATCCAGTCTCTCTATTGTGTGGCTGTCTCGAGGGAATACACAAAGGCCAATTGTCATCTACAGCTAGTCATATGACCCAGGAAACAGGCTGCAGGCACCAAAGGGTTAGGACAAGAAAATTAAATGCCAATTTTCTAAAAATATCATTTTCAGAATTTTGACTTAAAATCAGACTTTACCACTAAAGAGCACTTTAAATTACAATTTCATAGACACCAAACCTGGTATTTCTCCCTGCCCCCAAACAAAAGTTGTCACTTATTAAATGTAATAAGGTGACTCCATGTTATCAAACGGAGAGGTAGGCCTCACAGTAATGAAAAACAAATTTGTAAGTTTTTCTCTACCCTGACGTGTAAAACTTAAAGTATATGTCCAACGTTTTAATACATTAAACCCTGCCCTATGGGTTGTTTCAGGCCTATCCTAGGGGTGATTTATATGTATTTCAACTGGAATTTCAAGCTTGATAAAAGGTATATTTTGCCATGTTGAATTGGTGATTTGAAACTGCATGCAGGGTGCAATGGCAAACATGAGGCACATTTTAAGGGGCTACTTCAGAGGGTAGCACAATATGTGCTGCAGGCCCACTAGCAGATTCTAATTTACCAGTCCTGGGTGTAGTGTATGCTATCTTACTAGTGACTTATAAGAAAATTAAATATGCCAATTAGGTGTAAGCCAGTGTTGTGTGACTAGGGAGTAAGCACAAGATAGTTGCCACTGGTTAGCAGCATAAGTTTACAGAGTCCTTAGGCTAACAATAACAAATAAAGAAAAAAAGGGGTCATTAGTAAAAGGTTTGTGGGAAGACCACCCTAAGACCGACAGGTCTGGCAATTGTTGTGTGTGTGTGTGTGTGTGTGTGTGTCTGAAAGTTTAAGCTCAGGCAGCTGAGTAAATAAACAAAATGATCGCAGCTCTGTGGAGGAAAAGCTCTTTTTTGTGAAAGCACACAACTAATGCCCAATCAGAATATGTGCTCCTGGCTCCAAACATGTGGGCAGGGCCAAAGCCCCTCTCCTGGTTATTCTCACATAATTGTCTGGCAACAGATGCACTGCCAAGCCAGACAAAAAAAAGACTGCCTCGCCTCCTCTACTGGTGTTGTCAATGGGAGGAAATCCCAGGACCCACATAGTGGCAGCTTTCTTTTCATTTTCCAACATGTCCAGTTTGTCTTCCCACACAGACACTGCAGAAGCCACTACATCCCGGATGTTTCTGTATTCCTTTTTAGCCACAGTCCTCAAGCTGCAATGTTTAACCTTCAGTGATTTCTCCATAGTTTTTGCCCCTCACACCCTCTTCCAGTAGCACAGCAAAGGGTGATTACTTCTAACTCTATCCATTGTTTTCATCATAGAAGCCAAGATATCTAACCTTAACCATATCACTTATCACTGAGTTCTCATCTCTGCCTGCAGCAGTCAACTTCCTGCAAGCATGAAGAAAATCATGCTTTGACTTTTGCTGTTGTTTGTTAGCCATTGTATGTGAGTCTCCTGTGTGCCCTGCTGTCATACGCTGGTCAAGCTCTTGCACAAGCCCACTGAAACACACAGTCTCTCTGGCCAAACTCTCTCCTTTAGAGAGTCCAGCCACTGTGCTTTGGCCAAAACAAGATCCTGACTTTGCACCTGCCTGAAAGGCCAGTGTTCTCCACAGTTTCAGATAGGTCCCCACCCAGACTTTCAGCTGTGTCCTGGTGACAGTGCCCCTGAGACCACAGTGCACCATTGGTGGTGCAACACTCCCAAGAGCAAATTGAGGCCCCCACTCGCCATCTTACAGTTGTATAGGAGCCCTATGGCATCACTCCTGCCACGGCAATATACAATACACTAACAGGCAGCCATCTTTCCATCACTTCCTTCATTGTTTGAGCAAGATGCAGAATCACCAGGCCCTGTGGATAAATCTGGAGGCCGAAATAAGAGCTAAGTTCTATAACCCAGGAGAAGCACAGCCATTTTGCCTGACTCCCACCTTCAATCTCGCCCCTTTGAAATCTACATAATGAACCAGCAAAATATGACTTAATAACTGATGCTTGAAATAAATGTCAAAGTGTTGGAGCCAATATTACCAAGCATTTGAGTCAGACTAATATCACATAGCTTTGCCAGAATTTCTAAAAGAACCATGAATTTTCTTGAGAGCAACATCTTTTGCAAAGCCACCTTCTTTTCTTCTTTTATTTGGACTGTGTGGCCTTTCAAGTCACCTAACTTCATAAACCCATTCTCTCATAAGCCTTCTTGAAGAAATATTTTCAAGACTATCACAGTCCCAGGGGAGAGAGTGTAATAAAATGCCCCTTTTTGTATGGTCACCCTCAGGTTTTATGACGGATGCTGCTGTTTTTTTGACTGTGAGAGTACACCAAGGCTTGCTAACTAAACCTCAGTGCCAGTGCCCATGCCCTGACCCTAAAGTGTATGTCAAATTGGCTGTACCTAATTGGAAATTGCTAACTCACCTGTAAATGCCTACTATATGGTAGCCTGATACTCAGGGCATGTAAGCTGCAGGGGTACCCATAGGGCTTGAAGCACTAGTAACTTGAGTCCCCCAGTACACCACTGCAGACTGGCACAGCAGCTGTGCACTGCTAGCCTGACTTTGTCATTGAAAGGAAATGAAAAGCCACTCTTTCACTTGTACATTACTGTAAGTTACCCCTCTGGCAGGTCTACCGAGTCCTAAGGCAGGGTGCGGCATATGACACCGGCAAGACATGTACACTACATGTCCTGGCAGAAAACACGCAAAAGAACCCTTTTTAATGTGGAAAGAGTTGGTCACCCAATTGGCAAGTGCAGGATTACAAGCTGGCACCTCAGCTGTACTAACTCCAGAATGGTGCAACCAAAGTGGACACTCCAAGGTATAAAACAACTCATTACATTAAGCCTGAGTTGTTTCTCAAGTCAAAATTAATGCAACTTGTTGCAGTGTGCAGCATTGGTGAAGCTGCCACTTTGTTGGCTTTAAATCACCTGTGCCTTCCCAGGCACACAATGAGCCTGTTCCACGAGACAGCTAGTCTGCCTTCCTGGAGAGACGTGCCAGCGACTCACATGAAGAGAAACAACGAGGGATTGCAGGCCAAGGAAGTATTACCTACCTCCTGCAGGAAGTCACCTGGGTTTAGCCCCAAAGGCAGGCTTCAAAGGACAAGACACCTTTGAAGGGCAAATGTGTCACACTGGGGAGAAGGGCTGCCCCATTGTTTAGGCTGTCATGGGGAGTAGAGAGGAGAAACCAGTTTCCAAGCCAGTTCCCCCAGGGGCACATAGCTGTGAGGTAGTCACACCCCAGGTGTGGGGTAAGGAGGTCTGAACATTAAGAGAGGGGTCTTGCCATCTTGGCAGTGGGAAAAATAGTGCATTCTGTGATAGCCAGATTCCACACTCCACAGGAAGTGGTCACAGGGTGGGGCAGAGCCTGGTAGCCCATTGGCTACCAACTGCATCCTGCCCGAGGGCACTTTCCAAACATAAAGGGGTCACTCCTATCACCCAGACCTTAGTTCTCAACTGACATGGAAGAAGGACTGAAGAAAGATTACCCTGATGCACTGAGGGACCAGCGGAGAGAGGCTGCACCGTTGAAGCCCGCACTTGCTGAACCTGGTGGCTAGCAAAGATAGGGACTGTGCCTAGTGTGTCCTGCTTAAGGAGGAGTTATCTCTAGAGCCCAGTCAAGCCAAGAGACTCCAAGGGCCAGCTGACTGGACTCCTGTTTGCAGAACAGAGACACAGAAGCCTGCTGGGGCAAGTTGGTAGCCCAAAGTCTTGAAGCCGCTACCACTGCTGCCTTGCAGCATGAAGCGCCAAGACCTGGTGCATAGAGTTGCACCTGAGTGCACTGAGCCTGGGAATGCCCTAGAAGGTAAGTTTTTGACCCAGGAAGGATTGGCCTCACCATAGTTGTGGACCAAGGAATCCCTTTAGGAAGTCCCCATCTACTGCACCACATCCTCAGCATCCTTAGAGCATCTTCAGCATCCTTCATACATTGCATCAGGACCACTTCATAGGAATCAATTGCAACACACATTATAGTGCTGGGAACTGCTTCTTCTCTGCAGATAACTTTTTGTGAGGACCTTGCTGGTCCCCTTGACTATCTCCTTTATAGAGTTGGTCATCTCAAATATTTCTAACCAACTGAATTGACATTTAGCTAAGTTTTCTTTGAAAAGTTTCTAAGTATCAAATTTGTTGAATTTATCACGGCTTGTTCGCGGTTGAGTAAAAACACTTTGATTTACTTTTGCTTGTAAAATTAATAACTCTGGATCCCTCTTGATATTTTTCATTCTAGTGTCTAAATTGTTATAAAAATACAGTCTATTTTTATAAATTGGTGTTGGATTTCTTGAGTGTTGTGTTCCTCTTGATAAGCCTTTCTGCTCAGTGCCACACTACTTAGAGTTGAGCTAAGAGTTCGACAGAGGAAAGCTAAGAGTCCTAAAGGGGTTGTTAAGTATTACATGGTGAGGTTGCACAACCACACCATATAATACACCCCATTTCCTCACAGAGTGTAATTTATCAGATACTTGTTTCATACTCACAACTACAAGCTTTACTACATATGCATAGCACAAGGAATGTAACTGACCTCTTTGCTTAGCCAAGGGCGAATCAGTTGTGATGGGCTTGTTTATTAAAATCCTAGTTTCTGGGGATGATGGCATCACGTCAGGATTTTTCCCTCCATGATTGGTAAGTGTAGGAAATTCGGATACTGGTTTAGGGGGATGAAACCCTACTTAAGCACCAACCACAATCTCTGTTGGGGAAATGCAAGTAAACCCCAAATTAACCTGTGTTTAACCCTTTGGTAGCTTGACACAAAGCAGTCAGGCTTAACTTAGAGGCAATGTGTAATGTACTTATGCAGCACTTCAAACAGTAATAAAGTGAACACACAACAGAAAAACATCTCTCACCAATTTAAAAGATAGAGTAAAATTTACTGAATTATAGGAGCCCAAAACAACAAAAATCCAATCAGTAGATTCAGAGATAAGCGATTTTAAAGATTTAAGCGGAAACAGTACCCATCAGCACAAAGCACTAACTGTGGTTATCTGTTTGTGGCAGACTATGAAAAAGTCACAAATTCAAGTTGGTCATGACAGAGTATGCGCCAGATACAGGTGAAAGTTAGGCTAGGTTACCAATGTACTTAAAATCCTGGTTTGCAGAGCGTTGCGAGATCCTGCGTGGAGAATGCTCTGCGCATTGGCTGTTTCGAGAAAGCTGCAGACTGCGATGCAAAATCCTCCATCAAGGATGCGATGCACAGCGGCGGCTGCGGGCTGCGATATGAAATCCTGCATCAAGATTGGGAATGCCGTCAACAAAGGGCTTGCGGTGCAAGGGCCTCTGTTGAGAATATATCACACAACGGAGGGACGAAGGTGAGTTCAGGTTGTGATGCGAGGTCCTGCGTCTGGGATGCATTACACAGCTATTGTTCCAGTGCGGCTGCTAGGAGATGCATTGTGATGCGTCGGTTCTGTTCACAGGACCACAGCTGGGCCCACTGAGCACCTTCAAGCCCACTTTCCAAGGGTCCAGAATTGGGGTGGCACCACTTGCGGGATAGGATTCACAGCAGACAGAGTCCAGTTGCTGGGTTCAGGGTGGTTAGAGCCTTTTCTGTCCCTGAGGCTCTGATCAGGAGACCAGCCAACTAGCTCTTGGAGTCAATCTGGTGGTCCTGGTTTCCTGGAGCGGCTCCTTCTTTAGGTTGGAGGAGCATCGCCCCACTAACAAAAATGCCCCCCAGGAAAACCCTAGAGATGAAAAATAAAATTGTAATAAAGTTCTTTTATTACCATTTTATTTTTCGACAACCCATCCCAAACTGAGTGTCAGGACAGGGCTGGGGCATTGCTGCAGAAGGAAGAGTAGTGGACTGGCTGTACACTTAGGCTTAAAGTGCGCATGTCTCTTTGGTCAACTGTCTTGGGATAGCCAGCCAGGCATGTGCATTTTAAACCTTTCAAACTCAGCTGTCTTAGACACCTGGGTCACAAAAAGCACAGGCTTCCAGTGCTCATAAGAGCGCAGAGAAAGGCAGCTCTCTCCAATCCTGGTACTTTTCTCATGCTGGTTACCAGCATGACAGCAGCACCAGGATTAACTAGGGGAATTGTCTGGTGCCTGCAGAGCCTGGAGAAGACAGAAGGAGAACACGGACAGGAGCGAGGATGACGTCGGACTGTCGGATGTTGTGCAGCAAGAAAGGTAAGTGGCTATTTTTTTTTACTTACAGTCTCCACTTGCTTTGCATGCATTCACCCACCCACCACCCATTTGCCTGCCCCACCACTCTTCCTAGTTGCCAGCCGCTGCTGCTGGTTTCAAGATGCAGGTCGAGTCCTTCTCACTCAGGCAGCAGGGTAACAGAGTAACAGTCCTTCTCGCAGAGCAGCACAGCAGTTCTTCTGAGTCTTCCAGCAGTGTACTGAAAAGTTGGGTCTGCATGTCTACTATTTATCCTTGTTACCAGATTTGAAGTAGGAGACGTACTAGAGGATTCCACTCCCAAAGGTGCTTGGAATTTCCTGTCTGCCTCCCCTGGCAGCAGCTTGACTAAGGTCACAAAAGAGGAATGTAAAATCCTTTGTGAATGTGCTCAGGCAGAGCCTTTGTGATATGTGAGTGTGGTAGGTAAGAGCTCTGCCCCCCAATCAAGTCAGAGAAAGCCTATCCTGCCAACACCTATTCCCCCTTCTTGTCTCACAGTCTGGGAGCAATGCACAAAGACTAACTGTTAGCTACATCTAGTCATGTGACCCAGTATACAGTCAGCAGGCACCAAATTGTTGGGACCATAAAATACCAACTTTCTAAAAGTAGCATATTCAGAATTCTGGCTTACAATCCAATGTTGCCATCAAGGAGGGGTTTAAATACAATTCTTTAGAAGATACCAAACTTGACATTCCTAGTTGATCCAAATTGAAAGTTCATCACTTATTAAATGTAGTAAGGTACCCCATTGTTATCCTAGTTGGGAGTTAATCCTTGCAGTAATGAAAAAATGAATTTAAGAGTTGTTTTTACTACCAGGACATGTAATAGTTAAAAGTGCATGCCCAATTTTTTTAATATACTGCACCCAGCCCTATGGGCTGTTTAGGGCCTATCTTAGGGGTGATGTATATATATTAAAAGGAAAGGTTTAGGCCTGGCAAAATGTTTATTTTGCCAGGCTAAAATGGAAGTTTAAAACTTCACACACAGATCCCAATGACTGGCTGGAGACATGTTTTAAAAGCTACTTCAGTGGGTGGCCCAATAAGTGCTGCAGGTCTACTATTAATATTTAAATTAAAGCCACTTGGTACATGGACTACTAACTTATTAGGGATTTACAAGTACATTAAATGTGCCAATTGGGTGTAAGCCAATGTTACCATGTTTTAGGGTGTAAGTACTAATATTTTAGCACTGGTTAGCAGTGTTAAAGTGTGCAGAGTCCTACAAGCCAACAAAAATGGGTTCAGAAAACAAGTGGGTAAAAGCAAAAAGTTTGGAGTTGACCCTGCAGAAAAGGCCTTGTTCAACAGTAAGAAATACATATGGTGGAAGAAACCTGGATGCGCTGCATATGCATAGTTGTTTTCTATTGTGTCTCCACAATAAAAGCCATTTTCTTACTCCAAGGATGTAGAGAGACCTTTGGATGGACAGAGAGCCATGCCACAGAGCATGACCATGGGAATTGCCAACTCCCAACTGAAATGGCAAGCTTTTCCCTCAGTTTTATGCTCTTTGTCAAAGTCATGGATGGTTGAGCAGTTCCTGGACTGTTGTTATCAGCATTCAATACTGGCTGAGGATATGAGCTAGATATATGTGTTTTTGGAGAGAGGGTTCCACTACTGATAGAAGGAAGGGGGCTGAGGTCTTTGTGAGCAGCACTTACTTGCATTGGCATCACCAGCAAACAAGACTGCACCGTTCTCAGAGCTGAGTGCATTTGCATGCCCAGTTTTGATGGGCTGCAGAAAGGAGATGTCCTTGTCTTAAAAATATTGCATGTTAGCTACTTTGCATAGGTTGCTTGTTTGAACACTCCAATTAACTGTGCCTGATTTTTCTTAAGTATACTTTTGAATAGTCTGGTTATTATGTGTCTAGCTTCAAATGAACGCTTACAGACTTCAGATAGTTGCATGGCCTCTGTGTGGTACTTTTAGGCCCTTTCCCACAAGTCCCCCCTTTCCTAGATCTGCCTTCCTTAAACTAGCATCACACAGGCCCATGGGCATACCAGGGAGGGTTGGGCTTCCTGTGGTGGAGAGGGAGGCACACATGACTGTGTCATAAATACTGCTTGCCCCCGAGAAAAATGGGGGCGGTGCCATGGAATCAGGCCACCCTTTTGTGCCCTCTAGGGCTAAAGGGAGGCTATGCCTATCCCTGACGGAAAATCAAGATGCTAGGGCAGACACATTTCCATGAACCCTTAGTCTTACAAAAATCATTGCTGGGCTCCTGGAAAGAAAGAGGTGCCTTCCATGGTTGGTTACATCAATGTTTAAGGCCACCCATGTCTCTGTCTATCTTGCCACATTAGAGGTGTGAAACTGCTCGCATTCACCCTCCCTGTTTTATATTGTTTTTGGTGGTCCAAAATGAGTGTGAGGTTTCTGGACTGATTCAGAAAAATAACTAGATGCACCAGATTGCTGGCAATACAAAAATGCATTGAGATAAAAATAACTAATTTCAAAAAGGTAAATGATGGCTCTCATATGAAAGAGATAAGTATAGGCAAATCACTATATGTATTCAGAAATGCATGTGACTGCTCCCTTTGATTAGGATCTACTTACAAAGGCCCCCAATACGATGGGCAGGGACCTTCATGACATATTGAGGTAACTCTGAATTACCATTAATTCAAGCTTTTAAAACAAAGGTTGATCCTCAGTTGTACTAACATTTGAGTTGGGTTCCTCTCCACTGCTTAACAAAGTTATTGTCAGCATAAAATTAAAATTGGTAATACTCTTAAGGTTTCCTATGCACTGTGCAGCTAGAGTTGTTTTGAAATAGATGTCTTGGTACTCTCTCACGGTTATTGTATTACTATGTAAAACTGTTGTATATCTTTAAATGATTAAATAAAAGTCTCATAAAGGATCATTTGAAGTGGTGTATGTCCCTAACGGGGGACAAAATGGACCAACTTGGTATAATATTTCTGGGACACATCTGACCTCTATCCCTTCAAGTAAAGGCATTGAATTTGATCTGACTAAATTGACTTCTTCAAAACGTAGACTGACTGAGCACCCATGAGCAAAAGCACCCTTGGAGAGTGTACAAAGAATGCGTTTTGACAAAGTCTGATCCGTGCCTATCAGTGTATGACAGCATCTATGTTCTGTGCTTTAAAAATAAACATATCCCTTTATGATCGAATGACTCAAGTGACAAAACAATTTTAATCCTAGAGGTCAAATACAAAAGAAACCAATTGAAACCAATTGAGTATTGCACACGAGTAACCAGTTCCATCATACAGCAGGACGCTGCTCGGACTTTCTCTACAGAAGTTCATTGGTTGTCCAAACTTTCACGTCCACACATGCATTTTCTAACCTAAGACCTATGTACCATCATTGCTGCTATGATACATTTTCTGATTGAAATGTTAACGCTGCTAAATAAATAAACCTACCACGTATATCTGGGTTACTAAAATGACCATCCTGGAAGGTGTTCGCGCAGGTGCTTGGAAGACCCTTCTTCTCCAGGAATCCAGTGGCCTTTGTCTGTCACAGAAAACCTGGAAAATGTCACTTGGACAAAAGCTATTTACAAAAGACTCGGCTGGCCTCAAGTGATGACGAAATGTCAGCTAAGAGGCACTGACAGTAAGCAGTCACTGTTTGATGCTATCACACAGATTCCTCAAAAGTCCCTGATAAAAATAGATGCAGGGTAAAGGACCCTTGCCTTAACAGGAAAGCGAGGGTTACATTTTAGAAATGCGGGACTCGGACAGCAAATACAATACTTTCTTCGAAAAAGATGTCACTGCGTTTTTACACAGAAAGCCGCCAAGATACATATCTGCAGCTGACACCATCAGAGAGATGAAGCAGTCAGATGACCGCTTTTCCTTTCACTGAGAGCTGGCTGGTGTTTCCCCGCCTCCCGTTAGTGACTAGCGCGGATGTTTACAGTGCACGCTCAAGGGCTCGGGTTTTCACCTGAAGTGTCTGTTTCCCACAAACCCAACGTCTATTGAAAAAAACACCACAGAAGCCTAATTTCTGCATGATTTAAGTTACCGCCAACGTTGACTTCATTATTTTACGGTAAAGTAAGCGACTTGACAGTAATTGGAAAATAAGCGATTAAAAAAACTTGAGAAGGGCACTTAACAAATTGCCTTTGTCTCCAGCAGTCTCAAAATAACGAGGCTTAAGGTAATACAATTTTAAGAAAGCAATATTATTAATATTTTACGGCAAATGACTACAGGGATTCACCTACAGTGTCTTTCACTGACTGTCCTCCTACTTTTCCAACAACACCAGTTTCTTCACATAGGCACTTGAAGATCACAAAAGACCTGTATCACCTGTGGAGTCCCCCAGGGCTTCATACGGTCTCCTGCCCCTGTCATTTTCAACCTACATGGAGCTTCTTGGTGCTCTGTGCACAGATAACAGCATCAAGATTCACAAATATGCTGATGATACAGAACTCTATTTGAAAGTGTCCTCTGCTTCAACATCTATCGCTGCAACACTGCTGGCATCACATCCAGACCTGGATGTCCAGCATCTACCCAAAGCTCAGTCCAATCAAAAGAGAATTCCCATTATTTGCAAAGAACAACAAAGATACTGTATTCAAGCAACACATTGCCAAAAAACATGAAGACAGCCTGGTACCCGCTCTCTCTTCTAAAGAAAGTGAAACCGTGTCTTCCAGAAAGTGACTTTAGATCTGTTGTTCACGCATCTGGATTGTGGTAATGTCCTGTTCCATGATCTTTCAGACCACACACTTACCCCCCTTAAGAGTATCCTACATGCTGCTGCGTGTCTCATCCAGGGTCTGAAGAAATATGATCACATCACTCGAACCGTCTACCTGAAGCTCAGCCCAATCAAAAGAGAATTCCTCTTATTTGCCAAGAACAACAAACAAGATACAGATTCAAGCAACACATTGCCAAAAAACATAAACACAGCGTTGTACCAGCTCTCTCTTCTAAATAAGTTCAAACCATGTCTTCCAGAAAGCAACTTTAGAACTACTGTTCTCGTATCTGGATGGTGGCAGTGCAATACTCCGTGGCCTCCCATACACCACACTGGCACCCTTTAAGAGTATTCTACATGCCACAACATGTCTCATCCAAGGCCTGAAGAAATATGATCACATCATCGATATTGTGATGAAGCTCCACTGGCTCCCATGCTAGCCCGCACAATCTTCAGAACCAGCTGCCTCATTAGAAAAGCCAACACAACCAGCACCCCCTCTTTATCCTGCAGACACGCTCAGCATTGCTGGTGGTCTAGGCCTAAGCAGATCCAGGACACCATCAGACTGTACAGCAAAGGTCTTCAAACTGGGGGGCGGGCCCCCCTAGGGGGGCCTCAAGTGATCCCAGGGGGGGCACCACGCTCTGACCAAAAGAAGCATTATACAGATAACAGGCCTTTGTTTTAAGCAGAAGCATGTTATAGCATTTTTAAAAAGGAAACAGTACTTAACTACAATGTTTAAATAGAGCTACACATATTTAAACATTGCCATCTTTATAAAATAAATGTGAAAAATTCTGAAGAGGGGCCGAATTATTTTTATTTTTCAACTGGGGGGCACAGCATTAAAACGTTTGGAGACCACTGCTGTAGAGTAAGAGGTGTAAAAAATATTTAAAAAAGACAGCAGACATTTTCCACCTATGCACCCAGGATGAGAAACAACAACCCAGCATCTATCAGGACTGGCCCAACACTACTCAATTTAGAAATGAGTTGAAGTCTAACCTCTTCAAAGAACACTGCATTACAGTCGACTACAAAATAACTTGCTCTGCTATTACTCTGTAACTTTATGCTTGTCTTTGCTTTGCTGCCTTGTAACTGGGTTCTTGCTATAAACATACCACATACATACTGACCAAAAGCTAAATGCTCATAAAGGTCTTTGGAGCCAATTCACAGAGTCATGAAAAGCAGAGCATTTATAATAGCGTACATTTCGTGCTGTGATTTGTGTAAACGTATGATTTTTAGGCGATTTAAGGATATCATTGGGAGTAAGTATGGCAATCGAAGCAAATTGTAGCTTTCCATCTCAACTGCCATTGCATTATGCTTATTTTCAGACCAGAGTATGGGTGGCGGAAATGGACAACAGCACATTTTTTTGTTGTTGTTGTTGTTTCTGCTTTATTTTTCTACACCTGGAAACATTTCCCCATGAGGGGCAATCAAGCCCCTACACCTGAGATTTTTCCCTGTTCAGATTTCACCAGGCAAAATTTGTGATATTTTTTAAAGTGAAAGGTGGTTGGAAAGATGAAAAATCTGTATTAGTTGGCTGTGCAAATTAAATTCCTCTGGCTTACGTCTCATTCTGATCTCACTATCTCACAATGGGGTGGTAAGTTCACCCTGGGGCAAAACAGCCAGGCAGACACGAGATACCGCAGAGCCAAATTTAACCCCTTAGTTGCTGGGCCTTTTCTTCCCCCAGTGCTGAGCCCATTTTTGGCTGTTTAGGGTAGTTTGGGGTTAGGGCTCTAGAACCTTTTGAACAAATAAGCTATCCACACCAAATGTGCGTCTTTTTTCCCAACATCCTGGGGATTATAAAGGTAGCCAGGGTTTGTTGATTCCGCTGCAGGAGACTGAAGAAATAGGCAAAATATAGTACATTTTGAGTTTTGGGAGAAAAATTGGGAAAAGGTACTCCAGATAAAAATGTCTCTTTTTTCCCTAAAAATGGGATCCACAAATGCTTTGCTGTACTAAAGTCATCATCTTCCCAGCTTTCAGGAACATGCTGAGCTAAATCGAAACATCTAATTATGTACCACCGTTTTGGCATTTTCCAAAGAGGTAGCCCATTTTTCCTATTATTTATGCTCTCAACCTACTTCCAGTTTGTGGTGCAGACCAGTGTGAAACCCATGGGTGATCCAGGAAAGCTACAGATTTCTATAAGTAGACACAATTCCAAATTCAGCAAGGGGTCATGTGTGTAGATCCCTCAAGGTTTTCCCAAGGAAAATACCTGTTGAAATAAAGAAATATTGAAAATGAGTACGAAAAAACAACCATTTGTGACAACATATTTATCTGTAACTTTTTGTCACAATGGTGGACTTACAAAATCATTATACCATTACTTCCACTAGATCCTTCTGGTTGCGGGAATATATAGGGCTTTTAGGTTCTTCAAGAACCCAAGGTAGCCAGAGCCAACAACTAAGCTGTACTGTACAATGGCTTCTCATTGAGTACTGTTGGAGTGTGTCTTTTCAAAAGCAATATTAATTACGTCATCTTGCAATATATTGTGTAATGAAGCTGCATAGAAAATGTGTTAACATAGAAAATAATGCACACTTTTGAAATGTGCCCATGGGGAGTGGCTACCAATGTATGCAAAGACTAATGAAAAGGCTTATTAATTCAGAGTTTTATGCAATAAGGTTTGTATTTGTATTAGTATATCATAATTAGAGTTATGTTTTAAGAGTTTACTTTATTCAACAACAAGGGCCTTAGCTTAGCGAGGGTTTGGGCCTAACTGCCTGGCCTCATATTGAATTGCATTTTCTAACGTGTAATGTGCTGTTTTCCTGAAGGACACAAAGCTGTATTTTTCCAGGAGTTATGTGTGTGTAGCCGTAGTAAATTCTTTTCTCATGAGAACTGGCTTGCTCAAGGCAACGTTCTTGCTAGATGCAACAGTGTAATTTGTAACAGGTACAAGGTTAAACGTACTAGGAGAAGACAATGAAGACACTGACTGAAGCGCAAAGTGTAACATTCTCTACCTGACATTCCAACCGTTGAAGACATCAATAACATGGACCAATCTGCAACATGGGAACTGTAAACTTTGGAAAATTCTAGTAAGGTGCTTACCGAATTATTGAACAGAGGTAATAATGCACCACACTTTATCCAATGAGGAATTAGGGAATAGTTAGACAGTTTTGATTTAACGGCGTGACCAGAGGAAAGCTGGATCACACTTACACTTTAACTTTGACTTTTACCATTGCCATTTGCCATTCTCTTTGTTATGAGACTTTTGCTGGAGTACCTTTTGCTAGTTGCCATATATTAGTTTAGTTGTCCTGTCACTTTAAACCATCCTCTACCCCATTCTTTCCTGATACTTTTCGCCTCCATCAGAGGGAAGCGATCATTTCTTAGCTATGCTATCTTGAGATTTTGCCCAGCCCTATCTCTGCTGATGGTGAATCGACTGATGTCCTGAGGACGAAGACTGACGCCACTTGCTGATCTTTTGGATTGGTAACTATCCGATGCAAATTGTGATTGTCTGTTTGCCTTTTCTTTCTAGGTACCAACTGCAATTTTGATAGATGCCTTAGTATAGAAGTTTCCTAAATTTGTGTTCACTAAAATGTTTTGCATGAAGCCCAACATGCTAATGCTAATTTGAGGTTAATTAAGGCGTTCACTAATATCTTGTGCAAATAGACAAATAACTGAGTTCTTGCTTTGTTGAATCATGTACTAATGAGACTCTGCGAAGTTGCTTCATGTAATACACACACACACTTACAAAACACAACTACATTGGACAATTCGAAATACACACACCTGATACACATACACACACCACACCCACACACCCAATCCAATATAAAACACACACCCACATCACCCACAAAGCCTTACTACCAGAATTTTGAAAGCACGCCATAGAGAGACACTACCTAAAACAACACCAGCATCCACAGACACACAACACCATCACTCACACAACATCCACGCACCTCAAACAACACACACCAACACACACCCTCACACATCAGAAAAGACAGCACCTCACACATCATCCACACCACATCATGGCACCTCAACGACACCCCAGATTTTCTGAGGAGGAGCTCAGGTTCATGGTGGAGGAAATCGTCCGGGTAGAGCCACAGCTATTCGGATCACAGGTGCAGCAGACCTCCATTGCAAGGAGGATGGAGCTATGGCGCAGAATTGTTGACATGGGACACCATCCAAGAACTAGGGATGACATCAGAAAGAGGTGGAATGACCTACGGGGGAAGGTGCGTTCCGTTGTCTCTAGACACCAGATTGCTGTACAGAGTACTGGCGCTGGACCCCCACCTCCTCCCTCACAACTAACAACATGGGAGGAGCAAGTCTTGGCAATACTGCATCCTGAGGGCCTCACGGGAGTAGCAGAAGGACTGGATTCTTGTAAGGCAAATCTTTACTACCTTATCCCCCCCACCCCACCTGCATGCCATCACATACTCCCACTCTTACCCTTACACACCCATCACCCCAACAACCCACAGATACCCCACCAACACAACCCACACATCCCAAAACCAAGCCCTGCATGTAACACCAATGCATGGACACCCATCAACCAAGCATGTCAACTGCAGAGACTCACTCATGCCCCAAAATCACCAATCACACAAGGACCAAGCCAATAATGCAAGCACTGGAGTAGAGGGTCAACCACCCATTGCACACGATGGCACACACAGATAAAATAATTATGAATTTACACCCCAACAGGACTCCTGCTCAAAGTCACCAGACAGGAGGTGCCAGACATATCTAGTCCCCCCCCCCCACAGAAGAGGCCCACAGTGATGACAGCAGCTCAGCACAACTGGATCAAGATGACCAGCCTGGCCCATCTGGGACCTCGGGACAGTCGGTTCCTCTGACACTGTCACAAGCCACCACAGACCCTCCCCCCTCAGGAAACACCAGCACAGCACCCACCCAGCGGGCCCATCCCTCTGTCCCCAGGACACGTCAATCAGCAGTGTGTCCACCAATACAGGGAACCCAGGGAAACCCACCAAACTCAAGAAAAACAGGGACCTGGGGGCAGTGGCCACACAGTTCAGGGACAGAGGCACAGGATAACAGGGAAACTGGGAGGACTGCTGTGCGACAGGGGGAGGACAGGCCCAGGTAACCCACTCTCCACGAGGCACTCTCCAACATCATGGGAGCTTACCATCATTCCCAGGAGACGATGGCAACGGTACTGGCCAAGTTTCAGGAGACCCAGCGGCTGCAGGAGGAACACTACCTTGGGATCAGGGAGGACTTGAAGTCCATTAACACCACCCTGGTCACCATTGCAGGGGTGCTGGCAGACCTTCTCAACATCAGAAGGGACACAGTGGCACAACAAGGGGCCCCTGACACTATCCTGGATTATGAACAGCCCTCCACCTCCGCTGGCGCTAGTGGACAGGAAGCACCGCCACAGGAACAACAGGACACCAGCACCCCACCACTTGCAGTTGGAGAACCACCCCGCAAACGGTCCCTGAGATCCAGGAACAAGACAGAGAACATTGCCAAGACCCCACCAGGAAATGAGACCCCCCTGAATGTCACCCTTCTGTCCCACTATGTCACCTTGTCCATCCTTAAATTGCCATTGCTCCACATCCTATGCCCCTTTGGACAATGCACCTGTGAAACAAATAGACTGGACTCTGCCATGGACATTCCTCCACCATCCCCCAGCCCATTTTACAACCCCATCCACTTATTAGCACAGGAATAAACACACCTCAATCACAAAACAATCTGGAGTCAGTCTGTGCTTTCACAAATGTGTAATTGCAATAATTATGGAATATAGCAATGTCAATTTAGTTGTTCACATACCAAAGTAACACAGCTGTAGGCCAGCAATAAACATAGCAGATGGCACAAAGTGGAACCCACATCTGTGAAATGGAAAGTCAAAGTGACAAATCAGGGTCCATACACTCAATGAAAATGACACACTTATGCTAGTTCCAACAATAGAATGAGATGTGGGAAGCAGTGGCATCTTATTACCTGTGTCTCACTGGAAGTATTGCATGATAATGTTGTTTCGGTTGTCAATATCCTCTTCTTCTGCCTCCTCTTCTTCACTGTCCACAGGCTACACAGCTGCCACAAGACCAACATCTGGCCCATCCTCCTGCAGAAAAGGCACTTGACGTTGCAAAGCCAGGTTGTGTAGCATACAGCAGGCCACGAATATCTGGCACACCTTCTTTGGTGAGTAGTATAGGGAACCACCTGTCAGATGGAGGCACCGGAATCTGGCCTTCAGGAGGCCGAAGGTGCATTCAATCACCCTCCTAGTTCGCCCATGTGCCTCAGTGTAGCTTTCCTCTGCCCTTGTCCTGGGATTCCTCACTGCGGTCAGTAGCCGTAACAGGTTGGGGTAACCAGAGTCACCTGCAAATGTCGAGGGACAACTGTTAGACACACACTAACCCTTAGGGACAGCCCCATACCCAGGCACCTATGTCAACTGTATTGGGACCTTGGCCTCACCAATTAGCCACACACGGTGCCTCTGGAGTTGGCTCATCACATAAGGGATGCTGCTATTCCTCAAAATGTAAGCATCATGCACGGAGCCAGGATACTTGGCATTCACATGGGAGATGTACTGGTCTGCCAAACACACCATCTGCACATTCATAGAAAGGTAGCTCTTACGGTTTCTGTACACCTGTTCATTTCTGCGGGAAGTACAAATGCCGCATGTGTACCATCAATGGCACCAATGATGTTGGGGATATGTCCCAGGGCATAGAATTAACCTTTCACTGTGGGCAAATCCTCCACCTGAGGGAAAATGATGTAGCTGTGCATATTTTTCAGCAGGGCAGACAACACTCTGGACAACATGTTAGAGAACATTGGCTGGGACATCCCTGATGCAATGGCCACTGTTGTTTGAAAAGACCCACTGGCCAGGAAATGGAGTACAGACAGGACCTGCACTAGAGGGGGGATTCCTGTGGGATGGCGGATAGCTGACATCAGGTCCGGCTCCAAGTGGGCACACAGTTCCTGAATTGTTGCACGATCAAGTCTGTATGTGACTAGGATGTGTCTCTCTTCCATTGTCGACAGGTCCACCTGGGGTCTGTACACCGGAGGATGCCGCCATCTCATCACCTGCCGCAGCGGACGTGCCCTATGGAGAACAGTGAGCAGAGAGTCATCCAACACTGAGGTATCACAATGTGTTATATTCAGAAACGTTATTAAGCCTCAATGTGCCGGTATCTGTCTGTATTCCCGGCCTAGATAGGTGTGACGCAGTTAACATCCATCCCATGTGGCCTCCTGAAATGGCGGCTGCCTGACCTGTAAGGTGGGACAAGGGGATATGAGGTAACTGCGCTGGCGGTGTACACTGTCGCGGTGTGCGGTCGAAGACCGCGGCGCTATTCTGCATTGGTTAACATTGGCCCGTATGGGTCCCAGGAGCCTATGACAATGTATGCCGGCGGTGACGGTACGCACCGCCGAGGACGTGACCGCCATTTTCTGTCTGTTCACTCACTTGATACCTGACCTTCAATAGGAGAGGACCTACACTGCAAGTGCTGCTGTGACCTCAGTCTGGAAGCGACAATGGCTCATGTGTCTGGGGAAAGGGCCCCTACCTTCACTTCGGAAGAGTTGGAGAAACTAGTGGATGGGGTCCTCCCCCAGTACACGCAACTGTGCGGTCCTCCAGACAAACAGGTAAGTACACTGCGAGCATGCTGCATGGGCAATGCCTGTTTTGAGTGGTGTGGATGGAAGATACATGGGGGGGGGCTGAGGCCTGCATGTGCGGATGTTGAGTGTATATGCGTCAGGGCATGGGTGGGAACTGGGGGCAATGAGTACGACGGTCCTGACGGGTAAGTAATTTCCTTTTCCCCTGTACCATTCCTCTAGGTCAGCGCCCACCAGAAGAAAGGTATTTAGCGTGCCATCGCCAAGGACGTCCGGACCCTGGGGGTCTACCACAGACGGAGCACCCACTGCCATAAAAGATGGGAGGACCTGTGCCTCTGGAGCAAGAAGACGGCGAAGGCCCAGCTGGGGATGGCCTCCCAACATGGGAGGGGTGCCCGTCGCACCATAACCCCTCCTGATGTTCTGGATCCTGGCGGTGGCCTATCCGGAGTTGGATGGGCACTTGAGGGCATCACAGCAGCCACAATGGGGTGAGTACACATTCAGCTGACTCTGCACGCATAACGAGGTGTCTGGTTGGAGGAGGTGGGCAGTGGGTTCCCCTAGACCAGGGCAAAATTGGTAGGCAAGGTCCCTTGTGAGGCAGGCTATGTGGCACCCTAACCCCACCAGTGGTAAGAGCCATCTACACCTAGTCAGGCTCCTGTGACTTCCAGGTGTCCAGCAATTGGTTTAGGCATCGTACCCCATGGTCAGCTGAAATTTCTCGGAACTGGCGTAGTGGCGAGGGCTGCTCCCTGCGTGTTGTGTCCGCCAACGCTAGTGGCGTTGCATGCACTGAACATGTCTTTCTTCTGTCTTTCCCCTCCCCCTTTTTGTGGTCTCCCTGTTCTTGTGTGCAATAGCATCATCAGGCGGAGGAGCATTGGCACCGGAGCAGGGGGGAGCTGCAACCCACTTGGCCCTGGAGGGCAAAACAACGGAGTCTGAAGCCACCAGTGGGATGGAGGGCGAGGGGAGCTCCACGGCGGGGACAGGAGCAGACAGCAGTGACAGGGACTCCTCCTCTGATGGGAGCTCCCTTGTGGTGGCGGGCACCTCTGTGCCCACCGCATCAACAGGTACAGCCGCCACCCCCCCTACCAGCACTGCCCTCCAAGCATCCCCTCAGCGTGTTTCCCATGCCCCCTCACCCAGGAGGGTGGGCATCTCCTTCACCCCACAAACCTCAGGCCCTGCCCCAGTCAGCCCTGCTGCCCTCAGTGAGGAGGTTATTGACCTCCTGAGACCCCTCACTGTTGGGAAATCTACCATTGTGAATGCCATCCAGGGTGTAGAGAGGCATTTGCAACAAACAAATGCATACCTGGAGGGCATTCATTCTGGGCAGGCAGCCCAATAGAGAGAATTTCAGGCTCTGGCCTCAGCACTGATGGCAGCCATTGTCCCCGTGTCCAGCCTCCCCCCTCCAACTTCCTCCACTCAGACCCAATCCCCTGTACCTCAGCCTATGCCAAGCATACCATTAGACCACTATGCACACTCATCAACACACAAGAGTGGCTCAGGCAAACATAAGCACCACACATCCCACAGGCACTCACACAAGCACCATACCCATGCAGACACAGCAACATCCACTGCCTCCACTGTGCCCCCCTCCTCCACGACCTCCTCCCTCCCTGTCTTGTCTCCACTCACACCTGCATGTAATACATCCTCAGCCACTAACTCCATCACCAGCACGCCCATCACCAGACACTGCTCACGTGCAATCACCACCCCCACTACCATTCACACATCACCAGTGTCCTCTCCCAGTGTGGTCAGTGAGCCCTCCTCCCAAAGTACACAAACGCAGGCACACACCCACCCAACTGCCATCCACCTCACAACAGCCTCCGGCCCATGCACCTTCATCCAAATTCAGCAGATGTACACCTCCTACAACCACTACCTCTACCCCCACTCCCAAACCCCCTCCATCTTCCCGTCCTAGTGTGTCTAAAAAACTCTTCCTGGCTAACTTTGACCTCTTCCCTCCACCTCCCTCCACGTCCTTCCCCTAGGGCCAGGCTTTCCAGGTCCCAGCCCAGCACCTCAGCCACCAAAATCCCCAGCCACAGTGGTGCCAGCAACTGCAGGGTCATCGAGTGCGCCAAACATCAGGGCTGCCAGTGTGCCACGTAGTGAGGGCAAGGACATTCCACCACCTGCCAAGGTAAAAAAGGTGCCCACATCCCAGAGGGAGAAGCCGAAAGTACCTGCCACCAAGGGCTCAGCAAAAACCAAAGGGGATAGTGGCAAGACAACTGCGGCACCATCAAAGCTGGGGAAGGGCCAAAAGCTGAAGAACAGGTCAGGAGAGAGCATGGTGGCACCGACTGAGGGACCAGTGTCACACTTTCTGTCCACGACCACGCCAACCTGTACGGCGGCGAACACCACTAGCTGCCCTGCCACCACAACCGCCACCTGCACCGCCCCCGGCACGTCTACAGCCTCAGTGACAGTCTCCATCCTCTTTCCCAGTGGGCAGCCATCCAAGGCTGCAGGAAACATCCTGCCGTGCCCCTCTGCAGGTGCTGACTCATGCATCGCCGCCAGCACAGCCGAAAGCACCGCCGCAACAGACACCGCCGCAAGCACCGCCGCAACAGACACCACTGCAAGCACCGCCACCTGCACTGCCCCCGGCATGTCTACTGCCTCAGCGACAGTCCCCAGCCTCTTCTTCAGTGGGCAGCCGTCCAAGGCTGCAGGGAACGTCCTGCTTTGTCCCTCTGCAGGTGCTGACCCATGCACCGCCACCAGCACTGCCGCAAGCATCGCCACCGGCCCTGCTGCGTCCTCGGACACTGACACCACCGCTGACATGGCTACCATCCCCAGTGGTCAGTCGTCTGAAGCTGGAGGAGAGTTCCTGGACCCTGGGCAGCTTCCATGAGGCATTTCTTCCATCACTGTTTACACCTGCAGGTGGAAGGCGCAGCCGCAGCAGTGTGGGGTATGTCGCTGCCTCTATGGCGTATCGTGCTACCTGAATCTCGCAAATCTTGTGGCATGCACACCCAGGGGAAGGAATTGTACCAGCCACACTGCACGTGGAGCACTCTGGGCACCATGCCCCCTCCAGAACCAGTGGAGTATCACATCCACTACCTCAGTCCTTGGCAGGATGAAGAACTCTGGGCACCAGGCCCCCTCCAGAACCAGTGGAGTATCACATCCACTACCTCAGTCCTTGGCAGGGTGAAGCACTCTGGGCACCAGGCCGCCTCCAGAACCAGTGGAGTATCACATCCACTACCTCAGTTCTTGGCAGGATGAAGCACTCTGGGCACCATGCCCCCTCCAGAACCAGTGGAGTATCACATCCACTACCTCAGTCCTTGGCAGGATGAAGCACTCTGGGCACCAGGCCGCCTCCAGAACCAGTGGAGTATCACATCCACTACCTCAGTTCTTGGCAGGATGAAGCACTCGGGCACCAGGCCCCCTCCAGAACCAGTGCAGTATCATATCCACTACCTCAGTCCTTGGCAGGATGAAGCACTCTGGGCAACAGGCCCCCTCCAGAACCAGTGGAAGAAGGCATCCACTCACCCCCTCCTTGCCAGGATGAAGCACACTGGGCACAAGGCCCCCTCCAGAACCAGTGGAAGAAGGCATCCACTCACCCCCTCCTTGCCACGATGAACCACACTGGGCACCACGCCCCCTCCAGAACCAGTGGAGACTGTTATCCACTTGAGAGACTGTGGCTTTGCACTCCCCAGGATAAAGCAGTGCACAAACCACCCACTAGAGAAACTTGAGAAACTGTGGCTTTGCACTCCCCAGGATAAAGCAGTGGGCAAACCACCCACTGGAGAGACTTGAGAGACTGTGGCTTTGCACTCCCCAGGATAAAGCAGTGGGCAAACCACCCACTTGAGAGACTGTGGCTTTGCACTCCCCAGGAAACATCAATGGGCATGGAGCCCCCTCGTGCTGCAGTGGCGTTGTGCGTTCATCAGGCTGAGGTGCCCCCCTGCCACTCCCCCTGGGGTGCCTGTATATTTTTGATCTGATGCCCCAGCAGTGTTCTCTCTGTTTCCAGTCAGGCATCATGTGTGGGCCTCGCCACATGCATTTTGGGCCCAGTGGTCCACGGACAATGATTGGAACTCTATCCGGACTTGTGTAGTTGGTGTACATATTTGTATATACTGAATTTTGACTTTTGACTAATGGATTTTTCATGATTACACTGGTTACAATCATTTTCTTTTGTCCTTTCGTTCTTCCAGGGGGTGGGGAGGTGTATATGTAATGTTGCTGCATGTATTTGTGTGTATGTTGTTGTGTGTGAGGGTGAGGGTGGGGGTGTTGCGTGTTGTTTGGGCTCCATGGTGTCCTGGTTCCTCGTTGGGTGTCGAGATGTGAGTGTTTTCCCTTCTGTGTACTGTTTCCGCCGTGCTTTTGATGTTGGTTCCGCCCCAGAAAAGGTGGCGGATAGGCCTCTTGTAATACAGTGGGTGTTACTTTGTCTCCTGCATGTCTGTTGGCGGTGCCCGCTGCGCTGTTTGTTTCTACCGCCATGGCGGTCGGATTGCTAATGTAGCTGTCTATGTTGGCAGTTTCCGCCACTGCCGTAATCCCATTTTTTTTTCCACCGGCCTGTTTGCGGTATTACCGCCGCTTTAACACCCACCGCCATGGTTGTAATGAGGGCCATGATGTTCGAATGTAACCAATAGGGAAATAAATGTCTTAACTTTTGACTAAACTGGTGTGGTTATTCATGACTGAGAAGTCATGGTTTGTTCGATAATTAATTCTTATTAAATGTTTATTGATTAATGATTATTTATTGATCTATTGATTGGTGATGCCAAGAAAATATTTCGTACTGAGAAGTTCCCAAAAGTGGTCCAAAGGTTTGTCGACCTAAAATGCGTCCCCTTGTAAGTTTACTTATTAAGGCTCCGACGCGCTAACAGTTTTTGGGAGCAGAGGATGGTTTGGCCTTTGGGGCCCCAGTACAAAGGATCGTGGGGTGTGAGAATTAACAGTTTTGTAGCAGTACGGCCCTGGTACGAAAGATCAACAGTTTGGTAGAGATTGATGGGATTGGTCCTTTGAGGTCCTGGTACGGAGGGTACATAGTGAAGCGGGTTTAGTGGTAGGCAAGGTGTACCAAATAAATTGGGGTTTTGTGGATTTGTATTTTTCAATGATGCAAATTGGAGGGATGATGTATCCCTAAGTCCCAAATGAATTTCCCGGAATCTCGGAGCTTGCTGAATTGAGTATGTTCTCGGCGTTCTAATGATAGTGTGAATGAAGTAGGTTTTGCGCTTGTATAGCTTATGCATGTCGCATGTGAATTGTGATGTTTGTGAGGATTTTATGCCAGATGATGATGTTTTAGTAGGAGTGGGCGTGCTCCGCAGTATGAGAGTAGGGGAGTCGGCGAACTTCATGTGAGTGTGGCGCTTTGTGCTAAAAAAATTTCAACGTGGTTGTTGATGATGTACGGACCCTGCGTGGTGTAAGACTCCAGAGTATATTGACAAGTGTATGAGACACTTGGTTTATGTTGTAATTTGTGCAGTTTAATAGGTCGATAGTGAAGTCGACGAGCCGAGTATGAGTCAAAGTGAGTGAATGAAAACTTCGATGGAGATTTGGTGAGTTCTAAAGTGCACTAGAACAATAATCCATTGACAAGTCGGGAGTAGAATTTGCGGGTCAAATTTTGCTTGCGAATGCGGGATCTGAGAAGGAGAGAGTATCGGCCGAGGCTAAGCGAAATCTCTGTAAAGATCTGAAGCGATTGTGTTTCCCTTTCCTGTAGTAAACCGGCAAATTTGAGTTTTACTTTGGTTGTTGCTCACAATCTATTGCATTAGTTTGTGTGAATCGAGAGTGGGAAGACAAGCTGAAAGACTTTGTCAGCCGCAGTGTGTGTGTGAGTGTGACGTCATTAGGAGCCGCACTGGGATAGGTTGGTTAGTGAGAGGGGCCGCGCACGGATTGGCAGCCGTCCGTGAGAGGCAATTGGTTGAGAAGGTAGGCGAAGAGAGTTCTGGGAATTAAAGTCACCTCCTGATTTGATTGTGAACAAAATAAAAGACGTAAAGATGACATTTTTCAAGGCTTTAAAGAGCGCTTTGATGGGAGATGTATATATTACTGCGAGTGTAGGGGAGGTTACACCGCCAGACGGTACACCGGCTTACATTGTAATGGAGGAAAAGGGTGTTGCGCCATATCTTTGGCCAAAGCAATGGTGCAAAGCCACGGAGAAAGAGGGGTGCTTAGCATTTCCTGAAAACGGAACGTTCAATTTGAGGGTTTTAGAAAATTTGTGGAGGGTGCTAAATGATCTGAAGCCGCCTCCGAGACCAGCACAGTTTGAGGCGTTAGCAATTTCTAATGGCAATACGGCAACAGAAATTTGAGAGGACAATGAGGAAAGCAGAAAAGACACTAGCGGAGGCTAGGTGGGATAGTGCACAGAGAGTTTGGAGGAGAGAAACAATAGATGGAGTTAGACTGTTTCCAGCGATAACTCAAGAGGGTGAAGACAAAGGGAGGAAAGCTACTTGTAAGACTGACAAAAGTCTTTCCCAAGACAAAGAGGTTAGGATTCCCTGGTCAGAGGTAGATGACTGAGTTCCTTCATCAGTTACTTAGTGATCGACCACCACCATATGCGATAGACGAAAATAGACCGAGTACCAGTGCATGTCCTGCAGGTTTGGCACAAGAGAAGGTGACAATAAATCCAACACAGGTTAGTCCTGTCTCGACACAACTCCTGGTGCAGAGTAGTTTTGGTGTGTCCACTGCCCAGGTTATGCAACCTCAGTTGCAACCGCCACAGATTCAGTGACTTTACCCTGATGTACCCATTTTAGAGACTATCACTAATCTGATGGTGCCGACAGAGCCAGTATATGGAATACCAAAGTTGATACAGACTGAGCCAACTCCACCTTTACTGCCCCAGGTGCAGCCGCAAATGATTCCGAGATATACTTCGGTCGCAGGACCGCAGTCAGACATGACACCAGTGATGAGCCAGAATATGGGAGTTAGTCTTCCATAGGTTTTGGGAAACAGGCAGACACCAGATGCCATATCTTTGCCTATTACGGTTGATCCACAAGTGCCATTGTATGCGCAGGCGAAGCCTACTGTATGCGATCAAGGGGTAATGACACAAAATATGACAAGAGGAGGGTTTGTAGGAAGCTCCCAAGGAACGACTCCAGTGGAACCGACATTTGAAGGATCTAGGTCCCTGTTAGATTTCAGTCCGATTGGGGCTCCTCCAGAGGCCATGAGACAGATAGGTTTGAGACTGCTGACACCGCAGATCTCGAGTGCGAATGTACCACAGACACCTTTAGTGCACGCTGGGAATATCTCATTGCAAGGTCTAACAGCACAATAGCTGACCGATTGGTTAGACAAGCTTAATACTCCATAGACTGCTCCTGTAGCCGCAGGGAAAGTGGAAGGAGAAGAGTACCTGAACTATGTGAGGTTGGGTATGGAAGCCAATGAACTTGTTGAAGGAAGCATGTCTGTGAACAGGCTAGAGTCATACACGGAAGCAGGATTGAGGTACTCGTGTCCAAAGATAACTAGAGAAGTGAGCAGGGTGCACCAGAGGTTGGCAAATTTGGCAGACAAATATGGCGTAGTTTTAGAAAATACCAAACATTTGAAGAGGAGTTACAGGTTAGATTTTGAGCCGAAGGATTTCGAACACATGAGGTCTACTGGAATGAAGGCGCACCTCAAGGAGATACTGCAATGTGCACAAGTTTGGGGAGCCTTAGAGAAGTGGGAAGGCAGATGGGCGAAGAAAAGAGACAAGAGGAAGAGTGATTGCATAGAGCAGTTAGCTAAAACATTACCGGATACAGGCACGGTAAAGATGTTACCAATGAGAGAGACTGCCGGAGGGGTTCTTGTCCATGTACCTTGGACTAGAGGGGGTACGAACGATTTCCCCAGGCTGAGGGAGAAACCAATAGAGTGGTATCAGCTGACGGACAGGTTTGTGAACCTTGCCAAGTGTCTTTCGGAAGACCTGAATACTCTCTTTGAGATCATAGTTTCAGCCGATTTGTGGATTGAGTGCAAAAGGAGCGTAGATTGGCAGATTGAGGAACCGGCAAGGGACAGAAACACAGGGGCGCCATCTCCTGATGTGATGAAGTATTATCATAAGGTGATTGAGTTTCAAGAATATTGATTGGCAAAGGATTGATCAAATAGCTCAGGAAGTCAAGGAGTTGATACATACCTATTATGAGAGGTTGTTGAAGGTGTTTAAGCATTACAGCGGTACAGAGGTTATTGAGGTGAAGGACATGAATCCCCTTGTGTTCAGGTTTGTGGAAGGGTTGAGACCTGAGATTGGCCAGATGATTAAGAATCATTTGATTTGCTGGCAAGCAAAGCCGATTGACAAGGTGTTGCAGTATGCAAAGTTTTGCAGCGACGAGATTGAGTTGAAGCAGAGAAACTTGAAGGAGAAAGCGATGGTGATGCAAATTAAGACAGCACAGACAGGGATGCAGGGAGGTTTTCTACCGCAGATGGTGCAGCAGCCGCAGGGAAACTGGATGTTTCAGGCGCAAGTGAGAGGTAGAGGTCGAGGAGGCTTTGTGAACTGCAGTCCAGACTTGAACACTGTAGTAGTTCAAAACGATGCACAGGGAATGAAGAAGATGTTACCTTGTCATGCTTGTGGGGTCGTTGGACACTGGAAGCGGGAGTGCCCAATGATGGTGCAGGATGGTGTTATTCAGCAAAGCAATGATGTCAGTTCATTCCAAAACATGAGAGGGCCAAGATTGAAAGGTCCAAATCCAAATTCTCAGAATAATGTGAATCAGATGCAAGGTTTTCAATCTATGCAGCAGGTGCAGATGCCACGTATACAGCCAATACAGTTACAACAAGCGCAACAGCAGGTCCCATGGTACCTAGACAGCAAATGCAAGTGCCTTTAGCCCCAATGAAGCAGCAACAGGTGATGCTTCCTCAACAGGTCACATCACACAGTGCAACAGTACCCATTGTGTGGTGAGAATGGAATAAACGATGAATGATCGGATGAAAGTTTGGACGGTGAAGAGTGTAGGCTTGCAGCATCCTTAGAGGTAGATCAGAGAGGGCCCTATATTCAGGGGAAGGTAATGGGTCACAAGGTTTCATTCTTGGTTGACACAGGAGCTACACGCTCCACAGTCAGAAACGCAGAGGTTCCAAAACTGCCCCTTTCGGGACGGACGGTTAAGGTAGTGGGAGTAACAAACCAACTCCTGACTAACCCGATCACAGATCCCGTTCAGGTTGAGCTTGGCACTTTCCAAGTATTGCACAGATTTGTGGTTTGCGATTCAAGTCCTGTATCCTTACTGGGAAGAGACCTATTGTGCAAGACGAGGTGTTCAATCACATGTTCCAATGAGGGAATTGAGGTCCAGACAAACAGTGATGATGAAGGGGAGGAACAGGGTTCAGAGCCTGAAACTGAGACAACAGATGAGGAATAGCCTCTGATTAACTTCTTTTTGATGTTCACCGTGGTTGATCTCCCGGCAGACTTACAAGGAACAGTTCAAAAAAAGGTGTGGGACTTGACAGGGAAAGAAGTGGGGCTGATAAAAGGAGTAGAGCCAGTCAAAGTCAGTGTGAAGCCTAACACTGCGTTCCCTCAGTTATCATGGCGCAAGATGTCCTTCTGAAGGTTGCGCCAATCATTGCAGAATTTGTGAAACAGGGTGTTTTGAAGGAGGTGTTGAGCAGTCCATGTAACTCACCTATAATGGGACTGAGAAAGCCTTGTGGGAAGGTTCGGATTGTCTAAGATTTGAGGAAGATAAATGACATAGTGGTGAAATGTTGCCCAGTGGTGCTAAATCCAGCTGTGATTATGTTTCAGATTCCATGCGATGCAGAATGGTTCACAGTAATTGATCTGTCCCAAGCGTTTTTTTCTGTGCCTCTTCATGAAGACAGCCAATTTCTCTTCAGTTTTAAATTCTTGGACAAAGTCTACAGTTGGTGTTGAATTCCTCAAGGGTTTTCGGAATCACCTTCCATATTCAATCAGATACTGAAGAAGAATTTGGAGTCAATGGAACTGCCTTTCCAATCGACTCTAGTGCAGTACATTGATGATTTGTTGATTGCATCTAAAACAAGGGACGAGTGCAAGTACGATTTGATTGCCTTACTGAATCACCTGGGAAAGAATGGGCACAAGGTGTCCCCAAAGAAATTGCAATATTGTCAGAAAGAGGTGAAGTATTTGGGTCATCAGATCGAGAAAGGGTCAAGATAGTTATCCACAGAAAGAATAACCGCAGTGTTACAGATGAATCCCCCAACGACACAGAGAGATGTTAGGATGTTTCTAGGAATGGTGGGTTATTGTCGCCAGTGGATCCCAAATTTCTCAGTCATTTCTAAGCCATTGCAGAGGCTGACGGTCAAGGAAAATCAGGATGCCATAGTTTTGGGAGAGAAGGAAATGAGAGCGTTCACTGAATTAAGGGAGAGCATGTGTAGGGCTCCAGCTTTGGGTATGCCTGATTAAACAAAGTCTTTTGTTCTGTTTTGTCATGAACGTGATGCATGTTCTTCGTCTGTCTTGACAAAGGTCCATGGAGGTGTAAACCGACCAGTAGCATATTTTTCAGCTACTTTGGACCCAGTTGCAACAGCCTTACAGGGTTGTCTGCGTGCAGTAGCAGCAGTTGGACAAAGCCTCACACAGTGTGAATGCATAGTGATGGGAAATCCTCTAACAGTCATGGTCCCTCACTCAGTTGAGATCCTCCTGACACGGACAAAAATGCAGCACATGACAAATGCAAGATTGACAAAATAGGAAACGATTATATTGGGGTCACCAAATGTAACGTTAAAGAGATGTACAGTGTTGAACCCAGCAACTTTACTTCCAAGTGAAAATACAGAGGTTTAAAATATGGAAGATGTAGAACAGGATTGTCTTGAGGTAACCGAAATGTGCACCAAACCAAGACCTGTTATTAAGGATACCCAATTGGAGGAAAATGACCAAATTATCTTTGTCGATTGCTCATGTTTGAGAGACTCAATAGGCGTGCTGAGAGCTGGATATGCTGTATGCACGATTTCTGGTATCCTGGAAGTGTCCCGGCTTCCAGGAGTGTATTCTGCTCAGGTAGTTGAATTGGTAGCTCTTACCAGAGCTTGCCACGTCTCTGCTCAGATGAGAGTGACTATCTATACTGATAGTCGATATGGATTTGGAATTGTTCATGATTTTGGCCAACTATGGTCACAGAGGGGTTATTTGACCTCTTCTGGCTCGCCAGTGAAAAATGGTGAAAGAATGAAGGAGTTGTTGCATGCGATTCAGTTACCTCATGAAATTTCCGTAGTGAAATGCAGTGCACACCTGAAGTCAAAAGACTTTGGGGGTCATTACAACATTGGCGGTAAAAGCCGCTTACCGCCGTGCAGAAGACCGCCAACACACCGCCGCGGCCGTGGAATTCCGCCACAGCTATTATGACTCACATCTCGGAATCCGCCAAAATTCAGACACCCACACAAGTCCACCAAACCAAAGGTCAGTGATAAACTGGCGAAAACAAAACCGACACCGTCACGCCAACAGAAATACGCCCACACTATCACGACACACGAATCCACGCGGCGGTCTTTCAACTGTGGTATTCCATTGGCGGTACACACCGCCGCGCTCAAAATACACACACTCTTACAACACAGCCACATTGGACAATTTGAAATACACACACCTGATACACATACACACACCGCTCCCACACACCAAATACAATATAAAACACCCACCCACATCACCCACAAACCCCTACGACCACAATTCACGACCGAAGGCCAGAGAGAGACACCACCATCAACAAACTAGCATCCACAGCCACACAACACCATCACCCACACAACTTCCACGAACCTCACACAACACACCACTACATATCACCACACTTATCACCACACACACCACCCCACACATCACCTACACCACCCCATGGCACGGCAAAGACAGCCCAGGTTCTCGGAGGAGGAGCTCAGGGTCACGGTGGAGGAAATCATCCGGGTAGAGCCACAGCTACTTGGATCCCAGGTGCAGCACACCTCAATTGCAAGGAAGATGGAGCTATGGCGAAGAATTGTCGTCAGGGTCAACGCAGTGGGACAACACCCAAGAAATCGGGAGGACATCAGGAAAAGGTGGAACGACCTAGGGGGGAATGTGCGTTCCGTGGTCTCAAGACACCACCAGGCGGTTCAGCGGACTGGCGGCAGACCCCCACCTCCCCACCCACAACTAACAACATGGGAGGAGCAGGTCTTGGCGATTCTGCATCCTGAGGACCTCACAGGAGTCGGTGGAGGAATGGACTCTGGTAAGTCAAATCTTAACTATTACATCCCCCACCCTACCTGCATGCCATCATATACCCCCACCCTCGCCCTCACCCCTATCACTCCAACTCCTCACAAATGTACCAATATCACAAACCACACATCCCAACACCAAGCCCTGCATGCAACAACAATGCATGGACACCCATCACTAAAGCATGCCCACTGCACATACCCATACACCCCCCTAAACCAGCATCACACAAGCTCACACACAGGAATGCCAGCACTGGGGTACACTGTCACTCACCCATTGCACACCATGCCACACACAGATGCAATAATCATGCCTTTCCACCCCTGCAGGACCACTACCCAACATCACCAGACAGGAGGGTCCAGACATGTCCACTCCACCCACAGAAGAGGCCCACAGTGATGACAGCACCTCTGTCCACCTGGATCTAGATGACCAGCCCGGACCATCGGGGGCCTCGGGACAGTCGGTTCCCCTCACACAGGCACAGGCCACCACAGACCTTCCCCCTCAGGAAACACCAGCACAGCACCCACCCAGCGGGCCCATACCTCCGTCCCCAGGACACGTCAATCAGCTGTGTGTCCACCACTACAGGGAACCCAGGATAACCCACCACCCCAACAACACCAGGGACCTGGGGGCAGTGGCAGTGGGCACACGGTCCAGGGGACGGAGGCCCAGGAACACAGGGGAACTGGGAGGGCTGCTGTGCGACAGGGGGCTGACAGGCCAAGGGAACCCACTCTCCATGAGGCCCTCTCCTCCATCATGGGAGCATACCACCACTCCCAGGAGACGATGGCAACGGTACTGGCCAAGTTTCAGGAGACCCAGCGGATGCAGGAGGAACAGTATTTGGGCTTCAGGGAGGAACTCAGAACCATCAGCTCCACCCTGGGCACCATCGTAGGGGTGCTGAAGGAAGTATTCAACACCAGGAGGGACACTGTGGCACTACAAGGGGCCCCTGACACTAGCATGGACGATGAACTGCCCACCACCTCCGCCGGCGCTAGTGGACAGGAGGCACTGCCAGAGGACCACCACACCAGCACCCCACCCCCTGCAGACGGAGAACCACCCCGCAAACGGTCCCTGAGATCCAGGAACAAGACAGAGCACGATGCCAAGACCCCCGCCAAGAAATGAGACCACCCTGATTGTCATCCCACTATCCCACTTTGTCACCCTGTCCATATTGAAACTGCCCCAGCTCCACTTCCTATGCCCATATGGGCAATGCACCTGTGAGACTAATAGACTGGACTCTGCCATGGACACTCCTCCGCCATCACCCCTCACCATTCAACTTCCCCCTCCAATATTTTGTATTTAAATAAACACACCAAAAGCACCAAAAGATCTGGAGTCTGTCTGTGATTTCGAAATTGTGTATTTGCAATTACAGTGACAAAATGTTCTTGAAATAGTAATGTCAACATACCTATGTCACACAGCTCTAGTCCATGAGGAATCTAAGCAGATGAGACACGTTGGGACCCACACCTGTGAAACCGTAAGGGAAAGTGACAACTCAGTGACCATACACTGGGTGAAAACGACAGACAGGATAGAGGTAGAAGTGTAAAAGTACATGTAGTAGGCAGGAATGTATTCTCACCTGTGTTTCACTGGAAATATTGCTGAATCACTGAGTCCCTGTTCTGCATGTCTTCTTCCTCTGCTTCATCCTCATCACTGTCCGAATGCTCCACAGCTGCCACAACACCGCCATCTGGACCATCCTCCTGTAGAAAGGCACCTGTCGTCGCAAAGCCAAGTTGTGAAGCATACAGCAGGCCACGATGATCTGGCACACCTTCTTTGGTGAGTAGAATAGGGATCCACCTGTCATATGCAGACACCTGAACCTGGCCTTCAGGAGGCCGAAGGTCCGCTCAATCACCCTCCTGGTTCGCCCATGGGCCTCATTGTAGCGTTCCTCTGCCCTTGTCCTGGGATTCCTCACTGGGGTCAGTAGCCATGACAGGTTGGGGTAACCAGAGTCACCTAATAGCCGCACACGGTGCGTCTGGAGTTGGCCCATCACATAAGGGATGCTGCTATTCCGCAGGATGTAGGCGTCATGTACTGAGCCAGGGAACATGGCATTCACATGGGAGATGTACTGGTCTGCCAAACATACCATCTGTACATTCATGGAATAATAACTCTTCCGGTTTCTGTACACCTGTTCACTCCTGTGGGGGGGACCAAAGCCACATGGGTCCCATCAATGGCACCTAGGATGTTGGGGATATGTCCAAGGGCATATAAGTTACCTTTCACTGTAGGCAAATCCTTCACCTGAGGGAAAACGATGTAGCTTCGCATGTGTTTCAGCAGGGCAGACAACACTCTGGACAATACGTTGGAAAACATAGGCTGGGACATCCCTGATGCCATGGCCACTGTTGTTTGAAAATACCCACTTGCAAGGAAATGGAGCACTGATAGCACCTGCACTTGAGGGGGGATTCCTGTGGGATGGCAGATTGCTGATATCAGGTCAGGCTCCAACTGTGTACACAGTTCCTGGATTGTGGCACGGTCAAACCTGTAGGTGATAATCAAATTTCTTTCCTCCATTGTCGACAGTTCCACCAGCGGTCGGTACACTGGAGGATTCCGCCATCTCCTCACATGTCCCAGCGGACGGTGCCTATGAAGGACAACAGCGAGCACAGAGTCAAACAACTCAGAGGTATGTACCTACAGTCTACACAGAACACCAATCATACAGAAAATGTGGCCTGTATGTGTGTTGAGACTAGGCCTAGGTATGTGTGACGCATTTGGAAATTAGGCCATGTGGGCCCCTGAAATGGCGGCTGCCTGACCTCTAAACTTGGACAATGGGATTTGAGGTAACTGCGCTGGTCGCAGTAGGCGGTCGAAGACCGCGGTGCAATGCTGCATTGGTTAACATTGGACCCTATGGGTCCCAGGAGCCAATGACGATGTACGTCAGCGGCAATGGTACGCACCGCCGCGGACGTGACCGCCGCGGACGTGACTGCCATTTTCTATCTGTATAATCACTCGAAACCTTATCTTCGACAGGAGAGGACCTACACTGCAAGTGCTGCTGTGACCTCGGTCTGGAAGAGACAATGGCTCGTGCGTCTGGGGAAAGGGCCCCTGTCTTCACATCGGAGGAGTTGGAGAAGCTCGTCAATGGGGTCCTCCCCCAGTACACGCTACTCTACGGTCCTCCAGACCAACAGGTAAGTACACAGGGAGCATGTTGTACGGGCTATGCCTGTTTGGCGAGGGCTGGTTGTAAGAAGGAAGGGGGCAGAGTTCTGCGTGCATGAAAGGCGGTGGGTGCATGTGCCACCTGGCAAGGGTAGGGATGGGGGCCACTCACTTTGACGGCGCAGTTGGTAATGACTTCTCTTCTTCCCATGTACATTTCATGTAGGTCAGCGCCCACCAGAAGAAGGATATTTGTTGTGCCATCGTCAAGGACGTCCGGACCCTGGGGGTCCACCACAGACGGAGCACCCACTGCCGGAAAAGATGGGAGGACATTCGCCGCTGGAGCAAGAAGACGGTGGAGACTCAGCTGGGGATGGCCTCCCAACGTGGGAGGGGTGCCCGTCGAACCATGACCCCCCTGATGTTCAGGATCCTGGCGGTGGCCTACCCGGAGTTGGATGGGCGCTTGAGGGCATCACAGCAGACACAAGGGGGTGAGTACACTCTCATTCAGCTGACTTTGCGCGCAGTGGAGTTGTCTGGGTGGGAGAGGAGGGCTGTGGGTTTCCCTAGGCCAGGGCGAGTTCCGTAGGCTAGGCCCCTCCGTAAGGCATGGCCCTGTGGCCCCCACCCCACCTCTGTAGAGTGCCAAGTACAGCTATTCATGCACCTGCGTCATCTATGTGTGCAGATGTCGTCCATAGCCTTGTAGGCCATTTCCCATGAATTGCACTGTAGAGCCGAAGAGCGCGACGTAGTGCAGGGGGCTTCTGTGTCTGTCTTGTCCACCAACGGTAGCGGTAATCCATGCACTCAACATGTCTTTCTTCTGTTCCCCCCCCCTTTTTTGTGGTCTCCCTGTTCTTGTGTGCATTAGCATCATCAGGCGGAGGAGCAGTGGCACCGGAGCACGAGGGAGCTGCATCCCACATGGCCATGGATGGCCACACTACGGACTCAGAATTCACCAGTGGGACGGAGGGCGAGGGGAGCACCACGGCGGGGACAGGAGCTGAAACAAGCGACATGGACTCGTCCTCTGATGGGAGCTCCCTTGTGGTGGCAGCAACATCTGTGCCCCCCGCATCTACAGGTACAGCTGCCACCCCCCCTACCAGCACCGCCCTCCCAGCAGCCCCTCAGCCTTCGCCCCGTGCCCGCTCACCCAGGAGGGTGGGCATCACCTTCGCCCCAGGCACCTCAGGCCCTGCCCCAGTCACCCCTGCTGCCCTCAGTGAGGAGGCCATTGACCTCCTCAGGTCCCTCACTGTTGCACAGTCCACCATTTTGAATGCCATCCAGGGTGTAGAAAGGCAGTTGCAACAAACAACTGCACTCCTGGAGGGCATTCATTCTGGTCAGGCGGCCTTTCACCGAACCTTTCAAACTCTGGCCTCAGCACTGATGGCAGCCATTGTCCCTGTGTCTAGCCTCCCCCCTCCAACTTCCTCCACCCAGACCCAATCCCCTGTACTTCAGCCTATCCCAAGCACACCATCAGACCAGCCTGCACACACCTCACCACACAAGAGAAGCTCAGGCAAACATAAGCACCACACATCCCACAGGCACTCACGCAAGCATCACACACATACAGACACACCAACATCCACTGCCTCCACTGTGTCCCCCTCCTCGTCGTCCCCCTCCTCCCTCCCAGTCTCGTCTACACTCACACCTGCCTGCACTACCTCTACAGCCACTACGTCCCTCACCAGCACACCCACCAGCACACCCCGCTCACGTGCAGTCACCACCCCCACTACCATACACACGTCCACTGTGTCCTCTCCCAGTGTGTCTGTGACGCCCCCTCCGAAGATACATAAACGCAGGCACACACCCACCCAACAGCCATCCACCTCACGACAGCCTCCAGCGCATGCACCTGCACTCAAAGCCACCAAACGTACATCTCCTACAACCACCACCTCTTCCTCCACTCCCAAACCCCCTCCAGCTACCCGTCCCAGTGTGTCCCAAAAACTTTTCCTGTCCAGCCTTGACCTATTTCCCACCACCCCGTCCAACTCATAGGTCCCGAACTAGCACCTCAGCCACAAAATCTCCGGGACCAGTCGTGCCTGTTGTCACAGGTATGTGGAGTGCACCGGCCACCAGGACAGCCAGTGTGGCACGGATCCACAGCACAGCCAGCCCCCCCCCCTGTGAAGCACCAGAAGTTGCCCAGTGCCTGGCGGGAGAGGGGGAAGACTCCAGCCACCCAAGCCACTCCCAGGGGTCCTGGTGGATGTGTGGACTCAGCTGTGACTCCTCCCAAGGTGGGGAAGGGCCACAAGAAACCTGGCAAGTCTGGGAGGAGCAGCACGGCGGAGAAGACCGCCATCATCCCCGCTGCCCAGGAGGGCACCGCCAGCCCCATCCTCGCTGCCCAGGAGGCCACCGCCAGCCCCATCCTCGCTGCACAGGAGGCCACCGCCAGCCCCAGCTGCCCAGGAGGGCCCCACCAGCCACAGCCCAGCTGCCCAGGAGAGCCCCGCCAGCCACAGCCCAGCTGCCCAGGAGGGCCCAGCCAGCCACAGCCCAGCTGCCCAGGAGGGCCCCGCCAGCCACAGCCCAGCTGCCCAATGAAGGACCGCCACCCCAGCCCAGCTGGGCAATGAGGACCGCCAACTCAAGCACTGCTGAACAGGGCACCGCCAACTCAAGCACCGCTGAACAGGGCACCGTCAAACTCAAACACCGCTGAACAGGGCACCACCAACTCAAACACCGCTGAACAGGGCACCGCCAACTCAAGCACCGCTGAACAGGGCACCGGCAACTCAAGCACCGCTGAACAAGGCACCGCCAACTCAAGCACCGCTAAACAGGGCACCGCCAACTCAAGCACCGCTGAACAGGGCACCGCCAACTCAAGCACCACTAGCCCATGAGCGGCAGGGGCACTGACGCAACTGGGACCGTCACGGGGTGCGTGATGCACTCTGGGCACCAGTCCCCCTCCAGAACCAGTGGAGAGTTACATCCACTCCGTCTGACCTTCACAGGATGAAGCACTCTGGGCACCAGTCCCCCTCCACAACCAGTGGAGAGATGCATCCACTCCGTCTGTCCTTCACAGGATGAAGCACTCTGGGCACCAGTCCCCCTCCAGAACCAGGGGAGACATGCATCCACTCCGTCTGTCCTTCACAGGATGAAACACTCTGGGCACCAGTCCCCCTCCAGAACCAGTGGAGAGTTACATCCACTCCGTCTGTCCTTCACAGGATGAAGCACTCTGGGCACCAGTCCCCCTCCAGAACCAGTGAAGACATGCATCCACTCCGTCTGTCCTTCACAGGATGAAGCACTCTGGGCACCAGTCCCCCTCCAGAACCAGTGGAGAGTTACATCCACTCTGTCTGTCCTTCACAGGATGAAGCACTCTGGGCACCAGTCCCCCTCCACAACCAGTGGAGACATGCATCCACTCCGTCTGTCCTTCACAGGATGAAGCACTCTGGGCACCAGTCCGCCTCCAGAACCAGGGGAGACATGCATCCACTCCGTCTGTCCTTCACAGGATGAAACACTCTGGGCACCAGTCCCCCTCCAGAACCAGTGGAGAGTTACATCCACTCCGTCTGTCCTTCACAGGATGAAGCACTCTGGGCACCAGTCCCCCTCCAGAACCAGTGAAGACATGCATCCACTCCGTCTGTCCTTCACAGGATGAAGCACTCTGGGCACCAGTCCCCCTCCACAACCAGTGGAGACATGCATCCACTCCGTCTGTCCTTCACAGGATGAAGCACTCTGGGCACCAGTCCGCCTCCAGAACCAGGGGAGACATGCATCCACTCCGTCTGTCCTTCACAGGATGAAACACTCTGGGCACCAGTCCCCTTCCAGAACCAGTGGAGAGTTACATCCACTCCGTCTGTCCTTCACAGGATGAAGCACTCTGGGCACCAGTCCCCCTCCAGAACCAGTGAAGACATGCATCCACTCCGTCTGTCCTTCACAGGATGAAGCACTCTGGGCACCAGTCCCCCTCCAGAACCAGTGGAGAGTTACATCCACTCCGTCTGTCCTTCACAGGATGCAGCACTCTGGGCACCAGTCCCCCTCCAGAACCAGTGGAGACTGTTATCCACTTGAGAGACTGTGGCTTTGCACTCCCCTGGATAATGCAGTGGGCAACCCACCCACTGTAGTGACTTGAGAGACTGTGGCTTTGCACTCCCCAGGATTGAACAGTGGGCAAACCACCCATTGTATAGACTTGAGAGACTGTGGCTTTGCACTCCCCAGGATGCAGCAGTGGGCAAACCACCCACTGTATAGACTTGAGAGACTGTGGCTTTGCACTCCCCAGGATTGAACAGTGGGCAAACCACCCACTGTATGGACTTGAGAGACGGTGGCTTTGCACTCCCCAGGATTGAACAGTGGGCAAACCACCCACTGTATGGACTTGAGAGACTGTGGCTTTGCACTCCCCAGGATACATCAATGGGCATGGAGCCCCCTCGTGGATCTGGTGTCGTGCACTTATCCGACTGAGGTGCCCACCCTTCCCTTCCCCCTTAGTTGCCTGTTGTATTTCTATCTGATGCCCCTGCAGTTTTCTCTCTGTTTTGATCTGGTATCAAGTGTGGGCCTCGCCCATGCATTTTGGACCCAGTGGTCCACGGACTATAAATGGTGCAATACCTAGACTACTATTCTTGGTGTATATTTTGTTAATAGTGTATATATGTATATTTTTGCGTACTGCATTTTAATATATTACAATGGTTACACGCATTTCCTTTTGTCTTTGCATTCTTCCGGGGGGGTTGTGGGGTGTTACTATAATGTATTAGTGTGTGTTGTAGTGGGTGAGGGTGGGGGTGTTGCATGTGTGTGTCCCTGTTTTTTGCCTCCCCCCTCCCCTGTGTCGTAGGTGCAGTACTCACCGTGGTCTTGGCCGCCGGCGTTGGTGCTCCTGGTACAGGAGCAGGAAGACTATCGCAGGTAGGATATGGAGTTCCGGTTCAATGGTGTCCTCGTTCCTCGTGGAGTGTGTAGAGGTGAGCGTTTTCTGTTCGAAATTCCTGTTTCCGCCGTTTTTTGATCTGCGGTGAATCCGCCCTGGAAAAGGTGGCAGATTGGCCTGTCATAATAGTGTGGGCAGTACATTGTCCTCCGCCTGTCTGTTGGTGGTGACCGCCGCGCTGTTTGTTTGTACCGCCGTGGCGGTCAGAGTGTTAAAGTGGCTGTCTTTGTTGGCGATTTCCGCCACGGTCGTAATTTCAAATTTTTTACCACCGGCCTGTTGGCGGTCTTACCGCCGCTTTAACACCGACCGCCAGGGTTGTAATGACCCCCTTTGTTTCAATGGGAAATGGATATGCGGATCAAGTCGCAAGGGTTTGTGCATTGAACTGTATATCGTTTAAGGATCAATGGGAATTGTTGCCTGAAAAAGAAAATGAGATGTGCACAGGTTATGCATTGAGGGTGATTTACACGTTGGAAGAGCTGAAATTGTTGCAGGGTCGTGCCAGTAAAGATGAGAAGCGTTCTTGGGTTAGAATGCAATGCATACAAAGACCAGATGATTTGTGGGTTTCCGACTAAGGGAAAATGGTCTTGCCGAACAGTCTTTTGTCACAATTTGCAAGGTTTTATCATGGCCAAGCACACATTGGGAGGGATGCCATGATCAGGTTGTTCAAGATTGACTGGTTTAATCTAAAATTTAGACAAGCTGCAGAGGTGATATGCCATCGGTGTATCATCTGCCAACAGATAAACGCAGGGAAAGGGGCAGTGGTGAATTTGAGCCACATTGGGAGAGCTGGAGGTCCATTTAGCAGAATGCAATTGGATTTCATTGAGATGCCTGTATGTGAAGGTTTGAGGTATGTGTTGGTGATTGTGTGTGTCTTTAGCCATTGAATTGAAGCTTACCCTACACATAGAAATGACAGCCTCACAGTAGTAAAGTTGTTGCTTAGGGAACTGATACCACGTTTCGGTTTTCCGATCTCTTTAGAATCAGATAGGGGAAGTCACTTCAACAATGAGATGGTTAGGTTACTGTGTGCAGCATTGAACATTAAGCAGAAGTTGCATTGTATCTACCGCCCTGAAGTATCAGGACTAGTGGAACAGATGAATGGTACCCTGAAATCGAGAATGGTGAAAATGTGTGCAGCCAAGAATTTGAAATGGCCTGACGCATTACCTTTAGTGTTAATGTCAATGAGGAATACACCTAACAAGATGATCGGGACTGTCTCCGCATGAGATTCTCATGGGTCGAGCTATGAGACTGCCTGCAGTGCCTGCGAATGCTCTTGTGAATATCACGGATGATATGGTGTTGGACTACTGCAAGGGTCTGGCTGATGTGGTCCGCTCTTTTTCTCACCAGGTGGAAGCTACCACCCTGCCACTGATTCATGATCCAGGTCACAACCTGAAAGCTGGTGACTGGGTTGTCATCAAGAAACACGTAAGGAAGACTTGATTGGAGCCACATTGGAAGGGACCCTACCAAGTGATACTAACGACTACCACTGCTGTGAAGTGTGCAGGATTTCCGAACTGGATCCATGCCAGTCACACTAAAAAGGTGACGTGTCCAACTGATGAGCAAGTTGAGTTGTTGAAAGTACCAACAACAGACAAGGAAGTCTCAGGGCCGGAGAATGATCGAAGGGGAACTGAGACTGAAGGAGAGCCCGTTGAGGATGGCTTGGCCACTCCAGTAAGAGACGAAGGAGAAGAGATCCAGAGGGGTGACGGGGAGTCTATCTCAACTAGGGCAACAGGGGAGCCTAGTCAAAGAGAGGTTCTCGCAGAAGTAGACGATTATGAGAATGAGCCAGAGCACTTGACAGACCCAGAAGTCGAAGGAGCTGAGGTGGTGGAGAGTCAGAGGGTCCAGGCTCCTCCTGAGCAGATTTTAGGTCTATCAAGCGAAAACACCATAGAGTAAAGAGAGGAAGAAGGGTTGCCACAGGGAAGATCAAAGACTAAAGAGATACAGAAAGGAGACAAGTGGCCAGAGATACAAGTGAAAAGGGAAGAAGTGGTTGTCGAAGATGTAATAGAGGAAGAAGTAGACACAACAAGGAGAGAAGATCTAAGTGAAGGAGAGTTGCAAGGTGATCGCAAATAGAAAAGGAAGAGAGTAGCAAATAGAAGGTTTGCAGGTCCTGAATGGGCGTATGCAACAACAGCTGAATGGCAACAGGAGTTCCTGGCGTTCTGTTTTGATCGAGAAGTCCCAGGTCAATACTTTGACACCTGAGTCTGGCTGAAGGATCTGAAAGGGGTGGAAAGATTTGAGCTAAGATCGAACTTGAGAAAAGAGACTTAGAAATTACCGGATGAGACTTTGAGAACCTGAGTTGACTTTTGAAAACTGATTTTGACAAGCTGCTAACATGAATTGACAAGGGATCCTGGGAGTGAAATTGAAAGCTGTAAATAATTGCTGAAATAACACTTTGCTTGTTCTGACTTTTGCTGCAGGAGAGAATTATTAACCATCCTCTGTTGTTGTTTTGAATTAACTATTCTTCACTTTCTGATTCTTTACAGATCATGGCTAACACTAGGCAGGAGAATGGAGGGAGTAGGTGTTGTAAATACTTGGGTGTTAGTTTAAGTATTGTGTGTATGATATTCATTGTGGTTGTGATTGTGGGTATGACACTAATGGATAAGATTGAGACTAACAATGCTACAGTTCCTGAGACTACCATTGCACTAACTTCTTGGGAGAGGTTTGAGCTGGATGAGAGATATTTGCGTGAGGGAACTAATGCAAAAGGGGAACTTTCTACTAATGTTTTCTATTGCTTGCTGAGTGAGTATGTTGAGACAATGGGAGCGAAGGATTGCTTTGTGTGCACACAGATTCATGTTTCGGTACAAGAGGGGGTTACCTATCATAGCTTGCCATTAACCTATGGGATAAGTTGTAGTTGGCTACTAACAAGATTTTATAACCAGGAGGAGACCCAATACTTCTATTCTAATCATGTTAATGTATTCTTATGTACCTGTAATAGAGGATTTGAGTGGTGTAGCTAGATACTATAGTATAAAGTTAGTTAAAGGATTCTTTGAGCTGACATTGAAAATTAGTACATCTTATGCACATCGCAATAATTTGACATGCTTGCTTAAACCTGTAGAGAAAAGCTTTTTAGATCACATGGAGGATAGAAGGAGGGCATTAAAGGGTAAATTAGAAAAAGGATTACAGCAGCGAGCTTTAGCTAGTAGTGAAAGTTAAGGTGCAATTAGGGAGCAAGGGAAGCTAGCTTTAGATGCATTACACGTAGGGAAGCATTGTATATCTAGGCCGAAATCATATTATGACAATGTGTTTGTAGGAATGAGTGAATGTAAGCATGTGTTTTTGTTCAAGAGTAAATGGACGTTCATGTTAAATGGGCAGGATCCAGCGATCCCAGGGATCTATTACATATGTGGGCTTAATGCTTATTACCGTCTTCCAAAGGGATGGTATGGGACATGTTTCTTGGGGATAGTTTTCCCAAGGATATACCAACTTGACGATTTGAAAAGGTTTCAGAAATAGTCTGAATTACATGGTATTAGACAGAAGAGAGAAACAACTGCTGGTGTAGTGGGAGACATACTTGGGGCGATAATTCCTTCAGTGGAAGTTATCTTGAATTCAATAAAGATTTGAAAGTTGTCTATTATTGTGTATAACATGCTGACAAATTTTTCTGGAGCTATACTCCTAATGGATACTGAACTTGCTGTGGAGAGGGCGATGACTCTTCAAAACAGGTTTGCTTTAGACATTCTTTTAGCGAAAAATGGCGGAGTTTGTAGGATGCTTAATGAGCGTCATTGTTGTATTGTATTGTATTGGCTTATTTATAAAGCGCATTCCGGCAAGATGCATCGAAGCGCTAATCTGAATGAGAACACAGGGAAAAGCAAAGGCTACTGTCGAGAGCACCTATTGCGAGAAGAGCCAAGTTTTCAGGCTTTTCCTAAAGGTGGAGTGAGTGGCTGTTTGTCAGAGCGCAAAAGGCAGGGTATTCCAAAGCCTTGCACCTTGTAAAAGCACGGTCTCCCCACCTAGCCTTATTCAATCGAGGAACCGCAATCGTATATTTGGAAGAAGATCTCAAGTTTCTAGTCGGTTGGTAATATTTTAAGGTAGACTTCAAATAATCACAGCCCTCCGACTGTAAGGCTCTATGAGTCAGGCAGAGAATTTTGAAAATAATTCTCTTATTAATAGGTAACCAATGGAGAGATTTCAGACTGCTACTAGCCGATGCAGACTGGGGAAGATTCAGAATAAGGCACGCTGCTGTATTCTGGATGGACTGGAGTTGATCAAGAGAAGTTTTATTAACATTTAACAAAAGGGCATTACAATAGTCAAATCTAGAGGTGACTAGCACCAGCACAACCGGCATCCTTAAGTCTTCCTCAAGAAGATGCAGAATTTTCCTAAGAGTTTTTAAAATCCAGAAACAGACTTTAACCGTATGATTGATCTGTAACTTGAAGGAAAGGGAAGTATCAAATATAATACCTAGATTTTTTGCAGAGGGATAAGGAAGTGGACAGCCCCCACAAGCTGTGGGCCACCGGCTGTTGTTCCAAGGAATGTTATTACGGCCAAAACACATAATCACAGTCTTATCCCCGTTAAGTTTAAGCCAATTTCTGGCCATCCAATTATTAATTGCTGTCATGCAGAGTTGAAATTTCTCCTTTGAATCCTCCCAGTTGTGGGAGACAGTAACAATCACCTGCGTGTCATCTGCATAGGAAACAATCTGGAAGCCAAAGGAGCGTACCAGGCTCGCCAGCGGTGCCATGTATAAATTAAAAAGAGTAGGACTGATAGATGACCCCTGTGGCACTCCACATGGGAGTTGAAAGGGAGAGGCACAATGCTCACCACAGGCCACCGTGATCGTTCTATCCGTAAGAAAAGAGCTCAGTAACTTCCAAGCCTTACTCCTCACTCCAGCCTGGGATAAGCTTTGAAGCAGAATGGTAGGAGAGATAGTATCAAATGCGGCCGACAGATCTAGAAGAACTAGAATCATGCCTTCTCCCAAGTCACCTCTTCTGCGAATTATATCTGATGTAGAAATTAGAGGCGTTTCCGTGCTGTGTGCACTGCGGAAACCATGTTGGGAGAGGTCCCGCCTACCGTTTCCTTGAAGAAACTCAGCAAGCTCCTGATTAAGATGTTTTTCTAACATTTTAGCAAGACAAGACAGTAAAGAGATAGGGCGAAGATTAGTAAGATCAGATGCATCTTTGCCGGGTTTTTTAATAAGTGGAATAACCATAGACTGTTTCCAATTAACAGGGAAGCTGCCTTCCAGAAGGATTTCGGCAAACACTGGCTCCAGAGCAGAGGCGACCAGAGAAGGGGCTAACTTTAAGATGCGGGGCGGGCAAAGATCAGTAGGTGAACCGGATGTCACCGCCAATAGTAAATCAATGATTCTATTGGCAGAGAGGGGTTGGAAGCATTGTAGAGAATTGCCTGACTCAACATATGAAAGGGGCACTTCACCCTCTAAATCGGGGAGGGAGATCTAAAATTTGTCAGCAAATTTACAATTTTATTATTAAAAAAATCGGCCACCATTTGGCAATGCTGAGGTGAGTTTTCGGAGGCGGGAAATCCTGAGCTCGTGGGAGGGGACATCAGAGCTCGTACTGCTTTGAACAATTCTTTAGGGGAGTTAATAGCCCCTCTAATAGCATTGGAATAATAGTGCGTTTTCGCTAGCCTAATAGCCAGTTTGTACTTCCCAAGAGCCTCCCTAAGTTTACCTCTTTCCATTTGGGTTTTATTTAATAACCATTTCCGCCTATGATAAGTTCTTTGCAAATCTTTCAGCTCCTCAGAATACCAAGGTGCAGAGGGAGAGCATTGAGCTTTAGGAATTGACGGGGTTTGAGGCGCTAGCAAATCAATAGTCCTTTTCAGACCTAGGTCAAAAGTCTCTAGGTGTGAGCGGCCTACTGCTTTCGCCTGGTCCCAGCCATCTTTAAATGCCTGAGGGAAATTGATCTTATTAATTTTATGCCATGGCCTTTTTAGTACAGTGCGCGAAGGCAGTTTCGGGGCTGGGGCAGGCCAGGTTAACTTAATGGATAGTAGGTAGTGATCAGTCCAATCTACAGCCCTGTTGCCATTTCTGGAAATCAGTCCTGGTCTAATAAAGATAGCATCCAGCATGTGGCCCGTGGTGTGAGATGGAGAAATGTCTCCCAGATGCCAATCCAGGCTCTGCATATAGCTGTAAAATCTACCATGGCTGGATCAGATATCTCGTTCAAATGTAAATTAAAGTCGCCTAATACCATGGCATTCTCTGCTAAAAGCAGCGGTTCCAGCAATGAGGGCCAGGCGGCGAGGAAGGCATTCTTGGGCCCAGGCGCATATATACCAGATAATAGTAATGAGATTAGAAGTATGCTTTCTAACTTGACAAGGATAGTACAGACTTGAAGGAACTGAAAGAACTTGGTGTTTTCGAAAAGGTTGGAAGGGGTTTTCCTTCAGTGGGGAATTGGCTCAGCAACATTTGGCATGGGATATTGTCTAAAATAATACAGGGGGAATTGATTGTTAAAGCTTGCATATTTGGATTATGGGTGGCATGTAAAATTATCAAAAAGATAAAATTGAATAAGCCGAAAAATATTAAGAGGAGGGAAGAAAAAGAAAGGAAAAATTGTTTAGAGAAAAATTAAAGGGGAAGCCAATAAGTGAAGAGATTGAAATGAAAGAGTTTTGACTATGTAAAATTTGTGGGGAAGGTTTTGTGTGATGACAAGTGTCATCAGAGGAGGGATTGTTGGAGTGTGTCTTTTTAAAAGCAATATTAATTACGTAATCTTGCAATATATTGTGTAATGAAGCTGCATAGAAAATGGGTTAACAGAAAATAATGTACGCGTTTGAAATGTGCTCACGGGGAGTGGCTACCAATGTATACAAAGACTAATGAAAAGGCTTATTAATTCAGAGTTTTATGAAATAATGTTTGAATTTGTATTAGTATATCATAATTAGAGTTATGTGTTAAGAGTTTACTTTATTCAACAACAAGGGCCTTAGCTTAGCGAGGGTTTGGGCCTAACTGCCTGGCCTCATATTGAATTGCATTTTCTAACGTGCAATGTGCTGTTTTCCTGAAGGACACGGAGCTGTATTTTTCCAGGAGTTATGTGTGCGTAGCCATAGTAAATTCTTTTCTCATGAGAACTGGCTTGCTCAGGGCTACGTTCTTGCTAGATGCAACAGTGTAATTCGTACCAGGTGCAAGGCTAACTCTACTAGGAGAAGACAATGAAGACACTGACTGGAGCGCAAAGTGTAACATTCTCTACCCGACATTCCAACCGTTGAAGACATCAATAACATGGACCAATCCGCGACATGGGAACTGTAAACTTTGGAAAATTATACTAAGGTGCTTACTGAATTATTGGACAGAGATAATAATGCACCAAACTTTATCCAATGAAGAATTAGGGGATGGTTAGACAGTTTTGATTTAATGGCGTAACCAGAGGAAAGCTGGATCACACTTACACTTTAACTTTTACCATTGCCATTTGCCATTCTCTTTGCTAGGAGACTTTTACTAGAGTACCTTTTGCTAGTGGCCATCAATGTTCCCTGTAAGGCGCGTGCGCGCGTGCACCTTTCCTTCCCCCATCGCGCAGGCCCCTTTGGCAAGCGCGCACGTTGCAACGTTCTTGCAACGTCGCTCCCTGCATCATTCGGCAGAGGGGACATCAGCGCTGCGTCTACAAAACAGACACAGCGCGAGGGCAGTGTCACTCTTTGCCGCCGAGCAGGAAGGACAGGAAGGACATCTTCAGGACGCAGGTACGTGTATTTGTATTTCGCTTTCACGTTGTCGGCATAGTTTGTTTATTTTTCTAGATGTTAAGAATGTTTGATTCGAACTGTTATATTGTTTATAAGAGGTATTTTTTCAGACTTTAGACAAGGTGATTACATCACAGTGCCTCAGAGTGTGAAAGAATGACTGGGCGTTCAATAATCCTTGGTTGGGGACTTTTGCTTTACATTTGGAGAGGCACTGAGTCAGACATTCCTAAATGTATCCAGATTCTTTTGTGAGGCAGTGAAAGCAAGCTCAGAATGATGCCATCCTGCTCCTCAATGCAGAACGATGAAGGTTCAGCTGTAAAAATTGTTCATTCTACAAAGGGAGCACTGCTCTCAGCAGCAGAGAAGAGTGGATTTGGGAAGACAGACTTGATGCTGGGCTGCACTGCACCCATCTGATTTGTAATAGTACATCCTTCACTTAGAGCTATGATGTCCAAACTTCAGAAGAGGTTGCATGCTAAGAAGTAAACAAACTCGAAATGGCATCTTGCTTCTCAGAATGAAAGCCCTTAGCAAAACCAAAATCAAATGTGACCACCTCTTCATTTACATCAACCACAGTGGTCATTATCTCTCCTCATACCATGTGTAACATATTGTTCAATTCACCTGCAATCTTAACAGACTGCATTTCAATATTTCGTACTACACCCACCCAAAAGTCACCACCACAGACCTCAAAGCCACAGTGTTAGAACTGACATTCTTGTGTGGTATTCTCACAAAAATTTTGCCTTCACCCCACCTGTTTTGCTGAATTTATTTTTGTTGACTTCAGGACTATGTGCACTTTACCACTGCTAATTTGTGCTGAGCTCTTTGTATTCTCTCTCTTTAAAATGCTACAATTGGCGTACACCTAATGGCCACATTTAGTTTACTTGTAAGCACCATTAAATGGTACCACATATACCCATGGCCATTAATTAAAATACTAACATTGGGCCTGCAGCACTCATAGTGCCACTCTCCAAAGCTTTTTTAAAACATGTCTCAGGCCTGTCACTGTAGCCTATAATACAGTATTAAATTGCCATTTGCTGCAGGCAAACTAAACCTTTTGCTAGGCGTAAACCTTCTTTTTAAAAATATATATGTTACCGTTAAGGTAGGCTCTAAAGGCTCATAGAGCAATGTATTAAAAAATAGTATGTGGGTCAAAGTTTTACATGTCCTGATAGTGAAAAACCTCTAAAGTTGTTTATGACTAATGCAAGCCCTATCTTTCCAAATAGGTTAACATTGCGTTACATTATTACACCTAATAAGTGGTAAGCAGATTCGAAAATTATGTGGACACTAAAATTAATTGAACTTTAAAAGCAACTTTAATGATAAAGTTGAATTTTAAGTCACAATTCATAAACTGCCACTTTAGGAAAGATTACATTTTCTTGTCCTAACAATTTGTGCCTTCTGCTAGCAATGTATCCTGTAAGGCGCGCGCGTGAGCGCGCGCACACCTTTCCTTCCCCCATCGCGCAGGCCCCTTTGGCAAGCGTACACGTTGCAACGTTCTTGCAACGTTGCTCCCTGCATCATGCGGCAGAGAGGACGTCAGCGCTGCGTCTATAAAACAGACACAGCGCGAGGACAGGGTCACTCTTTGCCGCCGAGCAGGAAGGACAGGAAGGACATCTTCAGGACGCAGGTACGTGTATTTGTATTTCGCTTTCACGTTGTCAGCATAGTTTGTGTATTTTTCTAGATGTCAAGAATGTTTGATTCGAATTGTTATATTGTTTATAATTTAAATTGGAGTTCGTAGAGACTGCAGTGGGCAAGGTCAATATCCGTTTCAAGTTTGTGTCATTTGTTTGTCCCCCTAAATCCCTGATACACTTTGTCCTTGGTGAGTCTAATGTGACCCAGACCATTTTTTGTATTGTCCTATGCGGAATTGTAATTGTCGATGAAGCCACTCACCTAAACTTCATGTGGTTCCAATGGGGTGACGCTGTACCTTTTAGCCATCCGAGAACTATCCCCAGTGGCAGTTTGTGAAAAACTGCACTGGCAACAGTACTCAAATGGAAGGGAGGTTGAAAGAGAGACAGGAGACACTCCGCAGGCCAAGATTTGGCTTTTGGTTACTAGTGAGTTCCACCACTAGGAATGTTGTTTTGTGGTTTAGGATTGTTCTGCTAATGACAGGATAATTAGTACAGCCATTGCCCAGTTATGGTTTCATGCGGTTCAGATTTTGTTTTATCTTTGTTTTCCTTTCTTTTTTTATTATGAATCACCAGATTATACTTAGTGGTACTTGCTACATGCTGGACACCAGGGCTTAGGTAACTAGGAGTGGTTAAAAGGATGGTAACATTTTTCATATCTGAAGAGACATTTTACATTTTTATGAAACCTACAAATCTGTGACACGTATGCCCTTTGCTACAATTGAGAATTTGACTTGGTACAGCTATTTCATTTTGGGGATGAAACTATTGACTTTGTGTGTTTGATTATTTGATAGTCATGAGTTTTTTTAATTGGTTGCATGATATCTTATAGGGAAGAGGTAATGAGTAATGAGATATTTGGAGAATGCTAGTAATGGGATGTGCTATGCTTTAAAAAAATCTAAAATAGGTCATTTATTTAACTTAACGGTGTATTTCCTGAAAGGGAATGCAGTTTAAAATCAAAGAGCAATCAATCAAGTAAATAAATATAAAAGTTAGCCATGTCACAATGTTATGCTGTATATTCCTCCTTCTGGCCATCATTGTAGGAGGCTGTCCTGGCTTGTAGTGGGTACCAGAGGTACTTACACCTTGTGCCAGGTCCAGTTATCCCTTATTAGTGTAGAAGAGGTGTTTCTAGCAGCTTAGGCTGATATAAGGTAGCTATAGCAGAGCAGCTTAGGCTGAACTAGGAGACATGCAAAGCTCCCACTATACCCTGCTCCCTGCCCCCACCCCCTCCCCAGAGTCCTCCCTCACCCGCTCCTGCCCCCGCACATATACACGCCCACACGTGCACTCATATACACACATGCACACACGCATACCAACATCCACTTACGCATGCACACATACATTCCAACACACCACAACATACACCAAAAACCCTTGTCACATACAAGCATCGACAACACACAACACTCACAATCACTCATTCATGCATGCATCCACCGCGACTCACACCTGCATGCACGCATTTAAAAAGGACCAGAAGCCCGCTGTGAACTGAGAGCTGTACATCAGAAGGGGTTCTCATTTTGTGCAGAATAAACACGCAGTTGTTGTTTCTCTTCCTCCGTCTGTCCCATGTGTGTCTTTTTCTCGCAGCAAATGCTTGAGGCAGAACAATAAGCCCCGGCCCCAAAAATGAGTGCCGGTGCTCAGCACTGGAAACAACAAGCACAAATTAAGCACTGCTTTCTAACTGTGAAGGCATATAACACTCAGATAGGTACACTCAGATATTTGTTTTGGGCCATCTTATTGGTATTTATCCATATTTTGTTTGTGTTTTGAGAATAAATGGAGTCATAAAATAGTATATTGCCATATATATTTAAGTGATAAACATGCCCTCATACTTTGATGCCTGTCACATTTTAGCAAACTAAGCTTTAAGATTTAGCAAAAACTACACCCACAGGTCTAGGGCAATGGAAGGGCAAAATGAATACTCTATAGAAAATGTCTTTGTATCATCATGTCTCTAACTCCACCCAGTAGCAACGCCCCCTTCTTCAATTTAATTAGTACCACCGCTTCATGTAATTGTTCTGTGGCGGATGGACTGCAGAAGTAGTGTAATCTGAATGTAACCTTTTTTACACTGGTTTCATGGGGGACAATTTGTACAGAATGAAACCAGATTTGTGTTTTTAACCTTCTACTGCCACGCACATTGAATCTGGAAGCAAAGTACAGTGAAATAGCATTAATTACTGCAGTGTTTTATATCACATTGTTGTGTGTCATCAATGCAAAAAATAGAAGGTGGTGGGTTATTGCGGGTATGTAACTGAAGGCAGTGTCACTCACGTCAGAGCTTTACGGATGTAGAATGTGAATGCTCATGGTTCCACCAGATTCTACCTTCTTAGTGATGAGAGCTCCCAGGGGGCTGGGTAGCTCTCCCCACTTTCAGCTTGGGGGGGGAGGGAGACACATGTTAGACCTGACGGCCTTCGGGTGGTCATCCCACAACTTTTTGCCTGCCTCCCTCCACTTTTTCGACTGGTTTTTTGCTGGTTTTAGGACTCTGTGCACAGTGCCCCTGCTAGACAGTGCTAAAGTTCATATGCTCTCTCCCTTAATCATGGTATCTTTGGTTAATTCCCAATTGGCATATTTTATTTACCTATAAGTCCCTAGTGAAGTCCACTACATGTGCCCAGGGCCTGTATATTAAAAAAAGTAAAAGGCAGGACTCTGTGCCGAATTAGCGTGATTCTTTTTACGCTAATTTGTTGCAAACTTAATTCCACAGCACACTTTATTAAATCCTCTAATGTTGCAGTCAGAGCAAAAAAGTAATCCTTAATCTCCAGGATAAAATAAGCAGCAAATTGTAAGAAGACATAAGCTTCTTCTGTCGTTGAACCCACAGCAAATGTGACAAGACAACAACAAGACGTAAAGGCACCTTCATTGCTCATTCACCGTCTGAATGGACAGAACACTTTTTTTTGTCCGCTTGCCAGAAAGAGCCAGTAGGCCTAAAAATGGCTCACCCTTATAAATCCGATTAGTCTTAGCGAGTGGCTGAGCAGATAACTTGAGGCCTGTAAAGGCCGCATCATCGAAGGTCTAACGCATGATGTAGGTTTCCAAACAGACGATAATATGGAACCAGAGTTCATCTAAACTGAAAGCCCAGGTAACTACTCAATTGCTCTGGAACTGTCAAGCATAATGTTTTTGTAACTCCTATAGCCTAAGCTAAATATCTTCTTTCCAATTACAGCCAGTCACCATTTGCATTTGAACAGGCAGGCGTGAGTACCAAGGAAGACCAGGTAAATCTGTAGACGTTCCAGGTGGGATTAAGGGTCTCTACATAAATCCTGTTCATGATCCACACCTTTGCTTCTATTACAGGTTTGTCGGACCGAGCAAGTTAAAGATTTGAATGGACCGACATGTGTAGAAGCATAAGGACCAGGTAATTATTTGGTAGGTACCCCATCTGGGTCACCTGGCACATTATAATATGACAACATGATGTAACCAACTGTTAAACATCTTTTCTTTTGCTGCAGGCATCTCAGACAGTACTGGTCATTATTTGGTAGATTTCACTTGTGATGCACCTAGTACATTATAAAATGAAAAGATTCTTAAACCCTTTTTTTTTGTTCTTTTGCAGGCTTCTTAGACAGTTCTAACATTGGTTAGAAAAGGCAGACGTGACTACAAGCAGAAAGACCAGGTAAATATTTAGTAGTTTTTCCTTGCAGTACATCTTGAACACAAGCATGTGCTGTAACCATGTTTTTTCTTCTATTGCAGACATCTTAGACAGTGTTACATCTACAGGCAGGTGTGAGATCAAACAGAAAGGCCCAGGTAATTGCTTGCTACATTTTCCAAGAGATAGCTCGGTCTTGTCTGGTAGATTGCATTCAATAGCATAAAAACCAACTTTAAATAATGTTCCTCACTTTAATTAATGTCCTTTTTTTTCTGCAGGATTTGCGGCACAGTAGGCTCAGACTAATTGCCACCAAAATGTTCAAGCGCAAAGCTGTGACTTCATCAGAGAGCAGTGCTTCACCACATAGGAAGAAATGCTGTCTTGTGTTCAAAGAAGAATGGCTGAAAGAAATTGTGGAGACTGAGACACAGAAGTCCAGGAGCAAGGTTTGCGTACAACTGGGAGAGCTATTTCTATACAATCCAGAAGTAGGCCTGATTTGCAAAGTATGTGCAGAAGCAAAGATCGCAGGGGACTTTTCTACTGGGAAGAAATGGAGTGATGGCTGGAAGCTGGACTACTTGAAACGCCATATATGTAGCAAAGTTCATGAATCTGCTTTGGTGACACTGAGAAATAAAAGTGCTGCTGCCAGGCTGGGTTTTGGAGTGCGCACCATGCTAACGGAAACCACCAGTGACAGAGCAAACAGACTAGAAGTAGTTGAACGGCAAAGATCCCTGCCTGAAGAGATAAAGACTCTCATCAACAATGTGTTGCTAGCAGTCAAAATGAACACATCAATGTTATCTGTTCAAGACATCCATGACCACGTCGCATTGTATGTGAAGATACCAGACAGCTGGAGGTGCAAGAACTATGCCTTTGAGTTTTTGGAGGCCATCAACAGCGTAATACGCTCTGACTTCATGGCAGAACTTCGCAGTGCTCGGTATCACACATTGATAATTGATGAGAGCACAGATATTTCAGTTACAAAAATGCTCATCCTCTACTTCAAGTTCCGATCTGTAACATCAACAGAGCACAAAACAGTGTTTGGGGGAATTGTAACTCTGAGTGCATGCAATGCGGAGGCTATCACTACAGCTGTAAAAGAGTTCTACACTGCCAATAAGCTGGACCTTATGAAAATGGTCATGTTTACATCAGATGGTGCATCAGTGATGCTGGGAAAGGACAATGGTGTTGCTACCCGCCTCAAACAATCCATTCCTCATCTAGTTGAGCAGCACTGTGTTGCGCACAGAGAAGATTTGGGAGTGGATGATGCCTGAAAAAAAGTGCTGATGATCAGGGAAATGGAAACATTACTGAGGACTGTCTACACTGTGTTCTCCCGCTCACCTTTAAGAAAGTCCATGCTGGACGAAATTGCTTTGGTCACTGAATGTGAAGCGGTCTCCTTTCGGCCACTCAATGAGGTGCGGTGGCTTTCAAGGCATTTTGCTGTTGGTGCACTCTTGCGTAATTATGAGGTTGCTCTCAAATACTTTGATCATGAAAGAGTTGAGGACAATGACCCGATTCAAACTACCATATTTCCTTTGCAGCACTAAATGACATTCTGGGTGAACTTGCATCTTTGTGCAAGTTGTTTCAGAAAAGCTCTTTGACCACCGTTGAAGCTGTATAGTATGCAAGAGCAAAAATTACCCAAATAAAGGAACAGTACTTGGGCGACACTGTCTTTTGGAGCGACACAGTAAGAGATCTGATAGCTTTGTGCAGAGAGGACCGAGAGTATGATAGTGAGCCGATGTTATCTTTCATTAAACTTCTTTGTGAGCACATGGAAAGAAGGTTCCCAGAAGATGAATTGAAGGAATGGACAAGCTTTGATTTCCATACAGTAACAACACAATCACAGTTTGATTTTGGGACTGAGAATGTACAAAGACTTGTTGAGAAGTATAAGAAGGTCTTGGTCCTGGGTGATTGTGACACCCCTGGTGATGTTGTTCGGCAGTACAGAGATTATAAATATGTGGTGGCAGCGCATATAAAAAACGGATTGTTTAGGACCTTTCAAGACATGGTGAATTTCACTCTGCGGAATGCTGCACAGTATAGTGTTGTATCTCAGCTTGTTGATATCTGTGCAACTTTCCAGGCTTCAAGTGCAGACTGCGAACGAGGATTCAGCCTCATTAACTCAATCAAGTTCAAATTAAGAAACAGACTAGAGGATAGTCACCTAGATATGCTGATGAGGATAAAGGCTTACCTCTCAAATGGGAAAGTGGATTTAGACCGAGTTTATCAGCACTGGAAAAACGGCAAGGACCGGCGAGAAAAACAAGCATGTCACACATCTAACGTTGGCACCTGACTTGTCTAAACTCTGATGCGGCTTCTCCTAGGTAGGAATATTTCTCAGCCTGTATCTTGGCAGGGGCATCATGGCATTCATCAGCAGTGTTTTCATCAAACTGTAAATGTTAACCAATTGTACAACTGGCTGTATTTGATGTGCGGGGTCCTCTGCAGCACTCTGAGAGTATTCATTAAAGTTTCATAATGGTTCAACCTCCTGATTTCTGTTTTCTCTAACTGGGGTGTAGGTGGCACTTAACAGGTCATGTCCTTGGGGTGTGCAACCAGGTCACAAAACTGCCTTAATGCCCTATTGCATGGAGCAATGATATCCCTTTTTTGCTTTAGTGGTATGGAGAGGCTAATGCCAAAGATCTTGGCTAGTTATGCGCTGCGCGCACGTGAATGGTCAATTTCTTGGCGCACGTATCCTTGGCTGCAGCGCACAGAGACCGCACACTGCCACACACAGTGAAAAAAAATTAGAGGGAACATTGGTGGCCATATATTAGTTTAGTTGTCCTGTCAATTTAAACCATCCTCTACCCCATTCTTGCCTGATACTTACTTCGCCTCCATCAGAGGGAAGTGATCATTTCTTAGCTATGCTATCTTGACAATTTGCCCAGCCCTATCTCTGCTTATGGTGAATCGACTGATGTCCTGAGGACGAAGACTGACGCCACTTGCTGATCTGTTGGATTGGTAACTATCCAATGCAAATTGTGATTGTCTGTTTGCCTTTTCTTTCTAGGTACCAACTGCAATTTTGATAGAGGCCTTAGTATAGAAGTTTTCTAAATTCATGTTCACTAAAATGTTTTGCATGAAGCCCAACATGCTAATGCTAATTTGAGGTTAGTTAAGGCGTTCACTAATATCTTGTGCAAATAGACAAATGACTGAGTTCTTGCTTTGTTGAATCATGTACTAATGAGACTCTGCTAAGTTGCTTCATATAAATGATGTGCCTACATACTGAATGAATATAGCCAATGCATTGATTAAGTCATGCTTTGATTACTAATTAGGATTGTTTTGGTTTGGTTTATTGTTAATGAGATTAACAGACATGATGTTAGATTGTAACCAATAGGGAAATAAATGTCTTAACTTTTGAGTAAACTGGTGTGGTTGTTCGTGACTGAGAAGTCTTGGTGTGTTCGATAATTAATTCTGATTAAATGTTTATTGATTAGTGATTGTTCTTATTGATTGTTTATTGATCTATTGATTGGTGATGCCAAGAAAATATTTCGTACTGGGAAGTTCCCAAACGTGGTCCAAAGGTTTGTCGACCTAAAACGCATCCCCTTGTAGGTTTACTTATTAAGGCTCCGACGCGCTAACAGTACCGAGTATGGACCAATTCATAAAGCGAAATGGGCAGAGTGAAAAATGGGTATCAAGGAACCCCATGAATTTCTGAAATGGGCACAAGATATTGAGTTTAGGAGCAGTGTAACAGTTAGAGGGAACTGTTCAAGATGTCTTCTTTCATGTTCGCGGGTTTACATTTAAAAGGCACAAATGCAGTGATGTCCAGTTGGTAATAATGAATGTTCTACTGTTCTGTGATCCCACAAGACTTCTGATAAAAATAGTACCTCACTTTTGTGGGTAGGCTTTGTGCCTGCAACAGGAAATGGGTGAAAACACAACATGAACACATCACGTTTCCACTGCAAACTGATCATTTTGTCCTGTAGTGAGTAGCCCTAGGTTTCAGACCCTAGCTCGGCTAGCACCTAGGGAACCTAGCTAACCTGTACATCTTTGAAAACTAGATACCTAGGAGTCTTCAGTGTGGGCTTAATTGCGTGGCTCTCACCAGGACGTTTTACCCAGAATCGCTTGCAAACCTCAAACTTTCACTATAAAACACATTTCCTCACATTTCTGCGATGGAAAGTTCTGGAATCTGTGGGGAGCCACAAACTTCCTTCTACCTAGCATTCTCCCAAGTCTCCTGATAAAAATGGTACATCACCTGTGTGGGTAGGTCTAGTGCCTACAACAGCAAATGGCCCAAAACACAACATTAATTTATTACATTTTTCCACTCAAACTGATTCTGTTTTGCAAAGTAGGCAGCTATAGATTTTGGACCATAGCTCAGCCGGCACCTAGGGAAACCTAGCAAACCAGCACATTATTTTAAACTACATATCTAGGGGTATCAAGGGAGAGCAGACTTGCATGGTACTCACCAGATTTTTTAATACAGAATCCCTTGTAAAATCTCAAACATTAACTAAATAAAAACATTTTCCTCACGTTTCTGTGATGGAACGTTCTGGAATCTTTGGGGAGTCACAAACTTCCTTGCACCCAGCATCCACCAAGTCTACTGATAAAAATGGTACCTAATTTGTGTGGGTAGGCCTAGTGCCCCTAACAGGAAACAGTCTGAACACAACATGGACGCATCACATTTTTCCACTAAAAACTGACCCTTTTTCTGCAAAGTGGGTAGCTGTAGATTTTGGACCCTAGCTCAGCGGTCACTTAGGGAAACCTAGCAAACCTGTACATGTTTTAAAACTAGACAGCTAGGGGTATCATGGGTGGGCTGTGCTGATTTGTCTGGCTCTCACCATGTTTGTTTACCCAGAATTCCTTGCAAACCTCAAACTGTGACTAAAAAACACATTTCTGTGATAGAAACTTCTAAAATCTGTGTGGAGCCTCAAACTTCTTTCCACCTAGCTCTCCCCAAGTCTCCTGATAAAAATTATACCTCACTTGAGTGGGTAAATCTAGTGCCCAGGACAGAACAGATCAAACCAAAGTCACTGAGGCTCATATTTATACTTTTTAACGCACAACTGCACCAATGCAGCTGTGCGTCAAAAATGTTACCGCCGGCTAACGCCATTCCAACGCGCCATGCGGGCGCCTCATTAATGAAATGACGTTAGCCGGCGGTGCAGACTGGTGTGCGTCAAAAAAAATGACTCACACCAGGCAGCGCTGGCGTATGGGAAAATGGGGGTTGTGAGTCAAAAAATGGTGCAAGTCAGGTCTGAGGCAAAATTCAGGCCTCAAACCTGATTTGCGCCATTTTTTTTACTGCCCAACCTCCATTGAGATGACTCCTGTCTTAGCAAAGATAGGAGTCATGCCCCCTTGCCCAATGGCCTTGCCCAGAGGACTTATGTCGGCTGTGCGCCGTTTTTTAAGGCCCACCCCCTCCTGTGCGTCAAAATGACGCCAGAGTATAAATAAGGGGCACAGGCCTTAAAGTCATTTTTTGGAAGGGAACGCCTACCTTGCATATAATTAACGCAAGGCTGGTTCCCCCTTCCAAAAAATTACGCACATGGTGGAATTTTGACGTCCGCGGGGTCGGGCGTCAAAGTATAAATATGGGGCAGGGTTTGCGCCGATTGTGCGTCAAAATTGTTGACGCACATTCGGCGCAAACAGAGTATAAATATGCCCCGGAGTGTCCCTTTGTGAGGACTCCCGTTGATGTTCATTTGATCTGTTCCTGTTGCAGGCAGTAGGCCCAGCCACGCAAATGTGGCAGCATTTGTATTGGGACAAGTAGGGAAATGCTGGGTGGGATGAATGTTGTGGATTCCATCTGATTCCGGAAGAATATAGCACAGAAATGCAAGGAAACTGTGTGATTTTAGTCAAATGTTGAGGATTGCAGGGCATTGTGGGTAAGAAACCTTTATGGGATCCACGAGAGGCACACCACCCTGTACTCCCCTGATTGTTTAGTTTTCAGAAATGCCTGGGTTTGGTAGGCTTTCCTGGGTAGCCACCGAACCCAGGCCCAAAAACTGCAGCTACCCCTTTTATTGATGTTGCAGCATTGTGTCTTGTACCCCACACTGTTGTGGGCACAAGGCCCACCAACACAGGTGAGGTACCCTTTTTATCAGGAGATATGTGGGTACTCTGGGTGGCAGTAAGTTTGAGGCTCCCAGCAGATTCCAGTACTTTGAGGGATCCACACGAGCCACTCTTGCACCCCGGGGGTGTCTAGTTTACAAACACATCTAGAGTTGGTAGATTTTTCCTAGAGACAAGGTACACCCTGGCAGAGAAAGACAGAAAAGACAAATATTACTGCACAACCATCCACTCCTCCTAATTGTTGGATTTGGCACAAGGGAGCGTGAAAGGCTCAAAATCTAAATTTTATCAACAAGAGATTTCACACAAATGAAATACGCTGAACTAATGACTCAAAGCTCTTGAGCTGTAAAGCCTCAACACAGCACCAACCACTTTACAATCCATTCACACACCTTTCATGCATGACACACACACAACCATTCACGCCACCAGCCACGGGTCCAGCATGTTACAACACTCACATCAACAAAAAGTATCATTCAAGGGCCCATCACTATCATACGCCCACAGGTCTGACACAGCAATTACATTACCTACCAGTTGACGCACTTAGGGGTAAAAAGGGAGTCCTCTGATGCTTACACCATCGGATCCCTTTCAGTCCTCCCCGGTGTCGGCCATTGGCTGACAAAATCACTAAGGGGCTTAATGACTGGTGAAGCCGGCCAACTCACAGGTAGACGCTTTACACTTCATCACTTTCCAATTGTCAATTCCTTCCCTGTTTGGGAACATCTGATGTATCCAAACATATACTGTCATCTCCACATCGTATTTCCTTTTGTCTCAGGCTATGTGACCTCTAATCTATGGCCCACAATACTTCGATGTAGAGCATTTGCTTTACAGCATGCCATACAATATTATTGCTACATTTTATTGTGAGCATAAATTACTATGTTCTATGTATATGCTACATGCATGTATATCAATGATGATCACTATTACCATTTTTATGATATGGTATGTGAGTCATATGGAATAGGCTAAGAAGCGCTATATGTGAGTATATTCTAACCAGTATTTGTCACGCAACGTCTCGTACAACATGATCACAATAATACCTTGTAGGAAGTTGACTCTGTATATACTATCTCAAAGTGAGAGTTAGTGTGCTCAAAGTCAAAGGGTTCCCCTTAGAGGCTGATAGTGGCAAAATTAGATAATTCTAATGCTCTATTTTGTGGTAATGTGGTCGAGCAGTAGGCTTATCAGAGGGTAGTGTTAAGCATTTGTTGTACACACACAGGCAATAAATGAGGAACACACACTCAAAGACTTAACTCCAGGCCAATAGTTTTTATGTAGAAAAATATATTTTCTTAATTTATTTTAGAACCACAAGATTCAAGATTTGAAGAAAATACATAAAATGCAATGTACTCCACACAGGTAAGTAAGTAACTTTGAATTAAAGCAGTAGTGCACACAGTATAAGTTAAAATGGTGATAAGCTATTTTAAAAGTGGACCAGTGCAAAAATCAACAGTTCTTAGGGGAGGTAAGTATGGTTAAGTTTCTGAGGTAACTAAAGCACTTACAAGTTCAGTCTCCTGGGCATAGGCAGCCCACCGTTGGGGGTTCAGGGCAACCCCAAAGTCACCGCACCACTAACACTTGGCCGGTCAGGTGAAGAGGTCAAAGGAGGGCCCAAAACACATAGGCGCCTATGGAGAACAGGGGTGCTTTGGTTCCGGTCTGCTGGCAGGTAGCTCTCAGGGAGCAGACCAGGGGTTTTTTGTAGAGCACTGGGGGGCACATAAACAGGCACACAAAACACACCTTTAGCAGCACAGGGGCGGCCGGGTGCAGTGTGCAAAGTTGACATCAGGTTTGCTATAGGAAGCAATGGAGGGACCCCGGGGTCACTTAGGCGATGCAGGCATGGCACAGGGTGGCTTCTCGGGCCAGCCACCAACTGGTCACTGGTCAATCCTGCACTGGAGGTTGGTTCCTCTCAGTCCTGGAGGCTGCGGTGCAGTGCTTGGTCCAGGCATCTGGTTCCTTGTTACCAGGCAGTTGCGGTCAGGGGGAGCCTCTGAATCCTCTCTGCAGGCGTCGCTGTGTGGGTGCAGGGGGGTCGTCTCAAGTTACTCACAAAGTCGCAGTCGCCTGGGAGTCCTCTCTGCAGTCTCTGGAGCTCGAGCCGGGGGCATCGGGTGCAGAGTGTGAAGTCTCACTCTTCCGACGGGAAGAGTGAGTTCTTTAAACGTTGCTTCTTTGTTGCAAAGATGTTGCTGTTGTTGAACAGTGCCACTGTTCTCAGGAGTTTCTTCATCCTTTGGGTTCAGGGCAGTCCTCTGAGTCCTCAGAGGTTGCTGGTCCCTGTCGGATGCTTCGCTGTGCAGGTTCTTTTAGTCTGGAGACAGGCCGGTAGAGCTGGGGCCAAGTCAGATGTCGTCTCTGTCATCTCTGCAGGGCTTTCAAGTCAGCAGTCCTTCTTCTTTGTGTAGGCTGCAGGAATCTGATTTGCTGGGTTCTGGGTCGCCCCTAACTATTAAATTTAGGGGTGTGTTTAGGTCAGGAGGGCAGTAGCCAATGGTTACTGTCCTGGAGGGTGGCTACACCCTCTTTGTGCCTCCTCCCTGAGGAGAGGGGGGGCACATCCCTAATCCTATTGGGGGAATCCTCCAATCTCAAGAGGGAGGATTTCTAAAGGCAGGGGTCACCTCAACTCAGGACACCTTAGGGGCTGTCCTGACTGGTGGGTGACTCCTCGTTTTTCTCATTATCCTCTCCTGCCTTGCCACCAAAAGTGGGGGCAGTGGCCGGAGGGGTGGGCATCTCCACCAGCTGAGATGCCCTGGGGTGCTGTAACAGAAGACAAGAGCCTTTGAGGCTCACCGCCAGGTACAGGCTTTGTTCCTGGCCACAGAGTGACAATGGCACTCTCCCCATGTGGCCAGAAACTCATCTGGTTGTGGCAGGCTGGCAGAAACTGGTCAGCCTAGCACTAGGAGTCGGACTGGTATTTAGGGGGCATCTCTAAGATGCCCTCTAGATGCATTTTACAATAAATCTCACACTGGCATCAGTGTGCATTTATTGTGCTGAGACGTTTGATACCAAACTTCCCAGATTTCAGTGTAGCCATTATGGAACTGTGGAGTTCGTGTTTGACAGACTCCCAGACCATATACTCTTTATGGCTACCCTGCACTTACAATGACTAAGGTTTTGCTTAGACACTGTAGTGGCATAGTGTTCATGCACATATGACCTCACCTGTGGTACAGTGCACCCTTCCTTAGGGCTGTAAGGCCTGCTAGAGGGGTGACTTACCTATGCCACACGCAGTGTGAGATGGGTATGGCACTCTGAGGGGAGTGCCATGTCGACCTAGTCATTTTCTCCCCACGAGCACACGCAATCTGTGAGGCAGTGTGCATGTGCTGAGTGAGGGGTCCGCAGGGTGGAATAAGACATGATGCAGCCCTTAGAGACCTTCCCTGGCATCAGGGCTCTTGGTAACAGGGGTACCATTTACAAGGGACTTATCTATGTGTCAGGGCTGTGCCAATTGTGGGAACAAAGGTACAGTTTAGGGAAAGAACACTGGTGCTGGGGCCTGGTTAGCAGGGTCCCAGCACACTTTCAAACAAAACTGGCATCAACAAAAGGCAAAAAGTCAGAGGGTAACCATGCCAAGGAAGGCATTTCCTTACACACCTTCTCACATACATTATGGGAACCCCCACATACAGGACACAAGTTCTTCTGGCAGAGAAAACTGAACTAACCAGACATCAACATCTTCAAGTATATTTGGTAACTTCTCCAGACAGAACATAGTATGATGAATGGGGTGTCAGTTTGGGCTGTATCCAGCTTTGATTGAGGTATGTGGATTCTGTACTTTTCTCTCCTAATGCAGATTTTCTTGCTCATCTAGGAAAAGTAAATACTGACCAATATAATGCTCATGATTCTTCATTCTGAATTTATTTTACACACTTGCTATTACCAAGGTACTCATGATTTTTTTCATTCTGCTAAATATATTTAATACTAGTTTGAGGTATAATAAAAGCCTTTAGTGTACCATTATATATCACTCTGTGTTAGTTGACCTGGCAGAAGGGGGAGGAAGGAGGCTAAGATGGGCTACCCTGCTGAATGTGATGACCAGTTGCGGCTTGCAGGCTTACAAGGGGTGGTCTCATATTAAATGTGTTTTTCTAACGTGCAATGTGCTGACTTGCTGAAGGACATGTAGCCATATTTTTCCAGAAGCTAGAAGATGTGTGTAACCGTAGTAAATTCTTTCTCATGAGACTCGACTTGCTCAAGGCGACATTCTTGCCGAATGCAACAGTGTAAACTTGCAACAGGTACAAGGTCGCCTGAACTGGTAAAGACAATGGAACCACTGACTGAGCCTGAGAGACTAAAATTTGTACCTGACATTCTACCCGTTGGAGACATCAATTACAGGAGCCAATATACTACGTGAGAACTGTTCTAAAGTGACAATTCTAATGAGGTGATTACATGATCATTGGATGGCGATAATGGTGCACCAAACTTCTGCCCAATTGGAAATTAGGGGGCTGTACAACAAGTTTGATATAAGCGTATGACACGAGGAGAAATCAGCCATTACGTGCCTTTGCTATTACCTAGACACTCAGGGGGTGATTCTAACCCTGGCGGTCGGTGATAAAGCGGCGGCCAAACCGCCAACAGGCCGGCGGTCCAAAAAATGGAATTCTGACCCTGGCGGGAACCGCCAACACAGCCCACCACAATAACACTCCGACGGCCACGGCGGGACCGACAAACAGCGCGGCGGTCACCGCCAACAGCCAGGCGGCAGACAATGTACCGCCCACACTATCATGACCCACCAATCCGCCACCTTTTCCGGGGCGGGAGCCCCGCCGATAAAAACACGGCGGAAACAGACTACGAATGTGAAAACGCTCACCTCTACGCACTCCACGAGTACGGAGGACAGCATGGAACCCTAATTGAACATCATACCTGCTCTCGTCTACCTGCTCATCTACCACGAGTACAAACTCCGGCGCAGACATCAACGGTGAGTACAGCACCTACGACACACTGGAGGGGGGAGGACGAAAGGTTACGGGCACACACATATGCAACGCCCCCCCCCCCAATCTGTACACACCAATGCAGAGCAACAAGTCACAGTGACACCAACCAAACCCCCGTAAAAAATGCAATGACATTTCAAAATTGTCAATAAATATTTATGTCCAAAATAGCCTCCGATAAGTATTGGTCAACTAGCCAGAATATTTACATTTAAAAAGTCTATATACACAGCAGTGGACAACTGCACAAATCAGTCCTGCACATTTTACGTAGTAACGATTTGTCCGTGGGCCAAAGTGTAGCAACACAAGGGCAAAGCCCACACACGAGACCTGAGTCCTTTGGAGAGAACACTGCAGGGGCATCTGATGACAAAACTACAGGCACCTCAGGGGGAAGGGAAGGGGGGGCACCTCAGCCACATGAGTCCACGACGCCAGAGCCACGAAGGGACCACCATGCCCACTGCCATATCCTGGGGAGTGCAAAGCCACAGTCTCTCAATGTCTCTACAGTGGTTGGATTGCCCACTGCCATATCCTGGGGAGTGCAAAACCACAGTCTCTCAATGTCTCTACAGTGGTTGGATTGCCCACTGCCATATCCTGGGGAGTGCTTGACAGGAAGGGCCCAGCGGAGCGGTGCTTGAGACGGCGGGGCCCAGCGGAGCGGTGCTTGACAGGAAGGGCCCAGCGGAGCGGTGCTTGAGACGGCGGGGCCCAGCGGAGCAGTGCTTGAGATGAAGGGCCCAGCGGAGCGGTGCTTGAGACGGCGGGGCCCAGCGGAGCGGTGCTTGACAGGAAGGGCCCAGCGGAGCGGTGCTTGAGACGGCGGGGCCCAGCGGAGCGGTGCTTGACAGGAAGGGCCCAGCGGAGCGGTGCTTGAGACGCCGGGGCCCAGCGGAGCGGTGCTTGAGATGAAGGGCCCAGCGGAGCGGTGCTTGAGACGGCGGGGCCCAGCGGAGCGGTGCTTGACAGGAAGGGCCCAGCGGAGCGGTGCTTGAGACGGCGGGGCCCAGCGGAGCGGTGCTTGACAGGAAGGGCCCAGCGGAGCGGTGCTTGAGACCGGTGCTTGACAGGAAGGGCCCAGCGGAGCGGTGCTTGAGACGGCGGGGCCCAGCGGAGCGGTGCTTGACAGGAAGGGCCCAGCGGAGCGGTGCTTGAGACGGCGGGGCCCAGCGGAGCGGTGCTTGAGATGAAGGGCCCAGCGGAGCGGTGCTTGAGACGGCGGGGCCCAGCGGAGCGGTGCTTGACAGGAAGGGCCCAGCGGAGCGGTGCTTGAGACGGCGGGGCCCAGCGGAGCGGTGCTTGAGATGAAGGGCCCAGCGGAGCGGTGCTTGAGACGGCGGGGCCCAGCGGAGCGGTGCTTGAGATGAAGGGCCCAGCGGAGCGGTGCTTGAGACGGCGGGGCCCAGCGGAGCGGTGCTTGACAGGAAGGGCCCAGCGGAGCGGTGCTTGAGACGGCGGGGCCCAGCGGAGCGGTGCTAGAGATGAAGGGCCCAGCGGAGCGGTGCTTGAGACAGCGGGGCCCAGCGGAGCGGTGCTTGACAGGAAGGGCCCAGCGGAGCGGTGCTTGAGACGGCGGGGCCCAGCGGAGCGGTGCTTGAGATGAAGGGCCCAGCGGAGCGGTGCTTGAGACGGCGGGGCCCGGCGGGGCCCAGCGGAGCGGTGCTTGACAGGAAGGGCCCAGCGGAGCGGTGCTTGAGACGGCGGGGCCCTGTTCAGCGGTGCTCTTCTGCACGGCGGGGCCCTGTTCAGCAGTGCCTGTCTTCACGGCGGGGCCCTCTTCAGCGGTGCCTGTCTTCACGGCGGGGCCCTGTTCAGCGGTGCTCTTCTGCACGGCGGGGCCCTGTTCAGCGGTGCCTGTCTTCACGGCGGGGCCCTGTTCAGCGGTCCCTGTCTTCACGGCGGGGCCCTGTTCAGCGGTGCTCTTCTGCACGGCGGGGACCTGTTCAGCAGTGCTCTTCTGCACGGCGGGGCCCTGTTCAGCGGTGCCTGTCTTCACGGCGGGGCCCTGTTCAGCGGTGCCTGTCTTCACGGCGGGGCCCTGTTCAGATGGTGCTCTTCTGCACGGCGGGGCCCTGTTCAGCGGTGCTCTTCTGCACGGCGGGGCCCTGTTCAGCGGTGCTCTTCTGCACGGCGGGGCCCTGTTCAGCGGTGCCTGTCTTCACGGCGGGGCCCTGTTCAGCGGTGCCCTTCTGCACGGCGGGGCCCTGTTCAACGGTGCCTGTCTTCACGGCGGGGCCCTGTTCAGCGGTGCCTGTCTTCACGGCGGGGCCCTGTTCAGCGGTGCTCTTCTGCACGGCGGGGCCCTCTTCAGCGGTGCTCTTCCAGGAAGTCTAGGGAGCCAGACCTGGGCTGGAAACCCTGATCACTCGCCCTCCGACTGTGCAGTGGCAGGCCCCTTTGGGGACGGAGTCCTGGGCCCTTTGCTGTCGTCCCTTGCAGGCGGGATGGGGCTTGCGGGGCCCTCCAGCTCCGTGCTCCTGATGGATGACCTCTCCGCCCTGCTGCCCTTTCGCTCCTTAGATGGGGCTCTCGGGCCCTTGCCTCCCCTGGCTGTTGTGGCAGGTGAAGTGGCCATTGTTGGCTCCTTGGGGGCAGCCGTCTCAGTCCTCTCACGGCGGCCCTTCAGTTTACGTGTCCTCTTACCTGGGGGTGGGCTGGATGTCCCTTTGCTGCTCAGTGAAGTGTCACTGCCGCCAAAGGGTGGACTCCAGAAGCCATGCACCACTTGGACACTCGAAGCTGGGCTGGTGGTGGCTGAGGTGCTCTTGGGACTCTTAACCGATGGAGGGGGTGGGTCAGGGGAGGGAAAGAGGTTAAGATTAGAGAGGTAACATTTCTTAGGACCAAGGTAAAGGGTAGGAGTAGTGGTGATGGAAGTGGAGGAAGAGGATGTGGTTGTAGGAGAGTCAGGTGTGCTGTCTTTGGGTGCAGGTGACTGAGGCGTAGGCTGTCGTGAGGTGGTTGGCTGTTGTTTGGGTGTCTGCCTGCATTTATGTGTCTTGGAAGAGGGGGTGACAGACACAGTGGGAGAGGAAACAGGGGACGTGTAGATGGCAGTGGGGGTGGTGACTGCACGTGTGAGGACTGTAGTGGAGGGTGTGCTGGTGATGGAAGCACTGGCTGATGGTGGTGTGCATGCAGGTGTGAGTGTAGACGTCACAGGGAGGGAGGAGGGAGACGAGGAGGAGGGGGACACAGAGGTGGTAGTGACTGTTGGAATGTCTGCATCTGGGTGTTGCTGGGGTGAATGCTTGTGTGTCCTGTGGTGCTTGTGTCTGGATGATCTGGCCTTGGGTGTAGAGGTGTGTGCAGGCTGGTCTGATGGTGTGGATGGGATAGGCTGAGGGACAGGAGACAGAGAAAGGGTGGAGGCAGTTAGAAGAGGGAGGCTGGAGACTGGGACAATGGCTGCCGTCAGTGCTGAGGCCAGAGCAGTGAACGATCGTTGATGGGCAGCCTGACCCGAATGAATGCCCTCCAGGTAGGCATTGCTCCGATGCACCTCCCTTTCCACCCCCTGGATGGCATTCAAAAGGGTAGTCTGCCCAACAATGAGCGTCCTCACGAGGTCAATGAGCTCCGCACTGAGGGCAGCAGGGGTAACTGGGGCAGGGGCTGAGGTGCCTGGGGCGAAGGAGACGCCCGCCTTCCTGGGCGAGCGGGCACGGAGCGAAGGCTGAGGGGCTGCTGGGAGGGCGGAGCTGGAGCGCTGGGTGGCGGCTGTACCTGTGGAGGCGGGGGGCCCGGATGTTGCCGCCACCGCTAGGGAGATCCCAAACGAGGACGTGTCCGTGTCGCTGGTGTCTTCACCGGTCCCCGTTGTGGTGCTCCCCTCGCCCTCCGGATCACTGGTGCCCTCGGTGTCTGTTCCAGTGCCCACCGGGGCATTGTGACTTGCAGCTCCCTCGTGCTCCGACACCAATTCTCCTCCGCCTGATGATGCTGATGCACAAGAAGACAAAGAATAAGGGTGGGGGGAGAAATAATACAAAGTTGAGTGTATGCCTTGTCAATACCGTTGGCGGAGAGGACAGACACAGGTGCCTCATGCACTAAGCCGCGAAATTGGGGTACACTACTCAGTACTTCTGACTAGGCCAACAGGTCTAGGGACAACAGACGCGCACATGGGTGATGCAGGACCATGGATAGCTGTACTTGGCACCCTACAGAGGTGGGGGGCGGGGGCACAGGTCCATGTCTAAGAGAGGGGACTACACTACAGAAAGCGCCCTGGCCTAGTGTCACCCACGGCCCTCCTCCCCCACCCAGACGCCTCAACTGCGCTTAAGGATAGCAGAATGTGCAGGTACTCACCCCCTTGTGTCTGCTGTGATGTCCTCAAGCGCCCATCCAAATCAGGGTAGGCCACCGCCAGGATCCGGGACATCAGGGGGGTCAGGGTACGACTGGCACCCCTCCTAGGTCGGGAGGCCATCCCCAGCAGTGACTCGGCGGTCTTACGGGTTCCGCGGCGGATGTCCTCCCACCTCTTGCGGCAGTGGGTGCCCCGTCTGGTGTAGACCCCCAGGGCCCGGACTTCCTTGGCGATGGCACACCAAATGTCGATTTTCTGATGGGCGCTCACCTGTTAGACATGTACAGGGTGGGAAAGAGAATACGTGAAATTTCGGCATGTTTGGAGTACATGCCCCCCCCTCCCCAACCTTGCCATGTGGCCCATTCTCTCATCTGTCGTGCGTTGCAGTCCTCATTTTCTCCCCACCCCAACAACTTACATCCACCCCACTCCACACAGGCATAACCCATTCAATGTGCACTCAGTGTACTCACCTGTTGGTCTGGAGGACCGTAGAGTAGCGCATACTGGGGGAGGACCCCATCCACTAGTTTCTCCAACTCTTCAGACGTGAAGGCAGGGGCCCTTTCCCCAGTCGCAGCAGCCATTGTCACTTCCAGACCGAGGTCACAGCAGCACTTGCAGTATAGGTCCTCTCCTGTGGATGATCAGGTATCGAGTGATTAGGCAGATAGAATATGGCGGTCACGCCCGCGGCGGTGCGTACCGCGACCGCCGGCGCACATCGTCATTGGCTCCTGAATCCCATAGGGTTCAATGTTAACCAATGCGGGTTCGTATAGCGGTCTTCGACCGCCTACCGCCACGGTGTGCCACGCCAGCACATTGACCTCACATCCCATTGTCCCACTTCACCAGTCAGGCAGCTGCCATTTCAAGGGCCCACATGGCTTAATTTCAACTGCGTCACATAGGCCTAGGCCTAGGCCTTGCATTGCCACACATCCAAACATAGCCATCCATACCTTTTCGTGTACTGTGCATGCAGTGGTGAACGTACTTGTGACTTGCTTGACTCTGTGCTCCATGTTGTCCTTCCTAGGCACCGTCCGCTGGGACTTGCGAGGAGAAGGATGAATCCTCGCGTGTACCGCCCGCTGGTGGACCTGTCGACAATGGAAGAACGCCACATCATACTACGATACCGACTTGACCGAGCCACTATACATGAACTGTGTGCCCAGCTGGAGCCAGACCTGATGTCCCCCATCCGCCAACCCACAGGAATTCCCCCTCTAGTGCAGCTTCTGTCAGTCCTCCATTTTTTGGCAAGTGGCTCATTCCAGACAACAGTGGCCATGTCATCTGGAATGTCTCAGCCTATGTTTTCAAAAATCTTGTCTAGAGTGTTGTCTGCCCTGACGAAACACATGCGGCGCTACATTGTATTCCCTGAGGAGGTTGATTTGGCCACTGTGAAGGGTGATTTTTATGCCCTTGGACATATCCCCAACATAACTGGTGCCATTGATGGGACCCATGTGGCTTTAGTACCCCCAAAAGACGATGAGCAGGTGTACAGAAACAGGAAAAGTTACCATTCGATGAATGTTCAGGTGGTCTGTTTGGCTGACCAGTACATCTCCCATGTGAATGCCATGTTCCCTGGGTCAGTGCATGACGCGTATGTGATGCGAAATAGCAGCATCCCTTATGTGATGGAACAGCTACAGAGACAACGTGTGTGGCTAATTGGTGACTCTGGTTACCCCAACCTGCCTTGGCTATTGACCCCAGTGAGGAATCCCCGGACTAGGGCAGAGGAACGGTACAATGAGGCCCATGGGCGAACTAGGAGGGTCATTGAAAGAACCTTTGGCCTCCTGAAGGCCAGGTTTAGGTGCCGACATATGACAGGGGGATCCCTGATGTACTCACCAAAGAAGGTGTGCCAGATCATCGTGGCCTGCTGTATGCTTCACAATCTGGCATTGCGACGTCAGGTGCCCTTCCTGCAGGAGGATGGTCCAGATGGTGGTGTTGAAGCAGCTGTGGAGTCTGCGGAGAGTGAAGAGGAGGAAGACGAAGAGGACGTCCCAGACAACAGGGACAGAGTTATCCTACAGTATTTTCAGTAGCACACAGATAGGAATCACCCACGCCATTTACCATTTAGTGAATGCCCCCTGCATCTTTACTTTGTGTATTTCCCCCCAGTTCTTTTAAGCTGAAGTTTACTTTTCCCTTCCCTTTTCAGTGCTGTATGACCCACTGCGTGACTTCTGCCTGGTTAGCCCATGGACTAATGCTTATTGACATCGGTATGTTGTTCACACATATATAACAGAACATTATTGATAAGTAATGTGTTATACATTTGTAAATAATACAGGCTGACTCCAGAATGATTTATGTGCAATGAGTGATTTATTTTTAGTGCTATATTTTGGTACATGATATTAAAACGGTGAAGGGTGAGGGTGGAGTTATGTCCATGGCAGAGTCCAGTTCTCGGTCGCACAGGTGCATTGTTCATATGGCAGTGGAAGGATGGAGCAGGGGCAGTTCAAGGTTGGACAGGGTGACACTGTGGGACAGTGGAATGACATCCGGGGGGATATTAGACTGGCGGGGGTCTTGGCATCCTACTCTGTCTTCCTTTGAGATCTCAGGTTCCTCTTGCAGGGTGGTTGTTCTTCAGCAGGAGGTGGGGTTCTGGTGGCCCGTCGTTCTGTGGGGGCCTCCTGACCACTAGCGCCGGCGGAGGTGGTAGGCTGTTCCTGGCTAGTGACAGGGGCCCTTTGCGGTGCCACATGGTCCCGCAATGTGGTTTCAATGCGGTTGAGGGCCTGGACTATGGTCCCCATTGCGGTAGCGATGGCCCGGAGTTCATTGCTGAACCCCATGTTCCGTTCCTCCCGCTGTGCCTGGATCTTGGTGAACCTGGCCAGTACCGTCGCCATCATCTCCTGGGAGTGATGATACGCTCCCATGATGGTGGTGAGGGCCTCTTGGAGAGTCGGTTCCCTGGGCCTGTCCTCCCCCCCCTGTCGCACAGCAGCCCTCCCAGTTGCCCTGTTTCCCCGGGCCTCTGTCCCCTGGACGGTGTGCCCACTACCACTGCCCCCAGGTCCCTGTTGTTGTTGGGGTGTTGGGTCAGCCTGGGTGCCCTGTAGTGGCGGACACACCGCTGATTGACGCGTCCGCGGGACAGAGGCATGGGCCCGCTGGGTGGGAGCTGTGCTGGTGTTCCCAGAGGGGTTTGGGTCTGCTGTCGCCTGTGTCTGTGTGTGGGGAACCGACTGTCCAGAGGTCCCCGATGGTCCGGGCTGGTCGTCAGGTTCTAGGTCGACAGAGCTGCTGTCCTCGCTGGGGGCCTGTTCTGGGGGTGGGATGGACATCTCTGGACCCTCCGTGGCGGTGTGTTGTCGTTCGGGCCCTGCAAGGGTAAAGGAATATGGTTATTGTTTCTGTGTGTGCCATGGCGTGCATTTTGGGTGCCCTTGTCCCCCAGTGCTGGGATTCCCTTGTGGGAGGTGTTGTGAGGGTTTGGGGGGGTGTATGGGTATGTGCAATGGTCATGCTTTGGTGGTGGCTGTCTATGGTTTGTGTTGGCATTCAGGGGTTGGTGTTGTTTAGGGTGGGTTGTGCTGGTGAGACATTGGCAGGGAGGTTATGTGCTGGGGGGTGAGATTGGGGGTGAGGGGGGGGGGGGTTGTCATGCTGGTGTTTGGGGGGGGTGAAGTAGTTGAGATTATACTTACCAGAGTCCATTCCTCCTTGTACTCCAGCGAGGCCATCAGGATGCAGGATGTTTACCACCTCTTGCTCCTATGCTGTGAATTGGGGTGGGGTGGGTGGGGGTCCGCCGCCAGTCTTCTTCACAGCGATGTTGTGCCTGGAGATCATCGAGCGCACCTTCCCCCGTAGGTCGTTCCATCGCTTTCTGATATCTTCCCGATTTCTGGGATGCTGTCCCACAGCGTTTACCCTGTCTACGATCCTTTGCCATAGTTCAGCCTTCCTTGCTATGGTGGTGTGCTGCACCTGTGTGCCGAAGAGCTGGGGCTCAACCCTCATGATTTCCTCCACCATGACCCGGAGTTCTTGGTCCGAAAACCTTGGGTGTCTTTGGGGTGCCATGGGGTGGTGTGGATGAGGTGTGGGGTGGTGTTTGTGGTGATGTGCGTGGTGATATGTGGTGATGTGTGCGTAGATGTGGTGTGGGTGATGAAGTTGTGTTCCTGTGTGTGTTGGGGTTTTCTAATGCTGTGCTCGCTATCGCTATCTCTCGCTCTCGCCTTCGCTCCGATTTCCAACTAGTGGGGGTTTGTGGGTGATGTGGGTGTGTGTTTTATAGTTGATTGGATGTGTGGGAGCGTTGTTTGTATGTGTGTCAGGTGTGCGTATTTCAAATTGTCCAATGTGGCAGTGTTTTGGAGCTGTGTGTGTATTTTGACCGCGGCAGTGTGTACCGCCAATGGAATACCGCGGTTGAAAGACCGCCGCGTGGATTCGTGTGTCAGAATGGCATGGGCGTGTTTGTGTTGGCGTGACGGTAGAGGTTTGGTCATCTCCAGTTTTCCGCGGCCCGCTGATGTGGCGGCCTTCCTTGGATGTCGGATTTTTGGCGGTTTCACAGTTGGTGGTCAGAATGCCCGTGGCGTTCTACCGAGGCCGCGGCGGTAGTATGGCGGACTTCTGACCGGCGGTAAGGGCCTTTTACCGCCGAGGTCAGAATGACCCCCTCTGTCACTCGATCTTAAAAGACTTTGCTGTTTGATTCTTCAAACCATCCTTATCTTTGTCCTGCCCGATTCATACTTTTCCTCCTTAAGAGGGGAGTGTCCCGTATTGCCTGTCTTGCTGAACCTTGCTGTGTTTCCTGGCCGATGGCAAATCAACTGAGGACGAAGACTGACTATGTATGCTGACCCATTACGGAGGGTAACTATATGATAAAGAAATTGTAATTGTCTGGTTGCCTTTCCTTTCTAGGTACCAACTGCTTCTTTGGTAGAGACCATAGTTAGATGTTTTCTAAATTTGTGTTGATAAATTGTTTTGCATGAAGCCCAACATGCTAATGCTAATTCGAGGTTAGTTAAGGAGTTCATAAAACGGACGCAAATAGACAAATGACTGAATCAATGCTTTGTTGAATAATGCGCTAATGATACTCTGCTAAAGTTAATCCATGTTGACGTTGTGCTTTGTTCTAATGTTTATGATCTTTGTCTTGATGACATTTTATTCGAGTTGCCATATTGTGACACTGCTGATGTGTTTTCTGGTTTTGCGACTAATAAACTTGCTAGTAGAGTGTAATCAATAGGGAATAAAATAACATAAATCTTACTAATCTTTGTGTGGTCATTCATGGTTGAAAGGTCATGGTGTGATCAAGCTTTATTGATATATTTATCTAGATTGGTTTATCTTCACATATTGAATGTTGAGAAAATTATTGCCCTAGTGATTTATATGCTGATTAGTTGTCTCATCCTAAGGTGTCTTCAATCAGGGTCAAAAGATTAATTGGCCTAAAACGAGTCCCAGATTAAGTAAATTATCTAAGACAGGACACGTTATCAGTTCTGGTAGCAGAGGACGGTTTTGGCCCTTTGGGGCCCTAGGACGAGGGACCATTGTTTCAGAATGTATTTTCGAATTAATGCAAATTGGAAAGATGATGTGCTCCTAAGTCCCAAATGACTTTCCCGGAATCTCGGAGCTTGCTGAAGTGAGTTGGGTATGTTCTCGGCGTTCTAGTGATAGTATGCGTGACGTAGAATATGCGCTTGCTCAGCCTATGCATATCACAGATGAATTGTGAGGTTTGTGAGAATTGAGGCCAGGTAATGTTTTAGTAGGAGTGGGCGTACTCCGCAGTATGAGAGTAGTGAAGTGGGCGAACTTCATGTGAGTGTGGCGCTTTGTGCTCAAAAGAAAAAATTGTCCACGTGGTTGTTGGTGATGTACGGACCCGGCGTGGTCTAAGACTCCGGAGTATATTGATAAGTGTAGGAGACACTTGGTTTATGTTATTATTTGCGTGGTTTAATAGGTCAATCGGACTTGATTGACGAGTCGGGTTTGAGTCAAAGTGTGTGTGAAACCTTCGATGGAGATTTGGTAAGTTCTAAAGTGCACTAGGACGAGCCATTGGCAAGTCCAGAGTAGAATTTGCAGATCGAATTCTGCTTGCGAGTGCGGGATCTGAGAAGGAAAGAGTAGCGGCCGAGGCTTCAAGTGAAATCTCTGTAAAGTTCTGAAATGACTGTGTTACCCTTCCTGTAGTAAACCAGCAAATTTGAGTTTGTGGTTAAGGTGCTCGCAATTTATTGCATTAGTTTTGAGTGGATTTAGAGTGAGGAAGACAAGCCGCAAGACTTTGTCAGCCACAGTGTGCATGAGTGTGACATCATTGGAGCCACACTGGGATAGGTCAGCTAGTGAGAAGGGTCGCGCACGGATTGGCAGCCGTCCGTGAGAGGCAATTGGTTGAGAAGGTAGGCGAAGAGTGTTCTGGGAACTAAAGTCACTTTCTGATTCGATTCTAGACAAAATAAGACGCAAAAATTAAGTTTTTCAAGGCTTTAAAGAGTGCTTTGAGGGGAGATGCGTACATTACAGCGAGTGTGGGGGAGCCTACACCGCCAAAGGATACTCCGGCTTATGCCGTAATGGAGGAGAAAGGAGTCGTGCCATGACTTTGGCTATAGCAATGGTGCAAATTAACAGAGAAAGATGGCTGTTTGGCGTTTCCAGAGAATGGAACCTTTAACATAGAGGTTCTAGAGAATTTGCGGAAAGCGTTAAATGAGCAAAAGCCGCCTCCGAGACCAGCTCAGTTTGAGGCATTAGTGATCTGGGAATTAATGGCCATACGACAGAGGCAACAGAAATTCGAGAGGAGAATGAGAAAAGCAGAAAAGACTCTAGCGGAGGCTAGATGGGATAGTGAGACCAAGATGTGGAGAAGAGAAATAATAGACGGAGTTAGGATGTCTCCGGCAATAACTCAAGAGGCCGAAACATAGGGAAGAAAGGCCACTTGCAAAACAGACAAGGGCTCTAATAAGCAAAAGTAGACTCAGAAGTCTTGGGTAGATGCAGATGATTCTGATGATGATGAGTTTCTAAATCAGTTGTTACATGATCGACCGCCACCATATGCCATAAATGATAATAGACCGAGTACTACTGCAGGTCCTGAAAATTCGTCACAAAATCAGGGGATCACGAATACGGTACAGACAAATAATACTACCCCATCAGCTCTGATACAGAATGGTGCTAGTGTATCGACTGCACCCGAGACGCAGATACGGTTGCAGCCACCACCAGTTCAGAGGCTCTACCCTGATGTCCCTGTGTTAGAGATGACTACGAATTTGATGGTGCCGTCTTATTCAGTATATACGAGATCAAAGTTAGTGCATATTCAGCCAACTCCACAATTGCTGCCCCAGCCGCAGCAACAGGTGGTTCCGAATTACACCTCGAACCCCAGTCAGTTACGGCACCTGTAATGAATCAAGCTGTGGGAGTTAATGCCCTACCAGGATTGGGAAATGGACAGGCACCAGCTGCTTTATCTTTGCCAATTACCGTTGGTCCGCCAGTACCGCTATATGCGCAGGCGAAACCTAGTGTCTATGACCAAGGAGTAGTGACTCAAGAGGTGAGAAGAGGAGGGTTGTCAGGAAGCTCCCAAGGGATGACACCGGGAGAGCAGACAGCGGAGAGATCTAGATCCTTGTTGGACTTCAGTCCGATTGGGGTTCCTTTAGAGACAATGAGACAAGTGGGTTTGGGTCTACTGACCCCACAGGTAATGAGTGCAAACCCCGATGGTGCAGGCTGGGAATATCTTGTTGCACGGCTTAACCGCGTACAGTTGACTGAGTGGTTAGACAAGCTTAATACTCCACAGACTACTCCTGCGACAGCAGAGCGGTCAGAGAGAGAGAGAGAGGAATACCTGCATTTTGTGAGGTTGGGGGTGGAAGCAGCTGAGCTAGTAGAAGGGGGCATGGGAGTGAACAGATTAGAATCACACACTGAAGCAGAATTAAGATATCTGTGCCCGAAAATAACCAAAGAAGTGAGTAAGGTGCACCAGAGGTTAGCAAACGTGGCCGACAAATACAGCATAGATTTAGACAATACTAAGTATCTGAAGAGGAGTTATAGATTAGACTTCGAACCTAAAGATTTTGATCATATGAGATCTACTGGGACGAAAGGCACACCTCAAAGAGATACTACAGAATGCTCAAGTTTGGGGAGCTTTAGAGAAGTGGGAAGGCAGATGGGCAAAGAAGAGAGATAAGAGGAAAAGTGACTGCCTGGAACTGCAGCAGGCGAATGCTGCACCAGACACGGGTACGATAAAGATGTTACCGATGAGAGAGACAGCTGGAGGGGCTCTAGTTCATGTACCTTGGTCTAGAGGTGACATCTTGTCATTCACAAATGACTATCCCAGGCTGAGAGAAAAGCCGATAGAGTGGTATCAACAAACGGATAGGTTTGTGAAGCTTGCAAAGTGTCTCTGGGAGGACTTGAATACATTGTTTGAGATTATAGTCCCAGCTGATTTGTGGCTTGAGTTAAAGAGAAGTGTGGATTGGCCGACAGCAGAACCGGCAAGGGACAGGACTACAGGAGCACCATCTCCTGAGGTGATGAAGCACTACTATAAGGTGATTGAGTTTTTGAAGCAGAAGGTGTCGCCGCAGAATATTGATTGGCAGAAAATTTATTGAACGGCACAAGAAGGCAAAGAGTCGATACATGCTTACTATGAGAGGTTGATAAAGGCATTCAAACACTACAGTGGCACAGAGGTCATAGAACCGAAAGACATGAATCACCTTGTGTTCAGGTTTGTTGAAGGACTGAGGCCAAAGATTAGCCAGATGATTAAGAATCATTTGATCTGTTGGCAATTGAAACCGATTGATGAGGTGTTGCAGTATGCGAAATACTGTAGTGATGAGATTGAGTTGAAGCAGAGAAAGCTGAAAGAGAAGGTGATGGTGATGCAAATTAAGGCAGCTCAGGCAGGGAAGCAGGGAAATGGAGTACAGCAGATGGTACAGCAGCAACCTCAAGGGAACGGAATGTTCCAGCCGCAAACAAGAGGCAGAGGTCGGGGAGGTTTTGTGAACCGTGGACCAGATTTGAATACTGTTGTAGTTCAAAATGACATGCAAGGGATGAAAAAGATGTCACCATGCCATGCGTGCGGGGGCGTGGGACACGGGAAGCGGGAATGTCCAATGATGGTGAAGGATGGTGTTGTTCAACAAAGCAATGATGTCAGTACATTTCAAAATGTGAAGGGTCCAAGAATGAGGGGTCCAAATCCGAACTTCCAGAATAATATGGTTCAGATGCAGGGTCTCCAACCTATGCAACAAATGCAAATGCCACGTGTTCAGCCAACGCAGTTGCAGCAAGTACAACAGCAGATTCCCATGGTACCTAGACAGCAAATGCAGTTGCCTTTAGCTCTGATGGGACAGCAACAGGTGATGCTTCCTCAACAGGTCACAGGTCAAACAATGAGTCAAAATAATGCAGTAAAACAGTTCCCATTGCGTGGTGAAAATGGAATAAACAATGAATGGTCGGATGATTGTTCAGACAGTGAGGAGTGCAGGCTTGCAGCGTCCCTAGAAGTAGATCAGAGGGGACCTTATGTTCAGGGAAAGGTGATGGGTCACAAGGTTTCGTTCCTGGTTGATACAGGAGCAACATGCTCTACTGTCAGAAGTGCAGAAGTTCCAAAATTGCCGCTTTCAGGACGTACTATAAAAGTGGTAGGAGTGGCAAATCAGCTCCTGACTAATCCAATTACAAATCCGGTCCAAATTGAGATTGGTACCTTCCAGGGATTACATAGGTTTGTAGTCTGTGATTCAGGTCCTGTGTCCCTACTGGGGAGAGACTTGCTGTGCAAGACAAGGTGTTCAATCACCTGTTCCAATGAAGGGATTGAGGTGCAGACAAACAGTGACGATGAAGGAGACGATGGTCAGATCTCAGAGCCAGAGACGGAGACCACAGATGAGGAGTACCCTTTGATAAGCTTCTTCTCGATGTTCACTGTGACCGATTTGCCAACAGAATTACAGGGAACAGTCACCGAGAAGGTGCGGGACTTGACAGGAAAAGAAGTAGGACTGATAAAAGGAGTTTGTGAAGCAAGGTATCTTAAAAGAAGTGATGAGCAGCCCATGTAATTCGCCAATAATGGGACTGAGAAAGCCTTGTGGGAAAGTTCGAATTGTCCAAGATCTGAGGAAAATTAATGAGATAGTGGTAAAATGTTGCCCCATAGTGCCAAATCCAGCCGCGATCATGTTTCAGGTTCCATATGATGCAGAGTGGTTCATGGATGTGGACTTGTCTCAAGCGTTCTTTTCTGTGCCTCTTCATGAGGACAGCCAATTTCTCTTCAGTTTCAAATTCTTGGACAAGGTTTACAGTTGGTGTCGAATTCCTCAAGAGTTTTCAGAATCACTTTCCATCTTCAATCAGATATTGAAGAAGGATTTGGAATCATTGGAACTGCCTTTTAATTCGACTCTAGTACAGTACATTGATGATTTGTTGATTGCATCCAAAACGAAAGATGACTGCAGGTATGATACTATTGCCTTACTGAATCATTTGGGAAAAAACGGACATAAAGTGTCCCCAAAGAAGCTACAATACTGTCAGAAAGAAGTGAAGTACTTAGGGCCATATTTATACTCCGTTTGCGCCGGATTTGCGTCGTTTTTTTTTACGCAAATTCGACGCAAAACGAACTCCATATTTATACTCTGGCGTAAGACGCGTCTAGCGCCAAAGTCCATGGAGTTTGCGTAATTTTTTTGCGTGGACACCTACTTTGCGTTAATGATATGCAAGGTAGGCGTTCCCGTCTAAAAAATTTACTCCGAGGCATGTGCGCCGTATTTACACTCCCGGGCAAAACTGACGCCCGGGAGTGGGCGGGTCAAAAAAAATGACATCCAGCCGCTTTTGCGTCGTTTTTTAGCGCCTGGTCAGGGCAGATGTTAAGGGACCTGTGGGCTCGGAAGGAGCCCAGAGGTGCCCTCCCATGCCCCCCAGGGACACCCCCTGTCACCCTTGCCCACCCCAGGAGGACGCCTAAGGATGGAGGGACCCATCCCAGGGAACATAAGGTAAGTTCAGGTAAGGATTTTTTTTTTTTTTTTGGGTGGCATAGGGGGGCCTGATTTGTGCCCCCCTACATGCCACTATGCCCAATGACCATGCCCAGGGGACAGAAGTCCCCTGGGCATGGCCATTGGGCAAGGGGGCATGACTCCTGTCTTTGCTAAGACAGGAGTCATTTCAATGGGGGTTGGTAGTAAAAAAAAATGGCGCAAATCGGGTTGAGGCGAAAATTTTGCCTCAGCCTGACTTGCCCCATTTTTTGGCGCCCAAGCTCCATATTCCCCTACGCCGGCGCTGCCTGGTGTACGTAATTTTGTTTGACGCACACCAGGCAGCTCCGCCGGCTAACGTCATTGAATAAATACGGCTGTCACGACTCACGTGCTGCTTGCGCCTGGAAACCGCAGATCTTGTGGCGTGGGTCTTGAAGGTTCGGCTTTGGCCCAGAAAGGGGCGACTCTTTCTGGTAGCCACGGTGCTGTAGGCAATGGAACCGCCAAGAACAGACCGTGCCCTTTAGAAATAGCGCCAGAGGGAAAAAAAACCAAAAGGGGAAAAAACCTCCAAACAGTGGATTCCTGAAACAAGAACAAAAAAACAGGAATCAAAAAGAAGCAAAAATGCAGGTAAACACGAGTTTGACAAGATTCAGAACCGAAGGCTAAGAATCAGGAGCGAAGACACAATCAGAGCAGATAGTGTTGCAGCGCAAGGAAAGGGAGAAAACAGAGCCCTTATATACCAAGAAACAGGAAATGACCAAACAGGAAGTAAAGACGCCATCTTAGATAGGGAAGAAGTACATAGGACAGAATAGAACAGAAACCATAGAAAATAGGGAACAAGGAATGCTGGGAAGAAAAAGGTAATATGGGAGGGGGGAAAGACATAAAGAAAGGACAAGAAAAATGCCTCAGAAAGCAAAGAAGAAAAAGAAGAAAAAGAACAGGTAAGGAGGCGTCAGAGGGAAACAGGGACGCAACAGAAGGCAGAGCGAGGCCCCAAGTAAAATCTGGGGCCTCGCGCGGTACACAGCAGGCTCGGGGCGCGGCGCGAGCCGAATGTTCGGCTCGCGCCACGTGGTGCGGCGCGACAGTAGGTCCCCCCCCGAAGGTCCAGGTTTGAAGGGAAACAAACGATGAAAACGAGAAATCAGAAGAGGGGCGTGAACAGAAGATGCATCTTCCCAAGAGCATTCACTGAGAGGATATCCCTTCCAGTGAATCAAATACTGAAGACGTCGGTGAAAAAGGCGAGAGTCACAAATTTCCTGAACCTCATATTCAGGCACATCATTCACCAACACAGGAGGAGGACAAGGAAACTGACTAGAGAAAGGGTCAGGGACAAAAGGTTTGAGCTGGGATACATGAAAGACCGGATGAATTTTCCAAGTATGAGGCAAGCGAAGACGAACAGTGACAGGATTGATCAACTGAAGAATACGGAAAGGCCCATAATAGCGAGGCGTGAACTTATTTAGAGAAAGGCGAGAGGGCAAGAATTTGGAAGAAAGCCAGACTTTATCTTGAGGGTGATAATCTGGAGTGGGTCCACGTTTCTTATCTGCGATCTTCTTCATATATCTCTTGGTGTTAAATAAATTAGATCTAATTAGCCTATGGAGTTGCAAGAGACGTGTGGAAAAAGATGTAATTGCAGGCAGAGGAGAGGTAGATTGAGGAGAAGTAGGAAAAGAGGTAGGATGATAGCCATAGGAACAGAAAAAAGGAGTGACCTTGGAGGCACTATGGACAGTATTGTTGTAGGAATATTCAGCAATAGGAAGATAAGTGTTCCAGTTGCTTTGGGTGGCATTACAAAAACAGCGAAGGTATTGTTCTAATCCTTGGTTCAAACGCTCGGTTTGTCCATTGGTCTGAGGATGGAAACCGGATGATAATGCAATATTGATGTTGAGTGTCTTGCAAAAATATTTCCAAAACCGGGAAATATACTGAGGTCCTCTGTCAGATATAATGGTATGTGGAAGTCCATGGAGACAGAAAATATGGTCGATAAATATCTGGCTCAATTCTTGAGATGTAGGTAACTTCTTTAGGGCAGTGAAGTGAGCCATTTTAGTGAAAGAATCAACAGTGACCATGATAACCTGGTTTCCAGCTGATGGTGGAAGTGAACACATAAAGTCAGTGGAAATAGTATGCCATGGAGTTGGTGGAACCGGCAAAGGCTGTAGTAATCCTGCAGGTCTGGTACGGGGAATCTTGACTTGGGCACATATGGGACAAGCCTGAACATATCTTTCGATATCTAATTTCCAGGTAGGCCACCAGAAAGATCGCGAAAGAAGTTCTTGCGTGGCCTTGATGCCTCTATGACCAGCAACCGGTGAATCATGGCACATCTGTAATGCCTTGTCTCGAACTCTGTTAGTAGGGAGGAATAACAGATTCTGATGATAATAGTATCCTTCTTTCTTGCATAAAAAGGTTCTTAATTTCTCTATTTCGCTATTAGACAGGCTGGAGTACTCCAGTTGTACCTCCTCCAGAAAAGATTGAGCAACTCCAATGATCTTACTAGGCTCCAGTAGAAACTGAGACGGGGAAGGAGTACAGTCTGGATAACGGCGAGACAGAGCATCAGCCAGAATGTTTTGAGATCCTGGAATATAGGTGATTTAAAAGTCATACTGACTGAAGAAAAAGGCCCAACGGGCCTGGCGACTATTCTGGCATACAAAATTACGTAGACATTGCAGATTACGGTGATCTGTTCTCACCTCGAAAGGCTCCTTGGAACCCATCAGAAACTGTCTCCATTCGCTGCAGGCTGTCTTCAGAGCTAACAACTCTCTTTCTAGTACTGAGTAATGTTGTTCAGCTGTAGAGAGAATATGGGACAAATAGAAAACGGGATGTTCAAGACCATCATGCTCTTGTAGTTGGAGTAAGACAGCTCCAATAGCTCTTTCGGAAGCATCGGTAACTACAATAAACTGTTTGTTGGTATCTGGGTGTCTTAAGATGGGAGCTTGAGTGAAAGCCTTCTTTAAATCTTGAAAAGCTGTCTCAGCCGCCTTAGTCCAGACAAACCCCTGCTTTAGATTTTCCTTCTTTAAAGTATGAGTTATATGGCTGGTCTGTTTAGCAAAGTCTTGAATGAACTGCCGATAAAAATTTGCTAATCCTAGGAAACATTGTGTTTCTTTAATAGAAGAGGGAGAAGGCCAATCGAGAATTGCTTGTACCTTTTCTTGGTCCATAGCTATGCCGGTGGGACTTAAATGATAACCCAGATATTTGACTTCCGTCTTATCGAACTCACACTTTTCGGGTTTACAGGATAGTCGATGTGCTCGGAGTCTTTGGAGGACTTGTTTCACATGAGAAGAATGGAGATCGGGATGTCTGGAAAAGATAAGGATGTCGTCTAAGTAGATTACGACTGTCTGGTTCAAGAGATCGGAAAATATTGAGTCCATAAATCTTTGAAATATTGCAGGGGCATTCGTAAGACCGAAAGGCATGACTTTGTACTCAAAATGACCAAATGGTGTCCTGAATGCTGTTTTCCACTCGTCTCCTTCTTTTACACGTAAAAGGTGGTAAGCTCCTCGAAGATCCACCTTGGTAAAACGTTGAGCCCCTCTGACTGCCTCTAGAATATCCTTGATGAGGGGCAAAGGATAACGATCCTTTATAGTTATTTTATTTAGGCCTCGAAAATCCAGGCAAGGACGAAGATCTTTGGTCTTCTTAGGTACAAAAAAGAGAGGAGCCCCTGCCGGAGAAGACGATGGAACAATGAGACCACTCTGTACATTTTCCTCCAGATACTCCTTAAGAACTTCCTTTTCAGGTTCCGTGAGAGAATACATCCTCCCAAAGGGGACGACTGTTCCAGGTTCCAAAGGAATAGCACAATCGTACTCTCGATGTGGAGGTAATACAGGTCTGGATGGCTTTTGAAACACGTCTTGAAATTCTAAATAATGTTCAGGAACTCCTTGGACAGTATTGATGGAATATTCCGTAGTACTCTTAATAGGTGTTAATCTGTTCGGTGACCAATATTTGTCGGAAGCAAAGCAGTTCTCTTGACAAAAATGTGAGGACAAGGAAATTGTCCGGGTTACCCAGTTTACATACGGATTATGTCTTGTAAACCATGGAATTCCGAGAATAATGGTATGGTTGGGAGATGAAATGAGATCAAAGGAGATGTGTTCCTGATGATTACCAAACTGTAAATTTAATATCAAGGTCGTAGTATCGACTGGACCTGAGGATATCAAGAATCCATCCACAGTGTGCACTTGTTCAGGAATGTCTTTGGGTTGTGTGGGAATCTGTTGATTAGTGGCCCAAGTCTTATCCATGTATATACCACTAGCACCACAATCTAATAATGCCATAGTTCTTTCTTGGCGGCCATCAGGTAGTTGTAATATGACAGGTAACATGAACAAGTATGTTGTATTGTCATTAAATGAACTGATGGAAGGTATAGCCGATGATCCCGTCCCCTCCCTTCTTACAGAGGACGGGAAGTGGCGTTTCCCGAGGGTCTTGGTGGACGTACAGGACAGGTACGAAGCATGTGACCATCAGATCCACAGTATAGGCACAATCCCTTCTTCCGTCTGTCTTCCCTCTCACTCGCTGAGAGCGGCCCTCGAGTAGCATCCACTTGCATGGGTTCCACTTCTATGTCTCTAGCAGGGGGACGAGATTCCTCAGAACGAGGCAGATACATCCGTGGAGTGCTTGGCTGGGAAGATCCTCTACTCCTTCTCTTCTCCATTCGTCGTTCTTGAAGACGATACTCGATGGAAAGTGCTTGATCCATCAGGCCACAAAGATCTTCAACTCTGGTGGAATGTACTAATTCATCCTTTATTTCTTCCTTAAGTCCTCTGCGAAACAAAGTTACCAGGGTACGTTCCACCCAAGTGGTCTCTGCCGCTAACTGACGGAAACGTGTAATATATTGAAGGACATCTTGGGAACCTTGCTGGATATCACATAATGCTTCCTCTGCCGAGGCTTCCAATCCTGGACGACTAAACATTTGTTTGAAGCGGATCACGAAGGCAGAATAGTCCGACAATACCGGATCGTTGGATGACACCATCGGGGTTGCCCAGGCCAAGGCAGGACCGGATAATGCACTGATAAGATATCCCACCTTTGTCCTGTCAAGAGAGAATTGGGTAGGTCTGAAGGCGAAATACACCGTTAATGCATCCAGGAATTCACGCAGTTTAGTTGGTTCACCAGAGAAACGAGGAGTAGAGGCGGAGATAGTCGGAACATCGCCACTGCGGAAGGCCAAAGCCTGTCGTAACACAGCGTTCTCATTGCGCAATTGTTGCAATTCCTGAGCTTGTTGTTGAATAGTAGTCAGAAGAGATGAATCAGGATCTGCAGCAGCCACCACTGTATCATCCATGGTGTCAGAAGACGTCGGAATGGTTTGGCGCTGCAATCTGTCACGACTCACGTGCTGCTTGAGCCTGGAAACCGCAGATCTTGTGGCGTGGGTCTTGAAGGTTCGGCTTTGGCCCAGAAAGGGGCGACTCTTTCTAGTAGCCACGGTGCTGTAGGCAATGGAACCGCCAAGAACAGACCGTGCCCTTTAGAAATAGCGCCAGAGGGAAAAAACCCCAAAAGGGGAAAAAACCTCCAAACAGTGGATTCCTGAAACAAGAACAAAAAACCAGGAATCAAAAAGAAGCAAAAATGCAGGTAAACACGAGTTTGACAAGATTCAGAACCGAAGGCTAAGAATCAGGAGCGAAGACACAATCAGAGCAGATAGTGTTGCAGCGCAAGGAAAGGGAGAAAACAGAGCCCTTATATACCAAGAAACAGGAAATGACCAAACAGGAAGTAAAGACGCCATCTTAGATAGGGAAGAAGTACATAGGACAGAATAGAACAGAAACCATAGAAAATAGGGAACAAGGAATGCTGGGAAGAAAAAGGTAATATGGGAAGGGGGGAAAGACATAAAGAAAGGACAAGAAAAATGCCTCAGAAAGCAAAGAAGAAAAAGAAGAAAAAGAACAGGTAAGGAGGGGTCAGAGGGAAACAGGGACACAACAGAAGGCAGAGCGAGGCCCCAAGTAAAATCTGGGGCCTCGCGCGGTACACAGCAGGCTCGGGACGCGCTGCGCGGCGCGAGCCGAATGTTCAGCTCGCGCCGCGTGGTGCGGCGCGACAACGTCGCCCGCATGGCGCTTCAGAATGGCGTTAGCCGGCGTTAGATTTTTTGACACACAACTGCGTTGGCGCAGTTGTGCGTCGAAAAGTATAAATATGGCCCTTAGTCCACCTGATTCAGAAGGGGTCAAGGAGAATATCCAAAGAAAGAGTGACAGCCATATTACAGATGAGTCCCCCGACATCCAAAAGAGATGTGAGGATGTTTTTGGGAATGGTGGGCTACTGTCGCCAGTGGATTCCCAACTTCTCAATTATCTCTAAGCCTTTGGTGAGGTTGACTGTCAAGGAGGTTAAGGATGGCCCAGATACCCTAACTATGTCTGAGAAGGAGATGAGGGCATTCATTGAACTGAGAGAGTGTATGTACAGGGCTCCAGCTTTAGGTATGCCTGACTACACAAAGCCTTTTGTACTGTTTTGCCATGAACGTGATGCTTGTTCTTTGTCTGTCCTGACACAGGTCCATGGAGGTGCAAACCACCTGGTAGCATATTTTTCAGCTACTTTGGACCCAGTCGCAGGAGCCTTACCGGGCTGTCTACTTGCAGTTGCAGCAGTTGGTCAAAGTCTTATTCAATGTGAAGGCATAGTGTTGGCATAGTGATGGGATATCACTTAACAGTAATTGTCCCACACTCACTCGAAATACTACTCACCCGAACCAAGACGCAGCACATGACAAATGCTCGTCTAACAAAATACGAAACGATTATATTGGGGTCACCTAATGTATCATTGAAATGCTGTACTGTGTTGAACCCAGCAACTTTGCTTCCCAATGAAAATACAGATGTTGATGAGGCTGAGGAAGTAGAACATGATTGTCTTGAGGTAACAGAACTGTGCACCAAACCGAGAACTGACATTAAATATACTCAATTGGAGGAAAATGATTACATTATCTTTGTTGATGGTCATGCCTGAGGGACTCAGTAAAAGCCAGATACGCTGTGTGCACAATCACTGGTATCCTGGAAGCATCTTGGCTCGAGAGAGTGTATTCTGGTCAAGTGGCTGAATTGGTTGCTCTTACTAGGGCATGCCATGCCGCTGACAAACTAAAAGTGACTATCTATACTGACAGCAGATACGGATTTGGAATTGTCCATGATTTTGGCCAGCTATGGTCACAGAGGGGTTTCATGACCTCTTCTGGTTCTCCAGTGAAAAATGGTGAAAGAATTAAGGAGTTGTTGCACGCGATTCAGTTACCTCATGAAATTGCCGTGGTAAAATGCAGCGCTCATGTGAAATCACAAGACTTTGTATCAATGGGAAACCGATATGCAGATCAAGTCGCAAGGTTTTGTGCATTGAACTGTATATCGTTCAAAGATCAGTGGGAATTGTTACCCGAGACTGAAAATGAAACATGCACAGGTTACGCATTGAGGGTGGTTGACACAATGGAAGAGTTAAAATTGTTGCAGGGACGTGCCAGCAGGGCAGAGAAACGTTTTTGGCTTAAAATGCAATGTGTACAAAGACCTGACAATTTGTGGGTTTCGGATGAAGGGAAAATGGTTTTGCCAAACAGTCTTTTGTCACAGTTTGGAAGGTTTTACCATGGGCAAGCACATATTGGGAGAGACGCCATGATCAGGTTGTTCAAAGTGGACTGGTTCAATCCAAAATTCAGACAAGCAGCAGAAGTAATCTGTCACAGGTGCATCATCTGTCAACAGATGAATGCAGGAAAAGGGACCGTGGTGAATTTGAGCCACATTGGGAGAGCTGGAGGTCCATTTAGCAGGATGCAGATGGATTTTATTGAGATGCCTGTTTGTGGAGGACTGAGGTACGTGTTGGTGCTTGTGTGCATCTTTAGTCACTGGATTGAAGCTTACCCTACACGTAAGAATGACAGTCTCACAGTAGCAAAGTTGCTGCTTAGGGAGTTGATACCACATTTCGGGTTTCCGATCTCTTTAGAATCAGGTAGAGGAAGTCACTTCAACAATGAGGTGGTTAAACTCTTGTGTGCCGCACTGAACATTGAACAGAAGTTGCATTGTAGCTACCGTCCTGAAGCCTCAGGACTAGTGGAGCAGATGAATGGTACCTTGAAGTCGAGAATGGCGAAAATGTGTGCAGCTACCAATTTGAAATGGCCAGATGCATTGCCCTTAGTGCTAATCTCAATGAGAAATACACCCAACAAGAAAACAGGACTGTCTCCTCATGAAATTCTCATGGGCCGAGCTATGAGATTGCCTGCAGTGCCTGCAATTGCTCTTGTGAATATCACGGCTGATATGGTGTTGGACTACTGCAAGGGTCTGGCTGACGTGGTCCGCTCTTTCTCTCACCAGGTGGAAGCAACCACACTGCCACCGATAAATGATCCAGGTCAATCTGAAAGCCGGTGACTGAGTTGTTGTCAAGAAACACGTGAGGAAGTCGTGTTTGGAGCCACGTTGGAAGGGGCCGTATCAAGTGATACTGACAACTACTACTGCTGTGAAATGTGCGGGAATTCCAAACTGGATACATGCCAGTCGCACAAAGAAAGTGACGTGTCCAACTGATGAGGAAATTGAGTTGTCGAAACTAACCGCTACAGAAAAGGAAGTCTCAGGGCTGGAGAGTAATCAAAGGGGAACTGAGACTGAAGGGGAGCCTGTTGAGGACGGCTTGGTCACTCAAACAGCAAACAAGATCCAGAAGGGTGACAGTGAGCCTATCTCAACTGAGGCACCAGGAGTACCGACCCAAAGGAGGTCCTCCCAGAAGCAGAAGGTTACGGGTTTGAAGTTGAACCCCTGACAGACCCGGAAGGCGAAAGAGGTGAAACAGAGGGAAGTCAAAGTGTTAAGACTCCTCCTGAGCCACTTGCAGATCCATCAAGAGAAAACACCATAGCACAAGAGGAGGGCATTGAACAGCAATCTGAAAAGCCAAACAGTAAAAGGACACTGAGAGGGGATAAGTGTCCAGAACCGCAAACTGAGAAAGGGAAAGTGGTCATTAATGATACAATAGAGGAAGAGGTCGATACCACAAGGAAAGAAGAACTGAGTGAAGGAGAATTGCAGGGTGACCGCAAGTTGAAAAGAAAGAGAATAGCCAACAGAAGATACGCAGGTCCTGAATGGGCTTATGCAACGTCAGCCGAGTGGCAACAAGAGTTCTTGGCATTTTGTTTTGATCGTGAAGTCCCAGGTCAATATTATGGTACTTGAAGTCGGCTACAAATGAAAGAGACTGTGTTAAGTTGAAATTGGGTTAAAGGGAGACCTGAGAAAAGTGACTGATAAATTACCGGATGTGACATTGCTAACCTGAACTGACTTCTGAAAAACCCGATTGTGACAAGCTGCTAACTGGATTGACAAAGGCCCTGGAGTAAATGAGAGAGCTGTAAATACTTGCTGAAAAAATACTTTTGCGTTAGCTTTGTGGAAAAGTTATTAACTATCCTCCTATTAGTTGATTGCGTTTGTAATACTTTACTTTCTGATTCTTTACAGATCATGCCTAGGTCAGGAGATGACGTTGATGGGAATAAGCGTTGTAAATATTTGGTTATTGCTTTGGGTGTTGTTTGTTGAAATGCGTTTGGTGGATGAGAGTGAAGCTAACAATGCTACAGTTTCTGAGACTGCTACACTAACTGACGATGAAACTAATACAGAAGGGGAGCTGTCTACTAATGTTTTCTATCACTTGCTGAGTGAGTATGTTGACACTATGGATGTGAAGGCTTGTTACGTGTGTACACAAATTCCTCTTTCAGTCCAAGAGGGAGTTACATATCACAGCTTGCCATTAACCTACGGGATTACTTGTAGTTTGCTACTAACGTGTTTCTATAATCAAGAAGAAGTGCAATATTTTTACTTGAATTATGATTTAGTGTTCTCTTATGTGCCTATCATAGAAGATTTGAATAGTGTAGCTAAGTATTATGCTATAAAGCTGATTAAGGGATTCTTTGAGCCTAGAATGACAATTAGTGCTTCATTTGCGGACCGCAATAATTTTACATGCTTGCTTACACCTGTAGAAAAGAGTTTTCTAGATCACACTGAAGATAGAAAGAGGGTTTTAAAGGGGAAATTAGAAAAAGGTTGCAGCAATGATCATTCTTTAGTAATAGTAATAATGGGGTTAGGGAACAAGGGAAGCTAGCTTTAGATGGGAAACATGTAGGTAGGCTTTTCATAACGCGACCAAAGTCATATTATGACACTGTGTTTGTGGGAACGAGTGAGTGTAAGCATGTATTTTTGATTCAGAATAAATGGACTTTCATGCTAAATGGAATGGATCAAGCGATCCCAGGGGTCTATTGTATTTGTGGACTTAGTGCTTATTACCATCTTCCAAAGGGATGGTATGGGACATGTTATTTGGGAATAGTTTTTCCAAAGATTTATCAACTAGATGATTTAAAGAAATTTCCGAAAGTGATAGAATTACTTTGTGCTAGACAAAAGAGAGAAACTGCTGCTGGTGTAGTAGGAGACATATTTGGAGCAATAATTCCCTCAGTGGGAGTTGTTTTGAACTCCATAAAGATTTGAAAGTTGTCTACTATTGTGGATAACATGCTGACAAACTTCACAGGGCTATACTCCTGAGGGATACTGAACTTGCTGCGGAGAGGGCTATGACTCTTCAAAATAGGCTTGCTTTAGACATTCTTTTAGCGAAAAGTGGCGGAGTCTGTAAGATGCTTAATGAGCTCCACTGTTGTGCCTATATACCAGATAATAGTAATGAAATATGAAGTATGCTTACTAACCTAACAAGAGATAGTGCAGATTTGAAGGAACTGAAAGAACCAGGAGTCTGGGAAAAGGTAGGAGAAGGATTTGCGCATGTGAGAAGTTGGTTTAGTGGTCTTTGGCATGGGTTCTTGGGAAAACTAATCCAGGGAATAGTAATTGTTTTGGCTTGTTTATTCGGACTATGGGTATTGAACAAAATTTGCGAAAGAAGTAAAGTAAAATGGGCAAAATATAAAGCGAGGAGGGAGGAAAAGAAAAGGGAAAAAATGTTCAGGGCAAAATATGAAAGGGCGAAGCAGAAAGAGGAAATAGAAATGAAGGAATTGAAAAGGTAAAGGATTGATAAAGAATGGATTTGTGTGATGACAAGTGTCATCAGAGGAGGGATTGTTGGAGTGTAGTTATTATAATCAAAATTAACATGAAATGTTTGCAAATTAATGCCTAATGATGCCGCATAGAGATTGTATTGCTGTGTTTTGCTAAACGTGTGTTTTGAAATGTGCCCACGGGGAGTGGCCACCAATGTATACGATGATTAATGAAATCAGTCAATCAATCAATCAATCAATTAAATTTATAAAGCGCGCTACTCACCCGTGAGGGTCGCAAGGCACTAGGGGTGGGGGTCACTGCTGCTCGAAGAGCAAGGTCTTGAGCTGCCTCCGGAAGGTGAGGTGGTCCTGGGTGGTCCTGAGGTGGGCGGGGAGGGAGTTCCACGTCTTGGCTGCCAGGTAGGAGAAGGATCTCCCACCCGCAGTAGTATGGCGGATGCGAGGGACGGCGGCGAGTGCGAGGCTGGTGGAACGAAGTAGACTGGTGGGCGTGTAGAAGGTGAGGCGACGGTTGAGGTATTAGGGTCCCTTGTTGTGGAGGGCTTTGTGTGCATGGGTGAGGAGCCTGAAGGTGATCCTTTTGTTGACGGGGAGCCAGTATAGGTGTCTCAGGTGGACGGAGATGTGGCTGTGGCGGGGTACGTCGAGGATGATGCATGCAGATGCGTTTGTATTCACTGAAGACGTTTCTGAAGTTTTGCGGTGATTCCTGCATATAGGGTGATTCCGTAGTCTAGACGGCTCGTGACGAGGGCGTGGGTCACAGTTTTTCTGGTGTCGGTGGGGATCCAGCGGAAGATCTTTTGGAGCATGCGGATAGTGAGGAAGCAAGAGGAGGAGACGGCGTTGACTTGTTTGGTCATGGTGAGAAGGGTTCCAGGATGAATCCGAGGTTGCGTGCATGGTCTGAGGGGGTCGGTGCGTTGCCCAGGGCCGTGGGCCACCAGGAGTCGTCCCAGGCGGACGGGGTGTTCCGAGGATGAGGACTTCCGTTCTGTCTGAGTTCAGCTTCAGGCGGCTGAGTTTCATCCATTCTGCGACGTCTTTCATTCCATCCTGCAGGTTGGTTTTGGCGGTGGCTGGGTCTTTGGTGAGGGAAAGTATCAGCTGGGTGTCATCGGCATATGAGATGATGTTGATGTTGTGTTTGCGTGCGATGTCGGCGAGGGGGCTCATTTAGACATTGAAGAGAGTCGGGCTGAGCGAGGAGCCCTGTGGGACGCCGCAGATGATCTCGGTGGGATCCGAGCAGAACGGCAGGAGGTAGACTGTTTGGGAGCGGTCAGAGAGAAAAGAGGCGATCCAATCCAGGGCCTGTCCTAGGATACCGGTGGAGCGGAGGCGGGATATTAAGGTGCGGTGGCAGACGGTGTCGAAGGCAACCAAGAGGTCGAGAAGGATGAGGGCGGCTGTTTTTCCGTTGTCCAGCAGAGTTCGGATGTCGTCGGTGACTGCGATGAGGGCGGTTTCCGTGCTGTGGCTGGCCCGGAATCCGGATTGGGAGGGGTCGAGCAAGTAGTTGTCTTCGAGGAAGTTAGTCAGTTGTTTGTTGACGGCCTTCTCTATGACTTTGGCCGGGAAGGGGAGGAGCGAGATGGGGCTGAAGTTCTTCAGGTCGCTGGGGTCCGCAGTGGGTTTCTTCAGGAGAGCGTTGACTTCCGCGTGTTTCCAGCTCTCGGGGAAGGTGGCTGATGCAAACAAGCTGTTGATGATGGTCTGGAGATGGGGGGCGATGATGTCGTTGGCTTTGTTGAAGATGTAGTGTGGGCAAGGGTCCGAGGGGGCACCGGAGTGGATGGTGTTCATGGTAGTTTTGGTCTCTTTGGCGCTGATGGGTGTCCAGGCGTTGAGGGTGATGGCTGGGGCTGTGGGTTCCGTGGTGGTCGGCGGGGTCTGTGGACCGAAGCTGTCGTGTAGGTCTGTGATCTTTCGGTGGAAGAATGTAGCGAGGGAGTTGCAGAGTTCTTGTGTGGGCGAGATGGAGTTGGAGCTGGCGTTCGGATTGGAGTGCTCTTTGACGATGTTGAAGAGTTCTTTGCCGTTGTGGATGTTCTTGTCCAGTCTTTCTTTGAAGGATGCTTTTTTGGTGGCGCGGATCAGCTGGTGGTGTTCGCGGGTGGCGATTTTGAGGGCTGTCATGTTTTCTGCGGTGTGATCTTTGCGCCAGGTTTTCTCAAGGGTACGGCATGTTTTTTTGGATTCTTTAAGGGCGTTTGTGAACCATTGAGGTTTCCTGGTGTTGGTCTGTCTTGGGAGACGTCTGAGGGGGGCGAGGTTGTCAGCGCAGTTGGTGATCCACTGTGAGAGGCTGAGGGCTGCGTTGTTGGAGTCGGAGGTGATGGTAGGTTGGTTGTGGTTGAGAGTGGAAAGTAGCTGTTCTGTGGAGATTTTGTTCCAAGGTCTGCGAGGGATGGGTTGTGTGCGAAGGTGGAGAGTCTTGCGTCTGAAGGTGAAGTGGACACATCTGTGGTCGGTCCAGTGTATTTCTGAGGAGTGGCTGAAGGATACGTGGTTACTGGCGGTGAAGATGGGGTCGAGCGTGTGTCCGGCGATGTGTGTTGGGGTGTTCACCAGTTGCTTGAGACCGAGGTTGGCGAGGTTGTCGAGCAGGGTGGTGGTGTTGGTGTTGTTGTTCTGCTCCAGGTGGAAGTTCAGGTCTCCGAGGAGGATGTAGTCTGGCGAGGCTAAGGCGTGCGGGGAGATGAAGTCTGTGATTGATTCGCTGAAAAGGGCGTGTGGTCCAGGGGGCCTGTAGATGAGAGTTCCTCTGAGGGTGGTCCTGGGATTGGTGTGGATCTGGAAGTGCATGTGTTCGGCGGCGAGGGGGGTGTCTTCGGTGGAGGTAGTGACGTCGATGGAGTTCTTGAATATGATGGCGATTCCTCCTCCGACTTGGTTGGTGCGGTCTTTCCTGGCGATCTTGTAGCCGTCGGGGATGGCTATGGCGATGTCGGGGGCCGAGGAGGCGTTCATCCAGGTCTCCATGATGAAGGCGACGTCCGGTGCGGTAGAGTCCAGGAGGTCCCATAGTTCAATGGCGTGCTTGTGGACAGAGCGAGCGTTGATGAGGATGCACTTGAGGTGGTTATTGGCGCGTGGGCTGTTGGGCGGGGTGCAGTCGCGGTGGAAGGTATGCTTGCAGGTCTGACATGCGAAGGGTCCATGAGTGCGTTTCGGGCTGGCTTGGAAGCAGGTTGTAGAACGTCCCGGGTTGAGTGCATGTAGGGAGGCGGGGTCATAGCGGCGCTGCGGGGTTTGGGCCCAGGCGCGGACGGTTTGGGCCCAGGCGCCTTCGGCGCGCCAGTGGTGCGGCCGCACAGCGGCCGCCATAAGAGGGAGGAGGGGTCGGCGGGAGGCGGGAGGGAGGGCGACGAATGGGAGCAGGGGGGGGCAGGCCGCACGGATGGAGGCGGCGGGAAAGCAGAGGGCAGGGGGCGGGGGGTCAGAAAGAAGGGAAAGTGTGAAAAAAATGGAAAAATCCACCGGAGATGGAGGCGAAAACGAGGAGCAAGGACGGGGAGAACAGAGGAAAAACGAAGAAAAATGGACAAGGGAGAGAGCAGAGAAGGAAGAAGAAAAATGGACGAGGGAGAGAGCAGAGGAAAACGAAGAGGAATGGACAAGGGAGAGAGCAGAGAAGGAAGAAGAAAAATGGACAGGGGAGAGAGCAGCAGCAAACAAAGGTAAATGGACAGTACAAGGAACAGCAGAACACGAAGGAAAATGGACAGTACAGAAAACGAAGGAAGATGGACAACACAGGAACAGCAGAAAACGAAGGAGGATGGACAGTACAAGGAACAGCAGAACACGAAGGAAAATGGACAGTACAGAAAACGAAGGAAGATGGACAACACAGGAACAGCAGAAAACGAAGGAAAATGGACAGTACAGAAAACGAAGGAAGATGGACAACACAGGAACAGAAGAAAACGAAGGAAAATGGGCAGTACAGAAAACGAAGGAAGATGGACAACACAGGAGCAGCAGAAAACGAAGGAGGATGGACAACACAAGAACAACAGAACACAAAAGAAAATGGACGAGACAGAGGACCGCCGAAGAACGAAGGGAAATGGACCAAGACAGAGAACAGCAGACGAACTAAGGAAATTTGGAAGAGAGAGAGCTCAGAAGACAGAAGAGAAGAACGAGGGGCTGGACAGGGGGGAGCGCAGGGAGTACTTATGGTCTGCTGGAGGTGGCAGGAGTCTGGGCAGGTGGAGCTGCAGCGGCGGGGGAAGCGACCTACCCTAGGGTCAAGGGTCGCTGTCTCTGCCGCGCAGTGGCTGCCATAAGAGGGAGGTGGGGGGGAGGAGGGGTCAGCTGGGGGCGGGAGGCGGGAGGGAGGGCGACGAATGGGAGCGGGGGGGCGGGACCGCACGGGTTGCGGCGGCGGGAAAGCAGAGGGCGGGGGGGTCAGAAAGAAGGGAAAGTGTGAAAAAAATTGAAATATCCACAGGAGATGGAGGCGAAAACGAGGAGCAAGGACAGGGGGAGAACAGAGGAAAAACAAAGAAAAATGGACGAGGGAGAGAGGAGAGAAGGAAGAAGAAAAATGGACGAGGGAGAGAGCAGAGGAAAACGAAGAGGAATGGACAAGGGAGAGAGCAGAGATGGAAGAAGAAAAATGGACGGGGGAGAGAGCAGCAGAAAACGGAGGTAAATGGACAGTACAAGGAACAGCAGAACACGAAGGAAAATGGGCAGTACAGAAAACGAAGGAAGATGGACAACACAGGAACAGCAGAAAACGAAGGAGGATGGACAGTACAAGGAACAGCAGAACACGAAGGAAAATGGACAGTACAGAAAACGAAGGAAGATGGACAACACAGGAACAGCAGAAAACGAAGGAAAATGGACAGTACAGAAAACGAAGGAAGATGGACAACACAGGAACAGCCGAAAATGAAGGAAAATGGACAGTACAGAAAACGAAGGAAGATGGACAACACAGGAACAGCAGAAAACGAAGGAGGATGGACAACACAAGAACAGCAGAACACGAACGAAAATGGACGAGACAGAGGACCGCAGAAGAACGAAGGGAAATGGACCAAGACAGAGAACAACAGAGGAACAAAGGAAATTTGGAAGAGAGAGAGCTCAGAAGACAGAAGAGAAGAACGAGGGGCTGGACAGGGGGGTGCGCAGGGAGTACTTACGGTCTGCTGGAGGTGGCAGGAGCCTGGGCAGGTGGAGCTGCAGCGGCGGGGGAAGCGACCCACAGTAGGGTCAAGGGTTGCTGTCTCTGCTGCGCAGCGGCCTCCATAAGAGGGAGGTGGGGGGAGGAGGAGTCAGCTGGGGGCGGGAGGGAGGGCGACGAATGGGTGCAGGGGGGCGGGGCCGCATGGGTGGCGGTGGCGGGAAAGCAGAGGGCGGGGGCGGGGGTCAGAAAGAAGGGAAAGTGTGAAAAAAATGGAAAAATCCACAGGAGATGGAGGCGAAAACGCGGAGCAAGGACAGGGGGAGAACAGAGGAAAAACGAAGAAAAATGGACGAGGGAGAGAGCAGAGAAGGAAAAGAAAAATGGACGAGGGAGAGAGCAGAGGAAAACGAAGAGGAATGGACAAGGGAGTGAGCAGAGAAGGAAGAAGAAAAATGGACGGGGGAGAGAGCAGCAGAAAACTGAGGTAAATGGACAGTACAAGGAACAGCAGAACACGAAGGAAAATGGACAGTACAGAAAACGAAGGAAGATGGACAACACAGGAACAGCAGAAAACGAAGGAGGATGGACAACACAAGAACAGCAGAACACGAAGGAAAATGGACGAGACAGAGGACCGCAGAAGAACGAAGGGAAATGGACCAAGACAGAGAACAGCAGAGGAACGAAGGAAATTTGGAAGAGAGAGAGCTCAGACGACAGAAGAGAAGAACGAAGGGCTGGACAGGGGGGAGCGCAGGGAGTACTTACGGTCTGCTGGAGGTGGCAGGAGCCTGGGCAGGTGGAGCTGCAGCGGCGGGGGAAGCGACCTACCCTAGGCTAATTGGCTAATAAAGCATTATTAATGTACTAGTGGATGATTTTATGTTATCATTAAGAATTACATGTTAAGGTTTTTGCTGAATTAATCTCTAGGCCTTAGCATGAGTCGGGCCTAGCTGCCGGTCTCATATTAAATGTGTTTTTCTAACGTGCAATGTGCTGACTTGCTGAAGGACATGTAGCCGTATTTTTCCAGAAGCTAGAAGATGTGTGTAACCATAGTAAATTCTTTCTCATGAGACTCGACTTGCTCAAGGCGACATTCTTGCTGAATGCAACAGTGTAAACTTGCAACAGGTACAAGGTCGTCTGAACTGGTAAAGACAATGGAACTACTGACTGAGCCTGAGAGACTAAAATTTGTACCTGACATTCTACCCGTTGGAGATGTCAATTACAGGAGCCAATAAACTAAATGAGAACTGTTCTAAAGTGACAATTCTAATGAGGTGATTACATGATTATTGGATGGCGCTAATGGTGCACCAAACTTCTGCCCAATTGGAAATTAGGGGACTGTACAACAAGTTTGATATAATCGTATGACACGAGGAGAAATCAGCCATTACGTGCCTTTGCTATTACCTAGACACTCTGTCACTCGATCTTAAAAGACTTTGATGTTTGATTCTTCGAACCATCCTTATCTTTGTCCTGCCCGATTCATACTTTTCCTCCTTAAGAGGGGAGTGTCCCGTATTGCCTGTCTTGCTGAACTTTGCTGTGTTTCCTGGCCGTTGGCAAATCAACTGATGTCCTGAGGACGAAGACTGACTATGTATGCTGACCCATTACGGAGGGTAACTATATGATAATGAAATTGTAATTGTCTGTTTGCCTTTCCTTTCTAGGTACCAACTGCTTCTTTGGTAGAGACTATAGTAAGATGTTTTCTAAATTTGTGTTGATAAATTGTTTTGCATGAAGCCCAACATGCTAATGCTAATTCGAGGTTAGTTAAGGAGTTAATAAAACGGACGCAAATAGACAAATGACTGAATCAATGCTTTGTTGAATAATGCGCTAATGATACTCTGCTAAAGTTAATCCATGTTGACGTTGTGCTTTGTTCTAATGTTTATGATCTTTTCCTTGATGAAATCTTATTCGAGTTGCCATATTGTGAAACTGCTGATGTGTTTTCTGGTTTTGCGACTAATAAACTTGCTAGTAGAGTGTAATCAATAGGGAATAAAATAACGTAAATCTTACTAATCTTTGTGTGGTCATTCATGGTTGAAAGGTCATGGTGTGATCAAGCTTTATTGATGTATTTATCTAGATTGGTTTATCTTCACATATTGAATGTTGAGAAAAGTATTGACCTAGTGATTTATATGCTGATTAGTTGTCTCGTCCTAAGGTGTCTTCAGTCAGGGTCAAATGATTCATTGGCCTAAAACGAGTCCCAGATTAAGGGCCTAATTACAACTTTGGAGGACGGTGTTAATCCGTCCCAAATGTGACGGATATACTACCTACCTTATTACGAGTCCATTAAATCCTATGGAACTCGTAATACGGTGGGCAGGATAACCGTCACATTTGGGACGGATTAACACCATCTTCCAAAATTGTAATCAGGCCCTAAGTAAATTATCTAAAACGGGACGCGTTATCAATGGCTTCAAATGCTAATTTCTGACTTAAGCTCTGAGCCAAAGTGGACAAAAAGAGTCGTGAATTTGGCCAGTGTTTTTCAACAGTGGCACCTTCATGTGCAGCGCATTTATGCTCATTCTGAAGGTGCTCATGGCCATGACCACTCAGCTGCACAAAGGAGGTGAGGTTAAAAGATGAAGGAATGTGAGCAGCTCACGGTTTTACAATATGTTTCCGAGGTGTCCTAGCTGCTCTCGTTTGCAGCCTCGAGTGACAAAAACACCAACAAGCACCGCTCTTTGTGCGCTGCACGTTATAGCGTGCCAAACAACTATTACAATAAGAAACCGGAAGAGCTCTGACAGACACATTTATATGGCGGGATGAACACAAGCACATCCGTGAAACTATTCTGTGAAGCGTAGATTTGCTAACAAGATTACACTGCCAACTGGCCAACAGGAAGGAAGCAATGTGAAAAAAACGCCTCAGGTGCACCGTGCAGCATCTACTGAAAGGAGGAGACGCCCCTGCCAGCACCAGACACTTACAGATGGTGACTTCCATTTTCCTGCAACAATGCGCACGCTCGCAATGGCAATTGGGGTGTTCTGCCGTGTCCGAATGCGCTGCTGCTTTTGCGGCAAATCTGTGTAAAAAGTTGTGTATTCGTTTGAAATGTTACTTCTAAAAATGTCACTGGGGAAGGCCCTTCGACCCTCCACCGCTCCCTACTTGAGAGGGTCATGCGTGCCCAGTATGCTCACGCGCACGGAGTAAGATGGGGCTGACTTCAACACCTTTGGCAAGGCAGGCTTTGCTCCACTGTCCAGCCCTGGAGATGTGTTATCATCACACTGCTCATGAGGTGGCACTTTACAAGCCACGGGGGATGGGGTGTTGTGGTCCGGGGCTGTGCTTAACTTTTGGAGAGTAATAACGGGACAGAAAATGGCTTTTCTGCCCATGAAACAAGTCAACGCAGTCTTGCTTTCATTAATTGACCCTAACAAGAGCACTCGGTCAAACATACAAGGTCAGCAGATGACGCCGAGGCACCTAGATTGCAGCCCTGGGTTTTGATTTAGAAAAATGTGTGGTATCTGGGCTCCCTTTTAAGAATGCCGGGGTAATGCACCTGGTAGCAATAAGCTGCAAATGTGAAGACAAGGTTGGAAAAGTGGGGTCCTGGTGATATTAGCCATCTATTATCCTTAAAGAAACACAGAGAAAAATCCATAAAGGAAGCTTAGTTGAAAATCAAATGTAGGTACGTAACTCTTTAGATATAACCCTATTTCTGCTCTAGTAATGCCGTTACTGTAGACTTTTCCCAATGCGGTCTGTCAACGTCCTTCCTGTGTGAGTTCAGTGGGTGCCTACATTTTCAAGCTTATGGTCTCATTCAGCTTCTTCTGGGTCTAAATCCCATCACAGAAGCGTCCTTCACTAATGGGTAAAATGCAGAGCGTCCCTGTGATGACATTAAAACAAGCAGAGCACATTTCTAAAAAATCATTATACCCTGTACTGGTGCACAGAGTTTGTCTTCTTACAATTATTTCAAGGCAGAACCTCAAAATAGCGAAGCTAATGGAAGGCTGCCTCCACGATATGCAGAACTGAACAACAACAAAACATACTGCCCTCCTTAATGTTTATTTTAAGGTGTTGAGGAGAAGCCCGCTATTCCTCTTTGTAACCATTTCAATGTGCTGTAGTTTGCCAAGACAAGTCAAGCTCAGGAGCCACAGGAACAGCCAGGGCCACGCTGGGAACCCAAAGCAGCCCTGGCACATTTTGCCAGACCAGCCTCCATAGGGTGCATAGCGAGCAAGCCTGACTACTACAATGGTCTTGGGGTCCTTCCCAACCCTCCAAGAATATTTTGGGAAAAATGGCAACAACGGTGCATTCTACAACACATTTATCAGTTAGTTTTTAAAGAAAAGTAAATGAAGACCGTGCAGTGCACCAGAATATGCCAATCTTTCTTGGGGTTCTTCAAAGATTCCCTTACCATTATCCTCTAAAAGTGCCTCCCATCTCTCTACATCCCCACTCTCACATGTATTTCTTTTTTTTATAGCGCCCCTTTTACCAGCGCGTGGTGTTGGAGCACTTTACATCACACACACATACAGAGACAAAGAATCTTGTGTGTGTAAATCAGTGTATAGAAAATGTTGACAAAAGGGACTACCAGGCAGTGCTTAATTTGTGCTTGTTTTTTCTGGTGCTGAGCACCGGCACTTATTTTTGTAGGCTGGGGCTTATTCTTCTGCCTCAAGCATTTGCTGCAAGCAAAAGACACATATGGGAAAGACGGAGGAAGAGAAAAACAAAAAAGCATCACAAAGGGAGAAAGTAGACTGCTGCTGGAGTGAGCTGAAGGGGCCGGGGGTGGCTTTGTATGGATTGAAAAGGCCAGAGATGGCTTCATGATTACGCTGTCTCAGTATTCAGTGTTCCCACATTTAACTGCAGCAGCCGCATGTTTAAGAGGAGGGCTTTGGGCACTGGCACATTTTTATTTACAAATTAAGCACTGCTACCAGGTGTAGGATTCACGTGTAATCCATGCTGATAGGCATTTTTTAAGAGTGCTTGGTCTGGGAAAGCATAAACTTAGGATTCACAATTTAACACAGTGTTTAGAGTCAGTGCTTAATATGTAAATAAAAACGTGCTGGTGCCCAAAGCCCTCCTCTTAAACATGCGGCTTCTGCAATTAAATGTGCGGACACGGAATACTGAGGCAATGTACTCCTGAAGTCATCTTGGGCCTCTTCAATCCATTTACAGCCACTTCCCGCACTTTCAGCTCACTCTTGCAGTTTTCTGCTTTATTCTATTGTGACCCTTTTTCGTTTTTCTCTTCCACCTTCTTTCCCATCTGTGTCTTTTGCTCGCAGTAAATGCTTGAGGCAGAAAAATAAGTGCCGGCCCTCAAAAATAAGTGCTGATGGCCCGCACCGGACACAACAAGCACAAATTAAGCAGTGGTTGGAGTTGACTTTACTAATAACAATGAATTTCTACCCAAACAAACCCTTTTTATCAAAATTAAGGTAATCAAAGACTGGGTTATAGAAATGAGGTATCTAGTTGGCAGAGGTATACACCCTTGTCCAGGTAGAGACCACAATTCTAGTCAGGGTAAATCACACAAAATCCAAATTATCCTGTGCCCACTATCTGCTAGCTTGACACTGAGCAGTCAGGCTTAACTTAGAAGGCAATGTGTAAAGTATTTGTGCAATAAATCATACAGTAACACAGTGAAAACACCACTGACCTCCTGGGCAGCTTCTATTGTCCTTCCCAGCTCCTCCTGCTGCTGCTGCTGCTTCCTCTGCCTCAGGAAACGAACTGAGAGTCTGCCTGACTCTCAGTTCAAAGCCCTCTTCCACCACAGGCTCCTGCCTGCGCCTCATCCCTGGTGGCCTAGTGGCCATCTACAAGTAAGTATCTCCATCTCTCTGTCTCTTCTTACTCCTGCTTTTTACTTCTGCATTTTACTTCTGTTTTACTTCGTTCTGGTTCTTTTTTCTTCTTTCTGTCTCTTCTATTTTCTGCCTTTCTGTTCCCCTCTCCCTTCCGCGCCACTGCTGCTCTTGACACCCTGACCCCCTGCCCCCCCAAAAAACGAAAAGTGCATTTCCCACCCTTCCAGCTGACCGGTCTCACCACCTCCCTCCCATTCTCAATGGCAGGCATGTGCAGCAGGCGCACCACTAGCGTGACAAAGGCAAGCCCGTCTGCACCTGTCTGAGCCTGGACCGCACCCAGCGCCAGAAACCCTGTATCTCTGACAAGCCATTCCCTGGCCACCCTCCATTATGACGGCAAGTCCCTCCACCACCTTAACACCGGACGTCTCAGCGCCTGCTGCACCACATCTCCTAAGGACACCCACAGACCTTTTTTCTGCCGGAACTGCAACCTCAGTTTCAGCCACAACAGACAGCCGGAAAAACCCAAACCTGAAGACACCAACGCCCGCCACAACCTCATCAACTGCCTCCTTTTGAATACACACTCCCTCCACAAGCACACCACAGAACTCTGGGATCTCATTGACTCCACCCATCCAGACATTGCCTTCCTAACCGGGACCTGGACCAACCCTACCTCTGGAATGGACATCACCATCGCAATCCCGGATGGCTACAACTTCCAAAGGAAGGACCGACCATCCCATCCGGGCAGACGACTGGCCATTGTACACAAGTCCTCACTCCGCATCACGGTCAACACGGAGGAACACTGCAACACAATGGAACACCTACACTTCTTGATCCACGCCACTCACAGCTCCTCCCTCTGCGGCCCCCAGCCTTCATCGACGCCACTGTAGACATCACCAGCCCCCACACCCTGGTGTGCTCCGAATACCTCCCCTTGGGCTACTTGAATTTCCACCTCGAGGACCGCAACGACCGAAAAAAACACTTTCCTACTCGACAATCTCACCTCCCTCGGCCTTAAGCAACTGATCACAGTGTCCCCGCATGCTGCAGGACACACACTAGACCCCATTTGTACCTCAAGCAACCGGATCATCTTCAAGAATACCTCCACTCCGAACTGGACCGACCATCACTGAATACACTTCTTCATCACTGCACCCAACAGCCGCCTCCGCGTCCCCTCGCTCCCCCACATGAAATGGAATGTAATCACCGACGAGCAACTCACCACGACCCTTGCCAAATCAACCCCTCCCCCACCGACGACACTCAACCTCAGCTCCTGGATCACCGAATGCGCCAACTCCTTAGCCCCCCTCCGATCAACTTCGGTCAAGATCATCCCAAAAAAAGCCAGCTGGTTCACGCCGAACTCCAAGAATCCAAACACACCTGCAGGTGCCTAGAGAAGAAATGGAGAAACAGCAAAACCAGCGAAAACCTAAACTCTTTCAGAGCTGCCATTGCCACCCAACACCAATGCATCAAGAACGCAAAAAAAGCCACACTCCGTGAACACATCAACACCTCCCCACACAACACGAGAGAACTCTTCATGGTAAAGAATGAATTCACCAATCCTCCCTCCGAAACCACCAACATCCACCATCGCACGACCTCTGCGACAAACTGGCCACTTTCTTTCACCGCAAGATTAAGGACATCTATGACAACTTCCTCCTGCAGAACCCACCCTGCATCAGAACCTGCAACCAACCCAGCCCCCCAGAACCCACCCAAAATCATCACAGCAGGTCCACGCTTACCACAGAAGAGACTGAAATCATCATGAACAGCATTCATTCCAGAGCTCCAACAGACCCCTGTCCTCACAACATCTACAACAGAGCCGGTGCATCCAACACCCCGAACCCTGCAAGACGCTGAACTGCTCCATCACAACAGTCACCTTCCCCGAAGATTTGAAACATGCTGAAGTCCTCCCCCTCCTTAAGAAACCCACAGCCAACCCATCAAAGCTCAAGAACTTCCAACCCATCTCACTGCTACCCTACCCAGCCAAAGTCCTAGAAAAATCCACAAACGTGCAACTGCGACAGTTCCTCAAAGACAACAACTCTCTGGATACCTCCCAGTCTGGATTCTGCAGCAACCTCAGCACAGAGACAGCTCTTCTTGCAGCTACCGATGACATCCGCACACACCTCGACCACCGACACACTGCAGCACTCATACTCCTAGACCCCTCAGCAGCCTTGGACACAGTCTCCCACAGCACCTTATGCACCAGACTCCACAATGCAGGAATCTGCAAAAAAGCCTTGCAATGGATCCCCTCCTTCCTCACTGAATGAACAGAGAGAGTCAGGCTCCTATCCTTCATATCCAAACCAACAGAAGTCAGCTGCGGAGTCCCTCAGGGATCCTCCCTGAGCCCAATGCTGTTCAACATATACATGGCCCCGCTGGCAGCCATTGTCCGAGACCACGTAATGCACATTGTGTCATATGCTGATGACACATATCTCATCATATCCCTCATTGAAGACCTGGACAAAGCTAAGAGGAACTTTCATACCGGGATGAAAGCCATCACTGCCTGGATGAGGGAGAGCTGCTTCAAGCTTAACTTGAACAAGACTGAGCTCATCATCTTTGCAAACTCCACCTCAGCCTGGGATGACTCCTGGTGGCCCTCATCGCTCAGTGCACCACAAACTCCAACTGACCACACCCGCAACCGAGGAATCATCCTCGACTCCTCCCTATCAATGATCCGACAGGTAAATGCAGTCACCTCTTCTTGCTGGCACAACCTCCGCCAACTCCACAATATCTTCAAATGGATCCAGGTCGACTGCCGTAAAATGATCACCCAAGCTTTAGTCACTAGCCAGCTTGACTACGACAACACACTCTATGCCGACACTACAACGAAGAACATCAGGAAACTACAACTCATCCAAAATGCTGCCGCAAGACTCGTCCTGAACCTCCCTGCCAAGAACTCATCTCCCAAAACCTGAGGACGCTCCTTTGGCTCCCAGTAGAGAAGCGAATCAACTTCAAATTACTCACCCACACCTACAAGGCCCTTTACAACATCAGACCGGCCAACCTGAAGCATCGCATCTCCTTCAATAACCCCGCAAGACCCCTCCGCTCTGCTCAGCAGGCACTAGCTACCGTCCCACGCATCCAAAAAATCACAGCTGGAGGAAGATCTTTCACACACCTTGCAGCCAAGAGCTGGAACAACCTGCCCACGCACCTCAGAAAAAGCCCATCTCTCACCATCTTCAGGAAGAACCTCAAAACATGGCTCTTTGAATGAGGCTCAGATCCACCACCAGCGCCTTTAGACCCTCACGGGTGAGTAGTTGTGCTTTACAAAAACTGACTGATTGCGTGAAAAATATACCAGACAGGTTTAGTAAAATATATGATATTTATCTGGTTAAAATAAGGTGAAAAATGATTAAGATCGAATAAGTACAAGTCAAGATATCACTTTTGTAAGTTTAAAAAGAGTCTTAAAAATCAACAGTTGTCTCTTGATTAGACAAAGTGCCTGACAATAATGTGGTACAGAAGACTGGCAGTGGTCCCCCACCTCCTCCCCCCAAATACACTGAATGGGAGGAGAGGGTCTTGGCTATCCTGCACTCGGAGGGCCTTACTGGACTCAGGCAAGTCAACGCCAATACCCTGACAGTCACCACACCTGTAATGCATGTATTACCCCATCCATCTCACTACCACCATGCCCCCATCCCCTACCCAGCCCACAACACCCAGATGCTACTATCCATGTTTCCAGCATACCCACAACCCCCATACAAATCACTATCCAGCCCCCTGTGCACAGTCACCAACTCATGCATGTAATGTCAAGTGCACTACACAGACAGAATTCACCACCACCCCCTCACTAAATGCTACAAAAAGAACACGAAGGGACCCTGCATGCTACTACATGGGAATGTAACCACCAATTACTGCTGACCAGTGCTGCAAGGGACAAGAAAGTGCAGAACACCCACATCTCTTTTCTCTCACACACAGGTACCACCACCCATGCCCCTTGGACGGAGACATCAAGGAGTGCCAGTCCCCCACCAGATGATGAAGGCCCCACTCAGGAGAGTGCAGAGGGATGTCTGGACACAGAGGAAATCCCTGGCCCATCCCACAGTCCTGGACATTCACCTTCCAGACGCCCCAACCAGGACACCACTGACACTCCTACCACTCAGCCACCACCAACAGCTCTGGCCCAACTCCCCCACACCAGTGTCTCCAGGCCACGGACCGGCTGCCCACCTGTACAGAGGCCCGAGTCTCCACCCACCACCAGGCATGATGATGAAGGGCCCAGTTCGAGTGGGACTACCAGACCTGTGCAGGGGACACAGCACAGGGGGGAAGTACCAGTGGGAGGGTATCAGTGGCCTAGGGGGTGGCCCAAGGAGGGATGCTGCTGCCCAGGAGGTTATTGCTGAGGTCATGGGTGCACACCACCATTCCCAGGACAGGATGGGCCAGATCCTGGCCACGTTGGAGCAGACTCAGAGGCTGCAGGTAGCACACCACCAGAAGGTCATGGAGCAATCGAAACAGCTAAATGCCACAATGGCCTCCATTGCAGGGGTGCTGCAGCACCAGAACAATATCCAGCCTGAGTCCTCCACCCACCTGCAGGCCCCATCCACTAGCTGGGACACTGCCCTGCCTTCAGGATCTGCAGCAGCTATTGGAGTGGTGACACTGCCAGAGGACTCAGGACACCAGCATCCCTTCCCCTGCAGCCCAGGTACCCCCTCACAAACGTGGCCTCAGACCCAGACATCCCAGTGAAACACCAGCCAAGACCAAGCCTACCACCAGAAAATGACTCTGCCCTGAACTGTATCCCTTGTGTGCCATAGAGCTACCTTGTTGACATTCCACTGCCATTTCACCATCTTCCAATGGCCCCATGGACTTTGCCCCTGTGCTACCAACAGCTGTGGAAATGTACCTGAGGATATTGTTCAACAGGGGCCCACTCCCTTCCACTGTCCCATTACTCATGTATGTTTTATCTTCAAATATATACACTTGTACACACATGAAATCTGGCCTCATTTAATGTCAGCAAGCAAATGTTAATGTGTATGTGTAGGAAGTTGGCTCTGTATATACTATCTCAAAGTGAGAGATAGTGTGCACAGAGTCCAAGGGTTCCCCTTAGAAGTAAGATAGTGGCAAAATTAGATAATTCTAATGCTCTATTTTGTGGTAGTGTGGTCGGGCAGTAGGCTTACAAGAGGGTAGTGTTAAGCATTTGTTGTACACACACAGGCAATAAATGAGGAACATACACTCAAAGACTTAACTCCAGGCCAATAGTTTTTATATAGAAAAATATATTTTCTTAATTTCTTTTTAGAACCACAAGTTCAAGATTTGAAGTAAATACATAAAATGCAAGGTACTCCACACAGGTAAGTTGGGAACTTTGAATTAGAGCAATAGCATATACAGTTTTTGTTAAAATGGTAATAAGCTATTTTAAAAGTAGATAGTGCAAAAATCAATAGTTCCTGGGGGAGGTAAGTATTGGTTAGATTGTGAGGTAAGTAAGACACTTACAAGTCTCAGTTCCTGGGCATAGGCATCCCACCGTTGGGGGTTCAAGGCAACCCCAAAGTTACCACACCAGCAGCTTAGGGCCGGTCAGGTGCAGAGGTCAAAGAGGTGCCCAAAACACACAGACGCCTATGAGAAGAGGGGTGCTCTGGTTCCGGTCCGCCAGCAGGTAAGTACCCTCGTCCTCTGGGGGCAGACCAGGGGGGTTTTGTAGAGCACTGGGAGGGACACAAGTAGGCACACAAAACACACCCTCAGCGGCACAGGGGCGGCCGTGTGCAGTGTCCAAAGCAGGTGTCTGGTTTTGTATTGGTTTCAATGGAGGGACCTGGGGGTCACTCTAGTGTTGCAGGCAGGGCACAGGGGGGCTTCTCGGGCCAGCCACCACCTGGGCTAGGCAGAGGGTTGCCTGGGGGTCACTCCTGCACTGAAGTTCGGTTCCTTCTGGTACTGGGGGTTGCAGGTGCAGTGCTTGGTCCAGGCATCGGGTCCCTTGTTACAGGCAGTCGCGGTCAGGCGGAGCCTCTGGATTCTCTCTGCAGGCATCGCTGTGGGGGTTCAGGGGGATCGTCTCGGGCTACTCATGGGGTCGCAGTCGCCGGGGAGTCCTCCCTGTGGTGTTGTTTCTCTGGATCTCGAGCCAGGGGCGTCGGGTGCAGAGTGTGAAGTCTCACGCTCCCGGCGGGAAGAGTGAGGTCTTTGAAGTTGTAGAAAAGTTGCAAGTTTGTTGCTGGTTGTTGAGCAGAGCCGCTGCTCACAGGAGTTTCTTGGTCCTGGGATTCAGGGCAGTCCTCTGAGGCTTCAGAGGTCGCTGGTCCCTGTTGGATGTGTCGCTGGTTGCAGGTTTTCGAGTCAGGAGACAGGCCGGTAGGGCTGGGGCCAAAGCAGTTGTTGTCTTCCGTCGTCTCTGCAAGGCTTGTAATTCAGCCAGCAGTCTTTCTTCTTGTTTCAGGTTGCAGGAATCTGATTTCCTGGGTTCTTGGGTGCCCCTAAATACTAAATTTAGGGGTGTGTTTAGTTCTGGGAGGGCAGTAGCCAATGGGTACTGTCCTGGAGGGTGGCTACACCCTCTTTGTGCCTCTTCCTCCCTGTGGGGAAGGGGGCACATCCCTAATCCTATTGGGGGAATCCTTTAAAACTAAGATGGAGGATTTCTAAAGGCAGGGGTCACCTCAGCTCAGGGCACCTTGGGGGCTGTCCTGACTGGTGGGTCACTCCTCCTTGTTTTTCTAATTATCTCCTCCAGCCTTGCAGCCAAAAGTGGGGGCAGTGGCCGGAGGGGCGGGCATCTCCATTAGCTGGGATGCCTTGTGGCGCTGTCACAAAGGGGGTGAGCCATTGAGGCTCTCCGCCAGGTGTTACAGTTCCTACACGGGGAGGTGTGAAGCACCTCCACCCAGTACAGGCTTTGTTCCTGGCCACAGAGTGACAAAGGCACTCTCCCCATGTGGCCAGAAACTCGCCTGGTTGTGGCAGGCTGGCAGAAACTGGTCAGCCTAACACTGGAAGTCAGATTGTTATTCAGGGGTCATCTCTAAGATGCCCTCTGGGTGGACTTTACAATAAATTCCACACTGGCATCAGTGTGAATTTATTGTGCTGGGAAGTTTGATTCCAAACTTCCCAGATTTCAGTGTAGCCATTATGGAACTGTGGAGTTCGTGTTTGACAAACTCCCAGACCATATACTCTTATGGCTACCCTGCACTTACAATGTCTAAGGTTTTGCTTAGACACTGTAGGGGCATAGTGCTCATGCACATATGCCCTCACCTGTGGTATAGTGCACCCTGCCTTAGGGCTGTAAGGCCTGCTAGAGGGGTGACTTACCTATGCCACAGGCAGTGTGAGGTGAGCATGGCACTCTGAGGGGAGTGCCATGTCGACTTAGTCATTTTCTCCCCCCCACCACACACAAGCTGTGAGGCAGTGTGCATGTGCTGAGTGAGGGGTCCCCAGGGTGGCATAAGACATGCTGCAGCCCTTAGAGACCTTTCCTGTTATCAGGGACCTTGGTACCAGGGGAACCATTTACAAGGGACTTATCTGAGTGCCAGGGGTGTACCAATTGTGGAAGCAAAGGTACAGTTTAGGGAAAGAACACTGGTGCTGGGGCCTGGTTAGCAGGGTCCCAGCACACTTTTAATCATAACTTGGCATCAGCAAAAGGCAAAAAGTCAGGGGTAACCATGCCAAGGAGGCATTTCCTTACAGTATGTATTTGCCAGTTTCCATCATAATGCTGCTTTAATTGCAGGAGGGGGTCTGACAGACTGTCGTGTTTGAAGTATGTCACATTGTACGTTCCATTGCTGTAACACACATATGTTTCTTCATTCCGTTGCAACATCACTGGTAAGGGTGCACCACAGTACTTAGTACATAGGTCTCCCAGAAACAATGCAGGAAGCCCATTTGCAGATTAGGAAAATGTACCTCAGAGTCACTATAAATATAGCCGGATTAGCAGGGTTCTGGAGTTGATGTCTTCCCCCCTCTTCTAATTCATCACTCACATCCATCCTCTGAGGAGGCAGGGGAGGTTGGACAGCATCCTCCTATTCCAGAAGTGGGATAGCTTTCCTCACGATCAAGTTGTGTAGCATGCAGCAGGCCACCACTATCTGACACACCTTGTCAGGGCCATCGCACAGGGATCCTCCAGGGAGTTGCAGGCAACACAATCTTGCCTTCAGGAGTCCTATGGTCCACTCTATCACCCTCCTACTGCGACCATGTGCTTCATTATAATGGAGTTCAGCATCTGTCCTGGGATTTCTCACAGGTGTCAGGAGCCATTGCATGTTTGGGTAGCCAGAATCCCCTGGAAAAGTGGGTGAAAGAGGGTTAATACACACACTTACTACTTGCATGCAGCCTGCCTGTCAGGTATGTCATTAGTACAGTGTCATACACACTCACCTATGAGCCAAGCTCTGTCCTCCTGTAGTTGTCCCATCATGTGTGGCACACCGTTGTTTCTCAAAACATAGGAATCATGGACAAATCCTGGGAACCTTGCATTGACACCTGTTCATTTACTCTTGGGGGTATGAGGGCTATGTGGGTACCATTAATGGCACTTATCACATGGGGGATATTTGCAAAAGCATAGAATCCTGATTTGATGGTGGTGAGATCAGCTCTTTGGGGGAACTGGACATAACTTTGCAGGTGTTGCACAAATGCATTAAAAACTTTGGACAGGATGTGGCTGAACATTGGCTGAGAAAAACCGGCTTCCATGCCCACTGTCACTTGGAATGGGCCTGTGGCTAAAAAATGTAGCACAGATAGTACCTGCACAGTTGTAGGTATGGCATGGGGATTCCTATTCGCTGGCATCAGAACAGGCTCCATTTGTGCACAGAGTTCCAGGATTGTGGCTCGATTCAGGCAGTAAGTGATGATGTGACGTTCCTCCATGCTGGCCAGATCTACCAGGGGTCTGTAAACAGATGGGCCCCTCCCTCGCCACATGGGTCTGTACCTACGGGGAGGAAGAGAGACACATTGAGTTGGAACATACACTTCCATAACAATGTCCCACTATTCATGTTGTACATACAACACAATTGTCCCTTACACAGACACAAAGAACGTTTTAATCCTGTCAGGGCAATGTGTGGTGAGGTGTGTATGTTTTAATGCATCACAGTGTAGGCACAATTCCCAACATGATTCCATGAGGAGGACCAGTCATCATGACAGTACTCGACAAAGGGGAGATGGAATGGAGCCATGGACTTGGACCCCGGGCAGACTATGAAGGCGTGGGTGGATGCAAAATGGCAGCCCCCTGCCCTACAGGTAGTGTAGGAAGTGACCTCATTCTGCTGGCGTTGGTCGTCATGGCGGTAGGCGATGTTCACCACCGTGCACCTGATCATTAGATAACATTGTGGAAGCAGGGCCAATCATGATCACCGCCGGAGGTGACGGTGCACACCGCCGCGGTATATACTGCCATTCTGCCATGACCTTGCCACTTGACTCCTGCACCTCTAATAGGGAAGAACACCATTGCGTGTACTGCTGTGTACTGACTCTAGTCCTTAAAATGGCATGTGCTACAGGGGAACGGGCCCGGCTTTCGTCACAGAGGAGCTGGAAAAGTTGGTGGATGAAGGTCCTACCCCTGTATGCAAAGCTATTTGGGCGACCAGAGGAACAGTATTTGTCCTCCTTGAATGTGTGTGAATGTGGCGGATGCTTGTAGGCGTTTTTGTTGGCTGTGTGAATGCTTACCCGTTGTGTGTCTGGCAGTTTTGGGCTTGGCTATTGGCTATATGTATGTTTCCATGGACTATGTCAGTTTGGACTGGCATGGCATTTGTGTATGGGTACCCACACTGACATCTGTTTCTTTACTCTGTGTGTCCCATTCAGGTCAGCGTCCATTTGAAGAAAGGATTGTGGCAAGCCTTCGCCAAGGAAGTGCAGGTCCTGGGGGACCCTGAGCCCCCAAAATGACCCGCATACTGGCGGTGGCCCATCCTATATGGGCGCTTGAAGGCAGCGCAGCAGCCACAAGGGGGTGAGTACCAACACTGTTGTGATGCTACTATGATGAGTGTAGTTAGGTGCTATGAGGTGCATGCATTGTAGTGCCAGGCACATAGACAGGTGAGTCCCTGCAGTCCTGCCCCCTCTACGTCCGTGGGATAGTGTCCTTAGGTAGATATGGCTGGGAATGTAGGCCTGTGAGGGGTCCCCTGTTTGGGCTATTGGTTTAATGTGGCCTCATGGATTTGCAGATTTGTTGTCTTGGCATCATCTCTTATTGTTTCCCATTGCAAAGTGTAGCAAAATAGAGGGCCAGGATGGTTATGTAGTGTACTGTGGGATCATGCCTACCAGTCAGGGGCACATTCCTAACATATATTGTGTCTGCTGAGGGTTGGTACCTGAGATGGGTGGGAGTTTATGTTCTCCAACATGGATATTTTTCCTGGAATTGACATACTTCTTTCTTCTTTGGTCCCCCCATGCTCTTGTGTCCTTGTGTGCTTTAGCGTCATCTGGCGAGGGAGCTGAGGTACTAGCGAGTGGGGATGCTGCAGCCCACGGGACCCAGGAGGCAGAATCCATCGACGCCAAGGGGATAAGTGGGTTGGAGTGTGAGTGGAGTACCACGGGGGAGGCAACTACCACTGAAGGTAGTGACTCTGACACTTCCTCCGTTGGCAGCTCCCTGGTGGTGGCGGACCCTACTGGGCCCACCCTTTCTTTGCCATCTTCCACCACCCCCATACCATCACTGCCCTCCCAGTAGCTCCCCACAGAGTTGCCCGTGCCCGCTCACCCAGGAGGGTGGGTGTCTCCTTTGCTCCAGGCACCTCTTCTCCTGCTCCAGTCAGCCCTGCTGCAATCACTGAAGAGGCTATTGACCTCCAGAGAACCATCTCTGTAGGGCAGAGAACCATCGTGAATGACATCCAGGGGCTGGCATCCCAGATACAGCAATGCAGTGCATTCCTGGAAGGCATTCACTGTGCTATGTCTGGCCTACAAAGATCTTTTCAGGCTCTGGCCTCCTCTTTGATGGCAGCCAGTGTCCCTGGTCTTTCCGTCCCCTCTCCCACCACCTCTACCCCTTCCAGAACTCCACTCCCTTCACCCATCCCGAGCACACATACATACAGACAGCCATGTGCCCAAATCAACACACATGAAGCACACAGAGAAACACAAGCACCACACGTCCCAGCACATGCGGCACACAGCCAACATACCAAACCAGACACACCAACATCCACCTCCCACACTGTCTTCACCCACACTCCTTCCAAAACACACAAACGCTCACAGTCATCCACTCCACATACATCCACCACACATAAGCATACTAAACAGGCACCTGGATCCACGTCCAGCACACCTACACCTCGTACCACCTCTCCCTCTAACTCCACTCCCAAACCTGTCTCCAAAACCCCTCCTGCTACACCTAGAAAGATTTTCCTCTCCCATGTTGACCTGTTTGAACCCACTGGCCCATCCTGTCTTATTCCTAATTGTTCCCTTGGCCTCACCAAGTCTACTCCTTCCTCTTCAAAGTCCTCCCAGTCCACCCTTCCCATTCCTGTGCCCCTTCCCCAGGGAGTCAGAAGCCCGATGTTGCCCCAGGTCCCTCTGCCATCTCCCGGTCCAAGCCCACTCCTCCTCCTTCCAAGGGCAAGCCTAAACCCTATCCACCTCCAGAACCTATGCCCAAGACCCCCCCTTCCAAACCTGAGTCATCACCACCTCTTACCCCTGATCCCTGAGGTACCTGGATGTCCCATTGATGCCCCTTTCTCAGTGGAGGATTTTTCCATTGTAGAAGTCAAGTGTGGCCTATATTTGTCCTTCCGGGACTTCAATTTGGACTGGCCTATGGCCTTGTTTGGACAGATATTTTGTTTCTATACACTAAATTATAGTGCCCAGCAGACCTGTTAGTGCAATATTATCCCTGTGTGCAGAGTTTCACTGTGGGGGAGTGGTGTACACAGGTGTGTGCATTGTTTCTGACATATGTTTGCATGTGTCTGGTAAGTACATTTTGGTATAGTTTGTATGGCTTGGGGCGGTGGGAGGGGGTGGGAGTGCATTGCATTATAGATGGGGTATGTGGGTGTGTAATTGTGCCCCTTCCTTCCATGTGTGCTAGGCTGCGGTACTTACCGTTGTAGTCATGGTCCTGGAGAAATATGGCAAGGAGAAGCCTTGGCATTATTTCCAACTCTCACTCCTGGTCGGTATTAGCGTGTTCTGTAGGCCTCTGGTGAGTGTTTCCCTTTATAGGGGTTGTTTCTGCCAGGCTTTGTGTGGCGGTAGTTCCCACCCCGGAACTGATGGTGTTGTGGTGGTTCATATTGTGGTGGCCATGTAGGGCCTTTCCGCCGGCCTGAAAATGGCATCCGCCATTGTCGGCGGTGCTCCCAAAATGGTGGTGAGTGGATGGGCCACTGGCTGTTTCTCATTTGCTTCATTATGTGTCGGTCTGGACCACCAGCCTGTTGGCAGTAGTTACTGCGACCACCGGCGGTGTGGGCTTTACCGCCAGGTTCAAAATGACCACCTAAGTCTTTTTGGTCCTGAGACTTCAGAAAACAGGAGGCAAGCTCAATCCAAGCCGTTGGAGAGCACTCTCAGCACAGTCAGAGGGCAGCAGGGCAGCAGGGGAGCAGGACAGCAGCAGGGCAGAAGTCCTCCTCAGCAAAGCAGTCCAGATGAGTCCTTTGGGCTGCCAGGCACTTCCTCTTGACAGGTTGCAGGCCCAGAAGTGTCTGAGTTGGTGGGGTCAGGGACCCAGTTTATATACCTAAAAATGCCTTTGAAGTGGGCGGAGACTTCAAAGAGTGGTTTTGAAGTGCACAAGTTCCCCTTTCAGTACAGGTCGGTCTGCCAGGGTCCCAGTAGCGGGTTTGGCAGTCCATTGTGTGAGGGCAGGCCACTAGCCTTTGATATGTAAGTGTCAGGCCCTCCACCCTTTCAGCCCAGGAAGACCCATTCAGTATGCAGATGAGTGCAGGTGTGACAGAGTGTCCTGTGTTTGTGGTTGTGTGGGTGAAATGCACAAGGAAGCTGTCAACCAGCCCAGCCCAGTCATTGATTGGAGACAGGATGTAAGGCACAGATGGATTTTAAGTGCAGAGAAAATCCCCACTTTCTAAAAGTGGCATTTCTAAAATAGTAATATAAAATCCAGCTTCACCAATAAGCAGGATTTTCTATTACCATTTTGGCCATACTAAATATGACTTGGTTACCCCTTTCTGATCAGAATCTACCACTCAAACAGTATATGAGGGTAGTCCTAATGCTATCCTATGAAAGGAGCAGGCCTCACAGTAGTGGAAAATGAATTTAGGAGTTTTCCACTACCAGAACATATCAAACACACATGCACATGTCCTGCCTTTTACCTACATAGCACCCTGCCCTAGGGGTTACCTAGAGCCAATCTTAGGGGTGACTTATATGTGGAAAAAGGGGAGTTTAGGGATTGGCAAGTATTTTTAAATGCCAAGTCGACGTGGCAGTGAAACTGCACACACAGGTCCTGCAATAGCAGGCCTGAGACATGGTTAAGGGGCTACTTATGTGGGTGGGTGGCACAATCAGTAATGCAGGCCCAGTAGTAGCATTTAATGTAAAAGCCCTGGGCACCCCCAGGTCACTTTACTAGGGACATACAAGTAAATTAAACATGCTAATTGGGTTGGGACCAAGGTGACCATGTTTTTGTGGAGAGGGCACATGCACTTTAGCACTGGACAGCAGTGTTAAAGTGCACAGAGCCCTAAAACCATCAAAACAGGTCCGAAAAAGGGAGGGAGGCAGGCCAAAGGTTTTGAGTTGACCACCCTAAGGCAGGTCTAACATGTGTCCTCCCCCAGCTGAAAGTAGGGAGAGCTACCCAACTCCTTTTGAAGCTCTCATCACTAAGACAGAAGAATCTGGAGAGACCATTAGCATTGGCGTGGTCAGTCCCTGGGCGATGCTCCACAGTAAAGCCCATCCCCTATAGGGAAATGGACCACCTCAAGAGTTTAGGATTTTCACCTCTCATCTGCATGAGCCATTTGAGGGGTCTGTGGTCTGTCTGAACCCGGAAGTGAGTCCCAAACAGGTATAGTCTCAGCTTCTTCAGTGCCCAGACCACAGCAAATACTTCTCTTTCAATGGCACTCTGCCTCTGTTCCCATGGTAATAGCCTTCTGCTAATAAAGGCTACTCATTGGTCTAGGCTCTCCTCATTTAGCTGTGCTAGCACCGTCCCTATTCCCTGCTCTAAAGTGTCTGTCTGCACGATGAACTCCTTGGAGTAGTTAGGGGCCTGAGCACAGGTGGCGTGCACATGGCTTCCTTTAGAGAGTCAAAGGCTTTCTGGCAAGCCTCTGTCCAATTCACCAACCTAGGTTGCTTTTTGGATATTAGCTCTTTTAAGCTGGTCACTATGGAGCCATAACCCTTAACCAATCTTCGGTAGTACCCAATGAGGCCTAAAAAGGCTCTCACTTCTGTTTAGGATTTAGGTGATTGTCAGACCGTGAATGTCTCAGTCTCAGCCTGGAGGGGCTGCACCTTGCCACCACTACCTACTAGGTGTCCCAAGTACATCACGGGACCCTGCCCAGTCAGGCACTTACTGGCCTTGATTGTCAGGCCTGCCTGTTGCAGGGCCTGGAGCACCTCTTGGAAGTGGAGTAGGTGTTCCTCCCCACTGGAACTGTAGATGGCAATGTCGTCTAGGTAGACAGCGCAGAATGCATCCTTATCAGCTAGTACGCTGTTAACCAACTGTTGGAGGGTGCATTTTTCAATCCAAAGGGCATTACTCTGAACTGGTAATGTCCCTCAGGAGTGGAAAAAGCGTATCTCTCTTTGGCCATCTCAGAGAAGGCGATCTGCCAGTACCCTGATGTGAGATCAAAAGTACTGAGGAATTTGGCAGAGCCTAGACTGTCTATGAGCTCATCAGCTCAGGGATGGGGTGAACGTCTGTCTTTGTGACAGAATTGAGATCCCGGTAGTCCATGCAGAACATAAGGTCTGGCTTAGCACCGGGTGCGGCAGCTTTGAGTACCAGCACCACAAGACTGGACCAGAGACTGCTGGACTTCTCAATCACCCCAAGAGCCAGCATCATGGCAACTTCCTCCGTGATGCTGGCCATCACCCTGTCTGACAACCTGTAAATTTTGTTCTTTACAGGGGGACTGTCTCCCGTGTCAATATCATGGATACACAAGTGTGTGAGTCCAGGGGCGCGGGAAAACAGGGAGGAATACTGCTCCAGTAACCGGTAGCAGTCCCCTCACTGGTCCAGTGTCAAGGAGTCAGAGAGAGAGAGATTGACCCCCCCACTGACCCATCACCTTCAATGGCAGAGAGGAGGTCGGGGAGAGGTTCATTCTCCCCCTCCACACCCTCATCTGTCGCCAGAAGCATGTTGACCTTAGTCCTCTCAAAATGGCTTCAGTCAGTTCACATGGAGCACTCTTAGGGAGTTTCCAGGGGCGGGAGAACCACTAAGTAAGTGGCCTCCCCCTTACGTGCCTTGATCTCAAATGGTCCAGTCCAGTGGTCCTGGAGAGCTCTAGGCTCTTCTGGCTCAATTACCCTAACTTTGTCTCCAGGCTGAAACTCAACCAGGGTGGGCTTCTGGTCGTTCTAGCGTTTCATCGCCTCTTGACAGGCTTTGAGGTTGCCTTTGGCCTTTTTCCAGAAGAGTTGTATCTGGTTGCTGAGGGCCAGCATTTCGCTGACCCCATCCTTCGGGGGTGCCTTGAGAGCTTTCTCGCACCCCTCTTTCACAATGCTTAAGGGTCCCCTGTCAGAGTACCCATAGAGATGTTACAAGGGACTGAACCCTTTACCCTTCTGGAGTACCTTTCTTTAAGCAAAGTGAAGGCATGGCAAGAGCACGTCCCACTTACTCCTCATGGCCTCAGGGAGGCCTGTGATCATGCCTTTCAAGGTCTTGTTAAATCTCTCCACAGGACCGTTGGATTGAGGATGATAGGGTGTGGTGAAGGTGTAGGTCACCCCACACTCATCCCACATGGACTTCATGTATGCAGACATGTCGTTTGTGCCTCTGTCAGACACAATCTCCTTTGGGAAACCCACATGGGTAAAGATCCCCATTAGAGTTCTAGTCACCAACGGTGCAGTCACCGACCTCAGAGGGATTGCTTCTGGGTAGCGGGTGGCATGGTCTACCAGAACCAGGATAAACCTGTTGCCTTGGGCTGTTTAGGGGTCCAATGGACCAATTATGTCGATGCCCACCCTTTCAAATGGGGTGCCAACGACAAGGAGTGGTATCAGGGGGGCCTTGAGCCTTTTCCCTGTCTTCCCACTGGCCTGGCAGGTGGGACAGGACCTACAGAATGCATCTGAGGCTGTCAGCATACGGGCCAAAAAAAGTTGATGACAAGCCTGGCAAAGGTCTTGTCTTGCCCTAAATTTTCTGCCAGGGGAATGTCGTGAGGCAGGCCCAGTAGGAAGGCCCCGGTAACACTGGGGGACCACCAGCACACGTGCTGCCACAGCCTCCGGTACCTTAGGCTCACTGTAAAGGAGATCATTCTCCCAATATATTAGGTGATCGCCAGAGGCTTCACCTGCTGCTTGAGCTGAGGCCTGTTGCCTCAAAACCTCAAGAGTGTGGCACTCTTTCTGCATCTTGCAGAATTCTTCACTGGTTGGCCCATCCTCAACTAGCCAGCCAGCAAACTCAGGTAAGTCACCTAGGGCTTAATGTCCTCCCTGGTGGACTCAGGGGCCTCCTCCTCAGGGGCCCTGTCAACCAATGCGATGAACTTCTGGGACTGGTTTCCCATGCCCCTTGCCCCTCTCCTTGGCAGCTGTCTGGGCCATTCGTCCAGGCTCCAGACTCCCTTGACTCTCTTCACGGGCAGTCATGGACCTTGTAGTCATGCAGACCCACTCAGGCACTTTCAACATTTGCAAGTGAGACCTTAGCTCTACCTCCTTCCAGGTAGTGTGCTCAAGGTCATTGCCTAACAGACAATATACAAGCATGGCAGGACTCACAGCTACTTTTAGAGTACCAGAGACCCCCCCACACTCAAAGGGAACCAGAGCTACCGGTAGGTGGCTCTCATGATTGTCAGCGACTATGACTTGGTGGAATGTGTTCGGGAGGACCTGCTCTGCTGACACCAGCTGACCCCTGACAGTAGTCATGCTGGCTCCTGTGTCACGCAGAGCCTCCACCCGTTACCCATTGATGGTGACCCACTGCCTATACTTGGAAGTATTGGAAGGCATGTGGGCTTTTGGCACCATCTCTGCATCCCCCAGGGACACTAGGGTCACCTCTATCTGTTCCCCAAAACTAACTGGGACTACCTCCTCCCAGAGTGCTACACTAGCCAACCCAAGTGTCTGCCCTCTTGTGGGGGGCTGTGCCCTCTTGGGACACTTGGAGTCACCCTTAGAGTGACCATACTTGAAGCACTCTGCACATTGGGTACATAACTCCCTGTCTTATGGTCAAGGAATCCTTTCCCCTTGGAATCAGACTGGGACTGGTTATCACTGTTCCCTTGGGAATTATTTAGGGGGCCTTTTCAGAACTCCTTATTTTTAAGTTTTTCTCTCCTCTCTTTCTTCTGGTAGGAACCCTGACCACCTTTGTGGGTGTCCCCTCCAGATACCTTTTTGGACACTCTGGTGCTAGCCCAGAGGTCCGCCTCCTCAGCAAGCTTCCTGGTATCAGTCAGCTTACTGTCAATCAGGTGCTGGCGCAACTCTGTAAAGCAGCTCTACAGCGGCGCAAGTACTAAGATGGATACAATTCATATTTGTCCCCATTTTGACACTTGTGCAGCTTTATCAAAACATCACGGAGCGCAGCATGACACCCAAATGAGCTGGAATGAGTGACAGGGAGAGGGCAGAAATAGCCATATTTAACATTTTATGGTGCATTCCTGTCCCCTTCTTGCACTGGCTGTCTGTGCTGCCTAGCATTAACGCAAGCCCCCTTGCATCATGGTGGTGCCTGCATTGCACACAGGATTGTTTTTGTGCAGGAAGGGAAACCTTCCTACACAAAAACAATCCCTTAAGGATTTTATTTTTTTCTAGGTGTACTGCAGAATGCAGCACAAGTAGCAAGAGGAAATAAGCATTTGCAATGCAATGGGTCTCGCGTTTGCTCGAGTTAGAGGGATTAACGTTGTAAATTCCTAACTGGACTTTTCTTTCCACATAAATTGAAAATGAAAAGCAAAACAGTTGAGTTAAGCAAGTCAATTCAAAGCACCACGGCCGCAGTGAGCGCGAGAGTTATTGGCTCTCTGCATGAATGTTTAGAAAGAATTGCGGCTGGGATGAAAGGTAAAGCAAAATCGTAGGAGGGGCCATCACATGCTGTAACAGGAGGAAGTGTGACGTAGTGTGATGGCCTAGAAAAATGTTCACTTAGTGGAATCGCCTGGGAGCGAACTCAGCACACAAAGGAGGGACATTTCACAAAATGCACCAATAAAAATGAAGCATTTAAGACAAGCACAACAAAGAATGAATAGCAGTAGTGGGTGTGGTTAAAAACCCACAGAGAAATCACAACAGGCCAGAGCGCTTGCCCGCCCGACCCTAAAAAAGTCTGAATGGTTAACTGGTACTATTTGCAGTTTAACCGTTACAGCCAGATAAGGACCCATGTATCTTAAACGCAGAGAACAGTTTAACCTTTAACTTTTTGGACATACAGTATAAAATCACAAATGAATATCCAGCTTCTTTTTTTCTGCCAAAACACTACAAGAACATACTTTAAGGTGGATTGGTTCCTGTACCGCCACCTCAATAAAACAATCTGTTCATCCCTGTAATAAGTCCTGTGGACTCAACTGTGACCAACACACAATGGGGCAAAAATGCATGGGGATTGGAAGAGGGTCGACCTGCTCTATAAATATATATAATGACTCGTATCAAAATTCAGGATACCGAAAACATTAAAAAAAATCCTCATATGGCTCTTCAGCTAGAGAACTACATTTTAAAGTCCCTGAACAAATAAAGTTTAATGAAGACTATAACGGCCTTTGAATTCACAATGCAGGTTTACACCAATGGTACACAACTATGGCTAGAAAGCAGCAGCCAAGTATGGCTTCTACAAACTGTATAATCATTTAGAGCTGGGTGCCCTCAGCCAGTGATGCTATATAATTTAACAGAACCAGTAAAATACAACACACAAGGGCTTGGAATTTACCGGATGCAATATATAGGACCAATCTTGAGATTTTCCAAAATAAGTATAACAAATATATACAAAATATCATCAAATGCCAATTTCGGTGCTTTTCGCAACAAAAAGTACATGTTCCTTTATGTACAAGGAATATTTCACCCTGAAAATGTTCAGCAGCTTTGAACTGCCAAAGTATCCCTGCTGTGGGATTTTAAGTGTAAATTACCAGGTGCGGTAAACTTATCACCACTCAAAAATGCGAACCCTGTGAAAACAGTCGTTTGTAGAAGAGCTGTTAAAAACTGGGGCACTCATCCAGCTCTTAGTCAGTGGTGATCCTCATAAAAAGGAGAATAAAAACATATTTTAAGGCTCCACTGCCTGGGTTGTGCAGTACTGACCGAGAGAGACAGGTTGATAAACATGAAATGTGCAGTTAAATATATCTTGAATTATACACACCTGTACTGCATGAGTTCTGCATCTCTTATTTGAATTACACCACTCAAATGTGAACATTCACCAAGATCATGGTCACAAGTTATCGATAGTGATTGCCCATCGTAGCTAAAGCACTAAGGTCCTGATTTATACTTTTCAACACAAAACTGCACTAACGTAGTTTTGCTTCAAAAAGTTTAGCGCTGACTAGCACCATTATTTAACACCACCCAGGTGTCATATTTATACTATGTTGCTAAAAATAGTATAGAATCATTTTTCTCGACATTAACCATTGCGCCTTGTCGTAAGGCAAAATTACGTTAACGCAGAAAAAATGACTCTAACCCGTTTTACGACACATAAACATGTAACAAAACGAAAATGCACCATTTTTGCCTTCAATAGCGCCACATACAGATGCTAACTGAGAAAACAGTGTAACGTAGATGCAAAATGGAGCCAGGAGAGACCCCAATCAACCAGGAACCATCCAGGAGGACACAGACAAGACCCAGGGGAGGAAGAAGAAAAAGAGAAAGTGTTGTTTCAGTGCGGAGGAGCATGATATACTGGTGAGAGAGGTGAAGGAGCATCATCAACTCTTAGTCACCTCAAAATTGCCAATTGGAAGGAGAGCGGCAATTTGGTAGCAGATAGTAGACAAGATTAACAGTGTGGCAGAAGTCAGGAGAACTGTAACAGAGTGCAAGAAACACTGGCATGACTGCAATCGAAGGACAAAGGAAAAATGGTAAGGAACAGGAAGGCAGCACTGCAAACTGGAGGTGGGAGTCCAGCACCACAAGAGGACTTGGATGAGATGGAGAAGATGGTTGCAGCTGTCATCCCGGAGGAACGCGTCACAGGAATCGCAGGACAGCGCAGACTACGAGGAAACACCACAAATGCAGGGTAAGTTGCATGGGGGAAATTAATTCTAAAACGTCAAGTGCAAGCAGGGGGAGGCACATAGGACTCACACAATGCTTTTTAAAGGATCACAGAGGGACACATTGCACATTAAGCAAGTTGCACCATGCTGACGTAAGCTACACATGTACCTACGACTTGGTAGTGCCATGCACCATAACACATACACAACCTGGACATATGTCGATCACCAGGCCTAAATACCTACATGTACATATGCAGCACATGGGATACATGACACGAATATTCACTGGGCCTCTGGTTGTGTTATCACAACACCCCTTGTAGATAGTCTTATCAACCCGACCAACACAACCAAGACTTCAGACACTAGGTAGTCAGTCAATACCATTCCTGGGGTAACGTCATGGTGGTGTCCCTTGTAGCAACACCTTGCAACTGCCTTGCCTCATTGCCCAAACACATGTGTGCTGCATCTCACAGCACACAAGTCATTGCAACTGTCCCAACAGTACCCAGACATGTGCCGGTAGCAGCAGGACCCCACACATTGACAACACATCCACATAAGGCAGCCACCACTCCATCATGCAGTCAGGATGCCCCCTGGGTGCAGGAAACAATGAACTAAACAGGGAATAGCAGGCTGGTCCTGTATCACTGGTAACATGGCACTACCCAGACCAACTAAACTGGTGTATTGTTGAACCACACATCTTGATGCTGAACAGAAATGTGACACTACAGAAAATATGTACCACAGCTAGCAAACAGTAGGTCACAACAGTCACAGGCTGAGCCCACAACTACTGTGACACAACAATGTGGGACACATATGAATTGGGAAATAAACACACACATACAACACATAGGGTATGACTGTGAACATAATGGCGTATAATTCCACATTGACGGGCGGGGGATGGTGCATGGGCAAGTCCGGTGTTGGTAAGACTGCCAATGCAGTGTACCCTTTGCGGTTGGCAGTATGAGTCACACGTTGGGAAGGTGGGTAGAAATCTGTCTGCTCATGGTTGCTCTGTGGGGCACTTACTACAACATTGTTGATGGATCAAATAGAGTCAGTGCCAGTTTTGGGGTGCATTGGGTATGACAGGACATGCTGCAAAGGCTGGTGGAACTGCAGAAACTGACCTGGGGGGTAGTGTTGAACGTTATACTGGTTTGGTGTCACAGGACAGCTGGCATTTCCAGTCTGTAAGCTGCTGGCAACCTGCCAGTTCCAGGCCATTGGCACATGGGGCATTCCCCATTGGCAATAGTTGCCCCTACCACCTGTGCTCTTGGGGGTGGTCAAATAGACAATGGCAATCAGGTGCCCATAGGACTGACGCACTTGAAATGAGGGACCAGTATGACTACCTGTAGAATCACCATCAAACTAGCTTCAGGCCCTGACCTAAGTTCAACTCCTGTTAATTGGCTATGTCCATAGACCCATTTACCATCAGGCACTGACACATACATGTGATGTACACAGCAGAAATGTTATACCCATGCTGGCCATCCCTGGGTCTACCCCTGTGCCTGGGTGTAATGTGAAACATGTAAGACTGGGACAGGGGAAAATTGCCGTGTGTGGTACTGTGGCATGAGCACAGCAACGCCCATTGCAAGGCCTCACCATGCAAATGTATGCATAGGGAGGGTTGACAACGACAAGATGGTGTCAAGCTACAAAAATGGATATACATCACACCTAGAAAATGTGACACAGCCAATTGTGCCAACTGGGCTTCCCTTCATGTGACACGCAAGTGGGGAATAGGGCTGATAGGCTGCAACCATGACGTGCAGGAACACTGTTTGGGAACTAAGATGACAATGAGCCTCCAATAGCAAGTAAGTAGCATGACATATCAACTGCCACAACACAAATAAGACTGATTTTACACCATCTCATTGCAGAGGATGATGGCTCTCCTGCGGATCTGCCTGTCCTGAGTACCCCGATGACCTGGATGACCAGCTGACAACCATCAGCCAAGAGACCCTCCAAGAAGTCCTCATATCCCTCCAGACACCACCTCCAGTTGCAAGGAGGAGTATTAATGTAGCAGCTATCCCAGAGGCCCCACTCAACACCCCAATAGTATGACCTGCCAGCACCGACACAGCTGAGGAATCCGAGGACCCAGGGACCCGCTTTGAGACTACAGTGGTAGGAGTCCAGCGGGAGCTGGCCAAGGAGGTGGGGGTGGGATGCAAAGTATGGCAGCCAGCCTAGAGGGTATGCGCACATGCATTGTTACGGCCACTGAAAAGACTGCTGCCAAATGAGGCAGACACTCCCAATGCATGGATTCCAGCAGTGTCTGAGGGACATAGCTGCTGCCATGAGGGAGAGGCCACAACAACTGCCCTCCCAAACTGGCATCAGAGTGCTTGAGAACAAGATGGACTCCATGCACCGGAAACTGGCCTACCTCAGGGAGAGAGACATGGCTGCCTACCACAGGGATGTTGCTGCAATTCTTAAAAAATCAGCAGTTCCTCCTTACTGCAGTGATGCCATATGTTGTTCCACAGATGTGTCAACATCAGGACAGTGCGCCCTCTACGGTCGACTGGACTGCAAAAACCCAGCACTTCTGAGATAATGTAATTCATGCATTATGATGATATGCTGTTGTTTAACCTTTTGCATTGAGGAGTTTAATCCTGAAGACTTATATTCAAGGTGCTTATAAATACTGTTCATTTACAATGTATTGCTGCAGGCTTTCAGAGTATGTCAGGGTGTGGTCTCTTTCCAGGGCTTTCTAGAAGCTTTCTCTGCAGCATGACTGGGTGTGGTTTGTGGGCTGGGCCAGACTCTATAAAAGGGAGCCAGCCCAGCTCCACGTGCTCACTATTGAGAGGTCCTGGTGCAGAGCAGCTGCAATTTCCTGAACTCCTGTTCCGGAGGCCTACATTGGTGTTCCAGGTCTTTGCCCTTCATTACATTGGTGATCCTTGATCAGGGCGGTAAGGTGGAGGTCGGGCTGGGCCCTGATGCCGTTTTCGAAGGCATCCGAGTTGTTGGGCCTAATTTTCATGTTGAGAGATTTTGCCTTATACGTGTGAATGTGCTCCTGTTTTTTTTTGGCATTTCCATGTTGATATTCGAATCGGCAAGACGCGCGATTCATCCCTCTTGAATAACCCTCGATATTCATTGCGCGCTACCATTTCTTGGCAGTTACATGGTGGCATTCGAATCGGCAAGACGCGCAATTCATCCCTCGTGTTTAACCCTTGATATTCATTGTGCGCTACCATTTCTTGACATTTACATGGTGGCATTCGAATCGGCAAGACGCGCAATTCATTTCTTGTGCTTAACTCATGATATTCATTGTGCGCTACCATTTCATGGCATTTAAATGGTGGCATTCGAATCGGCAAGACGCGCAATTCATTTCTGGTGCTTAATTCATGATATTCATTGTGCGCTACCATTTCCTGACATTTACATGGTGGCATTCCAATCGGCAAGACGCGCGATTCATTTCTTGTGCTTAAATCATGATATTCATTGTGCGCTACCATTTCATGGCATTTACATGGTGGCATTCGAATCAGCAAGACGCGCGATTCATTTCTGGTGCTTAATTCATGATATTCATTGTGCGCTACCATTTCTTGACATTTACATGGTGGCATTCGAAACGGCAAGGCGCGCGATTCATTTCTTGTGCTTAACTCATGATATTCATTGTGCACTACCATTTCATGACATTTACATGGTGGCATTCGAATCGTCAAGACGCGCAATTCATTTCTGGTGCTTAATTCATGATATTCATTGTGCGCTACCATTTCATGACACTTACATGGTGGCATTCTAATCCGCAAGACGCGCGATTCATTCCTTGTGTTTAACCCGTGATATTCATTATGCGCAACCATTTCTTGACATTTACATGGTGGCATTCGAATCAGCAAGACGCGCAATTCATTCCTCGTGATAAACCCTCGATATTCATTGTGCGCTACCATTTCTTGGCAGTTACATGGTGACATTCGAATCGGCAAAACGTGCGATTCATCCCTCGTGTTTAACCCTTTATATTCATTGTGCGCTACCATTTCTTGACATTGACATGGTGGCATTCGAATCGGCAAGATGCGCCATTAATTTCTTGTGCTTAACTCATGATATTCATTGTGCGCTACCATTTCATGGCATTTATATGGTGGCATTCGAATCGGCAAGACGCGCAATTAATTTCTGGTGCTTAATTCATGATATTCATTGTGCGCTACCATTTCTTGACATTTACATGGTGGCATTCGAATCAGCAAGACGCGGGATTCATTTCTTATGCTTAACTCATGATATTCATTGTGCGCTACCATTTCATGGCATTTACATGGTGGCATTCGAATCGTCAAGACGCGCAATTCATTTTTGGTGCTTAATTCATTATATTCATTGTGCGCTACCATTTTATGACACTTACATGGTGGCATTCTAATCCGCAAGACGCGCGATTCATTCCTTGTGTTTAACCCGTGATATTCATTGTGCACAACCATTTCTTGACATTTACATGGTGGCATTCGAATCGGCATGACGCGCGATTCATCCCTCGTGAATAACCCTCGATATTCATTGTGCGCTACCATTTCTTGGCAGTTACATGGTGGCATTCAAATCGGCAAGACGCGCAATTCATCCCTCGTGTTTAACCCTTGATATTCATTGTGCGCTACCATTTCTTGACATTTACATGGTGGCATTCGAATCGGCAAGACGCGCAATTCATTTCTTGTGCTTAACTCATGATATTCATTGTGCGCTACCATTTCATGGCATTTAAATGGTGGCATTCGAATCGGCAAGACGCGCAATTCATTTCTGGTGCATAATTCATGATATTCATTGTGCGCTACCATTTCCTGACATTTACATGGTGGCATTCGAATCGGCAAGACGTGTGATTCATTTCTTGTGCTTAAATCATGATATTCATTGTGCGCTACCATTTCATGGCATTTACATGGTGGCATTCGAATCAGCAAGACGCGCGATTCATTTCTGGTGCTTAATTCATGATATTCATTGTGAGCTACCATTTCTTGACATTTACATGGTGGCATTCGAAACGGCAAGACGCGCGATTCATTTCTTGTGTTTAACCCTTGATATTCATTGTGCGCTACCATTTCTTGACATTTACATGGTGACATTCGAATCGGCAAGACGCGCAATTCATTTCTTGTGCTTAACTCATGATATTCATTGTGCGCTACCATTTCATGGCATTTAAATGGTGGCATTCGAATCGGCAAGACGTGCAATTCATTTCTGGTGCTTAATTCATGATATTCATTGTGCGCTACCATTTCCTGACATTTACATGGTGGCATTCCAATCGGCAAGACGCGCGATTCATTTCTTGTGCTTAAATCATGATATTCATTGTGCGCTACCATTTCATGGCATTTACATGGTGGCATTCGAATCAGCAAGACGCGCGATTCATTTCTGGTGCTTAATTCATGATATTCATTGTGCTCTACCATTTCTTGACATTTACATGGTGGCATTCGAAACGGCAAGACGCGCGATTCATTTCTTGTGCTTAACTCATGATATTCATTGTGCACTACCATTTCATGACATTTACATGGTGGCATTCGAATCGTCAAGACGCGCGATTAATTTCTGGTGCTTAATTCATGATATTCATTGTGCGCTACCATTTCATGACACTTACATGGTGGCATTCTAATCCGCAAGACGCGCGATTCATTCCTTGTGTTTAACCCGTGATATTCATTGTGCGCAACCATTTCTTGACATTTACATGGTGGCATTCGAATCAGCAAGACGCGCGATTCATTCCTCGTGATTAACCCTCGATATTCATTGTGCGCTACCATTTCTTGGCAGTTACATGGTGGCATTCGAATCGGCAAGACGTGCGATTCATCCCTCGTGTTTAACCCTTTATATTCATTGTGCGCTACCATTTCTTGACATTGACATGGTGGCATTCGAATCGGCAAGATGCGCCATTCAGTTCTTGTGCTTAACTCATGATATTCATTGTGCGCTACCATTTCATGGCATTTATATGGTGGCATTCGAATCGGCAAGATGCGCAATTAATTTCTGGTGCTTAATTCATGATATTCATTGTGCGCTACCATTTCTTGACATTTACATGGTGGCATTCGAATCAGCAAGACGCGGGATTCATTTCTTGTGCTTAACTCATGATATTCATTGTGCGCTACCATTTCATGGCAGTTACGTGGTGGCATTCGAATCGTCAAGACGCGCAATTCATTTCTGGTGCTTAATTCATTATATTCATTGTGCGCTACCATTTTATGACACTTACATGGTGGCATTCTAATCCGCAAGACGCGCGATTCATTCCTTGTGTTTAACCCGTGATATTCATTGTGCACAACCATTTCTTGACATTTACATGGTGGCATTCGGATCGGCAAGACGCGCGATTCATCCCTCGTGAATAACCCTCGATATTCATTGTGCGCTACCATTTCTTGGCAGTTACATGGTGGCATTCGAATCGGCAAGACGCGCAATTCATCCCTCGTGTTTAACCCTTGATATTCATTGTGCGCTACCATTTCTTGACATTTACATGGTGGCATTCGAATCGGCAAGACGCGCAATTCATTTCTTGTGCTTAACTCATGATATTCATTGTGTGCTACCATTTCATGGCATTTAAATGGTGGCATTCGAATCGGCAAGACGCGCAATTCATTTCTGGTGCTTAATTCATGATATTCATTGTGCGCTACCATTTCCTGACATTTATATGGTGGCATTCGAATCGGCAAGACGTGCGATTCATTTCTTGTGCTTAAATCATGATATTCATTGTGCGCTACCATTTCATGGCATTTACATGGTGGCATTCGAATCAGCAAGACGCGCGATTCATTTCTGGTGCTTAATTCATGATATTCATTGTGCGCTACCATTTCTTGACATTTACATGGTGGCATTCGAAATGGCAAGACGCGCGATTCATTTCTTGTGCTTAATTCATGATATTCATTGTGCGCTACCATTTCATGACACTTACATGGTGCCATTCTAATCCGCAAGACGCACGATTCATTCCTTGTGTTTAACCCGTGATATTCATTGTGCGCAACCATTTCTTGACATTTACATGGTGGCATTCAAATCAGCAAGACGCGCAATTCATTCCTCGTGATTAACCCTCGATATTCATTGTGCGCTACCATTTCTTGGCAGTTACATGGTGGCATTCGAATCGGCAAGACGTGCGATTCATCCCTCGTGTTTAACCCTTTATATTCATTGTGCGCTACCATTTCTTGACATTGACATGGTGGCATTCGAATCGGCAAGATGCGCCATTAATTTCTTGTGCTTAACTCATGATATTCATTGTGCGCTACCATTTCATGGCATTTATATGGTGGCATTCGAATCGGCAAGACGCGCAATTAATTTCTGGTGCTTAATTCATGATATTCATTGTGCGCTACCATTTCTTGACATTTACATGGTGGCATTCGAATCAGCAAGACGCGGGATTCATTTCTTATGCTTAACTCATGATATTCATTGTGCGCTACCATTTCATGGCATTTACATGGTGGCATTCGAATCGTCAAGACGCGCAATTCATTTCTGGTGCTTAATTCATTATATTCATTGTGCGCTACCATTTTATGACACTTACATGGTGGCATTCTAATCCGCAAGACGCGCGATTCATTCCTTGTGTTTAACCCGTGATATTCATTGTGCACAACCATTTCTTGACATTTACATGGTGGCATTCGAATCGGCATGACGCGCGATTCATCCCTCGTGAATAACCCTCGATATTCATTGTGCGCTACCATTTCTTGGCAGTTACATGGTGGCATTCGAATCGGCAAGACGCGCAATTCATCCCTCGTGTTTAACCCTTGATATTCATTGTGCGCTACCATTTCTTGACATTTACATGGTGGCATTCGAATCGGCAAGACGCGCAATTCATTTCTTGTGCTTAACTCATGATATTCATTGTGCGCTACCATTTCATGGCATTTAAATGGTGGCATTCGAATCGGCAAGACGCGCAATTCATTTCTGGTGCTTAATTCATGATATTCATTGTGCGCTACCATTTCCTGACATTTACATGGTGGCATTCGAATCGGCAAGACGTGTGATTCATTTCTTGTGCTTAAATCATGATATTCATTGTGCGCTACCATTTCATGGCATTTACATGGTGGCATTCGAATCAGCAAGACGCGCGATTCATTTCTGGTGCTTAATTCATGATATTCATTGTGAGCTACCATTTCTTGACATTTACATGGTGGCATTCGAAACGGCAAGACGCGCGATTCATTTCTTGTGTTTAACCCTTGATATTCATTGTGCGCTACCATTTCTTGACATTTACATGGTGGCATTCGAATCGGCAAGACCCGCAATTCATTTCTTGTGCTTAACTCATGATATTCATTGTGCGCTACCATTTCATGGCATTTAAATGGTGGCATTCGAATCGGCAAGACGTGCAATTCATTTCTGGTGCTTAATTCATGATATTCATTGTGCGCTACCATTTCCTGACATTTACATGGTGGCATTCCAATCGGCAAGACGCGCGATTCATTTCTTGTGCTTAAATCATGATATTCATTGTGCGCTACCATTTCATGGCATTTACATGGTGGCATTCGAATCAGCAAGACGCGCGATTCATTTCTGGTGCTTAATTCATGATATTCATTGTGCGCTACCATTTCTTGACATTTACATGGTGGCATTCGAAACGGCAAGACGCGCGATTCATTTCTTGTGCTTAACTCATGATATTCATTGTGCACTACCATTTCATGACATTTACATGGTGGCATTCGAATCGTCAAGACGCGCGATTAATTTCTGGTGCTTAATTCATGATATTCATTGTGCGCTACCATTTCATGACACTTACATGGTGGCATTCTAATCCGCAAGACGCGCGATTCATTCCTTGTGTTTAACCCGTGATATTCATTGTGCGCAACCATTTCTTGACATTTACATGGTGGCATTCGAATCAGCAAGACGCGCGATTCATTCCTCGTGATTAACCCTCGATATTCATTGTGCGCTACCATTTCTTGGCAGTTACATGGTGGCATTCGAATCGGCAAGACGTGCGATTCATCCCTCGTGTTTAACCCTTTATATTCATTGTGCGCTACCATTTCTTGACATTGACATGGTGGCATTCGAATCGGCAAGATGCGCCATTCAGTTCTTGTGCTTAACTCATGATATTCATTGTGCGCTACCATTTCATGGCATTTATATGGTGGCATTCGAATCGGCAAGATGCGCAATTAATTTCTGGTGCTTAATTCATGATATTCATTGTGCGCTACCATTTCTTGACATTTACATGGTGGCATTCGAATCAGCAAGAGGCGGGATTCATTTCTTGTGCTTAACTCATGATATTCATTGTGCGCTACCATTTCATGGCAGTTACGTGGTGGCATTCGAATCGTCAAGACGCGCAATTCATTTCTGGTGCTTAATTCATTATATTCATTGTGCGCTACCATTTTATGACACTTACATGGTGGCATTCTAATCCGCAAGACGCGCGATTCATTCCTTGTGTTTAACCCGTGATATTCATTGTGCACAACCATTTCTTGACATTTACATGGTGGCATTCGGATCGGCAAGACGCGCGATTCATCCCTCGTGAATAACCCTCGATATTCATTGTGCGCTACCATTTCTTGGCAGTTACATGGTGGCATTCGAATCGGCAAGACGTGCGATTCATCCCTCGTGTTTAACCCTTTATATTCATTGTGCGCTACCATTTCTTGACATTGACATGGTGGCATTCGAATCGGCAAGATGCGCCATTAATTTCTTGTGCTTAACTCATGATATTCATTGTGCGCTACCATTTCATGGCATTTATATGGTGGCATTCGAATCGGCAAGACGCGCAATTAATTTCTGGTGCTTAATTCATGATATTCATTGTGCGCTACCATTTCTTGACATTTACATGGTGGCATTCGAATCAGCAAGACGCGGGATTCATTTCTTATGCTTAACTCATGATATTCATTGTGCGCTACCATTTCATGGCATTTACATGGTGGCATTCGAATCGTCAAGACGCGCAATTCATTTTTGGTGCTTAATTCATTATATTCATTGTGCGCTACCATTTTATGACACTTACATGGTGGCATTCTAATCCACAAGACGCGCGATTCATTCCTTGTGTTTAACCCGTGATATTCATTGTGCACAACCATTTCTTGACATTTACATGGTGGCATTCGAATCGGCATGACGTGCGATTCATCCCTCGTGAATAACCCTCGATATTCATTGTGCGCTACCATTTCTTGGCAGTTACATGGTGGCATTCAAATCGGCAAGACGCGCAATTCATCCCTCGTGTTTAACCCTTGATATTCATTGTGCGCTACCATTTCTTGACATTTACATGGTGGCATTCGAATCGGCAAGACGCGCAATTCATTTCTTGTGCTTAACTCATGATATTCATTGTGCGCTACCATTTCATGGCATTTAAATGGTGGCATTCGAATCGGCAAGACGCGCAATTCATTTCTGGTGCTTAATTCATGATATTCATTGTGCGCTACCATTTCCTGACATTTACATGGTGGCATTCGAATCGGCAAGACGTGTGATTCATTTCTTGTGCTTAAATCATGATATTCATTGTGCGCTACCATTTCATGGCATTTACATGGTGGCATTCGAATCAGCAAGACGCGCGATTCATTTCTGGTGCTTAATTCATGATATTCATTGTGAGCTACCATTTCTTGACATTTACATGGTGGCATTCGAAACGGCAAGACGCGCGATTCATTTCTTGTGTTTAACCCTTGATATTCATTGTGCGCTACCATTTCTTGACATTTACATGGTGGCATTCGAATCGGCAAGACGCGCAATTCATTTCTTGTGCTTAACTCATGATATTCATTGTGCGCTACCATTTCATGGCATTTAAATGGTGGCATTCGAATCGGCAAGACGTGCAATTCATTTCTGGTGCTTAATTCATGATATTCATTGTGCGCTACCATTTCCTGACATTTACATGGTGGCATTCCAATCGGCAAGACGCGCGATTCATTTCTTGTGCTTAAATCATGATATTCATTGTGCGCTACCATTTCATGGCATTTACATGGTGGCATTCGAATCAGCAAGACGCGCGATTCATTTCTGGTGCTTAATTCATGATATTCATTGTGCTCTACCATTTCTTGACATTTACATGGTGGCATTCGAAACGGCAAGACGCGCGATTCATTTCTTGTGCTTAACTCATGATATTCATTGTGCACTACCATTTCATGACATTTACATGGTGGCATTCGAATCGTCAAGACGCGCGATTAATTTCTGGTGCTTAATTCATGATATTCATTGTGCGCTACCATTTCATGACACTTACATGGTGGCATTCTAATCCGCAAGACGCGCGATTCATTCCTTGTGTTTAACCCGTGATATTCATTGTGCGCAACCATTTCTTGACATTTACATGGTGGCATTCGAATCAGCAAGACGCGCGATTCATTCCTCGTGATTAACCCTCGATATTCATTGTGCGCTACCATTTCTTGGCAGTTACATGGTGGCATTCGAATCGGCAAGACGTGCGATTCATCCCTCGTGTTTAACCCTTTATATTCATTGTGCGCTACCATTTCTTGACATTGACATGGTGGCATTCGAATCGGCAAGATGCGCCATTCAGTTCTTGTGCTTAACTCATGATATTCATTGTGCGCTACCATTTCATGGCATTTATATGGTGGCATTCGAATCGGCAAGATGCGCAATTAATTTCTGGTGCTTAATTCATGATATTCATTGTGCGCTACCATTTCTTGACATTTACATGGTGGCATTCGAATCAGCAAGACGCGGGATTCATTTCTTGTGCTTAACTCATGATATTCATTGTGCGCTACCATTTCATGGCAGTTACGTGGTGGCATTCGAATCGTCAAGACGCGCAATTCATTTCTGGTGCTTAATTCATTATATTCATTGTGCGCTACCATTTTATGACACTTACATGGTGGCATTCTAATCCGCAAGACGCGCGATTCATTCCTTGTGTTTAACCCGTGATATTCATTGTGCACAACCATTTCTTGACATTTACATGGTGGCATTCGGATCGGCAAGACGCGCGATTCATCCCTCGTGAATAACCCTCGATATTCATTGTGCGCTACCATTTCTTGGCAGTTACATGGTGGCATTCGAATCGGCAAGACGCGCAATTCATCCCTCGTGTTTAACCCTTGATATTCATTGTGCGCTACCATTTCTTGACATTTACATGGTGGCATTCGAATCGGCAAGACGCGCAATTCATTTCTTGTGCTTAACTCATGATATTCATTGTGTGCTACCATTTCATGGCATTTAAATGGTGGCATTCGAATCGGCAAGACGCGCAATTCATTTCTGGTGCTTAATTCATGATATTCATTGTGCGCTACCATTTCCTGACATTTATATGGTGGCATTCGAATCGGCAAGACGTGCGATTCATTTCTTGTGCTTAAATCATGATATTCATTGTGCGCTACCATTTCATGGCATTTACATGGTGGCATTCGAATCAGCAAGACGCACGATTCATTTCTGGTGCTTAATTCATGATATTCATTGTGCGCTACCATTTCTTGACATTTACATGGTGGCATTCGAAATGGCAAGACGCGCGATTCATTTTTTGTGCTTAATTCATGATATTCATTGTGCGCTACCATTTCATGACACTTACATGGTGCCATTCTAATCCGCAAGACGCACGATTCATTCCTTGTGTTTAACCCGTGATATTCATTGTGCGCAACCATTTCTTGACATTTACATGGTGGCATTCAAATCAGCAAGACGCGCAATTCATTCCTCGTGATTAACCCTCGATATTCATTGTGCGCTACCATTTCTTGGCAGTTACATGGTGGCATTCGAATCGGCAAGACGTGCGATTACTCCCTCGTGTTTAACCCTTTATATTCATTGTGCGCTACCATTTCTTGACATTGACATGGTGGCATTCGAATCGGCAAGATGCGCCATTAATTTCTTGTGCTTAACTCATGATATTCATTGTGCGCTACCATTTCATGGCATTTATATGGTGGCATTCGAATCGGCAAGACGCGCAATTAATTTCTGGTGCTTAATTCATGATATTCATTGTGCGCTACCATTTCTTGACATTTACATGGTGGCATTCGAATCAGCAAGACGCGGGATTCATTTCTTATGCTTAACTCATGATATTCATTGTGCGCTACCATTTCATGGCATTTACATGGTGGCATTCGAATCGTCAAGACGCGCAATTCATTTCTGGTGCTTAATTCATTATATTCATTGTGCGCTACCATTTTATGACACTTACATGGTGGCATTCTAATCCGCAAGACGCGCGATTCATTCCTTGTGTTTAACCCGTGATATTCATTGTGCACAACCATTTCTTGACATTTACATGGTGGCATTCGAATCGGCATGACGCGCGATTCATCCCTCGTGAATAACCCTCGATATTCATTGTGCGCTACCATTTCTTGGCAGTTACATGGTGGCATTCGAATCGGCAAGACGCGCAATTCATCCCTCGTGTTTAACCCTTGATATTCATTGTGCGCTACCATTTCTTGACATTTACATGGTGGCATTCGAATCGGCAAGACGCGCAATTCATTTCTTGTGCTTAACTCATGATATTCATTGTGCGCTACCATTTCATGGCATTTAAATGGTGGCATTCGAATCGGCAAGACGCGCAATTCATTTCTGGTGCTTAATTCATGATATTCATTGTGCGCTACCATTTCCTGACATTTACATGGTGGCATTCGAATCGGCAAGACGTGTGATTCATTTCTTGTGCTTAAATCATGATATTCATTGTGCGCTACCATTTCATGGCATTTACATGGTGGCATTCGAATCAGCAAGACGCGCGATTCATTTCTGGTGCTTAATTCATGATATTAATTGTGAGCTACCATTTCTTGACATTTACATGGTGGCATTCGAAACGGCAAGACGCGCGATTCATTTCTTGTGTTTAACCCTTGATATTCATTGTGCGCTACCATTTCTTGACATTTACATGGTGGCATTCGAATCGGCAAGACCCGCAATTCATTTCTTGTGCTTAACTCATGATATTCATTGTGCGCTACCATTTCATGGCATTTAAATGGTGGCATTCGAATCGGCAAGACGTGCAATTCATTTCTGGTGCTTAATTCATGATATTCATTGTGCGCTACCATTTCCTGACATTTACATGGTGGCATTCCAATCGGCAAGACGCGCAATTCATTTCTTGTGCTTAAATCATGATATTCATTGTGCGCTACCATTTCATGGCATTTACATGGTGGCATTCGAATCAGCAAGACGCGCGATTCATTTCTGGTGCTTAATTCATGATATTCATTGTGCGCTACCATTTCTTGACATTTACATGGTGGCATTCGAAACGGCAAGACGCGCGATTCATTTCTTGTGCTTAACTCATGATATTCATTGTGCACTACCATTTCATGACATTTACATGGTGGCATTCGAATCGTCAAGACGCGCGATTAATTTCTGGTGCTTAATTCATGATATTCATTGTGCGCTACCATTTCATGACACTTACATGGTGGCATTCTAATCCGCAAGACGCGCGATTCATTCCTTGTGTTTAACCCGTGATATTCATTGTGCGCAACCATTTCTTGACATTTACATGGTGGCATTCGAATCAGCAAGACGCGCGATTCATTCCTCGTGATTAACCCTCGATATTCATTGTGCGCTACCATTTCTTGGCAGTTACATGGTGGCATTCGAATCGGCAAGACGTGCGATTCATCCCTCGTGTTTAACCCTTTATATTCATTGTGCGCTACCATTTCTTGACATTGACATGGTGGCATTCGAATCGGCAAGATGCGCCATTCAGTTCTTGTGCTTAACTCATGATATTCATTGTGCGCTACCATTTCATGGCATTTATATGGTGGCATTCGAATCGGCAAGATGCGCAATTAATTTCTGGTGCTTAATTCATGATATTCATTGTGCGCTACCATTTCTTGACATTTACATGGTGGCATTCGAATCAGCAAGAGGCGGGATTCATTTCTTGTGCTTAACTCATGATATTCATTGTGCACTACCATTTCATGGCAGTTACGTGGTGGCATTCGAATCGTCAAGACGCGCAATTCATTTCTGGTGCTTAATTCATTATATTCATTGTGCGCTACCATTTAATGACACTTACATGGTGGCATTCTAATCCGCAAGACGCGCGATTCATTCCTTGTGTTTAACCCGTGATATTCATTGTGCACAACCATTTCTTGACATTTACATGGTGGCATTCGGATCGGCAAGACGCGCGATTCATCCCTCGTGAATAACCCTCGATATTCATTGTGCGCTACCATTTCTTGGCAGTTACATGGTGGCATTCGAATCGGCAAGACGCGCAATTCATCCCTCGTGTTTAACCCTTGATATTCATTGTGCGCTACCATTTCTTGACATTTACATGGTGGCATTCGAATCGGCAAGACGCGCAATTCATTTCTTGTGCTTAACTCATGATATTCATTGTGTGCTACCATTTCATGGCATTTAAATGGTGGTGGCATTTAAATGGTGGCATTCGAATCGGCAAGACGCGCAATTAATTTCTGGTGCTTAATTCATGATATTCATTGTGCGCTACCATTTCCTGACATTTATATGGTGGCATTCGAAATGGCAAGACGTGCGATTTGTTTCTTGTGCTTAACTCATGATATTCATTGTGCACTACCATTTCATGACATTTACATGGTGGCATTCGAATCGTCAAGACGCGCGATTCATTTCTGGTGCTTAATTCATGATATTCATTGTGCGCTACCATTTCATGACACTTACATGGTGCCATTCTAATCCGCAAGACGCGCGATTCATTCCTTGTGTTTAACCCGTGATATTCATTGTGCGCAACCATTTCTTGACATTTACATGGTGGCATTCGAATCAGCAAGACGCGCAATTCATTCCTCGTGATTAACCCTCGATATTCATTGTGCGCTACCATTTCTTGGCAGTTACATGGTGGCATTCGAATCGGCAAGACGTGCGATTCATCCCTCGTGTTTAACCCTTTATATTCATTGTGCGCTACCATTTCTTGACATTGACATGGTGGCATTCGAATCGGCAAGACGCGCGATTCATTTCTTGTGCTTAAATCATGATATTCATTGTGCGCTACCATTTCATGGCATTTACATGGTGGCACTCGAATCAGCAAGACGCGCGATTCATTTCTGGTGCTTGATTCATGATATTCATTGTGCTCTACCATTTCTTGACATTTACATGGTGGCATTCGAAACGGCAAGACGCGCAATTCATTTCTTGTGCTTAACTCATGATATTCATTGTGCACTACCCTTTCATGACATTTACATGGTGGCATTTGAATCGTCAAGACGCGCGATTAATTTTTGGTGCTTAATTCATGATATTCATTGTGCGCTACCATTTCATGACACTTACATGGTGGCATTCTAATCCGCAAGACGCGCGATTCATTCCTTGTGTTTAACCCGTGATATTCATTGTGCGCAACCATTTCTTGACATTTACATGGTGGCATTCGAATCAGCAAGACGCGCGATTCATTCCTCGTGATTAACCCTCGATATTCATTGTGCGCTACCATTTCTTGGCAGTTACATGGTGGCATTCGAATCGGCAAGACGTGCGATTCATCCCTCGTGTTTAACCCTTTATATTCATTGTGCGCTACCATTTCTTGACATTGACATGGTGGCATTCGAATCGGCAAGATGCGCCATTCAGTTCTTGTGCTTAACTCATGATATTCATTGTGCGCTACCATTTCATGGCATTTATATGGTGGCATTCGAATCGGCAAGATGCGCAATTAATTTCTGGTGCTTAATTCATGATATTCATTGTGCGCTACCATTTCTTGACATTTACATGGTGGCATTCGAATCAGCAAGACGCGGGATTAATTTCTTGTGCTTAACTCATGATATTCATTGTGCGCTACCATTTCATGGCAGTTACGTGGTGGCATTCGAATCGTCAAGACGCGCAATTCATTTCTGGTGCTTAATTCATTATATTCATTGTGCGCTACCATTTTATGACACTTACATGGTGGCATTCTAATCCGCAAGACGCGCGATTCATTCCTTGTGTTTAACCCGTGATATTCATTGTGCACAACCATTTCTTGACATTTACATGGTGGCATTCGGATCGGCAAGACGCGCGATTCATCCCTCGTGAATAACCCTCGATATTCATTGTGCGCTACCATTTCTTGGCAGTTACATGGTGGCATTCGAATCGGCAAGACGCGCAATTCATCCCTCGTGTTTAACCCTTGATATTCATTGTGCGCTACCATTTCTTGACATTTACATGGTGGCATTCGAATCGGCAAGACGCGCAATTCATTTCTTGTGCTTAACTCATGATATTCATTGTGTGCTACCATTTCATGGCATTTAAATGGTGGCATTCGAATCGGCAAGACGCGCAATTCATTTCTGGTGCTTAATTCATGATATTCATTGTGCGCTACCATTTCCTGACATTTATATGGTGGCATTCGAATCGGCAAGACGTGCGATTCATTTCTTGTGCTTAAATCATGATATTCATTGTGCGCTACCATTTCATGGCATTTACATGGTGGCATTCGAATCAGCAAGACGCGCGATTCATTTCTGGTGCTTAATTCATGATATTCATTGTGCGCTACCATTTCCTGACATTTACATGGTGGCATTCGAAATGGCAAGACGCGCGATTCATTTCTTGTGCTTAATTCATGATATTCATTGTGCGCTACCATTTCATGACACTTACATGGTGCCATTCTAATCCGCAAGACGCGCGATTCATTCCTTGTGTTTAACCCGTGATATTCATTGTGCGCAACCATTTCTTGACATTTACATGGTGGCATTCAAATCAGCAAGACGCGCAATTCATTCCTCGTGATTAACCCTCGATATTCATTGTGCGCTACCATTTCTTGGCAGTTACATGGTGGCATTCGAATCGGCAAGACGTGCGATTCATCCCTCGTGTTTAACCCTTTATATTCATTGTGCGCTACCATTTCTTGACATTGACATGGTGGCATTCGAATCGGCAAGATGCGCCATTAATTTCTTGTGCTTAACTCATGATATTCATTGTGCGCTACCATTTCATGGCATTTATATGGTGGCATTCGAATCGGCAAGACGCGCAATTAATTTCTGGTGCTTAATTCATGATATTCATTGTGCGCTACTATTTCTTGACATTTACATGGTGGCATTCGAATCAGCAAGACGCGGGATTCATTTCTTATGCTTAACTCATGATATTCATTGTGCGCTACCATTTCATGGCATTTACATGGTGGCATTCGAATCGTCAAGACGCGCAATTCATTTCTGGTGCTTAATTCATTATATTCATTGTGCGCTACCATTTTATGACACTTACATGGTGGCATTCTAATCCGCAAGACGCGCGATTCATTCCTTGTGTTTAACCCGTGATATTCATTGTGCACAACCATTTCTTGACATTTACATGGTGGCATTCGAATCGGCATGACGCGCGATTCATCCCTCGTGAATAACCCTCGATATTCATTGTGCGCTACCATTTCTTGGCAGTTACATGGTGGCATTCGAATCGGCAAGACGCGCAATTCATCCCTCGTGTTTAACCCTTGATATTCATTGTGCGCTACCATTTCTTGACATTTACATGGTGGCATTCGAATCGGCAAGACGCGCAATTCATTTCTTGTGCTTAACTCATGATATTCATTGTGCGCTACCATTTCATGGCATTTAAATGGTGGCATTCGAATCGGCAAGACGCGCAATTCATTTCTGGTGCTTAATTCATGATATTCATTGTGCGCTACCATTTCCTCACATTTACATGGTGGCATTCGAATCGGCAAGACGTGTGATTCATTTCTTGTGCTTAAATCATGATATTCATTGTGCGCTACCATTTCATGGCATTTACATGGTGGCATTCGAATCAGCAAGACGCGCGATTCATTTCTGGTGCTTAATTCATGATATTCATTGTGAGCTACCATTTCTTGACATTTACATGGTGGCATTCGAAACAGCAAGACGCGCGATTCATTTCTTGTGTTTAACCCTTGATATTCATTGTGCGCTACCATTTCTTGACATTTACATGGTGGCATTCGAATCGGCAAGACCCGCAATTCATTTCTTGTGCTTAACTCATGATATTCATTGTGCGCTACCATTTCATGGCATTTAAATGGTGGCATTCGAATCGGCAAGACGTGCAATTCATTTCTGGTGCTTAATTCATGATATTCATTGTGCACTACCATTTCCTGACATTTACATGGTGGCATTCCAATCGGCAAGACGCGCGATTCATTTCTTGTGCTTAAATCATGATATTCATTGTGCGCTACCATTTCATGGCATTTACATGGTGGCATTCGAATCAGCAAGACGCGCGATTCATTTCTGGTGCTTAATTCATGATATTCATTGTGCGCTACCATTTCTTGACATTTACATGGTGGCATTCGAAACGGCAAGACGCGCGATTCATTTCTTGTGCTTAACTCATGATATTCATTGTGCACTACCATTTCATGACATTTACATGGTGGCATTCGAATCGTCAAGACGCGCGATTAATTTCTGGTGCTTAATTCATGATATTCATTGTGCGCTACCATTTCATGACACTTACATGGTGGCATTCTAATCCGCAAGACGCGCGATTCATTCCTTGTGTTTAACCCGTGATATTCATTGTGCGCAACCATTTCTTGACATTTACATGGTGGCATTCGAATCAGCAAGACGCGCGATTCATTCCTCGTGATTAACGCTCGATATTCATTGTGCGCTACCATTTCTTGGCAGTTACATGGTGGCATTCGAATCGGCAAGACGTGCGATTCATCCCTCGTGTTTAACCCTTTATATTCATTGTGCGCTACCATTTCTTGACATTGACATGGTGGCATTCGAATCGGCAAGATGCGCCATTCAGTTCTTGTGCTTAACTCATGATATTCATTGTGCGCTACCATTTCATGGCATTTATATGGTGGCATTCGAATCGGCAAGATGCGCAATTAATTTCTGGTGCTTAATTCATGATATTCATTGTGCGCTACCATTTCTTGACATTTACATAGTGGCATTCGAATCAGCAAGAGGCGGGATTCATTTCTTGTGCTTAACTCATGATATTCATTGTGCGCTACCATTTCATGGCAGTTACGTGGTGGCATTCGAATCGTCAAGACGCGCAATTCATTTCTGGTGCTTAATTCATTATATTCATTGTGCGCTACCATTTTATGACACTTACATGGTGGCATTCTAATCCGCAAGACGCGCGATTCATTCCTTGTGTTTAACCCGTGATATTCATTGTGCACAACCATTTCTTGACATTTACATGGTGGCATTCGGATCGGCAAGACGCGCGATTCATCCCTCGTGAATAACCCTCGATATTCATTGTGCGCTACCATTTCTTGGCAGTTACATGGTGGCATTCGAATCGGCAAGACGCGCAATTCATCCCTCGTGTTTAACCCTTGATATTCATTGTGCGCTACCATTTCTTGACATTTACATGGTGGCATTCGAATCGGCAAGACGCGCAATTCATTTCTTGTGCTTAACTCATGATATTCATTGTGTGCTACCATTTCATGGCATTTAAATGGTGGTGGCATTTAAATGGTGGCATTCGAATCGGCAAGACGCGCAATTCATTTCTGGTGCTTAATTCATGATATTCATTGTGCGCTACCATTTCCTGACATTTATATGGTGGCATTCGAAATGGCAAGACGTGCGATTCATTTCTTGTGCTTAACTCATGATATTCATTGTGCACTACCATTTCATGACATTTACATGGTGGCATTCGAATCGTCAAGACGCGCGATTCATTTCTGGTGCTTAATTCATGATATTCATTGTGCGCTACCATTTCATGACACTTACATGGTGCCATTCTAATCCGCAAGACGCGCGATTCATTCCTTGTGTTTAACCCGTGATATTCATTGTGCGCAACCATTTCTTGACATTTACATGGTGGCATTCGAATCAGCAAGACGCGCAATTCATTCCTCGTGATTAACCCTCGATATTCATTGTGCGCTACCATTTCTTGGCAGTTACATGGTGGCATTCGAATCGGCAAGACGTGCGATTCATCCCTCGTGTTTAACCCTTTATATTCATTGTGCGCTACCATTTCTTGACATTGACATGGTGGCATTCGAATCGGCAAGATGCGCCATTCATTTCTGGTGCTTAACTCATGATATTCATTGTGCGCTACCATTTCATGGCATTTATATGGTGGCATTCGAATCGGCAAGACGCTCAATTAATTTCTGGTGCTTAATTCATGATATTCATTGTGCGCTACCATTTCTTGACATTTACATGGTGGCATTCGAATCAGCAAGACGCGGGATTCATTTCTTGTGCTTAACTCATGATATTCATTGTGCGCTACCATTTCATGGCATTTACATGGTGGCATTCGAATCGTCAAGACGCGCAATTCATTTCTGGTGCTTAATTCATTATATTCATTGTGCGCTACCATTTTATGACACTTACATGGTGGCATTCTAATCCGCAAGACGCGCGATTCATCCCTTGTGTTTAACCCGTGATATTCATTGTGCACAACCATTTCTTGACATTTACATGGTGGCATTCGAATTGGCAAGATGCGCGATTCATTCCTTGTGTTTAACCCGTGATATTCATTGTGTGCAACCATTTCTTGGCAGTTACTTGGTGGCGTTCGAATCGGCAAGATGCGTGATTCATGTTCCTTGCCTTTAACTTTTGATACGCATTGTGCGCAACCATTTCTTGGCATTTTCATGGTGACATTTGAATCGGCAAGACGCGCGATTCATCCCTCGTGTTTAACCCTTGATATTCATTGTGCGCTACCATTTCTTGACATTTACATGGTGGCATTCGAATCAGCAAGACGCGCGATTAATTTCTTGTGCTTAACTCATGATATTCATTGTGTGCTACCATTTCATGGCATTTACATGGTGGCATTCGAATCGGCAAGAGGTGCGATTCATTTCTGGTGCTTAATTCATGATATTCATTGTGCGCTACCATTTCATGGCATTGACATGGTGGCATTTGAATCGGCAAGACGCGCAATTCATTTCTTGTGCTTAACTCATGATATTCATTGTGCGCTACCATTTCATGGCATTTACATGGTGGCATTTAAATCGTCAAGACGCGCAATTCATTTCTGGTGCTTAATTCATGATATTCATTGTGCGCTACCATTTTATGACACTTACTTGGTAGCATTCTAATCCGCAAGACACGCGATTCATTCCTTGTGTTTAACCCATGATATTCATTGTGCACAACCATTTCTTGACATTTACATGGTGGCATTCGAATCGGCAAGATGCGCGATTCATTCCTTTTGTTTAACCTGTGATATTCATTGTGTTCAACCATTTCTTGGCAGTTACTTGGTGGCGTTCGAATCGGCAAGACGCGTGATTCATGTTCTTTGCCTTTAACTTTTGATACGCATTGTGCGCAACCATTTCTTGGCATTTTCATGGTGACATTTGAATCGGCAAGACGCGCGATTCATTCCTGCAATTAAAACTTCATGTTTCAGATCGCTTGCAGTGTGCGCGATCATTTCATGGCATTTGCATATTCTTGTGGAAATCAGCAATGTGCGCGATTCATGTTTCTGCATTTAAAACTAAGTGTTAAAATTCTAGATGTTACATTTATATGTCCATAATAAGTCCCTTAATACAACTCCTATGGGTTTCCAGAAAAAAACGTTCAGAATATTTTCTTGTCCTCATGCAAAAAAAACATGTTTGATTTTGAAAACATAATTCTAGAAGGGTTCTGATATTTCTAGTCAATGTGTAACATTTCATTAATATGTTCATTGAGAAGTTGTACTAATCATTCTTGATTCCTTCCCAGGTATCCAGACGTCTTGAGGCCTAGTTATTTAGTCCATGGTTAAGTTATCCATGGTTATATTATGACAATGCTTAGAATCATAGGCCCTCATTCCAACCCTGGCGGTCTCTGACCGCCAGAGCGGAGGGCAGCGGAAGCACCGCCAACAGGCTGGCGGTGCTTCCTGGGCTATTCTGACCGTGGCGGTAAAGCCGCGGTCAGAAAAGGGGAACCGGCGGTTTCCCAGCGGTTTTCCCCTGGCCCAGGGAATCCTCCATGGCGGCGCTGCTTGCAGCGCCGCCATGGGGATTCCGACCCCCTTCCCGCCAGCCTGTTTCTGGCGGTTTTCACCGCCAGGACCAGGATGGCGGGAACGGGTGTCGTGGGGCCCCTGGGGGCCCCTGCACTGCCCATGCCACTGGCATGGGCAGTGCAGGGGCCCCCTAACAGGGCCCCACAAAGATTTTCACTGTCTGCTTAGCAGACAGTGAAAATCGCGACGGTGCCACTGCACCCGTCGCACCCCTGCAACTCTGCCGGCTCCATTCGGAGCCGGCTTCCTCATTGCAGGGGCTTTCCCGCTGGACCGGCGGGCGGCCTTTTGGCGGTCGCCCGCCGGCCCAGCGGGAAAGTTGGAATGACCGCCATAGTCTAGTAAAGATAATATGATATAATCCTGATATTGTGTGTTTTAACCTTTTGCTTCCTTACAGGTCTCCTTCCCAGCTGTTCTCTTCCTAATCCCCTTTTCCCCACTTGGACCGTTTTAGACACTGTGGCATTTTGGTCAGAGTATTGGAGCTGTCTTTTGGTGAACATGTTGGGAACGTGTGCAGACCCCGAGGATCTGGTGACTCTGACAAGATGGCAGCTGCTGGGAATTGGGAGTCCACATCTCCAACCACTGAAGTGTGTGTTGCCCCTTCTACCTCCCCACTACCACCATCAAGGGCAGAGGAGACACCACACACATCGGATGAAGATGTGGAACAGATCATCTTCGCCCGTAGGAGTTCCCAGTAGCACTAGCCCATGGCACATGGGCAGTGTTTTCCTTTCTCCTGTGCTTGACATCATGCCAGTGTTGGCACAGTTGGAGATATGCACTCTTCACCGACACACTGTTGACCTTTCTGCTATGGACTGCAATTGTCTCTCACTTTTCAATTGGCAATTCATGTTCCCCTGCACTGAACCACACTTTACCCAAGCATGTCCCATGACATGTCCCTCAACCCTGGACTTGTGTTGTGTCACAATTGCATGGATTTCACTATTGGGGGTCACAGACTTGGACATTGTAAATATTGCACTACAGCACTTGTAAATAAACACCACCTACACAACCAGCATGTCTTTGTGTCTTGTGACACATCTACTACACTTAGGAATTGTGATGTGTGTAACATGTCTTTAGTCACAGAGTCAGTACAAGAGTGCAGGTATATGGTGGCACATATTTATGCACAAAGTTCCTACCTGATAATCGACAATGCTGGTCTCATCCCCTACAAGCAATTTACTGAGTATGTCAAAAATGTTTAACACATGTATGCTTCACTCACTAAAAACAGCAGGAGTGGCTGTGAAACAGTTCTCGGGCAATATTGTCAGCTGGGAGTACCAGTAGAACACATTGGTGTGAAACAGAGGTACTTAACCTCATCTATAATTGCCACTGGTCAGTTTAGCATGATAGATATAAACTGTAGGCTGTCATCAGATGTCCCACAGTGCCCAATATTCCTACACAGGACCCAAACAATGACAGCTGAACTACCACACCTACCCTTCCAATACAAAGTTAACATTGTCACCTTGAGTGGTGGGTACATTGGATGGCAGAAGCATAGACAAGTCGATGTGTTGTAGCTGCCAATGTGACAGCTCGCTTGTAAACAGGTGATGAACTTGTCAAGAGAGGGATTTGGAGGCAGGATGGAATCCCTAGGCCAACACACAATTTTCACTGTTCACTCACCCTGAGACCCAAGCATATGACACATGAAGTAAGGGAGTACCCAAAGATTTTTAATAATAATGAAACTAAACTAATAAGAATGAAGAAAACCTATCCTAACCTAACCTATCCTAACTATACTTAACCAAAAACTGACCCTAACTACCCTATGCTAAACATACCTAACACATTTAACAACACACTCTAAACAATGGCCCCCCAACCTCCCTATATTATAAGACATATGCAGGACAACATATACTAAACTACTCATTTACTATATATCTAATCAAATATATACTGTTTTGGTATTTAAAATAAAAATAAAAAAATCTCAACATATATATGCCCCAACATTATCCAACACCCACCCACCCACAAAGTAACATGTAAAAAGTAGGAAACCCACCCCCCAAACCCACATATCCTAAATAAACTACTAGCCTAATCTAACCTGACACTAACCCCCTAAAATCCACTATAAAACATTAAAACAAATGAGGGAGGGGACAGAACTGGGGGTGACAGTTACAAAGCCAATTACACCTTTGCCCTCTTGAGGTTTTGATCAACTTAAATTTTTTAGTGTTTGCTGCCTCTTCCTTCTCCAAACTGTCCAACCTTTTCAGGACCAATGTCACGTCCATCTGTAGATCTTGGATCATCTTCTGGTCCATGGCAGCAGATAGTGTGGGCTGTGGAACAGACATGGACAGTGTTGCAGCTGGGGCTGTAGTGGTGGTGGCAGCTGTGCCCCCCTACACAGCTGTGGAGCATGGTCTTCTCTGTGTGGCCACTGCCAGTGTGGGTCCCCCTTGGGTGAATGCCCGCCATTCCCCGGGTGATCTCTCTCTGCGATAGCGGCGTGCCATCCTCTGGAGCCCAGATTCCACTGCCAGGATTTGTCTATAGCAGACTGCCCTCTTCTGGAATGCCCGCAGTTCCTCATTGTTCATATTGGCAGCTGTTAAATTAAGACAGGCAACCATCAGTGTCAGCATTGTGTGGAGTATGTACAGATTATTAGTTTACACTCTACATCTAATTGCACATGCTCTCCAACTCACATTCCGGAAAAGGCAATAGCCCTGATAAATGCAATGACAACGCTGCCTTAGCATCATTTCATTGACACCAAAGCGATGCACAACAAGATTAGGAAACAAACCAAATTAGGTGTGCATTGATTTTGTACCATGTGTAATAATACAAGGCAGCATCAACTTTACATAAATCAGGCCCAAAATTCCTTATCACCTGTGTCAATTTTCAACGGTACATCACCATTAACTTGAATATGTTATTGGGAGTATGGGATGCAGTTGGTAACCATAAGGGGTCAGTGTTGATAGGGACACATTCAAGCCTGATCAATATGACTGTCACCTACACCGTGGGCATGGCATCTACCTACAAATTTGTTGTTCCTTTACCCCTGTGCCCAAGGGGGGATGGTCATGTAATCCATCATCTCAACTGTCCTGGTCATCCACCAAGGCATGCCCACTCATACATGGAGTCAGGGAGTGGGCCAAATGTTAGGAGAGCTGCCAACTAGGAAGCTCGTATCCATAGGTCTATCACATCTACATTCATGTGTCCAGGTGTAGAGACCCATCAGTACCTGATCTGCCAATACAATTCCTTACACACCCATATCCATGGCAGTACACGTTTGGCGTTGACCTGCATGCACACCTATTATATTCCACATGTGTTACTTAAATGGAGTCCAAAATATGGATTGCCATGCTAGGGGACAATTGCCCACCCAGTCCTACATATATATTACAATACAGGGATACACCAAATTGGGTTCAAAATGGTGCATCACTGTGTTGTGAGAATGACGGAGTGTCCCAGTGCCAATATTCTCACAGTGTTGCACTTCTTAGTCACATATGGCCCTGCATGTGGCTTGACCTCACCTTGTTTACACGATGCTGCCCATTAAGCACCACAAGCCTCCCAAGATATGGCTCTCTGGTCATGCATGGGGAACCTTTAAATAGGACACAATGTCACCATCCAGCCTACTTTGATATCTGATCATTTGCCAGCTTATCACATCTAGTATTGTGTGCAACAGACATAACTCACTCACACCAAACCCTATATTACTTCAAGGGGCACACATTATCACACTTACTGGATACATCTGGGTCCTCAAATCTTGCCACTTCGCCGATGGTGTAGGGGGCAGGTCCACCTGTAAGATATGGATGGAAACCCATGCTTAATGTCATATCACTGTCACTACTAGTGGACAACATATTACAGTGTGTACTATTTTAAAGGAGTGAGTAAAATCCTCGTGTAAAACAGTGCAATGCAGACACCCCACTGCAAACTCACTATGACACTGACACTCAAGTGAGTGAGAGTCACACATCTGCACACTCACACTGAACCTGAGACTCATGTAGTGCTACACCCTGCAACAACCATATGTATCCAATCTATAGAAGATGGAACTCCATGGTATGAGGGGGAGTTGGTTGACAAATACATGACACTACCCTGGTCTTTTGCAAGACAATTGACTCAGGTATTCAAGCTTGTCCTGCAAGGCACCCAGAGGCACTTTGTGATGGACATGTGGCTCAATTATTATTCTGCAATGATCATGCATTGAGTAATCCATGACTGGTGTGGCAAAGTTGTCTGATGGTGTCAAATGCCTAATTTATGTTTCCCCCTAAGGCAGGTAAGCCCCCTTTGCTAACATGATGGCAGGGATCATGTGTGTGAAATTATGACAATGTAGCGCTATACATGCTTTGCCCTACTTTGTTGTCACAATCCAGTAAAATATGGTAGGCTGGCTGTGTCTTGGCGTATCATACATGACACCATGCCAGGGCACAGGTGTTGGCACGGCCCCTGAAATGTATGACTTAGTTGTTCTGCATGACTCACCAGACATCTGACCTGCATTGATATAATGGTAGAAGATGTGAATTCCATGTCTAGACTGGCGCAGTTACACTTCATTCTGATTGCATGCAACCTGTCTGCAAGCATTGCATGCAGCACTCCAACACATCTGCTACTGTCATTCAAGAGCGTTGAACAGTAAATAGTATGCCAATGGGAGACTCACCAACAGGGCCACCGATCACCACACCAAGATGATCCAGCAGATCCTGCTCCCTGGCCACCAGATCTGCCCAGCAATGCGTTAGCTGCTGCTCATTCCTAGTGCTCCAAAATACCCTCTTCAGGTGTTGGAGCACCTTGCCCCACTACAGCCGCCTCGTCTCGGTCTGGTAACCTTCTATTACCCGGCCCCCCATCTCCAACATCAATTGCAGGTAGTGGGCTACCAGCCACACGAAGCCAACCAACTCCTCCTCTCCCATCCTGGTCAACCTCCCCCTACCAGACATATTATCCAAGTACAGGTTGACCACAAGTATTAAAGTAAAAAAATCAAATGAATATAAAGGAAACTTAACAACTATCCCGGACAGACACCCCACAATACAAGTACAATTATACACAAAAAAAACACCCAAATTTACAGACACTGGGACAATGTACAGACAAAAATTGAAAAAAACACGACAGGAGGGACACCACAAGATACAAAACGCAGGAAAATCACACTACCATCTCCAGAACACAACCACACAGTCAAAAGAGGCACAGACTGTAAAGACAAAGTGAAAGTATACCCACTGTACCATGCTTGTAAACAGGATTTCCTATTACATCACTGCCTGTGCCTGTGCGTCACGTTTTCTGTTATGCATGTATTTATATGATGCATGTGATATTTGCGTGAGTATTTTGGATGTATGACCTATGTGCGTCATTTTTATTGACGCATTACCGTTATGCGTCAAATTCACTGAAAATCAGCATTGAGAAGAGTGCGAAGGTGGAATTCATGCTAAGGGCCCATGTGTCATATACATTGCATTTGCTGATGTTTTAGATGCATTTGCATACATTTTTTTTAATCAATTCCTGATTGCCTGGTTTTGTTCTATTGTCTATGGATTCTCCTTGTATCAACTTACAAATGAAATGGGCTGTGCTGCAGTATGGCATATTGTGTATGGCCACATGTGGTAGTCCATGCAACAATGTGATGAGGGTGTGATTGGTCTGTTACACCGATGTGTGTGTTACAGAGTCAACAGCATGCAAATAGTTGAACGTTGTGCATATGTATGCATGTGTGACAACAGTGTATCCACATATGTATGGCAGTCAGTACAATGCAATAGTTCTGGTTTGTGATTGTGACTTGTGTTTACTTATGTGACGTGTGTAGTTGTCCTAAAGAGCATAACATTTAAGACAACATACACAACTCAGGCATTGTTGATGATGGGTGATCAATGCTACCTAGGAAATGTTACCTGACAACTGCCTCCGTATGTAGATTTTGAGTTTATGGTGACTTGTGTGTGGACTACACATATGTCTGACATGTGTACATCTTTGGTACATTCTGTGATTGACACAGTCTGCCTACATTCCACCCAGATTATGTTTTGTCCACAAATGTTTGATTAAACTCATTACATTTAGCAATGGTTCTTGTTTTGGTGTGGTGGACCTGCAGGCCTAGCTACATATGTTCTCATTCATTTTGATGTGCATTCCACAGATGTGTCCGTGCAAAGTGTGAGGTCATGTGTACCCTGTGTCTGGATTGGGCCCCATGGGAGTGGCAGGACTGATTACCATGGTTGTACTTCACAGGCCCAAACTCTTCCATTGCTTGTCATACATGGGCTAATCATGATGATCATTGTTACCAATGATGTAACCCCCTTGTCACATATGCTCCATGCAGCCATTGCAACTCTCACACTGAGTTGTGACAGTGGTCTGTTCCAACATTACTGTCTTTCTAAATGTTGACATCCACTGCCTCATGTGTGGGCCCCTTGTTTACCTCCTATTTGGACATGTTGTAGTTTGGTGTGATGAGCTATTGATGAACAAGTTGGCAACATGGATGTAATTCATATGTTGTGGTCCATAGATTGTGTCCTTCACTTGTCACATTTAAGTGATAAGGCTATTTGTGATGTGTGTGATGGTAGCAGCACAATCTTACGCATCAACTGTGATGTTGCAACAGTACTTTTCAGATTAGTATTTGTAACGTGCTCCCTGAGGTTAAACTCACAATCCTAAGGTATATGTTGTGAAGACTGAAGAGACCAAAGCAGGATGTTTGAATAAGTGAAGTGTTCATTGACAAAATGTACAAGGTGAGTTAAGTGATTTTTAAGTGAAGAAGTTATCAACTGTGTGCAGTCTGCGATGTATCCCAGCAGCTGTGTTGTGCTGTTTCCCCTCATTTTCTTCACCACCATCCTCCTCAGGCAGGTCATCAACCTGCTCATACAAGGGGACGTTCATCCACACACATATACTGTGCAGGATAGCCTGTCATTATGATTTTTCAGAAGAATTGTGGAGCATAGAGGAGGCTGCCTCCTGTGATGTCCAGGCATCTGAATCTTGACTTCAGGATGTCAGATGTCCTCTCCACAATATTCCGTGTCTTTTGATGTCCCTCATTATATGCATGCTCTGCTGCTGTGCTTGGGTTGGGAAATCCATGTCAGTTTGCCATAACCCCGATATGCTGCAAAAGATTAAAGGAGTAAGTTGTTGTTCATGCTTGCAACAGGTTTGTCATATAGCATGGCAGTTGATATTTTGAATTGATTGTGACTCATATATTTGTTGTGGTATGGTGTGAGTTCCTGGCCTTGTGTAAGGTTTTCTCAGCACTGAGTTGTTGGACATGACAATCTTGAGTTTGGCTCAAGGACCTGGGACATATGATTTGGATTCCTAACTGATAGTCAGTATGTATGTACCATGCATTGTGTAGTGCACCTTTGTATCTGTGTGCTATCACTAGAGGGGAAATTACACATCCTTACAACACAATGGGGTCAGATGTGGAGGCAACATGGTAGCACTAAAGAGCCTGGACATTCCACCCTTTTTGATATGTGTCATTGCAGATGATGTGCGACACTTAGGCCCATTGAAATAGGTAAGTGACAATGCACAACACGTCTCCAACAGTGGCAGCACTGTCCTGCAACATTTTGACTATGCAAGAATGCCCCATGTGTGACATGTTACTAGGCAACCCATTGTTGTCCTCTGCACCAGTAGCTCATTTGCAGCCGTGCACCTACACGACCAACCTTGCAGCAGGGTACTTGGCTAGCGGCCCTGTAGAGGTGGATGTATCTGTGCAGGAAAGGACACTGCCTTATATATATGATGTTTTGATGGACAAATGGCTCTTTCTGTATTTGCAGCAGTATGCGCCATGTATTGCTGGCACATTCATAAGAGTTCAAAGCACAGTCTACTTCCCTATTGGAACATGCAAATGGGCCCCCTGGGGTGGTGTTTGTAGGAAAGTACCATCTTGTCTGGCATGTTACCCCCATTTTCACTGTATGTATGTTTGTTTTTGCCCATGTGTCACTGGGATCCTGCTAGGCAGGACCCCAGTGCTCATAATGTATGCCCTGTATGTGTTTCCTGTGTGGTGCCTAACTGTATCGTCGAGGCTCTGCTAACCAGAACCTCAGTGTTTATGCTCTCTCTGCTTTTTAAAATTGTCACTGCAGGCTAGTGACTAATTTTACCAATTCTCATTGGCACATTGGAACACCCTTATAATTCCCTTGTATATGGTACCTAGGTACCCAGGGTATTGGGGTTCCAGGAGATCCCTATGGGCTGCAGCATTTCTTTTGCCACCCATAGGGAGCTCAGACAATTCTTACACAGGACTGCCACTGCAGCCTGAGTGAAATAACATCCACGTTATTTCACAGCCATTTTCACTGCACATAAGTAACTTATAAGTCACCTATAGGTCTAACCCTCACTTGGTGAAGGTTAGATGCCAAGTTAATTAGTGCGTGGGCACCCTGGCACTAGCCAAGGTGCCCCCACATTGTTCAAGGCAAATTCCCCGGACTTTGTGAGTACGGGGACACCATTACATGCGTGCACTACATATAGGTCACTACCTATATGTAGCTTCACAATGGTAACTCCGAAAATGGCCAAGTAACATGTCTAGGATCATGTAATTGTCCCCCCAATACCATTCTGGTATTCGGGAGACAATTCCATGCATCCCCGGGTCTCTAGCACAGAACCCGGGTACTGCCAAACTGCCTTTCCAGGGTCTCCACTGCAGCTGCTGCCAACCCCTCAGACAGGTTTCTGCCCCTCTGGGGCTTGGGCAGCCTGGTCCCAGGAAGGCAGAACAAAGGATTTCCTCTGAGAGAGGGTGTTACACCCTCTCCCTTTGTAAATAGGTGTGAAGGGCTGGGGAGGAGTAGCCTCCCCCAGCCTTTGGAAATGCTTTGATGGGCACAGACGGTGCCCATCTCCGCATAAGCCAGTCTACACCGGTTCAGGGATCCCCCAGCCCTGCTCTGGTGTGGAACTGGACAAAGGAAAGGGGAGTTACCACTCCCCCTGACCAGCACCTCCCAGGGGAGGTGCCCAGAGCTCCTCCAGTGTGTCCCAGCACTCTGCCATCTTGGATACAGAGGTGTTGGGGCACAATGGACAGCTCTGAGTGGCCAGTGCCAGCAGGTGACGTCAAACACCCCCTCTGGTAGGTGCTTACCTTTCTCAGTAGCCAATCCTCCTTTTTGGGCTATTTAGGGTCTCTCCTCTGGGCTATTCCTCAGGTAACGAATGCAAGAGCTCACTAGAGTTCCTCTGCACTTCCCTCTTCGACTTCTGCCAAGGATCGACCGCTGACTGCTCCAGGACGCCTGTAAAACTGCAACAAAGTAGCAAGACAACTACCAACAACATTGTAGCGCCTCATCCTGCCGGCTTTCTCAACTGTTTTCTGGTGGTGCATGCTCTGAGGGATGTCTGCCTTCACCCTGCACTGGAAGCCAAGAAGAAATCTCCTGTGGATCGACAGAATCTTTCCCCTGCCACCACAGGCACCAAACTTCTGCATCACAGGTCCTCTGGGTCCCCTCTCATCCTGACGAGCGTGGTCCCTGGAACACAGGAGCTGGGTCCAAGTGTCTCCCACAGTCCAGTGGCCCTTCTGTCCAAATTTGGTGGCGGTAAGTCCTTGCCTCCCCACGCCAGACAGTAATCCTGTGTACAGCGTGATCTGCCGCTGCTCCGGCTTCTGTGCACTTTTCCAAGGATTCCTTTGTGCACAGCCTAGCCTGGGTCCCCAGCACTCCGTCCTGCATTGCCCAACTCACTGAGTTGGACTCTGACGTCGTGGGACCCTCCTTTGTGACTCTGAGTCGACCACTGTCCTCAGATCTTCTAAGTGCCTGTTCCAGTACTTATGCGGGTGCTGCCTGCTTCTGCGGGGGCTCTTTGAGTTGCTGAGCACCCCCTCTGTCTCCTCCTCCAAGGGGCTGTTGCAGAATCTTTGGCTTCTTCCACCCGGAGGCAGCCCTTTTTCACCTTCATCCGGGGTTTAGTGGGCTCCTGCCCCCCCTGGACAATTGCGTGACTCTTGGACTTGGTCCCCTTCCTTTACAGGTCCTCAGGTCCAGGAATCCATCTTCAGTGTTTTGCTGGTGGTTGTGGTTCTTGCAGAATCCCCTATCTCGACTATACTGTCTTCTGGGGTAGTAGGGTAACTTTACTCCTACTTTTCAGGGTCTTGGGGTGGGGTATCTTGGACACCCTTTCTGTTTTCTCACAGTCCTAGCAACCCTCTACAACCTCCCATAGGTCTGGGATCCATTCATGGTTCGCATTCCACTTTTGGAGTATATGGTTTGTGTTGCCCCTAGACCTATGTCTACCGATTGCATCCTATTGTGATTCTACATTGTTTGCACTACTTTTCTTACTGTTACTTACCTGTTTTGGGTTTGTGTACATATAATTTGTGTATATTACTTACCTCCTAAGTGAGGGGATCCTCTGAGATACTTTTGGCATATTGTCACAAAAATAGCTTCCATGCTACATACTGCATGGGAGGGTGGCCGCTTTGCAATGTGGCTTCAACTCATAAAAAATGCTAATCTGCCACGTTGTACATACAGTGCAGGCCATAACAATGGCACTGTGGGCTTTTACATAGGCCCTTGGTGATCCTGCGTGGCAGCTAATGTTTGTGGCAGCCATCAGGTGTCCAAGGGTGTGTATCCCATTGTTTCAGGAGGATCAACATAACTACTGGTGTCTCTCCTATCTTCCAAAACATGATTCAGCCTTTAAACTGTCAACATATGCACAGCACAGGCTATGGGATGGAGCTCAGCTATTTAGCAAATGTGTCCTTTGGCACAGTGCATATGATGTCCAGTATTCTCCTACAGGCTCCCACTATGGCATCCATGATCGGCACTGGCTGACAGTGACTCTTCCCCATGGTGGGCCATTTATTGTTTATGGTACAGACATGATGGTGTTGTGGATCAGTAAGTGGTGCATGTTTGGTGGCACTACAGTAGGTGTGGTGCCACGTATCACACATCTGGCACATGGTCTGTGATGGGCATTGATCTTGTATTCCTATGTGTGTGAGCCAATGCATCAGGCAAATGTCTATGCACATGACAGGTAAGTCAGGCATGTGTTGATGCAATGTAGTTGGTATAGGCAGCAGTTGTCTGGCATTTGATGTTTGTTCTGGCAGTGACTTGCTCGGCATGATTTGAGGGATCTGTGCCTATATGAGACTTACGTAACATGAGCACGGTGTATGCCATTGACATGGCTGTGCTACTCTTTGTTTGGTGTACTGTGTGTGAAGTGTACATAGTAGGCAACATGTGGGGACTTGTAGTGGTCTGTGTAGTTCTTCTGTTGGCAAAGGGTACTTATCTCCACTTGTCCTTCACGTGGTGTGTCTGTCAAGTTGTGGGTGTGTTACCTACACGTGGGTGTATGTGTTTGTGGTGTGCACTGTTTGTCCTGTACTACAGCATGGTGCATATGTGTTGTTACCTACACATCTGTGTTACCCTGGCCATGTGGTAATATAGTGGTGTATGTCTTGTGTGTCCTATATGGTTGGTGTGTTGTGTGTATATTGCTAGGTTTGTTGACTTACCCTTAAGTAGGCCATTTTCATATTGCCCATCCTGGAATTGCTCATTGATCTTGCTGTGCTAGAATATGAAGGCGTTATGGACACTCCCAGGATACTTGGCCATACTGTTTATGAATAGTCCCCGGTGGTCCACTATGTCCTGCACATTATTGGAATCTGTGTGCTTGCAACTCTGGTATAAGTGCTCTGTTGCCGCAGGTGGTACGACCCGGACATGGGTGCAGCCAAGTGCACAAGCACATGGAGGAAGCCATGGATTTGGTAGAACCCCTGTTTTGTTTCCTGCTGCTTTTGCTGGGTGTTGGGGTAGCTGATGTGGCGGGTGTCAAGGAGATTATAGCGTCTAACACCTTTGGCAGGAATGCAGAGAATGAAAGCTGTGAGACACAAGCAACCACGACAACCGTTGTTTGGAATAAGCCTCTTGCCAGCATGTGCAGGACAGCTAGCAGCTTTGTCACAGGTGGTATGTTGTGTGGGGTCTGGAGGCTGGCTGTGATTTGTGGCTCAATGTGGTGCAGCAGGTGTAGTATGGCTTGCCGGTTCAGTCTGTAGGTCCTTATGATGTCCTGTTCCCTCAGGCCAAGGAGGGTTGTCCTGGTTCTGAAGACCCTCTCCTGCCTTCAGCGTTGCCTTTGTGGGCTGCGTTGTGGTGGTGGTGATTGCTGTAGTTGTTGCCGTCCTCTGCGTGATCTCGCAAGCTGGATCAGTATCACCTCTCTGTGTTTTCCTTAAGTAGTGATGAGTTTGCCTCATTTTAACACCTGCCCTGACCCAGGCATAACATTTTGTCGCAAATCTGAGTTAACGTAATTTTTTGGGTTCGCCTCCCACCCATGCGTCTTTTTTGCCCAGGTGGATAAATCTGGTGCTAGGGGGTTAGAGTAATTTTTTGGACAGGAACACCTACCTTGCATCTCAGTGACACAAAGAGGTTTTACGCATCCAAAAAATTACGTTAACACCAATATTTTGACTCTAGACGGGTCCAGCGTCAAAATATAAATATGGCGTTATTGTTGCTCTGAATTAGCGTAAATAACATTACGCTAATTCAGCGCAAACAGAGTATAAATATGCCCCTAAGTTACAAGCTGCAAACTACATTCTGATGACGGCTAGCAAAGAGATTAAGGCCCTCATTATGACATTGGCGGTAAATCCCACTTACCACCATGCTGGCTGCTGCCAACATACCGCCGCCGCGGATATCCGTTCACCATATTATGACACACACACACCAATCCATCACTATACAGCCACAGACACAAGTCCGCTACACCAAAGGTCAGTGATAAACTGATGGTATCAAAACCCACACTGTTACGCCAACAGAACTATGCCCATCACATTATGACCCACAAATCACCACGGCAGACATTCAACGGCTGTAAACCATTGGCTATACATACCGCTGCGCTCAAAATACACACACTCAAACAAAACAAAACCACATTGGACAATTTAAACTACACACACCTGACACCCATGCACACACTACACCCACACCACGATAAAACACACACCCGCATTACCCACAACCCTTTACGAATACAAACAATTGCCACGAGATAGACACCACAACCACAGACAAGACCAGAGACACACACCACTTACACCTATACACCACCCACGCACCTCACAACACACATCCCAACACATCACCCACAATACTCACACAGCACCCATGGCACCACAACAACACCCCAGATTCTCTGAGGTGGAGCTCAGAGTCATGGTGGAGGAAATCATCTGGGTAGAGCCACAGCTATTTGGAGCACAGGTGCAGCAAATAACCATTGCTAGGAAGATGGAGCTATGGTGGAGGATCGTGGACAGGGTCAACGCTGTGGGACAGTACCCCAGAACAAGGGATGACATCAGGAAGAGGTGGAACGACCTACGGGGGAAGGTACAGTCCATTGCTGCAAGACACCAACTTGCTGTTTAGAGGACTGGCGGTAGACACCCACCTCCTCCCCCACAACTAACAACATGGGAGGAGCAAGTCTTGGCAATCATGCATCCTGAGGGCCTGACAGGAGCAGCAAGCGGACTGGACTCTGGTAAGTCAACTCTATACTACTACTACCCCCCACCTGCATGCCATACAAATGCATGGACACCACTCACAGCCCTGCATGGACACCTATCACTAAAGCATGCACACAGAGAGAATCAGCTAGCCCACCATACACCAACATACACAAGTGAAAGATGCCAGGGCATAAACGACCATAGAGGGCAACTCATCCATGCACAATATGTCACACACAGACACAATAACACTGCATTTACATCCTCCAGGTATCCCAGCTAATGTCACCAGAGAAGAGGTACCAGCAGCATCCAGTCCCCCCACAGAAGAGGCCCACAGTGATGACAGTGACTCCGGTCACCTGGATCTGGATGTCCAACCGGGCCCCCAGGGCACACCACAAACCCAAGACAATCAGGGACCTGGGGTCAGTGGCAGTGGGCACACGGTTCAAGGGACAGAGGCACAGGACAACAGGGAAGCTAAGAGGACTGCTGTGCGCCAGGGGGAGGACAGGCCCAGGGAACCGACTCTCAAGGAGGCACTCACCGAGATCCTGGGAGCATACCAACATTCATAGGCTATGCTGTGCCAGATACTAGACAACGTGCAGGAGAGCAGGCGGCTGCAGGAGGGACAGTACCAGGGGATCAGGGAGGACTTGAAGACCATTAACACCCCCCTGGTCACCATTGCAGGGGTGCTGGCAGACATGGCTAACATTATGAGAGAGGCAGTGTCACACTAGCGGGCCCCTGCCACTAGCCAGACTACTGAACAGCCCTCCACCTCCGCTGCCGCTAGTGGACAGGAGGCCCTCCACAGGACCAACAGGCCACCAGCACTTCTCCCCCTGCAGAAGGAGAACCACCCAGCAAACGTTCCCTGCGATCCAGGTAGAAGCCAGAGACTATTGCCAAGACCCCCACCAGGAAATGAGAATCTCCTGATTGTCAACCTTGTGTCCTACTCTGTCACCCTGTCCACCATAAACTGCCATTGCTCCCCTTGCTATGCCCCCTTGGAAAATGCACCTGTGCTACAAATAGACTGGAACTATACCCTGGACTTTCCTCCATCATCACCCCAGCCAATTGCACCTCCCCCTTTTCTTCTTAGCACTGCAATAAACACAATTTGAAAAAATACAAGTATGGTGTATGTGAAATGATTGAAGTATGTATTTGGTTAACAAGGTTTCAACATTGCAATTCAACTGTACAGTGAATGTTAACATTGGATAGACATATAATTGGCTGCAGTGACAACACCAAGAGTGATAGTGCGGCACCAACATCTGCAAAAAAGAGTTGCCAAAGGGTACAGTGAGTGGCCATAGAAGTAGAAAATCACAGCCTGCCAGTGACAATGTGAAACAAAAAACTGACAATGAAATGTGAAGTAACACTGTCTTACCTGTGTGTCATTGGAAGAATTGTCGAATCACTGCAGATCTGTTGTCCTCATCCTCTGCCTCCTTATCTTCACTATCCACAGGGTCCACTGCTGCCACATGGCCATCTCCAGCCTCCTCCTCCTGCAGAAAAGGCACATGGCGTCTCAAGGCAACGTTATGCAACATGCAGCATGCCACGATTATCTGGCAGACCTTCTTGGGTGAGTAGCACAGGGATCCACCACTCAGATGAAGGCATCGGAAACTGGCCTTCAGGAGGCCAAAGGTACATTCAATAATCCTTCTTGTTCGCCCATGTGCCTCATTGTAACGTTCCTCTGCACTTGTCCTGGGATTCCTCACAGGGGTAGCCATGATAAGTTGGTGTAACCTGAGTCACCTGCAAATATCGAGGGACAACTGTTAGCCACACACTATCCCTTATCGCCCACACCCTACCCAAATACCAACATCCACTGGGTGGGAACCAGGGCTCACCTATTAGCCACACATGGTGCTTCTGTAGTTTGGCCATCACATTTGGGATGCTGCTATTCCTCAGGATAAAGGACTGATTGCATTGATGTGGGAGATGTACTGATCTGCCAAACACATCATCTGCACATTCATTGAGTGAAAAAAGAATCGATTTCTGAAGGCCTGTTCATTTTGCCTGTGGGGGGGGGGGAACAAATGCAATATGTGTTCCATCACTTGTCCCAATTATGTTGGGGATATGTCCCATTGCATAGAAGTCAGCCTTCACTGTGGGCAAATCCTCCACCTGGGGAAAACAATGTAGCTACACATGTTTTTAATCAGGGCACCCAACACTCTTGTCAGCACTATTGAGAACATTGGTTTTTGACATTCCTGCTGCCAAGTCCACTGTCACTTGGAAAGAACCAGTTGCCAAAAAATGGAGCACAGATAGCACTTGCACAAGTGGGGGGATCCCAGTGGGGTGACGGATAGCAGATATCAGGTCAGGCTCCAATTGAGCACACAGCTCCGTGATAGTAGCCCTGTCAAGTCTGTAGGTGAGTATAATGTGCCTGTCCTCCATTGCTGCCAAGTCCACCAGGGGTCTGTACACGGGGATGTCTCCATCTCCTATTCATCTGCAGCGGTTCCAATCTATGGGGCAAAAGAGTGAAGATCCAGTCATAAAATGTACATTGTAGCCACTACAGTTCAATGCATGATGTGTATTGTAAATGTTTTACTGGCATATGTCCTGTATGTACAATTGTGATCTGTGACGCAGTTACGTTCCATACACTGCCCCCCCCCCCGAAATGGCATCCGCCTCTCCTGTATGGAGGGACAGGCGGAAGTGAGGTAATTCCGCTGACATTGTGCGCCCTTGCGGGAGGCAGTCGGGATCCGCTGTGCAATGCCTCATTCGATAAAATTGGGCCCTATGGGTTACAGTGGCCAATGGTGATGTACGCCAGCAGTGATGGTATGCACCGCTGCAGACGTCACCGCCATTTTCTATCTGTTCACTCACTTGCTACCTGACCTTCAATAGGAGAGGACCTACACTGCATCTGCTGCTGTGACCTGTGTCTGGACCCTACCATGGCCTGTGTGACTGGGGAAGGGGCCCCTGCCTTCACCTTGGTGGAGTTGGAGAGACTAAGGGATGGGGTCCTACCCCAGTACGGACTGCTGTATGGGCCTCCAGACCAACAAGTGAGTACACTGTGAGGACGATGCATGGGGTTTTCCCCAGTCACACAGGCCATGGTAGGTTCCAGACACAGGTTACAGCAGCAGATGCAGTGTAGGTCCTCTCCTATTGAAGGTCAGGTAGCAAGTGAGTGCATGGAGTGGTGTTTGTGAAGGCCTCGTGTAGTGGGGGGTTGGTGGATGGGCCCTGGGCAGCGTGCAGCATGTATGCTGGGCCATGTCTGTGCGAAAGGGGTGGGAAAGGCTATGGTGGGCCATGAGTGTAACAGGCAGGACGGTCTAACTAATACCTTTCCCTGTCTGTATTTTCTTTGCAGGTTACCGCCCATCAAAAGAAGGGCATATTGCATGCCATCGCCAAGGATGTGCGGACCCTGGGGTTCTACAGCAGGCAGAGCACCCACTGTCGGAAAAGGTGGGAGGACCTGAGACACTGAGCACTGAAGACGCCGAAGGCCCAACTGGGGATTGCCTCCCAACGAGGAAGGGGTGCCTGTTAAACCATGACCCCTCTGATGGCCTACATTCTGGCGGTGGCCTATCTGGAGCTGGATGGACACTTGAGGGCATCACAGCAGCCACAAGGGGTGAGTACGGTGCCCATCATTACAACTTATGCATGGTAGAGTGCCATCCGGGTGGGGGATGTGTAGCTGTGGGTGCCCCTAGGCCAGGCCTGACATTGCAGAGTAGGTCCCATGTTGGCCAGGGTTCTGATGGGTAAATCCTCCAACCTAGCTAGTAGGCATCCACTACTGGGCAAGGCTGTCTGGGTCCCAGGTATGCTGCAGTTGGCGGTATGTGTCCCTCCCAATGCCCTGGTGACTAGCATTGTTACTGGTAGTGCATTGCTTAGTGCGTAGGGCTGTTCCCTGTGTGTGAGGGTGGTATGTAAGCCAACAGTAGTGTTGGTGCAGCCATTGAAGTGTATCCTTTGCCTCTCCCCCTCCCTTTTTGTTTTGTCACCCTTTCCTTATGTGCATTAGCATCATCTGGCGGAGGAGCAGAGGCGCTGGTGATGGAGGACACTGCATCCCACAGGGCCCAGGAGGCAGAGTCCACCAACGCTGAGGGCACCAGTGTATGGAAGGCAAGGGGAGCACCACGGCAAAGACTGGAGGGGACAGTTCGGACAAGGATACCTCCTCCGATGGAAGCTCCCTGGGGGTGGCAGACACCTCTGTGACCACCCCAGCTACAGGTACAGCCGCCCCCCGTACCAGCTCTGCCATCCTAGCAGCCCCTCAATGAGTTGCCCGTGTCCGCTCACCCAGGAGGGTGGGCATCTCCTTCTCCCCAGGCCCCTCAGGCCCTACCCGAGTGAGCCCTGTTGCCCTGAGTGAGGAGGCGCTATTGACCTCCTGAGATCCATCTCTGTTGGGCAGTCAACCATTGTGAATGCCATCCACAGGCTGGCAGCCCAAAGGCAACAGACCAATGCATTTCTGGAGGGCATTCACACTGGCTTCCCCTGCCCAACCCCATTCCCCTCAACCCCAACCTATCCCAAGCACACAGACAGATGAGCATGCACACAGGACAGCACACAAGAGTGGCTCAAGCAAACACAAGCACCACACTTCATCCCACAGGCACTCACACAAACACCATCCAGATGCGGACATACCAACAACCACTGCCTCCACTGGTGCCCCCTCCTCGTCCTCTACCTCCCTCCCAGTTGCACACCTGCATCACAACATCCTCATCCACTACCTCCATCACCAGCACACCTATCAGAACATACACCTCACTGGCAGTCACCACCCCAACATCCATGCACGCGTCCCCTGTGTCCCCTCTCACTGTGTCTGTGCCCCCCATCCCAAGGTACACAAATGCAAGCAGTCAGATACCCAACAGCCATCCACCTCACAACAGCATCGAACCCATGCACCTAAACATAGCAGACACCTCCTACAACCACTCCCTCTTCCTCCACTCCCAGACCTTTTCCCTCTTCCCGCCCTAATGTCCCTAAGCAGCTTTTCCTCTCAACGATTGTTGACCTCTTCCCTACCCCCCCCCCAATCCTTCACATCTGGCCAGGGTGTGTAAAACCCAGGCAAGCACCTCAGCAACCCACTCCACGGGCCCAGTAGTGTCCACAGCAACTTGTGGTGGTAAAGGATCCAGGCCACGAAGCTGGCCACATGGAAAGGGTGCCTGCCCCAAGTGCTGCCAGGAAGGGCAAGGAGCCCTCCCCAGCTGCTGCCAGGAAGGTCAAGGTGCTACCTCTAGCTGCTGCCAGGAAGATCAAGGTGCCACCCCAGCTGCTGCCAGGAAGGTCAAGGTGCCACCCCCAGGTGCTGCCAGGCAGGTCAAGGTGCCACACCCAGCTGCTGCCAGGAAGGGCAAGGAGCAATACCCAGCTGCTGACAAGAAGGACAAGGAGGAATCTCCAGCTGCTGCCAGGAAGGGCAAGGGGCCTGCACCAGCAGGCAGAAAGGACAAGAGGCCTGATGCTGGGACTCAGTCGGAGCCCCCACCACTAACCATGGTGGTGCAGCTGTCCGAGACTGCAGGGGATGGGCTGGAGCCTCCCCCCACCCCCATCAGCAGCACTGCCACCACCAGCAGTGGGCAGCCGTCTGAGGCTGCAAGGGATGGGCTGGAGCCTCCCCCCACCACCATCAGCAGTACCGCCACCACCAGCAGTGGGCAGCCGTCCGAGGCTGCAGGGGATGGGCTGGAGCCTCCCCCCACTGCCATCAGCATCAGCAGCACCGCCACCACCAGCAGTGGGCAGCCGTCGAAGCTGCGAGGGATGGGCTGGAGCCTCCCCCCACCACCATCAGCAGCACCGCCACCACCAGCAGTGGGCAGCCATCCGAGGCTGCAGGGGATGGGCTGGAGCCTTCCCCCACCACCATCAGCAGCAGCACCACCACTGAGCAGCCGTCACCGCCGGCCAACAGTCTGTAGTCCTACCTCCGTGGGCTGTTGTGTGGCCTCCCCCATGCAAATCCTATGGGTATGACACCCACCTGAGACTGTGACCTTACACACCCCAAGATCAGAAGCAAAAGGAACGATGCCCCCTCCAAAACCAGTAGGTATGGCACCCACTCACCCCATCCTCAGCAGGATCTAAAGCACAGGGCACGATGCCCCCTCCAGAAGCAGTGGGTAAGACACCCTCCAACCCCAGCCTCCCCAGGATCAAGAGCACAGGGCACGATGCCCCCTCCACAGCATGTGGGCACGTCATCCACTTGAGAGACTGTGGCCCTGCACTCTCCAGGGCCAGGCACAGGGCACCATGACCCCTCCAGAGCATGTGGGCAAGTCACCCACTTGAGAGACTGTGGCCTTCCACTCCCCAGGACCAGGCACAGGGCACGATGCCCCCACCAGAGCATGTGGGCAAGTCACCCACTTGAGAGACTGTGGCCTTGCACTCCCCAGGACAAAGAGCAATGGGCATGTTGTTCAGTCTGCCGGCTGAGGTGCCCCCCCATTCCCCGTCCCCCTGAGGTGCCTGCCTATTTTCAAACTGATGCCCTGCAGTGTTCTCTCCGGGTTGTTGCAGGAGTCAAGTGGGGACTTGGACTTTGTAATGTTGCAAATTGAGGACTGCGCAGTGTCCCTTGTTTGTACATATGTATATACTTTTAGATTGCATTTTCTTATTTCTACTATATTATTACACTCACTTTCATGTATTTCTGTGGTCCTTGCAATATTCCTGAGGTGTATAGAGTCAATATGTTGTCTTACTGCTGCTGTATGTGTGTATTGTGTGTGTGTGTCACTCTCTTTTTCCTCCCCCCTCCCCTGTGTACTATGCGGCTGTACTCATCGTGATCGTCTTCGCCATTGTTGGTGTTCGTGGTGGAGCAGGACGTAGAATAGCATTAGGAAGATCTGCAGTTCGTGCTCCATGGCGGCGTGGTTCTTCCCTGGGTCTCCAATGGTGAGTTGTTTCCTTTCTGTGCAGTGTTTCTGCAACACTTTTGATGTCATTGGTACCATCCCGGAAAAGGTGGAGGATTGGCCTGTCGTAATATTGTGGGCAGAACTCTGGGTTCCGTGTGGCTGTTGGCGGCTACCGCCGTGGTGCCTGTCGATTCCGCCCTGGCGGTCGGTGTGGTAAAGTGGCTGTCTGACTGAGCTCTTTCCATCATGGTCATAATTTGGCAGTATTTTCCGTCAGCCTGTTGGTGGTATTACCACCGCTTTATCACCGACCGCGAGGGTTGTAATGAGGGCCTAAGTCCTTAGAAATATTACAGAGCTGATTTTGATATGCATGCTCCGAATTTCAAGAGACAATTTCTCCTCCTTATTAAAGGGAGAGGTGTAGGCACACAGCGCGTTCCAATGTATATTTGGTAAAACAAAAATTGCAGAAAAAAATAAGGAAAACTACATACAGAAAAAAATAAGTATGCAAGTTTAAAAAGTATTTAAGCTTTACTGTACATAGGTGTGCACACTGCAGGACACAATGTACTGCAAGACCAGTGTTTTCACTCCCATTCTAGGGTGAGTGTCTTTCCTTAAGAGGCAGAGCTGAGAGATGCTAATCCTGACCAACTACTGAAGAGGTACAGAAGGCAGCCGTAATACTATGCTGCTCAAAAGTGAATTCATGCAACAACTTAATGACTACCCGCAACCTAATAATTAACTTGAACATTGCAGAATAAATCAATCCAATTAAAAGGAATTGTTTCAGTCAATAAGTGACATGTTTAAAGCGCTCTTCAGCTTGTCGCTATTAATAGACTAGACAAAAAAAAACACCTTAAAGTCCTACCAATCAAATCACCAAGCTCAGGCTTTCTCCAAGGAACTGACGACTGTTACAATTAAAACATTTTTCTTGAATGGGGTACATGTCATGCTTGCAGACTATGACTACTGTGTCAAAATGGGAAAAAAAAGGTCAACACTGTTTTCAATATAAAAGTGAATACCTGTAAAAAAGAAAGGAGCACAATGCAAGTTACTACAATCATTTAACTCAGAGTGTCGGGAAAGCTGGCTATCCAATAGTGCAAACAAGTTATGTTGTGCGGCTTCTTAGTAGACCTGCTCAAAGGAGCCAAGTTGGGAGCACAGAGTACAGCACTGTTGCCACTATGTCCTTATTGTCTGTTTTTTATAATTTAAAACACCATAAAGAACACAGCATTTAATACGGAAGTAAATCAGCAGTATTAGATGCACAAAGGATTGTGAGTATGCAGATTGCACTAACACAGGGGCAACGTTGAAAGGTCCTTGAATACATAACCACAGTTACTCCTTCCTTTCAGTTTTAATTTTATGTCTGTAACCCGTAGTCATGAAACGGAAGTGTTTATGGTAGTGGCTTCTGGTTTTGCAGATATTTGCAGCAACAGGCGCCCACAGTACCCAAATGCGCATCCCTAAGGTCGTCCTCCTGCAGCGCGCTTTATATTCACCCGAGGGGGCAGTACCGCAGACCGTCACTAGGCATCCCTAGTCTAGTCCTTCCTAGAGGATGTCATTAGGTCCCTCTCCCTCGTGACTGCAGCTGGTGTACTGTGGGGGCATAGCGCTACAAATATCTACATAGCCAGAAGCAACCACGATAACACTTCCATTTCATGAGCACAGGTACAACAGACATTTATTTAATACTGAAAGAAGTAACTGATTATACATTCAAGGACATTCCTAACATTGAATTAAACACTCCCATTTCAAAATTATTGTAGTATTAGTGACATATATTTTTTACCAGCCTTAGAGCAGACGCTGAATCATGAAGTATCTTTCTAATTCTGATCTGCGGTTCTAACTAGAGCCCACACACCTGAAACTAAATGTAACTGAAGAAAGTTCGGTGGAGCGAGTGGAGAGCAGGCCGGATCACTCCATCGGAGACAAGAGACAGCATCAGATATTTGTGGGAGGGTACATGGCTCGTACACAGAGCAGATCCAATGACAATCGGGCAGCTGGGCCAGTAAAGAGACCCCCCAGACCGTGTATGTGGCTTTCTGCAATAGGGTGAATCACATTGTACAAGGACGGTGAGGGGTCTGCTCATGTGAAAGCGGAAGCTTCACTGAGGGACTGGAGTTGGAGGGGGAGGGACACTAAATAGATTTGTATGGTTGCCTACGACACCCATCCTGGGGAGAAGAAAGGGAAAAGCTTTATCGGAGCAATTTATGGATCGGAAGGAGTGGGCAGAGAGGATGGGGTGAGACTGACCAAGCAACTCGCACTAAACAAGAATCGGACTCGGCTTTCACAGAGCGGGGTGAGTTACAGGAACAAAAAGAGAAAACACAGTGCTCGGTGGCCACAGGCAGGCATGGGAAGGAGGCTGGGCCGGCTTCCTTCTGCTGGGATCCTTCCCTTCTCTCCAAGCTGAGCTGGGAGGAGAGACAGGAGGGATGGCTGCTGCTGGCTTGCTAGCTCATATTGATGCAGTTAAGGGAGGACATGAAGGGCAACATGAAGAGAGCGAGGGTGGTTTCAAGGGACCCCTTAAAGGAGCAATGCCAGTTATATCCTTGTGGGGTCCAGAGCTGCCCTCGCAGTATTTTTTGTATGTTTTTGTGCTTGTTTCTCATTTTTTTACTGCACATTTAGTTTGTCTAAATAAACCTTAATTTGCACTTTTGCTGTATTAAAATATTACAATGTAGGCTCGTGGGATCATGCTCATACAAACATCACACCTGCAGTCACTAATCAGCAAAGTACTTCCGTTGAAGGAGCTCCGGAGCACAGCAGCTGGTCTTTTCTGGCCATAACATCAAGGAAATTAAAGCTCTCATTCCAAGCAAAGCATAGGAGCTAAGGGAGGGCGAGCTGACCATGGAAAATCCCCCCTCTGCTGTTGTTTTTATGTTTGCAGTGGCAGCTGGGGGGTAGAAGGGACTTGACCAAGGAAGCGTGGCTGCTTTGGAACACACACCCACAGTGTAAGATGAACAGGCAAAAACTAAAAAAAAAAAGTCCCCTCAGAAGAGATAAACAGGACATGGTGTAGTTATTCAGTAGTGGCTCCCTGCTCCCAAAGAGAAAAAGGCAGGACAAAGAGGCAGAACTGACCACTAGCAAGCAAGGATTTTTGAAGGACACTGGAACCAACAAATGAAATTGCGTTGGACCCACAGTATAAGCATACTTAAACGTATACAAGAGATCGAATGCTTATGCTCGACCTAAAAAGGAGGATAAACCATTTTTCCTTATTACACCTTCCCTGAGAATGCATAGCATTTTGACACATCCCCAGATCTACCACCCACACTAGATCTAAAACCCACACTCCACCCATGGAATTGCTCCTTGGGGCACAGTAACCAAAGGCAGCAACTTGAGCTGCCTTGCGTTACTCTAGTTTTACCAAGCCAAGCAAGGCTACAGAAGGTGGCCTTGCGTGGCTTGGTAAATGTCATTCTAGGTTTGAGTCACCCTGCGTCCCCTTGCATTGTGCAAGGGTGACACAAAACCTTTGATAAGTATACCCCTAAGGACTTAAAAGAGGCTGTTAATCTTTTGCAGATCCCTGGGGTCTTGTTTAGAATCCTGTACAAAAACGTCCCTGTGCATTTGTGTAAGATGCTTTCCAGGTTTTGCACCCATTACACATCAGTGCAAAAATGGAGAACAGGGTTAGCAACAGTATTTGTGCCTATTTTGCCTCCATTTCTGCATTTTTCTGATTTGCTCTCGCAATTAACAGTAGCTAGAAAATGGTGGTAAATATGAACACAGACAGCATGCACAATTTGAACTCTGCTGTAAATGGCTGAGTATTGTAGTGTACTGCAACATTTACATAGAGCTTACTACCTCATGGGGGGTGATGAAACACATAACTACAGGGGTAGCACGCTACTCCTTTTAGGATGTGTGGTTGGAAGGATGCTGTCTTTGTTTTGATCTTATGTGGGAACTGTTTCCAAGCTGTGTGTGAGGACCACTGAGGTGCGGTTCTCATGTTATGTGATGCAGTGCTTAGCAATGTGATGGTTGAAGAACTATGAGGGATAGGCAAACAGTTTATGGTTTTCAGCAAGGTGGCAGCTTTGAGGAGCTGTGCAGGTCAGGTTACTTTTTGGTATCTCCTATGTCCATAGTCCACTTAGCTGGTAACTGCACTGAATTGTCCTTTCTAAGATATTGGGGGTCATTATGACCCTGGCGGAAGGCGGAGAAGCGGCAGTAAGATCGCCAACAGGCTGGCAGTCTTTTTTTTGTATTATGACCATGGCGGTTACCACCATGGTCATCCGCCGCTTCTCCGTTCCGCCTGCCAGGGCGGAGACGACCGCTGGGCTGGAGACTTGGGTCTCCAGCCCAGCGGCCGTCACTATACCGCCGGCGATATTTGGACCCGGCTGACCGCCATGGATTTCATGCGGTTTGAAACCGCCATGAAATCCATGGCGGTGAGCACTATCACTGCCAGGGAATTCCTTCCCTGACACTGATACGGGTCTCCCCCACCTCCACCCCCACCCCGACTCCCTCCCCTACCACCCCACCACCCCTGCCACCCCCCAATGGTGTCAGGACCCCCCTCCCCACCCCAACCCCCAACATAACATCACACATACTCACCCGACACGCACGCAGGCACCACCAACACACATACACGGACACACACCAACATACATGCCAACATCCACACACACAGTCAGACACGCGCACCCACATTCAAACATACACGCACACATCCATACAGACATACCCACAGACATACACGCACTCATTCCCAAACACACAACACCCCTGCAAGCATAAACGCACTCACACACTCCCTCTACATACACACACACACACCCCCATGCACACACACAACACCAACACCCCCCCCCCACCGCCCACCCTCCTCCCCTCACGGACGATCGACTTACCTGGTCTGACGATCCTCTGGGAGGGGACGGGAGCCATGGGGGCTGCTCCGCCGACACCACACCGTCAACAGAACACCGCCATGGCGAATCACAGAACGTGATTCGGTGGGCGGTGTTCTGTTGGCGTGGCGGTGGAGGTGGAGCAACCTCCACTTCCCCGCCTCCCGCCAGTATGGCTGTTGGTGGCTCTCCGTCCGATCATAATAGGCTGAGTGGCAAACCGCCACCACTGGCGGTCTTCCGCACGGCGGTCCCTCAGCGGTCTTGGAAAGAGACCACGAGGGCAAAATGACCCCGATTATATTTAAAGTTTAGGGTCCTGAGCATGCAAAGGTTAGAACGAGAAGTGGTAGAGAGATCTGCTGGGATTGACTTTGTTAATATCATCCCAAATCTGATTGTCATTGTGAGATGCCAAGAAATGGCCGTGGTATGTAGCTAGTCGGGACCTGCAGTAGTGGACTAAATTAGAGTCCTCAGTTGGCTAGCAGTCTGTTGCAGATCTCTTCAGTTATTATACACCTGTTCAGAAGGTAATGGGTGGTTTACTGGTGTGGACTACTACACTACTGGGTGATGGATATAGTCATTAACAGTTTTGTCTTGTTTGTGTAAGGGAATCAAGCAGTAAAGGGAATTAATAGGCAGCCTGTATGAACTACAAGTGTGCTAAAACTGAAGAAAACACTATTTGTTCCTTTCTTAGCAGTACCACCAGTGTCTAAACGTGAACCTATCCGTTTTAATTTTGTGCATCTAGCCTCAATATTAAAAGCTGAACCATAAAAATCCTCTGTTGCATCCAGGAGCGATGTTCGGGGACCCCAGGTTTGTCACTGGAGGTGATGAGAATCAAATAGATACTATATTGAGAGGCATCAACAGCCAGTGGGCTAGAATTAAATCAGTGACTATTTTTTGCTAGGGTGCTTTTTATCTCTAAATATTCAATTGTGGGAAACTGTGTTCTGGCACTAGAGACTAAAAGGCCATTTTAAATGTTGACCTATTGTTTTGTAATGTACTGTAAATGCTTTAAAATAATGCAGGCGTGCAGCTCGCTTTCTTTAAGCGCCGACACATGGTGCTCTTTAATACATGAATTTGGCCAGCATCTGACTTCTAATAAAGACACTACGGACAAACAACGATATGGATGGGGAGTAGAATCCTACTACTGCTGGATTAACATAGCTCCTAGTTACCAGCTCTTCTTTTTATCTCATTGTTAGCATTTTTTACCGTGGCTGTGGAAGGTTGCTTTTAATGTTGTTACCACTTCTGCTCTGAGGTGGTTCAGTAAATGTTTCACACATTCTGGAAGATCACCCTTATTTCAGTCCTTTCCTATCACAAATCATCCCATTTCATAAGCCCTTGTTCATTACCTCGTGTCCACTGAAACGTGATCATCTATTTATACTTCTGTGCTTTTATTTACCTACTTTTTATATGTGTCCTTTGCCTTCTATGTTATGTATATGTTTACATATCTGCATTTAGGATTCAATGAACTGCCTGTGACTTGCAAAAATATGGAAACCCGCTGGTCTTTAAAAAGTCTAGTCGCTGGGTGTCAGCCCACTACACATCTCTGGAATCTTATGGAAGCAAACAGCGTACAGGGGTGTTCAAACATGTTCTCTGTTACTATTATTTTGGAATGAGTGGGGACCTAAATGTCTGGAGTCAATGACAAGGGCAGGAATAAGGCCACTTTTAATATTATCTACTGTACCTAGAAGTGACCACCCCTCAAGGAGGGAGAGCTGCATAGATTGACTGAATCATCCTTGCATTCCCATGCCATCAAACAATTCATTTCAATGTTTATCAAAGCATCAGGATGGTTTTGTTATTGGGGATTCTGTTAATGCTTTTATTAACTAAGAATATCAGAAGACACTGAATCATTAGGGATGTCATGTTCTAGTACTGCCCTTTCTTTCAACAACCCCATGAGCCTGGGAGTCGAGGTCTTAAATCACCACAGCTGCACAGAAGCCACAGACAACAACGGGTTCTAGTAGGTAAACCCAGAATGGTTTTGTTATCCCTGATCATAGATGTATCCGCTAATCATTGCATTAATACGTACATCAGGCACAGAGCTGTCACCCCCCACATAACATATTTAATATTACGCTAATGTCTTCTCCTTTGAGTATTTACAATAATTGATTTGGGAATTACATCTATTTGTCTACTTTCCTCCTCGCCGAAGAAAGCATTTGTCTACTTTCAGTAGTAAGCCAAATATAATGCTCCTAATAATCAAGGAGTTTCTATTTCACATTTTGCCCACATCAGTTTACCTGTGCTTTGAATGGCAAGTGGTTCAAATCAAAAGTAGGCTTTTACACATTACCTGTAAAAAGTAATCTTAAGTTTTAGACTGAATCAATGATGAAGCATTTCAAGTACAGCAAGAACAAGTACATTACTAATCATCAGTGATGTAAATTTCCCAGCACTCTAGTTGAGCAGGGACAGGCAAACTGGATGCGTACATAGGTGCAAATAAATCAACCTACAATAGCAATTCCAGGAATCAACTCTACAACCTCACACCTTGCACCTGATTCATGCAACCGGTGAATGGTGGGAGAATGTCTCCCTATTCTTTTAATCAAAATTGTACACGCTTCTAAGGAACTTAAAATACAGATATTTGCACCACCGAGAAACTATGTTTCTGCACTAGAGCAAAAAAAGTCAGAACAGCAGAAAATTATTTTATTCCGTAAAACATTTTTGTAAACAAGAAAATATTTCAAGTGAAAAGCAAAGTAATTTACAAAACCCACTGTGATGTTATGTGAATGCAGCAGGAGCAAAAGGCAAAGGGATATTATATCCCACATTATTTTTGCATCCTTGAGATGCAGATAGTTTCACTGGCGCTATAAATAGGGGCCTCATTCAGAAAGATTGGTGTATGATTATGTGTGACTTACTGTTGTAGTATGCCTGACTTACTCATGAAGGCCAGGAGAAAGACACAAGTAAGTCACAGTAAAATCTTTGTGACTCAGGCCCATTATCTTTACAGCAGAAAGTTATTTTAACGAATTGACATTCAATGCAAAATACATGGAGGGAATTCTGGAACATAAAAATGAATTTACAATAAAGAAATAATACAGTCATTTGGACCTAAACACCAACTATTTAAAAACGTCAACATTATGATAATTACATGTATTTTAAAAAGTAATGAAAGTGTTACTATTGTCTAGCCTGCTCTCCTACTGTCGATAAGCAGTCATAGTGCTTTTCCCAAATATAACATTTTTACAACAATCATTACCATACTTTTTGTTCAGCTATAATTCGTCTGTGGCCAACTTAGTGACACGATTCAGATTCGGGCTATACTCTTAATTAGGGAATGGCATTAAGAAAGCTTTGTTAAACCTAAGTGTCAAGACTCCAGCACGGTAATAAGTCTGTCATGGTCCATCTGGTGAACCTCCAACAACATAGGATGAAAATCAATGGTCTGAAATGAGTCCTCAAATGACTGCCAGTGGCAGACATTAATTCAAGCATCACCTTGTTGTTTTGCCATAGACCCTGAGACGTGGGTCTCGAGCTCACTGTCATAGGACTCAAACTATAACTCACAAAAGCGATCTAAGTAGGTCAAAACCAGTCTGGGGCTGCTTGTCTTCCCATCTGCAAGGGACTGGCCTGGCAGCTTGGGCCAGCCCAGTCATAGTGGAGCAGGATCAAGACTGATTTGCATAAGCAGGTCTCTGTCTAGAATGGCACAGTGAGCAAAAACAATAGTCTGGAATGCCATGGCTTGGGTGTAATTCAAGCAATCCTTACATCATCTTGTTGTTTTTGCCCTATTAATTATAAATCCTGTTCCAATAGATAGGGGCTTATTTACAAGCCCTGTGATGCAGGGCAGCACAGCGCAGCGTGACCGTGCGCCACAGGAAAAGGACAAAAATGTGCCATATCCACAAGTTACGGCACAGTTCTGTCTTCTTCCCCTGAACTGGCGCACAATGGGCTGACTAGCGCCGAGCAGGCACCCTTGCATCATGGTGCAAGGATGCCTGCCTCACAGACAGGATTTTTTCTGTGTAGGAAGGGACACCTTCCTGCACAAACACAATCCATGCAGGCTTTTTCCTCTTTCTATGTGTACTGCTGAATGCAGAGCACATAAAAAAGTAAAAATCAAGGAGAAATAAAGATATCACTCCTCGTTGCGCCCCCCTGGGGAGGCGTAAAATGTTGATGCATTCCCTGGCTCACAGATTCTTGTAAATTTGGGAATGCGTCAAAAACCATGGGTATTGCATGGGAAAACCTACAGCAATGTCTATGCAATGCCTCCGTGATGCACAGTAAGCCATTGCAGCGACTTGTGCTGTGTTGCCTTACACCATATCTACAAGTCCATGAAAAGCTATGCAAAGTGGCTCTGCGTGTCCTTATAGATAAGGCCCTGCATTTTGTGCCACTGGTACATCCCAAAAAGTGATGCTTCGGCAGTGCACAGGGCTTGTAAATAAGCACCATTATGTCCAAATGAGTGTAGCTTGGTCAATGCAGTGTTGTTCCTGGTGATCCATCAATGACGTTTGAAAAAGCCTGGTACAAAACAAAGGTTGTACAGAATGTCCCATTTGGAATACACCTGGCTTTTGAGATTAATGTAATGCGGCTACCTTTGAAAATCCTGTTTGATGACATGATAGCCCACAGAAACACAACTCTCACAATATTTAGTAAAAGGACAATGGTTTCCTTGGAAGAAGCTTTCAGCCTAACCTTCTTCAGCATAAGAAATATGTAGGCATGCTCACATAGATAGAAAGCTTTTAATTACTGGGTAATATTGTCATATAGACAGAATCCTCACAGTAATTGGTCCAAAGGACGGTGCACTGAAGATGATGGGTGACAGGAGTGAATATCAGTGCCCGGGTGTTGTTTACAAAAACAAACACAAACAATCTCGACTGAGTAGCATTACAAAATGTCTCAGAATTAAAGTTCCAATTTTTCAATAAAATGTATACTAGTCAACAAGTTAGTATGTCAAAGTTTCGACCCACAAGATTATTTGTAAAAGGGTCTTCATCGGGACAACAGAGGAAGCAACCTCTTTTCGACAGATGATTAAAAGGCTGAGGAAGACATGGTGGTTGACAGCAAAAAGTCTGTGCCAAGCTGCTTCATGGATCATAATTGATCTTATTTATGGTTCTTCTGTTTGTGCTGAAGCTTGCAGATGACAAACGATTAGGAAGCAGGTTAACCAAACTCAATCTTTCGACAAAGCAGTGTGTACAGCCTTTATATATTGTAAGGGGTGTTCACTGTTTACATCATGGATTTCTAAGATTGGTTTACCAGGGCCAAACATGCCATATTTCTAGCACATGCTATGACTATGTAAATCGTTCCTTTGAAAATCATATGTCTAAGTTTCCCATGCGGTTATCATAAAAATCTGGCATGGCACCAAACCTCATGGAACACTCTTGGATATCCTTGATTCACACACTAAAGGAGAATACTTTCTGTTTCTAAGTCAAACCTTTTCATGTCATGGCCACCACATTTATTCATATCTTTGAATACTTTCTCAACACATTCTCTATAAGTAGGCTTATTATCAGATACATAATTATCAATTTTCTCAGCTGCACATGGTTAGGTACATATGCATGTTGAGAAAACCTGTGTCTTGTTTATTCAAGAACCTCAGCATTTGCCTGCAGGGAGGCTTCTACTCTTTTGAACTTTTGGAGGAGTTTAACTTGTTTGCTGGTGAGTATCCGTTTGCTCAGACAAAGGTTACAATTATTACTGGATTGCTGGAAAGGGACCTGATCAGATGGGCGAAGGGTGTCTGTCTCTGCTCAGAGCTGCTTTCCCTCCTCTCTGATCATGCATAGACTATCATTAAGATATTATGGACTTGGGACTTTGAGCATCTCCACTAAAGATATGTCCACTATTGGTAATTGAAGAAACATTCTGAGACACTCTGGGGCATATTTATGAGCCCCTAGCGCCACCGGAGCACTTCGTGACACTCCAGTGGCGCTAACCACTGCTCCATATTTACAAGGAGGTTTAACGCAACTTTTTGTGGCGTTACACCTCCTTGTGAATAAGGGCCCCTTCACAGTTTTCTGCGTCAAAGGAACATGCAATGAGTGTTGCAGTGGGCATTCCACCTCAACACCGATTGCTTTTGATGCTACCCCAGATTTATGAGAAATCGTAAATCTTTGGCAGCGCCAAAAACTAACGATACACCCAGGGGTGGCGTTAGCATGCAAAATAGAGAAGGAATGCTTTTATTCCTCCTTGTTTTTTTTTGCTTTTTCTGTGTGTGCTGCATTCTGTAACATACATAGAAGAAGCAAAATCCCATTCATGATTGTCTAGGTGCAGGACAGAGTCCCTTCCTGCACATAAATAATCATTCCAAAATGACGCTTTGGTATTTCTATATGTGCTGCATTTTGCAGCACACGTAAAAGTGCCAAATTGCCATTATAGATTGTTTATGTGCAGGATGGGACACCTTCCTGCACATAAACAATCTATACCCCTCAACGCAGACACCCTTGCACTGTGGTGTAAGGATGCCTGTGTTGGTGCAGGCAGCTTAATTCAGTGCCGGCAAAGGGGGAAAGGCAGGGGTGTGCCATATTCCTGTAAATATGGATCATCGCTGTGTTTCAAAAGTGGCACAGCGCGACGCTGCTATTTTTTCCACTGCACTGCGCTGGGTCACTTTGTCATAAATCTGGGCCTCTGAGTGGCAAGCATAATCTTCACAGAAGAATCAAGTCAGACATCTGAGATTTCAAAAGGCCCTTTTTCACAGTTCAGTGGAATAAAAATCTTTGGAACTCCAACTCCAACTTCAAACAAGTGAGAAAATCATTTTTAAAGTATGTTTAGATTTCACGTCTAATTTTTCTCCTGTAGTGCCATGTGGATATCATGCAAAAGTCTACTTATCCGAGTCTGTCCACACAGCTGTCAGAAATATAAGATTTATTATAAAATGGGGAATATATGTGCCTTCCAGCAATCACACTTTCTGTTTACTCATGACACACAGGCACTTTACAGTATTCAGCAATACCTTTGCATACTGAAAGTACCTAACACCTTCATTAGTAAATCAGATTTGACTGAAGTAGATACGTATGCCCTGCTCTGCATGTCATATTTCTGATTCTATGACGTTGACTTCCTTATGGCACTGCATCTTTTTTTAAATGCCATAGGTGATGCACAATTATACCAGTGAACATGCTTATCACAATGTCGTTCTAATTGTGTTTACATAAGTGCAATTTGCTGGTCTTGGAAATCCATAGTCATCTAGCTCCCAAGGAGTGGTGTCGGCCACCAAACCTTGTCCGAAAGGTTCTATTCAGAGCCCTTTGTGGTACCTTGCCTTTTTTTTTAATTGGGCAATGACATTCATTCAGAGCTCATATATCCATCTCTCAAACTTCACATCTTTATTTCACAGATCCTCTGATTACTTATTTCTCTAGAGCGGTGCTTCAATAGATTTTTACATTTTGTAGTTTCCACCCTGGAAAGTTCACATTAGCATACTGCCAGACAAATCAAAAAATACTTTGAATTCTTATAAAGTGATGCTTTTCCAAAAACAGGCAACATGTAAGGCCATGTAACGAGATTCCGCCTTAAGAAATAACAGTTCTTCATTTTAACCATATTCCCTGCAAAAAATATAAAGGCTTGCTTACTGTCTTAGTAAAGCAATCCCTGTATTTGCTTTGTGGATTCACTCCTCTCTACAGGTGAATAAATACTTGGTCCCAATTTTGAGTAGGCTGTAAAACGATGAGGTATTTACCGCTCCCAGAAAGTACCTTTACCACAGGTGAGGTATTCGCCGGATTAGGTAGCTTTTCCCCACTCCAAGTTTGCCCTTGGAACTAAGGCATAACACACAGAAACTAACACATGACATTGCACACATTTTGCCTTTTCTTTAGGCCCTTTTTTCTCCAGCTAAAATTCAGCATGTTTGACAAACTAAGGGCCTGATTTATGAAAAGTTAGCACCGCCTTTATGTCATTTTTTGATATATATTTTGTAAGTTTGCACCGCTTTTGCGTCCATAAATGACATAAAGGCAGTGCTAACTTTTCATAAATCAGGCCCTAAGTTTTCAGGGGAATCCTGATCCCCACCGAAACTGTGGTTTGCACAGGTATTGGAACTGAACTCCTAGTTCTTAACCAGGGCCTGTGTTGACTTATATTTTCACAAGAGCACTTTAAAACAAGCCTGGTTAGTACAGACTCCATTCTATTATGTCATAAACAGCATTTCTGTGGTTCCTAAAGTGCACCAACTCAATTCTCTCCTGGTCCTCAGTCCTTGCTGCCAAGTACTGTAGCCCTCTTTGTGAAACGGAGCTGGGGCAGTTACCAGGCCAACTGAGGAGCAAGGTGGTGAATTTTGCATAACAGTAACAAAGTAAGTGAAGGTCTCAATAGTCACTCAGCATTACTAAGCTAGGAAAGAACTTACTGTGTAAACCAGTGTATAAAATATGGGGTCAAAAAACAGTGGTACAGCAATGGCGCCACTCATAGTTCCTAGAATAGTATACTTATTAAAATGAAAAAGCATGGCAATGTGTATAAATTCACAAAAAGCGCTCCTGAGTACCTTTATGCATATAAAAATACAATAAAACTTTCATACAAAAATAAATGTAATACACACCGTTGAATCTTCCCTACACTTGGAAGTGGTTCAACTAGAACACATAAAACCCTTCACTGTACTCTTGTTGTCAGTAAGGCAAGGCACAAAATCAGTGACCAATGTATGTCCAGAACGTCTCTGCAAACATGAAGTCATACCTGTCTTGAGAGTGCAAATAAATAGCTTTGTATAAGACATCACACTGCACTTGAGTGCACACCCTGAGTAAGAAAATGTTCAGAAAATATGATTTCTCTGGTGGATGTCAGTCAGCAGCATCTGCAATCCCTTTGTCCAGCATGATGGTTAGTCTTGCAGAAGGCGGGATTCTCGCAAGGCACATGGGATTCCAAAAGGAAGGAGGCCCATCTTTTTTGCAACAGTCCAAGCAGTGCCAGTCCACTGTCAGTTTTCTCTTGAATACCTTCACTTGTCGGTGCAGATGGAATCTTATTCCTCTCCGCATCCTCATTAAGGAGCACTGAAATAACTCAATCCCGGATCTGTTTATTCAGTGATTGAAGAGTGCCGTATTGACCTGTGATAATCGTCTGGACCACCAACATGCTCTGAAAAACCATAACCTCTTAGAAAATGTCCGCTGTTCTGCTGAGCAAAATAAATCAGCTGCCTTGCAAACATGGGCTCAATCTGAAAAAATAAACAAACAATTCAAAATATATTAAGCCAGTTTAATACAAACAAATGTACGCATATTTTGAATAACAATCTACCGGTCTTGTCTTGTGCCTGTTTTTTGTTTTACACATTAGTATTCTGTGAACAGCATTTGTGAAATGCAAGTGGGTGAAATTCATACCCATTGAACTACCTTATTATTAAAGTAAGAGATTTTTCAACTGGCAAAGATTTTATTTCTGCAACTAAATGTTGGACTCACTTATACATACAGGAAACAACTAGTTTTTTTTCATTTAACAATGAACCTAGACCTATTGGCGTCTACATCCGTTTGGGCCAGGTGTAACTTGTATGGGTGGGATCTTCATCTTTGTAAGTACTTCAATGGAGGCATGACAAATTGCTTATTCCATAATAGGAAGAGCAATTGAGCATGTGGTCACCCTGAAAGCCTCATGGAGTGCCCACAGGATTGTTTGGAGGTCAAGTACAACACGTTTTCATGTTTATTTTGTCCTTGGGACAAGTAGACTCAATCCCTTGCAGCACAAGCCCTTTAGCTGCCAGTTTACAAGGAAGGTAACTGTCTGCTGTTGAGGTAATATTTGAGTCCCTATGTTAATGCTGTTCAAATTTATAATTATGTTCATGAATGCAAAGCCTTTAATAATAGGGTGAGCACACTAAACAGACATTGTAAGGTCACACTGCACTACTGACAGTGGTTCCAGTAAGAAAATGTGTACACATGTTTGAAATGTTTAACAATATGAGACTATGAGAAATGCTCCCAGAAGGCTCTCTCATTAGATGCAAATGTTTGCAGAAGCTTGTAAGCAAGACTGATGATTCTTTGCTTTCAAAATAAAATGTTCAGAAAAAATGCAAGGAGGAAAAAAATGTTTTGATGAATTAAGGAGAAATGTTAGGTAATCTTTTTTTGAAGCATCACTCGGTAATCTGTGTTGATGCATGCAAGCATTTCCCAAAAATAATGAAAATGGAAAATCAGTGTAACCATTTTTGCAAGATTTTGTTAAACATGAAAATAAACAAGCACTGGCAAAACCAGCCGATCCAACATTTGTAGTCGGTCTTTTGGTTTTGTCAATGCTTATCTTGTTTTAAGATAGCTTTTGTAACACGTTATTGTTGTGGAACCTGCCAGGCCCTCACCATTGTAACAAACATTGTCAAAAAGCAGAAAAGAAGTTTGGCCTCAAAAAGCACACATTGCCACAGTAGTTCCTGGCACTGAACAAAACTACTTTTTGTGCCAAAATGCTCCTTGTGGAAGAACATAATGCTATCACTCACAGTAAAGCCAGCTGATAGATGGATAGAAAGAGAAATAGAATTGTATTAAAAACAAAATGTCTTGGTTAACGCCACACCTAATTGGGATCCCAATTCTTAAAGAAAGTCACAAAAGTGCACCCATGATATATGCCTTTGCATTAGTGGCTTTCGTGAACTCACAAGAATTTACAGAAGTAGACCAGGAAATCGTACTCCTAGAAATATTTTGAGAACTGTATTTTAGCACAAGCATATATGCATTTGTAGATGTGCTCATGCGAAAATCTATGGAAAGTTTACAAGTTCACTTTTCTTCCACTTTTTTCCTCCAACCCTGGAAGAACTTCTACTTCTGCCCTTGCCAGCGGTACATTTCCAACCTTTTTCAGTCTGGGAAAAGATTAGAGAAGAGCTGGTGAAAATCTTTAAAACATGCATTTTAGCAGGTTTGCACAAACTCAAAGGCCTTCCAGCCCTGGAACTATTGGTTACTGCTTCCTCCAGCCCCAATATGTAGGTCTGTGGAAAGGTGGCAAACTAAGGAAATTGCTATAGTAGGACTTGAAACTGCTAGTATTTTAGCCCTACTATGGTATTAGACATGGCATAATCAGAGACGCTATTATCATAGCTCTTAAATAATGTGATTGCTACCATAATTTGTCGCTGCACTACATGGCACCAAAGGGACAAGTAGATTTTTTTTCACAGCACAAGTAGATTTATGAAGCAACCTGTCACATGGACAACTAGATATTTTATTAAATTCCACACCCCTGAAGAACATGTGTCGTTAAGCAGGGACGCACTGAGGAACCAAAAGCAGCTCAACCCAAACCTGCTCCCATGATCTCCTCATGCAATCTCTCTCTTTTCATCCACCCACTCTCTATTTCCTCTGTCTCTTCTCCCTTTCTGATCAAATTCTCTCAGCCTCTCTCTTCCCTCTCTTTCTTGAAGCCCCCCTGAGACTGGTTCTGGGCTAAACGTGGGGTGCTGGGCAGAGTGATGGGGGCACCAGAAGTGTTCCTGTGCTTTTAAAACCAGCTTCCAAAGGCTCCTGCCCCCACTGGGAAAACGCCCAGTAGATTAAAAGGCCTATCAGGCCCTATCATTCAGCAGTTTCACGTACAAGGAAAAAGGAAATAGTGACTGGAAAAGAAAAGATAGCAGGAGACGAAAGTAGAATGGAAACAGGGGGTAAGGAAAAATATAGTTTGAGAGAAACAGGAGGAAAAGGTACAGCGCAAAAATAGTAAGATTTGGGGAAAAAGAGCAAGAGTTATGTACAGGAGAGAGGAGAACAGACAAGAGAAGAAAGGAGGCAGAGAGCAGTGAAGCATATGCTCAATCAAGGTATTGCTTAAACAGATAAATCATCTGTTTTTTAACATAACATAAGGATTTTTAAGCATCTCAAATAAATGAAGTGAGTGATGGTGATGCTCCAGAAACTGCTTGATATGTGGCTTTTTGGGTTCTAATCTTTGTTGTTTCGAGGGTTAAGTTGTGATGTTTTTATAGATTTCTATTTGCACCTTATAACTTATAAGAGGCGCACAGGTATGGAGTCCGTTCTGTTTTCTGAAATTGGAGGAAATGTAGTCAAACCTTTTAGTGACAGATGCAAGCCTTGCTGCAGAATGAAGAACAGTATCAATGAATCTCTTATTACAAATTATTCTGCATCACCTATAGGAATTTTTAATGTCTCAAACTGGATCCCGACTTAAAGCAAAAGGAGGTACATTCCCATTAAAAAACACCCCTTGGATCCCATCCAACCCCCTAACATTGTCAATAAATGAGGAATATATCCCACATTTGAATTATATCTGGGTATTAACATGGGGCTAATTCAATTACAACAAGATCATTATGATGTGTTTTAATGTATTCCCTGGCTTACACTGAACTAGGCCTCAGTTAGGCCTCGACTTCTTCTTTGTAAATATGTCTGCTGTTCATAATGTTCACTGTGTGTTTCTATTTCTCGCTTGACCACATGTAGCAAGATGTGCACTGTCCATTTTATAGTAAATACTGTTTTCGAAGAAATCAGGAGGAAACCTTTTTGCTACTTTTTATGGCTCTTCATGCATGTACACTGAACTGCATTCATTCATAGGTATTTCCATTGTTTATTGTTTTTTTTTGCTGCCACCTTCATTGGGTCAGAACGGACAAATTAATAATCATGTAGTGGGTTACATCAGATAGTATGTTTATATGACGTTTTCAAATACATTTATCCCTATTGCAATTCTCAAAGTGTGACAAGTTCAAGCCTTTCCTACTTCACAGTGGATGTAGTTCCTAAGCCGTTAGCATGAACAGACATGTGCCATTAAAATAGTGTTTGTGGCTGCCAAGGGTGCTTGGTCTTGTAGCATTCAGTATCTTCACTGTGCTATGTACCTCAGGCTCCTTAAAATCTACAACTATCACCTGATAGTTGTAGACCTGATTCAGTGTGGTTCAGTGTGGTTGGTGCTGCATTTGCATTTTTCTATTTTCTGTATTGCGCTTTAAATTTTTAATAAAACTTCATTTTTTCCAGGTTTCTGATCTCAAACTCATTTTTTGAGCCAGTCTCCTGTTGACTGTATTTTGAAATGCTGTTTTGAATCTTGTCCCCAGGGACACACTAACTCATAATCCTTGAGGCCAATATTGTCCACAACCCTGCAAACTGGGCGCTACTGTCATGGATTAATTAAAAGATAGTTCACCTAGAGATGGAAGAGGCAAACCCAATGATTAAGCATGCCACCTAGGTTGGTGGGTGAGGGTTTGCCTTAAATTCCTATAAATATTTTATAAATCTATGAACTCCACACAAGATATTAGGGTTCCCACTTACTGACACACATTCTCTGGCAGTACACATAGGTCCTTGGCCTGCTTTTGTAACTGGAAGTAGTAGATATTGGTCTTACATGTCATCTAATGCTTGTACAACTTTGTACCCAATCTTTTCTCTCCCAAATACTGATCTAAGTAACCTTAATTAACTAGGTATTCCTCAGGTGAAAACCTCTGAAGACTGAAGGCCCCGAAGAGTTTGAAGCCGTCTCTGGAGAAATCATCAAACAGGTGGGTTTGTACATTACAAGGAGAACATTTGAGTGAAGGAATGTTCATGGGTCATCCCCTTGTGACAGCAGTTCCCTAGTAATGTGAATCGTAGAGACATATTTGTAGGAGTTCTAGCTGCTAGCTTTCAGATTTCCATGACTTATTATGAGAAAACAATGAAAATATTTCGTTTTGCCTTTCGGTACTCAATATTTTAACTTAATTGCACATTAAGGACATCAATAGCAGTGCGAATTTTCCACAATTGTATAAGTGATCATTGGTCATCGATGGGTAGAATGATAAAACGTGGGGTTACATATGCAAATATTAGCATTGTGTCTAGTAAGGCACCCCATGATATTGGATTCTGAGGCATAGAGTAGTTGTGTGGCATCAATATTCAAATTCTTTATTTGCAAACTTTAGATTCCGCCAACCGTGTTATGTGTTTGGTTCAAGTAGATGTGTTTTAACATAGTGAATGGAGTTGGCAAGTTAGTTTAATAACTCTCACAAATCTAGGTAAAGTGTATTTATCTGGAAAGTTGAATGTTAAAAAATAGCCTTGAAAATGCATTTTAAATATATTGTGTTACCTAATTTTAAAACTAAAAGCTCAAAAGGTTAAACAAAAGCATCTCCAAAGTTTGCACTTCATAGTTTCTACCATTACATGCCTTTGAAGAATTCATCCTGGTTAAAAGTGGTTAAAAGGAAGAACCTTTACACTCTTACACTCACCTCAACCCTTTTCTGCCCCCCTACCTTCATCTGGCAGCATCCAACACACCCAAATAATACACTACTGCTGTTATAGTGCTATATTTCTTTCGTCTCCTCAACTTTCATTCAGTTGCCATTTATTAGACTACCATCCTCTAAAGACTTTGCAAGAGTAAACCTGGTAAATCAGTGCTGGTTTGTCACTGCTACTTGCTTTGGCCTTAAGATTTGTGAAAGAAGCTGTGTATCCTGGCACATTATGTAGCTACTTTACCAGTGACGGTCGTAGCCAGGCGCTTGATTTTCTCTGAACTCTTCAAGTCTCAAATCTCAAAGCTAGCTTCAGTCATCACAGCATAGCCAGTGGATTTGGCAGAAGTGAAATTCTATGGGTTGTGCCTATAAATGGGTGCATAAGAACCTGTTTCTCAGTGCATGAAGCCTCTTTGTTTGAACACATGTATATATTTCAATTTGTGGTTGTGTCTCCATGTTTGAGCGCCTTTGTGTATTCCTGAATTTTAGGCTTGTAGTTTTTCTAGGTTTAGGGTCAATTTGCAATACTTTATGATTTTTCAAAAAGACCCTGGGAAATTGTGATAGCTGTAGGCCTTGGTGGAACTCACAGTTTCACTCTGCAGAATTTGTGGAGTCACATTAAACCTCTGTGCGAATCTGTGGAGTTCCGCGAGCAGGTGGAATTTGAGCATGTCACGCTGCTTGTGCTGATTTTTAGCACAGGAGCTTGTTTTGCACGGTAACATCAGCATTAATGGCACAATGCGGTGCACCAGGGGGCGCTGCTTCTTTCTGCTACTCAAGCAGATTTTCTACTTGAGCAACAGCTTTATCAACGTAAAAGGTTGTAACCTTCTGCAACCTCCCACGTCCAGAAATCTTGCTGGATGGCATTCTAGCGCCTGGAAATTGTGCTAGAGGACGAAAATTCTCCCCTCACCAACTTAACAGTGGTGAGCCGCGCGTGAGAACAAAATCCGGCATGCGGAGTTTGGTAGAGTTTCGCAGCAACTCCACACTCCAGGCTTGAATGCGGAGTAGGCAAAACTCTGTGAACTCTGCTGGCGGAGCCCAGTTTTCTGCACACCCCTAATTTTGAGGAGCCTAACCATTTCCTCACTAGTACATTTCCAGATGTTGTTCTTACATATTAAGTGCATTTGCACTTCAAAATATTTTCTTTTTTTTTCTCCAAGAGAAAACCCGCCCCTAACATCCCTACCAACTTTGGGAATGTGTCCTTGCCATTTCTACAAGGATTCAGATGTAATCCTGTTTCTGGGGTAAAAATGGGTCTCAACAGTTTCTGAATACCTGCAAACTCCATGCATAAGTTATTTCCCAACTTTTCAAGACGCCCCTTCTGTAAAACATTTCACCAGCCCTTGTAAGATGTACCCACAAGTAATATGAAACCACCCTGGAGTAAAGTTATGTACGTGTAAATTAACTTGTGTGTGGAAATGTACCATTTGTAGAAATCAAGTCTGAACTGACACTTGAAAATCAAGCATTTTGTGCATCCAGGTTCAACTTAAGAGCAGAAATTGCTTTCTGAATCAGACCTTACCACTCTTGAAGGGATTAGAACTAAACTAGGTGTTAATGGCACCTTTGGAAAATCACAGCCATTTGAATAGGTCTCATTTACTTGAGGTGCGTAGCACTGTTTAAATGCCCAATAGACCAAACTCCCTTGGCAACCACAAACACCATTTTCATGGCACACTCTCGGAAACTGTACGTAACTGGTTTGCGCTAGTGGCTTAAGAACTACATCCACTGTGACATAGGGAATGCTTGAACTTGCCCCACTTTGAGAACTACAAAAGAGATAAAGTTAGACTTTTCTTTATTGATTGACAGGCCGGCCACTGTCAAAACCCTGGGATTCAGCTGCAGAAAGTGAACCACTTTTCGCCTTCGACTAATTCTCCTGAACTAACCATAATACATTGGGTAAGAATACAGTATATGTGCTATAACCTCACTATGGCCCACATTTAAGAAGGCCTAGCACCTCCTTACGCCACATTAGTCAAATTTTTTCTACGGTAATGTAGCCCAATGAGGCCAAAATCACTGCGCCAAATTTACAAAGGGGTGCAGTGCATGCTTTGCACCACCTTGTAACCCCTTGCGCCACATTATGCCTGCGCCAGGCATAATGTATGCAAGGGGGTGTTCTCACGTTAAGGGAGCCGAAAAAATGGCACAAGGAAATCTAAAACATTTATTTGTGCCATATTTTGTGGGATTTCTAATGCCTGCATAGAGCACGATTTAAAAGGAGGCACACCATTATTTATAATGGGCCTGAATGTGCTTTGCACAATTAGCGTCAAAATGTTTGTTGCTAATCCTGCAAAGCGGCAAGCATACATCAAAAATTGACTCTAGTTGCCTAACTACTGCCATGGTGCGCCGTATCTTTATTATGGCACACACATGGTGGCGTCAGGGAGCCGCTAAGGGGCGCAAGAAAAGTGGCGCTGCATTGGATGTTGCGCCACTTTTCTTAAATCTACCCCTATGTCTTTAATGAATGCTCTTCTGGAATATGTGAAGCCGAATTGAAGGAACCTAAATCCCAAAAGGTGAAATATAGCAAAGAAAACATTTTGCCATTCCTGGTGGCATGCCATGTCTGAAATAAATTAGTTTCTGACTCGATTTAACCATTTCAAACTATGAGGTTCACTTCTCAACTACAGATTTACACAGTGCCTTCCGATCAACTCCTCTTTTTTGGAAATGTACTTGGGAGAAATCCCTTTCTTTGCTTGTGAGGTGAGGGTGGGTGAAAAGGGGTGTGGCCTGCTGCCACTGAATTGAGCAAACTGTGAAGTTCTAACTGACAGACACTTTCATGGTTTGGGCCACAAACAGACCTCAAGACAGCGAGAAAAGATAGATACCTACAAATGGTAGGAGATACTTCTCACATGCCACCTCTAAAACCCTTAGATATCATCCATGGGAATTGTGAACAGTGCATTCAAATCTTTTCAACACACTTTTGCGGCATGTGGGCATTGCTAACCAGCCAAATTGAGGATTTTAACTGGTTGGTCAATTCACTAGCATATCCTCAACTGACAATAACTAATCATTTTGCTTTGCACTACATCCAAAATCAAATTTAAGGAGGTGTTCCAGGATCTAGCATCCACCTGGCTGCACTGTATTGAGGGCACACAACTTATAAATAGGTACTTTGCTTATGTGCTACTCTGTCAGCAATGTATCAGCACACCAACTCCTCAACTGATGCAGTTCCGTAACATTTTCCTAACATCACCTAGCAGTTATTATTCACCCTACTCCCAACACTCATCTCTCCATCATGGCTTTATAGGTCTGACTTTAGAGCAGAACTGTCTGTCAGGTATATTGTTCATATACATGAAGTGGGTGTAGGAAATTCCTTTCTTTTGCATGTTATTTCCCCAGAGTTTTGCTTAACAGTTTCTGCTGGTCATAGAACTCAAACTATTTATCCCTGCTAACCAGTGGTATAGTGCTTGTGTTTACCCTTTTATCATGATGAAGTTGGTATACACCAGATTGGCGCATTTAACTTACTTATGAGTCCCTAGTATATGGTAAAATGTTTACCCAGTGCCTGTAAGTTAAATGTCACCAGTGGACTACAGCACAAACTGTGCCAACTATTGCAGTATTACAACAAACCATATTCCAGGCATACCTTGGTAGCCTGGAAGAGCAGTTTTTAAACTTACAATTCAACCTGTCAAAATAACCCCTGTTTAGAGGGCTAAACCGTCCTTTTAAATACTAATAAATCCTTTCTAAGGTAGGCCTTAATGACCATAAAGGCCGGGTGCATAGCCGTTAAATGTAGGCCCTGTATAAGTTTAATGTTCCAAAAGACTTTACCGTGACTAACTTCTCAAAACTATTTTTACGGTTGCAGGGTTGGATTTTCATAGGAAAGCACTGGGATGAAATATTAACTCCGCACACTGTTTTACTTTTTTCTCAAGATTCCATTAAAAAAACACAGGAGAATTCAATCAGATTCTTGTCACAAACAAGACTAAGCTGAGAAAACCCAATCAGAAACATCCACAACACCTGGCCAAAAAAACATTTTGTTGTTATATATCACTTTTAATACATTACTAGGGAATGAAAAGTCGTAAATAATAATAACAGTTAAATAAGTATTTCAAAACAAAATGCAGATTTTAATGTCTAAATATTGGCATGTCTTATATTATTTTTTCTCAATCGTAGAACATTTTAATTGGTGTGTATGTTCAAAATAATAATGGCACCAACAGGTGGCATGCAAAGCACAAGTGACAAACATACATTTATTTCCCCCAATAAATGACAAACCTAGCACGATTTTCTTAGTGACGGCTCAGGTGAGGAGGACCTGAGCAGTGTAATAAGCGAGCCAAAACTTACGTGGGCGGTAATTAGCTTTCTTTGCCTTAGTGGGTCTGGAAACTCCTCCCCAAAGCACAACACCACCTGGAACCTCGGCACTGGACGCCCATGAAGAGCATACGCTTGTAGTTCTGAGCAAAGAAACCATTCGGAATTTTGGTTAGTAGGTTAACGTTTTGTAGTCAGATGTTACAATGTTCATTCAAATCAAACGTGCGTAGAGATGATTACTTAGACCAACCACCAATAGTTATTTAGGATGATAATCAAGTTGGTTCTAGATAACAATACATTTTGGGCACCTAAGTTGAACTCAAGAGTGTAAAATCATAATTTTCCAAATTTAAGTTGCCCACCCTGACTCAGAGAAATGCAATTAGTTCAGTGTTAAAGGTAAGGAGTGGAATGTTAGATATTTTTGTTTAGATGTTTAAGTGATGCTGGTGGGTATTCACATGAGTGTGTTCACATAAGCAGGTGATCTCTGGTGGTACTGCCCTGAAACGAAGCAATGTGTATGAGAAGTACGGGGAGGACACCCCCTTGTGCGTTAGTCAGCACAAAGACTTCCCCATGACTGGTTGGATGAAGATGCTTACTTAGAGGGTGGGAAGAACAGTAAAGACCAGGTGCCTGAAGAAGAGCGCTCCAATCAACATAGAGGTGACTGAAGTCACATTTGAGATTATCCTGTCCTTTTTCCTCTATGTACTTTTTATTATGCCTACCTCGATCATAACCTAGTAACATGGTGTCAGTGCAGGCTAATTTGATTTAAGGATTTTTAGTGAGTAATAGTCAAAGGTGAAAATTATTAGAACTGAAACAAATATAGGCAAATACAGACATATAAGAAAGTAAATAAGAGTACAATTAACAAACAACTCCATGTGATGGGTGGAATAGTGATAACTTCATCAACGTCAGAAATGAATCTCTTCCTCCCTCACCAATACTGGGACTCCAGCAAAGCATTCTCACGGTGAGCACATACACGATGCACAGAACATAGCTCTAGAATTTGTTTTAAATATAACACACACCTCAGCCCTAAACTCGATTTGGCCTACAACTGGTAAGGTAAAATATGCCCTCCAGTGAAGAATAGTTGCCATCCTTCAATAAGCTAACGGAGGACGGCTAATGTAGCATCCTGGTATATAGGATTATTGTAAGGAGCTCCTTTTCCTAAAATCAAGGCATATAAAGGCAAACAAACTGGGGCTTAACTGCATGCTATTGAATTTTGCTTTTGTATCTCGTGGACTCAGGTCAGATGTAAGTGAATGGATAGCACTCTCACTATGATTAATCAATTTCAGTGATCACCACGGCCCATGTTGGGTCACAATCTTAGTTTTGAATTAATAGCAGTATGGCAATCTCCTGTTGCTTGTTATCTTTTACAAAGTTTCTTCAGAAGTGATAAGTGATCAAGCTGCTCCAAGTCTTTGCACATGGAGTTTCTTACCGGTAATTGCAAAGTTTTCATTTTTGTTCTACCAAGGTTTTCTGCATAAGCACGCCATGCCACGTTAGTATGACATATCTATGCACTTCTGCGGGTGCAATCATAAGGGATATTACTGTAGACATTCTAGAAGCAGATTTCTGTAACATTGGTTTATCCAAATCAATGGAATTACCCATTTGTGCTCTGGTTCTGCCAGTCCCTGGGTGTCCATGATTTTAAAGTTTCTCAAACTATTAACAAGCATTTGCAATGCAATGGGTCTCGCATTTGCTCGAGTTAACTCATAACTGGACTTTTCTTGCCACGTAAATTGAAAATGAAAACTAAAACAGTTGACATAAGCAAGCAGATACAAAGTGCCATTGCCGCAATGAGCACAAAGGAGAGACACAAAAAGAAAAAGAAGTTTGCCCGCAGTCAAACGTATCGGCAATTGTGCAATTATCCATGTAATAGGGGCAGTCTGCACAAAGGTAATAAAACCTCCCCAAGGAGGGACACACGTAAATTTACCAATGATGATAAAGGGTTTTTGAAAGGCAAGCCCACGAACTGTGAAAGTAATGGGCGTGCGGTGGGTGTGGTTAAAAGTCCACAATACTTACAGCAGGTCAAATCGCTTGCACGCTCAACCTAAAAAGGTAAATGAAGGGAATGGCAAATGGGAGGAGGGAGCAAATAGATGGATTCCAAGTAGATTTTTTTTGTATACAGTGACATCCAAAATATTGTTAAGTTTAACATTTTTTGTAGAATAAATGCTGAATTCAATCTATTCATATTGGAAACGAAAGAACTGATTATAGCTGTCATATACAAACCAGATGATGATTTGGCACAGAGCTCAAGTTATCACCCTAAATCCTTATCAATGGAGATAATAATGCTCACAAAAATTATGTACTTCTAGGTTGGAAACCTGATCAGCAGATAGCAATTATATTTTAATAAAGAGTGAACAGCACAGGACAATACAAATATCCAAACTCATTTACTCGACATTATTTCACCACAAAGTAGAATTATTAGCGTATACATGGCAAAGGTTTTTGATTATGTGATCTGGGAATACTTTTTTAGTGTCCTGAGAAATATGGGGGATCATCTTGGAACCAGGTTGAAATTCATCTACAGCGAGAGACTTAATAAATGAACAACTACCAAAAGAGTTTAACATAGAAAGAGGAACATTGTGATTCGGCCCTTTATAATGATATCAAAATAAACGTATGTTTTCACTAAACAAAGAATTAAGCTTTTGGGTAACCCAATATAATGAATTACTGGAAATGTCAGACTGGTTTGCACTCCAGTATTATTCTTCGTGATAGAGAGCACAAAACACCTTAATGGGAAGAACTGGAAAGGGATGTTACAGAGGAGAGAAATAAAGAGTTTTTAATTGAATCAACAAAGACACACATTTTAGGTATAATCCATAAACGTAACAATACCAAGGAGAACATTTAGAGCCTGATTCACAAAGGTAAACTTACACTTTTGTGGCAGTTTACGACTATTTTGCTACTCACAAAAGTACTTTACTAGCAGTATCTTTATGACTGAGGAGTCTCTGCACGTAAAAAGATACGACTGTCCTATCTTTTTATGTGCAGTGTCTCCGCAGTCGTAAAGATACTGCTAGTATAATACCTTCATGAATAGCAAGCAACTGTAAATGTACACAATAGAGGAAGTGTACCTTTCTAAATCAGGCCCTTAGGAAGGTTCGTATTGACAAAAACATTGACATAAATAACATTAGTTATGCTCTTGTTTGGAATAAAAGGCAAATAGCCATCCTGAGTGATGAAAGACTAAGGATAACATGAATAAAATGAAGTATACCAAGGCTGCAACATGTCACCCAATTGAGCAAAGTAATACAGTGCAAAGACCTAGTCAGAGATTTCAAACTGCCCAATTCACAGTACGGGAACTATCTCAAGTTGTGGAAGTCAATTGATATTTTTTGTCTGATATGGTAGTAAATCAAGAGTCCGAAAATCCAATTATTAGCAAAGTCTTTACAGATGTGTGAGGTGCATCTAGAATACCCAGTGTTCTAGAAATCTTTATTACACTGTTCCCAAACTGTGGGTTGCGACTCACTGATGGGCCACATGCTGATTTTTGGTGGTTCTTGATAGTCAAAGCAATAAATAAAGATGCCTTTGAATTCTGCATTTATTGTTTCACATTTTCAGAGGCAGAAGTCCAACGTCAGGCTATGTCCTCTGACAAATTGGTGCCCTTTTTTTAACATGGGGATTGGTGTTTACAAACTCCTCTCACTTTGCAGTCAGAGAAAGAAAAGTAAAGTCAATTATGTGACAATCTTCTTGGGTACACAGATTGCGAAAGGAATGGCTGTAGGATGTCATTTTTGTAACGCACAACACATTGTAAATACCTATAAATGAACTGTACACGTTCAGCAAGTTAGGAAAGCAAAAACAAATAACACACATTATTTTTGTAATTCTTTAGTGTGATGGAAACAAGCATCTTAACAGGATCAAAACAAAACAAGATACTTTAGTTGGTGATGCACACATGATAAAGATTCGCTGAAATTCGATTTCCACACATTATAGTTTATGTGCACTATCATTTTATCAGTAAAACTGCATGTTTGTCCAAAGTTAGTGGCCATTTCAATGGAAAATGTGCTGTCTGTAAATGACAGTGCGCACCTATACAATGCTTTCTATAATGGAATCTTACATTCTTACATTAAAGAATATCCTGCTTCAGGTCCACTAAAGCTAGGTGTGTCACAAAGGTTTGTTGTTCTAAAAAGTGGGTCTTGGTTCTAAAAATATTGGGAAGTATAGCTTTATACGATAAAACCTATTATAGACACGGGGCCGATTGGGAAGAAAAGCTAGATTTGGGAATTTTTTTACGTCTTTGTTGTCTCACACTAGAGGCACTCCTAAAGTCAGTCCGAACATCGGATATTGCTTTATTTGCCCAATGATTTAAGAAAATAATGGATGCCCAGTATCATACACAAATACAAATTGTGAATTGATAGCAGATGCTTGAAGAGTGGCTTTTTCTTTGCCTGTTTATCACACACCCATCTACAGCAGAGTTTTGGAAGTAAATTGTCTTGAGATTTCAACTGATCACAAGAGTCAGTTTGAGAAAAAGACACTATTAACACTACAAAGTAGCTTTCACATGAGACACATTCTTAAAAAACTGAAAGACACAGAAAATACATAAGAACGCTTTAGTCAAATGTGCAATCAAACAACTATGGAGTAGACATCAAATAGGCTAAGGGAGAAACACGATCACTTCAAAACTATTTGGGCAAATTTTCTTGACTTATTTCAGACTTAACTGTCTAAATAGACCGGATGCCTAGTTTTCTTTATATCTCAGATTTTAGATATTGGCTAGAGAAGTCTTTTGAAGGGAGTGACCATGCAGTGTTGTTTACTTCCCCAGTAGCAGTGCAGTCACACTCTTAATGGGTGCTGCTGTGAATAGTCACCCCCACTCGACTGCCTGCCAGATTCACATGATGAGGGCATATGGTAGCACTGAGGCTTTAGCAGAGAATAGGGAGGGAGAGCTGGTGATTTTTGGCCTACTGTGATCTGCCTTTGAACTGGGGCCCTGGAACCACCTAAGTGGTATCAGGCTCAGAAGGTACACCAGGGTCTGTTTGTTGAAGGAGTCTGCAGATGCTCAACAATACATGGCAGCTCCTTGCTCAGATCCGTGGAAAAGACACATCCTATTGGATTTTAGGCTCTCTTGACATATCAGGGACTTTGAGACAGCTGGATCCCATAACAGTAGACTTTGATTTATGTGACTATTTACCCCTCCCTGAATGATCAAGCTCAGTGGAGGGTTCACTTGAGGGATTGCTGTATGTGCTCTGCAAAAAAGACAACAATCTAAAGAAAAGCAAAGATGAATTTCTCAAACCATGTACTGATTCTCAATGAAAAGGGCACAAAACGGAGAAAGAAGTCCCAACCGATAACTTTCACTTTAAGAAAGAGAAGGAATATGCTACACTCAATTACTGCCCTAAATATTATCTTGGGCCATAGGACCACTGTGGTCCAAACAGTACCATGATGATGATGGTGGAGAAGTTATAGAGAATGGCAGGTTGGGTCTGGAAGGCACAACAAACAACAGAGAACTTAATGGGTCAGCTGTAGCTACACGAAGGTCATGGCAGTGAAACTAGGGGTGTGCTGAGAGATCTCCAAGATGTTAAGGACTGCTTACATTTGAAATGTGCTCATTCATTTTGTCCTAACTGATTCCACGTCACTAAGGTGTAAACACTAAATCAATATTTCCCAGACTGTGAGTCGCAACCCACTGGTGGGTCACAAGCCAATTATTGGTAGATGGTGAAAGTCCAAGCAATAAATAAAGATGCCTTTAAATTCTGTATTTATCTTGTCACATTTGCTGTGCTTCAAAGACTGAGGTCAAATGTCAGGCTATGTCTTCTGGCAAATTGCTGCTTATTTTTTTTAACATGGGGATTGGTGTTTACAAACCCAGAATGACATCTTGCCACAAAGTGTATCTCCAGTCACTAGCTTATTACTGCCATGTATATCAGCAAACTCCTCTATATTATTTTCTTATGTATACTGTCCACCCACTCATACAGGGGGACATTGCTACTGTGACTGTCTAAAGTTTCCCAAGAGCAAGTACGCTCAAGTCTGACGGCTGGCTTTGTGGCAAGAGGTCATTCTGGATAGGAATTCTGGCTGTGATCTAGTAACTTATCTGTGTGACTGACTAATGAGACAGCCCTGATGAAGTCATAGGGAAACCCTCAGATGATGAAACACGTGTTGGCTGAAAAGGATGCTAAAAGAAGAGGCCAAATTGGCCAGGAATAAACTATCAACAAGAAAAACATTACTGTCTACAAACTATACATTGTATGACTTTGTATATGGTTCAGCGAGTGTCTTAAACCTTATATGATGCCTTTGCTTTTAACCTGACACTAAAATACAATTGTTCTGTTACCTTTAAGGTTCTCCAAGTTCCACAGCAATGAACGTGGGATCTAAATAAGTAACATAGCTTCTTAACTATGCAGGACACTGTTTGCATAGAACTGATACAGTGTGCAGCAAAAATCCACATTTTATCCTTAATTACTATGTAACAGGAGACTATATTTTGTGATTTCTAAAACACCATTACAAATTCAATTCTCCATCAAAAAAGTCCTTCAAGAAAGGCCTGATATGAACTCTTGCATCATCCCTTTTGCCTCCAACTTCCATAGAATGGTTTGCACATCAAATAAAAGGGCCTAGTCACTGGTTTCCCAGGTACCAACCTAAATTCCCTGACAGCAACCTCAATTTTCTGCCTGCCTCATCAACAGCCAAAAACATGTCATTTTGAAAGTCTGGTGCCTCATCTGCAAAACTATCTTTAAAAAGCCTGAATATCTAGCCTCCAAATGTGCCATCCTGGGGGGCAGCCAAGCATACAGAAGGCAAACCCTTCACAAATTTAAATTAAATAATTCACTATAAAGAAAGACTTGACAAGCAAGCCATCTCTGTGTATGTACCCAAGCTTTAGAAAATGTTTCTTCTCACTCTCAGACAAGTGACTCCCTTCTAATGTACATCTGAATTTTGACCTCTCACACAACTGCTGCCATGCAAACTGTGCCACAGTCATTTACTTTTTGCTACTTGTTCATAGTTGTCTGCTCTATTTATCTTCTACCATTTTATAGATATTTTATTTGTCTCTTAGTGCTAGGCCTACAATTGTCTTTGCAACACCCAGCTGTGTTGCACATCCGGACTAGGTTCACGCTCTATAAAAAAGCAACATAAAATATACTTAAATGATAGGAATGCACCTAAAGTGTTTTTTAAAGTTCAAGGAGGGCATTTTGAGATTGTGGGATTCGGTCACAAGCCAGACTCTCCCAAGGACACAGAAATTACTAAAGTCTCCAGCTCTGGCCTAACTATTATGCAGTGAATAAGGAAACTACTGTATTAATCTATCTTCTTAATGGATAAACACATTTTGCAAGTGAGTATTTAAATGAAAGGACTGTGGTGCATTTACCTGCCAAGAAGTTTTCTGTATCAAAAAGTTTGCAAGCCTGATCCCTTTCGAGTTTATTAGGCTGATCACTGTAGACAGATAATGGTCCCTCCCAATAAATACGGCTCTGGCAAAGTCTTTTGGCATACAGCCCATCCGGTGCCATCCAGAGAAGCACTCCACGTTCCAAGTGACTCAGTAATTTTTCAATGCTTTTTCGCAAGCTGTTATCCTCTGGATATGGAAAGTTCACTTGGTCCATGCGACCAATCTCATAACTTTGGCCATGCTCAATCCTGCAGCCTTCGGGACTTGAGGTTGTCACCTCTTCAACGAGCGTTGCCTGGTAATACAAGCAAACGTGTAGTCGACAATCTGTTAAAAAAATAAGATTATAAACCCATTTAACCAATGCAGACATTTTGATGTGTGCAGCAGGTAGTCAAACAGCAAGCTGGAATGGGATAGCATAATATCAATGTTTCTAAACTTGGACAATTTTTTCAACAGTTAAGCCCCGAGTGAAACACAACTACTTATAGAATTAGTGTTGTGAATCAGGCCTGGAAATTTATGAGTGATTCATTCCTAAGAAAAAAGTATGACAAAACTGCTTACAGAAGAATGTCGGTGAAGTGCCCCCTTTCTTTCAAACAGAAAGACAGTCAATTGGTGTTTATAAGCTTCAATTTTTCACATTTTTGTGTGTTATTTTTTTAATGCTGTCTATTAGTCATTAACAAGGACATCATGCACCAACAGGACATTCTAAGGCACCATCACCTCATTCCTAGTTTGCTCTCCCAATCAGCCAATGGGCTGAGATGCCTGCTCTCATCTTGCTCCAAACTCTTTCGGTCGAACCACAGGAACACCACAGAGTGTTTGGCCAGATGGTCAAGAAAAGAAGAAGAGGAAAGAAAAAGGCACCAGGGCATCCGGAAGGCATGAATACTGCCACCTCCCTACTGACTACATGTGTGACATGTTTACCATGACCACCTTCACCTTCTACCTAGTCCCCAGGGGAGTTTCCCCTCCCTAAGCCCAACTAGACTTGCAGAACAATAGGCCACTCCTCCTATGACCATGACATGTCGCCAGGAGCATCCCCGTTCCCCAACTCTGCAGCCCCGCTGCAAAAAAATTAGCCCCTTCTCAGCTTTCAGAAAGGTCTCAAGAAAGAAAAGAAAAGAAGTAATTATTGATCCTCTTCTCTCCACATGTTTCACTCTGATATATTCCACACAGTGACTAGTCATTTGGCCACTAAATATAGCTGGGAGAATAACAAAAACAGCTGGGTGCTTGGAGTAATTAGAACTTGGTGCTCTCTCCATACTATCTAGTAATATGTCCCATTAAGTCTTTAACTCAGTTAACCAAGGTGCAATCACTAGCAACCTCTACCCAGATTCAAGGATACCAAATACAATAAGATTTCAATTATTGGAACTAATCACTGGGTGCATATATCAAATGACCAGTCAGTTAGAGAGAATACTAGACCACAACAACTGGGTCAAGGAGGGTGGAGTGGAACAAATTAGGTTAAAAGCATCTGAGTAACATGCTATGCATATTGTTGTTTAGTCTTTAAGTGATTCATCACCATAGCCCAGATTGGTTTCCCCCGGGTTCTCCATTACCCACCACTAAGACAGCCAACACAAAAGCACTTGACACTCCCTCATCATGTACAATTCCTCATGAGGATCTAACTTCATGAAGGTGTCATCTCTGTCTATTTTCCTGCGGTCCTTCCTACAATTTCACTCGCCCCATTTGGGCCAATTTTTTGCAATCTGATTCGCTAATGCGGATCACTTTTAATTTGGTACCCGAGCCTATTTTCTGTCCCAGTCCTGATGTTTTACCATCAAACGCAGAGCGAAATGTACTTACCAGACAGTGCTATGGCCTCACCAGACCTTATGCTTGGCTCTACTGGGAGTCCAGGACTCTGTGCCTCAGAGGGTGCACAAGCATAAAAGGATCCAGTCACCTGGTAACCTGAATTTACAAACAAAAGTCAAACACAATCTGTCTACATACTAGTGGTTCATACAGGCATTTTCTATGAAGAGCAAGCTTCTAAACTCCAATATCTGAAACAAGCTGGCAAACTACATTGCCATTTCTATACACTGCCTCCCTAGAAACACGGTCCCATAATCAATTTCTTCAGTGGAGTTATCCTGTGTTTATACTTTAGAAGCCATTAACATCCAAGGCAGCATGATTACCAAACGTTATGATCAAGGTATTGTTTGAATTTCGATTTCCAGTGAATACAACTGCTCGTACCCAAATTGTGGTCCATTCTGTGCAAATGTTTTCACAATTTAAATGTTCACACAGAAGGTAGCCAACTAATGTTTGAGAGGTGCGGAGGTTCCTATTCTTTAAGAGACAGCTTTCTTAGCGTAAACTCATGCATAGCATCTGTATTCAAAAGACTTGTGACCCAGTACATATGCTACAAAGGTGGAGTTTTATTGTGAATACTTTTTCAAAGAGTTAGAAGTGCAGGATTTTGCAAAATAGCTCAGATACATTCAAGCAACGTGGTCAAAATGGTCTTACCTGGATCACAAGCTGATCCCTGCCAGTGATGCGCACGTGCAGGATATGGGACACCAGCACACTGGTAAGGTAGGTCAGGGTGGGGCTGCTCTGGAACATAGTCTCGCCATGAACGCTCATGTGGCAGCATATAGTTCGATACCTGTTAAAAATGTAGGGAGAGTTATATAGATAATTTCTGATGTGGAACAAAATGGTAATTCATTTACTTTGAGGGCTTCTTTTTCTCTGTTCTGTTGTTTTCATGATTCCCACCATCTTTAACCTTCACACCTTCCCCTCCCCCTTGCACTTCATACTGTTCCTTCTTCCTGGTGCATTCTATCCCGACTTCCCCTCTTTTTTCTTTTGCGGCGCTTCTGGTACAATTTCTTCCTCGCTTTTGCCTAGGGAATTGTTCAATATCAGAAATACTGTTTCACGGTTTTTAAGTAAATACGTCATCTTTTTCATGAACAAAGATTGGACATTTTAAGTTTATGGGCCAGATATACAAAAGCATTTTGCAGTCAGAGATCCCGCGATTCACAAAATCATAGGGTTTGTGACCGCAAAATGTGATTTTTAAATGTACAAACACCTCTTAAAATACAGAAAATCCGTATTGAATCACAGAAGGTGTGATTCATTCTGAATCACAATTAGAAGAAGGTGTGAAAGTGGTGTACCCTTCTAACTAAGATACGCTATAAGACTTATCAATTGTTTGTGATCACAATTGTGGTTGCAAACCACTGAATAGTTACTGCCACCTCAAATGAGTGTTAAGTCATTCCCAAAGAAGAGGATATCCCTGTTGGAGAGTTTCCTCTTCGGGAATTGTGTTGGGTGGTTCCTGGAGGTGTAGGCAGTGGTCCTGGTGGCCGCTGGCCACTCCCATGATGTCTTCCCAAACAGGAAATATCATTTTTTACAGCAGCACAAGTTCCTTTAAGGTATACAGGCTTCTTAACAAAATGTTTTGCATTTGGGAATTCGAATACCGGGATGGTGGCTCTACTGTCTCTTGCAGGCCAACATCCCTGAGTTTTTAGCCAATCTATTTTACGTCATTTGGTGGGCCCTGCTGCGAGCCCCTTTCACTGGATACTTCCAGACCTACCTACAAGCACTTAGAGCACTTTGCAATATTACAGAGGTCGAAAAACGTTTGTACACAATTTGGACCCACTATTTGTGATCAGGCAGTCAATCAGGCCCTATGTTTTTTTTCAACAACGTAATCTTTGTAAAAGGTTAATTGTTATATAATGGCTACCACTTTAAACAGATAATTAATGTATAGGAATGTGCATCTATTATATTAAACATGTTTGCAGTTTCTATATTCTGATTTCTCAAGCATCACGGTGCCATTACAGATTTCCTCCAAGGACTTTTTGTGTGTATACTTTAGTACCTCATATTTGTTGTCCAAGGCCCCCACCGCGCTTTTCATTCAATTTGTTTGGCCACATGAATACTTAGGGTATTGTAGTGGTTGAACTGATTTTATTTTATGGCATTACCATGTTTAATTTTAATGTTTGTATCTATTGTTAGCATAGTGCTTTGCTGTGTGCGCGCTTTGAAACCTGATGTATCTGGCATTTTACATATTACAAATAAACTGAACTGAACACGCAACACCACTTAATCACTGGTTCAGGAACAATGTTCTGGCAATTTGCTCACAGATAGTGGAATAACAGTGGACACAGCTCTCAATGGTGGATGCCATCAGAGTCGGTTGATAATATGAAACAATTGATAGATGAGGAGCACCAGCGTTTCTACAGTGAATATATCATTAGATTGTTCTTAGACTTAGATATTGCTCCTTGTAACTACAATGTATTAGGAGTGATTTACCAATCAGAAGAGGATCTGAAAAGGGCGATGTGTCTATTTTTTATGCAGATTTAAATCTTGTCTGCTGTTATATGGACCATATTTCCATCATTGTTAAATACTCTGCAATGAGATTCTTTACACAGAATCAATAGTAACTTGGGTAAGCTCTGTGGGATGTTTACACCACAGTTTGCATAAACGATGCCTGTGGCATTGTCTATCACACATAGAGACCCACTAAGACCACTACCCTCACTCCTTACATTAACGCCCCTGCCTGCAAGCAATGTTAATTCGCCTCGATCCCACACAACTCCTAAATTGTAAACAGGGCCACTGGAATTATGCAAGTGTGCAGCTATGGCAATTTCCGCATAATTACAGATTGCCGCATTTCTCACATACTTCATCATCTGCCATATAATCTGCACATTGTGGCAAAAAAGAAAATTTGCTTTGTAGCTCAAACGATTCAAAGGTTACTAAAAATGCAGCAACACATGTTTTCATGTGGTGGAGGGCCCTTTGCAAAGCTGAACTGGCCTCCCTTCTGTTGCTTATTGCTATATTTGAGTGTTGAACTGGTACTAATGAGGTGCAATCGATACCCAACCATTGTACTAAATTTAAAATGACAAAATAATGGAAGTAATTAAATTACAAAATGTGTTGCATTATGCTACATAATTTACTCAACCTAGCCACATAAATATGCCCTCTCCTGCCGCATAATTCCAGGGGCCCTGGCTGTAAATTGGCTAGGAGGGAGTAGACCAGTTATACCTATGGGAGTTACCTTCTTCTTTGGGCTCTGGTAAAAAGAACTCCCTGCCTGAAAGGTGTGAAACTATCTCATCAGTTGAAATTAATAGTTAATGTTTGCTGTGGTTACACCTGAAAGCTGTAGGGTGGTCTCCCCCCCCAACTTTTTGCCTACCTCCTCCACTTTTCAGACCTCATTTTGGCTGGCTTTAGGTCAATGTGCGCTTTACCAAGTTTAACCAGTCCTAAACCTCTCACCTGAATATGGTAATTCTGGTTTATCCCCAGTTAGAAATGTAATTTACTCATCGGTCCCTAGTACAGTGGTACAGTGTGTGTGTGTGTGTGTGTGTGTGTGTGTCATCATGAGGTCCCTAGTAAAGAGGTACTATGTGTGTGTGTGTGTGTGTAAATGCTACTAGTGGCCCACAGCAATGATTGTGCCACCCACTCAAGTAGCCCTTGAACCATGTCTCAGGTGTGCCATTAGAGAGTCTGTGTGTGCAGTTTACATTCCATGTCAACCAGGCAAATAACCCTTTTGCTGGCCCAAACCTTCCCTTTTCATAAATATAAGTCACCCCTAAGGTGGGCACTAAACAACCCAGAGGGCAGGGTTCAATGTATTTACAAGGCAGGACATGTACCTTTTAAGCTTTACATGCCTTGGTAGTGAAAAACTCTCAAAGATGTTTTTCAATACTTCAAGGCCTATCTCTCCTATAGGATAACATTGGAATGATCTTATTACATCTTATAAGTGCAATTCACAATCTGGAAGAGATAAACCTTTCAAGTTTGGTGTCTTAAGACCACAATTTAAAATCACAGCTTATGGTGAAGTCAGATTTTAAATTGTAACTCTGAAAATGCCACTTTTAGAAATTTGGCATTTTCTTAAGTTAGCCATTTGGTGCCTGCTGCCTACCTCTGATCACCTGTCTGGGGTGGATGACAGCTGGCCTTTGTGTATTCACCCTAGACAGCCACACACAATGGGAGCTTAGGTGTGACTTGATTGGCCTTCCTGGCAGGATGGGAGGGAGGAGCACACCTGAATACGCTGTGTCCTGTCCCCACACAAAGGGCTGAATAACCCCTTACAGTGAGTCTGGAGGCAGGGCAGGAATAGCAGGGCCTCTATGCACTTCAAAGACCTGTTTTTGAAGTGTCCCCCACTTCAAAGGTCCAACTGGCTATAAGTACTGGATTTCTGACACCACCACTTCAGTACACTTCTGGACCTGTGACTACCCCGCCAGGAAGAAGGACTGCTGTGCTGCTGAAGGACTGCCACTCTACTGGACTCCTGCCTCGCTGTGCTGCCCTGCTGCTTCCTTACCTGGGTGAGAAGGGCTGGGCTTGCATCACTTCAAACCCAGACTGACTCTGAGGGCTGCCTGGCTGGCCTCCTGGTCTGAAGTCTCAGGGACACAAGAGACTGCCAACCGCCCTACCCCTGCAACCTTGACTCTCTGAGTCTGCCCTGCCACCCCAGTCCTGGAACCTGGGAAGTAAGCCTAAGTTGTTTGCTCCAGCAATCCTCTGCTGCGGGAGCAGAATCAACACTGCTGTTGCAAGGAACAGAACCGACGTACCACAGCTACTGCATGTGTCGTAAGCGGCAAACCCAGACTTGCATCACCGCTGCACCCTGCATCGTAGGACAGCCTTTGAAATTACCAGTGTACAACCCTTTCCGGGGCACATGCTTCTCACATTCCTCGCCGATGGCAGCTTTGACAGCCATGCCAACCCACTGCATCGCCGCTACTGTGTCAATCTGAACCAATGCATCGTCTCACCTGCGTGCCGCATCCTCGACACTTGTCTTCACATTACAAGCACAGTCAACAGGATCCTCAACATTGCTGCATCAGGACCTTGCATTGTAGTCTCTCTGCATCTTGGAACCAACACATCTCCTCAGGTGTGGAATGCATTTCTGCTTTGGACCCCGGCAATGCTGCACAACCAGGATTTAAGGTACTTTGGTCCAGCAGGCCTAACTGGGTCCCTGAACCGGGCCACGCTCAACCGCTGTCAGTCTGAATTTTCTACTTTGCCTCGTTCTGGTGCAACCACATATCCCTGGATGGTGCTTCTTGCTTTTAAGCTCTTGTTTACAGTTTATTCTTTAAAATTCATAACTCAAGTTCTAATTACTGGATTTTTGTCATTTTGGGCTTGTTTTATTTATTAGATTCAGACCTATTTTTCTAACCTGGTGTGGAATCGTTTTGTGTGGTGTTTTCACTGTTTTTCTGTTTGAAGTGTTCCACAAATACACTATACATTGCCTCTAAGTAAAGCCTTACTGCTCTGTACCACGCTGCTAGAGGGTGACCACAGGTTAGTTTGGGGTTTGCTTGTTCCTTACCCTGACTAGGATTGTGGTTGCTGCTTGACCAGGGCTCGCACGCCAATCAACTAACAACACAATTCCTAATAGCCATTTATTAAATAATTACTAAAACAAACGGGCCCACTACATGCTTGCACAAGTGCTCCTCCTTTGAAAACCAATGTGGTAACACTGCTTCCAATCAAGGATAAGAAAGCACTAGCACAGCAATGGACCTCACCTCAGAGATCTCCTCACTCTGCCAAGGTTTTCTCTGCATGCTCTACAGCATCAAAGCAGATGCTGTATAGCATTAAGGAATTAACAAAAAAAAAAAAAAAATAAGCACAATGACGCAGCCATGGGCCGTGTCACTTTGTAGGCATGTGCATACTTTAAACACCCATGATGCACCTACAAAATGATGCAGCCCAAAAGCTGTGTCACTGTCTTTTAAGTTTTTCAATGTTAATGGGGCCAGGGTAATGGGTTGGGAAGCAAATAAGCACATGGAGGAGAGACAGCAACATGGAGTGGGGGGGGGGAGGTTTACATGAATGAGCCGATAGCACCATGGAGGAAAGCAGGGGGCACAGAAGCATGCGGACGAGCAAGAGCAACAGAAGTGCACAGGTGAAAGAAAGCAACATGAGCTATAGTGGTGGATAGAATCCCAATGGTGAGAGAAAGTGACAGGAAGGTAAAGAAGCTCCAGAGTGAGAGAGGACAGCATGAGAGCAAGCAGGGGATATAAGCATGCAGGTGAGAGCGTCACAAAACACGGGGGAAAAAAGGACATGAGGGAGACAATGAAAAACACATGCTCTCCAACGGATTGCTCAAACAAAACAAAAAGTAGTTCCCGAAACAAGAGCAGTGGAAGAACACAAGTACTTTGGTCATGCTCCAGGGGAGGGGCAAACACAAGAAGAAGAAGCAAAGCTCACTAAGCTAATGACTAAGAAGCAAGCAAGAGTGACAATACAGCCAACCAATAGTAAGCAATGGGCAGGCAGGCTCTAAGCCCACCGTATTGCAATGTTTTAAGCGAAACCTTAGAATTCACAGCAGAAATACCTTGAGCACAGTACATGTGCTTTTACATACACACAGCCGCTCACATTTACATTAAACTCTACCGGGTGAAACAATACAAAATCATATAGGCTTCATAAAGGCAATATATTGATTTTCTAACATAGTTCACCACAAATATGTGTTTGGTAATGAAAATAGCTGGATGCCAGCAATGTGTGTGTGGCACGCAAGTTCCTCGCTTAATAAGAATGGGCTTGGCACTTGTATAAAAGACCTGTAACATTCACTGAAGTCCTGTAGAGGGCGTACCTTGGAGAGACTCTGTATACCAAGGGCTTTTATCATGGGGGTGATAACCCGAATTAAGAATTGCAGGGGGCGGTGCGAAAGCTTTGGTTAATTCTACTGCACTACGCTACACGTACCCGGCTTGTTTTCGCGCTAGGACCTTCCAGAATGAATATACCAGGGCAGAGTTTGACCAGAGAAGTGGGGGAGATGACACTGCTGCATATTCACTTGATGAGACGAAACACCTTCCTCTTTAACAGTGCATCACCTCAAAGCAGCTCTAGCCACAGAACAGGAAACAGCAATGCACGCGCAGCGCCTCATCTAAGCGATGCAGAGTATAGAAAAGCGCGGGAGCTCACCGGGGGCTGCAGAGAAGTGAAAGGAGATGACGGCAACGTGTACGGATGGTTCATGATTAAATGCGGATCGTCCATGCTGGGTTGTTTTCCTCCTATTAAAAAAGAAGTCAAACATCAGGAGATAACAGCAAAAACAAATTCGGTTTATAAAGCAATTAACTCACAAGTGCTGCAAAAATCAATTGTTGCTCCACTTAACAAGGCTACCTTTGCGTTTCTCCCTTCTGTTGTGGATAGAATAAGAACAACTAAGTAACGACCTAACACTTAGGCCCATATTTATACTTTTTTTACGCAAAAGCGGCGCAAACTTACAAAATACAATTATATTTTGTTAGTTTGCGCTGCATTTACGTCAAAAAAATACGCAAATGCGGCGCTAAAAAAGTGTGAATATGAGCCTTAATATTCCAACACCACTAGCCTATTCCTGTATAAGTTATCAGAGTTATTAACGCATTCTAATTTATAAATCTCTAAAACATGACTGGCTCAGAGGGTTCTGCGTCGGATTAAAAAATGTAAACCAAATACGGCTCATTAAACCAAAGAGGAGTTTTGACTGCTACAATTTTGTGAACGATTTGTTTGAGAAATGTTTTCAATCCTTTCACAGACAAGCAAGTAGGGCACGTTCAGGAGTTCATCTTGTCCGTTTTACTGTTGCTTCCTTGACCACGAGTAACACTGTCTGCTGTGACTGCGGTAGAACACGTTATTTTTTTGTTAAATTTCTCTTTTTTGATAACCACAAAGCCTGAAGGAAGTAATTCTGCACAAACAACGCCCTGCGTCGTATCGAACGACCACAATGACAGCAGGATGTATATAACACACTTCAATTGAATAGTAAAAGTAACCCAAAAGATGAATTGAATGCTAAGAGGACAGCCAGATGGCAGGAAACCACGAGCTGAGAAGTAGTGGCACTGCAGTTAACAAGAGGTAAAGGTGAGAGAAAGTCAGATAAAGCACCAGTGGAAACAGGAAAGGCCTAGGAGAGGCACACAAGAAGGCAATCAAAAACTTAAGGACTACTAGAAACAAGCGGGTTCAAGACTTTCACCTTGTTAGTGGCAACAGTAGTACAATATATGTGGCGGCTCGGATTACTGAGAATGTCTGCCAATAGAATATGGGCTGCTGAATCCTTGCCCTCCAAACTAAGATGTGTCCCTGCCTGCCCTTCATTCAACTGAAACTGCACTCACTTGTGTTGTTAACTTTATCTCCTCAGTACATGCTCACGTCAGCCATCCTCTTATTTCTTGCTCTGTCTGCAGCATCTGACTCTGTAGATCATCCTACTCTACTACCATCCTTCAACACTGTGGCATCAATGGATCTGCCTTAGAATGCCACTCATCATCCCTCAAATTGCTTTTCCCTGTTCAATGGGCCTCCCAGCTACACCATCCCTTCTCATTATTAACTGGTGTCTCCCAAGGCTCTGTCGTAGGCCCACTCTTCTTTTCTTTCTACACCAGCTCCCTTGGTGATAACATCTCTTCTTTTAAGTTTAACCTCCCATCCTTACGCAGATGATACACACACTTTCTTCCATTTTCCTGCTTTCTCTCCCCTCCTTGAACCATGTACCTCTGGCTGCCTCTCTGCCATTCCTACCTAGGTGGCTCTACAGTCTCGCGTTCTGAACTCTTCCAAAACTGTAGTCCTCTTTTTCCCCAACTTTCTCTCGATTAAACATCTCAGAGCTTTATTCAGCCTATACATTTTATGGGCTCATTTACCACTACTACTGACGCTGCAGCATGACATAAAGCATTAAACATAATACAAATACACTCTTGTCTCCTATTCCGCGCAGCCACAGAATTAATCAATTTACTAGTACTTAGAATTTAGGATTACTGCAACAGCTTGCTTCTGGGTCTTCCTGAATACTCCTCCCACAAATTGGACAAGGTTCTTAACTGTATTATGAGAACCGTATTTAACCTTCGCAGGCACACCCCCACCACATCTTTTCACTACCCAGTGAACCACGCTCTGCAAAAAAAAAAATATATATATATATATATATATATATATATACGTATATATATATATATATATATAAGAGGGTCCTTCACAAACTGCTGACAGTAATATTCTAAGTGGTCCACAAAATCTATTCTTCTTACCTGGCAGGCATGGACTCACTATATCCCTACCAAAAACTTGCAATCTACCAGCCAGAACATTTTGATTTTGGTCTCACCTAAACCAACCTATAGAGCGACCACATTCTAACTTTTTACCTTGCAAGTTACCTCCACTGACCTCACTGCCATTCGAGATACTGGCTCAAACATACCGCTAGTTGTGCTCATGCATATATTAAATAAAGATGGCGCCTACATCCAGCCCTTCAACTGATGACAAGTTCAGAGAGCACAGCTGAAGCACTGGTAACAGAAAAAAAATGGCAACCTCCTTTTTAGAAAACCGAAATGCAAACACTAATGTTTTGGAAGTTTTTTATGCCACAATTTCTAAATGTTTTCGAAAAAGTGAAGGTGTTCTAAATTGAATTTATGAGTAAAATAAAATTCTGCTTATCACAAATGTTGTGATAACGTATCAGAATTGAGAAAACCGTTTACTGTTGTGGGTTACGCAACATTAGCCACATGAAAGACAAAAGCAGATGGATTAAAAAACCTAAAGGTTGCCCCCAATCGATTTCCCAAAAAGTAATCCTGTGTCAGATTATCAGCAAAGTTATCAAAAATAGGGATGATGCAAATTAAGTTAAAGGCGAATGGGGAGATGGTTAAGTGAGGTGACAGGCAGATTTGCAAATTTAGCAAAACAAAATGTTGTAATCTCACTAGAAACCTCTGCTTTACGTTCCACCGAAGGAGAGCATCAGTCTGCTGTGATAAAGAGTTGAGACAATGTAACACAACAGGGAAAGGAAGTGGCCAGACAGACAGACATTAAGGTGGTATGAAAAAAAGAATCTCTTTTATAAGACTCCTTGGAGACTTCACCATATCAATGCGTAGGGAACACATATCAGAAATGACCAGGGAAATGAGGAACGTTTCCTAGGACAGAAAAGAAGGCGGTTCAAGTGAGGGTTTGAAAGGCTCCTATTACTCTCATCTAGGGAATATTATTTATTTGTTTTCTTATTTGGTTTGGGGTGTATACAAGGAGCGGATAACTGTATTGAGAAAGGACCAACAGAAAACGTGCATTACAATGAAGGCAGGAGGGATAAGATGAGGCTTAATGTTTTCAAACTGGAGGATAGCATCTCCTTCAAAGAGTGGACCTAGAGGCTTGGAAATCCTTCAGTTCAGAGTGGTGTCACTGTGTTTAGTCTCAGTGGTGTAGCAAGAGATTTCTAATATGTACACCGGAACCACATATTCTGTCCTTGCACCCTCTGTCTGTTTGGCACCCTATTTACCCTTTTGCCACCATGCCCTCTACCCATTAGATACCTCTAGTCCTGTTTGACAACACCTTGTTCTCAGTCATGGGTTGTATTTGGCATATCTTGGACTCACAGGACCACAATTTTGTGGCGCTCGTTCCAGAGGCTCACACTGCAGACCTTCTTCACTGTGGAAATGAAATAGTTGCAGCCAAAGACTGAAAAAGTACCCTTTCATACAACATTTTATTCTAAAGAAAACTGTACTACACTACCACCTGGCAAACTCACATTGTGACAAAAAAGATGCATCTTAGGTTCCTTATAGAGTTTGCAGAAGTGACAGAAGTGAGTATTTCTGGAGTGGGGTAGCATTCCAGAGGCTTGGGACACTGACAGAAAAGACTTATGTTGGTTTTTTTTCTTTATGACGTCACTGGATTTCACACCTGCAACAATCTATTCTCAGCGCGTGGATACAGTGAGCTTATAGGTATACTTTATATAGAAGTTTGTCATTGATGCAATGTAGATAATGCAATATTACTGAAGAGGATGCAAGCCGGCAAGGAAACCCAATGAAGCAGGGATCGTGTGGTAATAAAGTTGCTAATTTTTACAAGATGTTTGGCTACCTGTAGTATTTATTTAAGGGACGTCACGTAGGCTTGTAAAGGGAGTCATACTTCGTCCTGGTAGGATAAACCAAGGGCTTAGAAGGTGGCCTGCAAGTTGTTTACTGTAAGGTACAGCCTTAGTGCAGGGACGGGAAAGTCAGAAGCAAGCAATCTCCTTTTTGGTTTAATTGGCATTGAATTTGAGGTAACTCTTTATGTAGAACACCATGGCATTTGATACAGGACGTAGCATGACGAGAAAAGGATTTGGTTTGTGCCAGACAGCCCTAAGTCTAAATGCTGGCAGTGGTTTCTTGTTTAGGGCCAAAACAAACGTTTTTGTTGAGCTGAATTGTAGATATGTCCATGTCATCCATGTTTACATGAGGGATATGGGGGTTCGGATTCTGTGGGTGAGTGGCGGCTGATGTTTTTAGGAGTGTCTACAGCATGCATGAGTTTTATTTCCATACTTAAAATCATAGAGGATATGAGACAGAGTGTTACACTTTTGGGGAGTAAATTGTCCTCTTCCTGTTTGAAGTCAGTCAAATCAACATTATCTTTCCAAGAAAATAAAAGGAACATTAATAGGCTTATCTTTCATTTATCTTAACACTTAAAATCTATCTGGATACTTTGAGTCACATCACATTTCATTTGCCAAGAGGGTTCCGCCAGTGTCCACTAAACTAAGGACCATATTCAGAGCATGGCCACGTCGGCATCCACTCATGCATCTTAATCGCTTCCTGTGACTGCTTCTGGACAAGTTCACTGGAAGTGACATCTGCAAGGACTTGGTAGAAGCAGTCTCCTTTGCCTGGCCACCCTCTTTATTCCACATGCCTCATTGCAGTGCTCAAGGGCATGATCCTCTGGAGGCTTTTCTGTGTGCTAAGTGCCAAAGCCTTAGGTTCCTCACCCCTGATTTTAGCTTCAAATCATTCTACAGGGCTGAGGCTTCTTTTGCTCCTCTGCAATCAGCTCCCAGGCTCTAACTCAATCTTCTGCTGCATTTTCAAACCCACAATGTTATGTTACTAGCATTTAAACAGCGCACGTACACCAATTAGTTTCTTGGCACTTCAGTATCAGAAAAATTACACGATGTTCACAGTTTAATCATGTTTAAAAAAGGAGCTACCTATGGCAACCTTTCCAGTACAACCCATTATCTTGGGCTGATGAGGAAGTCTTTCAAACAAAATCCATTGAGCGACATGTACGCGTCAACTGTGGCCATTCTTCTTGATGGACGCACATCAAGCTGTCCATTCCAGGGTTTGTGTTTGAACTGAAACAGGATAGCAAATTAAATTCCCTATCTATCTGTAACAACTTTGGCTTACATGGGTGATTCAAGTTGTTTGATGAATTCACCCTCTATGCTGGTACAGTGTCTGATGGCAACTCTTGGGAATCAAAAGTGTGAGATGCTGTACCAGATTATCACCAGGTAAAAAAAGAATTTCTGAAGTGGAGATTTGTGGGCTATGAAACTATCTTTATTTTTTCAGGTTTGAAAAAAATTTAAAAACTGAAATATTTACATCGGCATCAAACAACAGAAAAGTGATCTGCTGCGGTGATTATCACTCAGTGACCTACCTTTTTTTGAGCCCTCTGGTATTATTCTGTACACCTTGTACGGATCGGAGATATCGAGTTGGCTCCTCTCCACCAGTTCTTCAAAATCGTTGCTCTTGTTCAAAGCACAGCGCAGCCTGGTTTTCCATGTTGGGGGGTCTGGTTTATCAATGCCTTCTCTGTATTTTCCTTTGAAGAGAGCCCAAGCCTGAAAGGGATTGATAAATAAAACAACATTATTTTGCATAATTACGAACTAACATATTTAGATTTTGTGCACATTTATCACTGCAGATTTGATTTTCAATAAAAAACCTTCAGAACAATGTCTATGTTTCCAATCAAGATGATTTCCTTTTATTGCTGTTAGGATGGGGCCTGCTCTCCTTCACACAGCCTCCTTATCTATATGGAATCAGACCAAGATTGACGTTTGATTTATCCACTCAGATTATCAACCCAGAGTCTCCTGCATATGACTGAAACAAGTGGTGCTTCCTAATAAGATCCATAATAAGATTAGGAGTTTGTATTGTTAGTGGCGTTACCTGTGTTTCACAACTCATTTCAAAACTATGTAGAAAACAAAAGTATGAAAACGCTGTACACTGCAAGTTTATCTTCTATTCAAAATCTAAGACAGCATCATCTGGGACATACCATCTTCTTTAGCAAGATTGCCTTTAGAAATCTGAATAACCACTAGCTTTCGCTATTCAGACATATTTGAAAAAATATATATTAAGCGCTTTCTGTTGCCATATTGCACTGCTTTGGTGAGGTTGTAGCCCAATTTTACAGTCCCTTGTAAACAGATAGGGCCTTATTCATATAATGATCACAGAGAAGAAAGTCACCTTGCTGTGCTGCGTGATAGGGAAAGGGCAGGAATGCACCAAATTTAAAATAATATGGCACATTCCTGCCTTTTTCTGGTGTTGGTGCACAAAGTGCTGCCTAGTGCCAAAACAGGCACCTTTGCACCATGGTGTAGGGGTACCTGCGTTGTAGGCAGGATTGTCTTAGTGCAGGAATGGGCACCTTCTTGCACAAAAATAATCCCCGGAGGCATTTTCCTCTTTCTGCAGCACACATAGAAAGAGGAAAAAATGAGGAGAAATAAAGATATTTCTCCTTGTTACGCCTCACCTAGGGAGGTGTAGCAGTTTCGGTGCATTCGGAGGTCTTTCACTTCTAGTAAATCTGGGAGTGCATCAAAATCCGCAGGTTTTGCATGTGAAGACCTACGCACCACCCAAGGAATGGCTCCCTGGGTCAGAGTAACGCAACGTTCCTCCAGATTTATCAAGCCACTGAGGGCCTTGCAATGTTGTCTAGCTTGGCTTGATAAATCACATTTTAAGAGTTGCGTTATTTTTGCATCCTGTTGCGTGGTGCAAAAGCAACAAACCCCTTCATAAATATGGCTCATAATACACGGGCTGCGCTCGCACACATGGGACAGCCTGCAACTACCATGGTTTGGGTAAAATCACACCGGTAGTGTATAACCATCTAAATGCATGGGTAAGCTTCAGAGCAGTCCAGAAAGTGAATAAATGAAGGTCAAAATATTACAAAGTTGGAGAGAAACCAATTGTATTAGGGAGAAATAGTACTGGTACAGAAGCAGCATGTTTTCAACTACTTGGCTACGTCAGCCATCTTACTACTGGGTCATGGACTCACTGGCAAATTGAACTGCTGCTTTGCGCTGTTTCGGACTTTTCAAAAATTTGGTTTTATCTTGCCCTGTAATCTAAGTTGTCTGAACTATCAATACTTCCTCCACCAGCATATGTTCTATTCCAATGCCATGCTATTCCGATCGCTAGCAGTTCATGGGTGAATCTGAACCTTCTTCTGTTCTGGCACCTTTCTATTACGCCATGTTTCCAGCTGTCTTCTCCTGTGACAGGCCTGATCTGTTCTCGGTGGATTGTGCATCGTTTCAGGGCTCTGCAGGTATATTTGAGAGCGCGTAGAACTTGTGTTTTGACTCTAAAATCGGTAAGTTTTGGTTCTGTTCTCACTTTTTTTCTAGCTTTATTTACACTTTGCTCCATTATGGTTCTGTATAGGGGCTGTTATTTGCTCATTTACAGTCATTACTGTTTTTTTCTCATTCTATTCCGAGTCTGCCTGCTGGTGCTGCTCTCGGTATGCTCGAACTGTCATCTGATCTTGTTTGTTCTTGTTCTAGTTACCTATTGGTTATGTTACTCTGGCCCTAAATATCTTGATTGTGGCTCTCTTGATTTTTTTCTGGTTGTATTCTGGCGGTATTCGTGATCATGTGTCGTTCTGTTCGGTTCCATCACTGTTATCGTTGCTATCTATTCTGGATGCTTTAAAACTCATGTCGTACTCCGCATGGGACCACATGGTAACACTGTAATGTGTAAAACCTAGAGAAGTGTATTTCTTATAGCAATTGTAGGCATTCATCAATTTACACTGGCATTCAAACCCAGATGAAAATGATGTGCTTAAAATGCAAACATCTTTGCTGCAATTGCTAAAGAAATATTTAGAAAAAATATGCTCCATATACTATCCATCTATTTGCTGGAACAGAATTAGAGAACTGATTCATGTGCTGGAGTGAAACTGATTTTAGTCTACGTAAAAAGGAAAAATATCTATCGCCGTGATTGGTGCATTGATTTTTTTGCTGCTAGCAGATGGGTATTTTTTGATAGTTTCATCTTCTCGTCTGCACCTCTGAACCAGTACTGCCTGAGTCAGCACTGGACTAAAGGACTCGCAAACTATGGAAAAAGCTCATTTACCACTGTGCTTCCTTTTCTCTACCACGAAAGAGACAAGATATTAAATGTGTACCTGGTTTATGAGATTACAGATGAGGCGAGGACCAGTGTAAAAGTAACAAATGATTTAGAAAATCCTTGGGCAAAACGCAGTCCATCAGCTTTCAAATGAAACAGCTTTCTGAGCCATTTGCCAGCATTCAAGCCATACTACATCGTCAATCTTCTTTTGCATTTTTCAGAGCAGATGCCCTTTGATTGCTTCTGGGTGTACTGATTAGCACTTAGATCAAGGACAAATTATGCATCTTGAGATTATAACTGGCTTCCAATGAATGTCTTTTGGTCATTTGCACTTATAGTATACACAGAGCCATGACATTTTATACTTTTGTGAGATGATCACGAGCACCCAGCACTTTATCTCTGTATTATTCTTATTTTTTTTTTACACAAATATTTTTCTGTTCAAGGAATGATTGGCTATCCTGATTGAATAGTTTCTCACATTAACTATAAATAAATTCTGCCTATCAATTTTTAAGCCTAGCTGTAGAAAAATGCCACTGCTGGCATGGTTACCCCCACACTTTTTGCCTAGTGTTGATGCCAACTTTGACTGCCAGTGTGCTGGGGCCCTGCTAACCAGGCCCCAGCACCAGTGTTATTTCCCTAAAACTGTACCTTTGTTTCCACAATTAGCACAGCCCAGGCATACAGATAAGACCCTTGTAATAGGTACGCCAGGTACCAAGGGCCCTGTATCCAGAAAGGTTTCTAAGGGCTACATCATGTATTATGCCACCCTAAGGGACCCCCCACTCAGTACATGCACACTGCCTTGCAGCTTGTGTGTGCTGGTGGGAAGAAAAGACAACGTCGACATGGCACTCCCCTCAGGGTGCTATGCCCACAAACCACTGCCTGTGGCATAGGTCAGTCACCCCTCTAGCAGGCCTTACAGCCCTAAGGCAGGGTGCACTATACACCAGATAAGGACATAGCTGCATGAGCAATATGCCCCTACAGTGTCTAAGCCAATTCTAAGACATTGTGAGTGCAGTGTAGCCATATTGAGTTTATGGTCTGGGAGTTTGTCATCACGAACTGCACAGCTCCATAATGGCCTCACTGAATACTGGGAAGTTTGGTATCAAACTTCCCAGCACAATACACCCACACTGATGCCAGTGTGGGATTTATTGAAAAATGCACACAGAGGGCATCTTAGAGATGCCGCCTGTATTTTAGCCAAACTGCAAGTGTAGGACTGACCGGTCTGTGCCAGGCTGCCACTTTCAGACGAGTTTCTGACCACATGGGGTGAAAGCCTTTGTACACTCTGTGGTAAGAAACAAAGCCTGTCCTGGGTGGATGTGCTTCACACTTCCCCACTGCAGGAAGTGTAACACCAGGTGGTGAGCCTCAAATGGCTTAGGCCTCACGTTACACTGCCCCAGGGCACTCCAGCTAGTGGAGATGCCCGCCCTCGGACACAGCCCCCACTTTTGGCAGCAAGTCAGGAGGGAAAATTAGGGATAACAAGGAGGAGTCACCACCTCAGCTAAGGTGTCCAGAGCTGAGGTGACCCCCTCCTTGCAGAATCCTCGATCTTGGTTTGGAGGACAGGGACCAATAGGGATAGGAATGTGCCCCTCTCCCCAAAGGGAGTGAGCACAAGGAGGGTGTAGCTACCCCCATGGACAGTGGCCATTGGCTACTGCCCCCTGGCACCTAAAACGCCCCCTAAATTTAGTATTTAAGGGCTTCCCTGAACCCAGCTCATCAGATTCCTGACAACCTCACAAGAAGAAGGACTGCTGACAACTCCACAGAGAAGAGAAGGAGACAACAACTGACTCGGCCTCAGTCCTACCGGCTGGTCTCCTCCTTCAAAAAGCTGCAAAAGAAGAGTGACGTGTTCTGCAGGTCCAGCAACCCCTGAAAAGCCTCCAGAGGACTGCCTGCATCACAGAGGATCAAGAAACTCCTGTTGATAGCAGACCTGTCCAACAAGAAAGAAGAAACTGCTTCTAAAGTACTCCCACCTCACTCCAGAAGTGTAAGTCCTAAATCACTCTGCACCTGACGCCCACGGCCCGTGTCCAGGTGGCCCAACTATCCAGAGAGGATCCCCTGGCGATTCCAACTGAGTGTCCACCCTGGGTGGACCTTTCCACCCCTCCATGGCAACGCCTGCAGAGGGAATCCCGAGGACCCCCCTGACTGCGACTGCCCGGGTCGAAGATATCTGACACCTGGAGAAGCACTGCACCCGCAGCCCCCAGACTCGAGAGAACCCGACCACCAGGTGGCCCTCCTCCCTATCCAGGCCGTGGAGTGCCCGAAAAGCCCCCCTGTACCTTGCCTGCAGCACCTAAGTGACCCCCGGGGTCCCCTCAGAGTTTAATTGGGAACCCTATGCCCTGTCTGCACATTGCACCCCGCTGCCCCTGTGCTGCTGATGGTGTGGGATTGGTGCCTACTTGGGGCCCCTCCAGTGCTCTGCTAAATCCCCCTGGTCTGCCCTCCGACAACGCAGGTACTTACCTGCAAGCAGACTGGTACCGGAGTACCTCCTGTCTCCATAGGGGCCCACGTTATTTTGGCTCTTCTTTGACCTCTGCACCTAACTGGCCCCCTGCTGCTGGTGCTTGGTGTTATCTTGAACCCCCAATGGTGGGCTACCCATGCCCTAGAGACTAAACCTGTAAGTTTGTTACTTACCTCAGAAACTGTACCTTGTTTTCCTCCCCCAGGAACTGTTGAAAATAGCACAGTGTTTACTTTAAAAATAGCTTTTTGCCATTTTAAAGATAACTGTATGCATTGTTGATTTGATTCAAAGTCCTGAACTTACGTATGCAAAGTACCTTTAATATACTTACCTGCAAACTGAATCTTGTGGTTCTAGAAATAAATTAACAAAATATATTTTTCTATATAAAATCCTATTGGTCTGGAGTTATGTCTTTGAGTGTGTGTTTCTTCTATTGCTTGTGTGTGTACAAAAAATGCTTAACACTACCCTCTGATAAACCTAACTGCTCGACCACACTACCACAAATAGAGCATTAGTATTATCTATTTTTGCCTCTGTCAAGCCTCTAGGGAACCCCTGGACTCTGTGCACACTATATCTCATTTTGTTATAGTATATACAGAGCCAGCTTCCTACACTAGCTAAATGAATTTTTAGGGAACTGTTGTTTCACCGTGAGGACCCAGTCAGTCCATGGCATTGGCACGGCTTCACTCACTCAGATTTTTTAAATGCAGGGAGTTTTTTTCAGGGAAATTGTATTCAGCCACAAACATCAGACTCTTATGCTTTAGTCACCAAGGTTTTACAAAGTATTGTGCACTGCAATCCTTAACATGTGGCACATACTCGCATTCTTTAGAAGGTATGCTATTAAAGCATCCCCAAAACTTTATATTTTTATCATGGGAAACTTGAATGCTCATTTCAGGGAAGGAGTATATTGTAGTGGTTAACACTGTGGGGAGTTGTCATGTGTGCTGGTCAGGTTACTCTGTTGATAAACCTATCTGGCCATTTGTGCATTGTTTTACTCACTGGAACTCCTTGTAGTACCTGTTAATTGGAAGCTCCTCTCCCCAAACAATATAGGAAGGACTCTCAGGCTCCACTCTACAGCTCCTTATCCTTCTGCAACACTCAGAGGCTTTTTCCAAGTGCCTTGCAAGCTATCTATCCCCGTTTGGACTCAGTTCTGGTCCAGGCAGCGATGGCTGGGCAGTTTTTATAGGAACGTTCACCTGCTCTCTTCACAATCTCTTAGGATCTAAAACCCATGCCTGTGTTTCATCCTTCGTACTCAACCATATCCAAGGAGGAAACAGACCTTCATAAATAACTTGTTCTGTCTCGTGGTCCATCACCTACAGAAGGTTTCCATGCTCCACCACCCACCGCGCTTAGATTAAAGACATGCTATTTAGCGCATGCACATTACCTATAAATGCATTTGGACTTTTTGGACACAAGGATGAACTAAGAGATTGTTCTGTCTTTGACATAACTGAAGCGAGACCACTGGCTACAAACCAAACCTCTTTTCTTTGAAAGGTATCCCAGTGTGTGGCCAGTGGACATGTACTAGTGCTTATGAAAAACTCTGTCTGCCTCACTGAATCTCTAACTTTATCTCCTATCAGTATTTCTGGTAAAATGTCCTACCTTCCGTATGTTTAGGCTTACAGTAGTAATGGAGAGTTTATCAAACAATTTACTAACGTGGTTTCTGGACATCCAGTCAAATTGCTCTTAACACTGATGTTAGCCTGTAGTGACCAAAAATGTATAGTGTACATCAAATCACTGGAATTTACCCAGAATGAGCAAGGAACTATTAATGTGGCTAGTGACAAGGCAAATGCATTCCTCTTCACCCTCCCCGACTATTTGAAATTATGTTATCTGCTGAAATGCCCCTACTAATCTAGTTGGAACAGTCAGGTGTTGCTTCTAACATTCACACTACTAGTTCCACCCCTAATAAAAGCAGAAACTATGAAACTCCAGAGTTCACCTTAAAGCTCTTACTGAAGTTACTAAATATTCATATCGTGAACAATCTCGCTCGTGCCCTCCATGTGACCTTCTAATGCTTCTGAAAAGGCATTCCCAGTTCAATTCAATGTAAAACATTATCCTCAGGGACTACTTCTTGGTTCTCCTCTCAGTTGGTTTTTCACCTAAGACATCATGGCAGTGCTCTCACCATAGACTACGCTATTCTCTGCCGTTTATCAACAAAATTTCCAGAATTGAATATCTACTGCACCAAAAGCGTCCTTACATACATAAGATCTTGCACGCCCTCTTCTGGGACTCTCTGAAGTGTCTCTCTGTATCTTTGAATTCACTACAAGGACTTAAGCAGTACACATACATCCATACAGGGAATAGAGCATCGGTTATTTAAGGACAAGCTTATTCCTGTTCATTCCAGTTCTTTGCATTCTGCCTCGTTCACTTTTTAAGTGCCCCCATGCTTCTGAAGGCAGCATAAAGTGTTCTTGCTCGTTCTGTCAGGAAGCTTCTCACTGATCCCGAAAACCTTTCAGTTAAGGTTGACAGGAGGTTTAGTGTGCCTAGAACACAAAACCTCAAAAGGCCAAAAACACAGGGCAGTAAATTAACCACACTCTCAGCGCCGATTCATGTGTGATAGGTGGCAAACTTGCGATTGTAACAGACTGAGTAGGCCTCTGGTATTAAAGTAATAAAAGAGTGAGTACCTTGCTAGGTGAATGGTATTTGGAACAATTCGGTTCTTAGTAATTTAGTGAAGTGATAGCTGTATTTGGCAATTGTATTTAAGTTCTAGGGTACGTATTTTGTGTTCATTGACAGAGTTCCCTGTTGCCACAGTATGCCTACTTTCTTCCTCAGCAGAGGACAAGTCATTCTGCTCCATTGATTGCTCCTTCTGGGACATCATCTGATGGCCACTGGCCCTTGGAAGCCTGGGATTTCATGTTTAATCCTTTCTTACGTGTTATTCTGTCCACTTGAAAACATTAGTGATGTCTTACTAACATCAGACACAATAGTATGTGGTATTGTATGTGTGGAAAAAATGTATGATTTTCGGAGCTTAATTAGTTAAAAATGTGACAGGGTTCAAACTTTTTCACAGGAGGTCAGCTCTGGCAGTGGCCACAAATGCAATATTCAGTGCCACCTTTGTCGACCACAGTTCTACCTAATCCTAATAAGTATTCATGTTTTACAGAGGCATTGGTAGTGCGCCAGATAAGCACAGTTCGAATAACTTAGTGAAAATATACATTGGGCCACTGATGACAAACAGATATTCATTAGATTTCAGAGTACTTTACACAGCGGAATGCCTGGGAAATGCGGCGGAGAGCAGTGCCATGCTGATGAAAATTTGGCACGATCTAAATATCACATTACAGAATAGTTTGGGAGTTTCTTTAAAGACAATTTAGTGGTAAACTGTGCGTTTTAAATCCTGTTGACAGTATTATTCGTCGCGTTTTATTAGTGTCTCAGAGTTTGCATCAAAAAGTATTTTAGGAAAGTTAGTGCATTTGAAAGACAGCACACCTAAAATATGTAAGGTGCTAAAGAAAAAAAAGTGCAGGATGGGACTTAACAAAGAGTGCACTGACCAGTGACCAGAGTGCATAGTCTTCTAAGACCATGAGGTTTGAATGATCTATATACAACTCAGCCTTTAAATAAGTCCTTATATCTGACAGCCTCCCCTTTACACCTTTTAATCCTCATTGACCAATAAACACCAAATCCGACAAGCTCCAACAGCGAAGTTTTAAGGCTGTTCCCCTAAGAGGAGGTGCAAATTGGTCTGAATGGGTTGCAAATATTAAGCGTGCAAAAATGTGGTTTCCGGTGGCGCTGTCAACCTCAGCTACAGAGGCGCATGCTTATGTTACACACACACACACACCTACGTACAAGTCACCCGGAAGAGGAAGATTGCTCCTGGCACCCGGCCCCTGTCCTAAGGGAGAGAATTCCTGAGCTACTCTGCATACAAGCCAACTCGTTAGTTTAACCCCACCATAAAACACCAAGTTAAAGACTTTAAATGTTGAGCCATAAAGAGGCACAGCGCATGAGAGATGTGTGGCTTGAGCTCCACCTCCACACTTTCTCTGGTACCTTGAAGAGTGCTGCATCTTCGTCTCTGTTGTAGTCCTGCTTGCCCGCGTGCTTCCAGGGTATCCGGAAGATGCTCTTCTCATCATTCTCCCACACCAAGCCAGGGTATTTGCCGCAGTCTATTTGATCAATGAGCCACTGACGCAGCTTGCCGTTCCCACCACAGCTCGTCACCGGTGAAGGCATCCCACATTCTGACAACTCCTGGTTCATCTCAGTGTGACAAAGCTGAAACCTGGAGAGGGGCAAGAAGCACAGGCCCTAAAATGTCAATCATTACAGTGCAATGTGTTCCTAGCTTTCTGGGTCCTCCAAACAAGCAACGGGTATTGTGCATTCTCTACCACAAAGAGGGTGCTCGACATTTAAAAGCTACTTTGAGGAATATTTACATAGACTGTGCACAACATACTTTATCTTCTATCAAACATGAGTTGACCTGATGTATTTGTTTAGCTGTAGCTGTTTAAAAGCAAGATTTCCCAATATACACTACAGGTATCTTGTCTATGGGTGACACTGCCGGGGTTCTTGCATGGCCATGGCCCTCCCATTATAGGCTGGGCCAATGAAATTATGCGGTTCTACAGGCAGGATGTTGCCCAAATAGTTATGGATTTGCTGCACTTGACACACAATCCATTGTCTGCTGAATAATCTGCAGATGTGAACAAAACTCTTAGGCCCACATTTATACTTGCGGCGCTAAAAAAAAGTATAAATATGGGCCTTAGTTCCTAGCTCAAATGGACCAAAAATGAATAAAACCACTTCCGTACATGTTGGTGCACAGTTGCAGATCCTATCCAAAGTTACTGGTCACCTTTCAGCTGCTGTTGGCGATAATTAGGTGTTAAATTGACACTGATGAGATTAAACTTTGCGCAGATAGCGTTAATATGTATAATAAAAATGACACACTATTGAAAAAATACAGCTACAATTAAGCTACATAATTCGTTTTTTGCCGTTCAATTTATTCAACCCTCCGACAAAATGTGGTCCTCCCCTGCAGCATAATTGCAGTGGCCCTCATCATTATGTTGTCTTTAGGCGCCACTGTGTAGGGTGCTTGCCGCTCCTCCCTCCAAACATTGTAATTGACCAAGATCATTCTTTCTATGACAGAGCAATTTATAATGCCTCAGATTGGGAGTGACAGGAAGAGTGATAGTGTATCCTTGAGAAGAAATGAGGCTGGGCTGGTGAAGTTTGGTATTAACTGGGTGGGGTGGGGGTGGGATGGGGTGGGCTGGAGTGAGCATTCAAAATCCTATCGATCACACAAGACCAGAGGGTAAATGAAGTCAGCCTAAAGCCTACTGAGGTTTATTGAGGGTTGGATCCAGCCTTACGCCTCAAATTATGTTTTTCAGCAGAAAATGTGTGCCTGTCGACTAGGATGCAGGTCAGCCTATGAACCCAAATTGAGAGTAGAAAAACATGGTGGAGACTGAACAGTCATGCTGTTTTTTTTTTCTCGCATAAATGTCTTTGCTATGCTCTGCTTAGTGCAGCTCTCACTGGTGCATTGTAGACATCAGCAGCATTGCACTCTGTACAAAGCTGATTGTGTAGTCAAACAAAGACAACTTTACTGCTGAGTCCAGCACATGCACTTTCACCAGGAGCTGTTACGCTGGTTCTGGACCTGAAAATCGAGGTCGTGCTTCACCTGTATTTCTTAAATTGTTTATTTTTTTTGTAAACTAACATTTAATAGACAAGTTTAAATTAGGCGATTTGTACGCGCTTGGGATGCATCACTTTGGAATTCAGTCATCGCAAAGCATCGCATAAGGAAGAAGGATGCGACACATTGCGCTTCACATGGAGACCAGAGAAGCGCAGTGAGTGAGAAGACTAGCAGCCTTCTCAGAATGTGGTAAGGTGAAACCTTGAAGGCACCTAAGAATTTACTGGGAACGCACAGTCTGAGACCAAAGCACTTCAGTGGGCTCTTATTTCTAGTCAGTGTCAAAAAATCTACTCAGACTTTCTCGGTAAAGTGATCCTAAAACAGAGAATAGTAGCATAGAAAAGGGGACACAATTTGGGGAGATCACGGACATACGAGTTATATCTGCTCTGAGGATATGATACAAGCAAAGGCACTTTGATTGTGGGCCAGAGAGGGGCTCAAGCTACGTTTAAAGTGCACATTAGAAACAGCTGTAATTCATTTCAGGAAAATTAAATAAAGTTTGTGAGAAACCTTTGCTTGACGTTCAACCCCAGATAACTGTCTTATGAGGACTTGACTGTGTTTTTAATTGCCGTGACTAGGAGGCCCCTTCTGTGACTAAGAAGCAATGTTATCCAAATTCACTCTACTCAATCTGTTCTTGACACATACTTGATGGGGTCTGAATTAGGAGGCCAGGGCAAACCTTGAAAATGGTTCGATATCAGCCTCATAGTGCACTGAGTCTAACACTCGGCAAGAAGATTTGGGTTTGCTTTTCAGCCCACACTGTTTAAAATATTGGCCCAGATATTGTATTTAACAGTACAATCTTCTAAACAGAATGGTTCTGGGCACTTACAAAAATAAATTATTGAAATAGCCCAATAATTCAGAGTCCAGTACCTAGTAGCCATAAGTCTCTGCAGCAGCAAATTATTCATCTGTCTATATTAAAATGATGTGCGTCTCCTAAGACTTCTTTGAGGGCTGAATGGGCTGAGAATCTCTCGGGCCAACCAGCTCTTAAAGCAGCACCGGCTTCCTTCAAGTCACTGTGGCCTGTATGGTCAAGTAAGCCATACTTATGAGTCTTGGAAATGGACCTCCAAATAGGACCACTCAAATCAAGACTCTTCTTGAATTCTATGAATGGTATAGGACCGCCAGAGTCTGATTGGCCAACTGCATACTTTATAGGGTTCACTGTTAAAATGCCTATTAGGGTATGTAAATTCTGCCTGCTTCAGAAAGGGGACAGAGTCAGAGTGCAGAAGGAGGACAGGTACAGATGCTTTACTTAAGAAATTAAGAAGGTTTGCGGTGCTCTGACTTGAGGCAAGGGTTGAAGCGACCAACAAATTACAAAATTGAGGGTAAAATGACTAAGACTGATCAGAACACACCCCTGTCCCTTTCCAGTTAACGTGGCCAACTCAGACGAAATGTGCCCTATTGAAGCAATAATGAGTACACTGTCTCCAAGAAGTGAGTGAGTCATTTATGATTCATGTGTGGAAGTGCTGATGTCCCATATAGAGGCTGTGTGCTCTTCAGTGGGGTTTTTTTGTGGCAGAAGTCCACCCACACTAGGGCCATATGGATGGTGTCCTTACTCATCGCAGGTTAAGGTGAGTCTCAAAAGTGACAGCAGATTAGTCTTCTGGGTCCCAAATTCTCCAACTAACTTTTCTGTATAAAAATGTCCTCTGTTCTTCTTAAGCAGTTGTGTACAAGGCTGAACCAAGAGGATCAGATGAATCTTAAATTTTCAAGGTAATCATCAACATTTAGAGACATCTAATGTAAATTTACCTCACTGTTTTCTGCTGCACATAAACAATGACCCTGGGTACTGGATGCCTTCAAAATTTAGCACAGATTCTGGCCCTCATGAAGCAAGACTGGGCAATACTAGGTTGAAACAGCCATGAAGTTCAATGTTTCTCAAGCAAAGTGCTACGTGGACTCATAATGTCACTAGAGCTTGAGAACTACCCGTCAAAACAGCCATGCATGCTTCAGAAAAAACATTTCAACATCTGCCCTAAAGTAGAGATTTGGATTAATTCAAAAAGCAAGTGGGATAAACTGAGAAGACGGTTCAGGGGTAAAGGGAGGAAGAGACGTGTGGTGGAACTGCAAGGAATGTGCACTGCAAAGCCAGGGACCATTATCCCAGTTGCAAATGGACCAAACTGTAGCCCACACAACCATACCCCAGTCTAACAAAATATATAAATCAAAGTGTTAATAATGCTAATAAACATTGCATATTTATAGTTAGAAAACAGATAAACCACGATGTGCTCCTAAATTCATGCAGGGAGAGTGCTCTATTTATTGTGAAGATTTGAATGATGAAATGCACAACAGGCTTTGCAGACCTATGCAAAATGAGACTTCTAATACAAATCTTTTTGGACAAGCAAATTTAATGTAATATGTACAAGATCTTAGACATCTTAAAAGATTTCCAACTGCAGACGTCAATGTGGGGCGAGAAACAGAAACCTTTGGAAAGAAAGAATGTGAGGGACCTCTGCATATTTCACCAAGGGAACAATGCAAGCCTCTTTTGCGGGGGTGAAATAATCTGAATATTGTCTACGTATATATGTCAATCCATTAACAAATGAACATACCATTTGAATCTCTTAGTTATATTGTATTTTATGGAATTCTGTGCAGTGGCCAATGTGACTATCTTTGTTATTTTATCGTTTATGGATCCCATGTGTTCCTCATAGTGCTTGTTCATGTAAAACGAACTTTGTGGATTTCCCTCATGCCTTTATTTGTCTGGTCAACCCGTAATATATAATAAGACCTTCAAGAGCAAGGGCATTTTTTCATGCTATTTCGTTATCATTTGCATATGTTTGCTTTCATGTTGTAAGCAATTACATATAAAAATGTAGGGATTGTAATATTGATATAGTCAAAAGAGTCACTTAGATATGTTATTTGCAAATTGTACATTATTGAACCTATTACGTGTGTTATATGCAACACAACTGTTTTCTTGCGCAAGCAAATCGTATTGCGATATTCAGTGCAGATCCTGTAAGTGTTTACGTTCTTGGAGGTGAGGTATGGTGTGGTGGAAACAGCAGAGTTACCTTTCTCTCTGAGTGCCATGCATGTGAACAAGGCATGCCTTAATTATGAGTAACATAGCTACAAAATACTCCTTAGCAGAAAGAAAGGGTGTTTTGACAACTGGATACCTAAACCACTTTAAGGTTTCATACAACACTGCTATGGTGGCGTGTGTGGGTTGTGATATATTGTTTTGTACCACAAGAGCAGTGATGCAGTGCTTTTGCGTACTCGTAACAGACGGAACAGGCAAGTTTTGCCCCAAACTGTCTGTGTGGATTGAGACTGCATATTTTGGTGCTTAAATTTTCCACACATGGCTTGGTCTTCAGAAAACCTCGCTGCAGGCTGCTACCTCCTACTCTGCTATTCCTCATCACTACCTATAAAATCCTAAACTCTGGGCATCAAATACTTGCAGTGAGTTAGCATCTTAGCACATGGACAGGCAAGTTAAAATAGGACTAACACAGCTATCAAAGACTGGGTACAGCCAGTGTACTGTGAAGCTTTTTGTCTGAAGCAGACTCAGCGCTAGCCTGGCACAGGGGGAAAAGGTGCGCCCTTGTGGTATTCCTGCACAGTAGATGACACGCTGGCACAGAGAATAGTTATGTCAATCTTTCAGACTAAAAAAGTGGTGGGCCTCAGGTTGGAGGGTGGAGATGACCAGGGATTGGGAGGAACTGTTTCCATGAGGACTAAAGTCAGCACTCATTTGAATTAGCTTTTCCAAGTCTAGAGTGCACAGCGGGCAGAAACAATGGACTGGGATGCTACCCCAAGCGATTGCCAGTGGTTAGACTGTATGCAAACATTTTTCCCATCACCTTTTGGGTGTTTGGTTGACAGTGGTATGCCTGGAAATCTGTACGGGTGTAGAGTTACAACTTTTTTGGTAAACCAATCAATATTTATGTTTAAGCTTCCAATCCATATGAGCATTAGCCCAGCCAATAGGTTTGGCAATTCTTGTTTTGTCATGGTTTTTGCAAAACTTTATTTGGGAATATACTGAAAAATAAGTGAAATTAAATAATAATTTGCTATAGTCAAAAAGTTGTTTGGTCTAAAAAAAAAAAACATTACTAAAGTACTCCTTGTCACTGAAGGAGGGAATGAGTGAATGACAAATGGACACAATCTGGTATGCTGTGAAATAGCAGCAGTCTGAAAAGCTAAACACTCCAAAAGGAACTTACAACAGTATTGGCAGGAGAACTGATAAAGATTGAATATGCATCAGAAGGGTTCTGCTATCACATCAGGCTCTAAACACAAAGGCCACGCTAAAGTAATTATAAAACAAAAACACTGGCAGTGAAGGGAACTGGCTTGTATGCAGATGTGGTCCTTGTGAAAAAGTAAAGTGCAGTCACTCAAGGTAAAGCTCACCAATGACTTAATTAGGCTGACCCATAGCCGCAGGCTGTCTGTTGTAGTGGGCGGAAGTAAAATGTGAAGGACACAACAGACCAATGGATAAAGAGAGGTGGCTCAAAGCCCTCATATGTAAATATACTATACATAGTTTAATAAAATCAACAGGTCTTAGCTAACGCCAGACCTAAAAATGAACAAGTTAAAACCTCTTAATGAATTGTAAACATATGAGAAAACTGATACAGACATAGCAGACCCAACTACCAGGTCAAGAATGCGTGTCTTTGGGGCACACCCCAAACACCCCCACCGCCCCATCTTTAACCTACGATCCTGGGTATGAGGTGCGGGGGGGGGGGGGAAGCTGTTGGTATGAAGAGAGCCTAACAACCTATTATGAAAAAGAACCGGCTTTGCGTACATTTTGCAACAATCTGGCATGGCAGGACGTCGCTGTGAATGTACAATGTGTGACAGTCTTGGCACAGGATGTCAAATGGTGTACAAGGAGATTGTGCGACAGTCTGGCGCACGGGAAAGCTAGTGTGCAAGCAGAATCTGTGACAACCTTGCACAGGTAAGAGTCAGGGCGTACGCACAGCGTGTAACCGCCTGGCATTGTGGAAAGCAGAATCCAGACAGAACGTATGGCAGACTGGCACCAGCAATACAGGTTTGCATACCGTGTGTAGCAGACTGGCACAGGACAGTGGCATCTTAAAGATTTCAGGGGCCCTTAGCAAGTCATATTTAGGGGTCCCTGCGCGTAACAAATGTCAATTGTATTCTCCATTTGCTGCTAATTCAGGCACGTGTGATGCCAAACAACACTGCAATCTATGTTACAAGAGGGTCACACAAAAACATTTGAAATATGTCTTGCTCGGGGTCCCACAAAATCCATAAAAGGTCACAGGGTTGAGAGGCAGAGTAGGCGGTAGGCAGGGAGGGGAGACTTTTAAATATAGAAATAAGATAAAAGTCATAGCGAGAAAATTCACTTCCTCCAGAGGCCCCTTTGAAGGTGTGGTTCTGGGCAATTGCCCACTTTGGCCATGCCTTAAGACGTCTTTGGCACAGGCGAGACCACTTCCTAACCAGATTGTTCTCTGACGCTGTAAAGTGTCTGCCCTTCTTGTGCGAATGGCATATCCAGCATCGGTTAGCATCACGTAGCTTCCTGGCTACAAAGGAAGGTGGCATGATGCAACAGACGGGGCATCCGTGAGTCCTGAATCTGGCAGCCACCGGTCCTCTTCGTGATCTTTCTACAAGGGTGTTCAGTGTCCAGAGATAGCGCCGAGATATGGCTCGACTCAGGACAAGTTGAGCAGCAAGTTGAGCTACCGGCCCATGGCAATTTGAGATTTTTGTATAATCTTCAACATCATACTCAGTCCTGCTATCACATACTGACCACACTAGGATGACGCATAGCACCTGTTGTTGCATGATTATCCTTCATCTAGCAGTGACCAAGTCTAGACACACAACCACAGAAGACGCCCGCCAGGCGCGCACCCTTCTTACCTCTCTGCACCCCGCTGTCCTCAAACTTACAACAGAAGAACAAAAGCGTGCGCTGTGCAGCGGGCGACCGTGCACTTTGTGTTTATAAGGGGGACGGAGGCGGGGCCGAGCAATGCAGGGGCGGGGGGAGGCTGAGGCCCAGGCGAGGCCAGGCCTTAGGAGCTCTCTACCGCCCCCACTCATTCACACGCCGCTGCACCGAGGGGAACCCCGGCTGCAGCAGCGAGAGGAACCCGCAGTAAGTTTACCGTAACAAGCAACAGGGTCTTCGGTGAAACGCCTGCGTATCACAGAACAGGGCGCCAAATGTCCGGCGTTTGGAGGGACAGTCCCTCGGTGCTGGCGGCGAAAGTTTAACGCCTTAAGTCTTGTACATTTATATAGGTTAGGGCCTTAAGTCTTTATATATATATATATATATATATATATATATATATATATATATATATATATATATATATATATATTTGTGTGTGTGTGCACGGATATTGCTATTCCAAATTTTATATTTTAATTCCTCTTTTTAAATTATCTCTCATTCTAAAGACAGACGCAAGGCAAATTTGTATTCTTGAAATAACCCCTTTTAAGCGTTTCAAAATGGGTCGTGCGATAGTCTGCCTTTGTTGTGGTTTGGTTTTGTCATTTATAGATGTACCAGGAATTGCCATATTTCTGGGCTAAATTATATCTATTACGCATCTTTCTTTCTTATATTTACAAATACTGAAATAAAATTGTAACTTCGCAATGACTGAATATGTAATTCATGGACAAGGTATAATCACATAATCACCAGCGGTTATAATATATTACAAAGCCAGCAGAATGATGCCGCGGTTATGCCGAGTTCCACTTAAATAAGAAGCGTTTATTTCACTGTGCAATTAAAAAAGACAGCCTCGCACCGAGTCCACTAATGAGTCAGTTTCGGCATGGTTCTCAAGTGAAAATACCGCCCGCTAGATGGGGCGTACTAGGTCCTACATTTAAAAAAAATATATATGCGGCATGCCTTCCTTCTTTCGGCTGGAAGCATGTCATATTCAAACCCTGCTCACGGATCCAACGCCACTCTCCGGCCATAACCACACTTAAAACTCAAAGATACATCCTATGAAACATCAGGGGAAGCTTAATTGTAAAAGTTTGATTTTTTGAAAAAAAAATCGAGGTTTAATTTAGCAAACGTTGGGCATTCTTTAACTTTATCTGTTCCTGAGAAGAAATTGTTATTGTTTTTTGTATTTTTAAGCCATTATGCAATAGCAGAGCGGATTCTGCTCAAACTGAGAAAACAAGTACAAGTAAAAGAAAGTTCGATTTAACTTTCCATGAGCTGCACTAGAGAGCGCAGCCACAGCGCACTTGGTGACAGAGAGAGAGGTGGGGGGGGCACAGGTGCTGTACAAAGCACAAATGAGATACATTCTTCGGTCAGGCGGAGGCGCTGGAGTTTAAGAAAACAGGTTTGCTGACATTAAACACTGAATTTGAAGAGCACCCGATGCTTCTGTGTATTTTTTACGTGCTCAGTGGAGTGAAGATACAGGAAGTCGAAACACAACGCATGAGTTTTCTTTAAAATTAGAGCCGCAGTTATTTTTCAGGAGAAAAATGTTGCTATTTGAAAATCTGAAGTTGTTGGTATGTTAATTAGAATAGCACAACCCACAGCTCGCCAATGAGTTGGGCCCAACTGTCTTTGCAAACTTTTCAGTCAGCCATAGACCTATGGACAGCCATAAAAACCTACTAAAATGGCAAAGGAACGGAAAAAACACGTACTTTGCGCGAATTTAAATTGTATGATGAAGGTAATTTAGAATGATTTAATTCTTGTGTTTAACGTGGACGGGCACATTTGTCAGAAAACCCCAGCCTCACTGATACAAATCAAATTTCTAACCATTCCACCCTTAATCCTGCCCCTGCCAATACTCAGGGGGTGATTTTAACATTGGCGGGCGGCGGAGGCCGCCCGCCAATGTACCCCCGACAAAATACCGCTCCGCGGTCGCAAGACCGCTGAGGGTATTTTGAGATTTGCCCTGGGCTGGCGGGCGGCTGCCAAAAGGCTGCCCGCCAGCCCAGGGCAAATCTACCTTCCCACGAGGACGCCGGCTCAGAATTGAGCCGGCGTAGTGGGAAGGTGCGACGGGTGCAGGGAGACCCGCCAGGAACAGGATGTCGGTAGGGGGTGTCAGAATCCCCATGGCGGCGGAGCGTGCTCCGCCGCCATGGAGGATTCACAAGGGCAGCGGTAAACCGGCGGGAGACCGCCGGTTTACCCTTTCTGGCCGCGGCTGAACCGCCGCGGTCAGAATGCCCTTGGGAGCACCGCCAGCCTGTTGGCGGTGCTCCCGTGGTCGGTGACCCTGGCGGTCACCGGCCGCCAGGGTCAGAATGACCCCCTCAGTCTCCTAACCATCATCCTAGCATTCATTCTTAATGATCCTCTTCCTTCCTACGCTGTCCTTTGAATTCTACCAAGCCACCTTTCCCCTGCATTCCCCCTGCCATGCCTACCCTGCAAGGTCCCCACACCTTCTGACTCAATTTAAGCTCCCCCCTTTCTGTCACCCGGAAAAAACCCTGCCAAGGCGTTTTTCTTCCCCCCGACTTTCCATTCGGTATGCGGAGGAGGATGTCGCAAACTAGCCAATAAGAAAGACTTGGCTACTGTGAACCCTCTGGCATAAATGCATTTCCCACAACAGCCGCTAGTATAATTTTTTCCTGACCAGCTGCAGTTAAGGTATCTTTAATCTCAAGCAAATACAACTCGTTTCCAATGAATGATAAATGAACCCCGTCTTGCCTAAATAACTAAAAATCGTCTTTTTTAATGTTATGGGTGCTCCAACCACCCCACCACTCTGGCCTTACAAAGACATTGCATGTTCTTATTCACGTTTCTCTTGGCTTTCTCAAATGCTGAATACTTAATGGTACCTCTCTGTACCCTCCTCGGAACAAACGCTGTCCAAAACTTATGGGTCCCTGAACAAGATCTACCTATAATGTCCAGGTCCCTTTTCCTTTCTTTCATTTACCCAATACCAGATACCGTAACTAAATCAGTTTCCCCCCAAATGGATGACTAAAAACATCAGGGCACATGGAATTGATAATTAAATTAGATAAACAAGGTAAAAGTTGACTCCACTTCACCCCCCCCCATCTAACTGCACTGTTCAATATGTACATATTCAAAGCAAAAACCCAGTGTTTCCCCCATGGTCTTTTCTCTGCATGCTTTGCCGTCCACTTGACAAAAGAATGCCCCACAATGCAAATATGTAAGGCCGCCAAAGCCGGTCCTGCCACACAAACTAGGAGGACAAGAGAATATTAACCTCCAGAATTCACAACCCTTCCAAATCTCTGATGTAGCACAAACAGTAGCTTGAAGGCCATCTGCCCAGCATTCTAACCTCCCGCATGGAAAACTCCCAGTCTGGGCGCCAAACCACAAAATCTCTGCCACTGCGAGTGAGACAAAGAGTCTGCAATGTTTTTGTCCGCACATGACACGTTTGGCTCAAAATGTAATGTTATGCATCAAGCAGCCCAATATGAATCTCTATAAAAGCTTCAAAAGCCTCCTGTCTCTCACGTTCAGACCATTGACTAGATCCACCACAGTCCTGTTGTCCACATTAAATACCACAGTCTTATGCACTAGGTCTTTGCCCCTCACTGCTAAAGCTACCAGCAAGGGAAAAAGCTCAAAGAAGGCTGTGCTCCGCATTTCTTATTTCCGTTGAATTGGCCACTTCTCTGTGCACCATTTTTCATTTCTGAATACACCAAAGCCTTCCGAACCCGCTGCATCTGAGTAGATCTGCCTAGCCCCTTCTAAAACTGTGCCAATGTGAAAGGAAGGAGTACCATAATTAGACAGGACTTCCCCTATGCTATCTAGTATCTTCCTCATTACTGCAAAGACTTGTCCTGCTGTCAATCTAGAGACATCCTCGTGGCAGAAAACAAAAACCTCTCGTGCTCCCCTTACACCTCTAAATAGATGCCAATGTAGTGAATCCTATCTTGTTTTAAATGGGAAATAGGACTTAGCTTAGCCTTATGGCTTGCAGGCCTGTGCCCCCTTCACCTAGTAACTTTTACCCTACTTAGCTTGCTCTGTTTTAGCACAATTATTTCATCATGTTTTCTAAGATGGCTGCATTGTTTTTAGTTAGGGCAATGTTTTAGTTTTGTGCTATCAGTGCCACTCTGCTAAGGCATCACTATCAGCGCCAGTAGATGGATAAGATGTAGGTATTCACATTAAGTACTTTCCCACTTTGGGCTTTCGAGGAATTGTTTATGTAATTGCCGCCCCAAGCATGTCTTGTTATCTATTGTTTGGGAACAGACCTACGTCAGGGGTCCAAGCAGATCTGTATAAATGCACCTCACATAGACAGATAGTCAGAGGGATTCCAACCAGATGCCATTGCTGCTATCAATGCTGCACGTCACCTTGATGCTGACTCAGTATTTGTTTCCCTACGGAGTCTGAGCTAGAGACTTCATTCTAAGGTAACGAGGTTTGGGGGCTTTTCTCATGGACATGGACATAGCATTGGCAGATTAGGTTTTACACACCTAGCGCTCTTTAGGTTAGAGATTAGGTTCATCATGCTAGGGTATTAGGACATATTTCATATCTCATGTCATTTTATGTTATTGCAAGATGGTGGATGTCTTTGTATTCATGACTCTTGTGTTCACAATTCTGTTTCTTGCATTATTCATATCCTTATCATTGCAGCCTATGCAATTTATCGTAGATTGCGGTTTTGTTAATAAAACATATGGAAAACTTTACTGCATCCCCCTCATTGCCTGTGTTTGATTGAGACATGTTGTACATGTGAGAAAGGGGTAATCTCCATTCAACCACAACACTCCCTGATATGTAGCACTCTTAAGTCCATGCGTAAAGGCTGCAACAAATCACCTATTACTGTTTGGATTTTTGTGAGGTGCTGCTTGTGAGCCGGGAGGATTGAGATGACAGTTACGACTTGTTTTAGGACTTGCATAGTCGCCTACAAATATAAGTACTATCATCCTTAAACCAGCAGTCTTGCCTAGAGCAAGAGTCAACTACAACAGCAAGCCTACACTGGGTATAGTGTACCTCCAATCCTGTGAAAGAGAATTGTGGTCCCCTTACCTATTTGGTCTGTTTTAGATAGTGGCAAGAAAATTCTGATAGATTTACCTGAAACCAACACATGCTTTGTCGCCAGACCTCCTTCTTCATTGCCCCTCAAAAGCTCAGAGGTCCTAAATGCCCCAAAAAAACAACCAAATCATGCAAACATGAAACAATGCACATTCAAACTGTGAATAATAACACTGCGCTAAACTTTTAACAAGCAGGATCGACTTACCCACGGTCACTGGTTCCCTCACAAAATTACGATTCATGAATTGTTTTGCACCAGCTGTTAGTATCCTTCTCCCCATCTCACCTGCAGAAGGTTCATGCCCCCAAAAGACTTTGCCATGAAAGCATATTCCTGCTAACTTGCCTGCAATATTAGTGGCTGATACCCTCCTTTCAATATTGTTCACAATGAACTGCACAACATCCCATAGCCTATCCACATTGATGTTGTGATTATGGAGCTTAAAATGCTCACCTCCTTTGAAGAACTCATGCCAAGATCCTCTGTATGCATCCCTTGTGCTCACTGCAATGGATTTCTCCACAAGTTCCATGATCCTCATTGTGCCAACTCCTAAGCCTCCTGCGGTACCTGGGTTTTCTGCAGATCCGCTCCGGGTGCCAAACCACAGAATCTGCCACTGCAAGCAAGACAAAGCATCTTCAATGTTATTGTCTGCACCTGGCACATATTTGGCTCAAAATATAATGGTATGCATCAAACAGACCAACATGAATCTCTGTAAAAGCTTTCAAAGCCTCCAGATCCACCACAGTCCTGTTTTCCATATTAAGTACCACAGACGTATGCACTAGGTCTTTGCCTCACACTGCTAAAGCTACCAGCAAGGGAAAAAGTTAAAAGAAGGCCATGCTCCTCCTTTCTTTCTTCTGTTGAATTGACCACTTCTCTGTGCACCATTTTCATTCCAGAATACACCAAAGCTCTCCGAACCTGCTGCAGCTAAGTAGATCTACAGCATCCAATGAAAATTCTCTGCCATTGACCACATTGGCACAAAATTGAAATCTTTCAGAAAAGTCATCCATACCTCCAAATCTGTCCTCAAGTCTGCTGAGATCCTAACTCTGTGATGTGGAAGGGACACTCCTGCCATTGCAAAACCTAGACTGCGACAAAAGGCTGTCCCTGCTCGAACCACTGGACACGCAAAATTGAGGTGACCCAACAACTGCTGCAATTGCTGTAACTGCATCTTACTGGCCGCAATAGCTTGCTCCAATAGCTTTGCCAATTCTTGCACCTTCAACACTGGCAACCTTGCCTCCATCATGACAGTATCCAATTCTATGACTAGGACCACCAATTGGGTACTGGACCCCTCTGTTGTATCAAGTGCCTAGGGGACACCCATCTCACCTGCCAACTTCTGAAATGCATGTAATGCTGTCCTGCAGTCATCCTTGCCTGTTGTACCAATAAACAGAAAATCATCTAAGTAGTGAGTAACCAGGTCATGCTCCGTCTAAAATATAAAACACCATTCTAAGAAAGAACTGAAAGTCTCAAACAACCTATGAGATATGGAACAACCTTTTAGGAAGTACCTTCTCAACATACAACTGCAGAAGGCTAAAAGCCAACTTTATGTCACATTTGGCCAATTCAGTACCAACCCCCAATTGCCAGATGAAAGAAATTGCTACATCCATGGAAGCAAGTTTAACTGCTAAGTCCTCCCGAGCAATAAAATCATTGCTAGATGGCCCCTCCGGCTAAGACAGATGGTAAATAAGCTTGAAAGCACCTTGATTCTTCTTTGGGATCATCACCAGGGGAGAAACCATCAGGTCTAGCAAAACCTAATAGTCCAACGGACCTGCCATCCTTCCCTCTTTGACCTCCTTGTCTAGCTTATCTTTGGCCATTGTTAGATGTTGCTTAGCCGACTTTACGTTATCTGTGAACCCCCTGCCCGGCTCTGGGGCCTTGGTAACCCACACGTAAACCTGTCTCAAATTCCCACTCCAACATCAACACTTCTTATATATTGAATTAAAATGCCAGCTAACCTTTCAAAACATCTAGCTTAACCGGAGTAAAAGCCTTTGTTACCAGGCATGAACGACCCCCATCTCTACCTTGCCCAATGTCACCAAATTGTGCCTGCTCCCCCAAGCATTGTAACACTGCTTGTCTCCCGCCTCACTTTGCATACTTATGCTTGTACTTACAAGGGTTCTGGGGACATAAACCTCTGTTAAAGGTCCAACATAGTGCCCTCAACTACCCTTCCCCTGGGGTGGGCTTCCCCTGAAAGAGGCGATATGGAACCGCTCAGCTGCTAGCTGTATACATCTTAGGCAGAGGCTTCAGAGGATATATCCATTGTACCCACAATACATTGTCCGTATCTCCCTAAGACTTTTCCAGCTTCAAAACTATTAGTGCTCTGAACTCCTCCTCATAATACAGCAATGCATAGTCCCCAAACTCCATCTTGGTCTTCCTAACAGTATTCATGTGCAGACTTTTCAGGAAAAGTTTCACAGTAGATGCTTGTGTAAATGAAAAAAGCAGAGGTACATGTATCAATTGTGGGTGAACCCATATGCCGTCTGGCTAATTCTCAGGCCTCTTGATCCTTGCAAAAGCTTGTATACATCTACAAACAGACATTTCCAAATCTTCCCTTTTGTGGCCGTGGACAAGTGACCCCCCCAAAGTCATCAATACCCCCATATACGGCAACCTTTTAAACCCCTCTGCCATACTTTTATCCCCTTTTCCCCCGCAGAGCTGCCATCAGCTTTTTTATCTTTCTTCCCCTATGTTTTGCTATCAGACATCTTCTTTTCTAACAAAACAACTGTGCTGCTTTTATTTGCACTGTCATCTTTCTTGACCTCTTTTTTAACCCCTTTTTCATAATCTGTGACACTTACTGCCACTTCGCAAGCCTCCGTGCCAACCCGTTTATCCACCATTCAAGCCCCCACACTGACATCCACTACACTTGCCCATGTTGTCTCACCCAGATCCCAGCTCCTCCACCTCTGTATCTCATCTGATTGCAACCTGTGTGTCTCTGTCGCTGCTCTCCTCCGTTCGCCTCCTCATATTGTGTGACATCCAGCTCTGACCCACCGGTCTGCTATTGCGGCTTTGATCCCTCCTGCAAAACAACACTGGGGCAAAAAACTTCAGCCACCCCCCACCCACTCATGTATTTTCCGGTTCTCCCCGGTCTCCTACCAGTAAGGAATTTCCCCTTCTCCAATTCATCTTTGTCCTCATCATAATCCAGCTCATATTCCATCTCTTGCTCCCCAACATAGCTATTCACACCCAGTCACCGTCCCCCACACTACCATCAAAACATCTCCAATGTCAGCACCTACATTATTCTTCAGTGATGAAACACCATCCCACAATGTCTGGAGGATGACTGGAACCTTTTCCCTCACTTCGGTCCAAGTATCGGAGGTTGCGCTCAACCTTGCCGGTCTCCCCAACCTGCGGGATGTGTGGTCCTGGTCTCTAAACTTTGCCATTTTCCTCCCACTTTTGAAGGACTCACCTCCTGCTCCACCCATACCCACCTACCTGACCCCTTGGCCTCCGTATTTGCCTGCTTAAATACCTGTTGATCCTGCCTCTTTCCCTCTGCCTGCAGTCCACAAACTCCTGGTCTCTGTGCTTCATTGCAGGCAGCATTCTTGTTTGAAATAAGAGTTTCTTCCTGTAAAAGAGGCGACTTCACTGCCACAACATCCTTTAATCCTTGCACTTTATTGTTATTTTCAGCGGTGTCCCACTGTTCCTCTCCAAGAGCTTTCCACTCGCTTGCTTCCCCCGATGGTCCCGCCCGCTCTGCTGACTGTAGAAGTCCTTCTACAGTTTTTATGCCTAGAGAATGATGTTTGCTCGCGTCTCACAACACATGTACAGTGTTACCAGATTGGGAGATTTCCCGCACAAATGGGCGATATTTTTCCCATTTGTGCAGGAAAAAAAACCAATTGCGGGAGCTTAATTGTTGGGCTATTATTAGCCCTGTGTGCGCAAAATTGTTTGTGGGGCGGCGCCGTCGGACATGCACTGCCCCAGGCCCCGCCCCGTGAGATAGGTGTCAGGTGACATTCTCTCCCGACCCCCTGGACCCTCCCTGAGCCTGCCTGTGCGGCAGCGCGGGCTGCTGCTGCCTCTGTGCGACTGTGCGGCGCACACCGCAGCCGCGCGGCCCGTCATGCGTGTGACGGTGTTCAGCTCATGTTGGGGCAGAGTGCCGTCAATCTAGCAGCACGCGAAAGCACTACCAATTGACGGCCCTGCCAAGAATTATTGGCCTGCCCGCGGCATTATTTAAAATGCCTGCGTGGGTGGGCGCTGCGTGGTGCGAGCCAAGGAGCAAGCGAGTCAGTCAGTGTGTGGCACACTGTTTACTCACTGGCTGCGCTGCGCACGTGGTGGTGGTGTCTGGTGTGTGTGGCTCTTCTCTTTTTGGGCCCTGCCACGAGCCTCAGCCTGCACAGGTGTTGTGGTGGTGGTGCCCCCCCCCCCCTGGAAAAGTCTCTTTTGTTGTGCGCTTCAGCCTTGGACCCCGAATTAAAGCCAGTGCCCAGCCCCAGAGTGCGAGATTGGGGCCCGGTAGAGGGGAGACACCCCCCCGGCCCCTTCCTGTTGTGTAGGTGCTACCTACGGCCCCTACCTACACTGACGTGCGGCCGGTTGGTGCGCAGCTGCGGAAGACAAGGTAAGTGTCCTTCAATTTGTACCTTTGTGACTTGTTGTGAGTAGATGTATTCCTTATTTTTAATATTCAGGGGCTAATTGTGGATTGAGAGTGCATAGGATCTAAAGCATGGCAGGATTGAATAAGAATGAGTGGCATAGCCAGTGCTTAATTTGTAAATAAAAACGTGCCGGTGTCCACAGCTCTCCTCTTAAACACGCAGCTGCTGCAATTAAATGTGCAAACACGGAATACTAGGGCAACATAAGCCATGTTGGGCCTCTTTAGTCCATTTTAAGCCATTTCACCTCAATCCCGCAGCTTTCTGCTCTCTCCCTTTCTGGCGCTCTTTTTCATTTTTGCATTCCTCCGTCTTTCCCATGTGTGTCTTTTGCTCGCAGTAAATGCTTGAGGCCGTAAAAAAGAGTGCCGTCCCTCAAAAATAAGTGCCGGTGCTCTGCACCGGAAACAACAAGCACAAATTAAGCACTGGGTGGAATCACATGAAGGTTGGTGATGACAAAGAGTTATTGTTTTCGTCTCGTAATGCAAGGGGGTTACCAGCTGAGTTGGGCAGTGCGTGCTCTGCAGGGTAGTTAAATAAAAAATCATTCAGTTTGGGTATTACTTAAACCATTTTATCTGAAACCTTTTTGCACGTTTGGTAGCAGTCTATCTTATACTGCCAGTAATGCAAGTTTAACCTAATGACTTACATTTGCACAACACACAATTCTCCATTGCAGCAGTGAAGATTTAATTCTGTGGCTTTTTGGTTACGCACAGACCTTTCAGTGCATTAACTAATAGAGGTTTCATAATATACAGTGATTAACTTAACTTTTTTATTTTTTATTTTAAGGCATAAGTTATGTATGTGGCTACCTGAAAGAGAATATATATATTTTTTTTAGCCACACGTTTAACCCCGCCCCATTGCATGCAGCATCACTGTTCCCATACTTTTTTTAATGCACTTTGAGCTGTGTGCTCAGCTGATTTATTCATTTATTTCACTCCAGTTGCAGGTAGTGCAAGCACAAATGTGGTCTCATTGCCTGAGCTAAGCGAAATGAGGGTACATAGTCAGTGCACAGCCTCACTGCATGGTTCTGTTCATGATCTTAGTGCCTAAATTATTGACAACACTTGTAGTCATGCTCTGCTTAGCGTAGCCATTGCTTGCATTTGACACAAAACACTAGCCTTTACCAATAATTTAAGTTCAAGTTCACGGAGTATGGGTCATTGTATTCTGGTCTCTGGTCGCAATTTGCAGAAGGGTGTCTATCGCCTCACACAAACAGCCTTTTTCACCTCACACAAGGATGTATTTTTCTGCAGGGCCCTGTTGACCTCCACTGTCCAGGGTATAGGTAGCCCACTAAAACAAGTGTAGGGGTAGTGCCTGAGTATGTCTGAAGGAGGCAGGAAATTAGTGAAATGTTGGTCTGCTGCCCATTTAATGAAAAGTCCAGAACGTAGAACAGTAGTAGAGCAGACTGCAGATACACACTGGGAATGCTAGATGGCTACTTACATTTCATCTTTATCTACCGTGTGCATCTGAAAGGCAGTAAAAAGAACAAAGGTTGTGCTTTTAATCCATTTGGTGGGGTGTTGATTATCAATGGTTAATGGTGGAGCTAACATAGCAAATGTTATCTTTGCATGTTGGGGCTGACATTATATTGGGATTAACAGGACTTGAACTGTAAAATGCAAAGGGAAAACAGGATTGGGTCTGCTTTCCACAAACTTGAGTTCGGCATGAAAAGTTGAGTAAGTATGAGCCGTAGTCCATTAAGATGTATTACTTTTTGCTGTTATCGGTGAGTTGTTGCTTTATTATAAAACCAGTTTGAAAGCTAGAGCAGATCTCTTATCTAACCTTTAGTACGAGGGAGTTGCCATCCTTTGGCTCATTCTCCATTTCAAAACATGACAAATCTAAAGAGTCAATTGTCTGCCCTGAAACAAATCACTTGCCCCAGCTCAGAGGCAACACCACTTTGTTTCTCCATTGAATTCACTGGTGTTGTATCCCAAAATAAGTACGTGACATCCTTGGACACTTAAAGTAGAGGTATGTTCAATAACCATTGGCAATTCTAGATAGTGTTTTATGATTATCAGTGAACTAGGGACAATGATTGCAATTTCTTTAGCAGTTTCAGGTAGTCCCCTGGGCTCTCATCTTGACATAGTTCATCATTGATCAGTTCCCAGCTGACCTGGCAGTTTAATTGTTGCACCATGGGCAAGTGGGCACAATATAAACAAGTATACAGAAAAGAGTGGGCGTTGGATCCTGAATCAAAAAGATGGATTGCCCCTGTCAAATTGGATAATTCCAAAGCGGCCTGCAAGTACTGCCATATAGACCTGCCTGCCCATTATAATGATTTGAAGCAACATGCAGCAACCACAAAACACCGCTCTCGCTGTAATTCAGCAAATGCTTCCATGGCATCCTTTGTACAACCCATTCCTTCAATATCTAATGACCAGAAAAGAAGAGAAATTAGATTTGCCATACAAACTGCTTGTTGCACATCCATAAATAATATAGATGGATATGGTGAAATTTTGAAGGATGAATTCGCTGCCTTCCGAATGCACCGTACCAAATGTACAGCACTAATTACTTCTGTGTTGGGCCCATACTTCAAAGACGAAATGCTGAAAGATATCGGATCATCACCTTACTCCTTATTAATTGATGAATCTACAGACATTGAAGTAAAAAAACTGCTTGGCATATGTGTGAAGTATTTCAGCATAAAGCATAAAAAATTAGTAAGCACCTTCCTTGGAATGCTAGGATTAAATCAGGCCTGTGCCGAAGATATAGCAAATGCAGTGTTTAGCTTGCTTGAAAGTTGTAACCTTGAGACTGAAAATTTAATAGGCATAGGAACAGATGAAGCAAGCGTCATGTGCGCAAAGCAGCACTCAGCATTCACCTTGTTGCGAGACAAGCAACCTTCCTTGCAACTTGTGCGCTGCATTTGTCACTCCCTGGACATCATTGCAAAGAAAGCAATAAGGAGCATTCCAAGCAATGTAGAATTCATGATCAGAGAAACATACAACTGGTTTTCCACTTCCCCAAAACGCCAGGACGACTACAGGGAATTGTATCTCACATTGGATGGAGGCCTGTCCCTGACATTAATTTCGCCTTGCGAAACGCAGGACTAGTGATGGCAGATTGTGTAGAGCGTTTAATAGAACAAAGATGCCTTAAAATTACACTTTAGCACAATATCCTGCAGGAAAGATGCTCCAGAAATGTGTCATCATATCTTAAAATTACACTTTTGTATGGTGTCCTATGTCTAGCACTGGTATGCATCAAGAATGCGCAATAAAATTTATCATGAGCAGACAAACCTATTTTTCCTTACTTCGATGAAGACCTTGCCATTGCCATGTATTAGCTCTAGGACTACCACAGTTATGCCAGTACAGATGTAGAGATGATCTACGGTTGAAGTCCCAAAACAATTTATGCTCATTTGCTAAGACATCAGACCTGGTAAATTTATGAATGGAAGTGTATAACTGCACTGATGCTGCAGGCACCCATTGTTTCCATGAGCTTACTTTAATGGATCCTCTGCCACTATCATGTATTAACTCTAGGATCACCACAGTTATGCCAGTAAGAGATGTAGAGATTGGCACCCCTATTTTGAAGAAAGGCTGCAACAAGATTTGGGAACATCTGGATATCTCTTTATTGATCGGTGGCTCTGTGGAAGTAGAAAATCCATGCTCTTGTGCCTCAAGTACTATAGTCAAAATCATCACACATTTGTAAGCAGCTACCTTAGCTGTATGGGATTAAAGCCGCCCTGTACAGAAAATGGAATCTGGCACTTAACGTTCTTCCAACCCTTGAGTGATGCCAAGAGTCATTCGCAGTTTCCCATTTCCAGCTTTGTCTACTTAAAAGTACATGTCTTAATATGGATGTTGGATTTGCTTTATGTCTAAAAGTGAAAGAGAATAACTATTCGCATGGACCCTTTTACAGGCACATCTCCTTGCAACCTTCGTGATTGAGATTTACAATTGTCGAACACGCCAGCGTTCACATTCCAATGCACCTAGTGTGTCTGTGAACCTTTTTGCTGCCACTTCAAATGATATCAAATAGCTAGAAAAGGAGAGAAATCTGAATTGCATCAGCACCTGATTCAATGAACCATTTGTAGTTTCCCTTTACCACCAGCCAGGTATGTTTTTCAAGCAATATATGATGTCTTAAAAGTTACACTTTTCTGTGGTGTCCTATGTGTACCACTGGTATGCATCAAGAATTCTCTACGGAACAGCAGGAAAACCTATCTTTCCTTACTTCTATGAAAACAGTGCAATTGCCATGTATTAGCTCTAGGACTACCACAGTTATGCCAGTACAGATGTAGAGATGGTCAGTTTCTCTTGTAGTTTCAGTTAGTCCCCGGTCGTCTCAACAAGACAGTTGTTCATTGAGCAGGTTATCCCAGCTGCCAAACAGTTGCAGGTTATTTATTGCAACATGGACAAGTGGGCTCAATATAATAAAAGGAGTAGTAGTGGTTTCTGAATTAAAAGGACTGAATGCCCTGTAAAATGAGCTGATACCAAGGCTGCATTCAAGTACTGCCATAAAAAATTGCATGCCCATTCCAATGATTTGAAACAATCTGCAGCAAACAGAGTATATCAATTTGTTGTCTAATGCCATAGCAGCTGGCAGCCCTATTCCAGAGTCTTGGCACGGTGCTGAAATAATACCGATCTATAAAAAGGGTGATACAGGGTTGCCTGTAAATTATCGACCTATTAGCCTTATTGATATCCTTCAGAAGACGTTTGCCAAACAAGTCTTAGTGAGGCTTACTGACTGGATTCAAGACCAGCAAATTTTATCTCCTTTACAGGCTGGGTTTCGGCCCAAAACTAATACTATGGACCAAGTTTTCAGGGTGTCATTACTGTTCTGGAAGTATGTCACCTTATCTAAGCAAAAACTCTATGTGGCTTTCGTAGACTTAAGATCTGCATTTGATCTTGTCCCAAGAGAGAAACTGTGGGAAGTATTGTACAAAATTGGTATCCCAGGGAACTTAGTGCATTTAATCCAAAGATTACATGAAAAAACATTTGCACAAGTAAGATGGGGCAATCAGGGGGAACTCACAGACAAAATAGACATCAAGAGAGGAGTGCGCCAGGGTTGCGTTCTTGCCCCAACGCTATTTACACTGTTCATCAATGAGGTGGTGCAAGTCGTGTCCAATTGTCAAAATGACGCCCCATCTTTGAATCACCATAAAATTCCAATTTTGTTATTTGCCGATGATTCTCTCTTGATCTCCAGAACCCCTATGGGCCTCCAGGTACTCATGGACAAGTTCAGTTCGTTTTGCGGTGACTACGGTCTGGAACTTAACCATAGCAAAACTAAACTCATGACTTTGGGTTGTGGCCCCACCAAGAGATATTCAATATTTTACAATGGAACGCCCCTAGGTTTGGTAAACTCTATAGATTACTTGGGGGTGAGAATCAGCAACAATCTGCATTGGGGGGCACAAATCGACAAAAGTTTGGCTCGCCTGGTACAGTCATCTGGAGCCATTCTTCGTTTTCATAAGTCTACTTCTGAGAGAGTGATTACTCCAATTATTAAAATTTATAGAGCAAAGGCACAAAGTGCTGCGGTCTATGGGGCAGAAATTTGGGGGTCCTCAAACACTGGCAGGCTTGCAGTGGGGGAAAACAATTTCGTGAGGTCTACTTTGGCCTGCCCTCGCAGTACCCCACTGCTGCCATTGTTCTGGGACCTTGACCTTCCACGCATCACAGATGTAGTTGCCCTACGACCTCTGCTTTTTTGGGTCCGTGTTTGGTCCACCCCTGAGTTATCTACATACAAGGAGTCTATCCAAGACATCTTGGATAGACCTAATGTACTCACCATTCCCTGGTTTAATCACATCTCTAAATGGTTTCACAAATTGGGTCTTAGTGAGCTATGGAGTCATCCAGAAAGTATAAGGAAGGAGCAGAAGAATCATTTGAAAACGGTATACTGGACTTACGTCAGGGAAAACTATCTGCTGTGCCTTACTCACGGCAGATTGACCTCACAATTTTTTGATTTTAAATGGTATCCGTCTTTTGAATCTTTTATGGATATAATTCTTGACCCATTAAGTAAGAGTTTATATATCCAGTTCAGATATGGTTGTCTGCCTCTCAAATCATATGGCAGTAAGTGGAGTGCAACTACAAGATCTGATTTATGTCCGAGCTGTACTCTTAATCCAGAATCCATTGTACATTTTATGTTTTTATGTCCTGCCTATTTGATTGCGCGTCGAAAGTGGTTACGGCCAGTGTGTAGGAATGTGGGGGTAAGACATTGTATTGTTGCCTTAAGAATTCTGATGAGGGAAAGTTCCCCCCCCTTGCCCTGTGCGGTTAGTAGGTACATTACAGCTGCCTGGCATGTACGTACTAATCACTTGGGGAAAGTTGCTGATGCGGAACTTACTTCCAAATAAGGACAACATGAAAAACTGACAATGGAATGTTTTAGTCATCAAATTTTAACCACACACCTAGACTGGAACAATACCCCATGATTGATTTAAATGACAGTCAGTAGGAGATTAGGTGTTTGGTTTTTATGTGTTTTAAGGCCGTAAAGGATGTTCTTTTTTATTCCTCTTATTTCCTTTTTAACATAATTTTTACTTATCTTTTATCTTTCTACCGGTGGTTGTTTTGCTTTTAGGGTTGAAAGTAACCAATAAAGCTATGTATGTACAAATATAACTGTGGGAGAAAACAATTTTGCGAGGGCTTTGATAGTGTGCCCCCGAAGTACACCACTGATCCCAATGTTTCTTGATTTGGGGCTAAACCAAGTAGCTGACTTAATTTCCCTATGACCTCTATTATATTGGATAAGGATTTGGACCACCCTGAATTGGATTTATACAAAGCATCATTGCTTGACCTGCTAAAGAGACCAAATGCAGCTATTATTCCTTGGATTAAATATGTGTCCAATTGGTTTTGTATCTTGGGGTTTGGAGATTATTGGGAGAATCCCCATAAATTAGTGAAATCCCATAAAACTGCTTTGAAATCAGCTTACTGGTCCAATGTATGGAACAATTATATTTGTTGTAAAACTCATGGTCGATTATCTAATCTTTTTACTGATTTTAAGTGGTTTCCGCAGTATGAATCCTATTAAGATATTATACTAGATCTACAGGGCAAAGATTTATGTGCTAGATTCCGTTTTGGGTCCTTACCAATGTTGTCTTTAACTTGCAACTGGGGGCCAATCACTACTTCAGATATATGTCCGGCTTCTGGCGGTGCCCCGGAAACAGTTGAACATTTTATGTTTTTTTGCCCAACATATTTTTTTCCACAGTCAATATGGATTCGAAAAACCTGTAGGGAAATGGGGCTGGAAAATTGCAGTATAGCAATAAGGGTTTTAAAAAAGCCATAGATCAAATTAATTAATTTTAGCAGTCAGCAAGTTTTTAGTGGCAGCATGGCATATACGTGATCACCATTTCAATCAAGGACCCACGAAGCGTGCCCAGGCAGGATTTTAGATGAATACTCTGATATCACATGTATGTATTTATTTATGTGTTTTTTTTATAAAATTATTAAATCATTGTACAGATTAAAAGTGGGCTCAATATAATAAAAGGAGTAGTAGTGGTTTCTGAATTAAAAGGACTGAATGCCCTGTAAAATGAGCTGATACCAAGGCTGCATTCAAGTACTGCCATAAAAAATTGCATGCCCATTCCAATGATTTGAAACAATCTGCAGCAAACAGAGTAAGTGATTGAATGAACCATTCGCAGTTTCACTTTACCAGCCATGTTTACTTATCGGTCCATGCCTCGCACTCTGCAACAAGCATCTTGCGGCCTAGGAAGTGGCTACTGCCCTTGCTTTCTGTCTGCAACCAAAGGAAAATGATCTGCCTGCTACAAAGGGCTCCAGTGCCAAAACTGGTGTCAAAAGGACTGCTGTGAAGTTGATGAAAGCGATGTTCAGCTAAAAGCTGTGAATCCTAGAAAGGATCAAACCATATGTGATTGAATTAACCATTCGCAGTTTCACCTCACCAGCCATGTTTACTTACCGGTGCATGCCTCGAACTCTGAAACAAGCATCTTGCGGCCTAGGAAGTGGCTACTGCCCTTGCTTTCTGCCTGCAACCAAAGGAAAATGATCTGCCTGCTACAAAGGGCTCCAATTCCAAAACTGGTGTCAAAAGGACTGCTGTGAAGTTAATTAAAGCGATGTTCAGCCAAAAGCTGTGAATCCTAGAAAGGATCAAACCGTATGTGATTGAATGAACCATTCGCAGTTTCACTTTACCAGCCATGTTTACTTACCGGTGCATGCCTCGCACTCTGAAACAAGCATCTTGCGGCCTAGGAAGTGGCTAGTGCCCTTGCTTTCTGTCTGCAACCAAAGGAAAATGATCTGCCCGCTACAAAGGGCTCCAATGCCAAAACTGGTGTCAAAAGGACTGCTGTGAAGTTGATGAAAGCGATGTTCAGCCAAAAGCTGTGAATCCTAGAAAGGATCAAACCGTATGTGATTGAATTAACCATTTGCAGTTTCACCTCACCAGCCATGTTTACTTACCTGTGCATGCCTCGCACTCTGAAACAAGCATCTTGCGGCCTAGGAAGTGGCTACTGCCCCTGCTTTCTGTCTGCAACCAAAGGAAAATGATCTGCCCGCTACAAAGGGCTCTAATGCCAAAACTGGTGTCAAAAGGACTGCTGTGAAGTTGATGAAAGCGATGTTCAGCCAAAAGCTTTGAATTCTAGAAAGGATCAAACCGTATGTGATTGAATGAACCATTCGTAGTTTCACTTTACCAGCCATGTTTACTTACCGGTGCATGCCTCACACTCTGAAACAAGTTTATTGCTGCCTAGGAAGTGGCTACTGCCCTTGCTTTCTGTCTGCAACCAAAGGAAAATGATCTGCCTGCTACAAAGGGCTCCAGTGCCAAAACTGGTGTCAAAAGGACTGCTGTGAAGTTGATGAAAGCGATGTTCAGCCAAAAGCTGTGAATCCTAGAAAGGATCAAACCGTATGTGATTGAATGAACCATTTGCAGTTTCACCTCACCAGCCATGTTTACTTACCGGTGCATGCCTCGCACTCTGAAACAAGCATCTTGCGGCCTAGGAAGTGGCTACTGCCTCTGCTTTCTGTCTGCAACCAAAGGAAAATGATCTGCCCGCTACAAAAGGCTCTAATGCCAAAACTGGTGTCAAAAGGACTGCTGTGAAGTTGATGAAAGCGATGTTCAGCCAAAAGCTGTGAATTCTAGAAAGGATCAAACCGTATGTGATTGAATGAACCATTTGTAGTTTCACTTTACCAGCCATGTTTACTTATCGGTGCATGCCTCACACTCTGAAACAAGTTTATTGCTGCCTAGGAAGTGGCTACTGCCCTTGCTTTCTGTCTGCAACCAAAGGAAAATGATCTGCCTGCTACAAAGGGCTCCAATGCCAAAACTGGTGTCAAAAGGACTGCTGTGAACTTGATCAAAGAGATGTTCATCTTTCTGTCTCCAAACTAAAGAAAATAAAGTAGCTGCTACAGGCTTCAATGTCAAAAGGTTTGTCAAAGAAGGACTGCTGTGCACATAATCAAAGATTTACGTCTCTCACCAAGTCCAGATTTACTACTTGTTCCAATTTGCTGCTCATCATAAGAATGAGTGACCATTTTTCAATGTTTATTTCCATTTTTAGTGTGTAATGCAATGAATAATCTAGGCACTGTGAGTTTCACATATTTGCTTACAATAGAAATTTGATTTATGCTTTAAAATGTTTGCTTCAGCCTACGATTGCATTAGTTCAGTGTTAAAAGTTTGGGCTACTTTTTGGTCTGGGACCGGTTCATTTGGTCTTACTTTGGGCTGGTTGTTCAACAGCTTTGGGCTATAGAAGGCTTTTAAAATCTGGCAACACTGCACATGTAAGCACACTGCTGCCACCTGCCATGCTGGTCCTGACTCCGCATTCCACAAAGGCAGTGCTAAGGCCGCACGCACTGGCTCACCCACATTGCCGGATCCAGACGAATCCGCCTCACACTGCAGGACTTCTGCCCCTGTGGGCCACACATATGGGCCCTACCTCAACCATCTTTGGCCCCTACTTCTTCCTTTATGGTATGTGCACATGCCTGAACCTCACGCCTGTCAACCCCCACATACAGCCCTTTAGCTGCACTCTCACCAGATATTCTGGCTTTGACTTTTGTCCTGGGGGGGGCATGCTAACACGACTGCTACGACACTGCTCAATGCTGAGCTCTTTGGTCACGTAATCCCCACCCACGCTTGGGGCAAGGCACCAGGCTGAAGAAGATCCTCCCTTCCTGCCTTAAACAAAACCTTGAGTGCTCTCCTGACAGATGGGGCCTTCTCAACCATGATGAATCTTTAGCCCAACCTCACTAAGGGCCAGATGTAGCAAAGGTTTTTACCCATTCTGTGTCTATGGGAAAAAGTGTATGTACATACCTCTCGAGAGAGGCCAAATCTCTAACTAGTCCTATAATTGACAAAATGATGGATACTGCCTACCTCCAGGATCCAATGCACTGAAAAAGGGGCCAAATCCAAGGGACAGTGACAGAAAACTGTCACCCTAACCCCGTTCCCAAACCCAAACTAACTAGTGTCACCCTCTGATGGCCTGGGTCCCACCACCTGCCCAAAGAACCCCGGGGGTGGGCATCTTTGGATGCCACCAATGGGACCCCCATTTTAAAAGTTGCAGTGTGCAAGTTTGTGTCTTCATTGATTTTTGTTTACTTAACCCCTTCGCTGCCAGGCATTTTTTTCCCCCCTCCTGTGCCAGGCCTTTTTTTGCCTATTTGGGGCAGTTCGCGCTTAGGCCCTCATAACTGTTTGTCCACATAAGCTAACCAAGCCAAATTTGCGTCCTTTTTTTCCAACATCCTAGGGATTCTAGAGGAACCCAGACTTTGTTGGTTCCCCTGAAGGAGGCAAGAAATTAGCCAAATTACAGTGACAATTTTGTTTTTTTCAAGAAAATTGGAAAAAGTGGCTGCAGAAGAAGGCTTGTGGTTTTTCCCCTGAAAATGGCATCAACAAAGGGTTTGCGGTGCTAAACTCAGCAGCTTCCCAGCTTTCAGGAACAGGCAGACTTGAATCAGAAAACCCAATTTTTCAACACAATTTTGGCATTTTACTGGGACATACCCCATTTTTGCAATTTTTTGTGCTTTCAGCCTCCCTCCAGTCAGTGACAGAAATGGGCATGAAACCAATGCTGAATCCCAGAAACCTAAACATTTCTGAAAATTAGACAAAATTCTGAATTCAGCAAGGGGTCATTTGTGTAGATCCTACAAGGGTTTCCTACAGAAAATAACAGCTGAAAAAGAAAAATATTGAAATTGAGGTGAACATTTTTTTTCTCTACGTTTTACTCTGTAACTTTTCCCTGCAATGTCAGATTATCGAAAGCAATATACTGTTACGTCTGCTGGACTCCTCTGGTTGCGGGGATATATAGGGCTTGTAGGTTCATCAAGAACCCGAGGAACCCAGAGCCAATAAATGAGCTGCACCCTGCAGTGCATTTTCATTCTATACCGGGTATACATCAATTCATTTGCTGAAATATAAACAGTAAAAAATTGCTATCAAGAAAACCTTTGTATTTCCAAAAAGGGCACAAGATAAGGTGTTGAGGAGCAGTGGTTATTTGCACATCTCTGAATTCTGGGGTGACCATACTAGCATGTGAATTACAGGGAATTTGTAAACTAGATGTCTTTTTTACACACTCTCCTATATATGGAAGGAAAAAATGTAGAGAAAGACAAGGGGCAATAACACTTGTTTTGCTAATCTATGTTCCCCCAAGTCACAAATTTCCTTCCACCCAGCGTTTCCCTAAGTCTCCCGATAAAAATGATACCTCACTTGTGTGGGTAGGCCTAGCGCCCATGACAGGAAACACCCCAAAGCGCAACGTGGACACATCCAATTTTTTGAAAGAAAACAGAGGTGTTTTTTGCGAAGTGCCTACCTGTAGATTTTGGCCTCTAGCTCAGCCGGCACCTAGGGAAACCTACCAAACCTGTGCATTTCTAAAAACTAGAGACCTAGGGGAATCCAAGGTGGGGTGACTTGCGGGGCTCGGACCAGGTTCTGTTACCCAGAATCCTTTGCAAACCTCAAAATGTGGCTAAAAAAACACATGTTCTTCACATTTCTGTGGCAGAAAGTTCTGGAATCTGAGAGGAGCCACAAATTTCCTTCCACCCAGCGTTCCCCCAAGTCTCTCGATAAAAATGATACCTCACTTGTGTGGGTAGGCCTAGCGCCCGCGACAGGAAACGCCCCAAAGCGCAACATGGGCACATCCAAATTTTTGAAAGAAAACAGAGGTGTTTTTTGCAAAGTGCCTACCTGTAGATTTTGGCCTCTAGCTCAGCCGGCACCTAGGGAAACCTAACAAACCTGTGCATTTCTGAAAACTATAGACCTAGGGGAATCCAAGATGGGGTGACTTGTGGGTCTCGGACCAGGTTCTGTTACCCAGAATCCTTTGCAAACCTCAAAATTTGGCTAAAAAAACACATGTTCCTCACATTTCTGTGGCAGAAAGTTCTGGAATCTGAGAGGAGCCACAAATTTCCTTCCACCCAGCGTTCCCCCAAGTCTCCCGATAAAAATGATACCTCACTTGTGTGGGTAGGCCTAGCGCCCGCGACAGGAAACACCCCAAAGCGCAACGTGGACACATCCAAATTTTTGAAAGAAAACAGAGGTGTTTTTTGCAAAGTGCCTACCTGTAGATTTTGGCCTCTAGCTCAGCCGGCACCTAGGGAAACCTACCAAACCTGTGCATTTCTGAAAACTAGAGACCTAGGGGAATCCAAGGAGGGTTGACTTGCGGGGCTCGGACCAGGTTCTGTTACCCAGAATCCTTTGCGAACCTCAAAATTTTAGCTAAAAAAACACATGTTCCTCACATTTCTGTGGCAGAAAGTTCTGGAATCTGAGAGGAGCCACAAATTTCCTTCCACCCAGCGTTCCCCCAAGTCTCCCGATAAAAATGATACCTCACTTGAGTGGGTAGGCCTAGGGCCCGCGACAGGAAACGCCCCAGAGCGCAACGTGGACACATCCAAATTTTTGAAAGAAAACAGAGGTGTTTTTTGCAAAGTGCCTACCTGTAGATTTTGGCCTCTAGCTCAGCCGGCACCTAGGGAAACCTACCAAACCTGTGGATTTCTGAAAACTAGAGACCTAGGGGAATTCAAGGAGGGTTGACTTGCGGGGCTCGGACCAGGTTCTGTTACCCAGAATCCTTTGCGAACCTCAAAATTTGGCTAAAAAAACACATGTTCCTCACATTTCTGTGGCAGAAAGTTCTGGAATCTGAGAGGAGCCACAAATTTCCTTCCACCCAGCGTTCCCCCAAGTCTCTGGCTAAAAAAACACATGTTCCTCACATTTCTGTGGCAGAAAGTTCTGGAATCTGAGAGGAGCCACCAATTTCCTTCCACCCAGCGTTCCCCCAAGTCTCCCGATAAAAATGATACCTCACTTGTGTGGGTAGGCCTAGCGCCTGCAAAAGGGAAACGCCCCAAAGCACAACGTGGACACATCCCATTTTTTGAAAGAAAACAGTGCCTACCTGTAGAGTTTGGCCTCTAGCTCAGCCGGCACCTAGGGAAACCTACCAAACCTGTGCATTTCTGAAAACTAGAGACCTAGGGGAATCCAAGGAGGGTTGACTTGCGGGGCTCGGACCAGGTTCTGTTACCCAGAATCCTTTGCGAACCTCAAAATTTTAGCTAAAAAAACACATGTTCCTCACATTTCTGTGGTAGAAAGTTCTGGAATCTGAGAGGAGCCACAAATTTCCTTCCACCCAGCGTTCCCCCAAGTCTCCCGATAAAAATGATACCTCACTTGAGTGGGTAGGCCTAGCGCCCGCGACAGGAAACGCCCCAGAGCGCAACGTGGACACATCCAAATTTTTGAAAGAAACCAGAGGTGTTTTTTGCAAAGTGCCTACCTGTAGATTTTGGCCTCTAGCTCAGCCGGCACCTAGGGAAACCTACCAAACCTGTGCATTTCTGAAAACTAGAGACCTAGGGGAATCCAAGGAGGGTTGACTTGCGGGGCTCGGACCAGGTTCTGATACCCAGAATCCTTTGCGAACCTCAAAATTTGGCTAAAAAAACACATGTTCCTCACATTTCTGTGGCAGAAAGTTCTTGAATCTGAGAGGAGCCACAAATTTCCTTCCACCCAGCGTTCCCCCAAGTCTCCCGATAAAAATCATACCTCACTTGTGTGGGTAGGCCTAGCGCCCGCGACAGGAAACGCCCCAAAGCACAACGTGGACACATCCAAATTTTTGAAAGAAAACAGAGGTGTTTTTTGCGAAGTGCCTACCTGTAGATTTTGGCCTCTAGCTCAGCCGGCACCTAGGGAAACCTACCAAACCTGTGCATTTTTGAAAACTATAGACCTAGGGGAATCCAAGGAGGGTTGACTTGCGGGGCTCGGACCAGGTTCTGATACCCAGAATCCTTTGCGAACCTCAAAATTTGGCAAAAAAAAACACATGTTCCTCACATTTCTGTGGCAGAAAGTTCTGGAATCTGAGAGGAGCCACAAATTTCCTTCCACCCAGCGTTCCCCCAAGTCTCCCGATAAAGATGATACCTCACTTGTGTGGGTAGGCCTAGCGCCCGCAACAGTAAATGCCCCAAAGCGCAACGTGGACACATCCCATTTTTTGAAAGAAAACAGTGCCTACCTGTGGATTTTGGCCTGTAGCTCAGCCGGCACCTAGGGAAACCTACCAACCCTGTGCATTTTTGAAAACTAAAGACCTTGGGGAATCCAAGATGGGGTGACTTGTGGGGCTCGGACCAGGTTATGTTACCCAGAATCCTTTGCAAACCTCAAAATTTGGCTAAAAAAACACCCTTTCCTCTCATTTCCGTGGCAGAAAGTTCTGGAATCTGAGAGGAGCCATAAATTTCCTTCCACCCAGCATTCCCCCAAGTCTCCCGATAAAAATGATACCTCACTTGTGTGGGTAGGCCTAGCGCCCGCGACAGGAAACGCCCCAAAGCGCAACGTGGACACATCCAAATTTTTTAAAGAAAACCGATGTGTTTTTTGCGAAGTGCCTACCTGTAGATTTTGTCCTCTAGCTCAGCCGGCACCTAGGGAAACCTACCAAACCTGTGCATTTGTGAAAACTAGAGACCTAGGGGAATCCAAGGAGGGTTGACTTGCGGGGCTCGGACCAGGTTCTGATACCCAGAATCCTTTGCGAACCTCAAAATTTGGCTAAAAAAACACATGTTCCTCACATTTCTGTGGCAGAAAGTTCTGGAATCTGAGAGGAGCCACAAATTTCCTTCCACCCAGCGTTCCCCCAAGTCTCCCGATAAAAATGATACCTCACTTGTGTGGGTAGGCCTAGCGCCCGCGACAGGAAACGCCCCAAAGCGCAACGTGGACACATCCACATTTTTTAAAGAAAACAGAGGTGTTTTTTGCGAAATGCCTACCTGTAGATTTTGGCCTCTAGCTCAGCCGGCACCTAGGGAAACCTACCAAACCTGTGCATTTGTGAAAACTAAAGACCTAGGGGAATCCAAGGAGGGTTGACTTGTGGGGCTCGGACCAGGTTCTGATACCCAGAATCCTTTGCGAACCTCAAAATGTGGCTAAAAAAACAAATGTTCCTCACATTTCTGTGGCAGAAAGTTCTGGAATCTGAGAGGAGCCACAAATTTCCTTCCACCCAGCGTTCCCCCAAGTCTCCCGATAAAAATGATACCTCACTTGTGTGGGTAGGCCTAGCGCCTGCGACAGGAAACGCCCCAAAGCGCAACGTGGACACATCCACATTTTTGAAAGAAAACAGAGGTGTTTTTTGCGAAGTGCCTACCTGTAGATTTTGGCCTCTAGCTCAGCCGGCACCTAGGGAAACCTACCAAACCTGTGCATTTCTGAAAACTAGAGACCTAGGGGAATCCAAGGAGGGTTGACTTGCGGGGCTTGGACCAGGTTCTGTTACCCAGAATCCTTTGCGAACCTCAGAATTTGGCTAAGAAAACACATGTTCCTCACATTTCTGTGGCAGAAAGTTCTGAAATCTGAGAGGAGCCACAAATTTCCTTCCACCCAGCGTTCCCCCAAGTCTCCCGATAAAAATGATACCTCACTTGTGTGGGTAGGCCTAGCGCCCGCGACAGGAAACGCCCCAAAGCGCAACGTGGACACATCCACATTTTTGAAAGAAAACAGAGGTGTTTTTTGCGAAGTGCCTACCTGTAGATTTTGGCCTGTAGCTCAGCCGGCACCTAGGGAAACCTACCAAACCTGTGCATTTGTGAAAACTAAAGATCTAGGGGAATCCAAGGAGGGTTGACTTGCGGGGCTCGGACCAGGTTCTGATACCCAGAATCCTTTGCGAACCTCAAAATTTGGCTAAAAAAACACATGTTCCTCACATTTCTGTGGCAGAAAGTTCTGGAATCTGAGAGGAGCCACAAATTTCCTTCCACCCAGCGTTCCCCCAAGTCTCCCGATAAAAATTATACCTCACTTGTGTGGGTAGGCCTAGCGCCCGCAACAGGAAACGCCCCAAAGCGCAACGTGGACACATCCACATTTTTGAAAGAAAACAGAGGTGTTTTTTGCGAAGTGCCTACCTGTAGATTTTGGCCTCTAGCTCAGCCGGCACCTAGGGACACCTACCAAACCTGTGCATTTCTGAAAACTAGAGACCTAGGGGAATCCAAGGAGGGTTGACTTGCGGGGCTCGGACCAGGTTCTGATACCCAGAATCCTTTGTGAACCTCAAAGTTTGGCTAAAAAAACACATGTTCCTCACATTTCTGTGGCAGAAAGTTCTGGAATCTGAGAGGAGCCACAAATTTCCTTCCACCCAGCGTTCCCCCAAGTCTCCCGATAAAAATGATACCTCACTTGTGTGGGTAGGCCTAGCGCCCGCGACAGGAAACGCCCCAAAGCGCAACGTGGACACATCCACATTTTTGAAAGAAAACAGAGGTGTTTTTTGCGAAGTGCCTACCTGTAGATTTTGGCCTCTAGCTCAGCCGGCACCTAGGGAAACCTACCAAACCTGTGCATTTGTGAAAACTAGAGACGTAGGGGAATCCAAGGAGGGTTGACTTGCGGGGCTCGGACCAGGTTCTGATACCCAGAATCCTTTGCGAACCTCAAAATTTGGCTAAAAAAACACATGTTCCTCACATTTCTGTGGCAGAAAGTTCTGGAATCTGAGAGGAGCCACAAATTTCCTTCCACCCAGCGTTCCCCCAAGTCTCCCGATAAAGATGATACCTCACTTGTGTGGGTAGGCCTAGCGCCCGCGACAGGAAATGCCCCAAAGCGCAACGTGGACACATCCCATTTTTTGAAAGAAAACAGTGCCTACCTCTGGATTTTGGCTTGTAGCTCAGCCGGCACCTAGGGAAACCTACCAACCCTGTGCATTTTTTAAAACTAAAGACCGTGGGGAATCCAAGATGGGGTGACTTGTGGGGCTCGGACCAGGTTATGATACCCAGAATCCTTTGCAAACCTCAAAATGTGGCTAAAAAAACACCCTTTCCTCTCATTTCGGTGACAGAAAGTTCTGGAATCTGAGAGGAGCCACAAATTTCCTTCCACCCAGCATTCCCCCAAGTCTCCCGATAAAAATGATACCTCACTTGTGTGGGTGGGCCAGGTGCCTGCAACAGAATAAGGCCCAAAACTTGAAGAGATAGAAGGGATAGCACAGCGAGTTTATAAGGGCATATTCTTTTATACATCTTTAGACGGACTCTGCTTTGGGGACCCACATAAGTGAGGTGTCATTTTACTTGGGAGACTGAGGGGAAAACTGGGGAGTAGGAATTTTGTGCTGGAGCGGTTCTCCTACTAAGAAAAGTCAGGAAAATATGCTTTTTTATGCAAATTTTTAGGTTTACAGAGGAGTCTGGGTAAGAAAATGTTGGGGGAGCCACGCAAGCCACACCTCCCTGGACTCCTTGGGGTGTCTAGTTGAAAAAAAATTCTGGGTTTTGTAGGTTTCCCTAGATGAAGGCCGCACCCAGGACCAAAAACATAGGTGGGCCCTCCCCCCAAACACCGGTATTTTTGGAATATATCATTTTGATGTGTGCACATACGTCCGTGATGTGCCAAACACTAAAATTGTGAAAAGAAACACACTTAGGTTATGTGAAGAAGACCCCTCACCCACCAACCAAGTTGGTGGCATGCTTCATCATCGGGGTGCCACACGAGGCACCTAGCGTGTCACAGGTGTGCTGCGACGCCTGATTACAGCAGAGCAGGTTTTGTCATTTTTCAGCACACATACTGGTTGGATTTGGCACGAGGGTGAGTGATGGTTCAGTGGAGCAAATTTTATTAACAAGATATTTCACAAAAATGAAATGCACTGCTAATAACTGAAAGGCAAAAAAGTGAACCAATGACTCACAGCTCGTGAGCTGTAAAGCCGCGACAAGGCACCAACCGCTTTACAGTCCATTCACACACCTTTCATACATGACACGCACAAGACCATTCACACGGCCAGCCACGGGCCCAGCACATTACAACACTCACATCGACAGACCGCGCCACTCAAGGGCCCATCACTTACATACGCCCACATGCCTGATACAAGAATCACACCAGCTGATGGGAGTGTGGACTGCCGTTTGGCTGGCACCGCCAGCCAAGCGCCACCCCACGCACACCGCCAGCCAAGCGCCACCCCATGCACACCGCCAGCCAAGCGCCACCCCATGCACACCGCCAGCCAAGCGCCACCCCACGCACACCGCCAGCCAAGCGCCACCCCAAGCACACCGCCAGCCAAGCGCCACCCCACGCACACCGCCAGCCAAGCGCCACCCCACGCACACCGCCAGCCAAGCGCCACCCCAAGCACACCGCCAGCCAAGCGCCACCCCAAGCACACCGCCAGCCAAGCGCCACCCCACGCACACCACCAGCCAAGCGCCACCCCAAGCACACCGCCAGCCAAGCGCCACCCCACGCACACCGCCAGCCAAGCGCCACCCCACGCACACCGCCATCACTTTTTTTATTTATAAACAACAAAGAAACCACTAATTATAAAATAAGCACAAAACTACAAACACAAAAGCTCTAACTAAATACACGACAGAGATGCCAACCCTGAAACATATAAAAATATAAAACAGACAGCTTACGCTCACGGTATTTCCCAAAAGTTTTTCCTTGTGTGGTAACTTCTAAAACAGCTGGGCACACACAGCCCAGGCTTTGAAGGGCATTCGGGGCAGTACATCCGGCTCTCCCTCCGGATTGATCTCCGGGCACATACTCTACATTTCTTTGTGGGCATGTCTTTTTTGGGAGTGGGAGGAATGTGATCTGGAAAGTGCCGATCTTTCAATCTAGCCACATCCTCCACCACTTCTACTCTAGGAACTCTTGCCGGTTCCACCACAATAAGGCTTTCTATCACCGACTCCTGAAATTTAACAAACGTCATCCTTGACTCAGGTGAACAATCCTTGTATACAATAAAGGCATTAAAAGTTGCCAAATGAAATAAATGTAGGGCCAACTTTTTATACCACACATAAGACTTACGAACAGCAGTGTAAGGTTCCAACCTCTGATCTACTCTATCAACACCACCCATGTGCCTATTGTAGTCCAAAATGCACGCAGGTTTGCGCACTTCCGCAACCTGACCCCAAAAAGCCACAGGGGAAGTACTCTCATCATGGATGGTCGATAGCATGTACACATCCCTCCTGTCTGAAAATTTCAGAGCTAGCAGCTCATTATTCCGCAAGGCACTGCACTGTCCCCTCTCAAGTTTTTTACAGACAAGCTCCCTTGGATAGCCTTTCCGGTTAGAACGGGTGTGCCACAAGCAACAGTGTCCACCCTAAACAACTCCTTGAACAACTGCACTCCAGTGTAGAAATTATCTACGTACAAATGGTGACCTTTGTTAAACAGCCGTCTAGCAAGTTCCCACACAATTTTTTCGCTAACTCCAAAAGTGGCCGGACAACCAGGAGGGTCAGTACTGGAATCCCTACCAGTGTAGACCCGGAAATTATACACATATCCTGTACTGCTTTCTGACAGCAGATACAATTTAATCCCATACCGTGCCCTCTTACTAGGAATGTACTGCTTAAAAACTAAACACCCCTTGAAAAGGACCAAAGACTCGTCCACACTTATCTCTTTGCCTGGAACATAGACCTCTGAAAACCGATCCACAAAATGATCAAGGACAGGCCTAATCTTAAAAAGGCGGTCACAATCAGGGTGATCTCGTGGCAAGGCTAAAGCATTGTCTTCAAAATGCAGCATACGAAGAAAAGCAAATACCGATTACGTGTCATAGTTGCAGGAAATATAGCAGTTGCCATCAAGGGACTACTAGACCAATAAGAAGCCAGTGACGGCTTCCTGATCAACCCCATCAAAAAAGACAAACCTAAAAACCTTTTCATCTCTTCCAGATATGTGGGAACCCAATGAGTAGCTCTAGACTGAGGCTTAAGTCTGGCAGCGTTGTCCCGCAAATATTGCTCTGCATACACATTTGTCTGCTCCACAATCTCTTCCAAAAATACATTGTCCATAAACAAGTGAAAGAAATGCACAGGCAAAAAGTTTTCCATATTAACTCTACACCCTGGGAGACCAGTAAATGCAGGTAACTGTGGCTGCTCCATGTTTGGGGCAATCCAGGTGTCAGGTCTTCTAATGGGAAACCCTTCAGCCCCAGGCTGCTGCACTCTTGGCACATCAATGTCCTCCTCTAACACAGGCCCTTCATCTGCACTGAGAGTAGCTTCCTCATCAGAAGAATACTCTCGGACAGAAAACTCACTTCCAGAATCTCCTGCTTCCTCCTCTGCCTCAGATGCAGAGTCAGTGTCGTAATCATGGTCTGAAGATGACTCAAAGAGCATGCGAACAACCTGCTGAGCGGTCACTTTGCGGCTAGCCAGGATCCTAACAACAAATGGATTGCCAACGACAACTAGCACTAAAATAAGTAATAAACAAAGTGTAGCTTTATCACAAAGAGTTATGTACTACAAAAAACTATACCACTCACTTGCCTGAAAAAGCTACTCACAAAGCAACTACTCTGCACAGACACAGCAATCACCACTGATATCCCACTAAAAAGAAAAAAGAAAAAAGCTAATTAGACATATGACAACACAAACATCACTGTGCTCAAATCTAAGGACAATGTCAAACACACAATACTGCATTTAGTACACCACCTACAAACATGTCATTCATGCATGTCAACAATACTCCTTTGGAGTAAATTGCTTTCACTTTCCAAAAACATCCAACTATGCAAACCGCAGGGCAACTACTGCCAAAACCGCAAAGATCCACAGCAAAGGAAGCAAAAGCGTTGAACTAGAAGAAAAAGAAGAAATAAATTGTTATAATCACAAATACAAATACTTTGCCAGTTGACAAACACCCCACCACCAAGAACTTAGAAGTTGTCCCTGGTACCTAGGTGAATCCTGCCCCCCTCGGGGGTAGATGGGCGTAAAATAATTGGCCAATCTGCCCCCAAGGGGGGCAGAAATGGGCAACACCTCTGTGCCCCCTTTAGGGGGCGACCCTTCCCAAAGGGGGCAACCCCAGCACAACACAAAACAAAACAAAAAAATCCCTGCCGTATTGGTGGTTTCTGCCCTCCTTGGGGGCAGATGGGCCTACAAAAATAGGGGCAGAGATGGCCAATACAAACTTTCCCCACTTTAGGGGGGGCGACCGTTGCCCAAGGGGTGCCCCCAAACACACACCACACACACACACACACCACACAATCCCTGGCGCCTAGTGTGCTTCCACCCCCCCGGGGGCCGATCGTCCAAAAAATGGCTGGTCTGCCATCGGGGGGCCGAAACAGAAAAAAAAAAATAGCTCCCCAGGGGAGCGACCCTTGCCCAAGGGGTTGCCCCCAAAATAAACAATAAAAACAAAATCCCTGGTGTCTAGTGGATTTTGCCCCCCCACCTTGGCGGCAGATCAGCCCAAAAATTGGCAATCTGCCCACCGGGGGGGGGGGGCGAAATACAAAAAAAATAGCCCCCAAAAGAAACTTTACAACAAAAATAAATCCCTGGTGTCTAGTGAATTTCGCCCCCCCTGGGGGCAGATCGTCTAAAAAAAAGGCGATCTGCCCCCTGGGGGGGGGGTGAAACACTAAAAAAATTGACGTGGGGGGGGCGACCCTTGCCCAAGGGGTCACCCCCAAAAAACACAATAAAAACAAATTCCCGGGTGTCTAGTGGTTTTCACCCCCTCCGGGGGCAGATCCGCCGAAAAATCGGCGGATCTGCCCCCGGGGGGGCGAAATACAAAAAAAAAATTCCCCCGGGGGGGCGACCCTTGCCCAAGGGGTCACCCCCAAAATACACACCAAAAACAAAATCCCTGGTGTCTAGTGGTTTTCGCCCCCCCCCCCCCCCCCACTGGGGGCAGATCCGCCGATTTTTCGGCGGATCTGCCCCCAGGGGGGGCGAAATACAAAAAGCAAATTGCCCCCGGGAGGGGCGACCCTTGCCCAAGGGGTCGCCCCCAAAATACACACCAAAAATAAAATCCCTGGTGTCTAGTGGTTTTCGCCCTCCCCTGGGGGCAGATCCGCCGAAAAATCGGCGGATCTGCCCCCGGGGGGGGGGGCGAAATACTGAAAAAATTGCCCCCCAGGGGGCGACCCTTGCCCAAGGGGTCGCCCCCAAAATAAACCTATTTCAAAAAATCCCTGGGGTCTAGTGGAGATTCCTGCTCCACGATCGCGGGCCCTGCCCGCGATCGTGGAGCAGGAATCTTGTGAAAACAGGCACAGGGGGAAAAGAAAAACCCTTTCTTTTCCCCCCATGTCTGTTTTCACCCCCACCCGCCCCCAAAAATGGAAAGGACTCACCTTTTAGTCCTTTCCTCTTCGCGCGCTGGAAGCAAATGGCTTCCAGCGCGCCCGGCAACACTAGATGACGTCGGCGCGCTGTGCGCGCGCTGACGTCATCGGATTGCCGGGGGGGTGGGGGTGGAAGGGGAAAGTCTTCCCCTTCCATCCCCGCCTTGGGGGGAGGGGGGTGCACGGGGGCGCGCTAGCGCTCCCCCAAGTTCCCCTGTGCCTTGGACGAGATGATCTCGTCCAAGGCACAGGGGAACTGTAGCCTTGGACGAGATCATCTCGTCCAAGGCACAGAACAGGTTAATTAAATAGTTGAAATGTGCCCTGTTTTGTGGCGATGTTTTATTTTGTTGTTACAATTTAAAAGCTCACTGCCTGCTAGTGGATGAACACACACAAAATGTTTCAACATTCAAGGTTGATGTCTTCACTAGTAGAACTGTGTCTTATTCATATTTTCAAGCATCTATTGATAGGAACTACCATGTCATTGCCACTTGCATGCAGGATAGAGGTGCTAATCGATTATTAAGTTTAGGACGGTTTTTAGAGTGAGACTGTTATACGTAATGAAATGTAATAAAATCAATGCAGTAACTCAACGTGTATTACTGCTGGTCAGACATTTATCTTAGTCTGATTGAACACCTTGGTTTTAGTTTTCCCCCTTCTTGTCGTGATTTCTATCCCATATTCCAGAAGGCAGACAAGTTAGCTGTTTTATTTGTGGTTTGCGTTTTGAATTCATATTGTGATTGGTTGGTTGCTGTGCTAGTAATATGTATATGCTCAACCTAGCTTTTGAGTAAAAATAGGTTACGCTTTGAAAAAATATAAAATCCCTGTTTGTAAAGGAGATAGTTTTCCACCCCAAGGTTCACCTCCATGTTATATGTTACTTAATTCAGGACCTAATTGTTTATGGCCCAGAGATGTGAATAAGATTACTGGTCATGACAAAAACATGCAGTTTGGCAGTGTGTAAAGTACTTGTGCAACAGTTCAAACAGTAACACAGTGAAAACACACCACAAAAGGAGCCCACAACAGTATAAGAAAAATAGGGTGAATTTCAACAAATGAAACAAGACTAGAACAATAAAAATCCAATTAGTAGAACCAAAGATAACAAATGTAAAAGTTTTTAGGGAACATAGCGACAAGAGGCATGAAGCAAGAACGATGGATATCTGCTTATGCCGGACCGGGACAGAGTCACAAGTTCAGGCCAGGAGAGCGGCCCAGCTACAGGGTTCCAGTCAGGCCGGCTGAACAGAGTACCTTCAATCCTGGTTTGCGGAGTGTTGTGTGGATTCGTGTCTAAGATGCGCTTCGAAGCTGAATCGATGCCTGAGTTCCGAGATGTGGCTGCAATAGGAGGTCTGATGCATCGACGTCGAGGAACCAGTTGATAAGGGCTTGTGATGCGAAGTACAGAGTTTGGGACACATAGAATGGTCAGGGTGATGCAGCAATTCCGAGGAACTACAAGGCTACAATGCAGAGTGTGGCGTCATAGTTGAGACTGTTGATGAGAGATGCAAGGGCCTACACTGAGGATGCGTAGCGCAGTGATGCAGGCAGCGGCGATGATGTGAGTCTTTGCGACGAATCCAGTCCATGCAGGACTGGAGATGGGGTGTATGGCAGAACTATGCATGCCGGAACAACGCAGTTGGACCCATGACCACGTTGTTTCCACGCATTCCTTTACCACGCATTCCTTTACCAAGCATGCCTAGTAAAGGCATATGTGGAAACGGCATGCCTGGTTCTGTCATACAATCCCCCCTGGACATGAGGCCCAAAAATACCCCCACCCGTAATAACTAAAGTACCTGAACCTCCCACCCGCCCTGAGCCCTAAAAAAAACCTATCCCAACCCTCCACCCCGCCCCTAAAAACTAAGGTGTCCCAACACCCCACCCACCCTGAGCCCTAAAAAAAACTACCCTGACCCCTTCTCCTAAAAAACTAAATTACCCCGACCCCCCACCCGCCCTGAGCCCTAAAAAAAAATACCCCACCCCCTGCCCCATAAAACTAAATTACCCCTACCTGCCCTGACACTTATAAAAACTACCCCACCCCTGGCCCTAAAAATTAAATGGCCCCTTCCTCCCACCGCCCTGACCCTTAAAAAAAACTTCCCCCACCCCTGCCCCTAAAAATTAAATGGCCTGACCCCCCTACCCACCTTGAGCCCTAAAAACAACTACCTTGACCTCCCACCCCTGCCCCAAAAAACTAAACTACCCCAACACCCCCACCCACCTTAAGCCCTGAATCCACTCCACTGCTAAAAACTACCCACCAACCCTGCCCAACCCCACTTACCTCACCACGTCCTCCCCGATCCTTCCTCTACCCTCCTCCCACCATTCCTTAAATCTTCCCCACCCCTATAAAAATAAAGTACCCCGCCACCCACCCTAAGCCCTAATTAAAAAACAAATACCCAAGCCCCCTACTCCTGCTCCTAAAAAAAAAGCCCGACCCCCCACCCTAAGCCCTAAAAAAATGCCCAAACCCCCACCCCTTAAAAAAATAGCCTGCTCGACCCCCCTACCCCAAGCCCTTAATCCACCCACACCTCTGCCACAGCCCCACTAACCTTACTTCCTCCTCTCCTGATCCAAGGGAAATGTCAGTTGGCCAGATGCAGCACCTCCAGGAGTAGCAGGAATAGCTCCCTAGAATAGTCCATCTCCTATTGTAATGGACAAGTATAAATTACTAATTGCACATTTTAGGACTAAGGTTCCACAGAAAGAGATGAATTGGTCTAAATTTATGACAGCGACACAGAAGCCTAAATAATAGTTACATGCATATTATGAGAGATTGATGTAGATGTGCAGACAGTATAGCAGAGTTGAAGGGCCCACAAAAGAGGGACTTAGTAAACTTGTTTCAGCAATTGTGCTGGATTTCCATACAGAAGTCAGTTCTCATATTCAGCAGAGCAGTAATGTGTTAGCAGATAAAATCTCTTGACAAGATTCTTACGTATGTGAAGTTTAATAGTGATTGTTTTGCCAATTAAGCAAAAGCTGATAATAGGGCAGACAAAGTATTGTCAAAAAGGTGGTAAGAAAGGCAGGAAATGTTCTCAAATGTCAGATCTTGGCTCTGATTCTTTTGTTTTTTTTTACAACTGCAAATTCGGCATACAAGGAGTTGGTGCAGAGTAAAAAAATTTAATTTGTGCAAACTGAAAATGTTGTTTCACAGTGTAGAGATAGAGGTTTTGTCAATACTTTAAACATGGAAAATGCTAATATTAACATCCAAAAAAGAGCTGTGCCTTGCCACATTTGGTAAAAGCGAGAGTGTAGATATAATCCAGAAAGAGCACAAACGAGTCGCAGGTGGACACTGAGGTGGGCCCTGCTGCGAACTCAAGTTTTCAGAGAGAAAATTGGACATCCTCACGGAAGAATGCTGCAACCACCATGAGGAGCTATTTTGAAGTGCATCTTGGACTGCCCAGAGTGTGAGAAGAGCAACATTTGGAGGGACATGCAACTGCGAATCAATGTCCTAGGTGTGGCAGACAGACCCAAAGAGGAGATCAAGAAAAGGTGGTATGACCTGTGCTCTCATCCAAGGAGACGGTGACAGCACGGCTGCTGGATGCCCATGGAACTGAAGGAGGCCTATCCAATGTCTCCCCACCCTCACCTGTGGGGACAATGATAGAAAGAACACTGGGGACAGAGGCAGTGTGCTGCTTTGGGTCCCTCAACACGTCTGCACCCCCAACAATAACTGGTAAGTGCAATATTTCTACTATTCCAACACTCCTGCCAAAACCCTGCTGTCGACATGCATGCAACACACCTTCACCTGGATATACCAGGATAGTCTATGTAGATGATCACAATTTCACACCTGGTGCATTATGGGACTTGTAGTCATGTACGAAAATAGTGCTGTTACTGTCAGACATAAGCTGAATAACGTAATACAAGCAACGAGCCAGTGTTTCACACATGCATTTTATTCATCTCCCCATTTACCACATAGAAACACCTGGGGAACTACAAGAAAGGGATGACAACAAGGGAGAGGACCAGGACCAGTCCAAAATGGAGGAAGGGCAGGGTGAGTATGCTGAATACTTCACACGTCCAGGCCAGTGCTGTGTCAAGTTCCCCACAGCCATCTACATTTGAGGTCTTAGAAGTCCAACAGCCAGCCACTCCACAACACATTCCTGTCATCAGGGTCCGGCTGCTGCGCCGAACTCAGCAGGCACGTGGACGCCAGTAGGTTAGGCAGGTCTCTCGCTCCCAGGCACGATCCAGCAACCAGGCAGAATTTGGTGGCCTAGAACAGGCCATGCTGCAAGTTCAGTGCCTGCAGCAGAAACAGATTAGGTTGTTAAACAGCAGACTGACACAGGGATTAAATAACTTTACCTAGCAGATGTCTGAAAACCAGGCCTGTCTGGATGCCATATTTGATGCCCTTACAGGTGCTATTGGGCGACTCTGCACAGATCTGGCAGAGGACAGAAGTCAGCAAAGGAGCAAGGAGTGTTGCAAAGCTAACAGGTTGGAGGCAGTGACAAGGGCAATTGGCAGGCTAGTGCAAGCGACCACTCAGCACACCAGATGCACTGTGGCTCTGCAGGTGGTGATGGGTCACTACATTGGTGACGTGGCACGAGGCCTGCAACAGATCACTGCAGCTGTAGGGGCATTCCAGACAGCCAGCATTGTCAGTGGGCCTACTGGTGATGCACCGGACACTGAGGTGTCAAGCCTGAGTAGTGTCTGTCACAGATGCACATGTGTTGCATATGAGCAGCAGCCTACAACCTGCACCTTCGTCTGGCAACACTCCCAATGAGGGATGTACATTGCAAAAATAACTGCATACTGATAGTATGCCATTGTGGTGTCTACCTTATGTGTTTGCGGTGGAGTAACCACACAACATGTGCACCAATTTAAATCACGTTTTCCATGCTGGACAGGGTGTCCATCAATGTTTTTGTGAACCTGACATTAAAGGTTTGCCTGTTTTTGAAATCTAATAGTTGTTCAGTCATTAATGAAGAGTATTTTGTACATAGGGATTTCTTACCGGGAAAAGTAATCTCTGGCTATGTGGTCCCTGCGCCTTCTCCCCACTGCTGCTCTGCTTTCCTAAATTGGCTGTTGGGCAGGTGGACAAGAGTCATCATCCTCTGAGTTTGAGCCAGATACCCCTATTGGCAAGCCTCTCCTGCAGGCAATGTTGTGTAGTATTGCACAGGTTGCCACAATCTTGCACGCAGTCTCAGGCGCATACTGCAAGGCTCCCCCACTCTTGTGAAGGCACCTGAAGCACAATTTCAGGATGCCAAATGTATGTTCAGTGACAGACCTGGTGCGCCTATGTGTCATGTTTTAGTGCCTTTCATGGGGTTTGTTGGGAGACAGGTAGGGAGTGAGGATCAAATGCCATAGGGCATATGCACTGTCAACTGGTGAGACACATATAAGGGTGAGACAACATACAGAGAGTAATGATTGTGAGAAAACATTTTACTGTTTACATTTCATTCCAGTATCTAATAGGTATCCTTCATCAAATTCCCTTCTTTCTAGTTGCTGGTATATGCCACTGTGCCTAAATATCTATGAGTCATTGGTGCTCACTGTATAGTTTGCCACAATGTCTGTGATGATGTTCTGTGCAGTGCAGACAACTTGAATGTTCATGCAATGGGTGTTTTTGCTATTTTGGAAAATATATTCCAGGCGGTAGGGGGGACATATAGGCACATGGGTCCCGTCTGTGCACCCAATGACCTGTGGGAATCTGGCTATCCAGTAGAATTGTGTTTTTGTATTTTGCATTTCCAAATCATCACTGGGCAGGTAGATGTGTTGGAGCATGGTGCCTATGAAATTGAGGCAGAAACGCGACAGCGCATTCTGCGACACCCCTCCGGTTGGTGCTATGACATGTTGGTAACTACCAGTGGCCAATAGGTTGAGGGAGAATAAGACCTGGACATGGGTGAGGATTGTATTGCTGCGCTGCATACTGCTCTCAAGGTTTGGCTTGGCTACTAGCTCCAGGATCATATTGCTACAGAGCCTGTATTGCTCAAACATCTACTCCTCGGTCTTCTCAAACAGGGTCAGCCTGACTCTGAATATCCTCTCCTATCTCTGCCTCCTCTGCTGAGCAGCTAGTATCCGCATCCTCCTCGCCATCAGGTACAGGGCAGCTATTGTGGAAGCCCCTGATGCATTCTAGGGCTGTTTGTATAGGTTGGTCCCTGTTACCACCTGTTTGAATTGGTGGTAAATTGCAGGTGCAAACAATCCATTTTGTGACCGATCACAAATTGTGACTCGTTTGTACATGCAGTTTTGCAACTCACAATAAGTGATTCTCTAATTGCGACTGACAAAATCCAGTTGCTAATTTTTGCAAGTCGCAAATCGCTTGCATCACAATTTCCGTTTTGCGACTGCATGTCGTACATCCCGTACAGACGTATTTGCATTCGCAAAACATATTGAAACTTGCAGAACAGTCATATATCGGGCCCTTAGTAAACACCTTTCTTTGGGGCCACGTGAGAGCTTTGCTGCTGCTTGTCTTGCATTCAGCAAAGTAAAGAGATTGTGATGGGTTAACCATTTATTGTGCGAGTACCACATTCAGTTGAGATTTTGCTGACTATACTCAAACTCAGTGTTTGAGAAGCAGTCACCGTACAAAATTTGAGCAAGCCATTCTTGCATCTAAAACATGCCAATTATATGTTGCAATATCCTGTATCCCACCACACATTTGCCAATGCCTGATGGGGAAGATGTTGTTGATGGAGACAATGATTGTGACCATAACTTTATTTAAGTGCAGAATTGTGTACCACACCAAAACTAGACATTCAAGATATATCACTCAAATTGGCTGATTTTATTTTATTTGCTGATGGTTCTCGTTGAGAGACCATCAATGATCATTGAGAGTGGTTTTCACAATACCATACAATGTTGAAGAAGCATTGAGTAATGTAACCTCAGCACAAGTAGCATAATGAATTGTCATTACAAAAGTATGCTGTGTGGCCAATGGATTGAGTTTTACAATCTATACTGATAGCTAGTATGGTTTTGGAGTGGTATATTATTTTGGACAGATATGGTCACAAAAAGGTTTCATGACCTCATCCGGGAAACCCATTAAAATGGTCCTAGAATTTTAGATCTGTCACATACTTTGTGTATGCCAAGAGAAATTCCAGCTGTTGATTGTGCCACACATAAGAGTGGAGATGACATGTCTACATTTTGCAACCGATAAGTAGACAAAGTTGTAAAATACTGCGCTCTTGTGTCTAGTACATCATATGAAAACTGTAATTCTAAAAAATAAAGTGAAAAAGTGGTTTACAGCATGATATACAAAGGATAAAAGTCAAATACAAAAGTCAGTCAATGCAAAATTTGTCTTGCTGAATTGTATTTTACATCACATGACCAGATATATTCAACAATTTACTCATGTTGGAAGTGATAAAATAAGGCTCTTTTTTAAGCAATTTTGGTTTAATCCTCATTTCACAGCTGTAGCAGAAAGTCTTTGTCAACATTGTTACTGGTCAACTGTTAAAATGTTGTCATAAAGGCTGCTTTCAGTTAATGTCACATTGTTAGGTCTGATGGGCTTTTCACCAAGGTAAATATTGATTCTGTGGAGATGCTGCCTTGAAATAAGCTTTGTTACATTTTAGTTATTGTTTGTCTCTATTTCCTCGTGGGCCGAAGCTTACCCAGCAAGAAAGTGAGATAGCCTAACTGGAGCCAAGCTCTTGTTGAGAGATTGGATCCCTAGATCCGGTTGGCAACCTTCCTCAAGTCAAACAGGGGAAGTCACTATAGGAACGACTTAATAAAACATTTGTGTATGAACGAGGTATAAATCAAAAAGTATCACTGCAGGTATCAACCAGAAGCATTCAGTGTATTTAACACATTAAAGGTAGTCTCAAGTCAAAGGTGTCCAATGTGTACACTTGCCATGAACTGTAGCCCAATGAATGGGCTATAGCGATGAAGCTCTTTCATAAGAGCTACCTGGTGCCCAGGTGGCGTGGACCCAAGTTATTCTTGTGACCAATACTGCTGTGAAATGTTGAAATGTTCAGGCTTACCACAGTGGATCCACACATCTCACACTGAAAAAGTAAAGACTGCAGATGAAGAAGCGGCAACACCAAACACTGACTCACAGTGTCAAACTTGAGTTCGCTACAGGATCCAGAGGATGTAGTGAAGATTCAATTGTACAACAAGAAGAACAAGTACAAGAAACTCAAGAAACTCATCAAATTAAAGAATAAAAACAGAACAAATCGAACTGTTCCAGTTGGAAACTGCACAGAACAAGTGGTAAGGGAAGATGAAGCAGTAAACATAAGTGAGTCTGAAGATGAAAGTTAGATCCAAGATAGATGGCCTGAGAGCATGAGAGGGAGGAAAAGAGAGTCACAGAAAACTTACAGACTAGAAACAGTTGAAGAAATGACAGAACAAGCACCAGATTAAACAGAAACAGATTTGAGTGACAGAGAGTCAGGACAATCAGTTATCAGAAGATCTACAAGAGTTAGAGTACCAAATAAGAATGCACATGGCTGTCCAAAATGTATCCAAAGCAAAGAAACAGTGATTTGCAAGACTATCAGTTTATTTTTAAAGAACTCAATGAATGTGTTGTGAAATAAAAGTGGAGAAAATCAACATTGAATTATTTTGGTACAGTGCAGAAGATAAACCTAGAGCTTTGGAACATGTGTAAGTGCCTTTATTATTTTTTTAGTTAGAGCCTCACATATTACATGTAAAAAAGATTCATTTTGTACCTTTGGTATTCAGTTCACTATAGTAGGATTTGTACGAACGTGTCACATAAACTAAGCTTATTATTGCTGACATAATAAAGTTTTTACATTTTATTTTAAAGACTATAAGGTTTTGATATTTGCACCAGGTCTATTATTTTAGGTTTTTACTTTTGTAGAGGTAGTATGGTTGAAACTGAAAAGAGCTTTTGCATGGCATTATAATAATTTATATAATTTTCCTATTCATATTTCTGATAGGTATGCCGGCTAGCCTTCACACCTCACTTGAATATGTAGCTCTTAAATTTGAAATGAATTTCATATTAGCAATAAGGAGTCTTAGGATAAAAAGTTAGATCATGAAGATGTGTTCCCAAGGGATAATTCTGAAAATATTATGCTAATTTGTTAAATGCATATCTTAGCATCATTAATGTGAACAATTGTTATGTGTGTACCTACTTGCCTACTTCTGTTTCTGAGGTGGTGACCTACAATCAGCTTCTGCGTTCCTATGTATTAACATATAGGGCCTCATTTTGAGTTTGGTGGGTGGCGGAGATCGCCCATCAAGCTCTTTAGGGTGGAAAACTGCCACACTGGTTTTCCACCCACTGGCCCTATTACGAGTTTCCCGCTGGGCCAGTGGGCACTTGCCCAGCGGGAAAAAGGCCATAACATTGACGCTGGCTAGTAATCGAACCGGCGCCAATGTTGTGGTGCATCGGGTGCGAAAGCACTTGACGTGCTTTTCACTGCCCGTAATTCGGGCAGTGAAAAGCGCAATGGGGCTGTCCATGGGGATCCCTGAGCTGCCCATGCCAGGTGCATGGGCAGTGCGGGGGCCCCTATGGGGTCCCCAGCACCCTGTCTCCACCAGCCTTTGCAGTGCGGGGGACACCCCATGAAAAAGCCGGTGGAGAGGGAAGTCCTAAATCCCTTGCAGCGCTGCCCTGGTGGATTAAGACTGCCAGCACTGCCTGGTTGTCGACTGTCAGCAACCTGGCGGTGCCGGTGGTTGGCCTGTGGTGGCTCTGCCAGGGCCATTATGTGGAGGCCGGACTGCTGCTTTGGCTGCGGTCCGACCTCCACGACCGCCATGACCGCCAGGATCGAAATCAGGGCCATAGTCTCTTCCTATTAATTCTTCACAATCAGGATTCCTTGGAGATAAATAATGTAAATATTGATCTTCTACTATAGGGTTTGCTTAATTGGGAAGTTAGGTCATAGTGCTAATAATTCAAAGGAACCAGTTATATGCATAAATATAAAACCTAACAATAAGAAGAGTGTTTTTAAATTGAGTGACATTTCAAATGATTGGAGATTGTGAATGTAGCTAGAATTTTGTAGTTGATGTTGAGGATATAAAGGGTAAAAAGCCTATCTTGGAAGGAATTTATTATGTTTGTGGAAAGACTGCTTATTTTAGTCTGCCTCGCATTTGGGTGGGCAACTGCTCTTTAGCTTCAGTATTCCCTAGTGTATCATGTGTATGAAATGAGTGAAACTGATCTTAGAAGAGTGAAATGTGGTTTTGGAGAAGTGCCAATGAATACTTTTGATATATTGATTTCTCCTATTGCTGTTGCTCTAAATGATGTGAGAATTAGAAAGTTGTCACCGCCAGTAGATGACTTGCTGCTGGTGCATCAACCAAAATTAATAAAGAAATGACTGCAGTTCAAGCAATGCTGATTCTGTACACAATGGCTTTGAGTATTCTACTAGCGAAAGAGGGCAGTGAGTGCTGTGTCTTGAAGGTCCAGCTGTGTTGTATGTATGCTACAGATAACAGCAAGCTAATTAATCAATATCCCAACAATATAAAAAGTATTTAGAGAGAAATAAAATCTCTCAAAGAGATTGGTGCATGGGAGACTGATGTCTCATGGATAAGTGTGCCTAGGAATGGAATTACAAAGGTTGTTGAATGGTTTGGTGATGTTTGTGATGGAATGATTCTTATATTGTTGTGCATAATTTGTCTAATACACATCTTTAAGTTCTTTGAAATAATATGAATTAAGAGTTGGACAAACTGGGTGAAAAAAAGACAGTAGTTAAGAAAAGGATGAGAGATGCGGCAGAGTTAGAAGATAGCAAATCTGAAATTTGATATTCAATCAATGTCCGCAAGAACATATTGGCAATATTGTATACGGGGAAGGTATAATGCCTATATATTACTGATTTGGACTGGGAATACAAAACACCTATCGAACGGCAGTACCGTACTGTTTGCAGGGCTCGGTGTCTCTTTGAGGCGTATCAGGGCCTCTGCTTTACTTTACACCCGCTGAATACCCAGGATCTTAAACGGATAGCCTATATATTCACAGCCCTTACTTCTATTGTGCGCCTACAAAAGTATAATACAGATACAGCATACCCCACAGAGGTTCTCACCGTTAAAGGCAGACCCATTTGAATATTTACCTCCTGGGGGAACAGATCCGTAATTTCCTCATGACCTTCTCGCAGTTTTCATTAGACTACAATTTTAGCCATGAAAAGTTATTTTTGAGACGAAACAAGTTGACTGCCAGCTACTTGTGAATTACATACTTCATGTGGCATTTCAGGTGCCTCAAATTCATCAATAAATGGACTTGTTTGGTGAACTGATCGATCAGGACTGTTTTTGTGTTCCGGGTTTAACTTCTTTAGTAGACTGAGATGATTTCAAATCATCAGAGGGACGGACTGATGGAGCTAATTTAGAATGAATCCATTTTTATGAGTTTAATTGACATGGATCGGTCAGAAGTAATGTAAATGGGATGTATTTAACATAATAACGTTGCCTAAGTTTGCATAAATAAACCGCAAAACTGATTTACCAGTGCCAGCTGGGTTGCATTGAAAGGTTTGTGGTTTTTTAAAGGTTGCACTGCCAACCTCGAACATGATTTTGTTCATATAGTGTTCACCTTCATTTCGTGCCCTGTTCGGCGGAGATGTTTATTTTTGTTGTAACTGTTTACGAACTCATTGCCTGCTGCCAGAGGAACACCACAGAATGTTTCAACATTCAAGGTTGATGTCTTCACAAGTAGAACTTTCTTTTCATAGATTCAAGCAACTACTGTTTAGTAATGTGATTTCATTTCCACTTTTATGTGGATTGGAAGTGGTCATCTATTATTACGTTTGGGAGGGTTTGTAAAGAGAGCAATAAAGTTTCTAAATGATGATTGCCTTGTATTTGTGCCATTTTAGAAGTACAACTCATGGTGCCACTTCATATAATGGTTAGGGCATTAATCTCTGCTGTTAAAATGTTATAAAAGTTGTTGTTTTGGGGTGTGTGCCAAAGCTTTCCCTGTTCCTTTGGAGGCCCCTTGTCATAGTGCTCAATGATTTTATACTTAGAATATGTTTGGAGGTGGTTAACCTTATGTTATCCTCCCGCTGATTTGGATGATTGACTAGCAATTTATCTTTTGCCTTCTGTATCGATTCTTAATTTTAAATAAACCTTCCTGATTCACATCTTGGAACCTCCTCCTGTGCAAATTTGCCTATGAGATTCCTCTGGATCTCCTTCTAATGTGTACGTTATGCCTAGGATATACACTTAAACATCTGAAGTGATCGCACCTACAGGAATAACGCATTTCCTACACATATTTTTGACTTAAATTTATTTTTAATATAGGGTGTGTGCATTACTTGTGTTGACCTGCAGGTAAAAGGTGAACAAAATATTTACAGACTATTGTGTCTTTCTTATGCTATGGGTCTGACCCAGTCTCTACACTGAAAGGCTTAGTCTCCTTTCTTCGTAGGATCATAGTTCCATTACTGTTTTTATACACTCCGACCGCTGCTCACAAGTCAGTAAACTGCTTGGTCACGAGGGACAAAAAAACTATAATAAAATTAGACATTTTTTAAATCTGTGCAAAATATTACACAGAATCTCTTAGTTATGCTGAATAGATAAGACGAAATAGGCCCTGATTCTTCACCCTCTTCTCACTTACAGTTTAGTAGGCAGCTGTGGGGGGGGAAGTGGTCTGCCAAATGGTGTCCCAAGCTTGGCAGCCGGTGGGCAGGAATAGACACACCACCTTAAAGCCGCCAATTTCTCCTTGGGATGCAGGGGGAAAAACTCAGGGCATGAAGGACATTTCTTTGTGGTTCCTTTGGTAGTGCATTTCCTCACCCATACAGACGGGACGGTGCCAGGCATTTGTACCCAAAAGGTTGTCCACACCTAGTCCAGAGGGAGAGTGGAGGCTATGTAATAAAGGTTTTCATGCTGTGGATCTATATCATATGATTTGTCACTGGCTTTGTATATTCTACTTCTTATATATTTGTATTCATTCACTGAGTTCATTATAGCAGAGAGGAGATGTGTCTCTAAGAATGACTACACACCTCATGACTGAGGGTATATAGACTGGCAGACACATGTCTACTTTGTGAGGGAGAATTAACCCGCCTTTTATAATACATATGCCCTGGAGACCAGAATAAAATTAGATGTTAACCAGCAGGTAGTGTTAACTGATTTTCCTTATTTCAGGTCCCCGGCACCTTTTTAAACTTGACACCCACTCCCCAACTTAGTGGAGGTCTCTTAAGTACTTTACACCGCAAGAGCTCGACTCCACAAGGCTTACAGCCCACATTGGTACTGTGTAGGCTATTGGTTTGAGGAGGTGCCACCCTGAAGCATGAAAATGGAGCGTGCCACCTTTGGGTGGGTGATGGCTTTCATCTTTCTGAGGAATTTGTGAACACATTCTCGACATTACAGAGATTTTGAGGCATATTGCCTGCAGTATTCTACGTGTCGTTATTGAATATAAGAAGATATACTTAGCTTCTCATCCTGGTTCCACCCTTTGTTAGTGAGCATTTACAGGACCGACATGAAGTCTACAAGTCTGGTGGGGCACAGAAGGAATCACTGGGATTGTGCCTGGGCAATGGAAGAGGTCCGTGGTAAAGCAGCAGTGTCATGAATGGTTCAGAAGTAGGGAGAGGGTGTCATAGTGAGACATGGCTATGGGACAGCCCCACTGCCCCTGCAAGGAACTAAAAATCAGGTATTTCTGTCTTTTGAGGTAGAAGGTCTGCTTCACCTACGCCGGCGACTGGCTGCTCACTCACAATAAGGCCGTTTGGGATTCTTTTGAAGTTTGGCAGTCTAACCACCAGACTGCCAATGTAGCAGAAATGCTGCCTCTCTCACACAAGCTGCATGCAGATAAACACATATTAACCCAATTGTTGAAGTGGAGATTTTCCCATGCAGCGGCTCACACCTGTGGGGCTGGTGTGTCCTCGACTAAAAAAAACTAGAGCAAAAGCTTCTGCTCTTCTGGTTTAGCTTCTTGACCCCTCTTCCGTGACATGCCCCTCAGTTGTTCCCCATCCCAACCTCTCATGCCACTCCTTGATTTGAGACTACCCCAGACTCCACATTCTTTCAGTCACCATCTTGCAAACTAATCTGGGCCCTGGAAAGGGAGGCTCAGTTCCAAAAATCACATTTATTTGTCCTTCACTGTTGAGTCCAGAATGCCCCTGCAAGGTTTTTGGGCATGTACCACTGCCGGATTGACCTAACTGCATGTTAGAGTTTTTGTTGGCCCTTCCAGCATGCCAATCTAACATGCGCCTTAAGGCCTAGGCCTGCTCATGATGATACCAAGGTCCAGTACCTGTTCTGTGACCTGATGTGCCTGCCTAACCAACATGGGCCTACTGTCTTTGTCCTGGTTTATCACATAAAGACGTGGTAGCAGCAAACCGAGTTATTTGAATTATTAGTCCTCGTCAGGTCTTTTACCTGTGTTAGAAAGAAATGTGATCTACTGACTGCTCTTGTGTAATGCAAGTTACCAAAATTATTGCAGAAACTTACACTAGTATAGGCCGAGATAATCTAGGTGCTAGATCAAATAAGCCACAGATTAAGGGTAGTTTTGAAAACAAAAATACCAAACAAGCACCAGAGTTTTCTAAAAAATGTTGGGATAAACAAAAAACTAATAATAAAGAAAAAACAAAATCCCAGAGTGGTTCTCCACTGCCAGAGACCTGTGAAGGGTGCTACAATGTGTGCAATCATGATTCATTAAAACAACCTGACAGATATCAGCCTACTGATACATGTCCTTCTTGTTCCTTTCAGGACTCATCCGACAAACGGAGTGAGAGAGGTGGACGGTCAGAACGTTGACAGGAAGAGTATGTGAAACCAAGGAAGGACTCAAATCAACAAAATAATTAAAAAGGAAGAGAAACTTCCACAACAAAACCCCAATTCAAAACGAAGAAGGTTGTGGGAATGTCAGCAAAATATGCCACACATATTGAGAGCATTGCTTCAGAACACAATGTGGGCAGTGAATCTGCTAGAAACTGTGGTAGAAGTGACAATAGTTCACAAGAATCTTTAAGTGTTTCTGAATACGTCAACAACTAATGATTTCATAGATGTAGAAACCCCAAATCAGCGAGAAGTAATTTTCTGGGAAAATGTAACACAAAGCTATGACATTCTCTTGGCTGAAAAGGATTGACCACCAAAGTTTGTTAGAACTTTCCCACAAGGGTAAGAGGTAATTTTACTGTCTTTTTCGGTCCTATTCCCCCATCAAGTAAAAGAAACATATGCCACAGACTGGGCTCTTGCACAAGCCCTGGCGTTATACTACAACCATGAAGGCTTGGATAAAGAATCAACTTATCATGTAATACTTATAGGGTCCTGCCCACAAGTATAACCACAATACCCGATTAAACATGAAGCAAAAGCTCCAGTAAGAGAAATTCTCTCACAAAGCGAGTACAAGGGAGTAATTAAACCCTGTGTATCTCCGATGAGTAACCCCTTATTCCATGTAGCGATGTTGGATCATTCCTATTGAATTGTCATACACTAAAGATATATACAAAGTCACCCACACAAATTTGCAATACAAAATTCATACAGTACAGCTCTGATGAATAACATCGGCCCTCATTACAACATTGGCGGTAAATCCTGCTTACCACTGTGAAGAAGACCGCCAACACACCGCCGCAGCCGCGGAATTCTGCTACAGCTATTACGACCCACTGCTCAGAAACCGCCAAAATCTAGACACCCACACAAGTCCACCACACCAAAGGGCAGTGATAAACTGGCGATAACAAAACCTCCACCGTCACGCCAACAGGAATACGCCCACACTATCACGACCCACGAATCCACGCGGTGGTCTTTCAACCGCTGTAATCCATTGGCAGTACACACCGCGCTCAAAATACACACACTCTTACAAAACACAACCACATTGGACAATTCAAAATACACACACCTGATACACATACACACACCACTCCCACACACCCAATACAATATAAATCACACACCCACATAACCCACAAACCCTTACTACCCAAAAATCCAAAGAAGGCCAGAGAGACAGCAAAGCAAAGACAACACCAGCATACAGAGGCACACAACACCTTCACACATACACATCTACGCACAAAACACCACACACCCCTAAACATCACCCCACACACCACAACACACACCACCTCACACATCACCCACACCACCCCATGGCACCGCAAAGACACCCCAGGTTTTCTGAGGAGGAGTTCAGGGTCATGGTGGAGGAAATCATCCGGGCAGAGCCACAGCTATTGCACAGGTGCAGCACACCACCATAACTAGGAAGATGGAGCTATGGCGCAGAATCGTGGACAGGGTCAACGCAGTGGGACAGCACCCCAGAACACGGGATGACATCAGGAAGAGGTGGAACGACCTACGGGGGAAGGTGCGTTCCGTGGTCTCAAGAGACCACATTGCGGTTCAGAGGACTGGCGGCGCACCCCCACAACTAACAACATGGGAGGAGCAGGTCTTGGCTATACTGCATCCTGAGGGCCTCGCAGGAGTAGCTGGAGGAATGAACTCTGGTAAGTCAAAGCTTTAACTACTTCATCCCCCACCCTACCTGCATGCTATCACATACCCCCACACTCGCCCTCACCCCATCACTCCAACTCCTCACATATGTCCCACTATCACAAACCACACATCCCAACATCAAGCCCGGCATACAACAACAAAGCATGGACACCCATCACCAATGCATGTCCAGTACACATACCCACACAGACCCCTAAACATTTATCACACAAGGTCCTACACCAGAATGGAAGAACAGGGGTACAGGGTCACCCACCCATTGCACACCATTGCACACACAGATACTAAAACTATGCATTTACACCCCTGCAGAACCCCTACCCAACGTCACCGGACAGGAGGTTCCAGACATGTCCACTCCACCCACAGAAGAGGCCCACAGTGATGACAGCAGCTCTGTCCAACTGGATCTAGATGACCAGCCCGGCCCATCTGGGACCTCGGGACAGTCGGTTCCCCTCACACAGTCACAGGCCACCACAGAGCCTCCC